>NW_028261381.1:82694340-85094340 GCF_051295495.1 Thamnophis sirtalis
ACTATGTAATAGTATGCATGTGGTTATGTGTTATGCACAGGTCCACTAATTCAGATGGGCCAGTCAAGAGTGGAAAAACCATTGATGGTCATTGTTCACAAAAGCCCTTTTGGAGCTGATCGTCAAAGATTAAGGGGTCTTAAAGAAAAGCGACAGCTATGCACTAAAATAATAAAAAGTCCATCAACAAATTGATTACAGCAATGGCAGCAGTGGTGGGTTCCAGGCAGAACGACCAAATACAGTGGTAGCTGGGAGCAGCAGCCACCGTATCGCTATGGTGGCTCATTTGGCCCACCCGCCCGTGTTCCTTACCTGTTTTTCAAGCAACAGGGCGAATTGCGCACGGGCGCACAGCATGTGGCAGCTGCGTGACTTTCGCCGAGCAGCTGGATGTCGCAGGGTAGTGGTGTGTGCATGCATGTGCAGTGCACATGCCCGACTAGGGTGCCCGGCCCTGTGCACAGTATACCAGTTGCAACAGGATCCTGAATGGCAGCAATGAATAGAGGACCGGTCTCACTGTCGGGCTCAAGCCGAATATTCATTTGTGGGTTGCCAAATGAATACGTGAACTGTCACGCAGGTATATCTCTATATCAGGCTAAAGACTATAGGATATGTTGATCAAAGAAAAAGATCTCAGTGAAGAGATTATTGTAATAATAAAATGGGTGTCCTTTGCAAAGTGTCCCATCATCTCCTAACATTTACTTCATTGTCAGATACTTCATTTGGGAGGTACACTGAAAGTACCACGTGAGCAAAAACCACAAGTGAGATTTCAGATTCATCTTTCAACTGCTAATGCAAGATAATTGTGAGAAAATGCCAAATTTGCTCCAGTGCTATTTTCACTCATATTCCTTTTACTATATATTCTCAACCATGTGTTTCAGTTAAGGATTCTGAATGTTCCATCTGCTTCTGTTTTTCACTGATAGTCATCCGGTTTCTTTGATTTTGGAGTATGTTTTGTGTTTGTTTCATTTGTTTATGACTGGGAAGGTGGTTTGTCATAAAAACAAACTTTGCGGGTATTGTGGCAGAATTTAAAGCCAAAGGGGTAAGGTATTGGCAGAATATTCATGGGAAATCAAGCACAATATTCAACTCATATATCAAAAATACAGCCCTACAAGAAGAAACTGAATTTATCAGCATAGAAATGGACTGAGGGAAGACAATTTTAGTGCATTATTTCTTTTTCTTGCCTTCCTAGAAACACAGAACTTGAATCCAAGGAAAGGACAAAAAAGTGGTAGCTTCTAGATGTGGTGAGATTCAATTTTTTTTACTACCAGTTCTGTGGGTGTGGCTTGGTGGGTGTGGTATGGCTTGGTGGATATGGCTTGGTGGGCATGCAGGGGAAGGACATTGTAAAATCTCCATTCCCTCCCCACTCCAGGGGAAGGTTACTGCAAAATCCCCATTTCCTCCCAATCAGCTGGGACTCAGGAGGCAGAGAATAGATGGGGGACGGGGCCAGTCAGAGGGGTTCCTCCACAAAACCGCGGTAGACTAAAGCGCGCTCAAGGAAAGCGTGTACCTGACATCATCACAGCGCGACGAAAACATCACGCTGTGAGCGGTAAAGTTAAAATTAACGCGAAAACCTTACCCTAACCCCCCCAAACCTAACCCTAAACCTAACCCTAAACCTAACCCTTAACCTAACCCTTAACCTAACCCTAAACCTAACCCTAAACCTAACCCTTAACCTAACCCTAAACCTAACGCTAACCCTTAACCTAACCCTAAACCTAACCCTAATGCTTAATGTAACCCTAAACCTAACCCTAACCCTTAACCTAACCCTAACCCTAACCCTAACCCTAAACCTAAACCTAACCCTTACCTTTACGTGAATCGGCTTGCTTTAAAAGTGCTTTTTAAAGCACCCTTTTTTCTCCGTGGTCGTATTTGTCGCACTGCTGATGACGTCAGGTACACGCTTTAATCGGGCGCGCTTTAGTGGACTGCGGTTTTGTCGTGCCACGGTCAGAGGTAGTATTTACCGGTTCGCCAAACTACTCAAAATTTCTGCTACCGGTTCTCCAGAACTGGTCAGAACCTGCTGAATACCACCTCTGATTTCTATCTTCCACCAAGAATTTGAAGCTGAGAGACAGAGTACAGGCCCGCCTGTTCTAGCCACTTATTCTGACCAATTGTCTTTCCACCTGACATGGTAGCCTTGGAATTTGCAAGCAAAAAGGGATAACTGGCATGTTTGAAGAGATGGGAAGATGGGCACACACTTTGTTTTTTAGTTATTCTTTTTCTTCATTATATTTCTTTAGTCTGTAATTCTATGTCCTAAAACACCTAATTCGGTGGATTTATTTCTTAAGAGGCATGTATAGGATTGCACTATAAATTAATTGTGTTCTCTTAAGGACTTTGGTTAATAAAATAGTTTAAAAGCTACAAATTCTACAAGTAGCCAAACAGATGAATATCAAAAGGCTGAATGTTCTGTAAATATTGTATTGCTTCCTGATTTGCTGCAAGCAATCAAAAATATACAATGCTGCAACCCTCAAGGATACCTTTTCTATCTAAAAGTCTTTAAATTGTTAATATGTTAAGAACGTCAGTGGGAAGTTGCTATCAGATAGTATGAAAATGAAGGGAGGGAGGGGGGAAGAAGGAGGGAAGGGTGGATGGGTGGATGGAAGGAAGGAGGGAAGGAGGGAAGGAGGGAAGGAGGGAAGGAGGGAAGGAGGGAAGGAGGGAAGGAGGGAAGGAGGGAAGGAGGGAAGGAAAGAAATATACCACCCTTATACTTTCATTCGAGAACTACTTGATGTTTACTATCAGTAATCTTAATGTGCTGCCTAAGAGTGGCTCATTCTCCTATCTTTCCCTTAACAGCTTAGTTTTATCAGACATTCCATCAAATTAATATCTCATTATCTTCTAACCTTGAACTTTTTCTTCTTCCACTTATTTTACTTCTTCAAGCTGGGGCTTTTGCTAAGTTCATTACACTATCTAATAAAACTAGTCATTCCCTGAACATATGGAAATAAGAGTTTTGAATTATCAGCCACATTTTTATCAGTTTTAGTGTCTTATTTTAACTTTGCTTTGCTTGCTATGAAAGAAACCAATGTGGTGATATACACAATTCTTACTGAAAGTATTTTTAAAAAGGACAGGAAGACCTTATATAAATGTATTGGCTAGAGAAATTTGAGGTGATTCCAGGAGGCATACATCAATAAATAGCCACAATTTTAAACCCCAAATTCTCCACTTTGTCACACTCCAGCATAATCAAACAAGTCAATTGATCAGCTCAATATCAGCTCAATATCAACCATGGGTCCCAAAGACAGAACTATGTCTTCAGGGTATTTTGGAAAAGTAACAAGATGACCAGTGTTATCTCTGGGGAAAAGATATTCCACAGGGAGGGAGCCACTACAGAGAAGGCCCTTTTTCTTAACCCTACTAGAAGTAATTCCTTAACAGATGGGAAATGCAACATCTCCTGCCTTCCTGTTCTGGTGGGCTGGATAGATGATGCTAGGGAGTAGCCATCCTAGAAGCAACCTGACCCCAAGCCATCTAGGGCTTATCCTAATCCTAACCGGTACCTTTGAATTGCACCTGGAAGCAAAGTGGCAACAAAATGCAGCTCCTACAAAAGAGGTGACACATAGACAAATTTGGGCTTGCACAAAATTGTATGGGCCACTGCATTTTGAGCCAACTGGAGCTTCCTTCAGGGAAGCCCTATATAGAGGACCTTACAATAGGTTAAACAGAAGGTAACCAGGATATGGGTGACTGTGAGAAAGGCTCATTGATCCAGGAATGGACATAACATGAGTACAACACACAGTTGTTCAAAGGTCTTCTTGACCACAATTACCTGCTCCTTAAGCAGGAATTATATTCCAGGAAAACCCTTAGATTATGCACTGTCTAAGGCAGTTCAACCCCACCCCTGACCAAAGGGGCTCTACATTCAAAGTCTTACTAGGGTTCAGTTTTAACCTGTTGCTCCCCCTACAAAATTCAACAGTCTCCAGGCATTGAGAGATGACAGTTGCGGCATCACTTAACTTACCATGGGCAGAGATCTACAGCTGAGCATCATCAGGATATTGATTGGTATGTCACACTAGAAGATGGCAGGGATTGGAAATCAGTTTAGGGCCCTTTCTTTTAGTTTGCTATAAACTGGTTAAAACATAGCTTTCCTGGAGATCATCTGGGGTATCGTTGAGGATTATGTGGTGGGTGGGCTGGGTTATATTATAATTGTAATTTTTTTCATCATGAAGGTTCTGATTGCAAATTACTTGAGATTTTAAATAGTTGAGAACCACTGAAAGTCCTGCAGAATGATGATAGTATACAAACAAACAGCCAAGGAAATCAGAAGGCTGGACTTAGTAAGCATAAACCGTGATGGCGAACCTATGGACCACATGCCACAGGTAGCACACAGAGCCATTTGTTAGGGCACACAAGGCATTGCCCTGTTAGCTCCAGTGTGCATGCACACACTGGCTAGCTGACTTCGGCCTTCATTTTCAGTCATTTTTCACCCTCTGCAGACTTCAGGGAAGTTCCTTGAAGCCTCTGGAGGGCAAAAAATGATTTGAAGTGACTTCCGAGTTGCCTGTAGGGCCATTTTTTGCCCTCCGGAGTTCCCTAGAAAGCCTCTGGAGCCCGGGGAGGGCGAAAAATGGATCTATCATGGGCCAAAAGTTGGGGGGAGGGGTGTCGTGCACGCATGCGCATGTGGTGTCACAAACATAGAATTATGGGTGTGGGCATGCCCATGCATGACCCCCCCCCCTGTGCTCCCCCCACTTTTGGCACATGATGGGAAAAAGGTTAGCCATCACTGCAATGGGTATAGTGCCATTAAATCAGCTCTTGCTCCAAAACAAGCAAGCAAACAAACAAAATGCTTCTTTTTGGAACAAAGGGATATGGATCACCTTCAGGTTCCTTCGAGGCATTGAAATACACCTAAATGAATGGTAAACACATTTTACATATGGAACCCAGAGCAGAAGAATTATTACCTTCCCTTAGCTATTTTTAAATGAAAAGCTGATGTGAAAATAATGCAGAATAATGCTGAATGCATTCTTTGTTGATACCTTTTGCCTTGATTATACTGCGAATCCCAGTTTAACAGTTTAATTCTAGGATTGTTTCTGCATAGTGAGCTGCACACAGTGGTTTATTATTGTAGGTTACTTCAGCATGCTGGGCTGCACTCAGAGCATAGTTATTTTAGGATTGCTCAGGCATACTGTGTTGTTTGTAATAATCATTTATTTTAAGATTTTTCATGCAACTCAGCTAAGATCGAGAGAACAATCAAAAACATTTTGTTATAGGAAGATTTGATATGCGTAAAAGCTTAATAAGAACTCAAATTTGGGGTAGAATAATCAAAGCATTAGCTGATATATTTTGAGCAATGTAATAAATTAGTAAGATAAATAGTTAAGGATGCATGGTTCTCCAACAGAGTTAATGGTTGTTGCCCAAACTTTGCGTATGTCAGAGCTACAATTTTTCACTAAATGCAGTGGTGAGCATGGTGAAACAGAAAACTAATCTATTTTTCTTCTTCTAAGAATTATGTATTAGAGAAACCAAGTACCATGTGGGAAGTTCATAATTGCTCATTCCACCCTCACAAAAATCATGAAGTAATTTTAAAAGGTACAAGCAAGTTTTGACAGGGGTCTCCCCAAGCCAAGTGAAATCCAACGGAAAAGATATACACCGAAGCTTTGTTTTTATTTTAAAATCTTTGTTGTTATTTTAAAAAAGGACAGTGGCATGCCATTATACTTCAGAGTGTTGAAATAACTATAATGGATCCATCTTAAAAGATTTTTTTACTCCCACTTTTATTATTTTTATAAATAACTTATGACAAGTAAATACATCTAATAATCCTTTAACTTCATATTTTCCCCACAATAAGAACCCTGTGAGGTGGCTTGGTCTGAGAGAAAGCAATTGGGATCAAAATCCTTAATACAATTATATTTTAAAATTTTAAAGATGGCTGAATCTAATAAATTAGCCTGACAGGACACACCAAACAATTCTGAGATCATTTTTCAACAAGGGCCAAACATTTGTGTAATCAGAGAGTTAAAAATGAGGAGCTGACCTATAGAGATTGCCCCTGGCAAATGACATTTTGTTTCAAAATATCCCTACTCCATCTCTCCATTTGCCTTCTGTGTCATTGCGCCAGTGGTGGGATTCAAATAAATTAACAACCGGTTCTCTGCCCTAATTATTTCTTCCAACAACCAGTTCACCAAACTCCTCAGAAAGTTAACAACCGGTTCTCCCGAAGTGGTGCGAACTGGCTGAATCCCACCACTGCATTGCACCTATTATATTAGGTAGATCCATTGGTTTGTTGGTTTCATTACTAAGGTAATGATTTAAAGTGGAAAGATTTTGTTTTAGCCTGGTTCTCTGTTTATTGTTTTTCTAGTTACTGATTTTTACTAACTGATTATTGTTTTTTTTTTAATTTCACTCTTTGTAGGCCACTTAGACTCCTCTTTGCACAGGGGTGTAAAAAACTCATGTCATCACAGCAACATCACGTAATGTATTGGGGCTTTTTCCCCCTTGCTAAACCGGGCATGGGCATTGCCAACACATGGCATCCGGCACGGGCCAGGAGTTTGACAGCCCTTCCTTAGGAAGATGGATAGCTGTATATGTAAAATAAATAAATATCCCACCTCCTGCATCACTTCTCTGATAATTATATAATTATATCAATTATATTGTAATCAGGGTCTTGGAGGCAACTGATTTTTAAAAATTATTTATTGGATTTAAAACTGCTGTAAGAAATGAATAGCTATATAATATATAGCAGGCCTAGGATGTATTCACAAGAGGATATACACTACAGTGTATGCCTAAAAAGACAAACTGATTTGGAAATTATCCAGATAATTAACAAATTAAAAACACTCCAATGTGCTAAATGTATCATTGTTATTAATAGAAAATTCCATATCGAAGAAACCACAACATTATCAGGGAAAAGAAAGGGATGGGAAAGAATCAAGAGGATGCTGAAACCACCAATCATTCTGTGATTCAAGTCAGACCGGTCTTTTTTAAGAGTTAGGGGATGCTACAAGTATAACAGTATAGAAATCCAAAAGACAATTAAGAAGTGTGTGTTCTTCCTCCTTTTCATTCTTTAAGTTACATAACAGCCTTATGTCAACTGTACAATGAAAGTGTAGCTGTTCCCTTTCACAAACTGGATTTCCCTTTTAGCAATAGCACTTAGACTTACATACCGCTTTACAGTGCTCTACAGCCCTCTCTAAGTAGTTTACAGAGTCAACATATTGCCCCCAACACTCTGGGTCCTCATTTTACCGACCCTGGAAGGATGGAAGGCTGAGTCAACTTTGAACCGGTGAGGATCGAACTGCCGGCGGTCAGCAGAATTAGCCTGCAATACTGCATTCTAACCATTATGTCACCATAGCTCTTTTACAAACAGTACTGCCTGCTTAATCTCAATAATGCTAATCTTATAACAGTGGACAAACTCGCAACAGATAGGATTGGCAAGGAAACCTGATTTCAGGGTATACATTTTGAATATTGTAAAACACACTTTCTCTTTGGCAAGCAGGAAGGGTGGAAAAGACAGGTAAATGGAATAAAATAGGAATTTGGAGTGCTGATGTGTTGGGAAGATTCCTCAACACCTTCCTGCCATAATGCCCTGGGAATCTCCTAGGACCATGATGGCGGACCGATGCCACATATGCCACAGGTGGCACACAGAGCCCTCTTTGCAGGCACGCGAGCCGTCACCCCATCTCAGCTCCACTGCACATGCGTGCATGCCTCCTGCCGACCAACTGATTTTTGGGTCGCATGCGCATGTGTGGGGAGTGGGGGAGCATGGGGGTTACACTGCACACACACACACACACACACACACGGCCCATATTTGGTCCCAGGAGTCTGCAGGGATGCCTACTAGGCCCAAAACAGGGTGTGGGGGTTGAGTGCACCTGCGCATGCACAGGGATTGTATATGTACAGGGGTCAGAGCACAGGGGTCATGCGCGCATTTCATTATGGGTGAGGTTTTGGCACACAACGACAAAAAGGTTAGCCCTCACTGCCCTAGGGCACAGTAAGTATTCAGTGATAACAGAATAAAAGAATAACAGAGTTGGAAGGGAGGTCTTCTAGTCCAACCTTATACCATTTCAGACCAATAGTTGTCTAATCTCTTTTAAAGACCTCTAGTGATGTTTGATAAACATCAAAGCATTAGATAAATCTCTAAATGAAGTGCTGCCTTCTCATACAGTTAGAAAGGATCAATGCAATATGGGCTTGTTTTTTGCCATATTTTTTTTCACCCCCCACTCCTGAAAAGGATTAAAATTTGGGCTTTCTAAGAAAAGAAAAAGGGGGAAGAGTCTTCTTCTTCAAATCCAGGAGTTGAAAGAAATGTGATTTAATGTAATGATATTAGAGACAGACAAATAGATTAAATGTGTTTTCAAAAAAGGCTTGCGTGGCATTTAAGATAAATACACTAATTAAGGTATAGTTAACGTAGCAATCTAAAATTTCCTAGAAACTTAATGAGTTTTGAGCTGCTAGTTAAAGCTATGCTGGGCACTAGAGGTTTAAATGAGTATCAGCTGACACGAAGCTCAAATTCATTTCAATTATCTCTCCTACCTTAGCTAGAAAAATAGTAAATAGTTGGTTGGGAGTGTGAGTCACAATCAGCCAACATCATTGGTCAATAGACAAAGACTATGTCATATAGTAGAATGAACAGAGAGCTTGACAGTTGACCTTTGGATTGAAATATAGGCATTTTAAGCTCCAGTGGAATATATCTGAGTGGGCTTTTTTTGTGAATAAAATACATAGAAGGTCAAACTGAGGTCACAGCTGGCTTTGGGTTCACCAGAGCAAATCAGATCACCAGCTTTTCTTTATTCATCCACTCTTCTATGGACATTGAGATTATAGGGCAGTGTTCTAAAGCATGAGACTTTCCGTTGTTTCAGATCAGTATATCAGTCCTGGCTGTCATTCTGACTTAGAAATGAGAGGAAATTATTTGGAGCATCTACACATTTTCTTGTGTATTCTATTTTCCTAGAGCTTTCTGTATCCCCTCAAAAGGTTACATCCATGTGAAGAAAAACTTATCAAAAAGAACAGTTAAAACATTTAAACACAGACTTTGAAGATCTAGGTCAGAAACTGAAGGTATGTGGGACTCAGGTGAGGTTCTCCAATCTTCCAATCCATGGAAGATATCCAGGAAGGAGACGAATGAAAAATTTGAGTAAATTGCTGGCTATATGCAAATGATGGCAAAGGCAGACTTTTAAGTTTCTAGGACACTAACATGAATTATGCGAATGAGTAATTCAGCAGATAAATATGTGTTTGGCCAAAGCAGGACTAGACCTTCTGGAAGATGGGAATAGAAAATCCTGAATAAACAGGGTTTTTAAAAATAGAAAATGGAAGTAAGGATCGTACTTGCATACTCTAAAAAGTAGTGGCAGTGTTGCTACACTGAAGCTTCTTATACTATTCCATGAAAAAGCAGACCATTCTTACAGTTCATAGCCTTTACTGTTTGTATACTAATGCTTGGTGTATGAAAAAAACAACAAATTTGAATGCTTAGTGCAGGAAGGCAAATATGATTTAAAAGCAAAAGTATAGACAATGCCAATGCTTTATACATAGCAATTGAGGAATAAATCTACTTAGCAAAAAAATAAATCATAGAAGATAAGAGTTGCCCTGTTATTAAATATATTTAAATGCTTACTAGAGGGGAGCAAAGTAGAAATCAAACAAATAATGAAAATTATGAGAATTATCCATATGTGCTCAAAAAACAACAATCCACAAACAGGTGAATGAACTTGGTGTTTATCTCAAAAGCATTTGGATTAAAATAAGAATAAGAATTAATCCAAAAGTACTGTTCAATTAAGAAGATATAGGTGATGCCTTTCAAAAGCAAATTGCAGATCTTCCAGAGAGGCATGAAGTAATACCAATAGCAGGCTTTTATTATGCCAGTAATTACTGCAAGACATTATTCGATGCTTGCTGGTAACTTTCCCCCCAGAAGTTAGACAAAAGTAATCAATAAAAGTTTTTGCCCAGGAAGTAGACTAAGTAATCCTGGAATTTTGAAACTGAAGTTGGTTATGGACTCACACCAAAATGGTTTTTTATAACCAAGAACAATATTGAGTGAGATTTCATGGTATCTCCTGTTTACAGCAGCACCACTAAAACTTCAAGTGATTTTGATCAGACCTCGCCTCAGCTAGCACCTGACTACGTATTTTTGTTTTTGTTTTTCTGTTTAGAACAGCCCAAAAATGACATAAATGTGCAGTGTTTTCCCACTGGATGGAATAAATAAGATTGTATGTCCAAAATATTTAATATTTACTAATTGATTTTGTACCCCATCTTTTCAACCAAAATCATCATTTCAGAGTACTTAAAAATATCTGCGCAAACCCAGAAGTTACATTGTAAAAGTGGAGAAAAGAGAAACAAAATACAGGAGAGACCAAGTTCCACAAAATACCAAAATGAAGTTTTGAAATGACAGAAATATGTCCTATATGCCCCATATGCTTTGTTCCCCCTCCCCCCAAAAAACCTAGATTATGCATCTCATCCAAAAGTATCATTTTGACATCCTGTGAGATTTAGTATCTTTAATTCACCTACAGTAATAAAAGTACGTAAAGGTTTTAGTACCCTTTGGGGAAAAAAAATTCTTCCTTTCCAAGCTGTTTAATACTCAATCCCTAACCCTTTTATTTTATTTTGTTTTGTTTGCACACATAGTTAAAAAAGGTAGTATGAAATAGCTGTCAGCAAATCTGTCATCATCATTGTCACAACCTAAAGCCTTGTCTTTTTCCATCACTCAATTATGATATTTTGGTTTTAAGGTGATTTTTAAGGAGGGGAAAATATGTGTAATCCTTGTCTATTGTCTCTTGTATTGAACTCCAATCCTCCAAATCATTCAGAAAGTTTCAGAAGACTTTAAGTTCAAAAAAAAATCCTCTGATTTGTTGGATGTCAAATTTCTCTCCAGATTTGCTTCATTAAATTTAGGACGTAATCGTCTAAAGGCCTAGAAGTGCTGACTTTAATGGTAAAATGGATTGTAAAAACAGAAATGTCCATTAGATGACAGCAAAGAGATACACAGCTATTACTTACTGCTCATCCAGATTTTTGCAGCCCAAATCTGATATCCCTATATGCTAATTCTGTTATTTAATACCAGTAGCTATCTGAAACAAACAAACAAACAAACAGAATTCTACTGTTCAATGGGGAAAGGTTTTTGATAAAATCTGTAAACAATACATGCGTATTACTTTGGCTAAATTTAGATTTTTCAAATGATTTAAAAAATAATCCAGTTTCTGCATGAGGTCCCCAAATCTAAAACGAACTGGAATAGATTGTGTTGATCTGGGGGATTCACACTACATGTTTCATGTAATTCTTCTTCTCTTCTTCTATTTACTTATCTCAACCACTGTTATTTGATGCTGCTGCAGTGTGTCTTTGATGTTATTTCTCAGTCTTTGTCTGGGTCTACCTCTCCTTTTTTTGTACATACCATTTCCAGATGAGCAAACTTTTTTTTGTATATAGTTTTATATGATTGCTCCAAACACCACCCTCGGGAAAGTTCATCCACTTTCATGTGGATGGTTGGGATTTGTTTGTGGCCATGGGTTTAGTAGAGGGTAAGGTACAAGCCATTAACAAAGAACTGCATGAATGTTCATCCTCAGTTTTCAACAATTCAATGAGCGGACTACTCTGTGAAATAAACCCAGAAAAACTTAATGTCCTATATGGCATGCCCAAAAGCAAATGATGGTTTCATAAATCCACTCACATTTCAAGTTTATGCAAAACAGAAATTAATCATGAGCTGATTGTCTGAAAGGGAAAATTGTGGGTCCAACCTCCAACTCTCTATAGGGGAATTCATGAATGGACTGCTTATGATAGTGGTGGTGGGAATGGACTTGGTACAGAACATGATTTTCCCATAGGAATGATGTTCTGACCCCCGCCTCCATCCGGTAATGAATGCTGAGACAAGCTTAACTGGAATGTACTTTATTAGCAAGAAACCAAAACCTCAGTGGCTGAAAGCCAAGCATAACGAACAGATAAGGACCTTGGCAGCAACGCAGACAAGCCTTGGCAGCAATCCAGCCTGCCAAGCTAGTTACAAAAATTCTCCAACTTTTAGTCAATGCATTGACTTCTGCAAGAGGGGCGTGTGCACAAGCAGTCTTTTTATAGTCTGGAGAGGAGCCTAATGACCACCAGCTGAGTGCAATTACCTACTGTACTTGCACAACTGTTCCTGACGCCTATTAGCTCTTCAGTGCTGGGCATCCAGGAACAACTCACTACTGGCGTCCGAATCACTCTTCCTTGTCTCCTCCCCATTGGTCCGAAGGCTCAGCTGCCTCCTGGTGGCCAACCAGCCTCTCTGCACCCTGCTCGGAGTCGGAACGCTGTCCAGGGTCCTCCACATCCTCCAGAGCTGACTCATAGGGCCCCTCACTGTCGGAGTCTGGTGGCAGCTCCAACAGCTCCTGCTGGGCCACAACATAATGAACATGTGAATCTAACTGTTTTCAGTGTTCCTTGCAATCTGTAAAGATTCTGTCTATGATAATGGATAAAAAGTAAGTCCAGCTATTAAATAAATAATTGTTTCACCTGTTAAAACTAATATGTTCTACCCCCTTCAGCAAAACAGAATAAATTTCATCAGAACTTCATTTGTGCATTTTATACAGTAACTTCAAAATAGGAAACACAATTTTTGTGTTTAGCATGTTTATCCTTTAATGAACATTTTAGACACAGATTCCAAATTATGTATTCATTGGAAAGATTAACTTTGATTAATGAATTCATGCTAAGGAACTGTGTTTAATTGGTTTTCTCAAAGATGCTAAATGTGAATGCTTCTAGCACAACTATGTATGTGGGAAAAAATGTCTATCTGTCATTTTACAGAAAATGTTACTGTTGACCCGTCTTTCCTGAAAATGAACTTTGTTCCTTTGCATTCAAAGTTCTCAATATTCTAGTTCTAATAATGTTTAAAGTTATCTGCCTAATCAGACTAATTAGCACTGGTGAACAGAGACATAATCATAATAGAATGCAAATGCCAGTTTTACAAAATGAAAGCGCCATATGTGCAGTAATTAGTGAACCAAAGGCACTTTTTATAAATCATATTTATTAGTTTGTAAACATATAAAGCCCAAATGAAATGAAAGACACTATTAACAACTACCGAAAGACAAATCGATGCATAGACCTACTCAAAGTTATGCATGCTGTCATGATACATCTAAACTTCAGTGAGCAAATAAATATTTCTGCAAAATCCTTGGAGACCATGTGAAGTTGGGCTGAATTTTGGAATGTGATTCCCCCTCTGTAGACTCAATATTTGAGGAGGAGTGCATTATGATATATGGAAAAAGCCTTCTGATCATATGGGCTATTGTTGTCTAGAGACCAGATGGTTCTAAATTAGGATATGTGGTTTGTGTCAGAATTGAAAAATGGAAGACTGATATATATACTCTAATTGTGTGTAATTGAAAGCTAAGCCACAGCTGAAATGTAACATGGGCTGTGTTGTTCCATACAAATTACTAGTGAGGGCATTCCACCTATTATCTAGTTGCTATCTTATGATTGTTGTTTCTTTAAAAAAAATACTTAACAGCATATATAATCCTGCTTTGTTTGTACTTTCCTTGAAGCTTAGATCATATCACATGTTCCACATGCAGAGAAAAATCATTTGTCAGAAAAGAATTTAATCCTAGGCTTTAAACGTATACAATCTTCCCATTGCAGATGTATTTTTTGGCATAGAACATTTTAGTATAAATTATAAAGTATGCCACTCCTTATAGGTAAAGGTTCCCCTCGCACATATGTGCTAGTCGTTCCTGACTCTAGAGGATGGTGCTCATCTCTGATTCAAAGCCAAAGAGCCAGCACTGTCCAAAGACGTCTCCGTGGTCATGTGGCCAGAATGACTAAATGCCAAAGGCACATGGAACGCTGTTATCTTCCCACCAAAGGGGGTTCTTATTTTTCTACTTGCATTTTTACATGCTTTCGAACTGCTAGGTTGGCAGAAGCTGGGATAAGTAACGGGAGCTCACTCTGTTACGCAGCAAACCTTTCTGATCGACAAGTTCAGCATCTTAGCCACTGAGCCACCACTCCTTATACTGGCATTTAAACCAGACTACAATAAAACACAGAATTCATGGAGTTGAAAGGGACCATTTAGGCCATTAAGCCCAGGTTCTAACAAGTTCAGGGAACAAGTTCCATCCCTGGAATGGAGGTCCATCATCTTTGGGGGGAATGTATTTCACCACTGAACTACTCTTTCTGGGGCGTTTTAGAGTCTGCTTTCTTGTAACTTAGAATGTTGTATATCCATGTTATGTGTTATCCATGCTACACATCCTAGAACAGGGGTCGGCAACCTTAACCACTCAAAGAGCCACAGAAGCCTAAATAGAAGCCCCCTGTTCAATTCTGGAGCCGACTGGAAATCCGGTTTCCCCACAATAGAATCTCCTCCTAGCACAGCATCCTTTTTCCTCTACCTGTCCTAACCGAAAGCCCTATCAATTGTCGAACTGACTGGTGACAGGGAGCCGGAACAGAGGGATGAAAGAACCACATACAGCTCCAGAGTTGTGAATTGCTGACCCCTGTCCTACAATAATAGAAAATGGGATACACTCCTGTGTGGCATTCTTTCAAATAGTGGAATAAAGCTATTATACCTTCCCTCAATCATCTTCTCTCCAGGTTAAACATATTAGTTTCTTCAAATTTAATATCTGCCATGTGGAAACTCTAAATCTACTGATATGACTTAAAACTGGCTTTTGGACCATCACATAACATTGCTGAATCATGTTCGACTTATAATCAATTACAGTTCTAAGATCTTCAGACATAGTATACTATTACTATCGAATCAAGATATTCCTTATCTACTGAAATGCTGGTGATTGCTAGAATGGGTCCTGAGGGCAGCTGATTGCCCGTGATCATTTGAATGACAGTCTCCTGCTGAGTAAGAAGAGATGGTAGAAATATACCCAGGTTGTAGGGGGGGGGAATGGGTAAGTTGATGAAAAGGCCTCTAGCAAGGGAATCCATTTTTCCCTTTAAGAAATCAATATATTGGTGACTAATTGAGACCCGAGAGGCTGAAAAATAATAATGAAAGCATTAAAAACACAAACAGGCAACACTCTGCCAATGTGGCCTACAAAGTTTGTGACATATTTGTGTTTCTGACTGAAAATAACCTGATGTATATTTATAGAATTTTCAAAAACTTGTATAAAGTTGTAATGGTCCTTAGAAATTAAAAAAAACCCTCAGCAGTGAAGTAGACAGTGAACATACCTTAACTGAAAAGAGAAGTTGAAGATTTATTGGATGAAAGAAAGGGGGCATTAAAACAGAAGCTGACAGAGGAAGTTAGTCTCCATAAATAACACAGTTAATCAAAAGAACAATCCTGGTGGATGAGAAGAATAGCCCCAAGTAAGAACTGTAGAAAATATTTAGCATTGCTTAAATTCAGAAATAGGTTCTCTGAATTTTTCACAGAAAGCTCTGAACTTTCAGGGAAGAAAAAGAGGAACTACGGGATAATAGGAAGGCTGAGAGATGTTGCAGCCTGCTGGAAAATAAAAGGAAAGCCTCAATAGTTGGTAATTCACTAAAGACCTAAAGGAAACGCAAACAGCCCCCAAAGAGTCATGAATTCTTCTGCCTATCACAAGTATGGATCAGGGATATGACCAGTGGTGGGATCCTGCCGGTTTAACAACCGGTTTGGTGATCGCATGCTTCACACGCGTCAGTAGTTTTACTTTCCACGTTACTTCTGGGGAGTAACACAGCTGAAGTACGGCAATCCACTTTGCCACGCAAATCAGCTGAGAGGATATAGGTAAGTAAAACAGAGGGGTGGATGGGTTGGCAAACCTGATCATCAGAGCGAACCTCTTCTCTCCCAAGCTGATCATCGGAGCTACCAGTTCACACAAACTGGTTCAAGCCAGCTGAATCCCACCCCTGGAAATGATGCAACAACTTCCAAGACATTTCAAATCCATTCCTTTCTGCTAACTCGTGGAGATAAATTATGTTGCAAAGAACAGCTGAAATTATATCGCTATGGATTCTGAAGATGTAAAATAGTCCTTTGTCAAGATCCTGGAATCCACATGAGATTCCTATCCATTCTTTGAAGATAACCAGAAAGGGAAAGGAGACCGCAGCATGACAACTGGGTACACAAATGGCTTTGGATTCTGGGATTATAGTCTGAGTCATGCACATGATGTACTGTTATCTGGGATGAGTTGGATTGATAAAGGAGTATTAGGCAGTGCATAGCAAGCTTGGTCACTGAATCCTGTCCCATCAAATGTTCAATAGGGAAGTCAGATAATGGCCTATGCATTGTAGGAAGAAGAGTCACCTGGATACCTAAACAGGTATGTATACTTTCAGCATACACTGGGACTTTTCCTTTCTCTCTATCACCTTTGTTCTTTTTCATGCAAATTCATTAACTGTATTTCCAAGAAATAAGTTCTTATAGTGGAAATTGTTCTACTTCATTATGCCTATTAAATCATCTTTACCTTTTAACGGTATAGGTTTAAGCCCATTATTTCTCATATTTTAAACATTTCCACAGAGACACCAGAAGAACTTCCTTTATACAGTAATATGCATTTATAGTGTTTCAAGGACTGAAAAACAGTCCAGAATTGTGCCCACACTGGGTACAGAAGGATCCAGATCAAAATGTTATGAACCTGACATCTTGCAGTACTTAGCGGTAGATTCGTTCTGTCTGAATCTTTTCAGAAGAATAGAACAAAAGCAGCTGGGTTAAAGAAGTGAACCTTGCATTGATAATAAAGAAATCTTGGCAGGTGTCATCCAGACTCCTGGAAACTACATTTCCTTCCCTCTCATGTCCCATTGTTTATAGTTCCATATAGTTCAGAGGTAGGCAGTGGGTCACTTATGAACCACAGCATGTTTCCAAAATACTTCAATTGCTCCACATTAGACTTCCTGACCCAACCAACTTTCTCAAATGCTGTATTTCAAGAAAGTAAATAGCAAGCAATACACCAGCAACTAATATTTAATCAAAGAGTGCAGGATTTTGTGGAACCAATTTATCAGGGAAATAACCACCAGTCCCCAAACCACTAGATAGACAACAAACAAGAACTCCCCCCCCCATTTAAATTACTATGTTTAAACATTTCTGTCGAGTCTATAATAATTGTGGGGAAGCACCAAGACTCCATATAAAAATGTGTGTGTGTGTGTGTGTGTGTTCCAGCATAACTCTGGAATGCCTTGAGCAATCTCAACAAAGCTTAGTACACTGATGACTTATTCTCTGGAAACAAATATGGAGGGGGGGAGACACCTGAAAAACCCCTCGGGTGTGTGTTCTGTTAAGATACAGCCTGTTGTGCCTTAAAACACTTCTACCCTAGTGTTGTAAAATGGCTTCTATTGTACAGTGCAGTGGAGTTGCCATGGTAATGGCTTCACAGTACTCCACAAGGCGGCTCCCTCTGGTAAGGGGGAAAGTCCAACATTAGAAATTATGTTTCGTCCAGACATTTTCAACACAATCAGGTCTTTTCTTATCTAATACAGGATTAGGATACATAAATAAATACCCGGGCAAGGCCGGGTTATTAGTTAGTTTATTGATAAAGCTGAGGTCTGTTTTGTGATTGCGCCCTTGCAACTGGTATTCAGCTAAGGAGTTTTTATGTGGTGGTTAGTGATTGGCTGCAGGGTTTCACTCAACCAAACTCAGGCAGTATATAAAAAACATTTGCTGCTAAATTTAGTTTTAGATATGCTCTGAACAAATGAACACTGGCACTCATGAAGCATCAGCATATATTCATTGCCTCACATAGCATTACCCAAACGTCATTTAATCAATAACTTCAAAAATATTAATAGGACAACATTACTGTGATGGTAGTGAGTATGCTGAGAGGCTACTTTGCTTTCCAGTAAATAAATGTTTACAAACCCCGTTATGGTATTCATTTTAAAACAAGAGTAGTTCAGTACTTAGTATGACCTGAATTATAATCTTCTACCCACTCTAGACAACAAGAGCATTGGGGGGGAGGGACATCAATGGGAGCTTTCAAGAAGAGTCTGGAGGGTCATTTGTCTGAAATGGTATGGGGTCTCCTGCTTGAGCAGCGGGTTAGACTAGATGACCTCTAAGGTCATTTCCAACTATGTTATTCTATGTTCTAGGTTGCTCATTGGCCAGATCGTGATAAGTTTGTTGTTGTTTTTTGAGTGGGGCAGGTTGGTTAATGGATTCCATCCAATTATTTGCTCAGCCTGCCAATCTTGCACTTTCTTCCCAGATGTTATTTGGGCTACTTCCGTTGTGCATGTAGCCTGAAAGCAAAGTGCCACATATTTTGCGTTGTTGTAGGTAGAGATTTCTTGCCTCTACAAATACAGGACTGAAAGTAGGAAAGGAAGAGATGGGTAACCAACCAAACAACTTGGACTAATAGTACATAAAAAGGGAGGCAGGTGGTGAGAGCCCCATTCATCTCAATGTCTCAGCTTCAATTGGTTGTGATCTCTTTTGCTTCCGGTATGCTCAATCGGCTTTTGGGCTGTCAAACTCCCTGCCAAGAAAGCCTGCAGTAACTCGATCTTTGTTGCCTTTGACCGGCAGACAAATGCATCCTTGTTCGGAAAAACAGTTGGTCTTAAAAGTGATAGGGTGCAGTAGCGGCATTTAATCTGGTGGGTGCTGTTATTTACTTATTGTCAGGTTTTTATTTGAGGCTTTTATTTTATTTTATGTGTTGCAGTTATTTCCCCTGTGTTTTATTGTTAGCCTCTTGGAACTCTTTTTTTTAATGGGGAAAGGCATGATATAAAACAAACAGAGCAGTCAAAATGGGGAATGGAATGCACCAACGTTTCTACACATAATGGTAAAATCTTCCTTGTGATAACTTGGTGACTTGGTGACTGTGTAGACATGGCAATGTTGTCTTTTCAGCAGCTATAGGAATGTGGCTTGCTGCTGCCTTCTTCTATTGTCCTTCCTCCCCCAATTTCCCAGTCTGTGCTCCACTAGAGAAATCATTAAAACTTGTGGACTGTTCATACCTTAAGGCAGCTAGTAGTTCACACCAGGGTGGGCTTCAAAATTTTTAGCAAGGGGTTCTCTGCCCAGTTGCTGGGTAGGCGTGGCCTAGTCAGCATTCTGCACCATGGTGTGGTGGTGTTTTTGTCCTCCCCAGGCTCCAGAACCTTTCCTCGAGCCTCCAGGAGGGTGAAAACGGCCTCCTCAGGCTCCGGATGCCCACTGGAGGCCAGAAATGGGCCCTTTTCCAGCCTTCCCGAACTTCCGGTAGGCCCATATTTCACCCTCCCCAAGCCCTGCGCTTATCTGCATCCAAAAAGTGTTGCATTGGGACTTCTGGAAGGGGAGGGATGGGCAGGGCCAGCCAGGAGTGAGATTTGGGGGTTCTCCAAACTGCACAGAATCTTAGCTAGAGGTTCTTCCGAACCACTGCAAACCCCCAGCATCCCACCCTTGGTTTACACACTCTTCCTGGTGCCTCCAAACCCACCTCCAATTCCTCTGCAATAAATTTAACCTAAAAGCACCCTCAATCAAAGGAATAACTTTCCTTATGTTAACTTTCAAAACTGGTACAGAATCTCTTAGGTTAGGTTAAAAAAAACTGGTCTGAAAAACTTTTGTTCTGACATTATTTTTTTTGTTCTTATGCCCCCCTAAGGGCATTTTATTTTAAAATCCAGACCTCTTCTCTCAACCTTTCTTCCCATCATTCAACTCCCATACCTAATAACAATTATCGTGTGTCTCATGCTTTCATCTGTAAGAGAATGGATGTGTAGCATTTGACCATCTACTTTCTAATGCTATAATTTTACAACTTTAATCCCCCATTTGAACCGACACTCTAGGTTCATGAAACTCGATTATCTATGACTAGGGGTCACTTCCATCAGCTTCCCATGTTTGGTAAAGAAGAATTCAATTTTGCCCCCAAAAAATGACTCTTGAAAATCTGGTCACAGCCAGCAAAATGTTCTAATCCAGGGAAATATTTATTCTTTTAGTCATCTGCAACAGCCTCAAAAATTCAAGACTGTTCTTGGCCAGATATGGTAAGAACTGTAATATCCATCAATAGTCTCATCTTGTTAGAGGGCAAAACATCCTCTTTTAATCAAAGAGTACTTCAATAATCTGTACATCTTACCATCTCAGAGCAATGCCACAAAGTCAGCAGGCAGGAGGATAGCCTCAAATTTTTCCAGTTGTCTGCATTTCCTAATGACCCACACAAAACATATACCTAATGCTGCCAATAAGCAATATCCTAGCCATTGTCTCCACTTCCTTGTCCAACCTGATCCATAGATATACTGCACAAGGCCTTTCCTCACTGCAGGAAGTCCTTGACGTACAACAAGAGTTCATTTAATGACCATTCAAAGTTACAACGGCACTGAAAAAATGACTTATGACCATTTTTCACAATTAACACCTTTGTAGCATCAGCTAAAATTCAGATGCCTGGCAGCTGGTTCATATTTGTCATCTTTTGTGACCTTCTGACAAGCAAAGTTCATGGGAAATCCAGATTCACTTAACAACCAGGTTACTAACTTATCAACTGCCATGTTTCACTTAACAACTGCGGCAAGAAAGGTCATAAACAGACGTCTCACTTAACAACAGAAATTTTGAGCTCAACTGTTAGCCGAGGACTACCTGTACCCATCTTACATTGCATTGTTTTATACTAACCCTTGAGTTGACAGAAAATTATACTGTGCCTATTGCCAGTCCCTATCCAGCCTCCATTGCCTCTCTCTCCATCACTATAGCTAGCTAACTTCCTCCAAAGTAAATGGCTAGCAAAGCGTAAGCTGTTTTAAGCATCCTGGGATTTGCCCTTGGTTGGTGCCAAAATACGGAAGAAAACAGATGAAGCAACCTCAAACGGAGAAAAAAATGTTGCATATTTGTGCTATTGGTTATGTGGAACTGAGAGCATAGCCTCACACAGGACTCATTCACACAACCTGCAACACAAAAATTCTCTACATATCTTCCCCTGCTTTCCTATTAAATTCGTCTTTCACCAGATCCCTTTTGATCTACAATCCACAGACCAGACTGTAAACTAAGTACACTAAGGCTAGGAGCAAAACCTCGCAGAGGCACTTATTTCTAGAAATAACAGTTGCTAAATGGCATGCTAGACTGTACATCAAAAGTTATTGAGCTCCACTTCTCTCAGTCATCCTTTCAGTTTTCAGTTTCTGAACAGCTGAACTGGCATAATTTGTTCATTTTTGCCATTGGATCACAATACGGTTGTAGTTATTCGTGAGTTCACGGCTTGGTGCTGTTTAATTTGTGTAGGGTTTCTGACAAACAATGTCTCACAAAAGAGGTTAAAAACTCCCAAGAGACCAAAGGAAGCCTAGATTTAATTCCAAAACCTAACAGCCTGAGCAAAGATCACCCTATCAAGTTCTTTGTTTCAAGGCATGGCTTACGTGTAGCAAACTCCAGGCTGGCAAAAAAAAAAAAAAATGCTAACTCCTCTTCTTGAATTCAAACCTTGTAACTAAGAAAATAAAACCCAATGGAATCCTTATTATTACCCGTTGCAAAGAAATATACTCCATGAAATGCTAGAGTTAACTTTCAGACAACTGGATTACCTGATCACTACTTATTCTAATAAGTACTTTGGTGTATTTTGCTTTGTGGTTTTCACTGAGAATCTAACTACAGAAATTGCTCCCTTCTCTCACACTGGATGAAAATATAGGCAATAATCTTTCATCACTTTTTTTTTTTTTGAAAACACACCATGTAGTCCAAATCTGAACAGCATGTCCATTCGGGTGAGTCGAATTTAAGGGCAATTCAAGCTTTCTTGCTACAAGATTTTTTTTTAAAAAAATGATACTCATTTTACAGCAGCTGGGTATAAATTCTGTAAGAATGTTTGTTTGTTTTTTTCATGGCCCAGACATGAGGGAGATGTGTAGTTCTTTTTATTTGGATGATGGGATGAAGGCTGGAATCGCAGCTGAGAGGCCACAGGGTTCATCTTTCAGTCAGAATGCAAGATTAAATCATCTGAATAATTATCTGGAGAAGCAGTGAAATCCCTGCAAAATAGACAAAATGGAACGGTATAAGTAGAAGGAAGTAACATACAAGGTTTGAGAGACAGAAATATGAACTACCTTCTTGAGTCTGCGCTGTTGGACTCAACCTGAATTTGGGTAGGCACATTTAGTTCTGAATAAATGGTACTAGAAAAATGAAATTGATCTTTCAGACCTGCTATAGGATGACCAAGCTTCTGCCTCCTACATTGGCTGGCTGTGGATCACTGCTTTTATCAAGTTCTAGTGAATTCCAAGGATTTGCTGCTACAAACACTTTGCCTAGAGCAAAATGGCTTTGAAAAGGATGGAGATTACTTCATAGTACAGATAGTCCTTGACTTACAGCCACAATTGAGCCCTGTTGTTAAGTGAAATGTTTGTTAAGAGAGTTTTGCTCCATTTTACAACCTTTCTTGCCACCGTTTTTAAGTGAATCACTGCAGTTGTTCAGTGAGTACCATGATTGTTAAGCAAATCTGGTTTTCCCCGTTGATTTTGCTTGTCCGAAGGATCACAATAGCTGAATGCATGACCCTGGGACACTACCACCATGATCAATATGGATCAGTTGACAAGCATCCCACTCACATGACCAAGGGGGTATTGCAATGGTGGTAAGTACAGAAAAGCAGCCATCAGTCATATTTTTTTCAGTGCTGCTATAACTTTGAACAGTCACTAAATGAACTGGTAGGCAAGGAATGAACTAAATGAACTGAAGGCGAGGACTAGCTGTACCTCTTTTGTTTCTCAAACTTAAAAGTGGATACTATATTTATACTGAATAATTATGAAGGTCAAGAGGCAGCAGAATGAAGCTACCTCCATGCAGTTTTTGTAGCAACATCATATAGGTGGTGGATTGGGATGCTGCATCTTTGAGCAATAGGATGGATCTTCCTTAGCAGCTATTTCTTCTGCTCATCCATGATCTTTTATTTTTTATTTTTATGGCTTTCCATTTTTATTATTACAATTTTGCTCTGATTATCTTTAGCTGGAGTGGGACTAATTAGTACCTCAAATACACAATTTCCTAAAAACTCAGTGAATTATTGTAACTTCTAACAACTTTCATTTATTATAAATTTTC
Organism: Thamnophis sirtalis; assembly: GCF_051295495.1. Classification (NCBI taxonomy): domain Eukaryota; kingdom Metazoa; phylum Chordata; class Lepidosauria; order Squamata; family Natricidae; genus Thamnophis; species Thamnophis sirtalis. The sequence continues at coordinate 82,717,889 of NW_028261381.1, forward strand.
TCACTACTCAACACTGAACTGTTTGTCCTTTCCCTTTTGGCTTCTGTTCCTTAAAATGAGAGATATTATAATATAGAGATATATGTTATTCAGTATTTAAGTACCACGGGAGGAAAAAAAATATCTAGCAATTATAACAGACAAAAGATATATTCTAAAAGCTGTTATTCCAAGGAGACAACAGATCAAGTTTTCTGATATTTTGTTTTTTCAAACTTTCATTCCACTTGAAATGCCTAGTTAAAAGGTTAATTACCCAGTTTTTTACAAACCCTTATAGGAACCCCTTCCAATTAAAATTCACTGTATGAGGTAGCCAAGTTTCACAGGAAGCCAAGTTTCACGGGAGCACTTCTAGGGCTGGGGGCAACAAACACAGGAATAATGGAGAGAGGCACATTCTTCCCAAGTTAGAACATACTTCCAGTGTATTTTTAGACATACATGTTTTTTCCTCACAAATCATGGATTGTATGGGTGCTGCTTAGCTAACACTAAGGCCATTCACCAACTCTGTGAGTTATGAAGTAGCTCTTCCAGTCAGATTTAGGCTGCCTTGTGAGCCTACACAGAGAAATGATTAACCATAACTTTGTGGTATGTGTACGGTACTTCTGCAGACTACACATTTAAGAACACACATATTTTTTACTTAATATGTTCTGCTTGTGTTGCAGCATATTCTGTCAAAGTCAGTAATCCTGTTTCTGAGCTGGTTAACAAGTTATTCTACAACGTATTAAGTAACGTACATGCCCTTCTTTTAACTGAGTTGATTTTTAGTGACTGAATGGTGCATCCATGTTGCTTTTTGAAGCAATAATATGGAAGTGTTTTGCTATTGCCATCTTCTATGCCTTTAAAAAAAAGCCCTAAACTTATCTACATCCCTGAGATTTCATTGAGGCTACCATCCATGTATTAACCACATCTGACCTTGCTTAGCTTTTTAAAAGTTTAGGTAAAATCTGCTATATGTTTCTCACTTCAGGGACACATATAATTTACTGAAAATTAAACAGATTAGTAGGGATGCAACTCCATTTTCTAGAGAAAATCAGTAAACTTCCCACCAGGAGCAGCCGTATCATTAGGTAGTATGCAACATATGTGTTAATGGCAGGCAAGTTTTTCCAGGTGTTGATTTTTTTAAACCCTTTCTTTGAGACTGCAATGTCTCTGTCCATCTCAATGTGCTGTCTATCATCAAGTAGTCATGTGAAGCAAATGCCTGAAACCTCAAGATTCTTTGCCCCTTTCAGAAAATATACATATATTCCCCCCCCCTTCCCAACATGAACAGATAAAACAAATAACAGAATAACAGAGTTGGAAGTCTTCTAGGCCAGTGTTTTTCAACCTTTTTTGTGCAAAGGCACACTTTTTTCATGAAAAAAATCACGAGGCACACCACCATTAGAAAATGTTAAAATTTTTTAACTCTGTGCCTATATTGACTATATATAAAGTAATTTTCCCACGGCACACCTTACACTATGTCACGGCACACTAGTGTGCCATGGCACAGTGGTTGAAAAACACTGTTCTAGGCCAAGTGAGACCATTTGCTTTTTCCTTTCAGGAGACTTCCTGTCAATCTGGGTGGGGTGAAGTTTTATAGTTTTATGTTGTAGATCTTTAATGTTTGTAAGCTGCCTGCAGTTGGAAGGCCACAATACACTTGTTTAATAAATAAATAAAACTAAAATCTACATCCCAAGTCCTAGCTAGTATTTAATGCAGCCCAGCTGGTGGGAAATCATCAAATGCATTTTTGCTATTTTCCCAGGGTTGTATCATTGTGACATAGCACTTCTAAAACTTGCAAGAAAAGCATGCTTCATAGGGCTAATCAGAATGAAGCCACTCTGTAAGACTGATCTTGGCCCAAGATTCTTGGACCATTGTTGAACTCAAAGGTCTTGGGAAATTTCTGTACCTTTTTGTAGTTCTTATTGTTAAATGTTTCATAAATGGATGTTTCTTTGAAACTGCCTCCCTAGCAGCTCACCAGAAGGAATCTTTTGCAAACCACTAGGCAACTGTACACAAAGGGATATGTAGAAATTTATAGACTGGTGATGTGGGAGACATATTTGCCTCTCTTTTTTATGAAGTAAAGAGGAAAGATTGCTAATTCTAGAGCCCTAGAAATCTTGGGGCATTATTCTCCATGGTCAGTCTTAATCAATGAGTGGGAGCACCGATCTGTTGACCTTCTCTGCATGCAGCTTTTAGCTAAGGTGTCCTAAGCAATTACTAGCTGAATGTGCATTTCTCTACAGACTCAGGATCATGAGTGTCTCAGGGAACCATGCTAAAAATTTGCTTCAAACAGTGTTAAGAATTGTTGGAAAATGGAAAGACTGCTATTGAATCGGGCAGAGATGGGTTGGAGGCAGGGGTGGGTTTCAACCGGTTCGCGGCGGTCCCTGCGAACCGGTTGGTCGGCGAACCCGGAAGTAAGTAACTTCCGGGAACAGCGAAGGGCCCAGCCGCCCGCCCGCGCTTCTTACCTGGTTTTGACGAGTTCTGCGCTTCCACGCATGCGCAGGACGCATACAGCGCCTGCGCAATCCTCCAGGAGCAGCTGGAGCATCGCATAGACGCTAGTATGCATGCGTGCACCGCGCGCGTGCACAAGGACGCCGCCGGCCCCATTCCAACTGAACCGGTTGGAACGGGGCGAGAAACCCACCCCTGGTTGGAGGAGAAAGTAATGTAGTGTCACTTTGCTTTGCCTTTCATCCTTTCAGTAGCATCCATTGGTAGCATTGTTTTGGGCTCATGCAATGGACAAGCGATGTTATCTTATGCTTGAACCTGCCTGAATCATGCTTTGGTGGGTGGCTGTGAGTGTCCCGTGTCCTTCTGTAAGGATCAAATTCAGGAAAGCAGTGTGCACTGTGTAGCACAGTTAAACCAGAGCTAGAGAAAACATCTCTTTGATGTATGTCATTGTGCTGTTTTATGTCAATTTGCATCAGCCAAGCTTACAGTTTAACTCTTTTCCACATGCATGAAAAGATTTGTCATTTTCCTTCATTTTCAGGAAGGTAATATAATTCTAGGGGTTGGCAGGCACTGATGCAAACCTCAGCTTTTAGCATCACATTCCCAGTTGCCTGAATTTTCGGTGAGTAGTATCAGATGACTAAAGAAAATGAATGCTAATGAAATAGAAAGTGGGGGGAAGAAGCCCTACTATAATAGTAGAAAGCCGCTGGACTAATAGAACTGGTGCTGAAAGAGGGAAGTGATACAGTTTCCCAATAGCTGTCAGAAATAAGTTGTTAAATATTTATGCCAGGAGCAGAAAAGAGAAAATCAGAGTGTAAGTAATAAAGAAGTCCTGATTTGCTGACATGCAGCACTAGCTCAGACAGCCAGGATATTGTATAGATTTCCTTGCACGTGATAGTGGCACTGTTGTCAACAGTATGTGTGAACTGGCTTTACTGAAATACACTGAGTGTTGTTGTGAAATTATATCTGTTGGTCCATTTGCGACAGTTGATTGAACAATCCTTTGAGATGACATTGTAGGCCAGAACCTTTTGGTTTTATTTTTTTTTCAAAAACTACATTTAAAGAGGAACGTACACTTTAATGAGAGCATGAAAGAAGTTTTCCTCATCTCCACCCTTCCCAGGAATTCTTTGAAGTACAAAATGACTATGACAAATCCTCTTAAATGTATCCATTCTTCCTCCTCTCCTCTCCTTTTCTCGTCAGATATATTTGAACAGATTCCTCTCTTTCAAGAGGTTACCCCTCTTGAAATAAATATGTTCACATATTGAAACAAGAAATGTGGTCCATGCTTGGCATTTAATTAGCTGCCATGTAGGAACAGAATGGTTAGGATAGCTGGCCTTGGTTTCTGTATCATTGGAACATCATATCTAAAACATTGGGTTTTGCTGCTCCTTCTGACCAAATTCAGGGAGGGTATTTCCTTAAGTTGGCATAGTCCTGCCTCTAAACAAAATGCATTTTGTAGATACCCCATTGCTGTTGCCATTGAGTAACAGATGGAGGATACACCATTTCAACACTGAGGATAAATAAAGGACTTAAAGTGGAACTCAAAAGAAGTAGTTATGGAGAGGAGTTGGAATAGTGATTGTTTATTGGGAAGGGGTAGTGATAAAATAGTTGGTGTGGGAGTGTAAACATATGGTAGTATTTGAGGCTGGAGAAGGAGATAAAAGGTGTAAAAGGTAGAGCCTAAGAAATTAAAAGGAGTGAGATAGACAAGGGAATGGTAACAAGTTTGGGGGAAATTGAGGTGGCCAAGGAAACCAACCTAGAGGAACTGACATTGTCTGAGAGGCTGCAAATTTGATGGGTTCCCCTTCTATCCCCTCTTTTAAATCATCTAGGAAGATATTGAAGAGTACTGGACTTAAGACAGAGCCTTGGGGTATTCAACTGCATACTTCCTTCCATATAGAAGCAGTTCCATTAAGGACTACATGTTAAGTGAAGTTGCTCAGCCAATTATGAATCCATCTGGAAGTGCTGCCCACCTTTTTCTATCTTATCAAGTAATAGTAGGATGTTGTCTATTTTGTCAAATGCCTTACTGAAGCCCATGTAAATTATATCCACAGCATTTCTTTGATCCACCAATTTTGTCACTTTGTCATACAATGCAATTTTATCTGGCATGATATGTTTTTGACAAAACCTTATTGGCTTTTGGTTAACACCCCGGGCTAGCCACACAGAAACTTAAATACTGCTCCCCCACCTAACTTCAACACCTTCTATCATTTTGTCTCTGTTAGTGAGTATTAAGTCCAGTATGGTTGACCCTCTAGTTCCCTTCTCTACAGAGGTGGTATTCAGCAGGTTCTGACCAGTTCTGGAGAAAAATCAGAAAATCAGCAAAATTCTCCATAAACACAATACCAAGACAGCCTTCGGCACTGACCAAAAAATACCCAACATCTTAAGAAACCCCAAAGACAAGATCCAGCTAGAAAACCAAGGAGTCTATGAAATACCAGGCAAAATCTGCCCTGCAACATACATTGGACAAACTAATAGGAGAATAAATGCACGCATCGCAGAACACAAGAACGCAGTCAGAAAAGAAGAAAAAAACTTCCTCCCTTTTCCAGCACCTTAAAGCAACAGGACATGAAATTGATTTTGAAGAAACCAAATTAATCTCCAAAACTGAACACTTCAACAAGAGAATAATTATGGAAGCCATCAAAATAGAGAAACACCCCCATAACATGAATAAACGTGATGATACCTCCCACCTACCAGACATCTGGAAACTAGCCCTAGTCAACAAATGAATCCCAGCCATGAAAACCAACACAGGGCCCAGAACAACACAGGACGCAACCACCAATCACCCTCACCAGACTCAAACCTAAACCCATCCCATAAACCAAATGCAACCACCATCCAGAAGCCAAACCACGGCAGCATCACCAACTACTGCACCCCCCTCCAACCCCCACACAAAGCAAACTGACACAAGCCATGAACACATGGCCAGAACGCAAACTCGGAGCCAAAACAAAGCCCGGGATGTTACACTACAGCCATCTGCTCAGGACATTACATCACAGAACTCAAGAGGTTACAACACAAAGGCTCAGAATGTTACAATGCAGCCAACTTTCCAGGAGGTTGCAGCACAGGACTTAGGATATCACTAGAATAGAGCTCAGGATGTCATCACACAGCCCATTACCCAGGTCCTTACAACACAAAAGAACAATAGGCACACAGCCAGTATCTCAGCCACACAGGATGTTACAAAACAGCTGACTAATCTGCAAACATCAATTCAATCAACTAATCAAGATGTTACAACACAGCCAACCAATCTGCTTACAGCAACAAAGCCAGCACTCCACACACACACACCATTATTTATAGAAAGACGACAGCTCCGATAACATTTTGCTTGCACAAGCACGAAGCTGAAGGCACCAGCCTGAAGATGGCGAGTGGAAAACCATGCAAAATCTGTCCTGCAACATACATAGGACAAATGAACAGGAGAATAAATGCACACATCGCAGAACACAAGAACTCAGTAAGAAAAAAAAAGAAAAAACTTCTTCCCTTTCCCAGCACTTTAAAGCTACAGGACATGAAATTAATTTTGAAGGAACCAGGTTAATTTCCGAAAATGAACACTTCAACAAGAGAATAATTATGGAAGCTATCAAATTAGAGAAATACCCCCACAACATGAATAAACGTGATGATACCTCCCGCCTAGCAGATATCTGGAAACCAGCCCTAGTCAACAAACGAGCCCCACCCACCACCCAGGCTGTTACAACATGAAACAACAATAGACACACAGCCAGCACCAATCAGCACCAATCTACCAATCATGATACAACCACACAACCAATCATTCCACTTACTGAAACAAAACCAGCACTCCACACACCCCCACCAAGATTTGTAGAAAGACGGTAGCTCCAACCACGCTTTAAGCTCAAAACCCAGCCTGAAGATGGTGAGTGAGACCTCACTGAAACATTGCCAAGACAATCTCAATCTTACATGGTAAAGGACCTGAATACAACAAGACCATCAGTGTGTGTGTGTGTGTGTGTGTGTGTGTGTGTGAGTGAGTGAATGAGTGAGTGAATGAATGAATGAATGAATGAATGAATGAATGAATGAATGAATGAATGAGTTTTTCAAAAGTCTTTGGCCTGATTTAAATCCTCGCCCTGGTGATGTAGTGGTTAAAGTGCAATATTGCAGGCAAATTCTTCCCACAACCTAGAGTTTGATCCTGAGAGGGATCAAGGTTGACTCAGTCTTCCATCTTTCTGAAGTTGGTAAAGGAGGGCCCAGAGTGTTGGGGGCAATATGCTGACATTGTAAACTGTTCAGAGAGTGTGATAAAGAGCTATGGGGCTGTATATATGCTAAATGCTATTGCTATATACAAACTTCTCTGTTCTTTGCAGCATCCCAACCTTTTTACATGTGCCCTGCTTCTATGGATATCTCCTTATTGAACATAAAGCAGTTTTTTTGATACTTCAGAGCCTGGAGGAAGAATTCTGATTCTCCTAGTTTCTCTAATATATTTTTGAAAATTGTCCACTTTCTTTTCTATTATTTCCTTTGGCTGCTCAAGAGACATGCTTTGTCTCTCCTTTATGGATCCTCTTTGCACTTTACTTCAATCACTGGCACCCATCACTGTTGGAGGTTTTAAAAATTCTATTTTTGCATATAAGGCTTCCTGGGACAGACCTGAGCAATTATTGCAAAGCAGCTATAATATAAATCAGGTTTATTTACAGGGATGCATTATAAGGATAGGCAAAGTCTAATACCTAGCTAGGTAGTTTCACTCCACTAGGACGATTCCAAGAGCATCTATTCAATATATATGTGCTTAGAAGGAAGGGCAAAAGGAGGTTACCATAGATTAGCAATAATAAAGAAGAGGCAGAGCGCTAGGTAAGGAGGGAACACAGAGAGAAAAAGTAGTTCACTTTTTATGTATATCCTACTGCCCCTTTATGGTCAGTAGGTCACTAGATGATAAAGAATCAATACCATTGATTTGGACACCGGGATCACACAAATATAAGCAATGATTTGTGAAACAGTTACCTGATTTCAGAAAGTAGCAATGTGCTGCTTTTATGTGATTTTCCTTCCTGCTTCATAAAATGAGGTTATGTACCTGGATGAAAAATTGGAATTCTTCCTTCAAGATTTCATTTCCAGTGTGGAAAAGTCTTCAATTTTAACTATGAAGTGTTCCTAAAGGTATTCTGGTTCATACTTTCAGTGGATTTTCTGACCATTTTTGACGAAAGACAAGAAGGTAGGGAAGAGTGCTTGAATCCCGTTTACCTTAAAATGCAGTTGCCCATCATTTCCTCTACAGTGATAACTGCAGTGCTAGGATAAGAGTTGAGATGCCTTTTCTTGCGATAATTGTTTTGTATCAGCTGCCTGCCTTCCACCTCAGTGTCTGCCTTCACACTCAAAAACCAATTCACACAAGTGCTAGACTGTTCACTGGGAGCCAAAGGGCCATTTAACAAGCACAAAACCTCCGACCAAGCACCAAAGTTTTAATCCACACAGCTAGAATCCACACAGCTTATGTTTTCTCTATATTTGGCGGGCAAAGAGCCTTAACAGAATGGAAAGTATTTTACTTAGGTGTTGATTTAATGTTTAATTTAGCCCTTGAAAATCGATGTGGTGTGCATCTTTATAGTAGTTTTATAATTCTCTGAGAGGTCTGCCAAGATGTTAGCCAAGTCCACAAGTCAGCAAAAACAAGGTCACTTTAAGATCAACAAAACACAGATAGCTACCTGGACTCCTAAGAAAAGGTTCCTACCTTGATCCAAACATTCCCAAAAAATAGATGCCAACAAGCTTATATATTTTAAAAGAGAGGTGCCAAGCATATTATATGTCCAATAACGATAACTGCTAAGGGTTTATTCTACGATCTCCTCCATTTCTTCTGACTTGAAATTGACTAAATGCTATTACCAATTACATCAAGTATATAGAATATAAGGGAAATGAAAAATGTTGGTTATCTTATTGAAGGAAACTTATTTAATTTTGAGATTGGAATTAATGAAAAACCAATGGAGGGGTTTTCTCTTCTGATATAGGAAACCAAAGCCAAAGCAAAGCAAAACGTAACAATTGATTGAAGAGACTCAGTCTCTAAAATGGTTAAGCCCATCTGTGTTGCCATTAGCTGCACTTGATCTTCTTTTTCTGGCTTAAGGACACACTCAGAGAGCAGGCTATGATATCAAATTGGGTGAAACCAGCATATATAAGCAAATGGATCAATAATGCAAAACTGAGAAGACACAATTAAAAATTAAATCATTAAAAACATTAAAAACATTGGGCTTCCTGGGGAGGTGCTAAGACCCGTTAGGCATCTCTGTGAGTGGCAGAGACAGTAGAGCTGTGGAATTGCTATCCAGCAGTTACTTCAGGCTGACAGAAAAATTCTTCAGAGAAAGGAGAAATCAGGAGATTGCTCATTTGTGCTCTGGAAGTGCTGTTCCTGGGGGAAGGAAGGAACCTGAAGAAATGTAGTTTCTTGTGGCCGATTGTGAGTGGAGTTGCTTTTGAGTCCAGGATTTATAAGATAAAGATAAAAGTTCCCCTCGCACATATGTGCTAGTCATTCCCGACTCTAGGGACAGTGCTCATCTCCATTTCAAAGCCAAAGAGACAACGCTGTCCAAAAACGTCTCCGTGGTCATGTGGCCGGCATGACTAAATGCCAAAGGGGCATGGAACACTGTTACCTTCCTACCAAAGGTGATGTCAGCGTTCCAAGTATCATGTAGAATTAAATCAGAATCCAAGGCAAAACGATCCTTAAAGTTCCAATTTAATAAAGCAGGCATCTTAACTCATTCCTATTTTTATACTTGCATTTTTACATGCTTTCAAACTGCTAGGTTGGCAGAAGCTGTGGCAAGTAATGGGAGCTTACTCCCTTATGTGGCACTAGGGATTCGAACTGCCGACCTTTCTGATCAACAAGCTCAGCATTTTAGCCAATGAGCCACCATGTCCCAGGATTTATAATGTGCCCTAAATTGCTGTGCAGCCTTTTTATGGAGATTTGACTGACAAATCCTCACCTTTTTAATCACCTTATGATTCAATTGGTTTACAACCTAAGAGAGACATTCTAAAGAGCAATGAAGATTAAAAAATCTCAGTGTCTTCCTTTTGAAATTAAGGGGACTCAAGGGAGTTAAAATTCTAACACCTCCCCTCTCCTGCAAAAAAAAAAAGACCCACTCGACAACTCTTTCTTCATGAAATACCATATTTCTAGTTTAAAAATGTGAGTTCGAAATAGCACTGTTAAAGCAATGAACTCCCTGCTCTAAGGCTGTCCAAAAGGAGGTGATGTACAATCAGGGACCCTGTCAATGATGAGCATGAAAGAATGGGATGCTCATTTTGCTGAGAGCATACAGAGAAATCAGCATCTCTTGCCTTCAAATAGTAATCTGTTAAAAATGGTGGCCATTTTCTCTGGGAATGTTGCTTGTATGTTGAATGTACATTCTCACCAATGAAGGTAAATATACATGTCCCAAGATAATGTTGAGGATCAAATCACCAAAGGTTTATCTTCCAAGCTTTCAGAATTGTTTTGGAGCCCATCATCAGGGAATTTCTCTCTCTCCAGAATATATGCATGGGGCTGTTCTATGCATTGCATTTATATGGTTCCTGGTTGTGCGTAGCTTTCAGTTGTTAATTAGGGTGTCAATGGCTGGCTATTAAATCACTAATTGTTGTTTCCTGTGCTCTTGGTTCCTAAGTACCTTTTAGGCTAGTGGTAAATCAGCACTCCTATTGACTGACAAGGGGGCCAGTTTCCCAGGCTTCAATCGTTTCTCTGGCTATTTTTGTCCCTAGTCAACCAAAAATCATAGTAGCTGAGAAATTGAATATATATTCTGTATTGTCCTGGAGCCATGCACTACACAATGACTGCTGGATCTTCCACTGGAAGGAACAGCCAATGTCATCCCAATTCTTCCAGTGCATTTATTTATTAAATTCACCCCTTGCCTTTCTTCCCAAACCAGCCAATTTTCAACACTTCTTTCAACAGCTTAATCATCCAAAGCCTGTCTAAATAAAAACATTGTTGCCTGCCAGTTAGCCTGTCCTTCCTTGGCAGGGGATACTAGATTCTGAGTGGCCTGAATGAGACTATTTTTTCTAAGCTTCTCAGAAGAAGAAAATATCATTTGTTTTCTCAGTGTATCTTCCTGCTCTTTCTTTTTAATTGGACTTGGTGGGGTGTGTAAAAAAGCAGGGCTGGGATAAAATAGCCCCTACTTTTAACCTTTTGGGATTTGGAGTTTGAAAGCATCCCAAATTGGGTGTTTAGACTCAGATTTCCCTTGTATGTTTGAGGTATGGCTGGCCCTTGCCTGAAGTTCTCAGAACCCAGTATATTTGCACCTGGATAGCAAGCATAATAATTACTGCCGCATGATAGAGTTAAGACTCCTCCTTTCTCAGATCAAATATGTAGATGGTGACGTGGAATTACTAGTAATAGGAGCACAAAAATTTATCATGCGGACATTACCACTAGAAGTATAGTAAAAATCTAAAACAGACTGTTTCAAAGACCATAAAGAACATTTTTATTTTTCTGAAGACTCTGCATTGGATACAGATTTCTATTGATGATCTACATGTCCCATGGAAGCCAACCAAAGCCAGCTTTTCTAAATCCCAAGGCTGAGTTTGCATAAGATATCCAAAATAGTGGAATTGGACAGGAATACAAAGTACAGTTTGTGCACTAGGCATACATTTATAGAGAACATTTCAAAAAAAAAGTTCAAGGTGGAAAACACAAAGGGGGGGAAAGGAATACATAGATGAAATTTCCTAAATACACAAAATATTGGAAAGATGATGAGTCACCTAAACTACCATCATTGTAAGAAGAAAGCAACAGAAGGTAGGGAAATTAAGTAATTGGAAACTTACCTAAAGCAACTATGGTGAAAAACGAGAAGTGGACCCAACTGGTCATTATTAAGAGCTCATTTCAAGCCAACACAGTAGTGTTAGTAGTGAATGGTTCATGACACATTGAGTTGCTCATATGCCCTCTAGGCTGGATGCTAGTAGGGCAGAGACCACTGTTGTTAAGTGAAGTGAGCTCTTGTGTTATTCACTAGGATTTTCTTTTGAACTTATTAAGGATTAAGAAATGAATAAAGGGTTCTGTAAGATGAGTCTGCCACCTGTGAGCTGGAGTTAGGTAAGAGATAAGTAGTTTATCAAGGAGGCTGATATTTCTTTAGGGGAGGATGGTGTACTACCTGTCTGAAAGGAAGTGATTATAAACCTTCTCTTGAAAGAAGCTGCCTATTGATCATACTGTTCTTCACAAATTTTGTTTGTCTTATGCTGCCTGCTTCTGGGGAAGGTTGTTGAGAAAGTGGCAATGATTCATCAAAGAGTATCTGGGATTATTAATTATCTGGGCCCTTGCCAGTCATGATTTAAAACCTGTCCTAGGATGGAAATGGCATTAGTTGCTCTGGTTTATGACATTTATCCCAATAATAGTGGAGGGGGAAGAATGTACTTCCCTTGGTCCTGTTAGATCATTTAGCAGTATTGAATATTATCAACCACAATATTTTGCTGGACCAACTGTAAAGATTGGGAGTCAGGAGCACTGTCTGTGGGTTGTTCTATTCCTATCCGGGTTGGAGATTTCCCACTGAGGGCAGGATAATGTTCAAAGCCTTAGTTAGGTTACTACAGGATGCACAAAATTTGATGCTTTACCCTGTTATTTATCAACTGTAAATTTATCAACTGCTGGGAGAGGTTATCCTACTGATTTGTAGTGAGACATCATGCTGTTAATATTCAGTGTACATTGCTATCCCAGGTTGCTATGGAAAGTTTGAACTAATGTATAGGTTGGGCAAAGAAATTCAAATTTAACCTACCAAAGGCTAAATTGCAATAAACACTTGAACAGGGTAGCAACAGTACTTCCGATAATTACTCTTGATGGAACCATGCTCCCTGTGAAGGATTTGATTTTTTTTCTGGAGGTCTTACAGAATTTACAGCTACTGATTAAACAACAGCTAGAAGTCATGGTCAAGTCAGCCTTTGTTATCCTTGGCTAATATCCCAGTAATGATTTTACCTGAAACAGGGTGTTGCCACATTGGTAACAACATGGTTTGATGCTATGGGGCAGACTTTGGAGACAATCCAGAAAGTAGAAACTAGATTGCTGACAAGTTAACCCCCACACTGCAAGATGACACAAAATGATAACTCAAAATCTTATCACTTACAAAGTGCTTTATTGGAGGGACTGGGATACAGTATGAAAGTCCCCATTTTGTCAGAATTGAATATGCTTACCCAACATGAAAATTTCATACTTGTTGGGAGTGTTGCTTCCATGAATATGTAGTATTCATGGAGTATGGACTAAAGGAGAAATATTTTAGTGATGGCTCCATGTTTTGGAACTTATTTCCTTCAAAAATCCATTCACTTTTGGCATTTTGCAAGAGGAATAAAATGACTTTATTCCAATTTGCTTTTGACCTTACAACTTCAGTTGGCTAATGTTGTTTCTATATATTTATATGGTCGCATGCCACCCAAAGTGTCTGTGGGTGGAGTACAAAAGTGCAAATGAATAAACAATCAAATAGCAATAAAGATTGAACAGCCCTCAATAAAGCTGATAAACATCAAAGGCTTTTCTGAAAAGAAAGCTCTTCACAGTAATGAAAGACAGACAGAGATGGAGCATAGTGGATCTCCCGAGATAAGAATTCCAGACTTTGAATGCAACTAGTGACAAGGGATTAATTAACTGACAGGAGAGAGTTATTGAATTCAGGAGTCACATTCTATGCCACTATGAATAAACATGGTACCTTTAACATACTGAATATTTCACCTTAATAGAGTAAATTGATTATTGATTAATCTTTAATCTAGAAGAAACATACTCCATGGCCACCAAAAAGATCACTCTTATTGTTAGAGGGTAAACTACTTTCTTATAAGCCCCATCCTATCAGTTGTCCTATTTTGACTTTGTCAATAGAAGATCTAGACATTTGTGAATTCATAGATTCCGTAATAATTTATTAGTTCAGATCATTATAGGAAATTTATTGTGGTTTCCCCCCCCTCCCGTTTTGCAAAAGGTGTTGTTCATGATAATCCTCTTTAGCTATCACTGATGCCCAATGCTGTCAGATAACGGGTTTTGTACTTAGCATTCACTCTCATAGAATCCACATGAAAATATCTTACAGCAAAATGAAATAGTAGGCAGGGTTGTAGAAGATAACAGAATGGATGCAGATTCTACAGTATTTATATTTTACAAGAAAGCCTATTTGGCCTAATAATTAAGATGCTGCAATAGGAACCAATCTGAGTTATAGTCCTGCCTTAGGCATGACTAGGCTAGTTTCCAGAAAGTATAGCGCTCCCTCCAGACATTGTGAGTGCTTCAACACTGGAGGTTTTTAAGAAGAGATTGGACAAAGTCTGAAGTGTTACGGGGTTTCTTGCTTGAGCAAAGGGTTGGACTAGAAAACCTCCAAGATCCTGTCCAACTCTATCATTCTAGTTGAGTTAGTCACTCCCTCTCAGCTCTAGGAAGATAATGCTTCAAAAACAGTACCTAAAAGACTGCATAGACTTATTGGTATCATCACAAGGAATCAACTTTGACTAGAAGTAAAAAAAAACACTTACCAAAAAAAAAAGAATCAAATCAAGCATAAAAAGAAAAAGAAATGATTTTGGAACAACAGTTTTATTTGGTATGTTATATCTGGTCCAGTTGCTCACTCTCTTTGACTGTTGTCTTTTTCACAGGATGAATACATCAATGCCTTATGCTTGAAATCCTGATTTATTTGATACTAGATTAACTTCTAATTTTCCACAACGAGGTCAACAATCCACCCAGCACTATTTCTACACAGCTCTGATTCATTCTGGTGAGTTTAGCCCATGAGCAGGGCTCAGCCATGCATGAACATTGGTTGTTAGTTGCAAAGTCGTTTCTGACCCATCGCAACCCCATGGACAATGTTCCTCCAGGCTTTCCTGTCCTCTACCATCCTCTGGAGTCCATTTAAGCTCACGCCTACTGCTTCAGTGACTCCATCCAGCCACCTCATTCTCTGTCATCCCATTCTTCTTTTGCCCTCAATCGTTCCCAGCATTAGGGTGTTCTCCAGTGAGTCCTTCCTTCTCATTTGATGGCCAAAGTATTTGAGTTTCATCTTCAGGATCTGGCCTTCTAAAGAGCAGTCAGGGTTGATCTCCTCTAGAACTGACCGGTTTGATTGCCTTGCAGTCCAAGGGACTGGCAGGAATCTTCTCCAGCACCATAGTTCAAAGGCCTTGGTTCTTTGGTGCTCAATCTTTCTTATGGTCCAACTTTCACAGCCATACATTGCAATTGGGTAAACCATAATCTTGACTATATCCATGTTTGTTGGCAGGGTGATGTCTATGCTTTTTAGTATGCTGTCTAGATTTCCCATAGCTTTCCTCCCCAGGAGCAAGCATCTTTTAATTTCTTGGCTGCAGTCCCCATCTGCAGTGATCTTGGAGCCCAGGAAAATAAAATCACTACCTCCATTTCTTCCCCATCTATTTGCCAAGAATTGGTAGACATTCGGGATAGGAAAAAACCACTAGGAAACCCTTGGGCTAGAGCAGAATTATGATGGAAATTAGTCAGTTATCAGTTCTCCTGTTTAGGCATTTGTAAATATCTACACGCCACAGAGTACTCATGCAATTTCTGATAGTTTACCAGACTAGAGCTCCCCCCCCCCGCAACGGTGGGTTAAAGTTGCAAGTCCTTGATATCTATTAAAAGGCAGGGGAATGGCTTATGAAGGTCATTTTTCAATTGAACAGTTAACTGGAGGGCACGGAGGAAAGTGTTTCACCAGATTCCGTGGCCCAAATGTTACATTCAAAGTGTAGGTGAACACAACAACAACTCTCCTGCAGCAGCTTTATTACCAGATGAGCTATAATAAAAAAACAAACCCCTAAGCTTAATAAGCTAACAAAAACAAAGAAAGAAAGGGGAAGGTATTAAAAGAGAAAGGGATATTGCAGATGCTTATTGAGTGACAGCACCTCAAAAACAATTGGATTGCTTAATACTTAATACATCTCCAATAAAAATGGGGGGAGATGTTCCTGACCAACGGATACAACCTGAAATTGTACACTCATTATTGAATTATTTGGTGTATCTGTCTGTCTTTCTGTCTGTCTGCTTGCCTGTCTGCTTTTATCTATCTTTCTATCTTTCTATCATCTTTCTTTCTTCATCTGTCTATCTGTCTATCTCTCTCTCTCTCTCTCTCTCATCTATCATATGCCTGCCTGCCTGCCTGCCTGCCTGCCTGCCTGCCTGCCTGCCTGCCTGCCTGCCTGCCTGCCTGCCTGCCTGCCTGCCTGCCTGCCTGCCTACCTACCTACCTACCTACCTACCTACCTACCTACCTACCTATCTATCTATCTATCTATCTATCTATCTATCTATCTATCTATCTATCGCTCCCAAACCTTTCTCAGTATCTTTCTTTTTCTAATATGGTACTAATAAACATCCACTGATGTTAGAAATACATTCCAACAGTTGATTGTGCAAATTGTCTACAAGATTACCTCTGTGTTTACAACCCATTGCAGAAAGGGGGGACTTTCTCTAAAAGCTCTTTTGTCCTGAGATTGAAATCAAATGGGAAAGTTTTGACGTGTGTTTTTATAAAATACTGTCCTCTACTGGATGGAATACGTTATGCCTCATTTTTAAAAAATCTGATCCTGAGAGTAGTAAATTGAAGAACATGTATTTTTATTAAGGAGAGCAGAGGTCTGTCTCTATCAACTGAATTTCACTTTTGCAAAATCCTAATTCAGTTTCTTAAAATAAAATGAAAAAGCCTTGGAAAGTGATTGCCAATTTAAACACAGTGTGCCAAGGACAGTCTGTTCGCAAAGTATGTAATGAAATGTTTCCAACTCAGAGAAAGAAGGCAAGGAGTGGGAAGCAGGATGATTATTTGCATTCATTAATATAAATATATGCAAATTAAAGTCATTTATTATTTAAGACTAAAGATTAGACTTTTCAATCTGGCAAGAGGAAAGGAAGATTGGAAGTGAAACCAGTTTAAGAAGATGACAGGTGTAAATCCAAATATGCCGTCCAATGTACCCATACATAAATTTGCAAATGGAGCATGAGAGTGCAGTTGAATGCTTTGAGCTACAGTCTGGATTCCATTCAAAGTTAGATAACATTTCCAAACATTGTGCTTAAAGGGTTTGGGACTCCCTCAGCACTCCACCATCTGGTCAAATCAGGGACCATTTGCTTGTCTCCTTTCTACCCAACCTTGTCTTCATAATGTGGGGCCAGGAGTAGACAAAAGGACGACTCTTCTCAGAAAGAGACAATATAAATCTGGCCAGAGCCATTCATGACTAGCACTTGATTTTCTATCACAATTGTCATGAAGCTCAGCCTTCACATGTGATAAGAAATAGCACTGCCCAATATTTTGTATCTTTTTCTACAAAAGTGGTCCCATTATTTAGATTCTGCAATAGCTGGCAATCTCAGTGAAATGGAATAAGGAGAAAGGTATAGAGAATTAGGAGAGAGAGGGGAGAGGGGAGAGGGGAGAGGGGAGAGGGGAGAGGGGAGAGGGGAGAGGGGAGAGGGGAGAGGGGAGAGGGGAGAGGGGAGAGGGGAGAAAGGAGAAAGGAGAAAGGAGAGGGAGGGAGGGAGGAGAGAGAGAGAGAGCGCGCACAGAAAAAGTCCCAGCTTCATAACTGATCAGGAAACAGAAGAATGCTGTCTAAAACCAGAAACAAATCACCTTTGCACCAATAGATTGGTTTTAGGACATTTATAAGAGAATACTTGGAAAAATCAAGGAAAAGTGTTTTAATTTCCCGAAAGCTACAATATCTAGTAAGTTCAGGGCATTGCAAGGATGAACAGAGCCAACATTTTAGGCTCATTTTCTGGTGTTTGAATGGAGCTCGAAGCACCTGTTTGTTGTTTAACTCCCTCCCCCCAAATGATAAAAAGTCACACCCACTCTAAGGATACTACAAAAAAGATCTTGAGAGGTTTTATATGAATTCAGGTGCACAGGATGCCCACCCTATCAAAGAATAGCGGTGGTAGACTTGGAGAATCAGATGGTTTCTTAAATATTAAGAACAATTTTCCCGAAACCAGGTATCCCATTGAGGCCCTTGCTGACTCATAGAAGTAGAAAAGAGAAGAGGCAATTTATAATGTCAGTACATTGCCCCCAAGCAATCTGGATCCTCATTTTACCGACCTTGAAAGGATGGAAGGCTGAGTCAACCATGAGCTCCGTCAAGATCAAACTCCAGGCTGTGGGCAGGGTTTGCCTGCAATACTGCATTTTAACCACTGCACCACCAGATAGCTTTCTTCACAGCTTCCAATGCATCCTCAAGTAACTATTCAGCAAGCTTTTGAAGGTGCAGAAAGGTATCATCATCATCTGGTCCAGAAAATCCATAGCTGGACTCTACAAAGACTTGCTGTAGTGATAAAATCCCCATTCCTTCCCCACTCCAGGGGAAAGTTACTGCAAAAAACCCATTCCCTCCTAATCATCTGGAACTCGGGAGGCAGAGAATAGATGGGGTGGGGCCAGTGAGAGGTGGTATTTATTGGTTCTCTGAATGACTCAAAATTTCCACTACTGGTTCTCTAGAACTGGTCAGAACATGCTGAATACCACCTCTACTGTTGACCCACCAATGGCATGACTGTATGACACGGGCACTTTAGTTACAGTTATTTATGGAGTGGAAACCTAACATTTTTTGCAATGTGCTTTTGATTGGGCTACCCTAATACTTGGTCCAGAAGCTGTGTCAATCAAATTTCTGAGTGGTGGTCCTGCCTATTTACTTGTCATATCTTTATTGGAGCAAGTGAAGTAGCTGCTTTTGTTGGAGGAGCTATCTAACTACATGATAACCTAGCCTTTATTGCAATGTGCTTTAAGTTGGTTATCCTAATGCTTGTTCCTAAAGTTTTGTCAACCATATTTCTGAGTGGTGTGTTTGTTGTATATGAACAAGCTGCCAATTAGATATCAAGCCAAGTTTCAGGTTTGGGTTAAGAGATGTCTGGTGCTCCTACATAACCTGGGACCTGGATACTTGTCACATTGGGTTTCTCCTTATAAATCTGGTTGGTCACTTTGATTTTCTACTATGTGACCAGAGTCAGGTCCTACAGGTTTGGACCCGATGACACCCATGAACTGAAGTACTGTTCTGCTGAAATTTGCAAGGTGCCCACTGTATTCCTTTTAGTCACCTACTGAATGTTTAGAAATCTATGGAACTCCCATGTGAATATTGGAAGGTCTTTCCCCCTCACCCCTGGCCGAAACACACCCTTTAAAATGCATGTTTCACTGAATATGGTTTTGCACCATATTCAGGAATACAGTGGGCACCTTGCAAATTTTTACTGCAAACTCCTTGAGATGCTTCAGCATATGTAAATACATTTAACCAACCAAGTATTCCAAAATGTAATCCCTAAAGCCTAATATCTTACTGTGAATAAAATGCTCCTATATGACCACCCTTCACCTCTTAGCAGACAACAAAATAGCACTAGATGGGGATGATTCGACATGTAGCATCTTGACATTTATGGATATAAATGCAGTGTCCCCGTTGCTACAAATATATCCTTCAGGGCTTTAGAAGGCTATCTTCAAATGTGAGATATGGGGAGAACAGGCCATCTCAGGATGGTTCCACTCCCCATTTGTATTTTGCAGCAAGTGGCTTTCAATATAAACTGAGAGGAACTTTTTTCATCTGAAACCTAGAAAAAAGGCAGACACACACACACACAAAAGAACTGGGGGAAAAGATTCATCTAGGTTTGGTTGAGGATCGGCTTGCAAATTCCAACAGGTACATGGCTTGCTTTATAAACAAAAGACAGGAGGCTTTTAAAAATGATTTGATTAATTGTTTAACAAACCGAGGCTCATTAGGTATATATAGTAATCACATTGATAAAGGGTGAGAATAGAGGGTGATATTGTGACAGAAAGAAGCACATCAGATAAAAGCCTATTACTAGTTCTGAGAACAAAAATAAAAGCAGATCTTCTCCATCATGGTAAAAGTGAATATTAAGGTAAAGGTAAAGGTAAAGGTAAAGGTTCCCCTTGGACATATGTGCTAGTCGTTCCCAACTGTAAGGGGCGATGCTCATCTCCATTTCAAAGCCGAAGAACCAGTGCTGTCCGAAGACGTCTCCATGATCATGTGGCTGGCATGACTAAACGCCGAAGGAGTACAGAATGCTGTTACCTTCCCACCAAAGGTATTCTCTATTTTTCTCCTTGCACTTTTGCATGCTTTTGAACTGCTAGGTTGGCAGAAGCTGGGACAGGTAATGGGAGCTCACGCCATTATGCAGTGCTAGGGATTCAACTGCCAATCTTTCTGATTGATAAGCTCAACGTCCTAGCCACTGTGTCCCTAAAAAGTAAATATTATTAAACAGCTAAAGTTGCTGTGAGGCATTCTTTAAAATGTTCATATTAATTTCAATTTAGCAGTTTTGAATATTAAGGGAATGATTGAAAATGTCACTCAAATAATTTTTAAAGGAAATAATTTAGACGCTTCAGACTTTTTCCTTCCTTCCTTCCTTCCTTCCTTCCTTCCTTCCTTCCTTCCTTCCTTCCTTCCCATAATTGTCCTTGGATAATTCTTTTGGCAATTTTCATTGTAGCCTGCGGGATGCTATCTTGCTGCAAATGTATGGGTGGGCTAGGTTTTAGGTAAAAAGGAATTCTTAAATCATGACATTTTCTATTCACGAGGTTTCCATCTTTCATTGGGTTTTTTAAAACAATTTTATTAGTTTGTATTTTAGCATACAAAGAAAATACAAAAGCAAATAGTAGGGAAGTTAGGGAAAGGGAAAGGAAAGAGAAAAGTGGGGGAAAGCAAGGTGTGGAAAGAAAAAAAGGCATTGACTCCTGACTTCGTTTGGTGCGGTAAAATAAGGCATTAACATCAAACCTCAACTTTTTAATTCATACATAATAGTATGTTGTTGTTAGTTGGAAAGTTGTGTCTGACACATCACAACCCCATGGACAATGTTCCTCCAGACCTTCTGATCCTCTACCATCCTCTGGAGTCCATTTAAGCTCATGCCTACTACTTTGGTGATTCCATCTAGCCACCTCGTTCTCTGTTGTCCCCTTCTTTTGTCCTCAATTTTTCCCAGCATTAGATTCTTCTCCAGTGAGTCCTTCTTTCTCATTAAGTGGCCAAAGTATTTGAGTTTCATCTTCAGGATCTAAACAGCAGTCAGGGTTGATCTCCTCTAGGACTGACCAGCTTGATCACCTTATAGCCCAAGGGACTCACAGGAGTCTTCTGCAGCACTTAATAGTATAAACTAGGTTTAACAGATATGGAGTCTACCTTCTCTCCAGATTAAAACTAAAGGAGAAGAAGGTATTTAGATTCAATAAAATATCTTCTTCTCCTTTATTCACTTAACAATTGCAGTGATTCAGTTAACAACAATGGCAAAAAAGATCATAAAATCAGATGTGACTCACTTAACAATTGCCTTGCTTAGTGATGGAAATTCTAGTTACGGTCATGTACTTACCTGTATTTAGTATGCCATAAACGAACAAACAATGACCAAAAAGACAAGGCTGGTGTGAATTTGTACATTCCCAGAGATTAATAGAAGATATTGCAGCTAGTAAGGCATGAATGAAATGTTGTCACAAAAGATGAAAAATCATCAGGAAAGAAAGCTAGATAGAGGCTGTGCTTGCCAGCTTTCTTTTAAAGATGGCTCCAATCCTCAGATGGTATCTGTTGCCCCCTCAGTTTGCACTTGTGGCTTTCTGGCACATTGCTAGCTAACTGGTGATAATTCATTCTGACTCTGACAAAAGTCACAACGCAGATGGAAGTTAGTCTGCCCACGCTTCCTTTCTTGGGAACTGCCAGTTTGCTTTAGAGTATTAAGGCAGCATTATATTGATTACTCCTTGATATTTGCAGGTCTACAAAACGTCCGAGGAGACTCACCGAAAGTTTTAGAGACTTTTAATTTGTTGTACCCAAGTTCTTTTGATGGTCCCCACAGGCTACGCATTTATGAAGAAAGGTAGCAACAATAAAAGCTTATTGTTTGCACTCAGCCAAACTTCATGGATTTCTTTAAGGTATGACAAAAGAGAAAATGAGTTACACGGATTTTCAATAACTTGAACACCAATCTTGGCTGTCTAAAGGGAATTACTCCAGTGTTCGTTCTTTCTCTATTGTGGCATGGCTTTAAGGGTTTATCCTTGTAAATGACATCAGTAGTTACAGTGAACAGGGCCAGAAAGCTCTGGAAATGCCGCCTCCCTATCTTCATTTGCAAAAGTGTGCTAGGGAGAAAACTAAAGGCAGCAAAGGAAAATTTGTCCAGGGAACCACAGAGTATGAGATAGGAATAGCACTTAGATTTATATACCACTCCATAATGTTTTATAGCCCTCTCTAAGTGATTTGCAGAGTCAGCATATTGCCCCCAACAATTTGGGTCCTCATTTTACCGACCTCAGAAGGATAGAAGCCTGAGTCAACCTTGAGCTGGTGAGAACTGCCAAACCGCAGGCAGCCATCAATCAACAGAATTAGCCTACAGTGTGCATTCTAATCACTGTGCCCCCATGGCTCTTGATATGGGTCAGTATATGGCAAATGCAGTGTAGGTTTAAGGGTGGCGAGAGGCCTTTTCTTTCAAAGAGGGATTTCATATATGAGCTCTAACATTTCAACCTGTTAGATCTACTTGAAATTGAGGGAGGGTAGGAAAGGGGACAGAATGGGACAACTTGGCATAGCCAATTTACCTCTGCTAACTCACCATGGACAACTCATCATGGGATAACTCAGGGTGGTCAACTCACGGTGGGACAATTCAAGAATTCAATTGAAGTAATTAAAATAATTTTTATAAAA
The DNA here is from genome assembly GCF_051295495.1 of Thamnophis sirtalis. NCBI lineage: Eukaryota > Metazoa > Chordata > Lepidosauria > Squamata > Natricidae > Thamnophis > Thamnophis sirtalis. The sequence goes on from NW_028261381.1 coordinate 82,740,563, forward strand.
TATTTTAAATTTTGTCATTCACACATCATTTTGTTCCTTCTTTTGCAACATTTCTTTAATGATTCTACTCCACCAATTTCTTCAATATTAGTATAACTCATGTCCCATGGTAAATTCCAGCAAGTTAGCCATGGCATGTTGGCTGTAGCAAATTATCTGCAGCAAGTTGGCCTTGATGAGTTGTCATTCACTCAGAGGAAGGGTGGGGAGAGAGACGAGATGCAAATGTTTGCTTATGTGTGGTGATATCTTGAGATAAATGGTGCATCTTACATACTTGCATCAGTGGGGAGACTCAAATAATTTAACAACTGGTTCTCTACTCTAATGACCAGCTGGGTAGAAGGGGCTCGGTGGTCATGTGACTGGGTTGGCATGGTCAGCTTAATGTCACTCATGTTGATGGGCGCTTCGCCTTAGCTGTTACAATGTAATAAGAGTTAACCAGAGAGGCAATTTCTGTAAGCAGGGCAATAAAGATTAGGCTAGAAACAACACCAAAATATTTCCTTCCTGCCTCCCTTATAGAATTAGCCCTGTAAAGTGAAAAAAAAGAGATTTCTTCCAACAACTGGTTGTTTTGAATGTCTGAGGGAAAGGTCTATTGGGGTGGGGGATATCAGCTCTGCTAATAGACTCATTGACTAGGAAGAATGGCACATATGTCATGACTCAAACCCCACATTTTCAGACTTCATTCCTAACATTGGTGTTTCATTCCTGATGTTAATGACCCAAATACTTGAGATGTGAAAATTGCATTGGGACACTAACATCATCACATGTTTTGTCACTGGCTCCCTCTCTGCCCCCTAATGCAAGCCTATAAGTGGGACGTTTTATAGATGAATTTCTCCCTACCCTCACCTTATCAATAGCATAGACCAGGGGTCAGCAACCAGTGGCTCTGGAGCCACATGTGGCTTTTTCATCCTTCTGGTGTGGCTCCCAGTTGGCACCACAATGTTGAGAGGAGCTTCCAGTTGAGGGGAGGGGGGAACAGGGCATGCCATAAAGATACTCTATGGCAAGGGGCAGGTTTTCTGGTCAGCTCCACAATTGATAGGGCTTTCAGTTAGGACAAGTAGAGGAAAAAGGATGCTGTGCTAGGAGGAGACTCTATAGTGGGGAATCCAGACTTCCAGTCAGCTCCAGAATTGAATGGGGAGCTTCTGGTTAGGACCTTTGTGGCTCTTTGAGTGTTTAAGGTTGCTGGCCCCTGGCATAGACTTTCACTGACACAAAGCTTTTGAGAAGTCAGACCGGTAGTTAGATATTTTAAAAAGGAAGTTCTATGGGATTTCTTTCAAGATATGATTTGCAAATACTAATTGCTAATGCTTAGACTTAATCTTCAACATATTTTTTCTCTCTCTACTATTTAAGAATCCCCCCAAAGGCTCTTTAACATTATTGCATAATGAGAAAGTAAGATATTGTTATTATTTTTCAGACAGTAATGCTTCATTAAGGGGCCCATTTTTTTTCTTCTTCAGGATGACTAATACACAGGGAGCCTAACATTTTGAATTCTTCAGTTTAAGGACAAGATGGGAGATGGGTCGGAGAAAGACAGCTGTATTTTAGCATCTCCAGCAAAAACATGAACAAGTTTAAAATGGCTTTTAAAATACTGAAAATTGGAGGGGAAAGGAATTGAGAGGCATCATGGATGGACCCTCGGAAATAAAATCCAGCAGCTTTGATTAAACTTGTTATGAGACCTTTCATGACCAATGTTCTCACTGTTCCCTTGTCACAAAGCTTCCAGATTGCAGTTTTACTTTAACCCAACTCAGCGTTTCCTTCAGCTCTCTAAGCCTCTGTAAAATTGAAGGACATTTCCTTCCTATACCCATCTCTAATAACTCAGTGTGATTGAAACTTTCAATCTGCATTCCTGATTTTGGTCATAATTGAAAGGAACGCATTAGCAGCAGGGGGGCAAAAATCCCACGATTGCTTCATAAACTTTACCTTCATTGCCTCAGATTCTCAGTAGTTCTCAATATGTAAGTTTAATGGCGTGACCCTAACAAGAAACGATCAGCAAATGAAATGAGCCAGTGGGTAGCTGCTTCACACGGCTACAAGTGTCAGCGGCAGCCTGCCTACCATTAATTTTATCGTAACTCATTTCTTCAGGTTGAGTACGGCACGATTTAATGTTCCCATTCCCTCATTCCTGTTCTGCATGACAAATTGTTTTAATAAACATAAACCGGGTAATAATAAAGTAATAATAAGCCTCGCACTCACCTTATATCACTGCAGTTAAATTCTCCCATAAGCCAACAGAGGGTACACTGACAATTACATTCCAGCCAATCGGCAGTCAGGCAACCACAGTGGACAGATTTAATATAGTTTGTAAATATGATTAGTGTGCTGTCACATTATTGCAGTATGGTATTTACATTACTCTCCAAGGTTATTCGCTACACCAAATCAACATTAAGTAGTGTTCTTTTCTTTTGTTTCTTAAATCAACCATATTTTTCTTTCTGTATCACCCTGAAGTTAATGAAGAAAATTGTGCCGATTGTTAATATTCAGGGGAATCAATCAATATTACGTTTTTTTTTAAAGGCATCTGTGTTTATGCTTGGACCTTTATTAGGAGAGCTTTAAAACACACAGGATGTTCTCTCTTATTGAGTCTCCCTATCCAACACTCTGTTATATCAACACTCAGCTGCCTACAAGTCTCTCATGAAAAATGTTCAAATAATGAATGGCTGTTGTTTACAGAAGTAATTTCATGCTACATTTCCATTATTGCCTAGATTTGTTTAGCTTCTCAAGCTTTCCTCGTTTCCTTGCAATGAACTTTTTAACAAAATACAGCAGAGCCTGGGCTGTTTACCCTGTAATGCTGATAATAGGAACCTTTCTCATTTTTGACAGATTGTAACAATTTCTAGCCATGTGCAAATGAGCATCTTAAACTCATTAAGGCCAATTAATCATTGAACAACTGGGTTCTCCTCCCCCATCCTCCATCAATGAATGTATCCCATAAATGAAGAAGGATAAGCAAAAGGGTTGAATGTGGTTAAGGTTTATTTATCTAATTCAAATAATTGTACTTTCAATATTATTAAAAATTGCTTCCAAATGACATTAGTCTGTTTCTTCAAATTGATCTGCTTGTGACAGACAGTGAATAACTATTCCCCAATGTTCTAAGAACATTAAATTACTGCATTTGTAGCAAACTCACCCTAGCTCTATTAATTTAACATCCACTTCATTTATTCATGTGTGCATGCCTGTGCGTGCATCTAAAAGTAAAGTTCTGCAAAAGTTTAGATGCCCAATATTGGTTGGATATAATATAATCATTATACATAGCAGCATCCATCCATCCATTTTGTCAGACACAATAACAATATCACAAAAGGATCAATTCAAAATAATGCTCATGCAGCAGATCAGAAGAGAACTGCAATTCTTCAATTGAAAAGAAATCTATTTTGTGTTTCAAGCCATTGGCATTTTCCTCTTTTTGCTTTAAAGATAGAGAAACAAATGCAATTCTGTGTCATTGTAAAGGCTACTCAATTTCTATTAGCCAACTAAAAATATGGGTAGCTATATTGTTAGTCTAGTCTATATTAGTCTAATAATCTAATAAAGATTCTTACTAATTAGAAGCAGTCCTTTCCGAATGCCATGCTTGCAATTACCCTCTCACACATCTTCTGTGCAGATGTACAGAAACATTTATTGGGATAATAATACTTATATTAATGATTTCCATTTTCTTTTCAGAGGATCTCATTTTCACACATTCAGATTGGACCATTACAGAAGAAGATACTAAGTATTATGCTGGAGTCTCTCTGGGGTTCCAGTTAGTTGTACCTTAATATGTGATGTTGTCTAAAAACATGTTTGTCCCTGCCCCCCATCCCAAATGGAAAGCTATCTATGCAAAGTGATTTTGAGATTCTTGGGGATTGTTATTGAACTACAGCTTTTCACTTTGCTTGATTTTTATATTTTGTTTAGTTCCACATTTTTCTGGCATATCTTTACTTTTCAAACAATCTCTCCTGTCCCAGCTTGCATTCTGCCTTCTCTTTTTTTTAAAAAAAAGTGCCTTACTTATAGAATTGCTCTTCTCTGTCATTACAGCTATTCCTGTCATTTCTTCAGCTAGAGTTCTGTACAGTTTGACTATTTTGATTTTTTTTTATTTCCCATTTCCTGTTGATTTCTTTGCAAAGTTCAGGCTGACCTTATATTTTTCTTTTATTTCTAACCTGACTTGCATTTTCATCTGAATCTTTCCATGTCCTACATACTGTACCCTGGGTCAGTTGTCTTCAATTCAGAAACAAGATTTGGGTTTTGGACTCATTGTTTAAACCACTATTATCCAAAAAAGTTTGGTATTTAACATCTCACTGTCCATTCCTGTTATTCCTCATGGATACTATAGGCAAATCATATTTTTGGTGCCTCCATGTCTTTGATTCACCTCTCCAGGAAATTGTTGGTTTGTAGGTGGTTGAACATTTCTGCCCAAGCGCATTTTGGAATTATTGTAGTTTATAAAGTGCTTTGTATGCTGATATTGTTTTTTGTTTGTTTGTTTGCTGCTCTTATTTTTAATGTGATACTTTTGAATGATTTATTGATTTGTAAACTGTTGGTGTTCTAGAATGGGATCTGCTGGCTTCCTTAATAAATATCTACAGAGTTAGGTTATACTATGAGTTTTAAAAATACTAGTGGTCAAGTAGAAAAAAACTTGCCTGGATTTGAAGCACTGAAAGAATGGACATCAAAAGATTTGTTTTTATTTAGAGTTTTTATATCAATCTTCAGAGGGACGCAGTGGCTCAGTGGCTAAGATGCTGAGCTTGTTGATCAGAAAGGTCGGCAGTTCAGCGGTTCGAATTCCTAGTGCCGTGTAACGCAGTGAGCTCCCGTTACTTGTCCCAGTTTCTGCCAACCTAGCAGCTTGAAAGCATGTAAAAATGCAAGTAGAAAAATAGGAACCACCTTGGTGGGAAGGTAACAGCATTCTGTGTGCTTTCAGTGTTTAGTCATGCTGGCCACATAACCATGGAAATGTCTTCAGACAGCGCTGGCTCTTTGGTTTTGAAACAGAAATAAGCACCACCCCTATGGCTGTCCCAAGGCCATCTACAGAATTTCATGGCTACATCAGATACATGAACCTGTGTCTTTTCAATTTATTTAAGCACTACAACTTGGTACATTGCAAAACTCCACAATCTCTATGCTTTGGTGATTCTTACTGAAACAGGTTTTATGTATCATTATGAAATTATAAGTCTGATCTAGCATTTCTGGCCAAATTTTGGAGAATGGGAGGAAAAAAAGAAAAAGAAAATACCGTAAAGGATCTCTGGTCCTTAATGTCTTCAGAAAATTGGGTGGGGGCAAATCAAGTTTTGCCATTTACATTCACTGGCTATTTACTTGACCTATAAGACCTATAGTGATGATTTATTTTAAAGATTAATTACAGACTATCTCTTTTTTTCATAATAAAGAAACCAGCAGGTATAGAGAGATATACAGTAAGTGAAATAAATGGGAAGAAAGGGAGTGGGGTGTTACTGAACACAAGATCACAGTACTTGAAACATCCTACTGAGATCAGAAGAATTGCGAAACATGCAGTGGTGGTACAATAGCTATTCATTAACTGCCTGTATCAGCGGGTCTAGAGATTAGAGCTTAATGCAATGGTGAAGTAAGTGTCCATATCACAGTAGCCATGGAGGAATAGCAAGATGTAATGAAACTGAATAGCTAGCCATTGAAAGTTGAAAAAATATATTGATTTTTCAGTGCTTGATCACCCAGGAGGCTTTATCAGGTATGTATACTTGGGAACCATCTGCTAACTCCGTAATGGTATTTTAGGATTTGTGACAGACACTGGGGGAAAAATAAACTATATGTTTGAAAATAACACAGAGTGAAGCCAGGTTCTCTTATAATAAATCCCACTGCTGCCTATCTCTTTGACACAATCCATGCTTATATGAGCTCCAAATTAGATCCTTATTCTTTTAACAGCAAATATCAATGAGGTAGTACGGTTTAATTTCTCCTGCCATCTTTCAACTAGGATCTTCCTGGATAAGTGGACTGTTGTGCTAACATCAAGAATACAGATGTATCTAAGCTTCACTACAGTAGTTTGTTTCCTATTTTCTACCCATCTCTCCCCCCATGCACGCCAAAAGCAAACCTGGCAGACCCTACAGTCATCATATTGATTGTGAAACTATCTGTTGTCATTCCTCAACATTCATTTGTAGAACAAGGAGAATAACTGGCATTCTATAAACCTCTTTGTATTGCCTGACGTACATAACACTCCTGGATATGACTGTTGTTTTCTCCACACAACATTGTTATTGAAATGGGCCTCTGTTCTCCTTGCTTTAATATGGAAGATGATTATGAAACCTCTTTGGCTATGATAAATCAGCTGAAAGATGTAATAACATGTTTCAACTGTTGGAATGGATGTTTGATTACAGCTCTGCGGTGCCTTTTTTAATCTCATTTTGAGTTTAATTCATAATCCATTCTATGATTTAGAATGTACATACCGCATGTATACAATAGAATAGCAGAATGTATTCATTCATGCTTGTTATTGAATAGGTGGGTAGGGGTTTTTTACGTGCAAGTTGCATTTTAAATGCTTTGGATAGGAAAATATTGTATCTATTATAAAACTGTATAACATAATAAGATAAACTGTCATTGGAAATTATATTCATATAACATTCAGCTTTAGAACTTCCTATGCAATAAAGAAAAATACATTGCTGTATTGTTTAATTTTGAACATCAGGAAAGATGTGTGTGTGTGTGTGTGTGTGTGTGTGTTTGTGTTACTATAAACATCTTTCCTCATTTCCATTTTTCCCACTTAGTAATTTAGCAGGTCTGTTTTTTTAATTAAATGGCATTTGGAATTAGTGATAATAAAAATGATGACATATAAATGGTGGGAAAGTATTTTCCCCCTTATTAGACAGTCCCAATGGCAGCATACAAAGCAACTTGAATGTCAATTGACACAATGACAGGGGAAAAAAGGAAAAGTGCCAACTAGTCCCTTGGAGTAATAGATGTTTGAAGTTATATTTGAATATATCCATAATCCCAGAGCTAAAAACACACACACAGAGACAGACAAAAAGCAAATACTTGTATGAGTGTATGTGTGTGTATAATATTATTACATATATATGTGTGTATGTATGTGTGTGTTTTTTTATATATGTGTGTGTGTGTGTGTGTTTGTATGTATGTATATATGTATATGCATATGTACACATACATGTACATACATGTGTGTGTGTGTGTGTGTGTGCGTTGCATTTGTGCTGATAAATAAATAAAGGGAGACTAATATAGATCTACTTCAAGCTATTTAGCTCTCATCAGTTAGCCATACCCTTATTGGGATTCAAACCTGGGCTGTTTTTACATATTAGGCAGTTGTATTAGCCTCTAAGCCACATGCTCTCCTCCCTTATCAGCTGAGCCAAGGAAACCATTAAGTGTTATGTCAAAGCACCTGGTATGCCCAAATACCAGGCAAAAGGTAAAAGGGATGCAGTATGCTCCCTCCCATATCTGATAATAGGATAGTTTTGTTCAAAACCAAAGAAGGGGATTTTTTTTAAAAAAATAAACAAACATACAATTCAAAAGACAAAAAGAATTGCCATTTGTTGTCCTGGCATAAACCACACAGCCCTTCCTCTGGTAATGGGACAATGTAATCCTTCATCCATTTTTTTCCTACCCATATTTCTGACTATTGAATTCTGTGACTTCTTACCATGAAGAGCTTTATTTCTCAAGGATTTATGGGTTCTTAGCAGAGAATTTAATTTTTGGTCCAGATAAGAGGGTAAAGGCTTATATGTGAGGATGTTAAAAGTTGCTGCTTTTCTTACAGGGAATTTGAATGGATTTCTTCTTTGCTTCAAAGAAATAATCCCATAATCCTTCTCCACCACAACCAGTCTCCATGTGCACACAAATCCATTGTATAGAATGAGTTCAACTTCAGTCCTTCATCTTCTTATAAAGTTGTTGAAACTCTAAAGATTCAAAAATTCTGCCAAGTCAGCTTCAATTCCTAGTGCCCATGAAGTTTTCTTGGCAGCAATGTGGAGAAATTTGACCACCATCTTCTTCCATCATGGTTTTTTTTTCAATTTCCCAATCTAGGATTTCGTAGTGGTGTATGACATTTTTTAAAAGTTGTTTAAAATCAGCTAAGGATTAGTAGGTGCTACCAACTGTTATGGCATTTAAATCTTTAAAGTATTAATTGGGTGTCATACATTCCTACAGTGACTGCTAGAAGCTAGGAAGAAATGAGGTAATGACTTTCTGATACCCTTTGGGCAACACCCTGCAAGTTACAATAATGATAAAGGAGACTGAAATTAATGCAAGCTTATGTAGCAATAACTTGGTTGGTCTTTTCAGCTGGCATAAAATTTCCCGTTGATTTTTTTGCAGCGAAAACATTAGTTAATATTTCTAGGAACTATTATAGTTGTATAGATTATCTCAAGGTAGTCTATGTATCTACAAGAAACAGAACCTAACAAAAAGAATCCAAATACATAGGCCTTGGATATAAGAGTACTGTTTTTCGCACTTTATTTATTTTCAGATGAATAGATACAGTTTCAAAGGAGGAAAGCCACATTCAAAATAACCATCTTTGTCTTCCATCTACTCAGACAAAATAAAAAATATCCCATTTTCCAAATTCTGGGGAAATGATGACCCTTCAACTGGTATTTATTGGTTAATTCAATGCTCTCTGTTTTGACCTTTATTTAAAAGACAGCCTGCCAACAGCTCAAAATCCTGCCAACTGCCAGAAGCTTAATTGTGGAGATTATGGTCTGTTTGTAACATAGATTATTAAAACACACTCAGACCTTTTTACAGCCTTTCCCTTGATTCAGAAATAGCTTGTACGCATTAGATAAAATAGATTATTCTCATTTCTCTCCCCATGTTTTTGGATCATATTCAGAGCATTTTTCATGAGCCCTGGAAAAAAAGAACATGCTAAATTTACAACAGTGGCAGATGTAGAAAAACAAGGTAGTCATCCATAATATGCCATGAGTTCTTTCACATATTCAAGCCAAAAATATCAAGAGGACAGAAAGAATAGATTCACTAGCAAACTGAAGTAAAATATATTCTCATGCATTGGAGAATAATACAATACTTATGTATTTATATACAAAATCATAGACATGACATTCTGTTTCAAAATGTACCCTGTTTGGTAGAAGAGAATTGTCCCTTATTTTAAAATGCTGGTTTAGCACTCTTCTAAAAGAATACTGTAGACTGTTTACAGTCAGCCTTCATATGGGTTGAGTGTTCCCTTAGGAACATGGTAAAACATAGCCTGGAAAACATGATAGGCAGTAGAAGCCACGTGGTATAGTGCTATCCCTCTTGTCAATGCATACACACATATAGCACCTATCAACTCTTTTGGCCTTGCTAATAGGCGGTAGCACATAATCTGTGGGTTCCCCCCATCTGCAAGCTGGCTCAGCTGCTATGGCTGAGAGGGTGATTGTAAACTAACAACCATCTCTTCTATTCTATGGCAGTAAGAATGGCTCATTACTCTCCTGCTTTGCGAGATAGCACAGCACAGCGAATAGAGTAGAGTAGAGTAGAGTAGAGTAGAGTAGAGTAGAGTAGAGTAGAATAGAATAGAATAGAATAGAATAGAATAGAATAGAATAGAAAAGGGCTTTATTGTTATTTTAAATGTACACTAATCAGCATACATTAAAATGAAATTTCATTGCATTCAGTGCTCAGAGGATAACCATTATGCATATACCATCACCACCACCCCTACACACACATATATGACACAAATAAACATCACAATCTAGTTCGAATGTATACATATACATGGGGGGAGGAACAATCCAGTGAATTTACAAGACAGATGGCACAAAGAAGCACCATAGATCAGCACAGATTTTGATTGGTGGCCAAGCCATATGTCAAGAATGCCTACCAATCACAGCAGTGTTCAGACAGAAGAAGCAGTGTCATGTCTGAAGAAGTTGTTAAGAAAAAGGAAAAGCAGAAAAAACAGAGGGTTTAATGAATTGTTCTATTTAACTTGCCCTGTACCCTAAATCAAGAGGCTACCAACTTTGAAAGCCAGAACCAAAATTTTAGAGACAGCTTATAGATAGGTAGTAGGGGCAGCAGATGGAATGAGAATGGGTAGAGAGAACTCTTAATTCGGAAGGACCCTTTGTTTACTGCCTAATGGAACACAAAGAGGCACTAAAGTCTGTATAAACCAGAATCCCCCAATTTGATGCATTCTAAATATGTTGATCACAACCTTCTTCATCTCAATCAAAATGGCATATGGCTTATGTTGTTGCTGCTGTTGAGGAAGGAATAGTTATAATCCCACACATTTATTAAATATGTGTAATCCTCGTCTTATGACCACACTTGAGCTCAACATTTCTGTTGCTAAGTGAGGCAGTTGTTAGGTGAATTTTGCCCCATTTTGCAACCTTTCTTGACACAATTGTTAAGTGAATACATTGGCTTTGTTGGTCAGAAAGTCACAAACATGACCCCGGGACATTGCAACTGTCATAAATACGAACCAATTTCCAAGCATCTGAATTTTGATCACGTCACCAAGCAGATGCTGCAACAGTTGTAAGTGTGAAAAACATTTAAAAGTCACTTTTTTGTGCCATTGTGACTTTGAATGCTCTTTAAATGAACTGTTATAAGTTGAGGACTGCCTGTATAAAAATGAGGATATTCTTTGGCATCTTTTGGCTCAACAATTTTTAAAACTCCTCCATTGGCTGCATCAGCCCATTTTGAATACCTAGCAGCATTTACAGAGAACTATATTGTGATTGACCACAGGTGGTCCTCGACTTACAACCGCAATTGAGCCCAAAATTTCTGTTGCTAAGTGAAACATTTGCTCGGTGAATTTTGCCCCATTTTACGATCTTTCTGGCCACAGTTGTCAAGTGAATCACTGCAGTTGTGAAGTTAGTAACACACTTGTTAAATGAATCTGGTTTCCCCATTTATTTTGCTTGGCAAAAAAAGATGAGACAAGACACTTCTACTACCATCATAAATCTGAGTCAGTTGCCAAGCATCTTAATTTTGATCATGTGACCATGGGGATGCTGCAATAGTTGTAAGTGTGAAAACTTGTCGTAAGTCACTTTTTCAGTGCCGTTGTAACTTTGAATGCTCACTAAATGAACTGTTGTAAGTCAAGGACTACTTGTATATGACATTATCCTTTTAAAGACAATCTTGAGAGTGAGATTGCCCTTGGAAATCACATAAAGAGATGCCAGCATATACAACGTTCAGGTTATGAAAAAGTGAGAAAAGATAGCTATGGCTTTCATGGGGCTACCTAATTTGAGTGGCAAAAAGATGAGGAAAACTCTTAATGTTTTCCTACCATCTAGTGGTCATCTGGATTTTTTCAGCTTAGATCTGGTACCCTAATGAAGCTGAGGCCCGATGGTGAAAAAGGAAGGATCAAAAGTCCTGAAGTTCGGAGGACTAAGCATAGAATGTAATGTAGTGTCTAAAGAGACCACCTGAGATTGCTCCACAAGGTCATCACACCTTATAATCATGGAAGTGGTGGACAACCAGATTTTCTCTGCCAGCAGACACAACACCCACGTGGCATTAAGCTAACCAAGTGAAGTATTTCCCAGCTGCCTGATGCAAGGCAGATACTCACTTCAGGTTTGTTTAAAACAAGGCTTAGCGTGTTGTCAGATATGGTTGTTACCACTGTCTCCTTTGTAATTGATCAACAGCCTACATTAATAGAGAATAAATTGAGCAAACGTTAATCCCCAATAATTCCAGTGTGTTCTGCTATTTAGCCCTAATAACCTAATTAAACCCAACTGATACGGGTGATTCCTCCACCCCTGTTAACTGCTAACCTAAAGAATATCCAAAAAGGCAGCATGGAGTAGATGAAAAATAATCGTATCAGCCGGAAGAAGAATAATTTCTTGCTCAGCAATATGATCAGCATACATCTTTGCTGCTCAGTTAAGAGGTCTATGCTCCCTTCCCCTCCTCCACGCCAGGCAGACTCTGCTTGTGTTGAAACACTTGCCTACTTCACACAGTCACATGCTGATGCAACACTACCTCCTTGTTTAAATTGCCTAGTAGGCCAATTTAAGTGTCTCCATTACTGAGTGATAAAAGCAAAAAACTATTTCTTTGTAATGGGAAATGAGGCTTTCTAAAGTTAAAAGATTGGTGATCTTTTTTTTTTAGCAAACAGCTCAAATAATGGTTGTCATTACCAACCATAGTAAGCACAGTTTTCTCCAGAATTGTTCCCCTCTGGAGGATAATGTATCTTGCCTAACCTGCAAAACTTGGTTAACTCTGGGATTTAAACAAATGAGAGTAAACAAAATTTCACTGGAATAAAACTGTTTAGTGTGAATCATAGGTTGAATTGTCCGTACAGGCAGCAGAGTCATCTAAGCATGGCACAATTTTATCAAAATGTTAAACAGATGTTGCAACGACATGATGTAAGATCTGCCCCTTATATAATTTAAGTGTGGCATATGACATTGAGTCACACAAAATGAGTAGAGCTTGGGTGCTACATGGAAGCTACAATTGCTTACTTGTTGTCCCTGCAGACAGCAAATATTTAATATTTCAGGCAGAAGTTAATCCATGTCTATTGATAGATGCCACAGACTGAATCTGAAACCTGCTCAAATAATCATATGTTCTACCGTTAAAACATGTGAGTTCACGTGGGACTTTAATTTTATTCAACTCCATAGTTTTGACAAGAGTGCTAGCGTGAGAACCACTGTGTAACATCAAAAGTGGCATGGTTTAGAGGTAGACATGGGGGATAAATAAAGATCTGACCATAGAATGGGAAAGGGTGTCTAGAATTTCTGTGGACCTTATCATGGCTGCACCTCCTGTTACCTTTATTGTAACATCTTATGAAAAACTATTGAACCTTAAAAAAGATTAAAAGCACTTTCTATAAGGTAGAGAACTAAGAATATAGTTTTGCTCAACCTGCAGCCATTTTTATCTCTGATGGGCACTTATCTCAGAGATGGGCAGTTAATATGTATGTATGTATGTATGTATGTATGTATGTATGTATGTATATGTATATGATATATATATATATATGTATATGTATACAGAGAGAGAGAGAGAGAGAGAGAGATGTAGATATAGATATAGATGGAGAGATGGAGAGATGGAGAGATGGAGAGATGGAGAGATGGAGAGATGGAGAGATGGAGAGATAGAGATAGAGATAGAGATAGAGATAGAGATAGAGATAGAGATAGAGATAGAGATAGAGAGATAGAGATAGAGATAGAGATAGAGATAGAGATAGAGATAGAGATAGAGATAGAGATAGAGATAGAGATAGAGATAGAGATAGAGATAGAGATAGAGATAGAGATAGAGATAGAGATAGAGATAGAGATAGAGATAGAGATAGAGATAGAGATAGAGATAGAGATAGAGAGATAAGTAGATAGATAGATAGATAGATAGATAGATAGATAGATAGATAGATAGATAGATAGATAGATAGGCAGGCAGGCAGGCAGGCAGGCAGGCAGGCAGGCAGGCAGGCAGGCAGGCAGGCAGGCAGGCAGGCAGGCAGGCAGACAGACAGACAGACAGACAGACAGAGCTCGATTGATTGATAGAGAGATAGAGATAGAGAGACAGACAGACAGACAGACAGACAGACAGACAGACAGACAGACAGACAGACAGACAGTTTGTAGTGTAGCTGGGCCCAATGCCTTGTACTCATTTCATGTACCAGCCTCTGAGACCTCTCCATTTCTTCTCAAGTGCATTTTCCTGCCCCACCAGGTCAAGCAAGAGGAGTATGTTAAGGGTCCCATCTCCAAAGGAGCTCCCTTTGGCACATGATGTGCCTTTTCTGCTCTGGTTCCCACTGTCTGGAACATGATTTCCCCTCAAGGTGAGGTTTGCACTATCTCTGTTACCCTTCCAGAAAGCCCTTATAATATTTTTTTTTTACCAGACTTGGGAATCCCAGGGAATGTTGCTTTATGAGATTAAGTGATATTTGTTCTCCTACTTTCTTGACTTTTGTGTGTTTATTTTGTTTACTTTATCAGTTTATTGTATTTATTTTTGGTTGTTTTAGATTGTTATGAGGTTTTTAACAGCTCTTGTGTTTTACTCTGACCTAGTGTTACATGTTTGTGAGACGGACATCTATATATAAATATGCTAAATGAATAAATAAATTTGTAGCACCCTCCTGAGTCTTCAGGTCTATGCCAAGATTCTCAACATCAGGTCTCCTGCTAAAACATGCATTGCAGTAACAAGGTAAAACTTCAATCTGACATCAAACACAAATACCAAAGTCATGTGGTTTGCATTGTGAGGTCATGATATATTCCTAATTTATACACTTCACCCATGGGGAGTTATGCTTTGGTTCCACCTCTGTCAGTTCTGCTTATGCCTGTGTTGGCTCTAACTTCATTATCTGCAATAAAGTCACAAAGAGTGGCTCATAACAAATTTGGAAAATTCTCAAACTCATCCCCAGGAGTTCATAGAATATTCATACAAGTGAATCCACTCCTGTTTTGGGAGCAATGAAAACCATATTCTTAGAAACAACATCTGACTGTAGAAACAATCATTTTGTTGGACTAACTTGTTTACATGTTGCTCAAGAGAAATTTCCTCAGATAACTTCTTTCTGACTTTTTCTACATTAGTACAAGCATCTGTTTGGTCTCCCAAAGACAAGCAGAATAAACCTTCAATAGCATGTACATTTGCTTCTGGAATTTCCCTCAGGCCCATGCTGTTCATAGACGTTTTGATGGAGTATATTGTGCAGTCTGGCCTACTTGGTTGTCAGGCCAACAGGTTTGTGATAAAATATTCTTCCTTTAAACATTAGAAAAAGATTCTTCTTGTCAAATGGGAAGTATGATGCACAGCCAAGTAGTAAAAATTTTCTTCCAATCAAAATATCAATTCATAGTATTAGACATAAGCGATTGAGTGATCCAGCTGGTAACAATATCAGGAATGAAAACTACAAGTAATTCACAGGGAAACAGAAAAATAGATTTCAACCAGGGTCATCTGGTTGGACATTGGAATACCACTCTCTATGTCAGTGTTTCTCAACTGGCAACTTTAAAAGGTTTGGACTTCACCTCCCAGATTCCTTAGCCAGCATGTTGAATAGGGAATTCTAGGAATTGAAGTCCACACCTCAAAAATTGTCAAGATTGAGAAACACTGTTCTATGTTGACCAAAAATAGTCAAGAGCTAGGATTTCAGCTAATGCTGAAGGCCATAAGCACAACAAAGATAGATAATGATAACAGAAACACAATAGTATTTATGAGGACACGGAGTAAGATATAAAATATTCTGGCCTTAGCAACTAGCAAGCAATTGACTGAATCTTTCTCTATGAATAGGATGTAATTTTCAAATAATTTTCTTCAGAGAAGGTCTGTTTCTTCAAAGAAAATTTGACCTTTAAGCTTGGACTCTCAATCATTTGCATTCTCCTGGGCTGCTCTGTTCTGTGCTGAACTTTACATTTCTCCTCTAATCCTGGCTAGAGGATCTAGCCATATAGAGGCCCAACAGGAAACTAACTTTAAAAGGTCAGAACTCAGGCTCAAGACTTCATAGAACCATCTGTTTTCTCTAGCCTATGACTCATCCTCTTCTAATGAAGATATAATCTTCATGACCACATTATTTGGCTGAAAATAGAGTTTTTGTTAATTGTTTCTGCATCTAGTCATTCAGCCATCAATAGCAAAGGAACAGATAATCAAGAAATATACTCCATACTAGCTCTCAACAGGGCCATGAAGGCCTTAGAGAAGATATTCAGATATTCTACATCTATCATCACAACTGTAGAAGCCATGACATGTAGACCCTATGACAGACTATAGAAACAAAAAATGGACTTTGAAGGATAGAAAAAATACTTCTAAATTTTGATGTTGGACAAAACTCTTGCCAAGAAAACAAACAAAATAGGTCACTGAAAAGATCAATCCAGAATTCTCACTCAGGGCACAAGGGAACAGGCTCAACTTATATGAACACCTAGCTCTTGGGAGAAGTCTATACAGTAAGATTAGGAAAGGTGAAAAGAAAGAGGAGAGGAAGATCAGCAGCAAGGTGAATGTGCTTAGTTATAATGATGGTGGAAGATCTGAAGGACCAAGTTAGAAGCAGATTGTCATGAAGAAAAACTATTATGTGATTACTAAGTGTCAATACCAATTTAATAGCATATCATCATTCAACCAATTTTGTCTAAATTCTATGAAATTAGCATTATATGATTGTTTGAAGTTGTGTTCTTCATTAATTTAAAAACAGTAGTCATCTCATCTGTTTTTCATGGAAAATATGTATTGTGCCAGTACAAAACCAAACCATTGTTTTGATTATCTGTGCAACACATACAAGTACAATACTAAGTTTACCTTTTTTTTAAAAAAAAGTGTTTGAATTCCTACTACAGGAATACAATTTAATAGGAGTCATATAGATATTCTTATGGCAGGAGAACAGTAATTAAAGGAAAAAAGCAACAGAGCTCATAAAGCATTCCTCTTTGGACTTGCTGGCATATGGATACAATTTCACCAGTGAAATGCTATTAAAGGTGGTCCTCGTTTATTGACTACTTGTTCAATGACCATTTGAATTGAACAGCACTGAATATATGGTTCTTACAACTGGTCCTTGAAGTTCCAATCATGACAGTATTCATCACAGTCATATAATCCAAATTTTGACATTTGACAACAGGCCAAGATTTCTGACTATCATGGCATTCTGCAATCATGTGAGTATGATTTGTGAACTTCCTTGCTGCTTCCCTCAAACAAAGTCAATGGGGAAGCCAGCAGGAAGTCAGAAGTCAGAATCATATGAGGTCATTGCTTAATGATGACAACTGAGGACTGCTGAAATGGCTTGCTAAGTGCCATAATCACATGATGTCATGCTTTATGACTGCATCTCTTAGCAGTGGAATTTCCAACCTCAATTACCATTGGGTTGTTAAGCGATGACTATCTGTACTACATATCGTACATGTGTTCCTATGGACAATCATAGAATGTCAGACTCCTTTTGGCTGGCTAAGCAAGAAACTATAGGTATATATTTCCAAGGATACCAAAGCTCTGACAGGTAGATGATCTGCCCTTCTACTGAAATTGGACAGAGTAGTCATGCTTTGGTTTCCATCAATTGAGCAGTGTCATCTTCAAGATCCAGGTGACCTTCCTTCTCTGTTGCTGCACCTATCTACTGGAAAGATATCTCTACAGAAATCTGGATAGCTCCAACTGGAGGATGTTCAGAAAACTTTCAAAGACTTGGCTATTCTCCCAGGAATTAGAGCAAAATGACTATTGAACCACTGCTGAATTGGAAGTTGAGTTATATGTTGTTGTTGCTTTGTCTTTTGTCTTTTTTTTTTACTTTTTAATTGCAAGCCACCCAGAAGTGTTGACACTCTTTCAGGTTATAAATTGTACAAATAGTTACAGGTTTTTTTTGGGGGGGGGGGAACTTCCCCAATTTTATTCAATTTGTATTATGATAAAAGATTTAAGGGAGAAGAGGAAGAAAGCAGCATAGATAATATATACTGAGTCCTATATTATGGCTTTTGTGGGTAAAAGAGTGATGTCTTATAGGTTGCAGAGTGATGTCAGCAAAGCCAAAAAAATAATCACTTTGCCTGTCATAAGTGCATACAAATATGCACACCATCATTTGGCAATGACTTTGAACAGATATAAGATGAGGGATGGGGCATCAAGGAAAATTACATACAAGTACCTGGAATTATAGAGATGGTGTTAGAAAGAGCAATGCTCTCAGTAATTTGAGGTTGGTAAAGGATATTCAGACTAACAGAAAGAACTTCCTATGTTTAAAATGTTAGAAAAAAAAAGAATCAATCAGCTAATTGAGGAGAACAGCAACATAGCAATGAATACAATTGCTTTGTCTTTGTCTTCCAGTTGACATAGCGATGTAGTGAATTTACAACTAAGATTGTTCCCAAGTAGTAATTTTTTCATCTTTTTGATTACTTTATTACCTAATTGATATACAGAAAACTTACAATGCCTATAATAGTGGACAGAAATATTTCACATTAAATTTACCATGCACCTGAAATGGAAAAGACAAAGAAAGCAAAATCTCTCACTTTCCTGGAGGAATAGCAATAGCAATAGCAGTTAGACTTATATACCGCTTCATAGGGCTTTCAGTCTTCTCTAAGCGGTTTACAGAGTCAGCATATTGCCCCCAACAATCTGGGTCCTCATTTTACCCACCTCGGAAGGATGGAAGGCTGAGTCAACCCTGAGCCGGTGAGATTTGAACAGCCGAACTGCAGAACTGCAGTCAGCTGAAGTAGCCTGCAGTGCTGCATTTAACCACTGCACCACCTCGGCTTGGAACAGTAGCCTATTGTCATGATAGCTGACCAACCATCAGTTTTGGCTGACTTTATCCTGGGTCCAAAGTATAATAAACTTTACACACTCTTTTTCCTGATACAGTAATTTTTAGAGTGATTGAATTTATGCAGATTCAAACCTTAGTTGAGAATTGGGATCAGAAATTTGTGGAGAGTGAAGAGGACGGCCTTGAAGGGAGAACTATCCCCAGAGATGAAAGGGGAAACATATTGTATTGTATTGTATTGTATTGTATTGTATTGTATTGTATTGTATTGTATTGTATTGTATTGTATTGTATTGTATTGTATTTGGTTTATTTGTATGCCGCCCTTCTCCAGGAGGGACTCAGGGTGGCGAACAACTCAAAGGGGAAAGGGAACATAAACAACAGTACACATAATTAAAATACACGAAAATCACACAGCCATATCAGTCGAGAGGGGAGGGGAACTCATCAACCCCAGGTCTGCCAGCACAGCCAGGTTTTGACGGCTTTCCGGAAGGCCTGGAGAGAGGTGAGGGTCCGGATCTCCGTGGGGAGTTCATTCCAAAGGGCCGGAGCTGCTACAGAGAAGGCCCTCCCCGGGTAGTAGCCAGATGGCATTGGCTGGTGGACGAAACCCGGAGGAGGCCGACCCTGTGAGATCTTTATTACCTATTAAGTTTGGGACATGCAGAAAGTATGTACAAATATTTCTGTCACCTCCCTAATTCATATGGTTATAAAAGAGAGAAGAAGAGGAATCAGACTTGCAAGATTATATTACAATAGACTACCTAAATAAAATTAGTATTTAGTTTTCCATTATTTTGTAATCTGATTGGTAGGCCTCACAAAATTTCAGGAATTGAAATAGAGATTTAATATTTCATAACATAATAATAATAATAATAATAATAATAATAATAATAATAATAAAATTATCTTTTCCTTTTTTTAAAGAAGAAAATTAAAATTAATAGATTTTCTTGTCTGTGAAAGCTCAGTGCCACAAAATGTTATGTGTTCTTCTGTTCCTGCATCAATAAGTCACTGTCCTTAATGAGATATCATACTGATGTCCCAGATCCATGTGATTATTATTGTTCTTAACACACCATCAATGTACATGGTGTGTTACATGAGGGAATAAAACAGATCCCTGCTGAAAACGTATTTCTGAAAAAATGAAACAAAGGGCCAAATGTAAGACAGAAGGGAGGGGGATGCAATAAGCAAATAATTGTGCACCAAGTTACATTTTTTTAAAAACCACTCCTGAATATTTCCAGTAGTGATCAGGATTTGAAATATTTCGGAAGAGATGGGTCAAGATGTTTGAAAACTGAGATTAAGCTGAAGAGAGACCTGCTTTGGCATTTGAGCATTAATCAGATGGTTCTTTTCTTGGTTTTATAAAAATTAGTAACACATTTTTAAACCATGCATACATGCACCCAAAGAGAAAACATTCATAACTACCTTATTGTATCTTCACTATTTAGGAATTCTGAATTCATATCGATTCATATTGTTTCTCAACCTTAACAACTTGAAGATGCCTGGACTCATTAAATTCTAGGAGTTGAAGTCCAGACATCTTCAAGTTGCTATGGTTGAGAAACAATGGCTTTATATATGTCATATGTAGACAGTCTCTGCCTTTCACTTTTCTCTGAATATTGTGATCCAGTTCTCTGCCCAATGGACACACTATCATATTGATTGGTTTGACTGATTGGTTGTAATTGAACTGTGTTTTTTAAAACATTGTTATTATTTGTAAACTGTTGTAGGTTGCAAGATTCAACAGTCTATATTGGGATCTCATGGAGAAGTGACAAGAGATATTATACAAGATCTCTGACGTCTTACATTGTTTTCACACGTCTGCAACATATTTATAGCAAGTGCATAACAAGATCCATAGAAGCAGTTGTCAACTTTTGTTTAAGAAACAATTTCATTTTTACTATAACTTCAGACCAATTAGAGCAGGGGTCCCCAACCCCCAGGCTGTGACCTGTTTGAAATTGAATCATTCATGCATGTGGTTATCACTGACAAAATGTTTGAGGACCACTGCATTAGAGTGCTATCAAATCTCTTCTATGACTTCATAGAATAGCAATAGCAGTTAGACTTATATACCGCTTCATAGGGCTCTCTAAGCGGTTTACAGAGTCAGCATATAGCCCCCAACAACAACAACAGCTTGCAATATACTCTGTTTCTTTACCACAGTCAACTCTAAAGAATACTCTTCTTAACAGAAACTGAATAGAAGGTAGCCACAAATCTGAAGGGGCAAGAATGCATATGAGGGAAATGTGCAGGGTGATAAACAACTCATAAAAACACATCTTTCAGAAAAACATAGAATAAAAAAGCAAACATACAATGAAACAGTCTCAAGTGAAATTAGAGGCTAACATCAAATGAACAATGTAAAAGAATCTAAAGAGTATTTACACTGTTTTTCTAGTCCTTAAAACATTATATGGTGGTGATCCTAATTCATAGATGTTTTATAATCTGTAGGTACAAAGGTACTTTAGCTGTCATAGAAAGTCAAGTTCTTAAAATAAAAGACAAGCCACACATATTTGGCAGAAAATATTCCGCAACAGGGACGCTGCAGCTGGGAAGACATTTGTGAGTTCCTGGGCAGCCCTTCCCATTTTCACAATCTCCTTCTTCTATGATTCAAACATAATTGTCACCAACTCTATTATTGTAAATATTCAGATAGAGCCTACATGGAGACAGAGCTCCAAGAATCCAAATGATGACATCTACTGATTCTACTTTAGACATCTCCACTTCTATGGAGAAGCAAACTAATACTTTACCATTCTTACTTGAGGAAAAACTCAGCTCTAAGGTTGCCCAGATGACTAGATATTATTTCGCTTGTTAAGGTTGAGACAGTATTCTTGTAACTGGACATATGTGTAAGGCTGCAAACAAAGAGAGAAAAATTGCCAGAAGGGCATCCTTTTATATGAACTCATTGTTTCTTTTTGCTAAATGATCTTTCTAGATCAGTTTCCTGACTTCTTTAAGATGTGTGGATTTCAACTCCCAGAATTCCCAGCCAACCATTGGGAACTCATGACTGGCAGGGGAATTCTGGGTCCACATATCTTAAAATGGTCAAGGTTGAGAAATGCCATGCTAGATAGCGACAAACTCACATCACCATTATAGAAGCCAGAAGTTTAGGTATCTGAGACAAAATGAGATTTTTCTAGTGAGACAAGTGTCAAGTGAAAAGCAAATTTAAGAGAACAATGTAACTACTATCTGAAAGTGAATTGCAAGGTTCTCAACGTATTTATTTTTACTTTTGTTTTGTTTCTTGCTTTTGTTGGCTCTGAGAAAAAAATCAGTCTGCATAGAATAATAAGGAAAGATGCTGCTTTATCTTTGCAAAAGGCACCTCAAGGTCTGTGGTTGAGGGTCATCATCATCATTACTATCCTACTTTGGGATTATGGAGGAACAGCATCACTGTTCTTTCTCATATCTCCTTATGAATATTATTTTAAGTAGAAATCGGCAAACAGAATAGAACAGAATTCTATTCTATTCTAACAGACATTTATTTATGTATTAAATTTATTTTGCACTTTTCTTCCAGGAGTTCAAGGCAGCATATATTAAATTTAGTCCACAAAGTTTTCTCTATAGATACTCTGTCAGGTAAAATGGTCAGAGACAAGTAGCTAGCCCAAAGTCAACTATGACTCTCTAAGACTTGAACTTAGGTTTCCCTTGAACCAGTCATGCATTTTAATCATAGTCTTCATTGAAGAAGATGTAAGAGCAAATGTACTGGATTCTGCTCTGGAACCCTGAACAAAAAGTTCTATATTGTAATAAGTCTGACAATATGCTTAAAAGAAATGACTAGTCTTTTGATTTTAATATAATGGCTTGTCCGATCATGTCGCATCTGAACATTTAAGTCTTAGAAACACTCATGGGTTTTTTTAGCACAATTCCAACATCAAGGGAGACCACCATATTTCTCAAAGTTTATCTATAGGGTATCAGCAGTTCTAAGTAAACTAAACTTGAAAAGAAAAAAAAAAGAGGTGAATTCTTAAAATATAAGATATGGTTAAAGAAAGCATTTTGCTTTGTATTTATTTTCCAATAATGAATTTAAATCAACAATATTGTTTTCCCTCAATATTTATCACGTATTCTTCTGAAGAGAAGATTCAAATAGGGTTTCTAATCCATGAATTTTCCCACCATCTCCATTAGTTCTGTAAAAGGACTAAAGTATTCTAGTAGGTTATCTCCTGGCAATGAAACTGCACTTAAAAAATAATCTAAAACTAGGTTTGTTTTATCTCTAATCAATATCAGAAAAGATTTACACTTACCAACAGGAGCAAGTAAAAATCATGCTAAATTATTTCTAAAATGTTTTGATCAGAATATAATTCTATGTAGATTTCCTAGATCTCCTACTTAGATCTTCTATTGATAGGTGATTCTGTACAGGTCTTTCAAGCTGGCAGTCCTTCTCCCATTACAAATCTCAGGTTTGTTGAGATTTATAGGAGATCCATCATGGAGGAGAGGACATTATTATTAGACTATGGAATAGAACCCCTTGAGACATTTGTTTAATCTCTCAGCCTATAGAAATCTGGTGCATCTCTTTCACCAGACGTTTCCTTAGTATATTTCACTACCGTACTTGGAAAGTTACGTGTTGAAAGAAAGTGTTGATCTTTAGGGATTTTTTGAAAAGTTCTGTTAGCTGCCTTGACTGCTGCCTGATCAGTAAGGCAGGCTACAGATTAAACAAACAAGTATGTATTCAGAACTTTTCATTTGATGCATTGATTTATTCACACATAAACAGACATACCTGATTTTCATTGGTTAATAAGAATTGATCAGAAAAAATAACAATAGCAAGAAAAGCATAATTCGACATAGAACAGCAAAAGGTACTGTTTAAAAAATTGAATCCCTTTTCTGATGAAAGATTGCAAGGCTGATTCCCAAGATCAAACTCCTTCTAAGCACTGCTTACTCTTTTCCCCCATTGGAAAATAAATAAATAAAAGCATTTTGTTTTCTGTCGGACTGAATGAGAATGGTTTTATTAAAAGGTTAAAAAAAATTGATGCAATACAAATATATTCCCTGCGACCAATTAGACCACATAGATTAGGCCTCCTCCGAGTTCCATCTGCCAGTCAGTGCCAACTGGCAACTACAAGGAGGAGAGCCTTCTCAGTAGTAGCTCCGACCCTTTGGAACGATCTCCCCGTGGAGATTCGTACCCTCACCACCGTCCAGGCCTTCCACACAGCCCTTAAGACCTGGCTAGCCCGTCAGGCCTGGGGACAAAGATAATTGCCCCCACCCGAATGATGAATGAATGTTGCTTATTATTTTACTTTATGTATTGTATGTGCTATTGTTTGTATACCCCTTCCCCTTATTTTATGTAAGCCGCCCTGAGTCCCCTCAGGGAAAAGGGCAGCCTATAAGTATTAATAAAATACTATTAAAAAAATACTATATTCAACCCATTGATTCTATTGACCTGTATGTGTAAATATATACATAAAGAAAGAGAAACTCAACAATTACATTGATGACGGAAGCCTGCTGAAGAAAGTGGTAATTGATGCTCAGTTTGGCCTACTAGTAACCCATAGTGCAATTTAGTTATGGAGAAACTCCTAAGATAACGGTACTAATAAAATGGAAGATGTAGCATACTTCATGAAGAAGACAAGTGTGACCT
Source organism: Thamnophis sirtalis (assembly GCF_051295495.1). Classification (NCBI taxonomy): domain Eukaryota; kingdom Metazoa; phylum Chordata; class Lepidosauria; order Squamata; family Natricidae; genus Thamnophis; species Thamnophis sirtalis. The sequence goes on from NW_028261381.1 coordinate 82,764,979, forward strand.
TTGCCCAGGAGTGCATTTTCAGTGGCAGGCCCATCTTTAGCATAATGTCCAACTCTGCCAGATTTCCAATGATATGCAAAGGCGTTTTCTTGGTCCTATTGTTTTATAATCCCAAACCCTCTTACAGCCGGCTCTCCTCCAAACAACAAGAAGAAAAGAAAATCTGAATAGTTATTTGTTGGTGGGGAGAAACCAATGACATTTGATGGATAAATGAGTTCAGGATTCCAGCTCTTCTGAGACAAAGGAAAGTCACTTCTAACATAATACTCTATTTCTGTTCATGAAATCTATGCCAATTGAAGAAGCTGGGTTTTTTTTTTACTTTTTCAAAATTGTATCTCTTTCTCTCTCTACCCCCTGCCTTTCCCAGCCCCCATATCCTAAAGAAAGACTCCCAAGTGCCTCAATTCAAATGGACTGAAAATGCAATCCATGGGGGGAAGAGTTCCCGCAGAAGGCATTGTTGTCCGTGTTGACCTATTCGGCAGCAATGACAGCATCCTGCCTTTGTCTTTGACTCTTCTAAACAAACTGATGACAGACTTGGTCCTGCCGCAGAAATATCAAGAATTAAAGCATTCACAGCAGGAGCAAGCAGCAGGGCCAGTGAATTTTTTGAAATGGGGAGAGCTGGTCAATAAAAGAGGGTAGGAGGCAGGATCAAAAGGAGTTAACTTACAATGAGCCAGGGGCTCAAAAAAGGTGCACTCAATTGCACAGGTCAGAAGTGACAAAAGGCAGCATTCCCTGAATTGTCACCTTATACACAGTAGGGGAAGAGGTGAGAGTTAGAGTAGGTCAGAAAAGAGTTATTAGCGTGGTGCTTGGGATACATAAAAGAAGAATATGATTTAATTCTAAGCAAAGTCCAGGAGATGCTAGAATCATGAGAAATATGCATCTTAAGAAAGAAAAGAATTGCCATCTTAATGGTACTGCAAGACTTCTTAGAATAGTGTCTTTTGCCAAGGATACTTGTTTTATGCTGTAGCCTGTGGTGTGGATATCTGCATGGGTGTTTATGTCTGCCATGGTGCTCACCATGTAACCAATTTCTGGCACATTGGCTGATGACAACTGATGACAATTTAATGGTGTGAATAAAGGAAAAAAAGTTGGAAATGCAAAGGTTGAATTAGTTTTTTTGCACTCGGTTTCACTGCTCTCCATGGTCCTGAACCAAGCTCTGATCAGATCCTTGACTAAGAATTGGCATTTTGCAAATTTGTTTTGCAAATTTGTTTTGCCATGGATCAATAGCAATAACAGTTAGACTTATATACCGCTTCATAGGGCTTTCAGCCCTCTCTAAGCGGTTTACAGAGTCAGCATATTGCCCCCAACAACAATCCGGGTCCTCATTTTACCTACCTCGGAAGGATGGAAGGCTGAGTCAACCCTGAGCCGGTGAGATTTGAACAGCCGAACTCCAGAACTGCAGTCAGCTGAAGTAGCCTGCAGTGCTGCATTTAACCACTGTGCCACCTCGGCTCTTCACCATCTCTCTGGAACCCCAGATGCACTAGACCAAGATCCCCAACCCCCAGTCCTATTTCTGTTCCTGAAATCTACACCAACTGAAGAAGCTAGATTTTATTTGTTCAAAACACCAAAATTAACATCAGACCAACAATCAAGAAGTAAACAATACCCCAATTGAGGAAGGACCAACTCAGACAAACAAGCTAATCATAAACAACATACTAATCAAGGAGCCAACAAGACTCCTCTCAACTCTGACAGAACAAGCAGACTCTACTCTTTTGTAGCACTTACCTAGTTTGGTAAAGAAATGTCTGAAGCCATGCTCAGAGAACATCAAGGATCCCACATTTAATACACTGAATATATTCAGCATAAATGTCAGAGGATGGAGAACCCATTCTGTTTGTTTATGTATCATTCTGATAACATTCTCTCTCACAAGATCCAGACAGTAACTGCATTTTGGAGGGACTTAGTGTTTTTCTCTGGGCTCTCACATTTTCCCAGCAGTAAGCTAGGATTTTTGCTTCCTGAGAAAATGTGCTTTGTTCATCTATTATGTCATTTATGAAAGTGATCATCTGAGGATGATTGTTCAGGTGTCACAACAAGCTTCAGCCATTGCATGTGGAAGTCTTAAAGCTATGCATTACTTCCACATATTATTTTAACACTAAAATATCATTTTAAGGTCATATGTCTTCTTGCTGATCATGGTAGAAACATGCATTTTAGCTTTGGGTCAATGAAATACCATCAAGTAAGTCATGTCCCAATATTTAGCATAAAAATGATTCAGTTAAAAATATAGATTGACCCTGCTGAGCTGTTTGCCTGCTAACATAGAAGTATCGCATACGGTAATTAACAACTTTATTAACAATGTTAGTGAAAAATCACTATATAGCAAATCATACTTTTCATGCAATTTCTGCAGTCTTTGGAACAACTACCTGTTTTATTGCTAGTTTTTTTTTTTAAGAAAAAGCAACCAACAATTTAAAAAAGTACTATTTGTAGATCACTTATAAATGTAGATTATTTCTCAACACAATTCTTTTTCTGAAAGCTCAGCCTTAAAACAAATAGCTCCTTCTTATATGATTGTTCTTAACTGGTGCACCAGCAGCCACTTCTACAAAGAAATGTATATGCTACTGTAGCAACAATTGCAGTTTAAAAATCAAGGAAATTTCCATATGAAACCTTTCAGACTAGTTTTACTGCTGAGTATTTAATCAAGTACTGGGTAACTTTAAAGTGGTGGGTGGATATATTTGCTGCCACAATCAATATGGCAGCATCTCATATAGATCAAAGATGTACCCAGTTTGGTCCAGAATCGGGCAGACTCACTAGAGATCCCTTCTTGAGCTTCCCTCTTGGCTAATTGTGCAAGGTATCATTTCCTTCCAGCAGTTGGAAGGTCCATTCTGGACCAAACTGGGTACATCTTTGATCTATATGAGATGCTTCCAGCAGGTCCACCACCATCATCATCTCAAAAATGTTCTGAAAATATTTGGTGATAAATATTTGTTTGTATACAAGCCATCAGGAGTGTCAGGTTTTAATGGGAACTCCCTATTACATGCCAATTCTGGGGAACTGATTTTCATTATCAATGTAGAAGCAGATGACAAATGATTCACTGATGGGACAGAATCTGCAATTCTAATGCTCTTCAGACTCAACTATAGTTTGAAGTATATGCAGACTTATGGCCACAAGCTGTGTCATTTGATATCTTGCAACCAGAAATGGACAGTTTCATATTGCAATCAGAGCTAATGCACGGGATTGCCCTTCAAAGGTTATCATGGTTTGATGTTGCTTCCTTTTGCTTTTTGACATTTAAATTTGCCTTCGCATTTCCATGTTTTTTCCATGCTGCATTTCTGAGAGAAAGAGACCTTGCTAGAGATCTAATGGATGACATTCTGAATAGATGGCAGATATCTGTGACCATTTCTATCAGAGATGCTAAAAACCAGATCTCTTTTCCTTCATCTGTGAACAGCATGAAAAATCTGCATTAACGAAAATCAATTCTGATAAATTCTGCTTTCTGCTTCATTCTTTTGAATGATGGGAAGTATCCTTTGTAATGGGCAATTTGATACCCAGAGATGTTTTCTTACTAAAGAATACGCAACTTGCAGAATTGGGTCAGCCATGATTCATTGGAATGGGTTGGAGAATTTAAATGTTAAGGTTCAGTCTATCATATTCTCAATGATATCATTAGGATTTTCTAGTCATGACAAATATAGGCAACCACACACCCTCAGTCTCCCCCATAAGTAATAAAATGGGAATTTGAAATCATTGCTCCTTTTAGCTAAGGCATGGCTACGGAAGTAGCTAGGAGATTTAAGAAGCCAGACTTCAGTTCTTACCTTGCTGCAGTTAGATACATCTGAAAATACTGCCAAGGCAAGATGGCCTAAATGTGGGCTAAACTTAGATTGAAATGTTAAACTTAAAGTTTGAGTTCGAATTGTGGTAATTTTGGAAAAACTGGAAAATGGATTGTCCTGGTCAATGATTTTGATACTTCACTAAAAGGAAAATAAGCCATCATTGTCCTTTTATAATCTCTCCCTGGTTATTTTTAATTTTATTTCATCATCTATTATGACTCTGTTCTGCTTTCTTTAAAAAGTCCTGGTTATTTTGTTCATTATCTGGGTACAAAAATGCTAACAGCAATTCCAAGAGGAATATTCCACAGCAAAACAGATTCTGAGAACAAAATGATGATTTCTACCCTGTTTCTCTGAAAATAAGACCCCCCCAGATAATAAGCCCAATCGGGCTTTTGAGTGCATGGGCTAAAATAAGCCCTCCCCCTAAAATAAGCCCTCCCTGGAAAAATTGCAAGACAGCAGCAGCCATGAGATGACCATGCTCACCACCTCCTGCACCTCAAAAATAATAAAACGTCCCCGAAAATATGGCCAAGTGCTTATTTTGGGAGTCAAAAGAAAATAAGACCCTATCTTATTTTCTGGGAAACACGGTATCACTGCAATGCAGCTTGCTACATGGATTCGTCAAAGCACGGGGTACAGTAGTTGAGAAGACCAAATGTCCCCAGCTCATACATCTAATGCAAGAATAGGAAGAAAAAAAATACATTTTTTGTTTACAAAAATATCATTGTATCCAGAATCACATTGAATACGAATAAGCTCATAGTTGTAATGGAAACAATTCAATGTGTTCCTTCCTGCTAACTCCTTCACAAACTCCTTCCTGCTAACCTATGTCACCAGGGGTATCACAAGCAGATGTGCTTTACCTATTTCTTTTCGATACACAGCCTTTGTCATACCTCAGACTGCAGCTGAAAATTGTTTGTCTAGCAGTTCTGGTAGGTTTGATTCAATAACTCTTATGAGAGAGCAAGCAGGATATCAAGGTAGCTTTATTGCCTTTTGTTCTACTTATACTAGCAATTCTCCGGTGATACAATATTATGAAATGCCATAACTGGGCTTTGGTATCTATTGTATTGTAAAATGCATCTTCTCACCCTTTTCACAGCAAGAGGCTAGGTGCTTCTAAAACATTAGATGGTAGGAGATGGATGGCTGATTCAGGATCCGAGAAAACAGAGCTGAGAAAGTCAGTTATATATTAACAGGAATGGGATGAGCTAGGGAAGACACTAACAGAAATATGAAGCATTTTGCTGTTGCTTTTGGACAAACTTTATTGCTGTTAATATTTTTAAACTTAAAACATTAATCCCATAGTTCCTCTGGAGCATCTTCTCTGGGACCATAGAACATGCCAAAGGTCAGAAATAAATGTTAAGTTTCAGAATTAGTGGTCTCCATCTTCCCATCTCACGGGTTGAGAATAAAAGGTATGGCGGTGAGTTGCCTATTTAACTACTCTGCTGCTTGTCCCATTGTGCCTGCTCTTTGCAGGCTAATTGAATGAACATTTTTTTCCCTTTGCAGGAACTTTAAAAAAAAAAAGAGATACCAAAGTTAGAATCTTTTCCCTGGTAACAAAAACAAAAGGACATTGAAAATCTGTTCATTAAAAATGCTGTTCCATGCCATTAATTTCATGGAACCCATTCTCTTGAAGGTGATTGAATAAAAAAAAATTTTTTTGCAAGCACTGATAAATAAAGAGTATAGCAGTAACACAGTTGTATAGAGTAAACAATTGAATGGCTTGCCTTCAGAAGTTGTGGGTGCCCCATCACTGGAGGCTTTTAAGAAGAGACTGGACAGCCATTTGTCTCGAATGGTATATGGCCTCCTGCTTGAGCAGGGAGTTGGACTAAAAGACCTCCAAGATTCCTTCCAACTTTATTATTCTGTTGCTTCAGTGTGAACTTTAGTTAATGACAATAAATGTGAAAGACTCAAAAATAAACTGAGGAACCTCTCCATCTCCATATTCCCACGTGTCACCCCTCCACAGTTTTTAGGAACAACTGTGCGTCCTTCTCATCCATTCCATTTGTTTATTACTTAACTACAGGATGAGTATAAATCTTTCAAAGATTTTTATACTGTGTTATCATTTTTTTTTAGGATTTATAAACAAAGATTTCTCTTTTCCTATTCAGGTGATGGTAATACCAATGGATATAAATTAAACACCGAAGAAAAAGAAAGAACCAACCGAACATTCCACAGTTCTGTGGACCCATCCTGGTATAAAGGAGTAGAAAGAAAGTTGAAAGCTGCACAATATGAATTTTTCCCCACATAAAAATCTATCTAGGGTGTCCTTCTCTGGTCTGTTGCACTTTTAAACAGGATAAGCATACACATGCATTTTTCACTTTGCAACTTGCCCTTTAAGTTCACCCATCTAATTTGTTCCACGTAATTGTTATTTTTCTTCTGCTTATACTTTGGTGGTTCTCAAAAGACTTTGCAATTGTTCTTTCAATAGATGAGCCTTAAATAACAGGGGAAAATTGGTTTCAGTTTTTATTTTCAGAGATTACTTTTCTTTGCTTAATTTAATTTCTTCAATCTTTTTTTAATTTCTGTGTTGAAAAAACATGCGTGTTCATGATATGATATTCATGGAACTCATTAATGTATGGCACACATGAACCTTCTCCAATAAAAAGTTGGCAATTGTTTGCATTCATATTACTTAATTTCTATAAAGAATCCAGCTAAAGTTCATGGGGGGGGGGGCATTGTTTCCCTTTTCTCTTTCTTTTTTCTCCCAATTGTATTTCTTAAAACAACAAAAACTGAGGATGATAGATAGGAATTTGTGATTAACTAAGAGCAGTGTAATGATGTGTGTTATTTTCTAGTTTAGGCTTTAGCTCAAGTAACACAATATAGAAATAAAACACAATAGTATTGGGGTGATTGTGGGACATCTGAAATATCAGAAATAGTGTGACATCAAGCTTGGTTTTCAAGCAACCAAATGCTACATTGTTCTTATGTCTCAGGGATGCTACTAAAACTCTCATAGTATTTCTGCTTCAGGGAAAGAGAAGTAGTACAGAGCACTGAATGTTGGAACAATCTACAATATTATATTTTCCCTTCCCTAAAGCACAAGGATGCCTTGCAAAATCACTATGAATAGACACAGCCCTCAGTTGCAGAAAAAAACCCATGCCTCAGTTCTCTTTCTCCTTACTACGTTGCCATTTCCTTTATATCAGGGTGTCAAACTTAAGGCCCATGGGCAGGATCTGGCCCATAGAGTACTTAGATCTGGGCCATGGGGGCATCCAGGAAACAGTGAAGGACCACTCCGTGGTGCCTCTGCCAGTGAAAATGGAGCTCAGGAGGACCACACATGGTCCTCCCAAGCTCCATTTTCAGCCACAACACCCTCCTGCCGCCGTCTGCCAGCAAAAATGGAACTCAGGGGGCTGTGCACAACCCACCAGCTCTGTTTGCACTTGAAGAGGGTGGCAGGAGGCCATAATGGCCGAAAATGTGCCCCCACCCCAAGCTCAGTTTTCACTGGCAGAGGACCACAGCAGCTGTTGCAGCTGATAATGGGCTCCCGAACTCACTGACAGACTGTTAGGACCACCTCAGACACCTCCATGAGTTATGTCAAACTGGCTACACCCGCCCTGGCTCCCGAGGTAAAAAACAACCCTGTTGCAGCCCGCAATGAAATCGAGTTTCACACCCTTGCTTTATACAAACTAGGCAGAAATTTGGCAGATTTATCTGAGCCAAGGTGGCGCAGTGGTTAAATGCAGCACTGCAGGCTACTGCTAGATCAGCAGGTCAGCGGTTCAAATCTCACCGGCTCAGGGTTGACTCAGCCTTCCATCCTTCCGAGGTGGGTAAAATGAGGACCCAGATTGTTGGGGGCAATATGCTGACTCTCTGTAAACCGCTTAGAGAGGCCTGAAAGGCCTATGAAGCGGTATATAAGTCTACTGCTATTGCTATTGCTATTATTCCTGTCCACTTGAACCACACACAAAATCTTAGAGGTTTCAGATTTTGGCCTTACATTATTTGAACATTTCCCAAATGCTACTAAATAGGTGTAGATAGGTGTAAATGGATAGATTACAATAAGTAAGTAGCATTGTACACTTTTCCTGCATAGGCATATTTAGTATTTCTTAATTTTTTTTTTAAAGAATTGCATTGCAAAAGTCTGAAAAGTAGGAAGAGAAAAGTGCATCCTGGATTAATTTAGGAAGCATGGATTTGGTCAGTCCTTATTGTACCACAATCCAAATGAAAATCACTTCGGTGCTTAAATGCAATCTACATTTTAGAAAAATAGTTTATAGTCACTTGGCTTTTGCTACCTCTTCCCTCTTCCAGTGCAATTGCTAGACTTGATGACACTGTTTTGATACCAGCTCTACAGACATCCATTAAAACTGAAGCAGCAATGTACTATTTATGAACAGGGATAGTGCAATCACGGCTCCATCTATTCTCCCCAAACAATGGAGCTATTTATCAAGTGATTAGACTGTAGTAACATACTGAGATTTTACTAGCCTATTTTCTCTCGGATCTTAAAAAGATTTTACTGCCTCAAGTTTGGCAGTGTGATTTCTAATAATTTTGATTTTATTACATTATCATATTGCTTAGATTTATCTCCATGTTTTGCATAAGATTCAAATTGTGGCTCGGTTTTATAAAGTAGGAAATATTCATCTTGGTCAAAAATCACATTAAGATAATTATCTTGCCCTTTTGGCAGATACTTTTGTTTGCAACATATTGAAAATACTTGTTTTGTTCAACTACTTATTTTTGAAGTTAAAGTAGCTGCATTTTTTCCATTTAATCGAAGCTTCATCTCTCTCTCCCTGTCTCTGTCTCTGCACATTACGTTTCTTACCTGCTTTCCTTCTAGGAACCCTTGCACAATTTCTCAATTCAATGTTTATTTCTGCATAAAACTATTATTTTTGTGTATAATTTGTGATCCAGCAAGTTTAATAGAGCTACAAAATATGTATATTCTTAATAATCCCACTGTCAAGTGACTGAGGTTTTGTGAAGCAGCAAAACAAAAATACTTTTTGGGTGATTAACCTGGATGTGTGTGTGTGAATCCTATCCCATTCATATACTTTCTGGGTGAATAGCATGTGTATATCTCCTACACACACACACACACACACACACACACACACACACACACACACACACACGAGACATATATTTCCCACTTTACATATCTATGACTTAATTTGGACAAAGAGATCATAGGCTATGTCATGCTGGATGAAATGTCAATTTCAATAGTGGAATAAGTTGAACTCTTCTTTTTAAAATTCACCCTAATGCAAGTAGGGTATGTAAAATGAAATTGTTTGGGAATAGAATGTTGCAGACCATGCCATACTTTTTCAGAAGTAAAAGCTTGGATGCAGCTGCTGAAGGTATGATCCATTTGCAAGCTTTCCCTGACTATCTTCAAAGTGGCTAAAGCTGAACCCACTTTGCAAACTTTCCTGAAGACAGAGAAGCATTAGACACATATGGGGAACTTTTCCCAGAAAAGTTGGAAGGAGGGAGAAAAGGAACAAGATGCTGGGCACAAAAGGTGAAAGGCAGAAGATGTCAATAACTGGAAAGGAAGCAACTGGGCAAATGAATGCTTGCTGGAGAATGAAGGAATGCTTGCTGGCTTCCTTGTTGATGCAGGTTGCGGGGGTGGGGGGGTGTCTATGTGGGGTTAGGGACCAAAGGCAGCTAGATGAATGAATATTTGCTGGTGCTGGCTGACGTTTTTCAAGTATGGCAAGTAGCTGCAGAGCCATGAAGTTGAGTCAAAGACCTGTGATTCTCAATTGGCAACCTCAACAAGAAGAGCTGGGATTGCTGTCATAAGTTGGACATATCACTTTATGACTGCATTGGTTTACAATGGAAAATTCATTTCCAAATGTGGCCAAGGGCTTCTTGTATTATGGAAAATTATTTTGGATCTGATGCATGTTCTTTAATGTTATTTTCTTACAAACTTGTCATCATTATTTTGTATTATCTTTTCCTATGGAACCTCAATGCAAGCTAACTTACATTTTTTTGCAGAGGGTATTTCTGATTTTGTGACAAATTGCAAAAATCCTCAAATATGTAATTTTTAAGACCAATAATATAGAGTACTGTATTTTTTAAAAATACTCCTATCTTCCTGTATCAACCCAAAATTTAAACATTTCTCTGCAAAAGGAGCATATATTTTGAAATATACTTTGTGTTATCTTGACGATATCTTCTGAAACCTGTGATTACACTGTTGGGGGTGATGGAAACTGTAGTTCAAACCGGTTGGAAAAGATTGCCATTATATATAGGAGATCCAAAGTTTAGATATCTAGAAAACTTTAGGGAATAATTTAATTATTACCTTATTCTGTTTGTGTTATTCAATTTCCCACTGCAACTGGAGGAAAGTAGGCCGTCTTCTCTCTCTTTCCAGTCCTGTAGTGGAAAGAAAAAAAGCCAGTTTGAATTTGAGACATCAGGCTAGAAATCAGGAGACTGTGATTTCTGAAAAGCTACATTTGTTGAGTTTGTCTCTGCTCCACTATTAAAGCCATGGGAGTTCCTTTAGGTTAGAAGTTGACCAGAAGTTGTTCTCCTTTCTATAATAAGAGGTTAGCTGCCCTGCTCTTTATTTTACATGGCACAGCCTTATAGTTACACAAAAGAATGCATAGCGTTTTTCAGTAAATGCAGTAAATAACCCATGTCATCTATATATCTAAGCCTTTAAGGGGGGCGATTGTACAAACCCATCTAAAAACAAATCTCAAAGTGCTATAATAATACTTGAATGGCATGTCTCTTAAGCTATTTACAGCTGACAGACTAAGCAAAGTGCCTTCACAATGAAGGCTATGGAGCGACTTGACAGCCTTGCTTAGTTCATATCTGAAAGGCTAAATAAAAGTCATAATTTCACCAGGGGCTGAATTGTGCCCTCTGAAAGGACATCCTGTTAAGAAAAGAACATGTGGACCTCCTTCCCGCTTGTTGTCTTTGGGCCTCTAAGTGATATACCTGGGGTAAAAAAAAAAGTCCCATAATTGTCTGTGAACACATATCATTTAGGAGAGCGGAGAAGAAAGAGAACCAAGTCACAATGACTGTAAGTGTTCGCTCTCCATAATTTAAGAACACACAGACAGCATGTGGTGGGCTGATCTTGATGGAAAGTACAAAGAACAAACAAAGAAGACATCCATATTCTCCTCAGAAGATAATGGGAGAGGCTTTTCAAAATATTGAGAATGAAAAGGAAGGGACAATTTGGTAGAAAGAAAACACACAGTAACAATAGAAATAGGAAAATGTCCTTTCAAGTAATTCTAAGGGAAAAACATCTGTCTGTCTGTCTGTCTGTGTGTGTGTGTGTGTGTGTGTGTGTGTTTACAAGTTTAAGAGAAAGGGAAGATGGCAGGAACTCATAAATCCTATTCAGAAGCTATAAAACCCATAATTTGAATTGCAGAGGGAGCTTGCTTAGACTGAATTCCTGTCACTATGCTTAAAAGCTTCCTCATGAGTTGGAAGCAAAATATAAACTTTACCCTTATGTGCTTGGAACCTGGAAAGATATACAAGGAGGGCAAATGTTTAGTGGCTATAGGCTACAGAGTTTTGCTGCTTTATTTCCTACTACTTTCCTAAATCCATCTAATATCGGTGTCGTGTCTTTCCAGTGCCAATACTATCAACAAACACTTTCTGTTAGGGAGACCCTAAAGAACTTTCCTGAGTTTGTAACAGCTATTGGTGTGTTTCTCCAGACGGGGTCTTTTCCTAGTGCCTCGCGTTGTCTGTCGTCTTTGAGATGCAAAGGCCCCCTTTCCATTCATTTCAGAGAAGAATGCTAGGACAAGGAGCTAAATGTATTTGCCAGATTAGGCGGTGATGAGGAAAAGATGGCTGAAAATGTAGAAGCAATCAAAATAATCCCTAAATACACAGGCAAATTTGCAACGAGGAAAATTTGCCAATATTGTGAAAGGAAACACACCCCAAGGAGCTGTCAAGCATATGGAAAGATTTGCATGGCATCGGAAATCGCTGTGCCAGAGCATGCAAAGCGAGGCTTTGAGAGGCCCCCAAGGCACTGTAACAGTATTCTGGACAGGCTAGGAGAGGGGCAATTTATTCATAGGCTTGGCAGCCATGCCAGCTGCAAGCCAACCATAAACCCAGCGGACCTGTGGTGCACTAAGCTCAATACTAGGGGCCTTTCAGGGAAGTTTAGTGCTTGGTTATAGGAGGTGAGAATTTGTCATTGCAGTTCCTCAGATTGGAGACTTGGCTAAAGTGCATGCAAGGCTCTTTATCTAATTTTGCACCTTGATGCTGCAGCAGTACCCAGACATCTGGCCAAACACAGCTTCTTTGTCATATGTCAGGATTTCATGAAAGGTCTTGGGAAAAGCAATACTTCTATGATGATCCCCAGATGTTTATACATTGTTGTGAATGTTCACCATTTGCATGTTTAGCAGCCTGAATCACACACACACACACACCAAATTATGATGGAGAGCTGTGTGTTTTGATCTCCAGGACAGTAGCTTTTATATAGTAGTCTATTGTATTTCGCTTATTGCATAGTAGTTATTTTCAAACCTCCATTTCATAGGCGCTGTGGTGATGCTGCAGTGGTTACTATGCATGTGGTGGGATGACTTTGGTCACTGCCAATAGTTCGATCCTGACCAGCGTAAGGTTGACTCAGCCTCTCATCTCTCTGAGGTGGGTAAAATGAGGAGCCAGGTGGTTAGGGGCCATATGCTGACTCTGTAAACCTCTTAGAGAGGGCTGTAAAGCACTATGAAATGGTATATAAGTACTATTGCTGCTGTTATTGTTCACAGGCAGCTAAAGACAATGTGTGAAAAGTGAGAACCCCTGAGTGCTGAATGTCAGCAAGATCTCCATATTTGGAACTAAGAGTCCTATTCTGGCTGCATCATTCCAATATGTAGTTGCAGATTCTGCTGAGGTTATACAGGTTATCCAAATATGACAGGTTTAATAGCTTACAATTGGTTGCACTGTCATCCAGATGTTCAGACTAGATTTGGCATGTTTATCCACCTATTACTATTATTATCTGCTCACAATTTGAAGTCATAACTACCAGTTCTTTAGTTGGTGTTGGCCTTCATAAGCAGCAAGTTCTTCACAAGAACCTAGAATGTTGGAATGCATGTAATGTATTGGTGTAGTGCATGTGCGGATCCAAGCAGTGTAGCCTTTGGAATTGAGAGAACTTTTGTCTATGCCAGATTTTCTAAGTGCCACTGAAAATTTTTTAATATAGCACCCAGTGTATTGATAAGTATAATTATGTGTGGGGTAATTTGCAGTTATATTCATAGTGTGAGACTAGTGGAAATGTAATAATTCAAGTTCTAAAGATTATTAAAATAGCAACTAAGAATATAGGCATTTCCAATTATTGAGGTTGATCACACAGTCAGCCAGAAGTTTAGACTTGATTTAGAAGGACCTGTCATAGGCAGATGTTGTTTCATGGTGTTAGAGGTATTGTTCCAAGTAAATCTGTCTTTTGCAAATGACTAATGGTGATCTTTTTTTCTGGGACTAAAGAAAAACAGGAGACATCTACAACATACAGTGTAATAACTGAAACAGCCACTACGTAGGACAAACAGAAGCAACTTAGAACTAAGGAGAAATTTTCTGACAATTAGAATAATTAACCAATGGAATAATTTGCCTCCAGAAGTTGTGAATGCTCCAACACTGGATGTTTTTAAGAAGATGCTGGATATCCATTTGTCTGAAGTGGTGTAGGGTTTCCTGCCTAAGTAGGGGGTTTGACTAGAAGACTTTCAAGGTCCCCTCCAACTCTGTTACTCTATATCTTCTAAACTGGCAGAACATGAAGACATGATGAAAACTCCCATGTCACAACATATGGACAGACAACCATAGTTTCAAGTGGGAAACTATGACCACCTTAGACCAACCAAGTCCAAAAACACTAGGGAATTTCTAGGAATCTGGTACTGTGACAAAGTAGCTATTAATAGTCACACAGACATAACAATATCTACATACTATGCAAAAGAGATAATCAACAAGCCAAAAGGGAATAAAAATACCAAAACACCTCCCACCAATTCCTTTTCTTAACCATTGCCAGGTTTTGTTGTTATCTGCTTTATTGTTTTTTATGTACTGGCCATGTAATCATTTCCCTTGCCATGTCTATTTTCTATTATTTATTTGGTCTTTCTTGTACACTGGTCTGGTCCCGCTAGTACTCAGAAAGCCTTCATGGTATACTAGCTTCAGTACATCTTTCTTCACTGTCCTTCAAATATTCTTCCAATGCCCTTTTTTCTTCTTCATTTGCCTGGTGTATAGCAACATTCCATGTCCACCTATTTTACTTGGTAAGTAGAGTCTGTCAACATCATTACATGGATGAAGGGCATGATTCATTGTCATTATTTTTATGGTCTTCCTATCCAAGGCTTTTAGTTCTGCTTCAGTCCATCAAGCACACTGAAATCAAGAAGGTTGGAAATGAATATATCACAAGAGTGAAGACGATCTTAAAGTTCAAACTCGATGGAGGAAATACCATCACGGCAATTAACACCAGGGTAATTCCAATCATTATGTACACAGCTAGAATGTATTGACTGTTGGGCTTCCCAAAACCTCAACTTCTTTTCTTGTATTCTTTCATCTCCTCCTTGCCTCCCTGCACAAAAGTTGCACAGTATTTCCCCAAATTCTTCTCTGGTACTTCCATTATTCATTGAAGTATAGCATACAACTATCAGTAATCTTTTATTACAGTAGCAAGAATGGTCTTTGCCCAAAACTGGAAAAACAGGGAAATTCCACTAGAAGAGGAAGTAATTAGAAAAATTCTGATTTGTGCTAAAATGGCTAAATTGATGTGGGAATTGAAGAACAAAAATGAATCAGAATATTATAAGATCTGGGATAAATTCTATTGATGGTTGGAACAAAAAAGGAAAGATCCAAAATGAATAATAACTAAGATTTATAGAATGGAGATTAGAATTATGTATGAAATCATAACAGTGAAAATGTATAAGACAAAAACAAAGCAACATGGATGGAAATACGGCATCCTTATATTTGTAAATACTGAATAGACCAATTGTAAATAAGCATGGTGGTTATAATATTTAACTTTACATTTTAGTATGTATGACAAAGACATTGCCAGGACGGTTACACTGTGTCCAATGTTTTAATGTGTGTTTAATAAAAACCTTTTTAAATTAAAAAAAACCTATCACTAATCTTAGATTACTTACCTGGCTAGCTATTTCTATAACCACATACACTTTTCCAGACTCATTTAAGCATGCTCTTCCTTTTCCGTTTTTGAAGAAACCTCCTTGGGTCCTCTTTGATCAAGTTACTGGTTGCTGTTTTTGCTTCCTTTTTTCATCTAAAGTCTTTGACAAAGTCACCCTCTTACAATTGATTTGTCGTTTGTCCTATCCTTGATCCAAATCAATCAGAAATCCAGGCAAACTGAGACAGCACTCTCTTGAATCTGGATGATATTCTTGTAGCAGCATCAATGCTGATTCATCTGGATTTGACAGCAGCATGTGACACACTTGTCCATTGGATATTGCTATCTAGGTTATGGTCTCTGAGCATCATTGGCTGTGCATCTGATTGATTTGAATCAATTTTTCCTTCTTAATTTTTATAGTACTGCATGGGAAAAGACACTGTCAGAAATTTACCCTATGAGTAGATGTCTCTGAGGAACAGCACTCAGTTCCATTTGATTTACTTTTTATACCTGACACTTTGAGCCTAGATTTTCCAACCAGAGTTCTCAATGTCACTGTTTTTCTTTCTCAATTTATTATGGATTATTATTTCCTTAGACCAGAATTCTTATACACTCAATATTTATAAAATGGAACCATAAAAGAGATTGTGCCTGATAGTATTCTGATAAGCATGTGCTTCAGTCTGATGCCATCATGGGTCCCAAATGATAGGCAAAAGTATTTTGCTATGAGATATATCACCTTTGGTATCAACCAAAAATGTTTGATAGAAAATCCATTAGGGACGCCAGGGATTTTCACTATTTGAGGTTGAAGTAGCCTTAACTTAATAACAATGTAAAACTTTGATCACAAAAGTACATGCTGTAATATTTTGACTTTTTTTTACTTTCCTAGTTACTTTTCAAAGCCTCTGATGATTGGGAGGCTATTAAATCTTCCCTCTAAACTGCCAAAGGGAGATCATTAAAATAGGTTCTGGAAAAAGGTTAGCAATATTTTGATTGGATAAGCAATTTCCGATAATTTGCAGAATATCTTGATCTCCCAGTAGCCCCTGGTGGTTTAGCTGAATTACCTTTGTAATTTGATCTCTCCAGTTCCTTGCTTGATTATCTCCTTGGCTTTATCTAAACCAAGTTTTATCAGGTTCCCAGGCAACAGTCTACCAGTTTGTTTTTGACATTTCCCCATCACTTGATTCTATACCTCTTCAGTTCTTTTTAGTGAAAACAGCCCTGTAATCATTTTCCAGGTGAATATTACTAGTTGCCAAATATTGGTTTCTTAATTAGAGACCAACTTCTATCCTCTGCATTATATTCAGAACCCATCTGGGAAACTAAAAAAGAGAACTCTTAAAGGGTGAGGCTGTGTGTTTTTAGAGATATTAAGATTGGGAAAGGAAACCTAATTGTAGCCCATGAAAGAGTCGAACAATTATTCTTACAGCAAGGATTAATGTTAACTATTAAGATGACAAAGATAATGTCAGTCAGCATACCTGCTGAACCTATCATGGACAGCAAAGAAGTGAAAGTAATAGTTTTGTTTCCTTGGGCTCAAGAATCAATAAAGAGTTATTATGCTGATGTTGTTCAAGCCGATTCATCTTTTGTGGCCCTGATGAGGCCCTGATATTGCTATCAAACATCCCATTAATGTTTTCTCATGGATGTTCTCCCATCATATTCAGCTGAATGCAGATAACACAAAGAGTTTGCTATGTTTCAGCTTCATTGTCGTCATCCCCCCCCATCCTGCAATAGATTTTTCAAGACACTTTCATTCAGATCTATTACATATTTTCCCTTTCTCTTAATTTCACACTCAACATATCTCAGTTTCCTTCCTTCCTTCATTTCATTTGCAAATTCATGTTCTTTGCCATTTGATCTTTCTCTTTTACGATTGTAATATTTCATTTCATTTTATTTATTTTTTAATAAATATTAAAAAATTGAACTGCGTTTACGTCCCAGGCTTCAGGAACTGACTAGGAATAAAGGGCTACTTCACCATTATATCAGAGCCGAGGTGGCGCAGTGGTTAGGTTGCAGTACTGCAGGCCACTTCAGCTGACTGTTATCTGCAGTTCAGCGGTTCTAATCTCACCAGCTCAAGGTTGACTCAGCCTTCCATCCTTCCGAGGTGGGTGAAATGAGGACCCAGACTGTGGGGGCGATATGCTGACTCTGTAAACCGCTTAGAGAGGGCTGAAAGCCCTATAAAGCGGTATATAAGTCTAACTGCTATTGCTAGAGCAAGTTCATTTTAATTATGAAAAGATTACATAGACACATAAAATAATGCAAGTATGGGTAGGCTTCAAATTACAACCATTTGGTTATCAACATTCAAAAAGTGACTTATTATGCATTTAAAAACCATCCCCACAATCATATATCAAAATTCAGGTGTTTGGCAATAGGCATGTATTTATGTCCATTGCAGTGTCCTGGGATCATGTGATCGCCATTTGTGACCTTCCAGCCAGTTCACGAAAAGCAAAGTCAATGGAGAAAGTTGGATTTGCTTAACAGCTGC
Organism: Thamnophis sirtalis; assembly: GCF_051295495.1. Lineage (NCBI taxonomy): Eukaryota > Metazoa > Chordata > Lepidosauria > Squamata > Natricidae > Thamnophis > Thamnophis sirtalis. Next base: position 82,782,818 of record NW_028261381.1, read on the forward strand.
ATTATCCACTTAACTACAGTGATTCATTTACCAATCATGGTATAAAAGGTAAAATCGATTTACTTAACAACCATGTTGCTTAGTAAAGCAAATTCGGTTTCTAATTGTGGTCGTAAGTCGAGGACTACCTGCATGTCAAAACACAACTATATGCAGAAAGAGTATGATGCCATTTTTTAAATCATATATTTATTTTGCTATATAAAATACAGTTCCATGATACCCCCTTTCTAACTGTCCATCTGGGTTCCCAACGTCTGTGTTGATCATAACATTTTGAGCTAGAATGTTGAAATGTGACAAGAATTTGAGTTGAGAATGTTGAAATCTCATGAGATGTGATGATTTGTGCTATTAGGAGCTTTATTTGAGGTATTATTTTTGTTGTTACTGAAAATTCCTATTGTATGACATTCTCTATATTGTAATATTGAAAACGTGATAGCACAAAGCCTTCATTCAAGTTTTCAGTTTTCTCAAATGATATTTTTCTGCTGATCTGTCTCTGGTTTTACTGTAATGATCTTACCTTTACAAATTTTGCACTGCTAGGCTACTTTACAAATATTCCTCTGAAAGGAAAGGACAGTACTTCAAATAAGTAAAACGATTATAATTAACCAGTGACTTCAAAGTAGCATAACATTAGAAGAGTTCTCTTCCACACCTGCCACATTACCTGTGATTGTGTATGCCATACCTGTGAGTGGGTAAGTTTCTGTTCCTGCAATAGTCACATTAGCAGCTAGGACTAGGTTTACAGCTACCGATCACAGACTTCAAATTGTAAGAAGAGAAAATGAGAGAGAGAAAAAAAATTCTTTGTGAGCTGAGTTCAAACTCTTATGCTCTCTGTGAATCACAGAAATGGCGAGAGACAAAATTGAGATAATAGACTAAATCCATGGCTCTTTAATCTGCTCTCTTAAGTCATTACCAGAGGTGGGTTGCTCTTGGTTTGGCCCAGTTCAGCTGAACCGGTAGGGGTAATCTGGCTGGGTCGCAGAATCGGCAGGGACCCAGGCTGGCCATGCCCCTGAACAGATTCCCCGGTCTCTGTTACTGTTGCTGGTATCTTGTTTATTAGCTTTTAGTGGTCTTCGTGCATGCACACAACCATTAACAGCAAACTGTGCATGCGCAAGCAATGCGCAGCCAACACAGGCAGGCACACGAATGAACCCCTACTGGTTCGCGTAGGAACCCACCCTGGTCATTATCTACAGCCAGCATTGTGTTAGATTTGTTTTCTAGCCTTTAAAAACAATAGCCACCAATCATACCCTCTTTCTAGAAAGAGTTCTGCAAAATTAAGTTGTGGCCAATGAGAAGGCCCTTGATCTATTTCTCACCAGTATGATCACAAATAGGATATCTCAAACTTATCTTTGCATACTAGAAGTTAGAGACCCATGAAAATACACTAAACCATGTGCTGAATCTTCATCTTTTAGAAATGAAGCCCTGATTTCCTGAAACGTTAATCCCACCTACACATTTACCGCCACTAAAAAAAACACCAGATATTAAAATAACTTATTCTGAAACTGGCAAAAGTCAACAGGCAAAGCACAAAAGACTCTCATCTTCTCCCATGTCCTATGAAGCTGCAACAGCAAATGCCTCTCAGGTTTACCATCAAATCTCTCTTAAAGTTCATTCAAAAGTTTTTCCTGCTCGTCCCCATTCAGCTCTCTTGATGCTGCCACATGGGTGGTCTCCGCCAGGATCAGGGTTAATAGAACATCAGTGCCCACCCCTGTTTCTGTGCTGCACAGGGTTCCCGCAGCACAATGTGCCCTGACTAATTAATGGCAAAGCCCCCCCCCATCCTCCCCACACACGCACACATCACGGGCAAACAAAAGGAGGAGGGACTTTTTTTTTTCAAATAAATCACAATGCCCTTCAATGAAGATTCTTCTCAGTCTCTTTTTTTAAAAAAAAGTTTTAATATACACACTAAATTAAGCTTGTGGGGGAGAGGGAAGGAGGGGAAAACATTTCATCTTTAATCTATTTACTTCTGAATATTTAACATACAATTCTGGCACCAATCATGAGATTCAACTGGAAAATTACTCACTAATCTGTTTGCTTATTTGGAATAATTGGGTAGGCTGCCAAGGAAGAGGATTTCCTACCCTGTTTAATATCTCAGTTAGTAGTCCAATTTCAGCTTGGCGGCATAATTACTCTGACAGAGCTGTAGCCACAGGGCCTGTGAGTGGGGCTGCTTTTTAAACCGTAAATTATGGAGGATTAGCATTTATGAATTTTAAATCAGGGCTGTGGTGGGAGACACTAAAGCTGCTTAGAAATTGCAAAGCCCGGCATTCAGGCAAAAGCTATTAACACTTTCCTATCTAGCCCTCCCTTTCCCATTCCACTTGATACTAATGATCAGAAATAAGGTGTTCCTAATTCTACCTTTGTTTGGAGGTTATTAACTTATAAAATAACACCGTAAATTCTTGGACTTTAATTAGAATAGAGGACAGCAGCAGCTCTGGATGGTATGATGGTACTTTGAAGTCAGGATAACCAATTTACTCATAGTCTAGGTCAGTTTCACTTATGTTGATTCATCAACCCATTCTGTCTTTCTATATTGTTGCCAACAATCTATCATTACAAACTTATAATCACGATAAATTGAAAATAATACTAATATGCCCACGTAGCTTCATACGTAACTACACATTTTTATGAATTTTTCCATTAAAAATTCCACTAATTTGAATATGTCTTATCATAAAATATGCATTTTTAATATCTTACTATAAATAAGTATTGGTATATTCATTTAATTTAGAAATGCATATTTTTGTATATGCCTTCGCTCCCTCCTTACTGACCTTCAGGAAGGTCTTATAAAAATGAATTATTCCAGAGTGTTTTCATGGTGTTGCTAACATAATTTCTTACACCAATTTTATTAGTTCACTCTCTTTTATTTATTGCCACTTGGTATATTGGAATATGTTGGTATTCTACACACTTGTTTAAACTGACATATTTCTGGTAAGCTGAAATCTATTGAATGGGGTGGGTATAAATCCAGTAAACAAATAATTAAATAAATGTGGAGTAAAGAACTCTAATGCATCTCGAAGACATGTAATCTGAAGTTCTTCTAATTCACAGATTCAAAGGTATGCTAAATTTATTTAAATGGAATCCTGATCCGATTGCTTTTATTTTTGAAAAATAAACACTTTTGAGCTCAGAGGCCTTGCTGGGTGATATAACAGAAAGGTTGCATCTGGCTAGCCCAGAAGTTGCACCCAATCCCTGATGGATGCACAACTTCTTTGGTGGCAAATTCTCACCCGATTCTTGCTGATTTCTGGTAGGAAATTAATCAACTAGGATAACCAGATTTCACAGCACACCCAAAATAGCATTATACATAAGAATAATTCAGAAAAAAAACCTCTAGAAAAATAGCCATAAACTCTTGAATGATGCTCTCCAGTACTTGGTAGCTTCAGTCAAGAAAAATACGATTAAAATGAAAATGTGTTCCATCCCTGCTTTTTTCCTGGGTATCTCTCTGATTCACTCTTCTCCCTCTATAGACTAAATTCTGCTGCCATAAACATCTTTAGAGCAACCATCACCTGAGGTGAAATAACTATACCTAAGTAAAGCCAGGCCTTCTAAATCTGTGTTATAGACAATGGGATTTCTGTGATAAAAGCCTGGTAAAGTATCTGACTACAAGATACCTGAATATCAAGTGTCTCGTCTTCTTTATCACAGGTCATCCTGTTGTCTTGATTGTTTCACAGTTTGCCTCACATCTTCCAGTGACAGAGAAGCTATCATTTGGGTCCAAGGACGGTCAACATTTAAAAACTCACCTATATTTTTTAAAATGTGCATATCCGCGCTCATGCTGCTGACAAGATGAGCTGTTGTTTGAACTCTGCCACACACCAGTGGCTCAGCACTCGATACAGTAGCTTGTGAGCTTCTGCGGCTGTCTCTGCCCATCGGGGCTCATGATGGGAGGAAATCCTTCCTTTGATGTGTGCATTATGCTTCCTTGAAGGGCAGCTAGAGCAATGTATGTGCACCAAATGTGCACGGCCTGAAGAGAGAGATTTAAGAACGTTCTGCAAATGCTGCACCGCTTTGAACGCTGGGAATGCTCCTCGTGGGAGTGATTGTACAGTTTGGATGTTACAAAATGTGTATCCCAGTGAGAAACGTATACATTTCCCCTCTAGGCTGTGATTCAGTTTGTTGCTTGTACCTTAAGGAACTACCGGGGAGCAAAGTGGCCATTTCAAAATGGATAATAAGAAAGATTTTTGTGCTGCTGTTGGGGAGAGGATGGACAGGACGCACAGAAGACCTGGTAGAGAGAGGGAGGGAGAGAGAGGGAGGGAGAGGGAGAGATGTAACCAATTCCCAGAAATAGTTAGCACTAGGAGCCAAGCTATATGTGCGAAGTGCATCTTTAAATTTAACATACACATTAAAAAATGCAAATAGCAGCTTTGGGGAGAGAAGATCATTATTAAAATTGCAACAGGCATGGAATGGATTTTAACCTTTACCTCCCAGGCCGCGGCCTAATGAAAATTGTTCCCTTAAAGCAGTTATTTGCATGAAAAGAAAAATCTCCATTGCACTCATTGGGAGTTTTCTTCAAGTACAAATAGCAGCTTCAGGGAATTATTTCTCTGAAGGGAAGAAACGTTTGCTGCCATCCTGATCACGATCAGCTCCCACTTCTCTAAAGCAGCTGCTACTTGCATTTTTAATGCAAGAATTCCAGATGACTTCTCACAAGTGAGCAGCATTGGGGAGGAGTTATAATATATATTTTAAGGAAGGTTGTCGTTTATTATATAGATAGTCAAATACTTTCTAACCAATGGATGATGACCTGGATTTTTAAGTCAGTTTTCTCAAAGTTGTCTGGGAAAAAAGAGAGATTTAGTCAATACTTGCTTTATTTAAGATTTCTACTTTATTCAGTGTAGTGAGATAATCTCTTTTGCAATTCTAATTAAAAACTAAAGGCTGCATTTCAAAATACCTAAAAAAGAGACAATTTTCTTAGAGTTTTATAAGGTGATCCTATGCAATTAAAAATAACCAGCTGACTTCTATAGAATTTAATTTCTTCTGACTGAAGGAAATTCTGTTTGAATTTTTTTGATTTTGTTGGCTATTTGCTTCCTTGTGCATATATTTGGTTTATGATAGAGTTTTTAATACATGTATTTCCCATATTTAAAAAAGCAGAGCTGGGAGAGTTATGAATATAGATTAACTAGATTGGTTAGTGAGGGCTATGATAATGAGCTCCAAATGTCAAAAATTTACTATTAAGCTCCTGATAACATAACTCAACATAGTAAGTGTTCTTGCATACAAGTTCAAGAACTTTGGAAACTTCTACAAATTGTTGGGTGCAAACATGTCAAATTACTGTCCTGGGATAATATACATCTTACATTTCTTTATGCAAACTATGGTGAATGATAGGTTTGACCAATATTCTGCAATTGGAAGGGCTGAAAAGGAAACTTGGTCCTATTGAAATCATCATGATTGTAAATGCTAAGTAGACTTCAATATTTTAGATCCATTGGAAGGTGAGTTACAGTGAAATTTAGAAAGAAAATATATACATATCTAAGTATATATGATGGGGACAGAACAGAAATATAGATTAAACATAGAGGATGTTATTAGATTTACTATTTACTTCTTTCTTAAGATTTTCGTATTTTGATCTGATTTTTTTAGTCCGTCATCATATACTCATATTCCATCAAGAGTTAGAATTCCTAAATGGCTCCCATTATCAGGCATTATACATTAAAATATTTCTAACTTTTTTTTAACTTCAAGTTTAGCAGTGGAACAGCTTTTTGCTATATTGGTATCAGTAGAACATAAAATAAATTTGGGTTGACACATGTCCTAAGATCTAAGTATTTGACTATTTGAACAAATTCAACCTAGGACAGTCTGTACTATCACAGCTTTGGCTCTGAGATAGCTTTTAAGAATGAAGATGCTGGAATGCAAAATGTATTTGTTAAAATACATCTTTTCTTATTATACTTAAAAGTGTGGGATATCTAATATTGAGGACCAATGGTAATGCCTGGACAAGACCCGCTAAATTCTCTCAACAAATGAGAAAAAGGGAAGTTCTGTATTCTTTAGGGAAGACATTTTAAAGACCATTTTCTTTGATCACATCATGATAACCAGTTTCTTCATCCTTCCTTCAGGTACAAATTTATGAGGTGTATACGAGCCATTGACAATCCACCTTTCATCTCTATGACTCATCCCTGCCTTGGTAAAATGCATGAAGATCGTATCACTTATAGAGCCTTTATACCACTGTTCTTTTGTATGGAGCACAGCAATTCTAAATATGATGACCACACATATTTTATGCTGTAGTTATCAGAGAGGAAGCTGGGGAGGAGATATGAGCTTTTTGCTTCTGGGTGACAACCACATGATCAGATCATATCCAGTTTCAGCCTTAGCCTTACAGCAAATTATAATAACTGAATGCTCCTTTGCAAACTTTTCTTTCTCACCTACAGAACTCCTGGCACACAAATTTGAACCAGTTTTGACAGGTTTAGTATAATGGTTAAATCACCAGGCAAGAAAGTGGGAGACCATGAGTTCCACTTAGCCATGAAAGTCAGTTAGGTGAGTTTGGTCCGTCACTCTTTCTCAGCCCAACTCACCTCACAGGGTAGTTATTATGAGGAAAATAGGAGGAGGAAGATGAATTGGATATGTTCACCACAGTGAGTTATTTGTACAAATAATAAAGGTGGGATATAAATAAACAAACAAACCACCTGTTCTCCTGCAAAACAAAAACCAAAAACAGAGATGTTGTCCAAAATTAGGAAACAAACTTACAGAGTTTAAAATCTAGCATTACTATCAGGTGGTTTTATATTCTCTGTTCTTCAGTGCTTTCAATATTAATTGCCAAAACAAAGATCAAACTAATCTTATTAGGAAGTTTTATTGCTAGGCGTTAAATTCAGGTGGGGGAAAGAATAAGGAATGATACCCTAAATTTGTTTTGTCATTTTCAGCCAATTAGGAAGCCCTTGCTCAAAAAATTAGATATACCGTATCTGGAAAAGAATCTTTTCTAGTTTTCTTTAGACTGTTGAATCAAGTCTACAAAGCCTATGCAGATTGTCAACAGTATTAATGAGCTAGTGAAGATGCAGTCCTCATGATTAATTAGTTAAAATATGTATATGAATGCTATCCATGTGACTAATAATAAATGGCTCAAAATTCTCCATACTTTTTCCAGCTCTGCCTTAAAATTATGTCCACAGACTATAATTTAGCAAACAGACATACTGTAAAGCAGGGCAGCCAAAATATGGGAAGAGTTATTTTTCTTTCCTTGCTTTTTAATACTTAGAAATTAAGGAATTAAGGATTATATAAATAAAAAGTATCCCCACCTGTCCAGTTTGTGAATGTTGGACTGTAGTCACAGCCAAATTGTCCATGCTATATTTCTTGCATCTTTCTTTTGAAATTGTGCTTGAAGGGGTGATAAATGGGAGAATGTCCCTTCAAGAGTCCTTGCTGTTTTGTGATAACTCATTATCTTTCTTTCTTTATAAGTAGCCCCATTAACACTCCAAAACTGAATGGAATCACACAGGCTGAACAATCCCACTACCTTTGAATAAAGCCAGAGGTATTGTTTTATGAATTACAAGGCTGCCAAAATTGATTTATTCAAGCACAACCTTCAAAGCTGAGTCACAGATCTGTTTGCGTATGCACTGATGGCAAAAAGAAAATATTTCCTACACACATACAATAAGGACAATATAGCTCAGCTATCGTTTTGCTGAATTATATTCTGTATGTCTGAGAGAGAATGTGTCTCTCCTTACTATGGTTGAAAAGAATATTGAAATGCTCTTCCCCTCTCAGCTGAATTAAAGAAAAACAGTTAAACCATTTATAGGCAAATTTGCCAAACAGGAGAGCGAATCAAGCCTTTTCAAAGACTTTGCTGCCTCAATAAAACCTTCTATATTACTAAATTAAATGTCATTCTTAGTCAGATGATTCTAAGCAAGACTACTATAATCCTCTCTGTTATGGGGCTATTTATTTTTCTCTGGGAAAAACTTCAAAGCAATTCATGGCAGATAATAAAAATAAAAATTAGCATTCCAATGAGATTTTTTAAATATATACAGTATATAAAATAATTATGTTCGCAGCTCTGTGGAAGAAAACTAAATTCAGTTTCTTCACCTATGTATGGTGTGTGTGTGTGTGTGTGTGTGTGTGTGTGTGTACACACACTGTAGTTACCCTATCATGGTAGATTACCAGTATTTGAGGTTTTCGGGGCTTCCGTGCACGGAGCATATGGTCCCTGTGTGATGCTCCACCAAGCAGCTGGAGTGTCGCGGAGGCATCGTGGAGCATGCATATAAGTATGCATGCATGCATTGCGCATCTGTGTGTGCATGCTGTACACGTTCATGTGGTGGATGCCCGGCCCCATTGCACCATACCATTGTACCAGGATCCGGAACCAACCACTGATTCAACATCAGAAAATGGAACCATCGTGTGGGTCTGTCTGAAGAGTGTCTGTTTATAGATCCTTTTGGAGAGAATATCAAGCAGTTTTCCCTGAGTTTCAATTAACTATGATTTCTTAAAATTTCAGTTATATTAATTCTATCTGAAAGAGATGGGGCTTGCAAACAAAACAAGGAAAATACTATATCCTTGGGAGGCCATTTCATCTCTATATATAAAAATGTGTGCGTGTGCGTGTGCATGTGCGTGTGCGTGTGCATGTATGTGTGTGTGTATTCCAGCATAACTCTGGAACGCCTCGAGCAATTTCAACCAAATTTGATACACAGATTATTTACTCTCTGGAAAAAAATACTGTGGGGGGTAGGACACCTCTAACACCCCTCGGTGTGTGGGGGGGTGTTCTGTTAAGATAATGGCTTCTACTATACTGCCGTAAAATGGCTTCTACTGTACAGCTCAGTGGAGTTGCCATGGTAGCAGCTTCACAGTACTCCACAAGGGTAAGTGAGAAAATCCAACATTAGAAATTATGTTTAGTCTGGACGTTCCCCGCCCTATAAATAAAAACCTAGCCTTTTACATCATGGAAAGGGATGCCTTAGGCTTGCATGGTATACTGTTGAAGTGCATCCTTAGCATTTTATTTCCCAGTCTTATCCAGTCTGTACAGTGCTCCAGTATTTGTATGTTCTCTGTGGCTTAATGGTTTTTGGAGCTCTTACAGCCTTTCTCTTTGTCATATTCTAAGCAAAGCTGATGTTAAGATGCCTCTGTTATGCAAATAGTGTACCAAACAATCCTCAGATCTAGGAATGCAAAAAGCATACATTTAATGAATTGCAAAAGCTTGCTTACACATCTGCTTCACTATACTACTTCCTTCCTTCCTTCCTTCCTTCCTTCCTTCCTTCCTTCCCTCTTTCTTTCTTTCTTTCTTTCTTTCTTCAGACACTTTTTGCATTTCCCCCCCAAAATATATCTAAGATTATTTAGGTATTTTCATACAGTGCCTACTGTACAGCATTTATCTCTTTTATATATTTGCAAGCATACACTGCAAACAATTAGTTTTTAGACCCGAGTGCTATACTCTTTTAGGCTATTTTGGTATTCTGATCTCATTCCTTTCATTGATCTCCTGATTGTAGATATTTTATCTTCAGACAATGGGTTTGATCCATTTCAGAATTTTTAGTGGCAGGGATAAACTGATGCTTGAAACTGAAATCAGGGCAACTTAAGCATTTTAAGTATACTTAATTCATTTTACATATTCACATGTTCCATATGAGTTTTGTGTATTCTCATTTATCATTAGTTACTATCAAATTTTAAGATACAGGACACATAGATCGTAAACATAGATTTTAACAATGCTTTTTTGTATACTTTGGCAATTTTATAAGAAACACTTATTTTTCAGCAACTAAGTCAAATGTAATCACATCATTAAAACATTAGGTTTTCCACAATCTCAAAATATGCTAACTTTTGTTAATTTGTCTCTCTATGCTGTAGTGGACTCAGGCTGGTTATTTCATACATTTTCAGTTTAAAATAAATCTTTTATATATTTCTTTTACATGGACTTTTTTCCATTTTTGTAAGTAAGTTCAAAGTTTTCATGTATATACATCCAGTTTAGAATCAGTTCAAACTCAGGAGAAACAATTTTGATATATCTGAAAACCTGGCAATTTCATTGATTTTTAATTTTAATTTAATTTTTGTTTGTTTTTTGCGAGAAGTCAGTGTCAGTCTCTCTTTAAAAAAAGAACTTGTTGATGTGTTTCACTTTATTTTAGTTCTTTTGCTGCAGGCAATAATGGTAGAGCAACTGCTGGATGTCAGACAGCATCCATCAAAGACTTGGAGTAACAATGGTGTTAGCCACACACAAAAATGTCATTGACTGCTACCATTGTTAAAAATATCATTTCTTTATTCTTTTATGAAAGATATAATCACTTTAAATATATACTGGCATCTGACATCTATATTTTTATCTTTTTGAATTATTTTCTCTATCTGTATCTTCTTTTTATTTAAATACAGTTTCTTGATTATTGGGGGGAGGCAGTAAAACTATTTTTTTTTAAGTCTCATTGGGTACAAAAAAAGATATTATTGAAATTTACATCTTGCTGTTCTGAATACAGGTAATCCTCACTTATTGAAAGCAATTAAGACCAGCGACTCTTGCTAAGTGGCACAGTCATTAAGCTCGGTGTCACATGACTGTGCCAATTTACAATGTCAGTTCCATTAGTGGTTGTGTGAATGACCTTGGAGAAAGAGGGGAAGAGAAGCTGCCTAGGAAACAATCAGACATGAGAGACAGGAGCCCCCAGTGGCTTAATCGTCAGAGAAAGAAACTTAGGAAAGGCCCATCCTAATGGATCAAACAGTTAAAAGTAGCAAGAGTAAGTTCCTTCCTTCCTTCCTTCCTTCCTTCCTTCCTTCCTTCCTTCCTTCTTTCCTTCCTTTCTGGACAAGAAACATCTCACAAATACGCTTAAAGAAACCTTTCACTCTCCAATCGACATCCCAATTACAAAGAATTCTGAACTACTTTGCTCAGGAGGGGAGTGCCAATGTGAACATGTGACAGCTTTCTATTATTTTTAAAATCGTTTCTCCATTTATTTTTCTTGGAGGGCGGAGGTTTCTGAATCTGCACTTCCCAAATGAGTTAGGTCTTTTAAGACAGCATCAAACCTGCTTTTCCTTGCTTCTCATGTCAGCCCAAATCCTGGTAGTTATGAAGCATAAAAAGGGAGTTCAAAGTAAAATATAAATTACCATCCCCTTCAAACACAAGTGGAACTCTTATTAAGTCTCCAGTGCTTGAATCACGTCCCATGCCTGTTCTTTAGACCTTTCTTCCTTTGTAAGGCATAAACGGACACATCTTATTGATTTTCTTTCAACCTGGATCACCTCGATTGCTGTGAATATGGCAGGCAAATCCAACTCGGTTCTCCCACAGGGAATGATGAAGAATGCAGAAGAGAAGCTGGGGAGAGACTTCGCTCAGTGGGATACCAAGAGTCATTAGGGGGGGGGGAAGGGAACCTGAATCTGCTTGCAATTCTGAGTCTTTTTTTTTCTTTTCACCTCCTTCAAAAAAACGTTTTCCTATCGAGTGATCTTTCTTAAATGTTTTATGAACAGCATTTGGACTAGGGGATACACCGCTGAGAATGTTTTTTTTTTTGTTTAAAGCATGCTGCCTCAAAAGATCAAGGGGGGTTACCTACCTCAATAAACTCCTTCATTAATAAAGAGGTAAGCAGATCCCACTTTGGTGGAAAATGTTAAGATCTTAGCCAATCCTTGTGTAGAGTTTAATATAAAAAGTAAGTATTAACATTATCCCTCTCTCCTAACGTATACGTGCAAATGCACCTAAAGATACTGAAGGATGAGGACAATTGTGGGAAAGACAAAGAAATATAAAAGTAGAAACTTGTTGTGAGCGTGTGCAAGCTTTTGACTGAACAGCAGGTAAGAAGAATTTGCTGCTTCATTAAGCTATGCTATTTCTTTAAATCCTGTGAATTATTATAACAGAGCCTTTAGAAAAGTTGCAAGAAGGCAGAATGCTTTTCGCTTTGCTCTCCCCCTCCCCCCAAAAAAGGAAAGCCAAAATTGAAATGCAGTGGGACATCAGGATATGAATTAGGCTGAATTTGGACATATTCCATTGGTAATTTAGTCTGAAATTGGTTATATTAAAGGGAAGCTGCTTCTGCAGCTATAAATTGAAAACATTATATGCAAGGGCTAATTTCAAAGTTCTTCTTCCTTGCTAACTGAATTACCCAAAGAGATGGATTTAGCAGAGCTTGTTGTGAAAATAAAAATGTCTTTCTTTCATGTCACTCTCTACCAGGCTACATGTCCCAAGACTGCAATGAAATGAAGTTCTCTGATAGTTCTTTGGTTGGATACTGATGAAAGAAATGTCCTTCTGGGTTCGGCTCCTTGTGGGGGGAAAAGACATTGGAGACATGGAGGCTGCATGGAAAGATGGTTTAATGGAGGACAAAACCACATGGCTTGAGTCCTGAACATAAAAGGTGATCACATGTTTCAATGTTGGTGGAGAAGAGAAGGGAAGCCAGGAAGAGAAGCTGACTCCCTGGTTTTATGCCCTCTTTGGCCTTTGATCTTGAGCTTGTGTTCTGATTGGTTGTCAGACTCCCGTAGAGCCATGCAGGGGCAACTCTCTAGGCTGCGTTTTGAATCAAGGTTTGGTTGAGTTCTCAGATGCCATGTGGTAAGTTGGGTAAAGGGCCAATATTATCATGACTTAATCCCATCTCCCTGGAGCTGAAAGGGAGAACTCTTTATTATGTAAAGTGAACTAGCTTGGCCTTCTTAATGGCCCATTGACAAAGTGGGGATGGGCAGGAAGCTACAGGGAGCTATTCTGACTTTTAAAACATGTTTCTTCCTTTTCACATCCAGAAAAATATTTTGCCTTTTCAATATTTCCTAGGATATTTCATTTTTTTCTGGGAGAGGGCTGGGTGTTAACTTCCTACAATACAAAGCTATTAGTTTGTCAGCAATCAGAAGATTCCATATTGATGTAACATTCTTCGGGGTTAAAACTCAGAGGCTCCCTTGCTTTTTAAATGAGACAAAGAATATTTTAGAGAAAATCAGTAGAAAGTCAAATTCCTCTTCTCACTATAATTTTATTTCACCTATTTTATGTGGAGGTGATTTGGATTCTATCCTGTATTATCAAAAGCAGAGTTTTTACCCGAGGATTCCTCAGCTAAATAGGGCCCTCACGTATACACCAATTTCTATCATGGTAGGATCATAGTAAGGAATTCACCACCCATCAAAATCAGAAGGCAGCTCTAGCTTCTCAATCCTACTACCCTCTGGGTGGTGGGTACAGATTCTTAGCTAAGAAACCATATGCAGTTCCATAGCTGTTTCTGGCTGTTAAATTTGAAAGAAGAAGAAAAGGGATTTTATATGCACATCACAGAGGATGTACTGTAGCACAAACATCTCTTTACCTAACAAGGTCATCCAAGGAAGAATTGCAATTACGCCTGATTTCCTGTATGAACTTTTGCAATAAATTTTGAAAGCAACAAAAACCTAATTGAAAATCTTATTGACCCTGAGGGCCCAGAGGAGCAGCCTAAAGCTTTCTGAATGTTTTGGAGTACAATTTCCATTGGTAAGATGTCCAACCGTTAAGAATTCAATTCAATTCATATTTGATGACCTCCTCCTACAAACACAAGATGTTAACTGAAGCCATTTTCTAGTGTTCACTTGAACTTGTGAGGGCTTAAAAGCGAGCCAAGACTGGGTTGTAACTGCATTCTTGCTTCCTACTTTTTTTCAAAAAATATACATTCACTTCAGGTAGAACTTGGATTTCCTTGAACATGAATAAATGTCCATTCAGGTTGGGCCCCTAATGAGGATTCTAGATTGTATAAGATGTTATAGTGTAATTTCAGTGAATATAAATACATGTTGTCTTCCTGGTGGATTGCATAGATGCTGTAGAAAGTTGGAGAAAGGCAGATCTATATCCTTTACCTTTTTTGTGTCCTTTACCCACTTTCAAGCTTTTATCTGTTGAGGTGAATGCCTATGTGAAGCCGCACATACCCACCAACGATGGTATGGATTTCAGTAAAGTTCCTTTAGTGTTAATCTGGGATTAAACACAAGGTTTTGAAATCTGTAAAAACATTCTCAACCAGAATTCTGAGTGAATTAAGGTGAAGGTTCTTTGAAAACCTTCCTTCCAATGTCTTTCAGATCTGAGTTCATCCCCAGCTTTTTTTCCGCACAGACTCTCACACTTAAAGAAGACTTAGTGATGGCACCTGGACTGAGAGACTATGGGGAAAACATCTGAAAGACATTGGAAGAAAGTTCTAAGAGCATTTCACTATACCCCTGCATCCTATGATAATGAAACCTGCCATTCCAACATTGAATAGAATAGAATAGAATTCTTTATTGGGCAAGTGTGACATAAGGAATTTGCCTTTGGTGCATATGCTCTCAGCGTACATAAAAAGACAAGATACATTCATCAAGAATCATAAGGTACAACACTTAATGATAGTCATAGGATACAAATAAACAATCAGGAAACAATCAATATAAATTGTAAGGATACAAGCAACAAAGTTACAGTCCTGCAGTCATGAGTGGGAGGAGATGAGAAAACTAATAGTAATAGTAATGTAGCCTTAGTGAATAGTTTGACACTGGTGAGGGAATTATTTGTTTGGAATGAAAATCTAGGCTCTCAAGACATCTTCAGAACTTGAAAAACAAATGAGGCATCTCCTCAGTTTTTACTTTAGTTTCATTTCTGAATCATCTCAGAGCCAAACTTCTGCACATATTAAAAGCACAGCAAAAGAATTCAATTAAATGTAAATCATCCAGAGAGACAACATGGTATAAAACTAATATAAAGACCCCTAGAATCTAGGAGTGGAGAGTACTACTCACAAAGCACTGAAAATATAAGGCATGGGGTGAACGTTCTGGGAAGGGCAGGAAGCATTCCTTTTCTTTTTAGTTACATTTTGGACTCATTTGGCTAACTAATAGTGGACCTGGATAACATAGATTTAAGTCATGTGCTGTCTCGAAGTCATGTTTTGAAGGTTAAAACAAGCACTTTTAATTGAATGAGTTCTAGTCACAATTCACCTAGATCAGCAAAAACCCTTGAGTTGTCCTCCTGCAACCTACACAGAGGGTCATGCTGCCTCTCACAAAAAAGCAAGTCCTGTTAGAACAAATAGGATAATATTAAAGCAATGTTTTCCCTTCTAATTAGCCCTGATAAATCAATGCTCCTTTGTTAAAATACAAACCAATAACTGTGAAGGTCACATTGAATGACATGTGATAAACAGTCTTTGGCAACTCGTGGCTCCAGACCATTATCTCAGTCATCATGTGAGCCACTTTTGTGATCTTCCAAGGAATGAGCTGCTGAACACCAAGCTGACAAAGATGTGTCCTAAGAGTGGGGGAAATGTCAATAGTCTTGGAACTGGAATCCATTTCTAAAGATAAACCCTATTTTTGGGGGGGAGGGGGAAACCTAGCTTTGCAGGTAGCGGCCAAAATCTTCCTAATCTTTCATCTCTCCCACTCACACCTTCTGCAAAAAAGAGAATCTCTACCTGTTATTATTCCATTTTCAGCCTCTTGTCATCAGTGGCAATGCAGACTGATGCGTAACTGCTGACCTTTTACTTCAATGGTGACATTTTGTGCTGCTATTCGTCAACAAAATAATTGTTTTAATACCTCTCCTATTTAAAATGTGATCCATTGGAAGAAAAAAATAATACCCCCACTGATACCCATAGAGAAGTTTCCATAATTTCATTCCTCCAAATTCTCTCCCTGATGCCCAGTCTTGAAGAGACAGATTAATCAATTCTTATAATCAAACATTAAACTTCCACCTTTTTAAAGTTTTAAACTTTGTAATATTTCCCCCACCCCCTCTCTAGGCATACTGTGCCTATGAAGAAACACGCACACTATTTGAAGCCAAAACCACTTTTGTAATTTAAGCTTTCAAGCAGCATGAAAAGCTCAATGAAAGTAGTGATAGAAGAGAGTGTTTGTAGCTCAGGATTGGAAATGAGGGGGTCCTAAGTGCTCTCTGAGCTTGCTTGTTTTCTTGCAAATGTTCGGTAACCCAAACTAGGTAACTAGTCCAGGCCTTCCGCACAGCCTTGAAGAACTGGCTCGCCCGTCAGGCCTGGGGATAAGGACCATTACCCCGCCCGAATGTTGTATGCATGTTGCTCACTATTTTATTATGTGTTGTCGTCTTAGTGTTGTATTCCCCCCTCCCTGGTTTTCTGTGAGCCGCCCTGAGTCCCCTCAGGGAAAAGGGCGGCCTACAAATAAAATCAATTCAATTCAATTCAATTCAATTCAATAATGAATCATCTGCCAGAAAACAACCAAGCTTAGACAGCACCAAGTATCCCTTCAATAAAAATATGATACTACATAAAAACGTTCAATAGCATGGAACCTAGTAGGGAGAATGGACTATTTAGACTATGCTACAAATAATTTATGTTGGGTAGGATAAATGCAAGTGCAGAATCACATTTTTGGTAAACAGTATCTTGAGCTAAATGCTGGGCAAAGTTGGGTTCAAATACTTTATCATATCATTTTGGAGTCCCTTTCCTGAAATTTGAGATCACTTTGTTAGATATGCAAGTAAATGTTGAGTCCAGGCAGTGGTGGATTCCTACCGGTTCAGATCAGTTCGGTTGAACTGGTAGTGGTTTGGCGGCCTGGGTTGCTGGAACCGGCAGCAACCCAGATCTGCCACGCCCCCAAATTCGTTCTCCAGGCGGCGCCATAGGTGCCGCCATCTTGTTTTTTTTCTTCTGTGCATGCACAGAATAATTTTTCACTGCACTGGGCATGAGCGCACATTGCCCACACACAAGCAAACCAGCAGTAGTGCCTGCCAGAGCCCACCCCTGAGTCCTGGTAATACTTTTTTGAGTTCCCTTTGTCACACAAAGGCACTGTCAAGCATCATTCTCCAGTTTGCTGGGGCCTTAGCAACTGATGTATTCTAAATGAGGGTTGACACCAGCAAATGGAGCACTGAATCTGCAAGAAACTGGTCAGCAAAACCCAGGAGCTCCACTTAGCACTGCTTTTCCCTTTCCTTTTAGCTACCATGTAAGGATAGGGGTGGCCCAGCAGTGACACCAAGCGAAGAGCAAATGTACTGCTTAATGGCAGTCATCATAAGAGGGCATAACATCTTAGATGGAAGTTCATGCCAATACATACATCAAGGCTGGAGCTCTGATTGATGCCACAACCTAATTTGTAAGCAGTCATCAATAGAAATTAGCATTGGGAAGGAATACTACACCATTGTGCCTTTGTGATGTGATTGTGGCTGATGTAGTTACTAAAACATTCGAGTCATTTTTTTTTTACTTAGAAAAAGCAATTCTACTAAAAAACTACTTGCTTCCCAGGACATTACAAAATTTTCTGTTGTAATGTGTGTGGGTCCTCCCCCCTCCCCCCGAAAGAATTATTTGTATTGCTCTTTAGCTATTATTTGTCTGCACAATTTAGAGTAACCTTCTCTGATCTGTGTTTTTTCCCCCCGAGTACTATGTTGACTGAGGTTGATGAGAGTTGTGATCCAAATTATCTCAAAGGCTCCAGGTCAGAGAAGGTTGATTTATCTGGTCTTTGTTTGGGGGAAAATGTACATGGGAGAGAAAGCATGATTTCTTTATCGCAGAGGGAATCAAGAAAAAGTCCTGCCCTAATTATCTTATCTGAAACTATCTTTGCCTGATAATTACTTGTCTGCTTGAACCCTGTGCACAAATTGTGAATCACCTCACGCAGTGATTTTGCTTTGACTCATAATGATTTGAGTTCCCGACCTGGTTATTAGCTAGTCTGGCAATTCATGCCTTCAACAGGATACTTAGGTATGATTGACTAGTCTTGTTAATTTGAACAGATGTTTTCTAAGCATGACTTCGTTTGGATGGAATCCAGTATATATAGAGTGGAGTCTGGAGTCATTTACATTTAACTATGTCTTTTTTGAGAAGTTATAGGTTTCAGAAAATACACAAAGGAAATATGGTCATGCCAATTACTTTGACTTCATGCCCTTGTCCATCTAGGGTCACCTCTGCTTGATTACCATTTATACATCTGTCAATAATGTCAGGCATTACTATTAATGGTGGCACAGTGGTTAGATTGCTCAGGCTACTCCTGCCAGCTGCCAGCAGTTCAACAGTTCAAATCTCACCAGGCTCAAGGTTGACTCAGCCTTCCATCCTTCCGAGGTTGATAAAATGAGGACCTAGATTGTGAGGGCAATATGTTGATTCTGTAAACTGCTTAGAGATGGTTGTAAAGCATTGTAAAACAGTATATAAGTCTAAGGGATCT
Source organism: Thamnophis sirtalis (assembly GCF_051295495.1). Classification (NCBI taxonomy): domain Eukaryota; kingdom Metazoa; phylum Chordata; class Lepidosauria; order Squamata; family Natricidae; genus Thamnophis; species Thamnophis sirtalis. The sequence goes on from NW_028261381.1 coordinate 82,801,418, forward strand.
TGATATTGATAATATTGTTTATGTATTGATAATGAAAATATTACAAGAACACTTTCTCCAGTGCTCCTTCAAATAGTTGCCAAGAATGACAGAAAGTTAACAATTTGTGCATCATTAACATCCCTGTAGTCTCCTCAGTGGCTTGTTGAGCCTTCTGTTTCCTTTGGCATACCTTTTACTCATTGCAATTAATTAACAACCAATTGATTTAATGTTCAAATTGCCCCAAAGATTTGAATTCCAGACCATCACTTACTCAATTCTTATTCCCTAGGTACTTCTAAGAATGTGCAGATTGATCCAATCTGTGTCATATGAATCTTCTTACTGTAGTATTCATCATTTTTATTTTATTTTTAAAAAAAAATCTGAATGGAATTCACTGCCATAGACAATTCCTCCAATTATTTCCTTAACATGTCTTATCTTGTACAAGAATGGTGAATTGAAAACAATGGATAGCAATAGCAATAGCAGTTAGACTTATATATCGCTTCATAGGGCTTTCAGCCCTCTCTAAGCGGTTTACAGAGTCAGCATATCGCCCGCACAGTCTGGGTCCTCATTTCACTCACCTCAGAAGGATGGAAGGCTGAGTCAACCTTGAGCTGGTGAGATTAGAACCGCTGAACTGCAGATAACAGTCAGCTGAAGTGGCCTGCAGTACTGCACCCTAACCACTGCGCCACCTCGGCTCATACAATACCTACCAGTTCTGTGGTCTGAAAAACCACAAAGGTTATTACTACTGTCCATATTGAGATTGAGTCCATATGAATGAATCGTTCCATTTCTTCCTCTTAAAAACATACATGGCAGATTTCTTTCTTCTAGAAAACACTATGGATCTTTTTTCTAGTTTTTTTAATTCCCGAGTATTGACAGCTTATGTGCTTTACTCCATCACTGTATTCTCTGCTATTGAATATATCAATTTAGTTCCAAACAAGTAATAATATATTCCAGACCATGTTCATATTCCTTTCACTAATTGTTCCATTTAAATTTATCTTCAGTTAGCATTTTGACATCACGTATATTTAAACTCTGCAGGTTACAAACCTGTCTGTCTAAAAGCAGATTGCTAAGGGGAATTTTTCAATAGAAGACAAGTATGTTAATGAAGGTGGAAGGAAAAGACTAATACTTGAGAAAATCCGCTTGAAATATTTTTCCCCTCACATCAGGAACCTACAGTTCTAAATCTTTGTAACACTTATATTATTATTTTCCTATTACAAGCGTAACTAAAAATAACTAGACAGAAACATGAGATATCAAAGTTTCAGCTGTAAAATATGTCCTTATCTAAACATGAGCTATCAAACGGGGGGGGGGGGACTTATATTAAATATTGAGCCTGCCTTCTCTGGATTTCAAAAGAAGGACCTATATAAATTATTTGTGCAAAAATAGCACTGTGACCAAATATACAGCTTAGATCTCTACTAAAAAATTCCAAAAATTAAACAAAAGCAACCATTTTTAAAGGTGATAGGGCTCAGAGGGATTTATTAATGCACATCTTTCAGAGATATTCTTCCTAGTACAATGCAAGCACTCTGTTAGCAGGGATTTCCAAATTATATTTAATTGGACAATTATTCAAAGTGAAAAACCCTACACAATAAACTAAGAAGGTCCTTAATAAACACCTTGTCTCTTCAAGAAAAAACAGAGAAGTCCTTTGCTGACCCAAGAGGCACAATTTTGCCTTTGGTAAATTTATTTTAAAGTAATTGCTGACTTCGGGAGTAACAATTTTTAAAGAAAAACTTGGTTCTCCCTGGCAGAATAATAAATTGCCTTCTGCCCTATATGAAGGCCTAATCACATTAGAAAGATGTACATTTAGTTGGTGAAAGCAAACAGGGGCTGTATTTCACCTGATCCACAAGCCCAATAAAGCTCATTAAGTGACATATTGCTTTCCCCTCTCTCTACATCACCACTGAATTAGGGAGGGAAGACCAGTGGTAATTTATAGGCTAGTTTTACGTTGCTATCTCTCTGTACCTCAGAAAGAAAAGGGCAAGCAAATCCTTCCTTTGCTGTGTATGTTTATTGTCATTTGTAGAGTCCCAAAATAATGCCTGGTGATTAACCCCAGGAGGAACCTTGAAACAAGAGATGCTAAACTGGGCCCTGTGGAATCACATTTAGATTCTAAATAAACTAAAGTCAAGTTGCGGGGTGGGGTAGGTGGGGGGAAATATCCTGTTTTTTATTGGCAAACTGGAGATATATAGAACCCCTTTTCACCTCCAGGACATAAGGATCATTGTTCCTTTGACATAACTAAGATGCACAGATTCTTTTAAAGAGATTGTGCTACTGCACATCCAGTGAACCTACCGAGGAAACAATTTCTGCAGCTCCATCAAAATGACATTCAGTGAACACAATGGTGGGATTCAAATAATTTAACAACTGGTTCTCTGCCCTGATGACCAGCTGGGTAGGTGGGGCTCAGTGGTCATTGTTAGATCGGCAGTAGAAATGACGAGGAGGAGTCTGAGGTAACCTTGAACCGTTTATTTGAGCAAGAACGTAACGAACATCAACTGTGAGTAGACCGGCACCTCTCCTTCGTCTGACAGCCTTTTATACTCGGCTGTCAGATAGTTTAGCCAATGGACTTGCGTATGACAGCTCGGCAGCAGCCAGGCGCGTCTTAGCCAATCAGACGTGCCTGCCGGTTGCCGGGCTGTCATTTGTAAGTCTGAGGACTTACGAGGCTATAACAGTCATGTGACTGGGTGGGTGTGGCCAACTCAACATCACTCATGTTGATGGGTGCTTTGCCTTAGCTGTTACAATGTAATAAGGGTTAACCGGAGATGCAGTTTCTGTAAGCAGGGCAATAAAGATTAGGCTAGAAACAACACCAGAATGTCTACTTCCTGCCTTCCTTATAAGATTAGCCTTGTAAAGTGGAAAAAACCAAAAGGAGATTTCTCCGAACTGTTAGAAACTTAACAACCAGTTCTCCCAAATAGGTGCGAACTGCCTGAATCCCACCACTGAGTGAACATCTAAAGCAGGTTCCTCCCCTTTAAAATGTACACCTGGTGGGTTTTGTGGATCTAAACAATAACCCACAAATCAATAGAGAAGGCAAATGGCTATTATCAGCCATACTGGCACATCTGGTTTCTGAACCAAATACTTCTCCACTTCTTCCAGGTCCTCCCCATCTCCCCTACACCAGATGCTGAAGCAGCATGCATATAAAGTATTGTGTCTCTTAAAATCTAGATCAGCTCCATGCCCTATGGAGGAAAATAATGTACCTGATTCATCTGATGTGGATCAGCTTCTGGAATATGGCTTATATACTTCAGTCCCTCTTTGGTACCTGGGAAATGTGAACATAGAGCATTAAAGCTACATTTTTATCAACATTGATTAAATCAGTTCATCTTAGAGAGCTAAAAATATTAACTTCAGCCAGACTTTTCCTTAGGCCAACATAAATGTTCAAATGCACTTAAGTCTTTAGCGGCATCAATTGTGATCTAAGAGATCCATCCAAAATACCTTGCTTTGTTCTCATTCTGAGATCGTTTCCATGTTAGCTGATACCTTAGGCATATTTTCTTTTTTAAAAATATTTAATATATATCCTTTCATTTCACATTTTCAAAGGATTATATCTTGTAATTAACCATATTTTTGCCGTTTAATGCATGTGTATCAGAAGGGGTTGTATAGGGGACTAATGTTATGTTGTACTCATTGCTTTATTTTATATTACACTGCTTAAGGTTTGAGAATTTTCCTTTGTTACGGGGAATTCCTTAGTGCCCCTGGTTAAAGATATAAAAGAAATCTACCATGGATTTCAGTGAAAATGAAAATGCATGATCCATCAGGCAGAGATTGTCATAGCATAGAAATAAAATAATCCATTTGTGTCTTTTTTTTATTCATACATTTGCAAATAGAAGTATTTAGTGGGGGGGAAATACATTAAATAGTATAAATATAGAACATCTTACTGAATGCTTTATGCATAACTATGTTTATCTAGAAGCAAATGTTATGAGATAGTTGAATTAAAAAAACTATGATGGGAAACTGAATTAGAAAAATATGTATGTCGAGAAATACAGACGTTTTAGTATATTAGGTAAAAGATAGTCACAAAAAATGTAAAATAACTGATTTACATATGCATTCAAAAAGGGGATGAAAATTTTTAGCATTTTCAACGTAAATGAGAATGTGATAAGGTTCTACTGCCCAGGAAATAAATTTCAGATTTCTCCCCAGTTTATATAGATTGGATCTACAAGAACTCTGTAACTGAGTTTAGGCTAGGCTTTTTCATTTTTAATTAAGACTTGTTCTTAGTGGTATTTAAATCCATCCCATCCTTTATAACCTCAGATGAGTTGGGAAGGGGATATAACACCCATCACTACCGTGTTTCCCTGAAAATATGACATGTCCTGAAAATAAGGCCATGCCACATTTTTTGGGTGGACAAAAATGTAAGCCTTCCCCTGAAAATAAGCCCCCTGGATGACCCACCCCCTCCAGCCAGACAGAGCGCTGCTCACCAATCTAGCAGTATCCCGAAGGTACCAAGCCGCGGGAATGAGGTGGGGGGCAAAGGCTCGTGTTGCTTGGTGTCTTCAGGATACCGCTAGGTCGGTGAGCAGCGCTGTGCCCAGCTGGAGAGGGGGTTGCCGGGTGGCTGCTCGTGAGTGTGGTCACCTCATGGCTGCTGTGTAGTGCTGCTGCGACGGCCAACACAGCTGTTTGACCCTGAAGCTATGGCCAGCTCTTCAGGAGCCCGCTCGCAAGAGAGCAGCCACCCGGCAACCCCAAAACAATAAGCCCTCACCTGATAATAAGGCCCAAGCCATATTTTGTGGGAAACATGGTAGTTATCATATAGTAAATCTGTGCAAAAGTGTAAATTGGTGCACACTTTAAATGATCCTTCATCAAAGGAGATATAGGAACAGAAGCAGGGTTTCAATGCAGCAAATTGAATCAAGTGGTTTCAAAGTGCCCAACCCATTAGTTTTATCAACACATGAGAACAACTTTGGGGTGGCAAAGCTAATATTCATTTTCACAAATTTCACTTCCTTTAATTGGCCCAGTCACAAGCTTCAGCTGCTTATTTGCTGTTCTAAACAAACACATCTGGGCTAGACTTCCCCACACAACTGGGAGCTTACCTCAGTTGTTAACACTTGGAATATGGGCTAAAGACTGGCCACTCTGGAGCATATACTTAAGTCAATCCTTACTTTGAATTTGGGGTCAATGTTTCCATTCACTCCACAACGAAAAGCTAATATTTATTATCTGGCTCAAAAGTTTGCTGCTTTTAAGAAAGAGAGTAGGATAGGGATAGGACTACAAATGCCATTTTCTCTTTTTCTGTGACCTGATTATCTCTGTGAGGTTGCATCACACAGTTCCACCCTACTTTTTCTGGCTCTACTAACAAATCAAATCAATCAGCAAGATGCAACTCATAACTCAACTTTGGCAAGATCCTCTAGCCTGCTTTAATGCTTCACCTAAGTCAGTGAAGACAAAAGGTTTACCAGTGATTGAGCAAGCTTGCCAATCAGTAATGCCAACCCTTTTAGCACCCACAAATCCTCAAAGAGGCAGTGGTCAATCACCAGAGGTCAAGCTTCTCATTGTGCCCTGCCTAGCTTAGCTTCCTATTAAAGTAGCAATGAATTGATCCTTCTCAAGAGAAGTACACCTTGCTGAACAACTGGGCCAAACCAACTTTGTGGGGGAGCCTTGACTCCTGTGATTGCCTGGATAAGTCCTGCAATTTTCTTTATAAGGCAGGAGAGGGAGATTTGTGCCAGGGCCACGCCTAAAACTTACAGTCATGTGATTTAAAGCTTGGTGCCTTTAACCACTATAAAAGTAAAGTTAAAGGTTCACCTCACACATATGTGCTAGTCGTTCCCAAACTCTAGGGGGCAGTGCTCTTTTCTGTTTCAAAGCCGAAGAGCCACACTGTCCAAAGACATCTCCGTGGTCATGTAGCTGGCATAACTAAATGCCAACAGCTTATGGAACGCTGTTACCTTCCAACCAAAGGTGGTTCCTATTTTTCTACTTGTATTTTTTGTACGTGCTTTTGAACTGCTAGGTTGGCAGAAGCAGGGACAAATAACGGGAGCTCACTCAGTTATGCAGCACTAAGGATTCGAACCACCAAACTGCCAACCTTTCTGATCGACAATCTCAGTGTCTTAGCCACTGAGCCACTGCAACCACTATACCTGGTACCCAAATGCAGCAATAAGAAGCAGCAAAGTTTTTTCACGCCACAAGGTCATGTAATTTATTGCTAATGTTTTATATTGTGTCTTCGCCCCCCAGAATTTTCATCAGAGATGGCAGAACTTATACATTTTATTAATAAAATAAATAATAAATAAACTGGATTTTCCCCAGTATCTTATAAAGAAAAACAAAAAGCTTATTTTTAAAACAGTTTTGAACACTTTTCTCTTTGATTCAGTATAGCCTAAGTTTTTGTGTGGCTTTTTTTGCTGGATAATTTGGAGGCAGCTGTGTTGTACTTCCTCAGTTCTATTATCTCTGCCTCAAAAGAGGTACAGAGGGAATATTTCAGATATAGACTGTGGCAAAATCCTTAAAAGTATCCAGCTGAAACTTAGGAAGGTTAATGTCCTGTAAACTTTCTATTACCACTGCTATTTTATCTCATTCTGCTTAAAAAAATGAAAATTCTTGAAGTATTTGGATGTTTTCTCATTATACCTTGTAAATGATTTTTTTAAAAAATTAAGATTCAGATCTCAAAATAGTTCAAATCAAAGGAGTTTGTCCCAGAATTTTGAATCATGGATTCAAATCGAGCTATGTTTTCTTGGAATCTCACATTCAAACTGAATCAAAGATAATTTATGTTACATATTTTTTTTCCTTTATATGTTGCACATATTTTCCATTTTATATTAAAACAAAATAGCATGTTTTATTTTAGACAAAGGTGCTTGTGATATCATAGTCCTAGATTAGCTTATGGCAAGGGAAGGCAGTTGGAAACTGAGCTTCTTTTATGTTTTCAGAAACCACCGACACATTATACAAATTTAGCAGGAAATCTCCCCCAAAATGGCATGAAGTTGCACTGATTTGGATGGAAAAGAAAATCAGAGTGGTCATGTTAAAACTTTGTAAGATTGTACATACTTAAAAAGCAAGGATAGTTTCCCCAATATACTTAAATATAAGTTGCTTCCACTCTGCATAACATCATAATGTCTTTATCATTCACTGCTGAAGATAATAATAATAGTAATAACAAAGTCGAAACTGTTTTACATTTAATATGTGAATGCAGCAAAATTGCACAAACTGATTACAAAGTTAGACATGACTGAGTTGCTAAATTAATCCACTGGTCATTATATAAAAAATATGATTTACCTGTATCCAGAAAGTCCAGAAAGAACATAAAGTGGAAAAGGTTATCGAAAATGAGAAGGTGAAGATCTTGTGTGACTTTTGAATACAAACGGATCATCATTTAGAGCACAACACACCAGATATCATGGTTGTAGAGGGCCGAAGTGTACAGTTTATTGATATCGCTGTTACTGGAGATGCCAGAGTTGAAGAAAAAGAACTAGAAAAAATAATGAAATATCGCGACCTGGCCATCAAAACTACACGGCTATGGATGAAGCATGTAACAGTGATACCCATTGTCATTGGGGCACTTGGCACCATGTCCAAGAATTTTACAAGATATATCAACAAATTGCAGCTTCCTGCAATAACACCAGCGGAACTGCAAAAACTGCGCTAGTCGGAACATCTTACATTTTAAGAAAGTACTTGGTTGATACCTATGATACTGGCAGCAAACCGTATCAACCATTAGCATCAGTCACTGGTATTTGTAATGCATTTTTGAATGTTCAGTTGGCTGAGTTTCATGTTTAATGAATAAAGTAAATCATGATGATGGTGATGGTGATGATGATGAAAGAACATGTTGCCAAAGCTGAACCAAGTGAACCAGAAAGAATTGAAAAAGGTACTAAAAAAGGTCAATGAGGCTGTGCTAACCATTTGAACCACAACATTAGCTGAAACAAACCATGGATGACAACTGGAAAGACACTTTTGATCCAAAAAGATAAAGAAAAAGGAAAGGACCCTGGAAACTATAGGCCAATCACCTGTTTGCCAACAACATACAAGCTCCTTACTGGTATCATTGCAAACCAAATTTACGAATACTTGGAAAAAATGACTTGCTTCCTGTAGAACAGAAAGGATACTGCAAAAATTCAAGAGGAACAAAGGACAAACTGCTGATTGACAAGCTAATCCTAAAGAATTCAAAGAAAAGACGAACCAAGCTATTCATGGTTTGGATAGACTATAAGAAAGTGCTTGATTCAGTTCCCCACAGCTGGATCAAGAAATGCCTGAAAATCTTTGGCATCAGTAGCAACATACAAAAATTCATGGAAACTTCAATGAACCTCTAGAAAATGAAGCTTATGGCTAATGGAGAAGAACTGCGTGAAGTTGAAATTAAATGAGGCATTTTCCAGAGTGATTCCCTTTCACCCCTACTTTTTATACTCTCAATGCTACCACTGACAACCATTTTGAAGAAGGTGAACTGTGGATATGAACTTGCAAAGAAAGGACTGAAAATTTCACACTTGGTGTACATGGATGATTTGAAGCTGTTTGGTAAAACAAAAGCTGAACTGAATGTATTAATTGAAAGCACAAAAGTATTTAGCCAAGCCATCAGTATGCAGTTTGTAATTGACAAATGTGCAACAATGGTAACCAAGACAGGCAAGGTCCTAGAAGATGATGGAATACAACTTGAGAATGAAGAAATGATAAAGGCAGTAAAACCAGAAGAAGGCTACAAGTACTTGGATATTTTAGAGGCCTCTGACGTAATGCATAATAAAGTCAAGGAATTAACCTCAACCAAGTACATTCAATGAATTCGCAAGATATTAAAGTCCAAATTGAGTGGAGGAAACATCATAAAAGCCATAAATACCTGGGCTATACCTGTAACTTGATACTCTGTAGGAATAATTGACTGGACCCAGATGGAGTTGGACAATTTGGACAGAAAAACAAGGAAGCCTATGACAATGAATCATGCTTTGCACCCTAAAAGTGAAATTGACCGATTGTATCTACCAAGAGCAGAGAGTGGTCGAGGACTCCTACAAGTAAAGCAGACTGTGGAAGAAGAAAAACACAGCTTGAATGATTACATCCAGAAAAGTGAAGAACCAATGGTTAAGGAAGTAAATTAAAGAGGCCTTTTGAAGACAACTAAGTCAAAAGCTGAATATAAGAAAGATGTAATTGAGAAGCGAGCTGAAAATTGGAAAAGCAAAGCTATGCATGGCCAATACTTGAAAAGTATTGAAGGCAAAGCTGACCAAAAACTAACTTGGAACTGGTTAAGAGTACTGAAAAAATAAACAGAAGGCTTTATTTTGGCAGCTCAAGAACAAGCCTTAGCCACAAACTGCATGAAAGCAAAAATTCAACATATTACCACCAACAGCAAATGTCGCCTCTGTAATGAGAAAGATGAGATAGCCGACCATTTGATCAGGGGGTGCGGCAAAATTTCACAAACTGACTACCTACAATGCCATGACCGTGTTGCTAAGATCATTCACTGGAAATTGTGCCAAAAGTTTTTATTTGAATACAGCAAATACCACTGGGACCATCAATTGAGAAGGTTTTAGAGAATGAGAAAGTCAAGATCTTGTGGGACTTCAGAATTCAGACTGACAGGCACTTGGCCCACAACACACCTGACATAACAATAGTTGAAAAGAAAAAATGTTTGGTTCATTGACATTGCAATACCTGGTGATGCATGAATTGAAGATAAACAGCAAGAAAAAAAATCACAAAATACCAGGATTTGCAAATTGAGATTGAGCGACTGTGGGGAAAAAATCATATGTTGTCCAAATTGTAATTGGTGCCCTTGGAGCAATACCTAAAGGGCTACCTCTCTATTTGAAAATTCTAAATATACCTGACTTGAACATTCTGACTCTACAAAAAACCACCCTACTTGGAACAACTAATATCCTCTGACGTTACCTTAACAGTTTCTAGGTCCTTGGTTAGGACTCGAGCTGTTGAGCTACCAACCAGCCCCAAAGGCTGTGAATCTCACCAAAGATTAACATAATAACAACAACAACAACAACAACAACAATAATAATAATAATAATAATAATAATAATAATAATACACCACTCAGCTGCCAAAAAAAATCTCCCACCATATCTTTAAGGTTTTAATATAGAAGTCAGTTTTCATTCTCAATCAGTGTCATTTTTCCCAATTGCTCTTTATCAGCGTTGATTTAGTAATTTAAATATGCAAGGCCACAGACATTTATCATTTTAATATCTCTATCTTTATCTATATCTATATCATATTTACCTTTAAAACATGTTACGTTCACTATCTTCATTATTACTTATAAGCCAGGACGGGAAGGAAATTAAATAAATAAAGGCAGGAATAATATGTGGATAGTTTTAACTTACTGGCTTTTGATAAAAGTCAACAAACCTCATTATAATCCAGCTTTAAATAAATGTCTTAGTTTGCAATTGAATTAATTTTCCCAGGAACATTCTAGCTGTTTCTCTTCTCCAAGGACATCCTAGACCAGAATAGCTATACTATAACCTACAACAAGCATTCGTCAAGATGAAATCTCTGTACCCATTGTAGGCATTGCACTTGCTCTGAAGGTTATGATAACTGTTGAATGAGGAAAAGATGTTTTAAATAATATGCAGAGGGGGGACCCTTCCATTTTAGATGCTTTTATTACTAACAGTGACAAATCTTATGGGGAAAGAGCCCATAAGAGTAATGAAGAGTTGGAGAGCGCATCTCATCTGCTATCTTTCCCTTTCTCCTCCTCTATTGCTCTGAGACACAGTGGTTTCCAAATTTCTGCCTGCACTGAGCAGATTTAAAGACCAGCCTACCCAATTATACATTCACATAGGTTGTAATAAATCAACAACAGCCAAACTCTGACAAGATGATGGCTGTTGACAGATAAAAACGATATACGTCTATACTTAACACTTCAAAAACAAACAGAAGCTTTTATCAGATGTTGTGCTTTTTTAATCAAAAAAACTGCCTCCTTCGGCAAGGGCTCACCTAATTTTACAAAAGATTCTTCCTTCACAAAAAAAGTCTTGCCACATAAAGTTCCCCACCTTATTTATAGCTGTGAATAGCATGCAAAACAAGGCAGTGGCAACAATGGAAGCAAGACTTCTGTTCACTTCACTGATAGAAGATCCATCTATAAACTGGTGTGTTAGCATTCCAAGTACTGATTATTTGGTTTTTCTCTCATGGAAAACCCAACATCTCCTTCCAATTAATTAATGTAAGGTACAATCCATCAAAAAGTTCTCCAATTCAAACGCAGTTGAATAATTAGGAACTGGAAAAAAACTGCATTAGACTTTCTGCAAATATAAAGTATATAGAGCTTAGCAGCAAGGTAATCATACCATGAGGAAAAATACAACTGTCTCATAAGGGGATAGGTTTGGGTGCCAACAGAGAAAAAGCAGATCAGATTCATATACTCATTGGGATGCTTTTTGCTTCTGCCTCTCAAACCATCTTAGATTTTGGGACGTCTTCAAAAATGGTCTTTATTGCCAAGGATTTATTGTTCCTTGAATAATTAATTTTAAAAGACAAACTAGAGCTCTAGAAAGTTCTGATGGCACCAAGAACTCAGCAAAATAACTTCTGTAAACTGGCAAACTTGTCTTGGATAACCTTGGATATAGTGTTATAAATGGATCTTTGAAATGCATTGACTAATACTTGACTGTATCCTTTTCAAAGAAAGTATTATTTGGACTGTTTTGTGTTTTTAAATGTGTTAATAATTGTAAACCACCCAGAATTTCTCGGAGTCAGGCAGATTGTTATTATTTTTATTATATACTTTATTCATTAAACATGAAACACAGCTAACTGAACATTGAAAAATGCATTACAAATACCATTGACTGGTGTTAATGATTGATATGGGTTGCTCCCAGTGTCCTAGGTATCAACTAAGTACTTTTTAAAAATATACAATGTTCCAAGTTGCACAGTTTTTTTGCAGTTCTGCTGGTGGTATTGGCATTGGTATTATCATCATCATCATCATCTCAACAATGTGAAATCACAGCTGCCAATTGTTTAGCTGGTGTTGGATTTCTTATGCATCAAGTTCTTCCCAAGAACCTAGGATGTTGTAATTTATTTGTATAGTATATGTGTAGCTCAAAGCAGTGTGGTATTTTGCAATCGGCAGGTGGAAATGTGTCAATGCACAGCTTTCCTAAATGCTGCCAAAGATTTTTTTTATATGGCAACAAATGTGCTGGTAATCACTAGGACCACCTGATTATTATTATTATACAATTGTTTCACAGCGGCCAGTTGTTTCGCTGGATTTGGCATTGGTTACTAGTCGGGCCCCACCCAGGGGCCTAGGACGTCGTAACGTATTTTCGTAATATGCGTGCAGATCCAAGCAGTGCGGCTTTTTGCATTTGACTGATGGTGATTTTGTCAATTTTTAACTGTTTTAAATGTAATTCCAGTACTTTTGGAATAGCACCCAGTGTGCCAATTACCACTCCTGGTTTGTGCTATAGTCGTTGAATTTCGATTTTTAACTCCTGGTATTTTGCGATTTTTTCATGTTCCTTCTCGGCGACCCTGCTATTACCTGGTATTGCGATGTTTATGATTGTGATCTTATTTTTCTCAACCAGTGTGATGTCTGATGTATTATGCGCCAGTATTTTGTCGGTTTGTATACGGAAATCCCACAAGATCTTGACCATCTGACTTTCAGTGACTTTTTCAGGCTGATGTTCCCACCAGTTTGTTGCTGTTTTAATATTATAATTTTTGCACAAATTCCAATGAATCATTTGTGCTACTGAATTGTGCCGCAATTTATAATCAGTCTGCGCGATTTTTTTACAGCAGCTGAGTATGTGATCAACAGTTTCATCAGCTTCTTTGCAAAGTCTGCAATTGGCATCATCAGAGGATTTTTCGATTTTGGCCTTAATGGCATTTGTGCGGATAGCTTGTTCTTGCGCAGCCAGGATTAGTGACTCTGTTTCTTTCTTTAATGTACCTGTTGTTAACCATAACCAAGTTTGTTCACTGTCCATTTTATCTTTTATTTTTTCCAGAAATTGGCCATGCAGTGCTTTGTTCTGCCAACTCTCCATTCTTGATTTTATCACATCTTTTCTGTATTCTTGTCTCGTCTGTTGGACCTTCAGTAGATTTTTGTTCTTTACTTCGATTAATAGATGTTCTTGACTTTCTTTTAAATAATCAGCCAGTGCATGTTTTTCTTCTTCAACTGTTTGCTTCACTTGTAATAATCCTCTCCCACCTGATTTTCGGGGCAGGTAAGTCTATCAGTATCATCACGTGGATGTAAACTGTAGTGCATTGTCATTAGTTTCCTGGTTTTTTGGTCCAAAAAAAAGTTTGCATCTTTCTGAATCAAGTATGTTTTTCCAGTTGTCAACCATTCATCAATTTGGCCCTTTTGTAAAATTTCATTCAGTTGCCTGGCCAATATTGCATGTAAACTGGTCAGATATTTGAGCCAGAAACCATGTAATTGGTCCTTTCCAGGTGATGTCCAATTCTTTACCTTTTTAACTCGATTTTTGACCATCTCAGTTGTTATTTCTAATACTTGCATTTGTTTGTTGCCAATGCTTTTCTCAAAGTCATGTATCCACTTTGCTTCCTTATTGTAGTCCTTTGCATTTTCCCACAATTCTTTCCAGAATTCAACTGTGGCCTGTTTTTCTGGTTTTTCACTTTTGGTGTCACCATTCACATTAAGACTTTGATAAAAACGCCGTTGGTCTGATCGAAATTGCTGATTTTGTTTATATTTGATGATTCGTGCCTCATATCTTTCAATTTTTCTAGCTGTTGCTGTTATCTGCTGTTTTACAATCTCTACAGCTTCATTGATGTTTCTTGTATCCAATCTATATCTTCTGATTAGCCGATCTATGATTTTGTTGTTTTTAAGCCGTTGCTCATGCATGTTCTTTAAGTTACTAGCATCTGCCCTTAATTTTTTTATTTTTTGTTCTAAACGGATTTTCCACTTTGGCTTTGATGCTTTTTCTGTTGTGTGACTAGGTACTTTAATTTTAATGCCTAGTTCATTAGTGACTATTACAGCTGCGCTGTACATTAATTGGTTTGTTTCCAAGATGGATCCCGGTTCAATTGTTGAAAACACTGCATTAACCATTTTCATGAAAGGGGCCAAAATTTTCTTAGGCACAGTTTTTAGTGATGGTAAACGTTGCTTTTCCTCATTAAGCAGAAAATGCTCCATGATCTTATTCTTCAATTCTTTTTGTTTTTGAGTTAGTTCATCAATTATTATTATTATTATTATTATTATTATTATTATTATTATTATTGTTGTTGTTGTTGTTGTTGTTGTTGTTGTTGTTGTTGTTGTTATTGAAATATCTCTTGCTGAAGACATATTATATTTAGACCAGGAGTTGGCTCTCACTTAAGTTGAATTCAGGCCCCAGCAATTTAAGTCTTACAAATATGTCATTACTGGATGTCCTATTGTAATATTTAAACAAAGTATCTTCTTTTCCTTTCCCTTGGGAAATTTTTTTAGGTACCAGTTTTGAATCCCAGATTCACCAAGTTTTGCTCTTATCTTTCTTATTCTATCTTTCCTCACATACTGTATATTTTAAGTGCAATTCAAATCCTCAAATTCATGGACCTTCTTTAAAAAATAGAGTACGACATAAGCAGTTTCCAGATTTGGATCTCTCATTATAAACTGAAATTCCAGTCTTCAGATAGACCTATCTGTGTCTCCTCTATAATGTTGAAGAGGTCATTAATTAGGGATAATCTAGATAGAACATTAGCCTGTGTTATGATAAATGCCACTCACATTTATTTGACCAATTTATGGAATAAGTCATTGAGAGTTTGAAGCATGCTCTTCCCCATATGATATATAGCACATTGGAGATAATAGATGTGATATACCATAGCTATCACTTCAGTGTATTTTCTTTTCACCTGAAATCTTTAGGCTCTTTAAAATGGTTAAGTTCAAGAAGCATTAGTTGGTGTGCATGTACAAATATTAATGATTGAGCAAATATTTTGCTAATGGGTACAATTTGATGTTGCAATCTTGGGAAAGTAAATGTTTAGAACTCACCATAAATTTCATAAAAATCTGCTTCTGAGTAAATATAGTTTTAGAAGGTATGTAGATGCTTCTTTTAAAATTTGATCTTAGAAAAAGAAAATCCTAACATAAAATATTGACCCATACTACTAGAAATACTATTTTTACTTAATGAAACAAATGAAGTCCCACTAAGCCACATTCATTACATTATAATGCTCATGAAAAAATGTTTAAAATATTGTATGAGTAAACGTTATGTGGTTAGTTAGAGCTAGATTCAGCTTGATTACCTAAAAATCAGAATAGTGAAATGGAAATAGAAACTGATGTAGATCAAGATGAAGCCAGTAATCCAATCTTAGTCTTGAAATAATAGGTAGCCTTGAGTAAGTCAATTAGTCTCAGTCTCACCAATTTCATTGGGTTATTGTGAGGATGAAATAGGATAACTAGATGTGTGTCACTTTGACACCCTCAGTGAGATGAAATATGAAAATTACTTCCTACATCAATTGAGGATAGGAAGATTTTTAGGGAATGTCTTAAAGGACTAAGTATCTTATGATCATATAATGGAACAATAAGAATTCTAATAATATTTATCAGATTTGGATGAATAAAAACCTATTTAAAACTACTAATGAATTAATAACAAGAAAGAGTGGCTGATGGTTAATAGTTTGTTGGGTTTTATATCATCTTAGACTTTTTTCTCTCTCTCTATTATCTTGGCCTGTAAATATGAGAACAAGCTTTCATAGAGTCATTTGTTCCTCCTCCAATAAATTTTAAAAGATCAAATGGCATTTTCCTTTAAGGAAACTGAGTAGATAAGGAAACTGATATTTATGAACAGTTGAAAATACCTGTTATATGGAGTGTTTTGATAAGGTTCCTTGACTTTTAATAACCCTTATTCCAGATCAGAGTTGAATCCAAATAGATCTGAATAAACAATGTTTATTATTTTATTGGTTTCATTTAGAGACTTATACAGCCACACATTTTATGTATCTAACTTTTCTGTGCCTCATAAATGAACACTAGAGTGGACCCAGACTGTGGGGGCGATATGCTGACTCTGTAAACCGCTTAGAGAGGGCTGAAAGCCCTATGAAGCGGTATATAAGTCTAACTGCTATTGCTATATGATTGTGCGTGTTCATTTTAGGATTTCACAGTTTGCCTGATACATTTTGTAGACCAGACTGAATGCTCTAGAACAGTGGTCTCCAACCTTGGCAACTTTAAGACTTGTGGACTTCAAATCAAGTCTACAGGTCTTAAAGTTGCCAAGGTTGGAGACCACTGCTCTAGAATACTGAACCATAATAGAGCCTCCAGCAACGGTGTCTGTTTCCTGCTTCAGGACTGTGATTCAGATAATAATAATAAAGCTTTGTTCTTATTGAGAGGATTCTTCATGGAATGTTGAAAATATATACAACTTCAATGGGTGTTTATTACTTAACTGAAAAAATATGATCAACTGTTCCACTGGTGCCATGTATACATGGCCCTTTGCTAAGCAGCCAACATCTCAGAATTTCTTTAAAAGAGCTCTGTGCAGATGTCAAGCAACTTTCACATACAACGATGCAGAGCTCCTAGCCTAAACTTCTGGAAAAATTAGCCAGCGGTGTAACAAAGAAAGAATGGTTGACATTTTTCTGAAACCTTATTTGCAAGTATAAACCCACTTCTTCACTAGCAGTAAAATCACTACTCCAAAGAGGACAGTGTGGTTGGGGGGGGAGGATATAAAGATCCACAAAACTCCTTTTGATGTTTCTGTTATCTGCAATGGGCCATTCATTCATGCAACTTAAATTATCTGCTGAGCTTTTATATCACAGGGATAAAAAAGGAATACATATATAAGCAGCCTAGTCACTGATCAAGTACAATGGGTGTAAAATCATGAAAACAATACAATCAAAAGGAAATACTTGTAGTTCATCTTTAATCTAAATAAATATTTAATTATATATGATGCTAAATCTTGCCGAACACCAAATGTTAATGCCATTCAAATAGCCAGAAGTATAGACAATAATGTCTTTCAATGGGGACTTAAGTCACATCCTTTCCACTTAGAAAAAGCTCTAGGCTTTAAAGATTTATCTTGAAGAGAAGTTGGTTCCATTCCAAAATGTGCAGCGACATAAGATAAAAATGACTTTAGGTAACTGCTTACAATAATTTTAAAATACAATGTATTTGTCCACCTGAAATCACTAGCAGAAAGGAAGAAAATCCCTTTCCCCCTCCTCTCTTTCTCTCTTATACTGGCAGAATAAATGCAGCATGAAAACTGAATGAAACTCTTCTAGCAATGGTTCTATATACATGCTACAGTGGTTCTATCACAGTGAATCAAAGCATTTCATAATTCCACCGCCTCCCTGAGGGGCAGAAGCAAACATTAAAAGATATAATAGGAACAAGCCAAGTACCTATCCCAGGTGACAAAAACATCCTATCCTGTTACTACGATTGATGAATATCATATTATCAGCAAGATTCAGGGAAGGGGGAATGGTGTTATATCTCTTTATCCACTTCCTTTAAAACCCATTTTAAAGCCACCTGATTTCATACTATTGGTGGGCAAAGATAGATCTAATTATCTTGGCATTGATGCTTTCATATCATGTCACAGCCTCTCAGTAAGATACAACTTTTTTATAACCTTGGATGGAGTCTGTAAAAATGGCGGACCTCTGCCTTCACTGGCTTTCCTGTTAGGAATATTTAATCCTCAGTATTGTAGAGAAAGTCTTTAAAAAATAGTAAGCTCTGTGAAAGAATCAACACACTTTACTCTGAAAATGTCAACATTTTGTGTGCTGTTTTAGGTAATATTTAAAATTCTTATATTTTGATAGTCTCCAAACAGAATTGATGCCATTTCAAGGCAGAGCACTATAATGGAGTCCATTCAGATATCCCAGGATATTTTTGTTGACTTGAGAGTAATTAGATATTGCAGCCATTGACTCAACACAAATTTTTAATCAATTTCTAATGATAAAACTATATTTGTTTAATATTCCACTGAATTAAAGAAAAGAGGAAAAAAATGCATTGGAGCATGGAGAAAACGTATCACTGAATTGATAAAGGCTTTATTTACCCACACCCTCATATTAGTTTTGCTATCTTCATCCAAGTTTCAAAATAATCACTTCATCTACACTCAGAATCAGAATGGAGCTGGAAGGGACCTTGGAGGTCTTTTAGTCCAGGCCCCTGGTCAAACAGGCAATCCTATACCTGTGATGGAGAACCTATGGTACGCATGCAGGAAGTGGCACGCAGAGGCATCTCTCCAGGCACGCGAGCCATCGTCCATTGCTCTTCCAGTTTCCAGGACACTTGCCAGCTGGTTTTCACACATGCGGGAACACTGGAAACTGGAAGAACAGATCTTCCAGATTCTGGCATGCACATGTGCACCGGCCACCTGGTCTTCCAGTTTCTGCCATGCATGTGCGCACAAAAAGCAGCTGGCAGGTGTGCAAGCACGCACCGAAAACCAGAAGATAATCTTCCTGGGGCACGCATGCTTGCTGGGCAGCTGCTCTTCCGGTCTCCAGTGCATGCTTCCATTTTGGCACTCATTGATGAAAAGGTTCGCCAACACTCTCCTATACCATTTCAGACAAGTGACTGGAAATGCTTCATGTGTGAAGTGGTCAAAGAATGTTTAGGCTCCTACTGTTTAGAAAGCCAGTCCTACCCTATTCAAAGCAAACATATTTTTCATTCATGTACAGAGAAGTAATAGTTACAACCTGATGAATAGTCTTAATCTGTGAATTACAAAGTGGCCATATTCACACATACTGTACATGTCTATCCTAGTAGATTTCTGCACCAGATGAAATGATTTCTAAGGTCTTTTCCAATCTTTATATTCTATGCATCTATGGTTTGATTTTGAAAGGGACTCAGCATATTCTAGGAGGATCAAGCTGTCAAAGACTATTATGTGAGATGACTATTTCCTATTTCCTGAATCTCGGGCAGACTGCCATAAATAACATGACCCAAGGAGCAATACGCTTGTGAGCTTCTTTAATTTATGGTTGGCTACTTGATGACACCAAAGTCTGGGCCTGATGGGATTTTGGGGAGAGGCATTTTTATTCTGTACCTACAATGAACCGAAAGGGTTTACTATTTATTTAATAGCAGCATTATTAATGGACAGAAGCAGATTTTTTAAGAGAAAAGACAGAAGAGTCAGCATTTGAATACAGTGTTGAACAGAATGCATTTCAAATGCAACAGTTTGCATGCTAAGGCATCAACAAAGAATGAGGTATGGGATGATATGTCTGTCATGTGTAACAGTTTGCTAAATTCTGTACAGCATCCTAAGAGAACAAATAACTAGGAGCTGGTTAAGATGTTTAGGATATAGCCCTATCATTCTTTGGATGATAGCTGAGGGACCATAACATTTTTAACTCCCCTTTGCCTTGTGGTTAGAGCAGTGGTGGGATTCATTTTATTTTACTGGTTCTGTGGGCGTAGCTTGGTGCGCGTAGTGTGACTTGGTGCGCATGGCAGGGGAACGATACTGAAAATCTCTATTCCCACCACACTCCAGGGGAACGTTACTGCAAAATTCCCATTCCCTCCAGATAAACTGGGACTCGGGAGGTAGAGAATACATGGGGGCGGGGCCAATCAGAGGTGGTATTTACCGGTTTTCCAACTATTCAAAATTTCTGCTACCGGTTCTCCAGCACTGGTCAGAACCTGCTAAATACTCCCCTCTGGGTTGGATGGAGAACACCAATCTCAGAATATAGATCAGATTCCCTTTACTCCACCAACAGCAGAAATATCAATATCAATAGCAGAAATATCATCAAATATTTGCTTCTCTTCTCTGAACTCAGGGGGCAAGAAAGTGGGAAGGAACACATTCATGGCATATGAAAAATGGAGAGGTGCTCTGGATCTTCGAGATATTTCATAGGGAGATTGTACACAGGGATCTAAAAAAAATATTTTCCATAATTTGCAAAAAAAAAAAAAAAAAAAGGCGAAAGATTTATACGATCTGAAGAGAAACCAGAGTAATCCCAGGAAGAAATAGAGGGCAATGTAGCTTTTCTTTTCCTTCTGTCTTGTTGGCTTGAGTCCAATCATGTTTTCAATTCTGATGTCTGGGTTCTTCAAACAAAGCAGGCAGATTGCTATGTCCAAATGTTCTCGTAGTAGTTGCATTAATCTTGGTGGGACTTGAAGTCTGTGAACCACCAGTGCAATTAAAGGTTGATCAATTGACTGATTTTATTGTGTATATACACTGCTGGATTCAACAAAAATGGTTCCCAGCTGCACTGCTCTTCAATTCTTGACATAGTTGTGGAGAAAACCATAATTCAGAAATAAGAAGCTATCAGAGAGAAAGAGTTTCACTTTGTTTCTGAATGTATTTATTGCATATTAACTTACTTTGTTTTCAGAGCTGCAAGCTAGCAGTCCTTCTTTGTCATGGCCATAAGTGGCACTTCTGATCTACAACTCCAAGCCATTAAAATATATCATGATGTCATTGTTTGTACTTGTACTAACCTGCATTTGTAAATTTGCACATTACTGCAACTTCCTCAAAGTAGATCACCCTTAAAATTCTAAATCTCTCAAAAGGCAAAATGAACAACACCCCTCCCCCACCCTGTATGATTTATTTGTCCTAAATTAAACCAGGAAGGCATAATAACTGATTATTTAAGAAATAACAAGGGGTTTTTTTCCCCCACTGAAAAATACTTCACATCAAACTATTTTCAGGACAAAGAATTATGACTCTGGTCACGTTCTCATGAAAACCAAATTGTGCAGAAGGCAAAGAGATAATAGATTTGCATTTTGGAAAGCGGAATGTTGTGTATAAATTTGACTGCTAAAGAGTGCCGTATTTAAATTATAAAATGTACAAAACCTGGCATTCACATTCAGTCCATAATTCAGAGTTTCATGTTTTAAAGACATTTGTTTCCTTTCCAGAAGATATTGATTGCAATCAGTGTTAAGCCATTCTCATTATTAAAGACACATGCAATACATTTGGACAGATGTGGAGCTTTTAGCTAGCAATATTAAGTTTCTATTTCTGCAGGATCCTACTGGGCCATGGACCTACTCATGCACTGTAATTATTAGTATGCTGTGTTCTGAGCTAGCATTAAACTCTTTTAAAAGTGACTGTCAATAAAATTATGAGAGATTTAGCAAAAGCCTCTAAAATTACTATAATTATGTAGCATTTACCAATTTCTAGTAAGAATGGTGCTCATCACAAACACTATTCAACAGAAATACTGGCTTGTTCCTTTCTTGCTTAAATGGAAAACTAAGCAACTAGGAATGTATCCATGGAGATTCTTAGCCTTCCAGGTTATGATTGCCTCAATGGTACTTTTTTTTTCAATAGGCAACTGGACTTTCTTTCTTTTTTTCCTTGAAGATGTTTCCAGTTACCGTTTTTTTTGGGGGGGAGCAATTTTGAGAATCATGAAGAGTCAACAATGACTTGAAGCCTCCACTCTCCTCACCACTCACTTCAGAGTGGGAAAAACAATCTAAGAACTGACCAGCAAATAATTTTTATCACTCCTGACAAAGCCCTTTCCCAGTTAAGCAACAGCTCATCCCTAATGGACAGTCAGACACTGATTTCAGAACTAAGGAAGAGTTGTGATAAGGGACATCTTTACATTCAAGGCCCTGAAGAATACTTGTATCACTGGATTCATGTTGACCAAGATGGAGAGCTATAGAGGAAATGGTAGAAGGATGTCAACATCCTCCATCTATTTAGTTAGCACTAATCGATGACTCCTAAAGCTGGTGGCATGCAGAATGCCAAATGCTAGGTAGATCTCACTAGAAA
This sequence comes from Thamnophis sirtalis, assembly GCF_051295495.1. NCBI lineage: Eukaryota > Metazoa > Chordata > Lepidosauria > Squamata > Natricidae > Thamnophis > Thamnophis sirtalis. The sequence goes on from NW_028261381.1 coordinate 82,823,653, forward strand.
ATTTGCTATCTAGGGGATTTACAGATATGTCATGGGATTGCTCTGAATTGACAAACTGTGAAAAGGTGCTCAGAGCAAAATTGTAGTAATAATTTGACATTCACAGCAAGAAGAGCGTCCAGAAAAATATGCCCATAATAATAAGTTGTTTTCAGGAAGCCAATTTGTTAATCGTTACAGAGTTATAAATAAAATTGTGTTGTTTGAATTCAATTTAAATCCCCTACTAAAGCTTGAGAGACCGCCTGCTGCCAATTACCTCCCAAAGGCCCGTTAGCTCTCACAGGGTAGGCCTCCTCTGGGTTCCATCCACCAGCCAATGCCATCTGGCTACTACCCGGGGGAGGGCCTTCTCTGTAGCAGCCCCAGCCCTTTGGAATGAACTCCCCGCGGAGATCCGGACCCTCACCTCTCTCCAGGCCTTCCGGAAAGCCATCAAACCTGGCTGTGCCAGCAGGCCTGGGGTTGATGAGTTCCCCTCCCCTCTCGACTGGTATGGTTGTGTGATTTTCGTGTATTTTAATTATGTGTATTGTGTTTATGTTCCCTTTCCCCCTGAGTTGTTCGCCGCCCTGAGTCCCTCCTGGAGAAGGGCTGCATACAAATAAACCAAATACAATACAATACAATACAGGAACTCCAACACTGTGTCCAGAATTCACTTTCCAGCATAGAGCAAATGTTCCATCTGATATATTGTAAGAAAGACAGTGCTAATTCTCCTTTGACAGAAAGTCATATTGAATATGGAGATGGACATGCATTTAATTAAGATGCCTGGAGATTTGTGATCTATTCCTAAATCTTAAAAGTTAATTTTATTTTACTGTGACTTTCCAAAATTAAAATTCAGCACTCTTGGCTCAGATTTTTTTATGTGCATATTTCAAATTCAGAGAGAGCTCAAGTCTGAATTAGAGCTGATCTGTGGACATTGTTCATTGCTAAGACATATCATGAATACCCTAAAGAAAGGTCAAAAGATCCTGAAATATAGAGGCATCCTTATTGATATCAGCAGCAGAATAATGAATAGATCTCAAGTGATTTATGGAATCCAGACATGGAAAGTAGATACAATTTGTAATTATCCTGATAATTTTATGACAAGGTCCTATCTGATAAGTTGTATCGTGAAAAATCAACCATTTGGTCATATTATTTATATAGATGATACTAGAAATGTAATTAATGGGCAACAGCTAGCTACATGTGGAAGAGACAAAACTTTTTATAGTACTGCTAAGAGGACAAGACCAGAGCTCTTTAAATAGTGGAACGATAAGTGCTTCAGAAAAATCAGATAGATGCTTAGCTGTTGCAATTCCTAATGATTATTTTTTCCTTTCAGGCAGGTACCAAATACTGCTAGGAAAGCAATATATTCCAGGAGAGCAATATATCCTACCATATGTGGGATGGAAAGAATGAATCTGCCTGATATAGAAAAAGCAATGGCCTTCAGGTTCTCCTTTCCCCCATTCTGTCCAAGTGGTCAGCCTACTGATACTGGTAGCATTGGAAAGATCTAAGGAGTAATATTATCCCAGAAGAGAGAGAGTGAGTTTCCCCTTCATTTGGAACTGGAATGAGAAAGGTGTATTGTTTCTTCACTTCTGATACTTAGAGAGTTGGAATTTTCCAATTGACCTGAAGAGCAGAACTAAAAGCTGAAAGCTGAGCAATGGAAAAGCCAATGAGAGAACTTGAGAGAAAGGAAGCTCTGCAGCTGAAACAATAGAAACATTTACTACTCCAGCAGGAAATATTTGCAGTAATGATATTAATGAGAAAAGAAGCACCAAGGCTAGAATGAAGCCCAGTGACAGTGGACCAGTAAGGTCTGGAACAGGACAGTAGTAGCAAGCCTCCAGAATAGCCCAACATTGAAGTTAGCAGACAACACCATCAAAGAGGACCTACACAGTGGTGGGATTCAAATAATGTAATGAACAGTTCTCTGCCCTAATGACCACCTGGGTAGGCACAGCTCAGTTGGTCATGTGACTGGGTGGGCATGGCCAACTCAACATCACTCACATCGATAGGCGCTTCGCCTTAGCTGTTAAATGTAATAAGGGTTAACTGGAGAGGCAGTTTCTGTAAGCAGGGCAATAAAGATTAGGCTAGAAACAACACCAGAATGTTTCCTTCCTGCCTTCCTTACAGGGTTAGCCCTGTTAAGTGGAAAAAAACAAAAGGAGATTTCTTCCAACAACCGGTTCTCCAACCTACTTAGAAAGTTAACAACCAGTTCTCCCGAATAGGTGTGAACTGGCTGAATCCCACTACTGGACCTACAGCAGTCAATAATACAGTGCCTGAAGTCCACCAAAGGGATGTTACAATTCATTTCCTTCATTTCCTTCATTTTTCATTTCATTTCCTTAGAGTCCTGCAAAAAAAATCAGGGGGAAAAACAGCTGATGACCTCTTTCTATCCACAATAGAAAGTGTCCTCACATATAGTACGGTACACTGGTTTAACTGCTGCAGACAGAAAGGCACTACAGAGATTGATCAATTTGGCACAAGTAACCATTGGTTGCCCTCTAACACCACTGGATGACATCACCAGGTCTTTAGCAGAATAACAGTGATGAGTTGCAGGTGGTACCCCTCGGTACAGGCATACCGGAACCTGCCCGGAGCACCTGATACCGTTCCAGTACGGTGCTCCAGAGGGCCCACTCGCCCACCCAAGCTCCTTACCGGTCTTTTAAGTCTTTGGCACTTCTGCACATGCACATAGCATGTACAGCGCCTGCGCAATGCTCCACTGAGCAGCTGAAGCGTCGCAGAGGCTCGCAGAGGCTCGCAGAGGTGCTAAGATGTATGCGCACACTGCAAGCGTGTGCACGTGTGCTGCACGTGTCCATATGCACGCTGCCGGGCCCATTCCAACTGTATTGGTTGGAAATGGATCCGGAACCCATCACTGCAGTGTAAGGAAGATATTCAGAGATGATTCACACCCTGGTCAGTGTCTCTTCGCACTTCTATCACCGGGCATAAGACATCAAAGCATAGCCAGCTTAACAAATAGGTTTAAAAATAGTTTCTATCCTTGGGCTGTCAGACTCTTTAAAACAACCACAATCATTCCACACACACGTGGACTAGTTTTTCTTTTTCTTTTATTTCCCCCTAATTACTTGCATTGGGATTATTCTGTATACTATTTATATTGTTTGTACTTGTTGTCATGGATTGCACCAGTGAGGCTAAAACCAATTTCATTGTATTTATTTTGTACAAAGACAATAAAGACTATATTACTATAATTGGATTGAGATTGTGTGAGCTATTGAAGAGCAACCAGGCCCTGTAGCATCAACTTACTGAAGAGATTCAGTAGAGTTGAAGAGATTCAATGGTAGAAATCAAGAACCATGCAAATATTAGCCTAGGCAGCTTTCTGGAAGAGTTTGGTGGGAGTGCACAGTTGGTGAGATCCCTAGGCACCTAGTTAGACCTAACCACAGTCTGTATGTGGAGCAGAAAGGACATTTGTAGACCTCGCCAGTCAATTTCTAATGATAGAATCCAGTAGAATGAAATTCACTGTCACTGAAAAGTAAAGAATTTCTGGTATAGCAGGATTCTAGGGAAGTTGCATGATGAAAAGAAAAATATTACATGATTTTATCCAACCTGTTAATCAATGACTGATTCTTTTGGTCCATTGGCCCATTTTTGTGCTATCAAAAGTAGACTCTCAATGTGGCTGGTGTTGACAAGGAAATTTATAATAGTCAGAAATGGAAATCTAAAATAGTAGCTCATCCAATCTCAAGTCTACAATAGAAATCAGTTTCTGATTTCAACTGCAGGATTTTCCATTTTAATGCATGTTTCTCCAGCTCACAGTCCAACACATGGATTTGTGTATGTGGTAAAGAAAAGTCCACCTTCAGTATAAAGCTGTTCTAATCTTGGCTATATCACTCACCACCACAGTAATCAAGTAAAAAATATTCATCTGCAATTCTGAAAACAACAGATGGTGACAAAGTATGAGGTTTGGGTTTTATATAACCAATTGGCCTGATCTTTTAAAAAGCAAAAACACTTTTAAATATTCATACTGTTGGTGTTCAAGTGATACACATCCAAGTTAATTTTCTTCTTAGAGAGCTTGGTTAGTGAGATAGCAAGTCTCTAATCTTTTTTTTTTACTTCTAACATAGAGCTCCCTGCCCAGTTACTTGTTGCAGAAATCAAGTGAAGTGTTCCCTGCAGTTTTCTCTATTGGGTGGAGATAATCTATTGCTACAAGAAATAAACTGCCTGCAGACAGCTCTAGGCCTGAAGTAGCATCAACCTCCCTCCAAAACATAGCAGCAAAATCTCCAACTGCTTCCAAAGCTTCAAACTACTTTCCACTTTCTTTGTTCAGATTAACTGTTGCTGAGTTGCTAGGTTTCTTAGGAAACATTTAACACCAAGAAACAGCAACCAAATAAGAAGCCTTATTTCATTTCAAACTGTAGATAGGTTTCATTGAAATTACAGTTCTGAACAAAGAGGGTGCAAAATATGTGCAGATGTGCCAAAGGAAGGAACAATGTACACCCTATGGTCTTGTCTCAAAACACCAATGTGCTTGTTGATCAAAAGCCCAATGGTTCTAACAGTTATTGTGCTTGTCTTCTCTTACAAATAGATATGCCTTTAGTCACAACCCTGAATTTAAGATGATCACCTCCAAAAGAAATAATAAAAACTAAATAAATAGAAAGAACATTCTAAGCTTAGACAGAAGTCATGTTCAAAATTCTACTTCCTTATCTGTCAACTTCATTTGTACTTCTGGGCATGGTGTCTATCAATCAAAGATCCATTTAAGCAATTCTGTTTTGATAGAATAGAATAACAGAGTTGGAAGGGACTTGGAGGTCTTCTAGTCCAACCACCTGCTCAGGCAGGAAACTCAACACCAGAGGTGGGTTCCTACCAGTTTGCACCTATTCGGTAGAACCGGTTCGTCAAATCTACCGAACCAGTTAGAAGAGGTTCCACCAGTGGACCCGGAAAGCAGGCCACACCTACAGAAGAGGTTCCAAAAAATTTTGAAACCCACCACTGGTCCTTGGATATGATTATTCTACACTATCATGCTCATATTTATAAAACTCAGTGCCTCTGTGAAAGGTAAGGATGACTACTGCATTTGTGGTGCAATCAGAACATTGCATGTGTTGAAGTTGTTTTAACGCAAACCAAAGATGCCTTTTAAAAAACAAGTTTACATCATATTCTTATGCATGTCAGTGCTGTGTGTGAGGTAATTTAAGGTGGTTCTGACAAGTGTCATCGGCATCTTCATATCCGGTCACATGGGTGACAAGCCAGTCCCACAAAGGAGGCCACACCCATAGAGTAGGTTCAAACAAATTTTGAAACCCACCACTGCTCAACACCATTTCAGACAAATGGCAGTCCAGTCTCTTCTTGAAGATTTCCAGTGATGAAGCTCCCACAATTTCTGAAGCAACTTCTGTTCCACTGATTATTTTTTCTCACTATCAGAAAATTTCTCCTTAATTCTAGGTTGCTTCTCTCCTTGATAAGTTTCCACCCGTTGCTTCTTCTTCTACCCTCCAGTGCTTTGGAGAATAGTTTGACTCTCTCTTCTTTGTGACAACCCCTGAGATATCAGAACACTGTTATCATGTCTCCCATAGTCCTTCTTTTCATTAAATTGACATACCCAGTTCCTGCAAATGTTCTTCATATGTTTTAGCTTTCAGTCCTCTAATCATCTTTGTTGCTTTTCTCTGCACTCTTTATAGAGACTCCACATCTTTTTTACATCATGGTGATCAAAACTGGATGCAGTATTCCAAGTGTGGCCTTACCAAGGCATTATAAAGTGGTATTAACACTTCACGTGATCTTGTTTCTATCTCTCTGTTTATACAGCCTAGAAGTGTGTTGGCTTTTTTGGCAGCTGCTGCACACTGCTGGCTTATATTTAAATGGTTGTCCACTAGGACTCCAAGATCCCTCTCACAGTTACTACTACTGATAATATCCTAAAGGCTAAGATAGTAGGAAATACACAGGAAACAATATCTTTATTAGACCAACTGATGTAATTATTAAACTATTTTTGAGTTTTAATAACTCTTCTTCAGCCAGGAAAAAAGAAAGGAGGGAGAAAAATGAAACTGATCTTGCAGCCACATCTGTATAAAGTACACTGCCAGATGGAGTGATAGGAAAAAAGAAGGAAATATGCATACATTGTCCATTTGGGGGAACAGAAATTTCAACTGTTAATTAATTATGTTTCCATCCCATCTGAGATATTCAGGTTCTTTCATGATAGAAAATATAAAACATTTGCTTTCACCCCTCAAGCTTTGAAGAACTACAGTACTGTGGAAATCTAGTACCACCCTGTACTTTCTGAAAGATCGCTGTCAATTCAACCCTTCACGCTCAGATGTTCCAGTGATTTCTTCTTCCTTTTCATGAGACTGGAACTCTGGTTTATTGTGTTTTCTCAATATGACTTTGTACTTAGTAAGATAACCTGGAAGCTTTGCTAATAACACTCGCACTTAATATAATGCTGAGCAGAGTCCCAAACAAATAGTTTCCAGGGTGCCTACATTCCCACTAAGATAATTATGTTTCCTAGGGTTCTTGTTACCAAAATGTTGTGGTTGCTGATTATGATTTTCTAAGGAGGAATGCTTCAGAAGTAGGACTTTGATGAAATAATTCTTTCATTCCCCTGTTATTGTAAGAGATTTAGAATAGGAAGGGCAAAGGATATGCCATAGGCTAAATTTCAGAGCAAGGCTTAAAGAAATGGGGGAAAGAAGTGTTATCCAATTTAGATCATTTTGTTGAGAGCAATTGTAAATCAAAGTGAAGTTGGCTATTTCTAGACAATAAAACATTCAACAAGCATTGGAACTGTCAAGGTGTAATGCACGATAAGGCATTTTCTCAGTAGATAATCTCAGGCTGCCTAACTTCCCAAATAGTTTTGAGAGCAGAATGGGAAATCATTTGCACACTAAACTATTTCATGGGAAATTGGGGTACAATGTTAATAACAACAGTAGTCACAATAGTAATAACTGTACATGGAAACTGTATAATTTTCCCTCATTAGCTTTTATGGGATGTGTCCGGTAATCAGGAATTAAGAAACTTCCTTTTTATGCTGGGATCCTAAAATTTAAAAAATGGGACTTGTCTAGACATCTATGATATAATTTTTAGGCAGAGTAATTCACGAATAAAACTAACTGCAATATTAGGGAAGAAACCAAAATGTGTGTATGGAGGTTCGGTTATAATAAAACAATGACCAAATTCTGCTACATTATAAAAAATAAATCAAATGAAAATAAGGATGGATTTTTTTAGAGATAGATAGATAGATAGATAGATAGATAGATAGATAGATAGATAGATAGATAGATAGATAGATAGATGATAGATAGATAGATAGATAGATAGATAGATGATAGATAGATAGATAGATAGATAGATAGATAGATAGATAGATAGATAGATAGACAGACAGACAGACAGACAGACAGACAGACAGACAGACAGACAGATGAGAAAAATGAAAGAGATAGGTAGATAGGAGATAATGAGAGAGGGGGAGATGAAAATGAGAGAGACAGAGAGAGAAGTATAGACATAGGTTTGCAAGGTGCAAAGAGAAAAAGAAAGAAGAACGACTGAGTACAGAGTGCAGATTAGTACAGATTCAGCATCTGCCTGTGACTCATTAAAGCAGTCCTGTTTCCAAGTTCACACAGCTGGAAACAGATGAAGCTGCTTTAATGAGCCACAGAGAGATTCAGTATTCATGCTCCCATAGGCTCTAAAGCATCTCTTCTGAATCAAACCTGAAGCTCTAGAGATTAGCAGTACTGCTATCAAATACCAACAAATTTGCAGCAATAGGCATTTCGGTCAAGCCATTCAAAAAAATCCAAGCAGCTTAAAAACTATGAAACTATCTTTTTAAAAATGCTAAAGTCAATTTCTTGCTCTTCCTTGCAGAAATTAAAAAGGGCAGGGAGGATTTTGAAACCCGATTTCCTGAGTGACATGCACTAAGTTGATGAAGAAAATCCTACCTCACATAAGAAAGTGAGAACAGAAATGTTAGTCTGATAATAAGAAAGCTCTCCCCTGCTCACAAAGAAAGACAGATTGAGGATTGATATGGCAAGTCTTAGAATATGATTACTAAATTCTGGCACTATGTTTAGAGAGCAAAGAACAGCAATTCTTATAAAATAAGGTCTTTCCACTAAGCCTTAAGAAGAAAAGCTCTTTAAATTCTTATTAGCTATTTTTTGCACTTGCAATCATTTGATTTTTAAAAAAAAATAATAATATAAGGACCAATTAAGAAAAGAGTTGTTGTTGTTTTTACAAGGCAAATTTATCAAAAATTTAAATAAATCCTTTGGTGCATGCTTCCTGCATAAACCGATCATGAATAAACATATTTCAATTGCTCCAAGAACAGGTGCCTCTGGTACCCTCTCCCTCATTTGCAGGCTTCTCCAATCAGGGGCAAGGAAATGGTTAGGCCAAGTTTGCCAAGTGAAACATAAATCATAAGCGTCTTTGCCAGAAGAGGTTTCTTTTATGAAAGCAATTGCTCCTAAAGAGTTTATTTTTCATTTTAATACATTTTGTTTCGGGGGGGGGGGGGGGATGTAAAATATTCTGTTCATAGCCTTAAGAAAGCCTTAGTATCTTTCAGTTTCAGCTACAGATGTAAAGATTTGTATTTTCAAATGCTATTTAAGAAACATCTTAGGTGCTAACTAGATGCAGAAAGAAAGAAAGAAAAATTCCACTTTACAGCCAAAGGATTTTTTGTTGCTTATTTGTTTGAAAATTGATGAGTTCTCAAGGATTAGATCTGTCCAAATCAAATAACAGAGCATGGGTGAAATTTTAAAGCTACTTTCTCTGCGGGAAATGAGATCTTATTCTTCATGACCAGCAGGAGACCATTTTAAAGAATAGAAAGAACATTCAGCTGATGTTGAGAAAGCACTGTTAGAATGTTTTATTCTATTTCAGAAATGATTGTGGTTTTTTTTTCTTTTAGGTATATCTTTCTCAAATTCATAAAGACGGCTAAAAAAATTGAAAGAATAGAAGATATCATCCCCTCTTCATTGGAATATCTGTCATAGATCAAAATCTACATAAGGATTAGGAAGGAAAGCCTCGGGACCTGACCTATGAATGCACTTTTCTTCAGGCATGAAGACAGTTAAATATCCAGACATTTAAACCCGGCATTGGTGAGGCCTGTCTAGATTATCATGTTTGGATATAGCTATTCTTCTTCAGTATTGAAGCTCTTATTCAGCTATTCCAGGAGATTCAGTCACTCTCTCCCAGTCCAACTCACCTCACAGGGATGTTCTTGTGAGAAAAACAGGGGAAGGAAGCAGTTGCCACCTGGAGTTACTTGCAAAAGCAGGATAAAAGACTGATAAATGAATATATTATGGGAGACTCCAACTAGAACCAGCTGAGGTACAAGGTCCATCATGTATGTGTTTGGCTTTGATCCTTTTCAAGGACAGTGCATTACAGTGGTCAAAATGGTGGGTGACTAAGGATGTTGAGGTGACTGTGAGGTGACTGTGAGCAAGGCCTACTGGTCCAGGAAAGTGTTTAACTGGTGGAAAACCTGAAACTCTACAAAGGCCCTCCTGACCACAACTGCCACCTGCTCCTGGAGAACCCCAGATTATGTATCAGGTCTGCCTGGGGCAGGGCAACCCCATCTAAGACAAAAGATGGTAATTCTCCATGAAACAAAGAACCCCAAACTGAGAGCCATTCCATCTTGCCAGAGTTCAGTTTCAGCCTTTGTTGCCCATCCAGCCCTTAACAGCCTCCAAACTACTAGAACAATTTGCCTGAAGTTGTGAATGTTCCAACACTCGAGGTTTTAAAAAGAGATTGGACAACCATTTGTCTGAAATGGTATAGGGCTTCCTGCCTTCTAGATTGGACTAGAAGATCTCCAAGGTCTGTTCCAACTCTATTATTCTATTCTAAAAACTGGGAGAGTAAGGCCACAGGACAGCTTAACTCACCATTGGCTGAAATCTACGACTATTGTCAGCATACTGGCAGTGATGTACGGTGAGGTTTACAGTTGGTGAGGCAAGAGTGCAGTGGCGGCGAGAAGCAGCATCCCCGCCGCTGTCCCCAACAGAGGTGTCTCGCGTCTATGTCCGCAATAGACGTGAGACGCCTCTGTCGGACACAGCGGCAGGAACGGAGGAGGCGGGGTGCGAGGCAGCGAAGCGCAGCAGAGGCGAAAAGCAGCATCCCCACCGCTATCCCCGACAGAAGCATCTCGTGTCTATGTCTGCCATAGACGCAAGATGCCTCTATCGGACACAGCGGCAGGGACAGAAGATGCAGGGTGCAAGGTGGCAGAGCACGGCGGCGGCGAGAAGCAGCGTCCCCACTGCTGTCTCCGACAGAGGTGTCTCACGTCTATGTCCGCCATAGAGGTGAGTAGCCTCTGTCGGAAACAGCGGTGGGGATGGAGGAGGCAGGGGGCGAGGCAGAGGAGTGCGGCGGCGCCAAGAAGCAGCATCCTTGCCTCTGTGTCCGATAGAGGCATCTTGCATCTATGTCCGCCAGCAGCGGGGATGGAGGAGGCGGGGGGGTGAGGCAGCAGCTGGCAAAGAAAGGGGAGAGGAGGAGGAGGAAAGGGAGAGGGGAGCAGGATGGGGCTCCTGGTGGGGGGAGAGGAGAAAGGGAAGGGGGCACAGCAGGCAAAAGAAAGAAAGTGCCAGCCCGCCAGCAGAGGTGGGTAAAAGACCCACCTCTACTGGCGGGCTGCCCCTCTCTTCTCAAACAAGCTGCCCTCCCTGCCTCTCCCCCTTCCCTCTCTTCTCAAACAAACTCTCTCTCAAATTGAGTGAAGTGAAGAAACAAACACACACACACACAAATTACTCACAATAAGAAATTACTTACAAATTACAATAATTTTGAATTCCTCCCCCCTCCCTCCGTCCAACCCATATACTTTTTCCAGCTGTGTCACAGAGGATTTCAACTCTCCTCTTGTCTGCTGATGATGAAAATGTAAAAAATGTAAAAAGAAAAAGGCAAGAGCTGCTGCTGCCAGAGCCTCCAATGGATGACTCTGCTTAACTGTTTAAAAAAAGCCTCTTAAAAAGTGCCCTCTGCAGGAGGAGGTGAGAGAACCACGTGCCTCCTTTGCATAAGGAATTTTTTGCTTTTTAACCCTTGCTTAACTCTGCTGAAATGATCATAAAGATAGACTAAAGGAGGCACATGGTTCTCTCGCCTCCTCCTGCAGTTAAGCACTAAGCAGAGTCATCCACTGTGACTCTAGCAGCAACTACCTCAGCCTTTTTCCTTTTAATTTTTCTTTTCTTTTCAGGAGGACAGTGGTGAGGCCCTGCCTCCCCTGACTGCACATCCCTGCATACTGGTAACATCTCACTCCATGGTGATGGATGATCTCACTCAGCAACTTCATGTAGATGTTAACAAAAGCAGACAAAGCACTGAACCTGCAGGATCTCACAAAGTTTGTAGTTCTTAAAAGTACATTCTCATATGTCCTTTGCTTTTTTAGGTTTTACTCTTGCCTGTTTCTTGGTGCAGAATGTATTTAATGTATGAATGTATTGTTTAGTTCTACTAATGTTTTTAACATGCTATTGGCAATCACCCTCCTGGAAAATTGCATAATGTGTGAAAATATTAACAACAAAGGCTTCAAATCATCCATTTTACTCTTATTTTGCTCCAAATTATTGTAATCACATATTAAGCATTTCTGCTTAAAAATAGTACAAATTCATGCACAAAAACACCTGCCAGATCTAACTTATCTATCTGTAGATAATATTTGTCATTCGGGGTATGAATAATTTCTCCATTCAGAATTCTCATCCACTTGATTCTCATATAAACTTATACATTGTTTGATTAAATAATTTGCTATTATAAATTGCTGGATATACGATTTATATGCCATGCAAAACAATATCAAAAACAAATTTCTTCATAAAACACTATTCAAATAACCTTTCCTTCAAACTTATTTTTCTGCATGTTTTTTTAGTTAAAAGCAGAAAGGGTGGGGGGTAGAGAAGAAGAAAGAAAAATAGGAGAGAAAAAAACATTTTAATGCTATATTTTCAACCCTGCAAAGTCAAACTAATGGATGACAATCCATCAAAATCAGCAAGATAATAGAAAAACATATTCTGATTCCAGAACTGTTGTCTGATCCTACGTGATGGAGTAAGAAACAATACAAATATCTGATTCACTGAAGCAAAATTGACCTTAAAAAGATGATAAGAGAGCTGAACTAAGTGAAAGGATGCTAAATTTAAATAGGATAAGAGTATATGCAAGAGAGAAAGCATTCTTAGAAACACAAAGAATAGTGTGTATTCAGAACAAAGTAGGACTTAAAATTCAATATTTAATAAAATCTTAACAATAAACACATCTAATTTCAACAAACATCAAGAAGAATCAGGTTTGTGTTACAATGTTTAAACTAATATTGAACTGATTCCTTAAGCATTTTAGATACATTAATAGACTTATGAAAGCAGCCTAGATTAATATGAAATGCAGATTTTTTTTCAGTATAATTTAGGTCCCCACTTCTTTAATTTTAAAAATAAATTGAAGAATATAGCATATAGCACATTTTATCATTGATTTCATGATAATGTAGGTTTTGAAAAACATGGGTCTTTCTGAGCTACTGCTGGGATTTTTTGTTTGTTTGTTAAGACAAATTGGAAAGACCGAGCCTGGAAAAAATCTTTTTCAGCATTCATAATTAATCCATTCCATTCTCCCTAATTTCCATATTCCTTTGAAGACCTCTAACTATTTTGGATATCAGCTCCCACTATTTTTTGCCAATGGCCATGCTGGATGAAATTGATGGAATATAAGTTTCAAAACTACCCTGGTCTATTAGACATTATTGAAATTCAAGAGCTCTACCTTTCCCTTGTTAGAGGAAGTTGTAGAAAAAGAAGAGTAGTGTTATATGGAAAGTGTCTGATGGCTAAGAGGATGAGGTTCCTATTGAACAATTATGAATTGGCATCCAAATTCAATAGGGTTTTGAATGCAGCTTGTAATTGTTCATCATTTTCTGATGAAATAAAAATGCTGATTTTAAAAAAAACTGTGTCCTCTGCAGGGAGAGGAAGAGGGCAGTATAAATACACACACACACACACACACACACAGAGAGAGAGAGAGAGAGAGAGAGAGAGAGAGAGAGAGAGAGAGAGAGAAACAGACAGACAGACAGACTTGAGTTAAAGTTTGGCAATCTGTACCTAAAATTTGTATTATAAACATTCTTGAAGGAAAGCTCCATCAGATATTGACAGATATTAGTCAATGCAACTTCTACCATAAACCATTTTGTGTTCGTCCTTTTGTCCACTGATTTCAGTGCATACACATCTTGCACGTTTAGCGGTGGAGAAGGTTGAATGGACTATCCTAAGCTTTTAGATTTGAAAGACCACTTGGTAGAAATGTGGGGCATAATTTGAAAAAAAAAAAGTAGTATGCAATTATCCATAAAACCCAACAGCTCTACATTGTAGGGCTGTGCAGCAAGGGGTGCGATTCAGCCACTTTGAACTAGTTTGGGTGAACCGGATGCTAATTCTGCATCTAGTTCATGAACCGGAAGTTGCAAGGACTGGCTGGCCCTGCCCACCCTGCCCCTCCATTCCCAGGAGTCTCCATGTGACCCATTTTGGATGCCAGGTAAGTGCAGGGCCTGCGCGGAGGCTCTGAGAGGGCACAAAATAGTCCTCCTGGAAGTTCCAGAAGTCGAAAATGGGCCCGTTTCCAGCCTTTGGAAGTCCTCTGGAGCCCGGGGGAGGCTGTTTTCGCCCTCCCGGAGGCTCGAAAAAAACTTCTGGAGATTAGGGAGGGTGAAAACACCCACCACCACCCCATTGTGCAGGAAGCCAAGTAGGCCACACACCACCATGGCCACGCCCAACCAGTTGCTAAATTTTTTGAATCCCACCTCTATGTGCAGCACTCTAGATTTGAAGGGGACAGATGACGGGAAACATGCTTGGATATGCACATTATCCCTATCAGCAATGCCTTAAAGAAGCAGCATCTTTTTCTGGGCTTGCGAGATGACGTCTACATTTAATTTAATTTAATTAACCACATTTATATGCCACCCAATCCCGAAGGACTCCAGGCGGCTTACAAAAATAAAGAGAGGGAAAAAAAGACACATAACGAACACATAACAAAAGAAAACGGTTTAAAATAGCAACACCTCATACATTCATTCTAATCGGGGCTGGACCTCAACAGTGAGGTCAACAGCCACAGGCCTGCAAGAACAGCCAAGTTTTTACAGCTTTCCTGAAGGCCATGAGAGTGGGTATGGTCCAGATCTCTGGGGATAGCTGATTCCAAAGAGTCAGAGCAGCCACAGAGAAGGCTCTCCTCCGGGGGCGCACCAGCCGACACATTTCCAGGAAATGATGCCTTGGGTTTAAGAATAGGCCAATTTTTATCCCCTTCTGATTTGAATGGTTTCATTGCCCTATTAAATTGCAAATAGTTTCAAAATACCATCCATAAAACAGAACATGTTGTTAATTTTAAACTAATTCACTTGAAGAGTCTTCGGGTACTGAGAGGTGGAAATAGAAAAAAGGCAAGGCAGGAAATCCAAAGAGATTCTTCTATTGTTTTAATACCAATAACAATCATTCCTAACTAAATGTTTCAAATTCTTTCTTTTCTAAAACCATATTTCATTAATAGCTTTGTCTACAAAAATTACCTACTAACAGTTTCCACATGTGGCATTATTTATCTTGCTTATTATTACAGGACCAGTAGGCACTTCACATAATTTAATTTAGCCAAAGAAAGAGGGAATACAATTACCCCTTTTCCTTCAAGTTTTCTTTCCGAGCTACTGAAACTAGCTATAGAACTTTTCTGAATGGAGGTTATAAGAGCCAAAGAAATATAGCAACTGCCAAGTGAAATTCCAGGGACTGCCATTTATAGAAGGATGAAACAATGGGAAGTGCTGTTTCAATCATTTGCAAAGCTAAGTCACTCTTTGGCTCTGACACATTTCTGGCACGAATGAGTTCCAGTGGCTGGAGCTGAGAATGACCTGCATCTCTGTTCCCACGAGCATCTTCCTTACCCTAGCTGTTCTCCAGAAATAAAGAAGATACAACTCTGAACAGAAAAACAGTTGTGGCAAAAGAAGAACCAAGGGCTCAGGAGCTAAGTCCTGCCCTCCAGAACATCTACCGGATTAGATGTCTCTCATATCACCTTAGTAGAATTGTACTGATCTGAAATTAGTGGAGCACTATTGAGGTTTTGTAATTATGTTGATTTAATTAATTTTAACACACTGGAAAAATCAATCTCTCCATGGCATTTAATATTAAAGTTATCAGATTAAAAGCAGTTGTTTTTCCTTGCCACCATAGAGCTTCATGTGAGGAAGAAAGTGTAAAATATACAAATCAGATACAGAATTTGCATGGAAATGGATTCTCTTCTCCAAGAGGGCTGTTTAGATTTTATTAAATAGACATTTTCTCAAACCCAGAATGACTAAACAGAAAGGAATTATACTGCTGCTTAGCCTTCGGTCCTACAAAGAAGAAATGAATCTAAGGGATTGCTTGTCACTTCCTTTGTAATGTTTAGATTGGCTTTTCCAAGCCAATATAGGGAATATAAGGGAATTATATAAGATATATAGGTATATCAGGAATATAGGGATTACAATTTCTGGTTGCCTTTTAAAGCAATCAAATATCAATATCATAGTTCATGACAGACATTTGCTAAAAGATAACAATAATCTCAACCCTGGAGGGTTTGTCGAAATCTGACTGAGGCCACATCATGAAGTGAGGATTGTACGACTGCCTGACAAGGCATGGGGCAGCTTGTATAATTGATGTGGTTTCTCATATTGAATTTATCTGCTGTGTAGTCTGGTGGGTGGAGGAGGAAGCGGTATTTTCTTTATTAAGGAAGATATCTTAATTTGGGAGCATGAGATACTGTGGCCTAAATATTGTCAAGGAATGGAGCAAATTCCTTGGGACCTAAAGGTACATGTTCTCCTGGCTTAGTCTTCAATACTATTTTTTTAACTCATTGTGGTCTGTTACAGGGCCAATGCACATCCATAAAAAGCCTAGGCTTTTATTAAAGCAGCTCCATGATGAAGGAAAACAACTAATAAAAACACATAAAGACTTAGTGCCTACTAACTAAATTGACTGCTTGATGGCAACAAAGATCCAGTTTTCTTGCCAATGTACTGGTTGGTTTTATTTTTTGCAGCTCAGATTTGATAGTCCCAGTTCTGACACAACTGGCAGCATTGTTTTAAACTGTTTCCAGATAAACCCCAAAGAGTTAATGCTGTTTCCATTGGGCAGTCACTGATGGCTGGTAGAATAGATGGATTAGCACATATTTTTGAACAATGGATTTGATTTGATTTGATTGGGCTGTCCATCTCACAGCAGTGATTTTGGGTGGTGCACCAAAAGTTAAAACTGGAAGAACAAGATTATACCAACAACCATCCACATAACTAATGTCTGAGGCCGAAAATATTTTTTTCCAAATTTACAACAAAGAAAAATTGCAATGAAACTAGTCATCCTGCAGAGCTTGCTTAACATCCTAGCCAAAATGCCTGAGAGAACAGCCAAGTCTTTAATACCTACCATAATAAAACGCTAACAGGCTTGGAGCCATCTGGATCTTCGAAAGCATGTTGGTCCTCAGGCCAGGCACTGTAACTGAGAAGGCTTAACGCCTGGGTCCAGCAAGATAGTATTGCCTCATCAAAGGTATGTGGAGCTTGCCTTCTCCATCAGATCCGGTCAGGCAAGCTGAGACAATGGAACACAGGTATTCCTGTAAATAATCTCCCTTATGCTATGTAGATCTTTATAGAAAACAACTAGCACCCTGAATAGAACCTGGAAGCTATTGGTGTCAGGTGTACTTTGCAGAGCAGTGGTGTTATTAGAGCATAACCTGAAAGACTAAAAGTTCCCTGTGCCATTACATTCTTCCAAACACTGATGAAGTTTACAATCCTTGTAAAATGTATACGGTTAATCCAAATTAGTAATTAGTAATTTAATAAATTTATATGCTGCCTAATCCCATAGGACTCCGGGCGGCTTACAAATACAAAAGTAAAATAAAATAAAATATAGGGGAAAACGAAAACAGATGGGGGCTGGACCTCATTCAAGGGTCAACAGTCCCAGGCCTGCCGGAACAGCCAGGTTTTAGTGGCTTTTCGGAAGGCCGAGAGGGTGGGAAGGGTCCGGATCTCTGCGGGCAGCTACAGGGCCGGAGGAGCTACAGAGAAGGCCCTCCCCCGAGGGGTCGCCAGTCGGCATTGTCCAGTCGACAGCACCCGGAGGAGGCCCAGCCTGTAAGATCTTATTGGTCGTTGGGAGGTATGCGGCAGGAGGCGGTCTCGCAGATAACCAGGTCCTAGGTCAAATGAGAGATTTAATCTCTTTCTTCCACCCCAATATCTTCAGTCCCAGAAAAATATATTGAACCACCATGATGCTGTGCCCCCCAATCCCAACCCCTCTCCCCACAAACTAGCCCAGAAAAATACCAAGACCAATGCAAAGTGTAACATCAAAAATGGATCACTTTTTCATTAGCAAGACATCTGCACACAACGGTTCTTGAATATAAGGGATATACCATATTTGGACTCTCTGGGTGGGGTACCAGAGCTTCATGAGTGAATTGTTTGTAAACCAAAATATTTTACAGATCAAATATGGGCAATGCTCATAATGGACTTCTACAGATGCGTTTTCCAAATAAAGTCAAAACGTTTTCACTGGATCTTTTTTGTTCCCTGTATTTAAACTGAGTTTGATTGTTGTACATTTGGCAATGCTGAATCTTTGTAGTTGGAAAAAAAATGTTCAAAACATGTTATCTATATGTTTGTTGCCCATTTGAGCTAATTGTGCTTGGCTATGGTAGAAAGAGCAGAGATCCAAGGTAAAGCTATATATAAAGCAAACTCCAGTTTTATTTTAGAAGTCATTTTAAGAGCATAATTCCTTTTAACAACAAAGCGACCACACTTTTATTTTATCATTGTAATTTTGTACAATCCTGTTTTAAAGCCACCTTAGGGACCATCTGCTCAAAAGATAAGAGAGATACACAGACAGAATAAATAGCTCATAAGATCAAGCTGTAAATAGATGTTGCTGTGCTGAAATATCATCGCTGTTGTATTGACTTTCTTTTGCTATGTATTCTGTGTATGCAAGATAGAAATGGAGCTTCAGAGTTTACTTCAGAAAAAAAATGTCCTTGAATTGCAGAGTGCTTTACTCTGCCTACCAAACACTTATCTCAGCCAGAAAAGTAATTGAGCAGTGGCCATTTTCATTCATTCCATTTATTTTGACTTTTTGGTTACCGTAAGATCCAAAACAATCTAAGAAAATCCATAAAAATAATTACCAACTAATAAAACAGTAAAACTACTCCGGCAAATTAAACTTTTAACAATATAGAAATTAAAGTTTCAAATGCATTTACTACAATATGCTTGCCAAGTGCAAAGAAGTCTACTGTAGTATAGGAAGCACAGATGCATTTACAGGGTTTAGCAAAACAGCAAAAACTCCTGTGCTACTTACTCTAAAGGCAATATATCTATGTCACAGTATACCAGATACTATTAAGTTGCCTCAGTATTTCCTAGCGCTTGAATTATTTTACTGTTTGGTTTTATATTGGGGGAGAACACAGTTCAATATCCAACATATGATGTAGCAGTTAAGATGTTGGACAAGGAGCAGGAAGACGTGCTTGAAGTCCACTCTAACCATAAAAACTCTCTGGCTGGTGATGCAGGATCCAACTCTCTGGTGACAATCCAATCCAACAGTCCAATTATCTGATGACTTTGGGGTCAGTCTTGTTTCTCTTCCAATTCTACTTCTCTTAGGGGGTTGCTATTCGGGAGAATGAAATAGAGATCCCCAAAAAGCCCACTTTCAACAACTGGGGGAAAGGCAGCATAGGAAGTTTAATAAAGTTAAATACTTTCTTGAAATAGTTTTAAAATAAATCTTATTCTATTTTTTTTTTAAAAAACCAGCTTCTATATTTCTAATTGTTAAGAGAATCCAAATTCTCCTTTAAAATAACCTCACTAAGCCACATCAAGGGGACAATATCCGTTTAAAAAAAATCAAATGTCTCCCTAATTTGAATAGCAATTTTCAAGTTTCTAGAGTATTAAAGAATCCTAATTTTCCACCTTTCCTGTGAAACTTGGCCTGTGGATGTGAATAAATGGCTAAATAATGACAAGAGTTTCTGTGACATCCAAGCAATGTCACAGTTATGGCAATAAAGCCACATCAAAGTCTTGGAGCTTGGCAACATCTTTTGAGCCACATATCTGTCACAATAGATAATGGTCCATTTGTAGTCATAGCACATCACCCACATTTCACATTCATCCTGCACTGCAGTCATTTCCTGGGGAGATCATAGTCATGCTGGAGTATTATTACTACTTCATAGTAAAGTGACACTCACGGACTGCTTTATTTTTATAGTAAACCAAGTGGTTGAATGACAGGCAACCTATATATTTTGCGGCACTTACTTTTCAAAAAGTCAAAGTTTTAGAAATGAGTCTGAACTTTTTGTCAATTAGAAACAAAGCTTTTTTTGCTGGACAGATTTTCAAGGAAACAGGCAAGGATTAACTTTCTTAATTTTCCTTAAAAAGGAAAAGTAGGCCAGACAATATACTGTAATTCAGTAATGTTATTTTTATTTATTTCATGGGCAGAACGATCACAGCCAAATCCCAAAGAAAAATATACTGCTGCCAGTCAAATGAGAAAGAAATCTGCCATGAAATTAGTGGGGGGAAATCTCTTCGTTGTCGCAATCATCTTTGGAAAGGAGAGGATCTTACAATCTAAAGAGATCTTCATAAGGCATTTTGCCACATTGTTTTCCAACCTCTCAGCCTGCACAACTGTATTTTATTATATACATTAGAATAGAATAGAATAGAATAGAATAGAATAGAATAGAATAGAATAGAATAGAATAGAATAGAATAGAATAGAATAGAATAGAATAGAATAGAATAGAATAGAATAGAATAGAATAGAATAGAATAGAATAGAATAGAATAGAATAGAATAGCAGAGTTGGAAGGGACCTTGAAAGTCTTCTAGTCCAACCCACTGCCTAGGTAGGAAACCCTACACCACTTCAGACAACATCTTCTTAAAAACATCCAGTGTTGAAGCATTTACAGCTTCTGGATGCAAGTTGTTCCATTGACTAATTTTTCTAACTGTCAGGAAATTTCTCCTTAGTTCTAAGTTGCTTCTCTCCTTGATTAGTTTCCATCCATTGCTTCTTGTCCTGCCCTCAGGTGCTTAGGAGAGTAGTTTGACTCCCTCTTCTTTGTGGCAATATCAGAACACTGCTATCATGCCACCTTTAATCCTTCTTTTCATTAAAGTAGATATACTCAGTTCCTGCAACTGTTCTTCATATGTTTTAGCCTCCAGTTTCCTAATCATTTTTGTTGCTCTTCTCTGCACTATTTATAGAGTCTCAACATCTTTTTTACATCATGGCAACCAAAACTGGATGCAGTATTCCAAGTGTGGCCTTACTAAGGCATTATAAAGTAGTATTAACACTTCATGTGATCTTGATTCTATCCCTCTGTTTATGCAACCTAAAACTGTGTTGGCTTTTTTGGCAGTTGCTGCACATATTTAAATGGTTGTCCACTAGGCCTCCAAGATCCCTCTCACAGTTACTATATTGAGCAAGGTACCACATATACTGTACCTGTGCATTTGTTTTTCTTGCCTAAATGTAGAACCTTACTTTTTTTCACCATTGAATTTCATTTTGTTAGATAGTGCCCAATGTTCAAGTTTGAAAAGATCCTTCTGTATCTTAAGCCTGTCTTCTGGAGTGTTGGCTATTCTTGCCAGCTTGGTGTCATCTGCAAATTTGATGAGTTCCCCATTTATCCCCTCGTCCAAACCATTGATGAAGATGTTGAAGAGTTCTGGGCCTAAAACAGAGCCTTGGGGTGCTCCATTGTATACTTCTCTCCGTGTAGATGTAGTTCCATTGAGGACTACATGTTGAGTGTGGTTGGTCAGCCAATAACGAATCCATCTGTGGGTGATGCGGTCTAACCAGTGGTGGGTTTCAAAAAATTTTAGAACCTCTTCTGTAGGTGTGGCCTGCTTTGTAGGAGTGGCTTGCTGCCCATGTGACCGGGTGGGAATGGCTTGTGAGCCATGTGACTGGGTGGGTGTGGCCAACTTGTAAAATGTGGTGAAACTCACTTAACAACGCTCTTGCTTAGCAACCAAAATGTTGGCTCAGAAACTCTGGCATTTGAAGCACACAAGTCTTAAAGCTGTCAAGTTACAAGACTCTTGCACCCCTAACCCTTTATTAAAAAAAACCAGGAGTGTTCAAACTTGACCACTTTAAGACTTGTGGACTTCAACTCCCAGAATTCCTCCTCTCGCTCTTCATCTTGATGGTGTGCGGACGGGCGAGGGGAGGGAGCTGGAACCGGTTCTAAACTGCACTGTAGATTTGTGGAACCTCTTCTATAGAAGAGGTTAGAACTGGCAGGAACCCACCCCTGTATCTAACCCACATTTTTCTTCTTTACCTAGTAGTAGGTTATGGTTTAGTTTATCAAATGCCTTACTGAAGTCCAAGTAAATTATATCGACGGCATTCCTCTGGTTCACTAATGTTGTTATTTTGTCAAAGAATGCAATAAGATTAGTCTGGCATGATCTGTTTTTGACAAACTCACATTGGCTTTTGGTTATTACTTTGTTGGCTTCTAGGTGTTCGCTGATTCATTGCTTATCTTTTCCAGAATCTTCCCTGGTATTGAGGTCAGGCTGATAGGTCTGTAGTTTCCTGGATCTATTTTTTTCCCTTTTTTGAAGATTAGCTAGCTCACCATTCCTAATGACCAACAATCACTAGTTTTTTGAGCTATTGAAAGCTATTTCTTGTGCTTCTATCTCAGTGCCAATAATAATCTCTCAGGGGTTCAGAAACTAGCAACATGTGTGCTTCCTTTTGCATGCAACACTCTCAGAATATTGGCCTAAAATCTGGCAACAGTTTTCTCCAATACAGAGGCCATTATTAAAACTGCATTATTGTTAGTCTCCAAACAACAAAGTATTGTCATTATTTCAGTATAAATTTTTGGCTCTTGTCTCCTCAAAAGGGGCTAGTTTGCTGTAAATTCTATTATTATTTTGCTGTAAACCTAACAGCTAGGCTATTTTTCTATACAGGGTATGAAAAACATAAATAAATAAAATAAAACCACTGTCTCTCCCCACCCCCTAAATGGCTGGTTTACTGGTAATAGCTTTATTGTCATTGATTTGTTTATACTTTCTCATCCATGCTCTGGATTTAGCATTAAGTTAGACTCAATTACCTTCAGAGTGACTTGAATGGAATTTTTGAAATTCTGGAATATGTCTCAAATTTGGCCTGGATTGTATCAGACCATGTCTTTTTTCCCTTTAATTGGTTTATAAGACACTTCAAACAAAAGTAATTCTGAGTGGCATTCATCCCAATTTTTGTTACGCTGGATTGAAAGATATAGAATACAGTAAAACAGTCACAATTTGTAAAAATAGCAATCTATAGCCGTGATGGTCCAGTGGTTAGAATGCAATATTGCAGGATAACTCTGCCCACTCCCTGAAGTTTGATTCTAACAGCTCAAAGTTGACTCAGCCTTCCCTCCTTCCGAGGTCAGTAAAATGAGGACCCAGATTGTTGAAGGCAATATGCTGATTCTATAAATCACCTAGAGATGGCTGTAAAGCACTATGAAGTGGTATATAAGTCTAATCAAAATAAGGATGTCACAAATGTTATGATATCCCTTTGCTTGGCTTGTCAGATTTCCCATTCCTCTCATCGAAGAGTAAAGGTTAAAATACCATTGTAAAATTAAAGAAAACTATGACTGTTTCTATGACTGTTTTAAGAACAAAAGAAATGAAAATATCTTTTAAGAATCTATTTTACTTTTCAATTCTACTTCAGTGAAAATATCACATCGGTTTCACTGAAGACACTATTCGTGTGATCCCAGGGAAGTCAGTTATTACCTAAACTGAACATAGTTCAAGATTTTTTTGATCCGCTTCCCTGTTCTTTTTGCAAAGTCTCCTTATTGTGCTCCAAAGCTCTCATCATTGATTGATTGATTATATGCCATCAAGTTGATGTCAACTGTTAGAAACCACAGGTATAGATTTTCTCCATAGCTATGTATCCTTAATTTGATTCTCCAGGCCTTCCATTGGTGCACTACTCACATTGTAACTAAGTCCTTCCATTGCTTCCTATATGTAGCTTTTTATCCAGCCATAACAAACTATCCTACATAAGTGGATTCATTCCAACTTGTTCCTCAGGAGCTCCCACTCCAGCTGGCATTACTTTCAGGATCACTGGAACTATTAAATTCTCTTATCATGTCAAGAGAGCAATTTCTTGAGATTTTTTTTTAAAAAGGCACTACAGCCATCAGTCTAGGTTGCTACAAGGAAATGATCCAGGTGGAATTGTTTACTGTATGGCTGGTTTACTGGTAATAGCTTTATTGTCATTGATTTGTTTATACTTTCTCATAGTCTTACACAGCTACGCACCATTTAGGGGTCAGCCTTGCTCATTCAGTTCCATGACACTATAATCTGAAGGGCACATCTGATCGGCACCAGCTTGGGTAAAAGTAAATTCATCTAGACTAGATTGAGTGTAGGCTTAGTCGGTATAAAGTTTGAACCTAATGAGGAAAATAAGTAGAACAAAAAACTCAATTGTTGCTATTGTTCATTGTGTCTTGGTTAAGATCTAATTGGATTCACACTAAACCAGTAAATCTACAGCTTTTAAAATCTTCAGTCTATGAATTTTAGTATAATAGTACAGTGTCTATAACCAAGTTAATGTTACCTAAAGTGTTAGTCATCTTTCATAAAATTTGGATTTCTATACAAAATGTAAAATAATAATATTTCTAATCTGTCCCACAAGGGGGGAAAACCCACATCATTTGTCATAATCAAGAAAAATGTTTTATTCCTTTAGATGGGCACTTACCTCCTCCAAAATTAGAAGTGATAAAACAGCTTGCCTGGTTTTTAATGTGAGGAGATGGGCCTCCATGCTTCTACGAAACAGCATCAGGTGGAATCTGAGTGAAAGGACAAATAAGGAATAGACTGAGCACAACTGGCCAGCATTGTCATCCACATTTAATTGAGGCCTGTCAGAACAGCAAGCCCCAGCCCAGCCCTCAACTTCAATGTGAAAGCAGTCAAGTAAAACCAGACCACAGCGGATGTAGCAGGTTATATCTGAGCTTAGAACTCGCATGGAGTCAAGTCATTATGATGATATGAAGGCCCATTGATTTCACTAACTCTACAACTCAGTTACATTGGCTATCACATGTAAGAGCTGTGGTGGTGCAGTGGTTATACATTATTGCAGGCCAACTTTGCTCACTGCCAGGAGTTCGATCCCGATCAGCTCAAGATTGACTCAGCCTTCCCTCCTTCTGAGGAAAGGTGGGTTCCTACCAGTTCGCACCTATTCGGTAGAACCAGTTCATCAAATCTACGGAACCTGTTAGAAGAGGTTCCAGCAGTGGACCCGGAAAGCAGGCCACACCTACAGAAGAGGTTCCAAAAATTTTTGAAACCCACCACTGTTCTGAGGTCAGTAAAATGAGGACCCAGATTGTTGGGGACAATATGCTGACTCTGTAAAATTCTTAGAGCGGGCTGTAAAAGCACTATGAAGCAATACATAAGTGAAAGTATAAGTGCTATTGCTATTTTTATTTAGAAAATTTTTAAAAGCCAGAAAAATTAATTTCAATCAGAGAATTCAGTTACTTTGCCATTCTAGGTAACTTGGGCTGATAGCAAAACAATCAATATGTCCAGTGTGAATCCTGATTCTAAACTGCCAAACTTAGCAGGTTATAAAAATGTTGGCAATATTTATTCTAACACTGCAAATAAGAGAAAAAAAGATACTATGCCAGATTCTGATTTTTAGTTTCTACTTTCCCTTTCTTCAAAAAAAAAACCCTTCCAAACCATTACCATTTGATTGAAGTAACAAAATTAGGCAATGTTTTGTTATGATTTCCAAATTACCAAGTAAGAAATGTTCTAATTACTCTTATATCACAGAATTTCTTTTACCCTACACCCGCTA
Organism: Thamnophis sirtalis; assembly: GCF_051295495.1. Classification (NCBI taxonomy): domain Eukaryota; kingdom Metazoa; phylum Chordata; class Lepidosauria; order Squamata; family Natricidae; genus Thamnophis; species Thamnophis sirtalis. The sequence continues at coordinate 82,849,105 of NW_028261381.1, forward strand.
CTGACAGCTTTCTAATGCAGTTACATTAAGGGATTCTTTGAAGTGTGTGAGGCACTTTTTAACTAGCTCCTTGGAGCATTGTTAGATATCATTGCTTACTACCTGTGGGAGCCGCTGCACTGTTAATAGCACTTCCCATTTTATTTCTGATCAGTCATATACGGGGCTTGAAATAAGTGCTGGAAATATGTGGAACAAACTCTGCCTTCCAGGGTTCACAAAAAAAAAAACCTGTCTTTTACAGCCACACATTTAGAGCTGAGGGTTTTTCATTAATGGAGGGGGGAAAATTGGCAGCATTTCATCAGCCTCAGTTGACTGCAATTCTTTAATATGAGTTATTATTCTGATTTTATGACCCTGTGATCTCTCATACAATGCTGAACTCTAACAAATTTAGCCAATGCTTACGAGTAGCCACTGGAAGGTGGAAAGTGCAGTCCATCAACATTTAGAAGACTGTCAGCTCTCCATTCTTTCCATATCCTAAGTCAGTGATTCCCAAACTTGGCAACTTTAAGACTTGTGGACTTCAACTCCCAGAATTCTCCAGCCAGCAGAGCAGAGCTGGCTGGAGAATTCTGGGAGTTGAAGTCCACAAGTCTTAAAGTTGCCAAGTTTGGGAACCACTGTCCTAAGTCCATGATGGTGAACCTGTGGCATGCATGCCCGAAGTGGTACATGGAGCCCTGCCGTCTGACACATGTGGCATCGCCTGTTCCTGTTCCAGGTTTCCTGTTCCAGGTTTCCTGTTCCAGGTTTCCTGTTCCAGGTTTCCTGTTCCAGGTTTCTGGTCTGGTCTTCATGTGTGCGGCAGTGCCAGAAACTGGAAAAGCTGGTCTTCCATTTTCCCGCGTGAGCATGTGTGCCCACTAGCTGATTGTCATGTGCCGGAAATCGGGAGTGCATTTTTGGGTGCACACATGCACCCTGGGCAGCTCCTCTTCCAGCTTGTGGGCCTGACAAGCATGCGCACAAGCTCCCATTTTGGCACTCAGTGCCGAAAAGATTCGCCATCACTGTCCTAAGTACTGTATGTGGTTTATTCTAAATTCATATGGGAAAATACAACCATTCATATCATCATCATGCTTATAGCCATTGTCTATCCAGTGCAGAATGAAGGCCTCTTCTGATGTTTCTAGCCAATACAGTCTTGAGCTTTCCTTTGCCAGTTAGGCCTGCAATAATTGCTGATGTTGTCACTCCATCCTTGTTTTGTGACCGCTTTTTATCAAGCAGAATCCATTTTATGGCTACCTTGGTCCACTTGCCATCAGTTCTTCTTGCTATGTCACCAGCCTGTTTCCACTTCAATTCCTTTACTCTCTTGATGGCATCGTATATTTTTCTTTGTTCTCTAATCCATGTGCAGGTCTTTCTATCTTGTCTTATGATGCCGAGCATGTATCTTTCCATGGCTCTTTGCACCATATGTACATTTTGTATTGATTGTGAGGTTAGTGTCCATGTTTCTCTGGCATAACGTGAGAACAGGTGGCACACAAAGATCAAAAACTTTTCTCTTCAGGCATAGGGGGAGATCTCACACCATTCATATGGTAAATATCGCCAGGGCTAAAAAGCAATAGCATTTTAGCATTTTACGCACTTTATAGCACTCTCTGGATGATTTATATTGTAGGACCCATGTTGCTGCCAATATGGGTCCTCATTTTACTGACCATGGAAGGATGGAAGGCTAAGTCAACCTTGAGGCCCATCAGCATCAAACTCGAGGTTGTGGGCAGAGTTTGCCTACAATACTGCATTCTAACCACTGTGCCACCAGGACTCTTACCTGCAATGCAATGGCTGCAGATGTAAAGCTAGTGAGATCAAAGGGACTTCATGTCATCACAATGACTTGACTTTGTGGAGCTGACTCATGTCATGGTAGTCATAAAATGGGTTGGTCACATGACAGACCCAATTTATGACCTTTTTTGTGACAGTCATTAAGCAAATACCACCTTCTTTGAGTGAAACAATGATTCATTATGGGCACAGTTCTGGCTAAAAGATAAACTGGAAGTAAATGCCAGATTTTGGCAAAACCATAATAAAACATGACCAGGCTTTAAAACTGCATCCTGGTTACCAAGCACCCTAAATGTGTTCATATGACTCTGGAGGGGACCCAACCAGAAAAGCTTAGAATCCAGATATTTAGTTTTATACTCTTGACAGCAACTATGGAGAAAGGGACACATAGCTTATTACATTACCCTTATTACTCTGTCAATCCCCTTGCAAGTATTCCTGCCCATTTCTTTAGTGATTTAGTGATTTTAGTGATTTTATTAGAATTTATAGGCCGCCCTTTTCCCTGAGGGGACTCAGGGCAGCTTACATAAAATAAGGAAGGGAGGGTACAAGACAATAAATGCAAAAACAATACATAGAAGTAAAATAGTAAACAACATTCATTCATCATTCGGGTGGGGACAGATTATCTTTATCCCCAGGCCTGACGGGCTAGCCAGGTCTTAAGGGCTGTGCGGAAGGTCTGGACGGTGGTGAGGGTACGAATCTCCACGGGGAGATCGTTCCAAAGGGTCGGAGCTACTACTGAAAAGGCTCTCCTCCGTGTGGTTGCCAGTCGACACTGACTGGCAGATGGAACTCGGAGGAGGCCTAATCTATGCGATCTAATTGGTCGCAAGGAGGTAATTGGCAGGAGGCGGTCTCTCAAGTACGCAGATCCACTACCATGGAGGGCTTTATGAGTGACAAGTAGCACCTTGAAGCGCACCCGGAGATCAACAGGTAGCCAGCGCAGCTCGCGGAGGATAGGTGTTATGTGGGCGAACCGAGGTGCACCCACAATCGCTCGCGCGGCCGCGTTCTGGACTAGCTGAAGTCGCCGGATGCTCTTCAAGGGCAGCCCCATGTAGAGCACATTGCAGTATTCCAGCCTAGAGGTCACAAGGGCCCGAGTGACTGTTGTGAGGGCCTCCCGGTTCATTTCTTTTACTTTTTCTTTTACTTTTTAAAAAGGAAATCCTATCGATTGCCTATTATCCCCAAAGGAAATCAGGGAGTCAAGTATTATTATCAAAATACAGAAGAAAAAAAACAAATATTATCTGATCATCAAATCAAGGAATGAAATTCTATTGCAAATATCTGGGCCAAAAGGCAAAATGTGAGGCTGGCCACATTGGGTAGTAAGTGCAACATGAGAATGCACCAAGGAGAAAGCTGGTTCCTTCATGAATGCATCTGAAGCCCACCATTCTCAAAAGATAATACATGGCATATTGTTACAGAAGAAGATGCGACTTAGAGGAAGTGTACATAAACCTTGTTTTGAAAGAGAAAAACAATCCAAAACAAACCAATAAGTGTCAACAGATACTGCCTTGACTAATCTCTTCCATGCCACGGTACAGCATTTTCAATTTTATTTTAAAGGGGTTTTCTGAATTGCTTCTATTTTGTGAGTTTTGTTGCTTTTCAATTTCATTTCTATAAGTATTCTATAGTAGGGATTTTCTAGTGATATTCTCTATTATCACAGACCATGTGGAATCCATCAGGATTAAGAGAAGATTGACTATAAGTTAAAATAAATGAAATATGAAGAAATGTAACCTTTGTAAGCAACGACACAGTAAGTCAGCTTTTTACTGGTGAGAGGCTCCACATTTTTAAAAAGGGTCTCCAGTGGCTTTAGTGGGTAAGAAACATAACTGGAACATTTCATAGTGTGGGTGTGTGGGAGGGTGTAAAATATCTGAAATGCATAGTTTAAGTGTGAAGTAACATTTTGATGGGCAAAGTCCTCATTTTAGAATTTTGAGAGGCAGAAAGCCATAAAGTGAGTGGAGAATATGAATAATTTAAGCAAAGTAGCATTGTTGGGCAAAACATGAAGAATATTGTGAATCTTCTTTGCTTTTTAATTCTTATTTCTGTTTAGGTTTTAGATCCATTGGTTTTTACAGGTTTCCAGTTCAACACAAAATTATTCCATTGATTTTCACCAATCATAATCAGAGCGGTCCCAAAGGTGCTTTTTTCAGGAGGCAACTGGACATTCTGGTTTTTCTTTAAAGGCATTTCGCTTCTCCTCCAAGAAGCTTCTTCAGCTTCTTCAGAGCCTAAGAAGCTTCTTGGATGAGAAGCGAAACGTCTTCAAAGAAAAACCAGAATGTCCAGTTGCCTCTTGAAAAAAGCACCTTTGGGACAGGGGTGGCTTGCTGCATTACTTCCGGTTTGGCACGCAAATATTTTTTGGCTGCGCATTTGCACCTAAAAAAGGTCTGCACATGGGCACAACATTAGAAAAGAGAGGAAACATTACATTTTTGCAATGAAGATTGTTCTGTGCATGTGCAGAACTGAAAATCAAGATGGCACCGCCACCGATAGAACCTGTTCAGGGCCGTGGCAGGCTGAGTTACTACTTTCTCGGCCGAACTGGGCCAAACCGGTAGGAACCCACCTCTGCTTTGGGACAACTATGACTTGCATGACTGAGAATCTCCATAGACATAATCAGAGGAGGTTACAAAAGTTGAAAAAGGAGACTTGAGAACATTACAGAGTCATGGAACTACAGATTACTTACCTTCACCTTGTTTATCCCACATGGAAAAGCAACCCGACATTTTCGGGGCATTGGGGCAATTTGTTATAATTGAAATGTTCTTTTCCTGAATAATTTTGTCTACATTTGTTATTGCTTTCTTCTTTTGGATTAATCTTTCTGCAAAACCATCACTTTCACTTCTTAGCATGCTGTCTGAGATTACTTTTTGTCACTGTAATATTTAACATTAACCCTGAATTTTCACTTTCCATTTCTACTTTCATGATAAGGGCTTCAGAATCTTAATTACTTCCCGTTAACAAAATGGTGTTATCTGCACATCTCAGACTGTTACTATTTTGATCTCCAGTTTGGATTCCAGCTATCCTCTGTTCCGAATCTGTCAATCTTATCATATATTAACTTTACATCTTAAGCAAATGTGGGGACAATATGGATCTCTGCCTTACTTCCTTCCCTATTCTGAACCATTCTATTTCTCCAAATTTTGCTCTTATACTAGTTTTGCATTCACTTTCAGGAATCTTCAAAAGAGTAATTTGGTATTCTGGTAACCCATTATCTTTAATATGTTTTATATTCTGGCATGACCTAATTTGTATTTTGTATCTTATTTTGTATTTTTCCTAAAGAAGAACAGATATCAAGGCCTGGATATTGAATCAACTGGAACTACGTAAGAAGTGACTCAGAATAGACTGTAACTTTATTTGCATAGCACCTGAATTAATTTGGCTAGTCTCTGCACACTTATCACATTCAACATAAAGAGGATATAGGGGAACAGTGACGTGTGATGAGGTTCATGGCCAGTGAGGTAAGTGCGAAAGCCCCACCGAAGCCCCGCCGCCACGTCCGCCATAGAGTGGGACACGTCCCGCTCTATGGTGGACACGATGCTGGGACTTTAAAGCCCTGCCGCAAGGGCCCTGCTGCCGGGGCCTGAGCAGCCATGATTCCCCCTTCCCCAGCCAGCCCACCCAGCCCATTCCTCCCCCAGTGTGGCGAGCTCCAGCAGGCTGGATGCGGGTGCGAGGGGTCTGGCAAAAAAAAGCAAGCGCCAGCCCGCCACCGCTGTGTCCAACAGGCCAGGAGTCTCGTGTTTATGGTGGACATAAACATGAGACGCCTGGCCTGTTGGACACAGCGGCAAGAATGTCCCTGCCCCTGCCGCTGCCGCGCTCCACCTCCTCGCCCCCCACCTCCTCCAACCCCCCCGCTGTGAAGAAACACACACACACACACACAAACACAAATTCCTCACAATAAAAATTTACAAATTAAATTACAATAATTTTGAATCCCCCCCTCCCTCCGTCCGATCCACATACCTTTTCCAGCTGTGGATTTCAACTCTCCTCTTGTCTGCCCGCCATGATGAAAATGTAAAAAATTAAATAAAGGAGGCGGGAGAATCACGTGCCTCCTTTGCATAAGGAATTTTTCACCTTTTAACCCTTGCTTAACTCTGAGCAAGGGTTAAAAGGCGAAAAATTCCTTATGCAAAGGAGGCCCATAGTTCTCTCGCCTCCCCCTGCAGTTAGCACTAAGCAGACTCAGAGTCACTGTGACTCTGGAGTCTGGCAGCAACTACCTTAGCCTTTTTAATTATTTTAATTATTCTTTTCTTTTCCTCATGACACTGGTGAGGCCCCGCCTCCTTTGCCTCCCCTGACTGCATGCCCCTGTAGTGATATACAAATGCAAATATAATAGCAGCGTTGGAAGGGACCTTGGAGGTCTTCTAGTCCAACCCCCTGCCTAGGCAGGAAACCCTATACCGTTTCAGACAAATGACTACCCAACATCTTCTTAAAGACTTCTAGTGTTGGGGCATTCACAACTTCTGGAGGCAAGCTGTTCCACTGATTAATTGTTCTAACTGTCAGGAAATTTCTCCTCAGTTCTAAGTTGCTTCTCTCCTTGATTAGTTTCCACCCATTGCTTCTTGTTTTACACTCAGGTGCCTTGGAGAATAGTTTGACTCCCTCTTCTTTGTGGCAACCCCTGAGATATTGGAACACTGCTATCATGTCTCCCCTAGTCCTTCTTTTCATTAAACTAGACATACCCAGTTCCTGCAACTGTTTTTCATATGTTTTAGTCTCCAGTCCCCTAATCATCTTTGTTGCTCCTCTCTGCACTCTTTCTAGAGTCTCCACATATTTTCTACATCATGGCGACCAAAACTGAATGCAGTATTCCAAGTGTGGCCTTACCAAGGCATTATAAAGTGGTATTAACACTTCGTGTGATCTTGATTTTATCCCTCTGTTTATGTAGCCTAGAACTATGTTGGCTTTTTTGGCAGCTGCTATCTGCGGGATGCAGGCAGCATGTGAAACACACACCCTCCAGTCCATGGAAAAACCTTTCTCCACGGAACCGATCCTTAGTGCCCTAAAGGTTGGGGCCACTGCTCTAATACAGTCATCGTTTAAATGGGTTTTTTAAAAGAATGGTCTGAAGATCCCTGGGGGATTGCCCAAGACTCTCTTGGGGTTCTACAAAATCAAAATTATTTACCAGTTAGTGAAGATATTTGCAAAAATTTAAAACAAACTCACTGTTCTCATTTTTATTAACAATAGAGTTTTTAATGAAAATATTTTATTCATGTTCATATCTGGTAGTTTAATATTGTTATTTTACATGATTCGATAAATATTCTATGAATGCATCAGTTTTAATTTATAGCATGGTAAATTTTTAGTATGGTAAATATTGGTAAAGCTGTTTGGTGTCCTCCATAATTTTTAAAAGTGAGAAGGAGATTCTGAGAGCAGTATGTTCTAACATATTTGTAAAAGAAAGAAGGAGAGAACATGATTCAAACCAAAACATAATTTAACAACAACAATAAATGAAATGTAATGAATTCCAAATGAGTTATCAATTTATGGAAGACAAGGTTGCTATTTAAAAAAAAATAAAGCATTTTATGAAAAGAAAAGAAAGAAATTAAAAGCTTGTGTAAGATCTCATTCTAAACATATAGGGGAAAAGAAAGAGAATAAACCAGAAAGGTAGAGATATAAATATATGACAATCCATGCAATTTTCTTGGCATCATTTTCAGAAATAGTTGCCATTGCCTCCTTCTTCCTAGGGCTGAGAGACAAGAGATTAACCCAAGGTTACCCAACTGGCTTTCATACAGGTAGGACTAAAACTCACAATATCTTAATTTCTTTGACCACTACACCAAACTGGCTTTCAATGGGGAGGAAGAAAGAAGAAAGGAAGAAAAGAAAGAAAGAAGAAAGGAAGGAAGGAAGAAGGAAGAAAGAAGGATGGAAGAATGGATGGATGGTAGGAAAGAAAAAAGAAAGAGAGAGAAAGACAGAAAGACAGAAAGAAAGACAGAAAGGAAGGAAGGAAAGAAAGAAAGAAAGACAGACAGGAAGGAAGGAAAGAAAGAAAGAAAGAAAGAAAGAAAGAAAGAAAGAAAGAAAGAAAGAAAGAAAGAAAGAAAGAAAGAAAGAAAGAAAAATTCTCATTTCTGTAAACATCACTGGAAAGTTCTTTAAATAAAACTACCCAGTGAAGGAATCAGTAATAAACTGCAACATGTATTTATATAACAGAATGTTAAGAGTCACTATGCCTCCTATAAAGAACTGGCTGCAGTGTCACTAGTTTCCTGGGATTTCAAACTAGACACATCGGTCGCTCAAGTTCTCTACCAAACCTTTTTCAGTCAGTACATCCTGATATTTTCCAACCAAGTGGGTTGTTTTCTTTTCCTTTTTTTTTTCAGAAACCATTTACTGCAGGCTTTTGAAGCTCAGAAGCATCAGAGAAGTCTCAGTTCAGCTCTAGTTGTTTCCAACTAGTGAATCTCACTTTGGCTTGGGGAACAAAAGAATCCTTAAGGAGCCATTTAATTTGACTCAGGATTCAGCAGAAACTATTGAACAGTTCTATTTAAAAGTACTAAACATCTAATGAAGTATGTCCCGTATTTGCAATTCAGATTTTAATAAGTGGGTCTTCACTGAGATTAAATACACTGGTCAACAGTTACCCTAATATACAACTAAAAAAATTCAAAGCCATTTTCCTGTCTTTTGTTTTAAGCAATTCTGCATGAATCCTCCTAATTTTGTGACCTCACATTTTCTTATATGTCTTTACAAATGCCTTGCAGATAAAGGTAACATAAGCCTGGGCACTTAATCTGATGACCTTCATTTTTTTTTAATAATTGGTTGCTAACAAAACTCATCAAAATTCTCTGAAATACTGTTGAGAAAACATGGGCAGAAATTAAGTAATGCTATTCCCTCGTGTCAAGAATTCCTGTGAATTCATAAGAGTAATAGAGTGAATTTAAACCAAATTAGTCATACTTTGGTCATGACTAACTTTTCATATTGGGAGAACTCATGTACAGTATTTATGATGTAATCCTATGCCAATTCACTCAAATTAAAGTTTTGGCAATAATCAGGCTTTCTTCTAAGTAAACATGCATTGTCTGCATCTTGGTCTCAATCCAAAGATCCTGAATTCATAACACTAAACCCTTTCTTACAAAACACTGTATTTAATTTATTTAAATCTGAAATGTCATGGTGAATGCTTATGACTCTCACAGCTGGTTAGCGATATAGTTAACACTGCAATTGCATGCTTATTCTTATTTGGCAATAATTCCCATTGGGTTTTATATAATTTGATCCTAAGTAAATACAACTAAGATTAGCTGGAAATATAGAACAATCCAGAAAGCAAACTTTTTTCACAGCTACAAGAGCTAAAGTAACACTAATGGATACAGAAAGTAATTGGAATGCCCTATTCTGGAGAGAGGGCTCACAATTATTTTTGTGATTAAGTTGTCCATAAAGATGATATATAAACCATCTATTTTCTCCAGCTATCCATGCAAAGCCACCCTTTGCTTTTCAAGAAGTTAGGAGTAGAGCAATGAAGCCCTCTTTATTGTTTTTATTCAGCAGGCCAAAGACAGCAGACAATCCATATGGAACAAAAGAAAATGTGGCCTTGGGTAATAAATTGAGTAGTTCTGCAGTAAATCTTATTTACTTCTTCCAAATCTTCAATAGCTAATACTCTAATGTATTCATTATCAGCTACATGCTGAGTAATGTAGTAACCTGACAAGATTCTATTCCACCAGTTTAGTGGGATATATAATAAATATGTTTTTTTTAATAAGGAAAACATTCTGAAGGCCATATCATATTTTGCATTCCCTATCTCTCAAAGTAACAGAACTTCCCAGAAAACAAAAACATTGAAACATCCCCCGAAAGTTGAGGGCAAATACACTGAATAGGACTGGTAACTAGGACATGGTGCTAACTAATCACCATGTCATTTATTAGCATCCTGCAGTTGACAGAAAGCCAAAATGGCAACATTTTGCAAGAGAGAATTTTCAAATCTAATCTAATCCCTGGAGTAACTCAAAAATTGGGTGCCTTTGAATTCATTCAAAAAGATTCAAAAGCAATTCTGATTTTTAGCAGGCTTCCGGGTGCTTTCCAGCTTTATCAGGTCCAAAATCATGTGACAAAACTGAACAGGGAGCTGAGTGAATTCTCTGATGTTGTTGGCAAGACTAGATGTGCTGAGAATTTTATCAAGTCCAACCTATCAGAGCATTTCCTTGTGCTTGATGGCAGTAGAAGAATACATTAGTGATACTCTGTTGTCTCTGTCTTCTGCTGCAACTTATTTAGCCAAATTTACACAGATGTGGGGGAGAAAAGGTGATTTAGTCTTGTTCTATGATTCTTTTGTATCTGATATGTTTTTCTTAGATAGATATGAATCCATATTTCTTATTCTTTCCAGCCCAAACAAATGGTTCTTCTAGCTCTCACAGGGAGTGAGTCGGTGGGTTCTGGATCCTGTTGCAACCGGTACAGTTGTAATGGGCCCCAGCGCCTTCCAAATGAACGTGCGCAGTGCGCATATGCATCTTACCATCTAGCGACGCCTCCGCAATGTTCCAGCTGCTTGGCGGAACTTCACGCAGGTGCTGTACATGCCATGCAAGTGCGCGGAAGCACCGAAGAATTTAAAGACAGGTAAGGAGCGTGGGAAGGTGGGTGGGCCCTCCAAAGCACCGTAACAGAATGGTACCTGGTGCTCCAGGCAGGCTCCAGTACGCCTGTATCGGGGCATACCACCAGCACCCAACCACTGGAGTGAGTCAAGGAAAAAGTTCCCCACATTAAATCTTCCCTACCTTAGCAATGGAAAGAGACCATCTGGTGACAAGAATTGGTGACACTTAATAGAGATAGTCTGGAAGATCCTTGAATCAAGTTAAGTGACCTAGAGAATAGGAGAAATTATGGCACTACACAACCAATCGTTCAGGAAGTAGTTACTCTAGAGCAGTAATGGCTAACCTTTTCTGGACAAAGTGTCCAAAGCATTCATGTGCGCACACCCAAACCCCCAAAATGCATTGCGCCTCCCCCACATGTGCTGCCTACACACATGCCCCACCCCCTCTCACCCATTTTTGGCTTCCACATTGGTGCAGTAGGCCTTCCAGGCCCAAAACATGGCACGGGGGCATTGCACAGCGCCCATACCCCGATTTGGCTTTCAGGTTGCTGCAAGAGGCTTTCCAGGCCCAAAACGGGGCACGGTATGTGTGTGCAGGTGCACAACCCCTAAAATGCAATGTGAGCAGCCGCAGTGCATACACCCCACCCCCTGTGCATGCACGTGCACGTCCCCCGCATGAGCCCCACCCCCCCATCATATGCGGCAGAGACCCGAAGATCAGCTAGCCGGCAGGAGGCGTGTGCAGTGGGGCTGGGGTCTGCCATAGGTTCGCCATCAGGGCTCTTGAGAATACTAAGTGATCACTTGCCACCTTCAGCCAAACAACATTCTTCTTGTACATGTATACAAGGATCACTTGAAGGAGATATTTTAGGTAACAAGTCAATGTACAATCCTCTACTACACGCTTTATACATTGAACACCAGGCATGGGGACCATCATCAGCTTTTCCTCTCAGATCTTGGGTTAGGGAGTGTTGGAATCCAGAAGACATGCAATAAGTAGACATTTCTCTATACGTATTAGATTTTTACTATGACCAATAAGATGGTGAAGACTCCTTGCTTCTCCTCTGGGTTGCTGCTGGGAGGGGAATATATACCCCACTCCTGGTGGCTGAAAAAGAACTCCACGTCCATCCTTCTATCACTTTGTTTATTCCTCATCTCTCTCATTGCAGGGAGAGAAGACTCTCCTCTGCTTCCTTTTTCCTAACTTCCTTTCTTTCTAAGCTCCTCTTTAGCTCCCTAACTCATCATTTTTCGGGGGGAGGGGGGTTATCTCCCTTTAAGACTCCTACTATTGACTGCAACAGTTCAATGAATTGGTATGTGTGTCATTTCTTGCTTCTATGCCCACCCAGCTTATCTCTGCCAAAACTTGCCTCCTCAGCTAATGCAGTTGCTCAACTTGGAGAGCTTCTGCAATGGCACAACTATTCCAACCAACCTATCAGCAGTATTCATCTGAAACAACATTAGGACAACAAAGCCCTCTCAGGCACATCCTAGGCATCTACTGAAACTTCTTGTCCCTTGTTCTACAAGTGGCTCTTATTAAGCCTAAAGAAGACAAGCTAAGCATAGCCATCAAGGAAGCAAATGGTAAATTGTATGGAAAGCTAGATTTTAACATCTTTAAGATCTCGATTTTGGAAATCCTGAAAACTGCCCTATCCAAAGATTTGCCATTTAGTGTCATTCACATTATTCCCATGCTCTGATAACTATCCACACTCTTTTCATCATATTTTATTTTTTAAAAAATGCTTTCCCAATTTGGCTTCGTGGTCCAACCTTTTACCAGATTGCACCTCAAATCTAGTAGTGTCCATAATAAATCAAAATGGCCCCAAATGCTGACGTTCATGAGATGTCATGCAATAGAGTTCTTGGTGCTCTATGCTCTTGTTTGATTTCATTACCTGACTAGATAATATCAGTGCTATGATTGTGGGGTTTGTTATTTCTTTACATAGTATAGCTTACCCAACTAGTTTTGTTGTGTGTGGATGCAATTTTCTCCTGGGTTCTCATATCAAGATTTTCTCTCAGTGGTGGGATCCTGCCAGTTTAACAACCGGTTCAGCGATCGCGCACACGCAGTTTTAACAAAACTAACCTTCCACGTTACTTCTAGGGAGTAACACAGCTGAGGCATGGCAATCCGCTCTGCCGCATGAATCATCTGAGACGATATAGGTAATAAAGTTCAGAGGCGGGCGGGCGGGTCCACCTAATTGTTGGAGTGAACTGGTTCACTCCCAGCTGATCATTGGAACTACCAGTTTACCCAAACCGGTCCGAACTGGCTGAATCCCACCCCTGTTTTCTCCTATCAAGTAGAAAACCACACACCCCACTGGCAAGAAAAGTTACTGTATATAAACATGGAGAAAACCCTACACTCACTAGCACTGATGGTGTTATCTAGTTGGGTAATGATATGTCTGCAAGCAAGCAACCAAGCTCAGAGAGTACCAAGGACTCCACAGTTTAACCTTGAACTACACATGTTCTCTTCTATTGATAACATATTACAAATATGGTGATTATGTATTTGCATGATGAAAACTGATGCATTTGCACAATAATTTTTGTCATACCTGTTTCCCCATTGCCCCACTTCCCTGAAGATCCCTGTGTTCAAATCTGCTCAAAGCAAATCATGTTGCAGTTTTACTTTAGATCTTAACTCCCAAATTCAAATTGAATCTTGCCATTTTGAATCAGAAGATTAAACTGAATCTTGGCCAATTCACATCTCTATATTTTTGATTCAGCTTCCCCCCCCCCCTGTATTTTCTGAAACTAGCGGGAACTAGGCCTTTTGCTTTATTGACAGCTGCACTCATATAAAAGATCTTAAAGAAAGTTTGGAAAAAGAACCTATTCACCAGTTGTGCATCCTGCCTTATTTGCATTTTGGTAACCCATTGATATTAAGCATAGATCGAGATAGTTTATCTATTCTAAAAAATAGATTTGCACCCTTCTTTAGCTTTCAGACTGAAGATATTGTACATATTTCACAACACGGAGACTGATCTCCATACATGCTCATATCTATGTAAAAAAAGGAGAACCAGGAGCCATGGTGGCACAGTGGTTAGAATGCAGTATTGAAGGCTAACTCTGCCCACAATCTGCAGTTTGATCTTGACAGGCTCAAGAGTGACTCAGCCTTCCATCCTTCTGAGGTTGGTAAAATGTGAACCCAGATTTTGAGGGGACAATATGCTGGTGTTGTAAATCACTCAGAGAATGCTGTAAAGCACTATGGGGCAGTATATAAATCTAAGTGCTACTGCTATTGCTACTTTACCAGTTGTTACCATCCAGCCAGACATAGTATTGGCACAACATTTTAAAATTATATCTGTGCAGTCTGATCAATGGAAAATTATGTATACTTCATAGAAATGCAGTTGACATCAGCTTTGATGTATCGTTTATTGCCCACAATTTGAGCTTTCTTATTTCTTCAGAATGCATTGTCCTGACTCAATCATGGTTCTTATTTTTCCAATCCATTTATTTCTGAGTATTAATGCTGAACTCTCCCAGCAGCTTGCATGAGCCTGGGATGTAAGAGAAAAACGTGCATGTCATTATTGAAGTATACTAGATAAAATGTTACCTTTAGATGAACTTGACTAAAAACAATGACTTGATTGTAAATCTGGATCACAGCTGGAAGCCATGAGCTAAATAGCAAAGCGGATAATGGGAGAAAGGGGGAAAAATAGCACTATTAGGCAAATCAAAGTCTTATAATTTACATAAACACCTGCTCATGCTTAAATTGTCTGAAAGACTATTATTTTAAATCCAGGCAAGTGCTGAAACTCAGTTTGTTAATGCTCAGATATGCTTGTTCCACTGTTTTTATCATCATCATTATTTTCCTTCACTCAGGAAGCTGCTGGGATCAGAATCAGCAAATTAAGTAGTCCCTCTCAGCTGTTTTGCCTGAGGGAGAGTTTTCCTCATGATGAGGTGAAAAAGATTGATCTCCAGGAAATTTATAATGGGCAAACCTTCTTTCACCCCATGTGAAATAATCACTACTATTAGAATTGCTCACTGCCAAGCATTTAATTACTCAGATATTCTTCTATGTTAAATGATCACTGCACTTTCAAATGAGCTCAGCAAATAGCAGGCAATTCAAAGTTAAGAAACATCTTCTTGACAGTCACTGACTTGCCTGAATCCATGCAGGTCTATCATGGTCTTCAAGCTACCTAATCCATCTGAAGGCAAAGCTATGTTCAGCCATACAGAGAGGCAGGGCAGAACAAACACGTAGTTAATTTCAGAAATAAAAGTTGCTTGAAGAGGCCTGAACACTCTCATCTTTTCAGAAGTTTATGGCTAGATCTACTGCACGCACACCAGGGGTGGGTTTCTTGCTGGCGGCGTCCTCGTGCACGCGCGCGGTGCACGCATGCGTACTAGCGTCTGTTCGATGCTCCAGCTGCTCCTGGAGGATCGCGCAGGTGCTGTATGCGTCCTGCGCATGCGTGGAAGCGCAGAACTCGTCAAAACCAGGTAAGGAGCGCGGTCGGGCGGGTAGGCCATTCGCCGTTGCCGGAAGTTACTTACTTCCGGGTTCGCCGACCAACCGGTTCGCAGGGACTGCCGCGAACCGGTTGAAACCCACCCCTGACGCACACACAAGCATATACACACACATCCACACACACAAACCTGTGTAGCGTCAAGTCACTTCCATCTCCACATTTGATAGAAATATTCTGTCACAGATCTCTGGGAAAGAAGAAATTGGACCCTGTAGTGAGAAACATCATCCTTGCTACACCTTGGAGGTATTTTTGCTTTTTAATAGCTCTCCAATGTTCTCCATGTCCCAATCTTGGAGGTCTCTATTTCTTCAATGGGGCTTCATTGGGACTACTTCCATAATGTCTATGTTTATATTGTGTCCCAATCACACTTAGCTCCAGGGTCATAACATCAGCACACATTCTATGCCCCACAACCAGAGGCGGGTTGCTCCCAGTTTGGGCCGGATTGGGTGAACCTGCAGTGGGGGTGATGGGATGCTCCACCCACCTGCCCAGACGCTTATGTGAATGCACAGAAGCATCATGCGTGCACGAGCACACGTGCACAGGTGAGCCAGTAGTAAAAAAAAAATGGAAATCCACCACTGCCCATAACAGCTAGAAAACATAGGATCAAAATATAAAAAAGAAAATGTTTCAAATCCTGAAATCTAAGCTTGTCTAGTGGCCAACCATCCAAAAAACCTACAAAGTCTTAACACAGAATTGGGTCACAAATTCACATGATCATAGCACCTGCCCCATGGAATGTTATTTGGGTGGCCCTGATACTGTTAGTCTTTTGCAAGGCATTGCAGTTCTAGAGAAAAGGTTGTTTCCCATGTCTAGTGGATATATGAGCCCTGTTGTTGATGCAATGTTATTTTCATTTGAGATGGGTTATTGTTATCTTTGGGCACCAAGGATTATATGTTATAAGTTTCTATGTTTCTAATCCTTGTAAACCATCCAAAGTCACTTTTATAAGATGGGGAAATATATAAACCAAATCAATAAATCTCTTTATGAATGTAAATAAAGGCTGAATTTCATACTTCAAGTTTATTTTTTTTATACTGCAGCCAAATTCCATCCACAACTAAGACAATACATTCCATGCTACATTTGAAGTCCAAGTTCTCACTTTTTAAACTGCTAATACCACCAATGGGTAGCCCAGTGGCTCAGCATTTCAGACTCTGGACTTGTTGGCTGGAAAGCTGGCAGCCCAGGTTTAAGACCCGAATGTCATGTGATGGGGTGAGCTCCTATTTTTGCCCCAGCTCCTGACAAGCCCCAGTTCAAAAGCATGCAAATGAAAGTAGACAAATAGGTACCACTACAGTGGGAAAGTAACAGTGCTCTGTGACATGACCACGGCAATGTCTTCAGACAGCATTGGCACAATGGCCTTGAAACAGAGATGAGCACCACTCCTTATAGTCAGCAAAGAGTAGCAGAGTAAACTCTGTAGGGACTCATTTACCTTTAATACCAGCAGTACAATTGCCCTGAATTTAGATATATATTTTAATATTATGAAGATTCAATAGTTTAATGCAGAAATAGCCCAGGAACATTTAGGACAATAGTTACTTGAGACAATTTAATGGTACAATCCAATAGTTGCTTTGCCTACTTACTTGTCTAGAATATAGAGGCATGTGTGCTTTGGGACACTCCATAGTTTGCCCTGGGTGGCTGGATTGAGTCACTGACGCAGTCGGCATGAGCTTAAATGGACTCCGGGGGATGGCAGAGGACAGAAAGGCCTAGAGGAACATTGTCCAAGGGGTTGCGATAGGTCAGACACAACTTTGCAACTAACAACCCATGCTGCAGAACTTTACTGGTTGAACTTTCATTCAAGGTGACATTCAATCTGCAGCTTACCAACTTAAAGCTCTAATTGACTGAGATGGGCAGCCATAGAAAATGAATGAACGAATGAATGAATGAATGAATGAATGAATGAATGAATGAATGAATGAATGAATGAATGAATGACATTCTATCAAGAGCATTTTGGAAGAAAGGGGATGTTTTGTTTCCAAAATCTCAATTAGTTTGAAGTTTTGCTGCTGAATATTTTATTTGTATTTATTCATTATTTTTCAATCCATTCAAGAGTACTGAGAAAGGTAACAGGTCCTTGCACTCACAATTTGTCCTTTCACTTACAACTGTCACAAACTCCCCATGGCCACATGATAAAAATTCAGACACTTGGCAACCTGTGTGAGCCATGGTGGCACAGTGGTTAGAATGCAGTATTGCAGGCTAATTCTGCCGGCTGCCTGCAATTCACCAGTTAGATTCTGACTGGCTCAAGGTTGACTCTGCCTTCCATCTTTTCGAGGTCTGCAAAATGAGGATCCAGATTGTTGGGGGCAATATGCTGACTCTGTAAACTGCTTAAAGAGGGCTGTAAAGCACTGTGAAGCAGTTTATAATTCTACATGCTATTGCTATTTACAATGGTTGCAGTATCCTGGGTTCATGTGATCCTTATTTACGAACTTCCCACCCATCTTCGAACAAGGAAAATCAAGGGGTGGGGAAGCCAGGTTCACTTAACAACCATATGACTCACTTAACAATTGCAGTGATTTACTTATCTGTGACCAAACAAAAGTTGTAAAATCGGGCATTTAAATAGCCACCTTGCTTAGCAATGGAAATTCTGGTCCCAGTTGTGGACATAAGTTGAGGACTGCATGTACACATTGCAATACAATATCCATTATGTCAGTCATTCAGGTCACTGGGCTTGCCATCTGTATATGACAAGACTTGCAATGCCACAGATGCATGCGGTTGGGGGTAGGCTAATCTGTATTACTTAACGTTGACTCTTTCAACACCAGAGGATGGATATAACAACAATAGTATCCATTTAATCTAAAATAATAGTCTCCAACTAACCTACTGGCTGATAAAGGTTCTTCAGCAAAGGAGGAAATGCATAAGATTGCCTTCACCCTGATTTAATTCTTTGTGATATCCTGTGCAAGCAATCATGTAAGGAGAGTCTTCAAAATGAGTTATTTCCCTGAGTTCCAAAGACACAGTTGACTTCAGATGTGCAATTCTAAAGGCAGAATGAACAGAAATAATCTGAACATTGTCCTGAAAATGCTCCTCTGGGGTACCCTTTGCCCTCTTTAGAGCTCTGTCATTAGATAAAAGAAAGTCAATAGCTCCAAAGGTAATTTGAGGAGGAGAAGAGAATCTCAAGTAGACTTTGTCCCAAAGCACATCTCAAATCACTCACCATATTGGGCTGAACTGTTGCAGATAGAAGTGGAAAATTGAACCCTTAAATAGGTGTTTGTGTGTATTTGTGTCGAGTTCTGTGTATTCCAGAGAATATCAAGTGTTGAGGCTTTATGAAAGCATGAATTAAGAACCTCAGGGAGCAGAAGAAATATTGATTTTGCACAGTATGTTGCTCAGTCAAGGAAAGCACCGAGATAATCAGCAAAAGTTAGCTGCTTGAGATTGTACATACAACCCAACCCAATCATATTTCACTTTCAAGGCTGGCACTTTTTAAAAAGCACTTAATTGGCTGCCTTGTCTTTCTCTATTGTTGAAGTAATGTGGACGGGGAAAAAATGCAATACTGAACCCTTTCAAAATGCCCTGCAAGAACAGCACAAACACATTTCTGTAGATAGCAAAGCAATTTCACTGTTGCCTAATCTCATGGACGGGTAAGTTTTTAATGGAACACTATAGGTCAGAGAAATATATTGAGCTGTTAGCCATGCTGCTTGCCAACATATGTTGAAGCTGTATGTATATAACGTCTACGTGCTGCTTATTTAGAAAAGGAATTTAGGTCCCCTTAAATCTTCGAAACTCTGCCTGCACCAGACTATTTCTGCCTCTTGCTAACCTATTTTCATTGGGGGAGATTTCTTTGGAAGCCATGACAGATAGTAGAAGCTTTTCCTTTGATGATAAGGACAATTCTGGTGTCTTTTTTTTTTATTCCTTCCCCGTGACTTTTTACTTTAAAGATGTTACTAGCAGAATGAGAATGATTGTCCCAATATTATTTTCAGGCAGGAAAATTAGAATTCAAACCCTCCCATGATCCTTAGCAGTGTCTTCATCCCTTTTCAAAGTCTCTCATTGCCTGCCATGCCCGCAGTGTCTGAATTCTTAAAGGAAACTTTTGGCTCTTTAAGAATAGGATGAAGAGAGAACTGAAATTCACAAAAATGGAATCAAGACAAGTACCAGTTAACGGTGGGTTTTACCCATCCCACCCAGAGGTGGTATTCAGCAGGTTCTGACCAGGTCTGGAGAACCGGTAGTGGAAATTTTGAGTAGTTCAGAGAACCGGTAAATACCACCTCTGACTGTCTCCTCCCCCCCAATCTATTCTTTGCCTCCCGAGTCCCAGCTGATCGGGAGAAAATGTGGATTTTGCAATAACCTTCCCCTGGAGTGGGGAGGGAATGGAGTTTTTACAATAACCTTTCCCTGGAGTGGGGAGGGAAGGGAGATTTTGCAGTATCCTTCCCTGGAGTGTGAAGGGAATGGAGATTTTACAGTATCCTTCCCCTGCCACGTCCACCAAGCCACGCCCACTAAGCCATGCCCACAGAACCGGTAGTAAAAAAAATGAATCCTACCATTGAATCCCATCCAAATTTGAAATAGGACCACTGACCTGGGCAGTCACCTCTAGTTTGGATGCTTGTCTCATGTATGCTCAAGCATATAATTTGTTATCAATGGCTTCCGGGAATGCCCTGACAAACTGAAGATGGAGCTGACAGCCATGATGTTCAGGAAGCCAATGAATGAATTGGCTTCCTGAACATCTCTCCAGATCAAGGAGAGAACTTGGGATCACTCAGAATACTTCTTGCAGACACTCCCCACAATGAGAGGAGTAAAACAGCCAGTCTCCAGCCAATTTTAGAGTTCTGGGAACAAAGAGTTAGCTTTGAGGGAACCATGGTTCAGAGTCTTCAAGAGGATGCTGGGTTCACCCATTTCACATCTTAATCGTTTTTTATTTGAAATGGCTTCATATTAAGAATTTCCAAAGGACAAGTTTCATTACAGTTAGTGATTTTCCTTCAACCTGTAGCAAAAGAAGTTTTATGTATAAGTCTAAAACTTAAAGGGGAAAAAAAATCTGTTTGGAAATGAGCCACAAAAGGGGATTAGAACATTAATTCTGGAAAGCTTTCAGATGGACTAAAGGGCCAGATTGACTGGAAGTAAGATTTTGAAAAGTATGAAAACTTCCTGTAGTTTGTTTCAAATATTATTAAAATATATGAAGATTTGGAGTTTAAGAAATCTCTTTCTCGGAAAATGTTGTTGGTGACAGAAAAACATGCTAAGAGGAAGCCTTGAAGGTTGGTTACTAGAGGCAACCAGAAATAATTAACAATTATAATTAAAGAGAAGAACCATTAACACAGAATGGAGAAAAGTATTTTAACTTTGGAAAAATTCAAGGATATTTGGCAACAATGTATCCAGAATTTTCTCTTTAGACTATCTGATATAATAAAAATGAACTTTAAAAGAAGAGATAGAAGAAGAGAGAATAATTGAAATTCAGGCTGTTTTACATATCATTTTAAAATTGTCAGGATACAAAAATAATACTGATAAAGATTGAAAACAGGATTTGCAAATGAAATCAGCTGAAGTTTTAATAGTTAAAAGGGACACACAAATAATAAACCATAAAAGTGACTTATACATATACATAATTTGGACATTTTTTTAATTATTTTCATTTACAAAAGATATATATTATATTTATGAAGGAATTTCTGAGAATAGAGAAAGAAAAGAATCAGCTTTGGGGAGATTACCTAAAAGGTATAAAAATAAAAACCTTTAAAAGTAAAATGAAGTTGGCTTATTCAACCAAAGCTAAAATGTATATGATTCTTCTTTTAATGGTTTTTTTCTTGACTAGGACTGAATGATGAGGCTTTAAACATTTGTTTATACTATAGATAAGTTAGGAAAAGAAGAGAGTTTTTTGTTGCATTTTTAGGGAAAGTGACAAGCTATGCTATTAAAATTGAGAGACGAAGAGAACTAGATAAGAAATTAATTTGTGGGACATAATTTCAAGGGGTTAAGGTTTAAATTTTTAGTAAATTGTTGTTTCTGGTAGCTCCAATGTATTTTTTTTCTTGATTAAGTTTGAATGATGTTCTAAAATATTTGTTTATCGTTATGAGATAAAACATGGAAAGAAGATATTTTTTTCCCTTTGTATCTTTAGAGAAAATGACAAGACACTGCATAAAGGAAAGACATGAAATTGCTTTACTTGTTTAAAGTTAAATTATATGTATTTTTGGTTAAAATATTAGAGAAAGTATTTTGGGGGATGTAATCTGGATTCCAAGGTGGCGGGAACTGCATTCCAGAGGATCAAAAACCAGCAAAGTTTAATTTGATTGGGAGAGAGAGGACCAAGATAGCTCCTCCCTATGATGCAAGTAATTGCTTTAGTTTGGCAAGATTGCTGTCTACAGGTGAAGAACAATAAAGGAAACTGCTTAAAAGTAACTGTATCTTTCTTGGTTTTTGGAGCATGACTGATGTTAAATCACTGGAAATATTTGTACTATCAAGGAAGAAGTCATTTCATTCTATATTTTTTCTTCTTGTTTTCCTTGTTTATATATTTCCCTTTTTCTCCTCCTGCCCCCCCCCCTTTCTCCCTCTCTGTGGTTTTTATTTTATTTTCTTGTTATAGTTTTTTACGTTTATATTAGTTTTTCATCTTTGGATTTTCAATGAAAATTATTATTTAAAAAATTGAAAGCAAGGAGCCAAACAAGACACTCTAATTATATAAATGCACATTATTTCATGTGACAGATATATTATCCACCTCAAGGACAAATATCACCGATCTCACAGCAAATCACTAGCAATATTGTTATTGGAGAGAAATGTATCCCAATATTCAGGAAAGTACCCATTGAATAAGCATAGAATGAGGCAAAGTATTAGGTGAAATAAGCTGTTTTGAAGTTTCATAAATAAATGTTTATCTTCCTTGTTCTATGCTGCATATCCTATATAACTATAGTAATGCCTCTCATGGAGTCTACCTTTGTACTTCCAAAATACATACACATGTATACATTTTAAAATAAAAACACAAATTTCAACAGACTATAATTCCTTACTAATGCAAATGAAAGTAATATTCACTTGAATCTGAGAGATCTGTAGCTTCCTTCAGCAAACTGACTTTTAATCAATGGAATATGGTAAGATTCAGAAGTAGTTTATATGGGACACAGTAAGTCAATAAAACATTAAGTCTTTAAAACTTGCCTTAAATGGGAAATAGAATGCAATTTATTGGAAAATATAATTTTTAATTTCATCACAATAGGCTCTAGAGCCTTTGGCAGTGTTTGGTTGCTCTTCAGATACAAAAATTGAGAACAACTACATTTACACGGAGGCAACAGGAACAGACTGGCATCAGTGACATCACTCAAATCCTATCCTGCTTCTATAGGTAGTAGCATTTAGGTGACTTGCCTAGGCAAGTAATCAGGGTTGTTCTTGATGCTTTAATGAAGGGATATCCAACTTTGGCAACTTTAAGACTTGTGGACTTCCACTCCCAGAATTGTCTACCTGAGGAATTGTTGGAGTTGAAGTCCATAAGCCTTAAAGTTGTCAAAGTTGGCCATCCCTGCTTTAATGGAAGACAACCAGAAACCCCATGGCTTTTGACTAGACTGGAAAGTACATATCAGTGTTCAAATATTTGGAATATGTTGTGGCAAAAGCAAATAACTTTTGTATATTATTGTCAAGAAAACTATATGGATATGATTTAGGCAGCCACCAAGATGTAAGCTAAACTTAAAGGAAATGTAATGTTATCTTTTAAAAAGTGTTATGGAAAGAAGAACCTGAGTATTCAAAAACAGAAAGCAGTTTCAGCATAGTAGTAGTTTTAAGTATTCAGTCATATCTGACTCTTGGCAACTTTAGGGGCAAGTGCTCTTCATGCTACCTTGCTTTTTTCAGTTGTGGGATGTTCATCTTTCCATCAGCCTTGATGGTGTCAAGCCAGAGAGTTCTTTGCTTTCCCCTTCTTCTTGATCCACTAACCATTCCTAGCATCGTTGCCTTCTCCAATGAATTTGCACACATGACATAGCCAAAGTAAATCAGACATAGACTTGTGATTTTGGCTTCTAGCCATGTTTCTGGTGAGTTTCAACATACTCTTGTAATAATGAATACCGTGTTCATATTTAAAGCAATATTTCTTTACGGGTCAAGATAATCAGTTTTTAAATTTGATTCAACCCAGCCAAAGCACTTTTAAATCTTATTAATCTCAGCATGGGCTTAAGTGCCCCCCATTAAAATCAATGGGATACCAAAGGACTTCACTTTATTGGGTCATGCCGCTACTTTTAGTTGAGATCCATACTTTCAGAATTAGATGAAGGGACATAATAAAAACTGGATGACTATACATGCAGCATGTGTCTTTGTGTGTGTGTGTGTGCGTGCACGTGTGCCATTGCACAGATCAATAAGCTGCTCACAAATCCAATCCAGTATGATTGCAAAGATCTGAGCAGGTTCACCTTATTATTGTACTATAGTTCATTTAATGCTGCAACTGTAGTTCATTTAATGCTGTGCTGGCTTCTCTTGCATTTTCCTTATATAAAAGTTAAGTAGCCACTACAAAAATGAATCATCTAAACTCCAGGTAAAAGCCATCACAGTATGAAAGTGGAGCTCCTGCTGTGAAAATGATATCAAACGTTATATAAAAAGAGCTATCCTATTGAAAGCGCTGGTGGTTTGTAGTTTACCTCCTGTTAGCAGTTCTATCGGTATCGATTTCAAAAACCTGTTTGGAGAGCTAAGCTCAGAATTTTTATGAAAGCTTTTGTAGAGCGCAAGCTGTAAGCATCTTTCCGAAAGTGCAGTGGCAATATCACTTCATCACTGGTTCAGTCTTCCTTCCAATATCTGTACATGGCAGTAACAACACTACACACAAAATCATGGAGCAAGAACAATGATCTGGAATTGTTGCTGTTTGGATTTTGACATGCTTCAGTCAGTTCTGAATAGCATAAATGCAATCAATGTGAATGACCCTAACATTTTCTCAAGGCATTTTCGGGGAGGTTGGGAGGAAGGTTGTAGTGTAACTTCCCAAGATCCAAGAGTGGATGGAAGGAAGCCCATGGTATCAAAACTCTGATGAAGAGAGTAAAACAAGCAATGATTTCTTCTTTGACTGTTCATAGCTGAGATCTTATCCAGTTTAAAATCTAGAGAAGAGATGGGGGAAAATCCAGGGTTATTACAAATCTATTTTATTTTTGCATTGCTTCTTTTTATATTTTACTTGTAAACTGCCCAGAGTTGCTCAGTCAGACGGTGTACTAATTTGATAAATAAATAAATTTTCTTTCAGTACAACCAAGGAAAAAGTAATTGTGGATATACTACAGTCTTTGCCTGAAACTGATAAAATTTTGACAATGCAGGCAAGAGTTTTGACAGCATTGGAAGTTTTGGCTCAACTCCACAACAAACTCCATGGTTATGTGGGAATGAAGCCTTAAAAAAATAAAAGACATGGTTATTCATAGCTGCATATCATACAAATTGTAAAAACTTAGCCTTAAAAATCATACACTCCCTGCCTATAAATCTTAATCTCTCCAGGGCAAAGAAGAAGGAAATGCAAAATGATTTCTACAACCCTGAAGTCACTTCTACCAGTAGGACTTGTATCACTGGAAGAAAACTACCAATGTATATCTGGAAACTATGATTGGGATGGGATGGGATGGGATGGGATGGGATGGGATGGGATGGGATGGGATGGGATGGGATGGGATGGGATGGGATGGAATAGAATAGAATAGAATAGAATAGAATAGAATAGAATAGAATAGAATAGAATAGAATAGAATAGAATAGAATAGAATAGAATAGAATAGCTTTATTGGCCAAATGTGATTAGACACACAAGAAATGTGTTCTATGATGCAGAATCTCTCAGTGTACATGCAAAACAATTGAAGTAATAATAATTATAAGCATGATACCAATAAAAGGAAGTAGTAGAGAAGATGAGAAGGATGATGATGATGATAATGGTGATGATGATGATGATGATGATGATGATGATGATGATGATGATGATATAGCATACTACATGGGTAAATATATTTAGACATAAGACAGTACCGTGAGAATTAGATGTTCAGCAGAGTGATAGCATGAGGAAAAAACTGTCTCTGTATCTTACTGTTTTGGCATGCAATGCTCTATAGTGGTATCCTGAGATGAGGAATTGAAGCAGTTTATGTCCAGGATGTGAGTGGTGTGTGGATATTTTCTCAGCCCACTTTTTGGGCTCCTACAGGGTACACAGATCCTCAATGGAAGGAAGGCTGGTTGCACTTGTTTTTTCTGCACTCCTAACTATCTCCTAGCCTGAGCCGAGGTGGCGCAGTGGTTAAATGCAGCACTGCAGGCTACTTCAGCTGACTGCAGTTCAGCAGTTCAGCTGTTCAAATCCCACTAGGCTCAAGGTTGACTCAGCCTTCTATCCTTCCGAGGTGGGTAAAATGAGGACCTGGATTGTTGTTGGGGGCAATATGCTGGCTCTGTAAACCGCTTAGAGAGGGCTGAAAGCCCTATGAAGCGGTATATAAGTCTAACTATTGCTGTTGCTATTGCTGTTCCTGTCCTGTTTGGTTGCTGTACCAAACCAGATAGTTATAGAAGTACAAAAGACAGACTAAATGATTCCTCGGTAGAAGCTAAGAAGCTACAAAGGTTAGCATTCTTTGTAACACACCTTACCTGATATATGTACATATACATATTTGTGCAGTTTTGGCTATTATATATTTAAAATGTCATAGAGCTAGAAAAATGTACCAAGAAAGGGAACAAATCAAGTGATATGTACCGTGTATAACCTACAATTTTATTATTTGGAGCCTGCATCCAGTTTTAATATTGGGAACAAAAATCAGTTACTCACCTTCCAATTTCTAATTTGGGCAGAAGCATTCTCAATTTAGGTGATCTGTAATATAAAAATACAGAATTGCCTCTTAGTTCCCCTTTATAAGGAAATCTGAAATACTGGTATTTTGTTACCCAAAAAAGAAAAAAGGCAGAGATAAACCAAACTGTCACATACCCTAAACCAAGATAGCTTTGGGGAAATATGTTGAGAGTCACATCTCAACACATGAGTGTTTGATCAGTGAAATGAAGCTATCCACTTTCATACAAATGTAGCTATGTGGCATCTAATACATTTGGTTTTGGTGTGGTAGGTTTGGGTCCAAAGTAACTTCTTACCCTTGTGCTAGAAAATACATCCTTTCCAGACCCATTCTAATCAAGCTGATCTCCTTCCATGGAGGCTTAAGATATCAACTGCTGCTATTTCATTTATACTAGGATACTTCTATGGTCCCACTGCATTCTAAATGTTAGGATAACTGCAATAACATTAAGCATGGAAATATCCTGCATTTGAATAATAGATCACTATAAACAGAACTATTTATAGTCTCGTGTGCCAAATAGATCTTCAATGAAAAACATTCTTCCAACTTCCCAATAAGAGTTTATAATATCACTATTCATATTCTATTGGTTGAAAAGTTTATATTGATGTGCTGTCTTGATTTTTCTGCTTACCTTCTGGTTAACCTTCATTAAAGGAAATATTATCAGTCGCCTGGGCGAAAAATTTTGGTTATAATGTGGAATTGGTTATGTGGGAAAAACTTTGGATACTTAATCAGAAACTAACATTAGCTACGGTATATAAAGAAAATCTTTATAAGATGTTCTACAGATGGCATCTCCCCCCCCCCCCCAGCACGGATCTCCAAAATGTTTAAAAATCTGGCCCCAAATTATTGGAAGTGTAAAAAAATACCTGGCACTTTTTATCATATGTGGTGGACATGCAATGAGACCAAAAGATATTGGAAAATGATTCAATCATGGTTGGAACAAATGGTGGGAGACCAAATTTTGTATAAACCAGAAATTTTTCTCCTAGGCATAATACCAGAGGGGTTTAAGAAAAATGTATTCAATCTAATTATACATGTACTAACTAACGCGCATAACTTTTGTGCAGTATTGGAAAAAAGAAAATACATCATCAGAGCTAGATATAATCAGAAAAGTGTTGGCCTTTGTGGAAGCAGATAGGCTCACTCTTGAACTTAAAAGTAAAGGGGAATCAGAATATTTTGAAGTCTGGAACAGATTTTATGATTGGTATAAGGCAAGGTGACAAGACTGGAACAAACTGTATATATTGTGATTGGACAGTAGGATAGATAATGCACTAAGTAGGCTAATAGTTAATGGTTGAGATTAATTGTGTATAATGTGAATGTATGGTCACTTCAACCCTGCAGTACTGCATTGTTTTAAATGTAAAAATAATAAAAAAATATTTTTTTAAAAAAAGGAAATATTCTCAATGTTCCATCTATGGAAAACTCCATAATAAAATTATTGTTGGTAAGATTTATGGAAAAGTGGACTAGGGAAAAAATTAAAACAAATTAGGCAGAATGGGGATAGCCAGATATTTGGGTAGGATATAATCCATAAACACTGATGGACTTCCAATTATAGTTGAAGAATTTTGACTGTGCCTAAAAAAAATAGATTATTAAAGAAATTGTGTAAGAGAAGTCTCGGAGCCAGAGAAAGAAAAGGAAGTATTTCAAAAAAAAATAGAACAAATGAAGAGTAGATGGATGTTTCAGTCTCATCTGGAAAAATAGCTGTTAGCCCTTCAGTAAACCAAAGTGAAGAAAAGTAGTCTGAACAATTCACAGAGACCTTGTCTTACTGAATTCAGTAATAAATAAGAGCTGGAGTCCCGCTTATTCACTTTCCAGGATTCTATATCTCACCTTTTCTTTTCTTTTTGCCCCTTGCTTTCATACTTGATAAATGGAACTCCATGCTTCCTTGGTCATGTATTGCTATTAAGGAATTGTCAGCACACACGGTTAACAATCTCTTGTCCATACACACCTAGCACCGCCAGTTGAGCGAAGTTGTGAGCATGCTGAGCTTCTCTGTCTCTGTCATCCTCAGCTGAGAAAGTTGAGAGTTGTGTTTTCTTTTATGAAATACCCTCCCCAAAAAGAATTCATTTGGGATCCGAGTCTGATGACTTTTCAACATCAGAAGCCTCCTTTATTGTCTTAGGATTTTAATAACCTATATTGTTCTTATTTTATTGTGAGTCTGTCTCCCAGTTATACAGTAAGTTATCATTGGCTGTTTGTTTCTATTTTTGTCTGCTGTTATTGGATTTAACTGAAGGCCAATAAACGGCATGGAATGATGTCTAATAACCATATTTGCTGGTCATAAACTGGCAATCCACAAACCCATCATTTTTTTAAAAAAAAGATCCTATTGATACTGAAAATTTTGTAGGCATTGCTGTAATTGTTTTTAGCCTAATTCCTACAAGGAGTAAATCATTTGCATTAGTTCTTCCCAATCAGTCAAGGAATCAATGCGATGTCAGATCATCACAATCAACAGGGTTAAATGAATGTCACACATTGCAAGGCCTTCATTGCCTACAATTGATGCAATTGGCTAGTTTTAAAACCACCAAAAAATAGGATTTCCTTAAATCTATGGTTTCAAGTATATATCTAAACAGCACTAACCACTAAGAGTTCGAAATGAAAAATTGTACATATACGAAAAAGCAAATACCTCCAAAGATTTTCCACTGAGGATCGCAAGCTCCTTCCACATCAAAGAAAATGACTTTTAACTCTGGTGATCATTATTCAACCATTTATTTATTCCTAGTGATTTCTTTTTAAAACAAGACAGGAAATTTGGTGACACTCTCCTGCAGATCTCACTGGTGCACTGCTCTTTTTAAAAAAATGAAAAGAAAAAGCTACTTTTGATCCGCTTGATTTCAGCTGAGTTATTTCCAAATCCACATGTTGAAGTAATCATTTCTCAATGGAGCTTTGTAAACTTTTCAACTCCTAGAAAGTCACTCGTGCTGTTTAGCAAGGTCAGGCTGTAATGAGCACAACTGCTTTATTTGCGATCTGTGGCTCTGAGGGATTAATTGTCCCTATTCGGACTCATCCGCAATCTAAGGCCGAATTGTCAAAATGATCCATCGCTTTTGTCCCCAGGCCCATGGTTTCATTATTAAGGTGCATTCTAATCAATAGTAGCATTTTTAACTTTTTGCCCCTTACTTTTTATCAATTCTTATTATCTAATGACCAATACTAAAGTGGGTGCAAGGTTGTGTTGTGTGTGGTTTTTTCCCAGAAATGTCACTGACAGATTACATCGGGCCCTCGCATGCATTTGTAATTGTACTTGATTACCATTATAAGAGCTGAATGGGAACAAAGAGGGAAAGTCAAGATAACAGCACTTCGTTTATTGGGCTTGGTTTTCCATTTCTTTGAAGGCATCTCATTAGCAATGTTTAACTTTGAAATCTCAAAACCTAGTTTATTTTTCCCAAATTAAATGTTTGATCAGCTTCTTCTCAGATGCCACAAAACAATGAAATCTGAAAATCTTATA
The DNA here is from genome assembly GCF_051295495.1 of Thamnophis sirtalis. Classification (NCBI taxonomy): domain Eukaryota; kingdom Metazoa; phylum Chordata; class Lepidosauria; order Squamata; family Natricidae; genus Thamnophis; species Thamnophis sirtalis. Next base: position 82,878,940 of record NW_028261381.1, read on the forward strand.
TGAGATCTATTAAGCATTCTCTCGTCTGAGGGTAGTTTGCTCAATAAGATCTGCCTTTGAGTCTACATAGACCTGTGCAAGTCCCTTATCGAAGCATGGGGTATGTAGTAATTTTTAAAGAAGGAAATAGTAGGAATAGTAGGAATTTTAAACAAGGAAATAGTAGTGTACCGAATCATCTTCAGGGTTTTTTCCTTCTGAATCTGACATTTTTTTCTATTTGAGTAGTTATAGGCTTGAAGAAGACTTGCCCAAGAAAATTTTCACCCATAAGCTTCCTGGAAGAGGAAATGACTTACACTGAATTGTGTCCTTAAGATATTGTGTCCTTAAGAGAGCCAAGGTGGCGCAATGGTTAGGGTGCAGTACTGCAGGCCACTTCGGCTGACTGTTATCTGCAGTTCGGCAGTTCAAATCTCACCGGCTCAAGGTTGATTCAGCCTTCCATCCTTCCAAGGTGGGTGAAATGAGGACCCAGACTGTGGGGGCGATATGCTGACTCTGTAAACCGCTTAGAGAGGGCTGAAAGCCCTATGAAGCGGTATATAAGTCGAACTGCTATTGCTATATATTTCTGTCCCTCAAAACAAAGCACAAGGCTCAAATCTTATCAAAAGATACGGATACCCTCCACATAAGAAATTACTTGAGTTACTTATAAAGTAATAAAGGCAGGATAATAAATAAATTAGGAGGACCAGGGTTCATTTATTGGTGGTTAATAAATGCTCTTAGTTACTTTGAAATCCTGTTTCTTGTGTTTCTACTGAGAATATTCATCAGACACACAGTATCAGAGTAGTTTTTTGTGCTTGATGATATAAATTGGTTTTAATAATGCTGTTGAATACCACCAAACTGTTCCAGTGTTCTTTCTTGCCCTTGGGGCCTAAGAAAATCATCAGAGTTGCCGCCAATGAATGTAAGAAAGAAGAAAGATATTCATTATTATTGAGCGATATACTACTTATTTTTGATTGGCATACAGAGAGTTGTATGATGTGGGATTCCTACCATGTTCTTTTTAATTAGAGACCTGAATTGTGGCACTAAGAAATTAAAAAGTCCAAAATGGATGCAAGACTGAAAGAAAGCTATGCTGTAAATATTTGCCTGTCCCACTTAAAGATAATTAGCTAAAACAACCATGACAATCATAAATGGCTATTGCATAGCCCTTTTCAAATTAGCTACAAAGAAATCAAAGCCAAGTTTTCAATTAATGTATATCCCAGTGGTTTCATGTAAAGATAAATGCTTACACATCATATATGTGAGTTTCTGGATAAGCTCTAGAGCACACCTGGATAGTATATGGGCAGTTGTATGTCATGCCTGGGGCCCTGCCAGATATTTGACAATCATGTAACACCTGTGTTTTCAGTCCCAAGCTGTCAGAAAAACCAAATGAGTGTTCAGATCCCTTTTAGTTTTTCAGACATGTGGCTTGTAGGTCTCGTAGATATGCTGAGACCAACCGTTGCAGAACAAATTGATCAAATAACTCAGGAAACTGAGCTCACCCATTCTGCAGCAATGGAACCTACTGATCACCACAGAAAACTTCTACTAGAACCATTGTTCTGGCATTGAACTAAGTGTGATCATGTCCTTCTTCCAACTTTTGGAGGATCAAGTGAGGGGTGCTACATTTGCTGCTAATTCAGTACTATTGTATATGTATGAGTAGAACTGGGAATTATACAAAATCATCTTGCTGTGAATTAGGTGCACCAACTTAATTAGAATTAGAATTAGAATTTTAGAATTGATTTTATTTGTAGGCCGCCCTTTTCCCTGGGGGGACTCAGGGCGGCTCACAGAAACCAGGGAAGGGGAAATACAGCACTAAGACGACAACACATAATAAAATAATAAGCAACATGCATACAACATTCGGGCGGGGTAATGGTCCTTATCCCCAGGCCTGACGGGCGAGCCAGTTCTTCAAGGCTATGCGGAAGGCCTGGACGGTGGAGAGGGTACGAATCTCTACGGGGAGCTCGTTCCAAAGGGTCGGGGCCGCTGCTGAGAAGGCCCTCCTCCTTGTAGTTGCCAGCCGACACTGGCTGGCCGATGGAGTACGGAGGAGGCCTAACCTATGAGATCTTATAGGTCGTAGGGAGGTAATTGGCAGAAGGCGGTCTCTCAAGTATCCAGATCCACTGCCATGTAGGGCTTTATGGGTGATCAGTAGCACCTTGAAGCGCATCCGGAGATCGACAGGTAGCCAGCGCAGCTCGCGGAGGATAGGTGTAATGCGGGTGAATCGGGGTGCACCCGCGATCACTCGCGCGGCTGCGTTCTGCACTAACTGAAGTCGCCGGATGCACCTCAAGGGCAGCCCCATGTAGAGCACGTTGCAGTATTCCAGCCTAGAAATCACGAGGGCCCGAGTGACTGTTGTGAGGGCCTCCCGGTTCAGGTAGGGTCGCAACTGGCGCACCAGGCGTACCTGGGCGAATGCCCCCCTGGTCACAGCCGCTATATGATGGTCGAATGACAGCTGTGGATCCAGGAGGACTCCCAAGTTGCGAACCCTCTCTGAGGGGTGTAAAATTTGACCCCCCAGCCTGAGTGTTGGATTAATGGCCAAATTTTTGGGAGGGAAGCACAACAGCCACTCGGTCTTTTCTGGGTTGAGCACAAGCTTGTTAATCCTCATCCAGTCCATGACGGCTTCAAGTCCCCGGTCCATCACGTCAACCGCTTCATTGATTTGGCACGGGGCGGACAGATACAATTGAGTATCGTCCGCGTATTGATGGTATCTAATCCCGTGCCTACGGATGATCTCTCCCAGCGGTTTCATGTAAATGTTAAATAGTAGGGGGGATAAGACCGAACCCTGCGGCACCCCATATTTCAGGGGCCTTGGGGACGATCTCTGCCCTCCCACTAACACCGACTGCGACCTGTCCGAGAGGTAGGAGGAGAACCACCGTAACACGGTGCCTCCCACTCCCACCTCCCGCAGTCTTCGCAGAAGGATACCATGGTCGATGGTATCGAAAGCCGCTGAGAGGTCAAGGAGGACCAGGATGGAGGGATGTCCTTCATCTCTGGCTCTCCAAAGATCATCCATCAATGCGACCAAGGCGGTTTCAGTGCTGTAACCGGGTCTGAAGCCTGACTGGAAGGGGTCTAGGTAGTCTGCTTCCTCCAAGGACCGTTGGAGCTGGAAGGCCACCACCTTCTCAACAACCTTCCCCAGAAAGGGGAGGTTGGAGACCGGGCGGTAGTTGTTAAGGACAGCTGGATCTAGGGATGGCTTCTTCAGAAGGGGTCTCACCACCGCCGCTTTTAGTGTGGCGGGGAAGTTCCCCTCCCGAAGAGAGGCGGTTACAACCGCCTGGATCCAGCCTCGTGTCACCTCACTGCAGTTAGAAACCAGCCATGAGGGACACGGATCCAGAGCACAGGTGGAGGAACTCACAGCTCTCATGGCCTTGTCCACATCCCCGGGGGTAACCTCCTGAAACTCAACCCAGAGCTGTTGAACTTGATCCCCCTGAGTCTCGGCTGGAACTGCGGGTGTGGAGTCCAAGTCCGTCCGAAACCGAGCAATTTTGTCCGCTAAGAATTGGGCATATTCTTCAGCTCTGCCCTGCAAGGGTTCCCCCGCCTCCCTTTTGTTCAATAGGGAGCGGGTTATCCTAAACAGGGCGGCTGGACGGGACTCAGCGGATGCGACCAGGGAGGCTATGTGCGATCTTTTGGCTGCCCTAAGTGCCCTAGTATATTCCCTGGTGCAGGTGGTTACCATTGCTCGGTTCGCTGCGGACTTATCGGACCTCCAACGGTGCTCTAGGCATCTCCTCCGGCGCTTCATCTCCCGGAGCTCCTCGGTGAACCAAGGAGGTCTCCGGGATCCGCCGCCTCGGAGGGGCCGCAGTGGCGCAATCCGGTCGAGGGCCTCTGACGCTGCCGAATGCCACGCAGCAGCCAGAGTCTCTACCGGACTGTGGGCGAAAGTATCAGGAATAACCCCAAGCTCTGTCTGGAACCTTACTGGCTCCATAAGACGCCTGGGGCGGAACCATCTGGTCGGTTCCTCCTCCCTACAGTGGGGGTTTGGCCTCCGGAAGTCGAGCCTCAGTAGGCAATGGTCTGACCACGACAGGGGTATGATGTCACTCCCCCTCAGACCAAGATCACACATCCACTGCTCCGAGAGAAATACGAGGTCAAGCATGTGTCCCGCTGAATGGGTTGGGCCTCGGATTACTTGAGTCAAGCCCATGGCTGTCATGGAAGCCATGAACTCCTGCGCCCCATCAGAGTTTTCACCGAGCGACGGCAAATTAAAGTCCCCCAGGACCATCAACCTAGGGAACTCAATCGCCAGCTCGGCTACCGACTCGAGGAGCGAGGGGAGGGCCGCTGCAACGCTGTTGGGAGGCAGGTACGTTAGCAGCAAACCCACTTGACCCTTGAGGTCCAACTTTAACAGCAAAGACTCACACCCGACAATCTCCGGAGCAGGGACCCTACGAGGAACTAACGACTCCCGGATAACCGCGGCCACACCCCCACCCCTTCCCTGGGCTCTCGGCTGATGCAGCACCTGAAATCCTTCTGGGCACAGTTCTACAAGGGGGACTCCTCCCTCTGGGCCCAGCCAGGTCTCAGTAATACATGCCAGGTCTGCCCTCTCGTCTAAAATTAAGTCCCGGACGAGAGGTGCTTTATGTACAACAGACCTGGCATTTAGCGACAACAGCCTGAGACCAGGGTCCTGATTACTTGCGCCATCTGGTCTTGGAGTGGGACTCCTAGGGCCGGAAGGAGGGATCTCTGTGACGTAGCGAACCCTCCTTCCCCGGTAATGGCCAGCCCTAATTCACTTTCCCTTAGCAACAGAGCTAATGGGTTTCAGGGTCAAGGATGAAGTGGAGATTTTTTTTTTTGCTGTGTTCTGTTGACTGTAATGCAGATTTTATTCATTTACTTGGCACCATCCTGATTGGCAAGTGACTCATTTCAGTAGCTTAATGCTTGGGTCACAATTTGGTACGTAAAGGTGCTATGAAAGAGATGAGTAGGTAGATTTGGGGCATGGTAAATTTGAAGCTTACTGAGCACCAACCAGATCTCTTGGGGTGGGGAGGGTGTAAGTATTAAAAGATCCATATGTGTCAGGGGTGGGTTCTGGATTTTTTTTACTGCTGGTTCGCTCAAAGATGCGCTTTGGGCATGTGTACATTTGATGCATGCTACACGTGCATGTGCAGTAGTAAAAAAATTGCTTCTGTGCATGCGTGGAAGCAAAAAACAAGATGGCGGTGCCTACAGCACCAGTGATAAAATGGGTTTGGATGAATGGGTGGCCGAGTTACTACTTACTCGGCTGAACCGGTCCAAATCAGTAGGAACCCACCTCTGATATGCTTTCTTAGATTATTTGGGACCTTGATCCAAAGAAAGATTAAAATCCTACCCTTACCAATTTGTTAGTCTTCTTTTAATTAATAGAGTTGTGGTCTTCAGCTCCAAATGGGCAGACAATAATCATATTGCATCAGCCAAATAAAACTATCCCAGGGATGATTTTTCAAGAGGCAACTGGAATTTCTGGGTTGTTTTTTCTTTGAAAATGTTTCGCTTCTCATCCAAGAAGCTTCAGAGCTGAAGAAGCTTCTTGATGAGAAGCAAAACATCTTCAAAGAAAAAAACAGAAGGTCCCGTTGCCTCTTGAAAAAGCACCCTTGGGACAACCATGACTTAGATGACTGAGAATCTCCATAGGCATTTACCTAATAAGACTAGTACCAGAGATTAGTACAAAGAAAATTACACCGTGATAGTAAAATTAAAAGCCACCTTCAGAAATATGTTTGTAACTGTGTCTTTGATGTATATGGAGAACTTCAATGTATGCATTAAAAGCCAGATTCTCAAAGGATTTTCTGTATTTGTGCCGTCAAGTCCTCAGAGCTACCAGCAGTTTTCTTGAATTCTCAGGCATACTTAATTACCTACTGTGCTAATATTATCATAATAAAAGACATGCTCCTGACATTATTTGGGATGAATATAAAAGGGGATGAACACAAAAGGGGTTTCATGTCATTCTTCAAATTAGAGACCAATGCAAATGATCAGAATGAGGGCTGGAAGACTGGAGGGAAAAGGCACCAATCTATCTGGATGGTATTTCCTGCATCTTGTAAAACTTTTGATTCTTCTCATGGTCTTCCAAGCATGGTATAATTAAAAATGGTGTGCTTGAGATCACACAAATTCACAGCTTGTACTTGCACATGGTTTTCCATTACTTATTGAGCAGAAATTTGCCTGACATTCGCAGAATAGTCCAACTGCCTCTTTTTTTTAAATGCATCTCGCAATTCCCCCACCCCCTTTTATTTGACATGTATTCTTCATTATTTTTCATGTTTTAAGGAGCTTCAGAAATAGTACATTGTTGGTACTAGCAAACGGAACATACCAAGGGATTTATCTACACTCAGAAAAAGTTACTTTTACAAAGTCACCAAGCTGTTACACTTTCAGGGAGTGGGGGGGAGTTTGTGGAGAGTGCCTGGTTTTTATCTGAATCTGAAAACATTTTTTTAGTTTGCTGGCATAATCCAGATGGCAACGCATGCATCTTTGAAAAGAAGAATCCATATAGAGAAGCAACACTTTTCAAACTCAGGTCACTTCTTCATAACATTCAAAATTTCTGAATGAATTAGAAACCTCATTTCAATAATATTTTTTACATATATATTGTGTACAAATTAGTGGAACAACTTGCCTCCAGAAGTTGCAAATGCTCCAACACTGGAAGTTGTTAATAAGAGATTGGACAACCATTTGTCTGAAATGGTATAGCCCAGGGGTGTCAAACTGCATGTGGGCCGTATGCATCATGTGCTGGCCACGCCCACCCCAGCTCCGCAAAGGAAAAAACCATGAAATGTCACATTACAACCACGTAACTCTGAGAGTTTGATACCCATGGTACAGGCTTTCTGCCAGAGCAGGAAGTTGGACTAGAAGACCTCCAAGATCCCTTCCAGGTCTATTATTCTGTTATCTAAATTTGAGTTTGAGAGGAGGAAAAAAATATGGTATGTACAGTTCAAAAGTTTGGTGTAAGTATCAATAGAGCTGCAGTCATATTTATACCTCATCTGTCCATGTGCTTGCTTCTGCCCCTTGATAATAATTACAAAATTTATATCTATAAATAAACAAACAGCAGCAATAACATAAAAAAACCCATCTACCGTCTCTCCATTGAGGAAAATTGACCTAATGTAGCCCAAATCTCAGGGAAGAATCATGACATTATATTTTGATAAACCTTTTTTTAAAATATTATATATTAACAGTGAAGGATGAAATTGAAGGATAACATCAATCAGATTTTAGATGATAATAATAGGTGTCTTCATTGCAATCCCAGAACAACTGGAGCACCACTTGAACATCGGTATTGACAAAATCACTATCAATCAATTGCAAAAGGCAGCTTTAATTGGAAGAGTTTACATCCAGCCACAATACCCTTAACATTATTAAACAACATTTGCCTATCCCAGGCATTTGGGAAGGACTTGAAATGTGGACAAAAATACCAAATCCAGTCTAAATATCTGGTTGACCGTGCAACCAACTATGATGATGATGATGATGATGATGATGATGATGATGATGATGATGATGATGATGATAAGGATGATGATAAGGATGATGATAAGGATGATGATAAGGATGATGATAAGGATGATGATAAGGATGATGATAAGGATGATGATGATGATGATGATGATAATAATACTTTCATTGTTTTGAATTTTCCACATTGCAAATCATATTGTTTCAGTCACCTATCATCAGAACAAAGATTCACCTTATAAAACCTTATGAAAAATAATGCATTTTCCACATAGGCATACATACTATTGCTACTACAAATGAAATGAGTATCATTCAGTTTCGTTACACTTCAGCCTAACATGAAGTAGAAAGTCAGGTACATGGGCATTAAGCTCTTGCACATAGACCAACTCTATGTTTATTCTGCTCAAAGAAAAGAGCACCAATTGTGCAAACACATCTTCACTTTAATACCAGAGTTGTCTTAGACAGATGTTTGGACAATTTGTGGTAAGTGTTGAAAGGAATCCATTTGATTATCATTTGAAGGATAAATGATCCATTAAGAGCAATAACCAACTTTAATGATGCATCCAGTGAGTGCTCTAATCCTAGGGCTAAATAAACCTCCAGATGGAATCTTGTAATCTGTTAGCCTTCAGCGTTTAACCTAAATAATTATCCTTATTTGTGTGTCTCTGATTCTGTGAATATCCATCTTATTCTTAACCTGTCTGTTATCGGGTATTGTTTCATTACCTACAACTAAATATTTTCAATATGCATTTATTATTCTGTGAAATGGTGAAATAAAATAAAAAATTCCATCGATACCAAGCTAATTTCAGGACACAATTCCGAAGGCAGGAATGTATTTTATGAACAGAACATGTTCCAAATAATTCCTTTTTGAATTAAATGGGATATGCACCATTTTCTTGTCCAAATTAAATGGCATAAATATGGCTTCCTTATTTGAAAATAATCTGGAATATGTTTGCTGAATACACCTTAATACCAAAATACTGTATATCCAAGGAAACTAAATAGGTTTAGTCCAGTTCCAAGAATAGGTGGAAAACTACAATTTTGGTTGCTGACACCAATATCACCATAAACTGCATGTCCAATTCATTAATCAACTTGGGATGGTCTGCCAAAAGTTATTTGAAATTAGGTCCCCATGGGTTTGTGCCCACCTCCTTTTTTATTCTGTTCGTTTTGGAGGAAGCGCTTGGAGCTTCTCCTTTTGGTTACCACATTTTGCTACAATATACAAATGTTAACTAGAATTAATTAAGGTAGTAAGATTTATTAACTGTCATATGTGGGCTTCTTTGAAGCTAATAAATCATATTGTAAATATTAGGCTCTGCAAGAAGGTGTCTACATTGTTAATAAATAGAATAGCACATACAGTAACACTACCTGTTTAGCATAGTAGTAGAAAACACCATAGTTGCCTAATGAAAATCTCTTGTGGTTTTGCACACTTTTCATCATCATCAAAATCTAAGAGCATAAGCTACGAAATAATTTCAGTTGATTTATCCCATGTTGCCAATGCCTCAGTAGGAGCACAGGCACCTTGTTGAGACAGTGAATAATGGGTAAGATAATCAACAAACAGTTCCACTCATTGTTTGGAGGAAAAGATGTGGGGATTGTTGTTGTTTTTTTGTTCCCCTCAAAAAATAAATGAGTATGCCCTTAACGTACAACAAGTTCCAATTAAAATTTGATTCCACATATTAAACTCAAGTTGATTAACCCTGTTCAAGAGTTATAGCCCAATTAAAACCAATGATCTGACTAGATGAATCAAGGCTTTTCCTGTCTCTTTAAATAAACTTTATAAGTCTGTGCATCTCCAAAGAAATCTATTATCCTTTTCAGTATACTATCAGGCTTTATTTTCATTTTCTAAATTAAGATATAATTCAGAAAGGCCCAGGAGGCACATAGTTATATATTAAATATCTATTTGTTTGTCTGTCTTTTTATCTACCTGTCTGTGTAACCATCCATCGAGCAATCCAGAAAAAATAAATCCTTACACTGTCTAAGCCAAACAGTGTAAGTGGGACCTATGTGTAACAGAGGATCTATGAGAAACTTGTCAAAGGTCTTCACATCAGAAAGGTCATTGAAGAATGGCAGGGTAATATACCAACCCATATGTTTCACAAAAGAAAAGCCTTTTCATCAAACAGCTGTAGCCATTTTTTTTTATATCTTGCCTTTATTATTTTTTTAATAAATAACTCAAAGCAGCAAACTTACCTAATACTCCCTCCTATTTTCCCTACAAAAACAAAAAGCAATGAGTTGGGCTGAGAGAGAGTGTCTGGTACAAGGTCACCCAAGGCAGGACTAGAACTCACAGTCTCTTGGTTTCTAGACAGGTGCCTTAACCACTAGACCTGTGATGGCAAACCTATGGCACACCTGCTGTAAGTGACATGCAGAGCCATCTCTCTGGGCATGGCAGACATCACCTTTTGCTCTTCCAAGTTCCGGCATGCATACTCATTTTCGCATGGGGGGGGCGCCGGAAACCAAAAGAGCAGCTCCCTGGCACGCATGTGCATGCTGAGAATCTGAGCTTCCAGTTTTCAGCATGCCAGCTGGTCTTCATGCATGCATGCGCACCAGAAACTGGAAGATCAGGTGACCAGCATGCATGCACATGCTGGAAACTGGAAACTCAGCTTCCCGGCATGCATATGTATGCTGGGGAACTGCTCTTCCGGTTTCCAGCGCTCCCGCACATGCACACCAGGGAGCCGCTCTTCTGGATTCTGGCGCTCCCCCACATGCACGTGCTCCCGTTTCGGCATTCGGTGCTGAAAAAGTTCACCAACACTGCACTAGACAAAACTACGTGGTCAGTACAATATTAGGCCTGTCTGTGCAGAATGTCCATTTAATTGAGCTTTTTCACATACACAAATGGATTTACCAAAATGCATATCTGTGTTGAATATGTTAGCGTATTAGTGAGTATTATCCTATTATACTGTAATATATTTTGTGGCACTTGGATTTTAAATAAATGCACTATAAGCATAAGAGCTTGTACATGCATACAACAGTATAGTCATTTACCCGTCAGTAATATTAACTCTAGTTAGGTTTTTAACAGGTTATAATAACATAGAAAGTTAAATTTATACTCTGATTTCCTGTTAAATAGTCATGCAGTTCAAGAAAGTCCCGCCATGCAAAACCAATGCCAGTTAAAAGAAATAGACAATCGTGTCATAAACCCACCATTTGTGGTATTAAATAACTTTTTCACACAGTCTACCTGGTTTTGCTTGCAGCTTTGAACCCACCAGTGGCTACTTATGCAAAAATAAATAAATAAATAAAGAGAGGGGGGTACTAATTAAATTTGTTTATGTATGTTATCATGTGGAGCACTCATTTCCAGACATCAAGCTATGAATCATTAAATAACCGCTAAATTGGTCTCTGGAGAGAGATCATGCCTTAGAGTTGGGCAAGTCCCCACCCCACCAAAGCCAGGTGTGTGCTCTGTGGTGAACTGCTTTAAAGGCCCTGATTTGGTTCGGCTTCCCACTGTGAAGTGAGAGGTAGGAAATCATGAAAACACTGACAGGCCTCCCATCAGAGTTACTCCTCAGTTTGATTAATGAGGGCATTTGAAAGACAATTAGCAAAAGCAGGTTTGGCTGAAACTAGCTTATCAATCAGACCCCCTCTATTCAAAGCACCAAAGCCTTTTCTTTAGCAAAGAATGGCACCAGTGGGTCTCCAACAACAGACTTTTCCACCGCATTTTCAAAGGAAGCCGCGCAGACCCCACAAGCGAAAAAACAACACTTTTGTAGAAACTCAAACTCTCAACAGCAGCCAGACCAGAGATGCCACAGATGTACCTGCAGATGTTAAAACAGTGTATAATACCAGGAGCTTATACCAATTGCTGAAAAGTTTATTAAAAAAAAAAAGCTCAAAGGACCCACAGCTTTCAGAACAGTAGGGGGTTCACCATAGCTGAAGGTAGGCACAGATCAATAAGACGTACACATAAAAGTTTATGCCCAGGCAAAGTCCATATAGTTGGTTATTCATAATCATCAAAACCTAAAGGCATAAACTATGAAATAATTTCAGTTGATTTATCACAAATTGCCACATATTCAGTGCTCTCCCAAATGTATATTCTGCCACTCCCAGAAATCTCTACAGTCCATATAGTGGTGAATTCTACTCCAGCAAATTAGAAGACACAAGGTTCTAGAAGGTGAGCTATGATAGCATCCTTTCAATCATGACCAATTCTTGGTAATTCTCTGGACCAGCTGTCTACACTTTTCTTGATTTTATGCAGCTTCTTTCAGTTTTTTTTTATGCTTTGGCCGGTGTCAGTTTTGATGGTGTGAAACCACTATGTTTTTGGCAGCATTGTCTCCTTTTACAGTTGACCATTCCAAACATTATTGTCTTTTCCAATTAATTTCATTGCCTGATATGACCCAAATAAGTAAAGCGAAATTTTGTGATTTTGCCTTCCAAATATGTTTGCTTTTTTTAAAATTCTCCAGTATTTGCTTGTTTGTCACCTATGGTGTACAAGGACTGTGCAGAAATCTTTTTGAAGGAGCATCCTCTAGAAGGTGAGCTATATAACAGAATAAGAGAATAATAGAGTTGGAAGGGACTTTGGGGGTCTTCTAGTCCAACCCCTGAAGTAGGATGCATTTCAAATAAATCGTTGTCCAATCTCTTCTTAGAAACTTTCAGTGTTGGAGCACCCACAGCTTCTGGTGGCAAATTGTTTCATTGACTAATTAAATTGTAGGATTAATTTCTGTAGACATTTCATTGTGTGTTTTTGATTCTACACTTTTCCTCTAGGAAAGATTTGTCTATTGCATGAGGGTATTTTTACACTCCACTTCACACATTTATAAGAATAATATCTAGAAGGCAATTGAATTTGGGATAGTCTTCCATTCCTCCTTTTTGAAGAAAACACAGACTAAAATCATTAACATTTTAATCCTAATTCCATATATCTGAGGTATTGTTTGAGGTCTACGCACTTTACATTTGAGAAGAAATGTGTGCAATTGAGTCTATATTAACTATGGAAAAAAGCCTCAATTTTGCATATATAGAAAAAAATGAAGAAAGCATTACAGTCCCTGAAGTTGACTATAAGGCAATGGATTGATTGATACATTGATTGATTACGTGCCATCAAATTGTTTTGACTCAGAGTGACCACATAGATATATTTTCTCCATGAGAATCTGTCCTTTCCTAACTTCCAACATTGTATTCATCACCCTGTAATTGAGTTTATCAAACTCGTTGCTGGTCATTGTCTTCTTCTCTTTCCTTCCAACTTTTCCAGCATTGGAATCTTTTCCAAAGGGTGAGTCTTTGCATGATATATCTGAAGTAGCATAATTGAAATCTTGCTATAGTATAAAAGATGGTCAGCTTCTAAATCATATTACAAAAAATAGATTTTGTGATTAGGATACATTTCCTAACAGTATAAACAACAAGCTGTAAAGACAGCTTCTGAGCAAGTACCATAAGCATTGATTATGATTTCAGGATAATTCTGTAGGTCAAAGCTACTTTTCTGTTAGCTGTTTTCTCTCCATTTAGACAGTGGAGAGATTCTTCTAGTCAGAAGTTTGATTTTTTTTTCTCTACCAGAAGAGGTTGCTTTCAATTTCTCTAGCACAAGAAAAGCAACAATAAGCCTTTTCTTCTCACTCAACCAAACAGAGAGCTTGGCCTTTGTCCATCACCTCCATCACCGCCCATTTAGCATATTGACAATGCCATTCTTTTTTATTTCTCTCTCTCTATCTTGTTAGCAGCCAATACATATGGACCAATTAGGGCCACAGCACCAAGGTTTGATGTCAAGTTTTTATTTAGAAATGAAGTAAAATTATACTGCTTTCTTGCACAATATGCTCTGAAGTATTTTAGTCCTTTTCTGACACTGACAATGGAAACAAAGAACAGTTTCATTTTTCTATTCTTTCCTCAAGTTATGCCATTGGGTTATTAATGCCATTTTCTTCTAATTTCTACCTTGATCCATTGTTGAAACAACTAGGAGCCTTTCCTCAATTCCTTATGTTTCAAGCTACTATATCTATTATCTAATATTCTTATTGTACCAAAATACAAATTTTGACTATGGAGTTAAAAAAAAAAATAACATCAGCCAACTGATATGGTTGGTGCTTAGGATCTATGGAAATCTATTCTCAATCATCCAGTTCTGAGTAAAGAACTAAAGAATGAGAAGTGAAATGTTTTCAAGGGGCGGAAAAGCAATAAAATCCAATTGCCTTTTGAAAAGCATCTTTGGGACAATAGATATGTCCATGTGTTCTTTTTCTAATTGCATAATGATTAAACTTGTCTATGGCTTCTTTGAACAACACTGCAGTGTGAGAAATAGAGATTCATACATTCCAAAAGTGCTCGATAAACACAATTTCTTTGAAGTGTTTCTAGATTATTCACTTTTCTGAACCAAAAGTGCTTTTTCAACTGAATCTTCTGGTTTTTCTTTGAAAACATTTCGCTTCTCATCCAAGATCTTCATCTCTTGATGAGAAGTGAAATGTCTTCAAAGAAAAAACTAGAAAGTCCAGTTGCCTCTTTGAAAAGCACTTTTGGGACCACCGTGTCCTGGATGACTGAGAATCTCCATAATCACATTTCTGAATCTCTTTCTATACTAGAACACTCTTTAAGAGCAGGATTTACTTTCTACACATGGATATTAATGGTGCCTTGCCTTGTTTTCCAGTTTAGGTCTTATTAAAGAATAAAGCAGTGCTAATAGTTAGTTACTTTTAGTATGTTCAGGACCACTATTATTGGTACCCCTACCCCTTCGCATTTCTATTTCGTTGGGCTGGAATGCCCTTTCAGGTCTGTATGAAAAGTATTGCTATATTAACAAAATAAAAAGTATACCAGCATCTTTCCTCTCTATTTAACAAAAGACCAGTTCATCCCAATGCTATTTTCTCCACCTTTTTTAATAAACAATAATAAGGCAACTTTCCGCTTGCTGGAAAGACTTTAATTTTCATTTAAAGGCAAGGCTACCAGTCCAACGGGGAGTATAAGGAAGTCATCAGTGCTGGAATGCATAATATCTCTTTCATAAAGAGGCAGATTGTGGCTGAAGAACTTCTCACCAACCTGGCTGTTTTGCATGGAACTCTCATCCTTCACATTTTAGATATGGCTTGAGTCCAGCTATTTAATAGTAATTTAAACAATTTTCGTAAATTAATAGATAAATAGATAAATACAGTTCTGATCACAAGATGCGGAAAAATGACCTTGCTTCTATCTTCATTTTGCGGATGGAAGTCATGCTCAGCCTACAACAGATGGCTTTCACCTGGACGGGAAAGTGGCAGAAGCAGCATCTTGGCTAAAGATAATTCATATAACCTTTTTAGATTTCTTCCATGTGAGTTTAATTTTTTTCTTGGCAATTTGTGCAAGTAAAACATCTTAGAAAGAAACCAAAAAAAATGTTCACCTCCCTCCCAGACTATGATTTCTTTTGTCAACTAGAAAGCCAAACAAAAGCTCTATATGGAAACTAAACACTCTGGTTGGCATAAATTCAAATTGGCTGTCCCACACACACACACTTTCATTGCATGAAATTACAATGTCTTGAATAAGGATTAATCATCCTAATGGGCTAATTATTGTCATTTAAATAGTAGTAATTTAACTATTGCTGCACTGTAGCAAATTTGTAAACATATTCACTCGCAACACTATATTGAAACTGGAGGCAGGGAAGGGCAATCTCTTTGTTCAAATACCTTGTCGTTGATTATAAAAGCTTTTAAAGTTTTCCCTGTTCATTCCCTCATCTGGTAATATATTACGCCAAAGCTTCTAAACTGAGCAAGATAACGAAATTTTTGGAGGGGTCAACTAAAATTAATACAAGAAATTCAAAAAGTTTTGGTCCAGGAAAAAATAATACCCAAAGGTGTTTTTTTTTAATGTTTATAACAGTCACCAATGCTGTGATGGAAAAGGACCAAGTCCTAGGGCTCTTAAAAAAAAAATGTTTGCCCTGTCTTGAAAATGCCACAGTAATTTTCAGAGTCACCTTCCTATATCAAGCAACTGAAGGAAAAATTAGTTGTTTGTGAACTGAGATAACTAGGAAAATCATAAAGAGAGTCTTGATACTATTTTCTTTGATGAAACTTTATTTTAACTGTCTAAATTATAGCAGTTTCTGCAAGATTTGCATTTGAAATCAAAAGCTAAACATTACTATTTAACTGGACAAAGATACAGTATGTGATTGCATGAACATATATGTATCATGATAATTTGCTGTATCTTAAATGCTCTTCAAAGTCTACTAAAGGTCGCCATTATTGTCTTAATTTTTATTGAGGTTTCAGCAATAGAAAAAAAAGAGATTGTTTGTATTTTAATATACATAGTTCCAATATACAAACTCCAAAGCTTCTCTTTCCCAATAGACATTTTTTTTTTTTGCAAAATGATGTTACCCATATCTCTAAAAAAAAATTGTAGACAGGAATTTGCAAATCTATATTTTGAGACTCAAAGAAATTCACTGATTAATTTAGAAAGGCATTGGAGAATTGTGATATAATCTTTAAACAGACAAATAAGAAAGCAACGTGTTCAAGAGAAAAAAATTAATCAAAAATGACTATAAGAGAAAAGGTTTAATTTCCTACTTCTATGCTACCACAGTTCTGATGTAAATGTGTTTCCATTTTTCATACCTATCATGTTTCAGAATTATTTATCGTATTTTGCACAAAAACATTTGTAATTTTATACAGTTTCCATTTCTTCTGATGACATTTCACCAAGGATTATTCCTAGCACAATATGCCCATATGGTATGCTTCATTGTTTATGCCAACAGATGAGTAGATTATCATAGTATTTACAGATAATATAAATCCCAAGAATTCCTATAATATTGAAGGAATTTTAATTGATCAGCAAAATCCACCACAGCAGATTCCCACAATACATCCAATATAAACAGTATGAAAACTGTACAGGTGTCCTCAATTTACAACCATTTATTTAGTGACTGCTCAAAGTTACAATGGCACTGAAAAAAAGTGGCTTATGATCAGTCCTAACACCTATGACTGCACAGCATTCCCAGGATTATGTGATCAAAATTTAGACACTTGGCACTGAAGATCACATGATCACCATTTGTGACTTTCCCAGACGGCTTTTGACAAGTAAGTCGATTTGGCAAACCCACATTTTCTAAACAACCTCATGGTTCATTTAATAATTGCAGTGATTTGCTTAACAACCATGGCAAAAACAAGTCAAAAATATCAGTCATGGCTCACTTAACATCCATTTTGCTTAGCAATGGAAATTCTGATCCCAATTGTAATTGAGACCTACCTGTCTGCATCTCCTCCGATTCACTTTTCAGTGTGGTTTTTCAATCACACCACACCCTAACCCTAACCCTGCCAGCTGCCTGCAATTTGGCAGTTCAAATCTCACCAGGCTCAAGGTTGACTCATCCTTCCATCCTTTGGAGGTGGGGCAATATGATGATTCTGTAAACTGCTTAGAGAGGGCTGTAAAGCACTGTAAAGCGGTATATAAGTCTAAATGTTATTGCTATTGCTATTCAGTTACCAACAATTTACCAAAGGCCAGTTGTATGAAATTCACTTTTCAATCCATCAATTAGAATAGAGCTGGAAGGGACCTTAGAGGTCTTCTAATCCAGCGCCCTTCTCAAGCAGAAGACCCTATACCATTTCAAACAAGTGATTGTCCAGGCTCGTCTTAAAAAACATCAGTCATGAAGTATCCACAACTTCTGAGGGCAAGCTCTTCTACTGGTTAATTGTCCTCACTGTTAGGAAGTTTCTCCTTAATTTTTAATTTTTAATTTTTTAATTTTTTTAAAAAAAAATTATTTTTATTTTTATTTTGTTTGTTTTCTTTTGTTCTGTGTAAGCCGCCCAGAGTCCTCCAGGATTGGGCGGCCTATAAATTTAATAAATTAAATTAAATTAATTCCACTTGCTTCTCTCCTTGATTAGTTTCCATCCATTGTTTCTTGCCCTGCCCTCTGGTGCTTTGAAAAATAAATTGACGCCCTCCTCTTTGTGGCAGCTTCTCAAATACTGGAATACTGCTATCACGTTCCTCCTATCATGCTCTCTTTTGAACAGCAGTAACACTTACTACTTTGTGTCTTTTCTTTTTGTGAGCACTCCCAACATTTCCCATTGGAATACTACCCTGGGAATAATGCTAGATTTGAGAACATTTGCCTCTGCTTCTCACATAACCAAATGCACCTTTCTTATCTTTATTCAAGGAAAGGGTGATGATCTATTGGCAGTTCTAAAATGCCTTCAACACACATGTATCTCCTTTTATAACAAATACACGAATGATCCAAGGAAAGGATGATCCTCCAAAGTCATCTCCCATAATAATTTTCTATTATTTCAAAACCTTATTAAGATCAATAAAAATGAATTAAGCCAAATACATTTCATTCACAAGATGGGCATACCATACTAAAATATATTTAAGAGATCAGTGGAATGAAGTGCATTATACCCATTGAGAAATACAACACAATATAAGTGCAGCTGTGAGTTCTTTTCCCACCCTCCACCCCCATCCCTTGATGAAAATTTATTTGAAGTAGGGATATACCTGTGTTTGCTCTATTAACTGATGGATAACGATGTGCCTCTAGTTCAAGTTCAGTCATAATATCTTAAGGAAGAAGTAGAAATGTTTCAAACACATATGCATCCATTTAATGCCTCTCATTGCTGATATTTCAATTTGCAATCACCTGTCAGTTATTCTAAAGTCTCTTTACATGATGTGAGGTAGGTGACACATAGACCATGGAATTTATAAGAAGCAATGTTGCTTCTGCTCAAAGGTGAAGAGAAAATGTAGTTGCAATATCCCTGATTTCACAAGGCAAATAAACTGAGAAAGCCAGTAAGATTCTGGAATGTGTGCCTGATATTCTATTGTATTGACACTGGTGTTTCTTTCCCATTAACTATACACTCTGTTCTCTTTCTGACCTCTCTTTTTGTCTTGCAGTCATGATCACACAGAGAAGGCAGTTTTTTCCACCTTGATGAGAAAAATAAAGTAAGGTAGTATTTATACAAAATATTACCTGGAAATGCTGCTAAAATAATTCAAGACACATTGTTATATATTTTTCCTTACATATAACCTTGCCTAAGCCAATGATTACTTAATGCTACTTACTCACCTGATCATTTATCTAGCATCAGAATAAACCTGTTTGACCAGATTTTGGCAAAAAACAAACGCTTATAGTTTACATAACCACCACGTATAATATTGAGAACAAAGTGTGCTGTGAAGGTATTCTTTTTATTAGTACTGTATCAGGCCTGCCTCAGTTTTCTCTCTCAGGAAAGTAGGACTCGTGACTCCATTTATTTGAAGCAAAGGAATTTTTACTGAAAAAACGTGATTGCAGCAAAGTCAGGCACAATCTGGTGTTTCCAGACAAAGTACAAAGCTATTCTTTCCGATTCCCAATCTCCCACCCACCCACCCCTCATGACTCCAGTCAGCAAATGTGATGCTGGTAAGATGTTCTGAGAAACTCTGAGGTGTGAAACTGGTAACATTCTCAGAACAAATGGCCTTGAAGAGCCTGGTACAAGCCGATTTGGTGATTTGGTCCTCTTTCGTTGTCATTTTCCCCTCCCATTCTCCCCCACTACCTTCCCGTTTCCCAACATTTGATGACAGGAATCCAGCAAGGTGCCACGCCAAGGATGGACATCCTGACATACTGTTTCTGTGATCGTTGTTGGCCTGATATAGGGAAACCAGATGATAATATTTATTTATTTGCTTGATTGTTCAATTTGATACCATCCAAAGTCAAACAGCTCTGGGTGGCCCACAACATAGAGAATAATATCAAAACAATCTAAGACAATCAACAAAAAGCAAAACAAGATTACAACAAAGGAAATGAAAGAAAGGAAAAACAGTGAATCCAGCAAACCCCAAAACAACCTATCAACACCTAACCCCGTGATGATGAACCTATGGTGCATCCCTCTCTGCGGGCACGTGAGCCATTGCCCAGATCATCTTCACCAAGCATGCTTATGCACCTCCCACTGGCCAGCTGATTTTTGGGTCTCCGCTGTGCATGCAGGAGATGCACGCGCATATGCAGAGGGAACACAGGGGGTATGGTATGCATGCACAGGGGGTGGAGCCTGCGGGTGCTGTTGTGTGTGTGTGTTGCACTATGGGTGTGGGCATACGCATATGTGCTGTTGTGCACACACACACACTTTTGGCATGCGAGGACAAAAAGGTTAGCCATCACTGACCTAACCTGTAGCAAAGGGAAGGGGGCAACCAACCTAGACCAAAGTCTGGTAATACACCTACAGAACACCAATGTTCAAACAGGCGGGGGACCATCTGCATCTCAGAAGGTATCTCATTCCAGAGGGCAGGCCTTGCAATAGAGAAGACATGTTTTTTTGGTCCTGATAGATGAAATTATCTAATTGAAGGAACCTTAAGTACTCTAACCTTGTTAGTTCAAAATAACTGAGCAGACACCACAGAAGACAGCAGTTCTCAAAAAAACTGGGCCCTACGGTAAAAATGGATAATAAGGGGAAGAATTTTTAGGTGTTTCCATACCTTAACAAAACAAATCATTTTGCCATTTTCAGCAACCATGAAATTCACCTTGATAGCTGAAAGGAGGAAGAGGGAAGAGGATGATAAAACTGATAAAATAAAGTCAGGATGGTATAGTATGTAGTTGTAGAGGTATAGAGTGTCTCTCCCATTATTTGATTGATCAAACATTTCTTGCAATATTGGGATGAATGCTGGGCTAGCCCCCTGTGTCCTTCCCTGTATCCACAGCAAGGTGAGAGTTCCAATTTTAACTAAGCAAAATAATAATAATAATAATAATAATAATAATAATAATAATAATAATAATAATAATAACTTGGTGCTATTCCAAAAGCACTGGAATTACATTTAAAACAGTTAAAAATTGACAAAATCACCATCAGTCAAATGCAAAAAGCCGCACTGCTTGGATCTGCACACATATTACGAAAATACGTTACGACGTCCTAGGCCCCTGGGTGGGGCCCGACTAGTAACCAATGCCAAATCCGGCGAAACAACTGGCCGCTGTGATACAATTGTACAATAATAATAATAATAATATATGAGTTCAACGTTAATGTTCAATATTTGGAGTTGTGTGACCTAGCATCTTATTAAAAGATGGCTTAATATTAACTCTAATTATAGTGAATATAAAAATATACTCCAAAATAGCTTTGATATCTTCAGCGAGAATCTCATTTTCAAGAAATATTCTCTGGGACTAGTAAACAGCAAATTTATTATCTAAAGAGACTTGCCTTTAAAACTTGCCATGGGCAACAATACTATTACATTCATTCTCTTCCAGATAGACTTCCCAATATTCTTGATTCTAATCTGCATGGAGATTCTAGGTCATGTTGCATACCTAGAATTGCTATTTGCATAAAACAGCTTGTGGCTTTTCTCTATAAGTACTGGAGGGTTCTTGGAATACTTAGATATAGACAGGTCCAAAATTAATGATTTTGCTTCAGGTGTTATAGATCCCTCCCTAGACAAGGTTGACCATGATGAATGAACACTTTCTGTAGACGGTTTGATGTAAAACTTGACAAATGTTTATATGTGTGTTTTGACAGACACCTTGTGCATTTTTTTAAATAATAGAATATATCAATGTCTATCTGAGAATTGCCTTGGAGAGGTCAATTTAAACTAGCAAAAAACTATTTCACCCAAAAGGTCTATGTTGCAATTATATGCAATGCTATTCCACAGAAATATTCATATTTCTGTGAGGGATCTCTGTAAAAAAAATATTAAGCCTTGCAACAGGTGATGGAATTGATAAAGATGTTTGAATTTTGGTTGTGTTTATGTTACTTGAACATTGGAAATGTTGATGGAGATAGATGGGAATTTGAGTCAGAAATATAGGGTGTTTTAATCCAGTCAATTATTTGGATTCGTTCATATGCAGGTGAGTAGAGTTTTCTCAAGCAAAACAGATGGCTGAATATTTCTACAATGGCACCTTCTTCTATCTACTAAAATGGAAAATGTGTGGCCTCCTGCAGGTTATGGAACTTTAATTTCCAACAGCACCAATAAATGTAGTTCAGGTGATGAATGCTGAAACTACTTCAGCAACAATAGGTGGATGCTTATCTTTTGAGGTAGTTCAGACCAGAAGTATGAACCATGAGTACTCTTGCCACCTTTATTGCAAGGTTACAGTAACAGAATCTTGCAAGTCTGCAACACTTCTCTTTTCTTTTATTTTTCACAAAACTAGGGAGGGTCCCCTCTGAGATGCTTCCCACCCCTGTTTTCCTTCTGTGAGCTAAGATATCTTTTGCATGATGGTTGTCACTCAGTATCAAGGATGCAGCTGAAGAGGGGTCAAGAGTATTAAGTATCGGGGGGGGGGGCAGATAACTAACAATCTGAACTGTTCTCTCCAGACCTTAGTGAAGCATGCAAACTAGCATCTGCATTTTCTGCGTCGGATGAGGAGAGCACATCTTTCTCCTTCTGTCCTAGCCACTTTTTACAGAGGCACAATCGAGAGCATTTTAACAAACTGCATTACTGTTTGGTTTGGTGGCAGCAGTGCCTCAGAGAGAAAATCCATTCAGAGAGTGGTGAGGATGGCCGAGAAGATTATAGGAAGCTCTCTTCCTGTCATTCATTGTTTATAAGTGCTATGTGCTTAGAGCTCAAAGCATGGTTAGAGACCCCACACACCCACTTCACGGTCTGTTTCTGTTGCTCCCCTCTGGGAGGAGGTTTTCTAAGTATTTCTAGCAGGATTACCAGATTCTGTAAAAGCTTTGTCCCCTATGCAATCCACCTGGTAAACTCGCAAGATTCATTTTTCTCACCATCTACATCTGAACTAGACTGTATTGTTTCTCCATGTCATATAATATAATTTTGTATTTATTTATTTTGTCATGTTGATGTAGTGAATACTGGAGGTGGTGACCAGAGCTGTATGCAATGAACTTTTTTTTAATGTATGCCGATTAGTGTACATTCAAAGTGACAATAAAGTTAGTCTAATCCTAAATCTAAGTGTAGACTTCCTCCTGTCTTTCATTACATTGCCATATACCATTTATAGCATGTTTCCCCTTCTTGCTCTAGACAGACCATATTTGTTGTCCTAGTCAGACAAGATAAGTATTGGAAGACAGTGAATATACTGGCCCTGGGTTAATGAGCTTTCACATTTCCCAATCTAGATGGATAACAACATGTTGGGTCACTCTTGGTGAGGCCTTTCCAAAGCCTAGTACTTGGACATCACTTATCAGACACATATTAATTTCATGGATTTCACCTAGCTTCACAAGGACAAGATTTTTTTTTATAAAAGCACCAAACAATCTCAAATATGAAAACCAAAACCATAGCATACAACCTCTAAGAAAACTTCAAAGAGTGATAGAATAGAATAGAATAGAATAGAATAGAATAGAATAGAATAGAATAGAATAGAATAGAATAGAATAGAATAGAATAGAATAGAATAGAATAGAATAGAATAGAATAGAATAGAATAGAATAGAATAGAATAGAATAGAATAGAATAGAATTCTTTATTGGCCAAGTGTGATTGGACACACAAAGAATTTGTCTTTGGTGCATATGCTTTCAGTGTACCTAAAAGGACAAGATACATTCGTCAAGAATCATAAGGTACAACACTTAATGATAGTCATAGGGTACAAATAAGCAATCAGGAAACAATAAATAAGTGGGAGGAGATGGGTGATAGGAACAATGAGAAGGTTAATAGTAATAGTAATGCAGCCTTAGTGAATAGTGGTGAAGGAATTATTTCTTTAGCAGAGTGATGGCGTTCGGGGGAAAAACTGTTCTTGTGTCTAGTTGTCTTGGTGTGCAATGCCCTATAGTGTCATTTTGAGGGTAGGAGTTGAAACAATTTATGTCCAGGATGCGAGGGATCTGTAAATATCTCCACAGCCCTCTTTTTGACTCATGCAGTGTACAGGTTCTCAATGGAAGGCAGGTTGGCAGTAATTGTTTTTTCCGCAGTTCTAATTATCCTCTGAAGTCTGTGTCTATCTTATTGGGTTGCAGAACCAAACCAGACTGTTAACAGGTGGTCAGTGACATACTGGGGTAGAGTTCCTCCAGTGGTGGGTTCCTACTGGTTCAGACCAGTTCAGGTGAACCAGTAGTGGTTTGGCAGCATGGGTCACTGTAGCTGGCAGCGACCCAGGCCTGCCACACCCCGAAACCAGTTCTCCCAGCCATCTTGTTTTTGGCTTCTGCACATGCGCAGAAGCATTTTGATAGTACTACACATGTGTGTGCATGCACTCTGCGTAACTATGAGTGAACTGACCGTAGTAGCTGCCAGAACCCACTACTGAGTTCCTCGATGAATGGAATATAATCAAATAAATATTATTTGAATTCCATATTTCCCCCTGAGTTTATTCTGCAAATCTCCAGATGACAGGAGAAAGGTTAGTCTTGTCTAGAAGTAGTAAGAGGCAATTCACCATCTCCATTTTATTAAAATAAATCTGTACCAGAAAAAAACCCCAACCTAATAAAACCGTATGGAATAGAAAGTGTGACTTGCGGAAGACAGTGCTTTACAATATTTTACTTCTTTTTTTTTCTGTGCCGGTATACTAGAGGTGTTTAATTTGAAAGCATTAGAGCTTTTTCACACATCACAAAGAAAACTAACAGTAAGAGAGAGGAAAGTTTTATCCCTGACTCTGCACTGATGAAAGAACCCTACCATTATGTAAAGCATATCATGTAAGCAGGAGCATAAAATACTGACTTACTGGAACACCAGAGATTTGTATTTATGGGCCAATCTGGTGAAACCCATGGATTATGGAAGACTGCAAGAGAAAGTAAAATGTAGTGAGCATCTACTAACATCACAATTCATGACATCTAAATAAATAGAAATATTACATGTTTATGAAACTGAAAGAAAGAAAGAAGAATGTAATGTAGCTGAATAACAACATCATCAACAGCAACAATCTGATTCATCCAGGAGATTTAATGAATATCTCCATGGAAGTAAACATGGAGATTTAATTTTCAATGAAAAGGCTTAAATGTATTTTATAAGGTACAAAGTGCTTTGTCATCTAAATTGTTATGGGAACATGGATCAATTTTACTAGTGTCAATGGATAATGCTAACCAAAAAACAGGTGTGATTTTGGGGGAAAACATTCTGAATTTCTATGATCTGAGAGAAGTTAGTTTAGGTACATGGATAGATTATATTTTTCAACAAACTAAAAAATGCAAAAAAGATAATTGAGATTCAGTATTAAGGTAGAATGGTAATTCTTTAGTGACTAACTCTTTAGAGAAAGCTTTGTTTTGAAACTACACATTTGTTTTGAATGTGTAGTTTAAGCATTTAACTCTGTGTGGTTAAAAGGGAATCTCAAAGGATGATTGATTTATTGCTCAGGATGAAAGATTGAAGAAATTAATGAACAAGACAAGGGAGACAACTAATTTTAATGTAGGACAAAACTTGGGGTGGGGTCGGGTGGGTGGGGTGGAGTGGGGAGATTGTCCAGAGTGGATATTGGAAAATAAGAACCACAAAGGAAAAGGAAGCAAGCGAAAGAGACCAGAGGGAAGGCAGAAACTCTTCAGGAAGTAAAAGATCGGTCTCCTAACAGAATGAATGAGAAGCACATGTAAGGAAAATGATATGGATGTTGTTTGGAGCAAAGTGAAACAAATCTTCCAAAGTGGCACCGAAATATGTAGAATTATACCAATGGGAAGTGATGTTTGGTGGAGTGAGAAACTGAGAAACGAAGTGCATGGAGAGGAGAATGTATATAAGAGAACGATTGTTGCAAAAAATGAAGGCACAAGCAAGGCAGTAAATAATGGATATATGGTTCCAAAGAGAGCAAGGAACTATTTTTTAAAAAATTTAAGGGCAGAGACAATGCAGAACAGTATTGATGGAAATAAAGTGACTGAAAAGAACTAACAGTAGTGATTAGAAAAAGAGGTGAAAGACTGCTGGAAGGAATATTTTGGAGATTCAAATGGAAGAATAATGTTACATTGAAGGATGGCAATGAACGAGTGCTATAGATGCTCGTATTTAAGAAAGAGGAATGAAAGGGAAATTGCAAATTCTGTGAGAACATTAAAAATGGTAAAGTTGTACAGATGGAGGTTGTATAACTGAAGAAAAGGTTAAAATATGAAGTGATTGTATGACTTACTCATTGTAAATATGAAAACTCTGCATCAAGGTTGACTCAGCCTTCCATCCTTCCAAGGTTGGTAAAATGAGGACCAAATGGTTGGGGAAAATATGCTGACTCTGTAAACCACTTAGAGAGGGCTGTAATGCATTATGCTGTACGAAGAAGTCTAAGTGGAACGAGCTCCCCATGGAGATCCGCACCCTCACCACTATCCAGACCTTCCGCGCAGCCCTCAAGATCTGGCTCTCTCAGCAGGCCTGGGGATAGGCTCTTAATTACCCGCCCGAGTGTTTGATTGTTGAATGAAAGTTGGGTTTTATTATTTTTCTGTTGTTCACATATTGTTTGTTTTGACCTTGCACCTCCCCTTCCTTGTGGTTGTAAGCCGCCCTGAGTCCCCTCAGGGAAAAGGGCGGCATATAAATCCCAATAAATACCTCAAATACCTCAAATAAGTGCTATTGCTATTGCTATCTGCACCTGATGACTGGAAGAAGATTATTATTGCTTCTTTACAAAGGTGGTATTCAGCCAGTTCTCTCTGGTTTGGGCGAACCAAGAGTGGCGGCTGTCTTGACATAATGTATGAGCACTCACATGCACAGAAGGCAGTGCACATGTGCAGACCAGGGATGGTTCCTACCTGCATTGGTACTGCTTCACTTCACACATGCTATGCTGCGTGCACGTGCGCAGTTCACTGTAAATTGTTCTGCACCTGAGCAAAGACCATGAAAAATGAATAAAAAAACATGACGGCAACGACAGTGGAGACCGGGGAACCAGTTTCAGGGTGTGGCCAGCCTGGGTCACTGCCGGTTCTTCAACTCAGGCCAAATTACCACTACCGGTTCCCCCAAACCAGTGGGAACTGGTAGCAACCCACCTCTGGTGCAGACACGGCGCGTGCAAGCAAAATGAATGAATGCACTCACATTTGTGAACCGGTAGGAAAGGGAAGTGAATGCCACCACTGTTTCTCTAGGCAAAGAGAATGTTAACACAATGAACGCCTGGGAAGGTGATTAACAGAACTGACAATGGGTAATAGTGAACAAAATTTGGAAAGTGCATTGTGGAATTAAGCTAGGTAGAGAACATGAGCAGATTTTTGCTCCTCAGTAGGTCCAGTAGAAATGCAAGAATAAGTGTCAGAAAGAAAGTTCATTGGATGTTTGTTGATTTACAAAAGTATATAATGAAGTCAATAGGCCTGAAATATGGAACTTTTGCATGGCTTTGGAATTGGGAGTTGCTTTCTGTTTTCAAAATGGCTGTTGTATAGTGAAAGTAAAGCATTTATCACACTTGACTGAATATTTCATGATGGCTTAGCATTGGACAGGTGCTAAAAAAGTATGTGTCATGTCCTTTTGACTGCTTAATGTATTTATGGATAAATGTTAATGATATTAACAGAGCAGAGAAGTACTTTAAGACATAAAAAGAAAACGAATGTTCCAACTCAATTAATTTACACTTTAAAATAATATAAAAATAATTAATATGTTCTTTTAAAGGAAAGGGAAAATAAGATTATTATTATTATTATTATCAAGTAGGGAAGAGAATTGTAAGAAAGTACAATCTAAAAATTCCAGAGATTGCCTTAAAGGCATCTATTTATTACATTTACACCTCTGCTTTTCAGAGTCACATTTAAATATTTCTGGTGCAAAAAGTGCAACAGGGGGGCAGACACATTGAACAAAATATTCAACACTAGTGCATAGAGGAAAAAATAGGTGGTAAAATTATCATCTGGGCAATGGATATAAACAAAAGTATTTCTTACAGGAAAAGATTCAAGCTTGTTCTATTGCTGCGTTTTCTATCCATAAATATTAAGGAACATATTTCTGTATGTAATAGAATAGAGATACAAGACACCACCAGTTATATCATAATTACTTGGCAAAATGTGATTTCCTTGTTTTTGCACTACATGTCCAACAAAACTGTGCATGAGAATGAATTGTGACAATTGGAGTGGCTAAATAAAAGGAGTCAGGAACAGAGTACCAAATTATATGTCCTTCTACCAATTTTCCCTTTCCTAAATAAACTAAACATCTCCTGAAGGTTCATAGTTTTTTCTGTATTTGAAGCTTAAGTGCCTTAAGCGTGTTTGTGCTCTAAATAGAGTTCCTACAAAATTTAGATGAGCACAAACATTATAGCAGCAACCCTGAACAGCAGAAAAAGGAAACAGAGCATCTGTACAACATCTTCTAAAAAAATGGATATCCATGCAACTTCCTCAAAAAGTGCCTGACCACTCACCCAATATAGCACAACCAACCCAAGCTGTATAAAGGATAACGCTGCCACACATCAAAAAAGTTCAGAAGCCACTAACAGACTATTACAACCATATGGCATCAACATAGCCCACAAATCAACTAAGCCCTCCAAAAGATCCTAAGTAAATGAAAAAACCCAGCAGCCTCAGAAGAAAAAACGGGAATCATCTACAATATACAATATAAAGGCTGCAACAGCCACTACATAAAACAAGCAGGCGGAAGACCAGCAGAGTGCATCCATGAACACCAACTAGCAGTTTGAAGACATGAAGACAAGAGCCGAGATGGCGCAGTGGTTAGGGTGCAGTACTGCAGGCCACTTCAGCTGACTGTTATCTGCAGTTCAGCGGTTCTAATCTCATTGGCTCAAAGTTGACTCAGCCTTCCATCCTTCCGAGGTGGGTGAAATGAGGACCCAGACTGTGGGGGCGATATGCTGACTCTGTAAACCGCTTAGAGAGGGCTGAAAGCCCTATGAAGCGGTACATAAGTCTAACTGCTATTGCTATGATGAAAACTCTTTAATTTCACAACATATAACCACAGTTTCAACTGGGAAACTATGACCATCCTAGACCAAGTCTAGTCCAAAAATGCTAGAGAATTCCTGATAGCCTGACACTCTTGAGAAATTGGCCATCCAAAGACACATAGACATAAATAACATCTATATACTGTGCAAAAGAGACAATCCACAAGCCAAAAAGAAAACAAAAAGACCAAAACACCTCTCCATCAGTCCCAAAGGTGCTTTTTTTAGGAGGCAACTGGACTTTCTTGCTTTTTCTTTGAAGACGTTTTGCTTCTCATCCAAGAAGCTTCTTCAGCTCTGATAGAATAGTGGTTAATGGAAGGATTGGTATTCCTTGCAGACAGCTGGTCATTTAAAACACTTGGAGGTTTATCTGTGTCCTCAGAGTCACCTGAGTAGTGCTCCTGGTTCCCGTGGTCAAAGAAAAAACAAGAAAGTTCAGTTGCCTCCTGAAAAAGCACCTTTGGGATAACCATGAATGACTGAGGATCTCTACCAGTAGTGGGATTCAGCCAGTTTGCACCTATTCGGGAGAACCGGTTCTTAACTTTCTAAGACAACCGGTTGTTGGAAAAAATCTTCTTTTGGTTTTTTTCCGCTTTACAGGGCTAATCCTGTAAGGAAGGCAGGAAGGAAACATTCTGGTGTTGTTTCTAGCTTAATCTTTATTGCCTTGCTTACAAACTGCCTCTCCGGTTAACTCTTATTACATTGTAACAGCTAAGGCAAAGTGCCCATCTACCTGAGTAATGTTGAGTTGGCCATGACCACACGGTCACATGACCACTAAGCCCCACCTACCCACCTGGTCATTAGGACAGAGAACCGGTTGTTAAATTATTTGAATCCCACCACTGATCTCTCCAGACTTTTAGCTGTACAAGTTGGGATGAACACTCTTGGAATGGTGTGGGAGTAGGAATGGATTTCCAGAGGGAAAATTGCAGATTACATGATGTCTTTGATATTACTTAGTTTGGATAATGAAATATCTGCAAGAAAAAACCAAACTCAGGGAGCAGCAAGTACCACTTTCAACTCTGAGCTACAACATTCTCCTTTATAAGTTAACTTAAAAAATTATTTGACACCCACATTATTATTTAGATCTGGTGTAAAGAACAATGAAGAAAATCCAATTGCTTTTAAATCTACTTAAATATTGTCATGTTAGACAAAACGTTTAGCATATAGTCAGAAGAAGCTTTATTTTCATGCTAATTAATGTAATTAAGCAGGTTATGAAATACATCCCAACTCCTAGATACATGCACACACATGTACACATACACCTTTCTGCTGTTCCACCATTCCTGATATTTTTTAATTGAGGCTTGTAATAGCACAAAACAT
Organism: Thamnophis sirtalis; assembly: GCF_051295495.1. Classification (NCBI taxonomy): domain Eukaryota; kingdom Metazoa; phylum Chordata; class Lepidosauria; order Squamata; family Natricidae; genus Thamnophis; species Thamnophis sirtalis. The sequence continues at coordinate 82,909,203 of NW_028261381.1, forward strand.
GAAAATCTCTAAAACAAATGTAATTTAATAGATCCCTAAAGTTAACAAAATACAGAGTTGGAGGTGACCTTGGGGGTTTTCTAGTCCAACCCGCTACTCAAGCAGGAAACCCTAAACTATTTTAGACAAATGGTTCTTCAATCTCTTCTTTAAAAACCTCCAGTGTTGGAGTATCTACAACTTTTAGAGGAAAGTTGATTAATTGTTCTAACTGACAGGAAATTTCTCCTTAGTTCTAGGTGGGTTTTCTTCTTGATTAGTTTCCATCCGTTGCTTTTTGTTCTGTCTTCAGATGAATAGGTTGATCCCCTTTCTTTGTGGCAGGGTATTGGATGAGAGATTCCTACCTGGTGGACCACACTATTTCTCTTGAAAAGAAATCAGCAAACACTTCACTGACATCCATACCTTAATTTCCTCATCTATCCTCATGCTCATTTTATCAGGTCACACTTAATTCGGTGCTCTCCAATTTCTAGAATCAGCTACTAACAATTCTTAACTGACTTAATTATGAAAGTTGAGTCCCATCTCATCCAGATGGCATGATTTGGAGTTGAGGACTATTTGATGCCTCAGATTTGATATCTGAATTGATCCCAGATAAATCAAGCTGGATTTTATATGAGACTTCCTGTATGAATTTTTTTTTTTAGTTTTGTATACACTGAGCCCTTCATGTGCACACCCATACTCATGCATGCACTTTTTAGGTCCCTAAGTTGGAAAAACAATTTCCACTACTCAGCATGCAAGCTTTATATTGGAAGAAGCAACGCTTTATTTCTGACAAAGCCGTTCATGAGATATATGTGCTAGACCTACAGCAATGAAGAATTGGACAAAGCCTCTCTGAAGCTAATTGTCTGTAGTGAACCTCTTCCACAATATGGTTTGTTTTTATAACCTCTTAGTTTTCAGTAGACTGTAGTCACAGTTGTGACAGCCCAAAGAAATTGAACTTTCTACACCGTTCTCCTTAATACAGGCTGCCACTTAGTCCTATTGTTATTAGAATAATTTGCTCCCAAGTTCTGCAATGAACTCTGTGCCCAAGTAATTAAAGCTCTTAAAGTTTCTAGTCCTTTGTTTAAAGAATTCGTCCTTGTGCTCTCTATGCCCCATCAGCTACCTAATTAGCAGAGCCTTTGCGTGATTAAAAATTCTCATAGAGATTCTGCTGGATATTTGCCACTCTTAATGAGTGTTTGTGGACAGCTGGGAGCGGGAGTTGGCTCCCTCCTTCCAGGACCTCCAATGAATTCGGCAGACCTCTGCCAGGGCCCAGGAGTGAAAGCTGTCATTTTAGTAATGTGGATGAAAATTGGTCAAAAGCACTGTGGTCCTTGAGGAATGAAAGGCCTTGAAATATAAATGAAGATGAATATTCATATTTGGTTCAATCAGAGCCAACTATTAATATACATGTCTGTCAGTAAGAAAAGTCAAACTTATTCCTTGTGCTTGGCATAATTTTGCTCCTGATTCACAATTATTCCGTAGTTCTTCATCTTAGTTTCATAGCCTTTTCAGCTAACTTGAGCTCTTGTATGGAAATTCAAAGTTATTTTAGCCAAGCTCATAAGTACTGGTATCTTTCTATAGCTTGAGTTACTGCATTCTCTCTTAAAAGCTACTTGGGTCTTCATGAAAAATTCTCAGTACAAAACCTTGGTTTTCCCAGGCTTTAGTCATCATGAAATACAAGTAAATAAAAGTTTTATAAAATGATCCATCATATGGCCAGATGGGAGTTAAACAGGTCAAGGCTTCTTCACATTTCAGTCATCAGTGTGCAAAATGTCAATGGCTGTGTGACTGAGTTTTGCATAATTTATGCTATATAAAGTTGCTATAACCTTATAATAAAGGGAGTGTTAGGAGTTTGATTTCTTGTCTGGACTACCTCAAAGTACCGACAACTGTCAGAAGGGCTTCTTAAGTGTACAGTGCTAAGAACCACAACTCTTGGTGTTCAGTGCAAAGATATCCTTAACCACAATTGCCACCTGCTCTTCAGTTCTACAGTGTACATTTTAATGAACTCAGGTTGGTCTAAAAAATATATTGCCTCACTAAGGGTTTTGAACTTCTGAACTTCCTATATCGAACAGTTTTGTTTTTCATGTAATCAGGACAATTCATCATCCATATCCTACATGGGGGAAAAAATTCTACACAATCCGCCTAAAGCTGAGAGGCCATTTTCAGCTAATACCTGAAACCTCTACTGATTTTTTTGGTACACCGTACAGCAAAAAAAAAAAGTTTTAGATTATTTTATATTATTTCTGGTTTAAAACTTTCTTGCTTAAGCATAGATCCACCCAGGGAGTGTTCAGCATTGCTTCAGGTGGGCCTCCAAGTCATTCTTTCAACTTAATTCTGCTTGCATATTTGTAGCTCAATGTGACAGAATTAGAAAGAATGGGAATAGTTTGTATTTTAGCAAATTTGTCATGAAAGACTTTTCTCAAAAAAATATTCCCTTCACAGGACCACAAATTAATATGATATGCTCTGTTTTTATCTGTTACCATTCTGTGATACCTGACTCAGTAATTTTCAGTCTTTTCAAGTGTTAAGGGAATGAGTAGCATGCCAATTGTTTACATAAATAAAATAATGAATCAATACATATTTAAATTAAATTTGCTAGTGGCTTTACTGCCAGACATGACGGTTCTGTGCTTTCTCCCAGAAGAACATCCTTATTACCGTCCAGGACCATACAAAATGCAAGCATACAGCACAAAGATACAATCAATACCTTTAGTACATTTCATCAATGATCCTCACAGTATATAGTAGCATAGAACTGGACTAACAAACAGGGGAATACTAAATAGCATACTATTTAGCTGACTATGTCAAATGGTGCATTTATTTATATGACATACATTAATAATGGTCAGATTTCTGGATCAATATTGGCCTAACTCTCCAGGCAACAACACAGAATTTTGCACGTTGAGAGGAACGGATCTTTTCATATCTGCCAGAAGCAAGTGGATATAAAATTAATTACATTTACCTGCTTTATTTATTTAAAAGCTGAGGGGAGGACAATGAGAGTATACAATATTTCAGGATTCTTAGATCAAACTCAGAAAAAGCTTCCCAGGAAATCAACATGACATGGCTAGATAAGCACCCTTATGTTATATTAAGATGAAGCTATTTTAAGCGATTGATTGCTGTTTGTTGACCCAGAAGTGGACAATTTTGATATTTTTCATTTAATTACAATGCTTCTTTCTCCCATCTTCCCAACAGCTTAAGTATACGTGTTCCTTGAACTTCTCAAGCTAAGCAATAGTTGGTTGTTAACAATGCTGATATTTCTGTCCTGAGAAATAGTAGCTCCCTGTGTAACTACTCCATATTGCAGGTACCAAATGGAATGAATAACACAAGAAGGCATTCCTCCTTGTTGCAGATGATACATTCACATGATCAAACACGTCCTCTGAGGGAAAAATTGCAGAATTCCCTCTCTGAAAATTATTCCTCAACTTTGTGTCTCCGACTGAGAGAGCATCTGCTTCCAACTAACACAATCTAGGAAAAATGAACACTTTGTACTCTTCCTTGAGGCTTTCTATTGACAATTGAATGGTTACTATAAGAACAAACTAGGCACAAGAGGTTCCACTTTATTCTATTTGTTCAATTTGTATGGCTGCCCATCTCACTAAATGAAAGAAACAATGACAATAATGCAAAAGTTAAATTACATAGCAGTCAAGACTAAAGCACACATCACAGCCATCAACTTAGCCAAGAAACAGATCCCTGGACGCACTCGGGGTCCCAGGCCCAGTTTGTCTAAAATGGGCAGGATACAAGTGCTGTAGAAAACAGAAATCATAATTACATGGAGTCTGAGTTTGATTCAGTGCTGTTGCTTTATGTTCTTAATGTGAAAGTTCCTAATTTAGACTATTTAAGATTCTGGAATGGAAAAGCAATTGCTATGAAAAGGATTCAGAGGTGCAGGCAGAGAAATTCAAGGCTGTACAATCTTGATATAACGATATTACATAGGTCACATCTTAGTGTTTCCATCATTTTTGAATATCCAAAATTTATACCATCTACCCACAGTTCCAATTCTGAATCAGACTGGATTCATAAATAGCACTAAATTATGATTGGTCTGTGATCTGTTGAATAAAACACAATTGTAGACTGAAGAAAATACAGCATGTAAATCCCATAACCCCATGATTTATAAACCACAATATCTTGGTTTCCATATCACATTAAGCTAAACTCGAACACATGATTACTTAGTACTTCGTGCGGACTCCTGTTAAATCTTTCCCTAGCTTTACTTACTTCTATGACACCAAAGGCATTACTTAAGGCTTTTAACCTTTTAAATTTGTCAGAGAAGAAACTAAAAACTAATGTGATTTATTTTAATTCCCCATTCCCAGAGAACATGCATTAATTTTTTATTTAATTCACTGTATAAATAATTAGTGCTTTTTTTAATCAGATTCACCAAATGGAAAAGACATATTTTAGAATTAGACCATTTCTGTCCTTCTTTTCCAAAGAACTATTTCAATCAGTTGCCATCAAAGGCTGACACTTGCTTCTTAGTTTTAAGTAAAAAAAGAAAAGTTGTTTACTGAGGGAATTTAACAGGTAGAAAGTTCCAGATGTAGTCTCTGTGGTATTCAGGTAAGATCAGGAATATCTACTCACACAGATCCTACAGAAAATTTCTGAATTTACCGAATTAGATGGACTAACAGTGTAAACCCACTTTAAGGTTTCCAATTCTTCCTATTAAACAATCATAAATAGGAACATTTTTCAAATTCAACCTCTTTGGGTTTTTCCACGTACAAGCCGGGCTTTCAATAATCTTCACACACTTCAGACATTCCTCCTTTTGGCTACTGCTCCAGAGGAAATTCAGCCAAAACAGATTTCTTGTAACTCTGCAATTTTCTTATTCTACCTACCTTCTGCTCTCCTGCGAAGTCACAATAAGGCTTTACTAACCTTTCACTTTCTGATGACTCTGAGATGTAGTTTCACTGCACCTGGAATAATGGTCCACTGGAATCCTTGTATTATGTTTTGTTTTACTTTTTAAAATTGGACTTGATGAACCTACAAGTGAGGTAAGTACAGGAAGGGCAAATACTGGCTTGCTGGTAAATAAACAACTGACCTTACTATGGACCAGTGTATAGACATTAAGACCAGCTATTATCTTTAGCACCTTAATGTTGGCCATCCAAGGAGAAAAGGAGAAGAACTTCCAGAGCACAGCAATATAAAAATATTGTTTTGTTTGTTTATTAAATGTATATATCAGAAGTAGGTTGCTGCCCGTATTACTACTGGTTCACTTCACGCACATTTTGCACACATTCCCTTCACTCATGTATGCGCATGCACAGTTCAATAAAAAATGTCCTTCGCGCATGCGCAGTGAACTGCACATGCACAGTCACTACAAAACAATATGGTGGCAACATCAGCAGCGAGGCAACCGGTTCAGGGGCATGGCAAGCCTGGGTTGCTACTGGTTCTGTGACCCAGGCAAAAATATCACTACTGTTTTGGTCGAACCAGGCTGAACCAGCAACCCACCTCTGGTATATATGCCACCCATCTTGCAATTGAATGACTCTGCATGGCTTACAACACCATCAAAACAAGAATAAATAAACACCAAATGTTAAAAATATTAAAATTAATGGGAAATCGGGTAAACTAGGAACCAGAACATGAATGAGATGTAGATGGGATTTTCTTCTTAATCCACTAACAAGCTCCAACATGGTACACCTGCATCAGAGTCCAAGACTAGGCAGCATCACCAGGTTTTGAAGGTCAACAGCTGGTTGGGTCCTTCTCTTGCCATTAAGTTGATTAAAGGTAGTCCTGTACTTACCATTATTTGTTTAGCAACCATTCAAACTAAAAGTGACTTACAAGTGCTCCTTATGCTTTCATCCACCATAGCATCCTCATGAGCATATGATCAAAATTCAGGTGCTTGGCAACTGGCATCCATTTGCAAAGGTTACAGAGTCTCAAGGTTATGTGATAGCAAATTTGCAACTTTCCTAGCCATCTTCCAACAAGCATAGTCAACAGGGGAAGCTGGATTTGCTTAATGACCATATGATTCACTTAACAACTGCTGCTATTCAAACACAGCAAAAAGGTTGCTAAATCAGGCATGACTCACTCAACAACCACTTTGCTTAGTAACAGAAGTTGTGGTCCCAGTCGTGGCCATAAGTCAAAGACTACCTATACTGCCTTTTTCAGGGTTCACTTTTCTTGTTAATAGCTAAATGCTTCCAATCACAAAGGTGTTCCTATGATGGAGAAGAAACTTGTAAATGTCCAAGTTTGACTTTCTATGGAAGCAGCTTTAATTCAGAAAAGAAATTAGATCAGCTGCTATCAATGGCAGGTTGAAAAATGAAGTGGAAAAACTTGGGACAGGTGTGGGAGCATATTAGTGAGGCAATTAGGTTTAGCAATAATGATTTATCACTTGTAGTAAGGTCACATCTTAGAAATCTGTGCCCCCGCAACATTTAAAGCTGTGCTAAATCAAAAAGTTCAGAGTCAAGAGAAACAAAATATTCAGAGTATCAGAGCTCACACCGATTTCTTTAACATTAGACAACATTTATAAAGATGTTATTAGATTTATATTTCCATTTATAGAGCATTTCCTGAATCTTAAAAGAACTTCATGTATTTTATCTCTGCTAAAGATTAATGAAGAGCTGTTTTTACTAAGAGTCAGAATTTGAAGATGAGAGAATATTAACATATCTATATATTGAACTGTCATGTATCTCACAACCAATGTCCCATCACAGAAAATCATTTTTCTTGTAGCTTGTGGCCAAACTTTAGCACTAGATATCATCAAAGTAGAACCCCTATAACATCTCAAGATCTGAGTCTATATATGTCAGAAGTAATTGTATCATTCATTAGTATTGCCACTACAGTCAACTGAGCAGTTCTTAATCCTAAATTTCACTGCATGTATTTTTATTTTATTTTTATTTGCCAAAAATCCATTACAAGCATGGATGGCCCTAAAACGGCTTGGATTGGGGTCAGAGAGGAGGATTAGAATATTGTCCTGACACCAAATGTGGATACTTTATTGAATTAACTCTGATTCTCCTAAGGGTGAAGAATTTTCAGGCAGCCACAGAAAGCCATTGGCACAATAAGAGAGGCAATAAAAATATGTAAATATGACGTAGAAGGTGGAAAGGATGCATGTAAACCTTGGTAGGAAAGAAATGGCAAATAAAAGACGGTATTAATTGTCTAGAAACTACATAAATTCAAATAGTCTACTAAAACTATGCATAATTGCATGACAATCAAGTGTTGTTAGTCCTTCAGGAAAGTAAACCATCTGATGCTCTTTTTCAACCAATTGAAATCCTTGGAATTTGGAAATGATTGCTTTTCCATTGCTATTAGCAGAATAGCCGGTGTTTGTGTACCCAGTTATTTTTTTTTAGTTTACTCATTAAGTAAAAACAAAAGGTAAAGAAGTCCCTGCAGATTTTACTCGATGGTTGTGGTAGATCATAGAGGGTGGTGTTCATGTCTGTTACAAAGCCATTGAGCAGCGCTGTCAGAAGAAATTTCTGTGGCTATGTGGCCAGCATCATATCACAGAGCGCAGTTACCTTCCCACTAAAAGAGTACGTATTTATCTACTTGCATTTGCATGCTTTCAAACTCCTATGTCGGCAGGAGCTGGGGCAAGGATGGGAGCTCACCCTGTTACATGGAGTTCAGGTCTCAAACCCGGATTGTCGGCTTTCCAGCCCACAAATCCAGCATCTTAACCACTGAACTCCCACACTGCCCCATTCATTTTGGAGGCATAAATGTTATACTTTACATTCAGCCCTTTAATTTTTGCAATTCTGGGGTAATGACTAGAACTACAAGTTTCCCATTTTTAACGAGAATTGGATATACAGTGCTTGATTTCTGCAAGGTAGGCAACATACCACATGAAGTTTCAGCTGGTATACAGATTTTTCTCAATATTTTGTGACAGAAGCATTTTTGAGTCAGTTTTTATATGTCCAACAATAGGAGGTTTTTTTAAAAAAATTACTTGATTCATATACAAAACTTTGGCAGAGTCTTTTAAGTAATTTAGTATACCGAATATGATTCTATTGGAAGTCTGCACACTTTCCAACACTATGTTCAAAAATAGATATATCGTACTTTAAATATCAGCCAAATTTTACTTCTTTTTATTTGTGAAAACACTATTTTGCCTAATGCAAAGTTTGCATTTAAAATTTTAGAAATCTTATGTTGAGCTCATAGAGATTTGCCCTGACATGGATTTTTTTTTTTATTCTATTGTTCATCAGTGTGTCTGCTTTAATTTTTCAACAAGGAAAAAAAACACTCTGCAGTGGACAAGAGGCCACTTCACAAATACCAGAGAGAGATTTTTGAGTCCTTAAGATGATCAAATGTATTAGAGCAAGGCTGTCAAACCTGTAGCCTACAGACCAGATATGTCACATGCTGGCCATGCCTACACCCTGTTTAGCGAAGGGAGGAAAGTTATGATACATCCAGGGGCGGGTTGCTGCCAGCATTACTGCCAGTTCGGTGCGCACATACATTTTGCACATGCACTCGCTTCACTCATGTGCACGTGTACATTTGCACGTCAATAGGTCTGTACATGCACAAGACATTAAAAAATGAATAAATAAATAAATTTGTGCAATGAAAATTGTTCTGCGCATGCGCAGAACCGAAAATCAAGATGGCACTGCTGTGGGAGAACTGGTTTGGAGGCATGGCAGGACTGTGTCGCTGCCCGTTCCAGTGACCCAGACCGCCAAACCACTACCAGTTCAGCCGAACCAGTAGGAACCCACCATTGGATACTTCACGTGACAATGCCATGACTATGCCAATATAACACCCCTGTATTAGAGTATAGGCTTGAGAAGTATGAAATCTAATGTGATATCAGAATTAATCAAAGTTAACAAGGATGTCCTAGCACATGAGAATCTGCTGGGATGTGGAGGTCTTTTTCTTTACATAGATGTGTCTCATGGAAGCAAACATCGCAAGTCCATGAAGATCAAGACAGTCACTTTGCTTAATCATCAGCTTGAGCAAAAGCCTATTCTTCAGCAAAGCCCAGTGGGTCATCCATTTTGCTGCTTAGACATAAGTGCCACTTCACTTGGCAATTTTGCTTTAAAGGGTTGAAAACTTTGATAGCAACAAGCACTCCTCAAAAGTTTTATACACCCGGGTTTCTCAACCTTGACATCTAGTTTGGACTTCAACTCCCAGAATTTCTCAGCCAGCATGCACATCTTCAAGTGTCATCTTCAAATTGTCAAGGTTGAAATTGACATGGTTGATCTACACAAAGATTCCCAGAGAAGAAAGTGGGGGAGAAAATTGTCCTTTAAGAACTCCAGTGCGCTTCCCAATCTATAGACCAAATGCATACTATCTACACTGTTGGAGGCACTGTTTAACAATAGGTTGAGATGCAATGCAAGTAGTTCTCGACTTACAACAGTTTGTTTAGTGACTGTTCAAAGTTACATGGCATTGAAAAAAGTGAGTTATGACCGTTTTTCAGAGTTACAACCTTTGCAGCCTCCCCATGATCATGTGACCAAAATGCTTGGCAACGTGTTCTTATTTATGACCTTTGATGTGTCCCAGAGTGATGTGATCACCTTTTGCAACCTTCTGGCAAGCAATCAGGCTGGTAACCATGATTCATTTAACAACTGTGACAAGAAAGATCGTAAAGTAAAGCAAAATCCACTTAACAAAGGTAGCAACAGAAATTTTGGGCTCAACTATGGTCTTAAGTCGAGAACTACCTGTATGGTTAAAAGTGATAGATCTAGTAAAGCAAAAAAAACTGCAGATAAAGTTTCAGACGGCCCAAGGAGGTGACCTCTTCTCCCTGTCCTCAGCAACTGATCCATCCCAATAAGGCATAATGCTTGTATTAGCTTTTATCTAGTCTTTGTTGTTGATCTTTGTTTTTAAACCTGTTATAAAACAAAGGTTTAGCATGGTAAAAATCTGAATCTTGGTGGGTAGTTTCTCTCTTTTTTCAGAATAAGGTTCCATCTCAGCCATTGGAAAGCAGCGCTGCTCCCTTCATGAAGTTTTTAACTAGAAAAATAGTATGCCTATTTCTTTGTAATACACCTCTGGGCTTTTTTATTATGACTTCATTTCCCCTTATAATATTGGAACGTCTCTGTAATTGTAAAAGTGTAATAGAATCTAATAGAATTTCATTTGGAACTCTGAATGCTCTATGCCATCTCTGCTCATTCTGAGTAAAATAATGATTTTTAATGTCCACACATGGCTTCCCATGACCTTATTCAATCTTGGGGTTGATCAGGAAATATATCGATTCAATTACATGCTGATGACAAATGAACTAAAAGAAAGAGGGAAAAAAAGGTCAGCATATATTTGAACATGTAAATCTTAGCAATGTTTTTTGGGTTTGTCCCCCAGAAAAAAAAAAGTCATTTCAAAATGCCATTTGTGGCTAATAGTATGGAGTTTCTATCTGTGAAGAGCAAGGAAACCATTAAAGTGCACAGAACATTTTCAGCTATGCTTTTATCATTATAAAATCCTCTCTTCTTTAGAAGGTTAGAGGAAATGACCTCCACTTGGGGGTAGGGAGAAAGACCCCCTCTGTTTTCCATTTTAGAGTACTTTTAGTTCATATATACCTATATATCAGGAATTTTACACCATTTCTGACCCCATTTTTCTCTTTACCCTTTATTTTTATATACCCCAAATAAAGTATTTACTACAGTGCACCATAATCCTATCTCCATATTACCTGCCTCTTCTTCTGCCTTTATCACCTACCTCAATCGTATGAAATGCCAAAGCCTGTGGCTTGGACTCAGTAGAGTACATTTTAGTATAAGTATTCATTTGTAGAGTTGTAGTATTTGACAGCAGCCCAGGCTTCAAAACTCTTGAACGACGACTGAAAACTTCACCTCTGCTCTGTGAAGCTGGGTTATGAACCTTAGATTTAAAAAAAAACCTTTAATTGCTCAGAAGAAGTAAGACGTGAACAGAAATCAAACATTCTCATTAGCATGGGAGCAGTTATTGCCTCCCATAGCTTATTTGAAAGAAATGCAGATTTTTTTGTGTGTGTGAGCTACTCAAGCTCCTTCCTTTAGTTCTGTTGTCTAGTTGCTTTTGCTGATTGATTTTGTTTTTTTCGAAATGCGGACTTCAGAGTTAGGGATTTTAAAAACTGGGATTTTCATGGCACATTGGGATTAACTATTTCTACTATATTACTGTGCAAAAAAAATATGCATCCAAGTGATTGTTGATTAGCCACATCTAAGAACAGAGGAACACATATAAAGTTGGTTACAGTTTTAGGAAACTATGGAGATTCCTCAGCTTCACTGAACTTAAAAATAAGCAAAACGAATAGCAAGATGTCGGGTTCCCATTTCCACAGAATTCATCCAGTCAGAGCACAGAAAATGTACCCCCAAAAAATAACATTATCCAAAGGAAAATGTGGAAATTTAGACAGGAGGGAGCAAGCACCTCCAGGTTCTACTTTAAGACTCAAGGAAAAATCAAGTCAGAAAGGGGGAAAAAGGGTCCAGAGCAGTTAAGAACACAGGAAAAGACATTGGTTGGAATAACAAAAGAAGAAACACCAACTGATGATTTCTAATTATTCAATCAACCTGGGAAATGATTTCAAACTTTGAATTAGAAGAGGCATCTGGTAGAAGTCCACCACAGTGGAGTTATTTTATATCTCTGTTATTTTTTCCCCCCATCTTTGAGGGCAATCTCTGCATCTGGAACTTTAAAAGTATGCTCCAATTTCTTTCAAAAAAATGACTACCTTGGTTGGTTGGTCATTGTCAACACCCACATACATTATCTTACCTGTTCTAAATCTCCTTCCCATCAAGTTCATGGGATGCCCCATGGCCTAATATTTCCAGTTGTGGAACTCCACTTTCTCGATGCCTTGTTTGATTCAACTGTATCCCTCCTTAGTTGTATTTTCTTTTTTCCTTTGGAAGCTAAAGTGTAATAGGTAGAACCAGTTTGTTTTACAGGTAGTCCTGGACTTATAATCACAATTGGGAGCAGAATCTCAGATGCTGAGTTATTAAGCGAGACATCACATGAATGCTTCACTCAACAACCACATTCTCTGCACTCCTGGTTGCAGTTGTTAAACAACCTCTTGGGTTATTAAGCAGACAAAGTCCCAAGTAAGAAGCTCAAGGTGCCTTATGGGAGATGGGAAAGACTCTGGGAAGTCTCATGCAGGAAGCATGCAAGGGGCTGAAAATCCTCCCAAAATCTAAACAGAATTTTCAGGAAGTTCTATCTAGGCAGTCACCAGAGGTCAACACAGACTTGAAGATTAAAAACAAACAAACAAAAAAGAGTCGTAAACATTATCATAAGGAAATCTCTCTTGGCTGAAAACTCCTAATAATGTTGGTTGCCCTCTTCTGCATTTTTCTCAGGTTTATTACATTTTTTTTAAAAAATATGTCAATTAAAATTCTGCATCGTATTTCAACAATGGACATTTTCTTGAGTTGGATGAGAGTGTAACAAACTTGGCTATTTTATTTTTAACAACTTTCCAAAGGATCAAAGGTTGGGGTTTTTTTTTTTCAAACTTCTGAACCATACACAACCTCTTTCTTAGGTTGAGATCTTTTTCCAAATTATTTTTAGGTAATTTGATGTAGCTGAAGTTGGCAGCACGTGACATGCCTCTGTACCAGAGGTGGGTTGCTCCCAGTTCGGCCCAGATCGAGCGAACCGGTAGTAGCGGCGGTGAAAGGCTCCGCCCACCCACCCGAACACTTCTGTGCATGCACAGAAGTGGCATGCATGTGCGCACGCATGAGCGAATCAGTAGCCAAAAAAATTGGAAACGCACTACTGCTCTGTATGCATCATTTTACACTTATTTAAACAGAACCACATTTACCATATAATTCTCTCTCTCTCTCTCTCTCTCTCTCTCTCTCTCCTCCCTCTCTCTCTCTCTCTCTCTCTCTCTCTCTCTCTCTGTTTGTGTGTTTGTGTTTCTTTAAATTAGCAATCCAGAAAAGGACAAATCCTTTTATCCCTCCCTATTTTTTCTTAAGAATCTTTGATGAGGTACTCTATTTTTAGTTTTTAAAAGGTCCCAGCTCATAGTATCAACAGGGTCATCTCAACCATGTGCTTGGTAACACACACAAAACCCACAAGTTGCTGAAGCTGGATCATGGGCATTTTTTGAGAATGCACTGATATAACAAGCCTGAGAGTGGCCTCACACAAATGCTGCAATTGATGTACATGCATCATTCATCAGCATACCAGTGTGTAATGGCAGCATTGGCATGATGGCATCACCACATGTGCCTCATCATTTTGGCATCATGCTGCTGGACAGGATTTACCTTTAGCAGGGATCATGTGGATTTTCCTTCTGCAAGACTCTACATGCTTAATTAGGTTGTGTTAATTACTCTTGCTACCAACTTGCTTGAAACATGTATAATTTGTGCCCATAATGTCCAATATTTTCCCTAGTCCCTTTCTCAAAATTGGTATCGTATTAGCTAACTTCTAGCCTCTGGCATTAAGCCTAATTTGAAGGATAAGTCACATATTTTCTTGCTTAGGGAGTCAGCGATTTCACACTTTAAGAACTGTCAGTGATTTGTTTCTGTGTAATTTCTCAAAATGGCCTAGAATATCTAGTTTTGTTGCTTCACTGGGATTACTTTCTTTCCTGAGAAAATCAGACCTCAATGCTTTTGTAATAAGATGGAAACAAAGGGTTCATCCAGTTTTTCTGTAATATTATGATCTTCCCTGAGCATCGCTTACAGTTTTTTGTCATTCCAATCACTTCCCAATATGGTTTTTGCTTCAAATATATTTAAAGAAGTTCTTATTCTCTCCCCCTTGATTCCTTTTGTTATATTCGATTCAATTTTATGTTGGTGTTGCTGTAAACCAAGTTTTAATGAATAGGCCACTTACCGTTTCAAGCAGAAATAGTCAGTGAAATCTGTGAACCCTAGTGGAAAAAAATGCCACTAGAGAAGCAAATTCTTCGTTTCTTGTAGATCCACCCATTCAGTTATGGAGAGCTGGAGGTATCTGCTCACTTAAATCCTCTTTATATCAGCTTACACATTTTCTGTTAGAGTTTGTGTGTTGTTGTTTCTTTTAATTTATCTTATTAGGACAGACTTTCCTTCTTCACTTTTAGAGCTTCAGAGAAAGCCAGGCTGAGTTCTTTCTGTACTTAGTTAGCCCACTGTTCCACCTTAGCTTCAGCTATTGGTTTAACAAAAAGCCTCCAGACACAAAAAGCTTGGGACATTTGCTTCTCTTATTTTTCTTCTCTATTTTCCACCTCCATCCATTTTGTTTAAAGGCTTTCCCTTTTTTTGCTGTATAAAAAAGTGACTACATTGGGCTAACAACTTTCCATTTCTATGTCTGCTGAATGGGATAGTATTAGGCACATTGTTTCTTACAAACATCACAGAGCTAGATCATATCACCAATTAGGATTAAGTCTAGGGTTGCCTCACCTCTATTTAGTTCCAAAATCACAGGGTACATTCATTTAGAATATCTAAAAAATTCTCAACTTTATCCTGGCTTGGGTATGAACATACCTGTTGTTGTGGTGGTGGTGGTTGTGGTTGTTGTGGTTGTTGTTGTTGTTGTTACAAGAATGTGTCCTTTGCATGTCTCCTTAATTTCGTTTTACCATCTTAAGCGCACCCTCTGAATTTTGATCAAGTGGACAATATGTCAGTGTTCCAAGTATCATGTAGAATTAAATCAGAATCAAAGGCAAAATGGTCCTTAAAGTTCCAATTTAATAAAGCAGACATTTTAGCACATCTGTGTTAATCCCAATACTGGAAATTACATCAGAATTCTACCCAGTTAAAAGTTCATGATCTTGTCCCCACACCCACAATCCATCACATGGTCCAATCTTTTTCTTCTATGCTGGCATCCACACCCAGCTGCTTCCGGTCAGGTGTCAAAGTACTGAGACAAAGGATGACCTTGGCTTCTAGTAAAGAATGATAACAATACATTCCACAATCTTGCTCCTTCTATTCCTCCCTCCCATCGACTATACTAATGAAACAGCATAATGAAATAAGAGAAAGCGTGGCAGGCCAAAATTCTAAAAGGAATATAATTGCAGGCCTGACACAATAACATATTAGTAGATTTATCTATGTGGTCAAATATCTCCACCATAGGTATCCCTTCTTTAAGCCCATATTAGATGAAGCATTCCCAAAGTATTATTGGCTTTGACCCTGTCAAACATAAAAGTTAATTTTACTTCAGTCCTGTGTTATAGATGTAAATATAATTAATATATTGTAAATATAAATTAATATATATTGGCTATCTTGTCCTGATTTATGTTCAGCAACCAGTGTGGATGGTGTTTTAGATTTTTCCTTTCTTCTCTTTGCCCTCACCCCTCTTTTCCAAACTCTACAGTGACATGCTAGCCCTTAAGTCTCTAGAACTGAATGGGTGGATCTACAGGGAAAGAAAAATGTGCTTCACTGGTGGAAATTTTTCCATTAGGGCTCAGATTTCACTGACTATTTCTGCTTGAAATGGTAAGTGGCATACGCATTAATTAAAACCTGGAATAGATCCAAAGATAGTAGGATACAGTTGCAACAGCAGAGTTAGTCAATGGTTGTTGTTAATCCTTATTAACAACCATGCCAAATATGTTAATTTTAATTGGAAGGATGCAAGGAGAAAGCACACTGAATCAATAGGAATTTAAGCATTAAGAATTAATTACCTATATATTCTAAAGCCATTTTAAAAATCTAACGTTCTTTTTTTTTCTTTCTAAAACTATGATAATCAGACTGACTACATTCTAGTCAAACTATCCTGATATTTAATGAGATTCCAGGATAACTACAGAACTAATTTCTGCCCAATTTTGGCTGATTTGTTAACTATAAACGTTCATGTATTGAGACCTTTTTTTCAAATTATCAATGCCTGATAGCTTTGAAGTTATTGCAGTGCAATTTGGAGGCAACTATGATTTTATGTAGAATCTGCAGCTGGTAAAACTGCATAGTGATTGTGTTTAAGTGAAATAGCAAACAACCAGGCCAAATTCAAGGTAACTACACAATTGATGTGTATGTATTACGGTGCATAATACAAGCTGGTTTGGTGTAGTAAAGGCATCAACCTAGAAACTAGGAGACAGTGAATTCTAGTCCCACCTTGGGCATGAAGCCAGCTCGGTGACCTTGGGCCAGTTACTTTCTCTCAGACCTAACAAGGAGACAACCGCAAACTATTTCTGAAAAAAATTGTCAAGAAAACTGCAGCCTTCAAGAATCAGACCAGATTGAATGGAAGAAGAAAAAGAAGAAGGTGTATGGCACTTTAAAAGGTTGGAAAACTATGTGGTTAAAAGAGCCAAGGTGGCGCAGTGGTTAGAGTGCTGTACTGCAGCCACTTCAGCTGACTGTTATCTGAAGTTTGGCGGTTCTAATCTCACCGGCTCAGGGTTGACTCAGCCTTCCATCCTTCCGAGGTGTGTAAAATGAGGACCCAGACTGTGGGGGCAATATGCTGACTCTGCAAACTGCTTAGAGAGGGCTGAACGCCCTATGAAGCGGTATATAAGTCTAACTGCTATTGCTATTGCTATTCTTCCAATAGTACCAACTAATCTGTGTTGATGGAGGCCAGGTCACATCTATCATCCCACATATAAGTGTGGGTTACAGTCCTTCCTATCATATACAGTATGTATGAGGAATTTCAGTGTCTGCCATATTTTTTAGTGCATATTCCTGAAAATTTCTCAGTCCCCAACAAACTTTCTTTGAACTGCTTCATGGTTTGTTTTGTTGCCCTTATTTTCCTGGACATGCTCATTTGATGTTCATTTTGTAAGTGGAGATTTCACCACCTTCCTTTTGCTGGATTTATCTTTTATTTGTCTTTTTTACAACCAATGAAGAGCAAATGTAAATGATAATTTAATACTTTCGCCCACTTTTGGCTCCTCACCTTGCATCTAGATCCTTCAGAGTTTATCTGAAGCAATAGCTTAGGAGCAGAGAGATGTACCAATATCAGAGAATATTTGTAGTTCAGTGTTGGACTATGAGGTTCTTGGTGTCTCTAATCTTGGTTGTTAGAGACGTTTCTAGCACTGATGATATTACCTAGTTGGGTAATGAAATGTCTGTTCAAAGTTCAAAGAGCACCAAGAATCCCACAGCAGATAGATGTGTAGAAAAGCCTAGCTAAGTCTAATGTGTGCATCATGAAGCACAAATTATCAAGGTTGTGCAACACTTTGAATTTGAAGTGGGAAAAGTGCTTTTGAACCAGCTGGTTCTGGTCAAGTGCAGAGGTGTGGAGACAAAAGATGACCTTGGGCTTCTAGAAAAGAATGACAACAACACATTCCACAATTCTACTCCTTTCTATTCCCCCCTCCCAACTACTACACTAATGAAACAGCATAATGAAATAAGAGAGAGTGTGGCAGGCCAAAGATCCTAAAAGGGATATAACTGCAGGCCTGACAGGCGGCCTCTCCTCAGAAGAAAAACGTTTCCTGAAAAGAGAATAACATAAAAGTTAACATAACACAATTAACCACCTCTTCCCCCACTAGGGGACCCTTTGGCTTATCGGGAAACTTCCCGTGGAATTGTTCTACTAACTTCTCCACTTTTAAGTTCCAGCTTTTCACCCAAGTGGCTTCAGACAATGGGTAACCCTTCCAATGCACTAAATACTGTAAGCAACCCCTATTCAGCCTGGAGTCTACAATCTTTTCCACCTCAGATTGTGTTTCCCCTTCTATCACTACAGGAGGAGGGAAAGCTTGGGTGGATGGTCTTATGTTAGACCCAATTACTGGTTTCAACGAGCTACAATGAAATTCTGGGTCAATTTTCCCTAGACTTCTGGATAGACTGAGTTGAACTGTAACTGGGTTATCTATCTTCATTATTGGGAATGGACTCACATAGCATCTGTTGGCAGCTGCATCTTTTTCCAAGTTCAAAAATTAATCTCTTAGGTTTAGTATGACCATGTAATGTTTTGGGTAAAGTATGGGAGAGGCTTGCCATGGCCTACACCTGGCACTTTTTCCAGCAGTCTTGCCAACCACCTCCTTGGTAGTCTCTCATCCAAATACTACACAGGTCGGGCTTTGTATTGTCTTTTTGGAATTGACAAGGTGCTACCACCTGCTGTAGGCAATATTACCCCAAAACTATAATACTATTTTTAATTGATGCTGGTTATTAGAGATAGAACGATTAATCATCTGGATTACCCATTTGGTTTTCATCAGAGTGCAAAGAGGTGGGTTCTTGTTTTATCTTTAAAGCTCTAAAACAGGTGACAATCTATCACTGTGCAGGTACTCTTGAATAAGAGCTACCATCACATCCAGCTATTGGCAATGCAGCTGGAGCTGATGTGAACTGGAGCCCCACAATGTTTCCTAACATGGATATATAGCCAGTAGTGAATAACTGGCCTGTTATCATTGACCTGGCATTTGGCCATGCTCTTAAATCACCATCAGGCATTTATAGAACATTTGGGAGAAGACCTGCTTGAACCACTTTATATTTCCATCATAATTCTGCTAGTTTGTGATGGCCTCAGCGGTGCTGTATTCCTTTCCTAATTTTTGCTTAATTGTGTTATAGTTATGCAATATTGATTTGGCTTCTCAACTGCTGGAGAGAAGATGGACCTTTTAACATAGAAAAATGAGGCATTCAATAAATAAATTACATAATTTAACTCTGTCTCATATTTTTAGTTTGCTTTTAGCGTGTGGGAAGGATTGTCAAATTTCACACAGTTGTATCTCTTAGTGATGCTTAAACAATTAAAGTGTTTGTGTTTGATTAAAGAATGCAGCCATAAAATTGATGGAGTGCACATATATGTTTGCTGATGTCCTGGAATATTCTTATGGTCACTTTATATATCATCTAAAGGAGTGAATCTGCTGCAGTAAAAATGAACCCTATTTACTGTTATGTATGTCTGTTTTTTTAAATTACCAAATAGCATCCCCTCCTCTCCCCCCCCCCCCATCACTAGGCAGTGGATAAATCTTTTTTTTAAAAAAAATAATAGCATTCTATTTGTCTGTGTCTGATAAAATCAGAAGCGGTCAAAATAAATAAAACAAAATTTCATAATATAACACAGCAGCAGATGAAATAGTGTAATTTTCTATAAGTACTAAAGCTGGCACCACTTTATTTATTTATTCATAGGATTTTTTCATCCACCTGCAGTCCTTGTCTTAAAATCCCTTTTTATGTATATCATTATTTTAAAAATATTAACAAAATGTAAGAGAAAATAAAAATAATAAAGAAAATAGTATTTAGTGAATAAAGAAAATAGAAACGAAAAATGAAAAGAAAGAAAATTGGAAAAAGTTAATAAAGAAACCTCTGATTTTTGTATCAGCAGTTATATTTTTACTTTGCTCTCTCTTCCTAAAGTTACATCATCATTTCCTTCTTTCTACAGCCACCATTTCTAACCTTCAAGGTCATTTTTCTTTTTTCAGCAAAATACCCATAAGGGGTTTCTACTCGCTAATAAATATGATTATTTTTTTCTCTAATTAAAAAGGTCAGTTTTCCATCACTGTATCTTCTGTCAACTTCACCAACCATTCCTCCATTGTTGGTACAAAACAGTCTTTCCATTTTTGCACACATAATGGTGTTACAACAATAATGACACAGAGAGAGAGAGACAGAGAGAGACACACACACACAGAGAGAGAGAGAGAGAGAGAGAGAGAGAGAGAGAGACACAGAGAGAGAGAGAGAGAGAGAGAGAGAATGAATATTTTCCATGCTCTTCTCTAATTGGCTGCCCTTTAATCCCAACAAGAGAAATTCTGGTTTTCTTTGAATGTTATTCTTAAAAATTCTTTATCATTATATGAATTTGAACCCAGAGATTTCTGATGTTTTTAACAAGTCCACCAGGCAGAATAAAAATGATCCTTCATATTGTCCACCTTTCAAAATTATATTTGATATTATATGTATACATTGAAAGACTTCTTTTGAAACACCAACAGTACATCACTTCTCTTACCAACCCTGACAGTATATACCCCAAAATAACTTTTAAAAAATCCATTCCAATAGCTATGCAATTTTAGTCGAAATCAGTTGAGAGAACTTTCTGATAGAGTACACCCATTTGAACCTATTTATTTATTTATTTTATTTGTCAAACATGTACGAGATAACAGGTGTAAGTATAAACATGGACATGGACATGAACACAGGAAATGGGTACGAATAAATGGGGACAATAGGACAGAAATGGTAGGCACGCTGGTGCGCTTATGCATGCCCCCTTACAGACACCTCTTAGGAAAGGGGTGAGATAAACATAATTGTCTTCCTGACAATAAGAAATGAGGAAGAAACTCAATTTAAAAACTTTATTTGAGCCAATGAAATTCTTTTAAATCATTGTGATAGCTGAATCCTTTGCTTTTCAAAGCTTGAAGGGGCGGGCAGAGAGATATCAAAAGAAATGGAAACATGCAGACCCCCTCCTTCTGTCACACTTTAGTAAGTGTGTGAAGGAAGGATAAGCAAATAAAGTTTATTTCTGGGATTAAATTTAACAACTCTAAACAATCTAGCACTTTTTTTAAGAAAAGCAATGTACTTTGAAAATTTATCCTTAGACAAAATTAAGAGTATAGGTAGTCCTATAGGTAGACACAGAGCATAGACAGTCCTCAATTTATGATCACAATTGAGCCCAAAATGTATGTTGCTAAGTGAGACCATTAAGTGAATGTTGTCCCATTTTACCACCTTTCTTGCCACAGTTGTTAAGTGAATCACAGCAGATGTTAAGTTAGTAACCTGGTTAGTAGGTGAGTCTAACTTCCCCTTGTAACTTTGCTTGTCAAAAGTTCACAAAAATTGATCACATGACTCCGGGAGGCTACAACGGTGATAAATATGAGTCAGTTGCCAGGCGTCTAAATTTTGATCTCATGAGGATGCTACAATAGTTGTAAGTGGGAAAAAGAGTCATAAGTCCCTTTTTTCAATGCTGCTGTAACTTCAAATGGTCATTAAATGAACTGCTGTAAGTCGAGGACTAACTGTACAAACTACATAAGAAACTCAGATAAATTTTCCCTTAAAAAAAAAATCCTGCTGGAGAGTAGATGACTCTGTTGTAATCTCTGTTTAGAACATGAGCTCTAAGTATGTAATTCATAAGCAGCCATCAGGCTAATGTTTTTCATTTACTACTCACGGTCCACTCATTGCACCTGTTGCAAAGATGCTTGTAATCCTAAAAATGTAATGGTTTCTAAGTGAAACTGCTCTTTAATGAGCTCCCAGAGGACCCGTGCAAGGCTTTTATATGATTTCCCTGCTCATTTGATGTTCTAATCTCTGCCAAACGATCAATTTTTTTTCCTTTAAAGCATTGACTAATAGTCACAATAATCCCACACATAGCCTCAAAACTCACACCAAACTCCAAATGGTGCTTTTTCCTGTTGATAGTAATCTTTAGTCTCTCTCCCTCTCTCTGTGCACAGTCTGAAGCAAAATAGTTCCAAAACATATCTCAGAATAGACCCCCCAAATATTGGGAGTTTCATGGGAATAACTGCAAAAGACGGAACGAGGCAGACTAAGAATAGACACAGGGGAAGAAAGTTTCAGTTCTTGCATAGTAAGGTCGAATACTCAAGATGGCAGATGCAGCAGCTTTTTACATAAAAATGGGCTGTACTTTGAATGTACTGTTGTGGTGGTCATCTTGACTTTTTTTTTTTACTATATTCTACAAACAGTACCCTCCCCCCAACTTTTTGGGCACCAGGGACCAGTTTTGTGGAGAGAGGTTTTTCCACGGATCAGATGGGACATGGTTTCACATTCTGCCGGGATCCCCCAGATGGAGAGTCGCTTGTTTGCGTGGCCTGGTTTTTGGCATGCCACGAACTAGCGCCAATCCACGGACTGGGTATTGCGGGACCCTGTTCTACAACATCCCTGGAAGGAAAGTAGAATGACTTGGGGAAAAGTCAAAGATTAATGGAGACTCCAAGTGTTCTAGATGCACAAAATAGGGAGATTCTGCCTTTGTTAACCCAGAGGAAAGAAAAATGTAAATCTCCCTTATCTGAGCAACATGTTCCTCCTTAAAAAACACACAAATACACACAAAGATACAAATCCATGTGATAGTTGTAAAGAAAAATCTAACACCTACTGCAGGCTAGATATTAGAAATGTGCAAAACATTCTGATTTCAAAACAGTTCAGAACCACTGGTGTGCGTGCGTGTGTATGTCAGAGGTAGGTTGCTACCAGTTTGCACCGCTTCAGGCAAACCGGTAGTAGAAATTGGGACTGGGTCACCAAACCAGTAGGGATGGCAGCCTGGCCAAGCCTCTGAACCAGGAGCCCCATGCGCTGTTACAGTTGCCGGCTTGTTTTTTCAGTCATTTTTTCATGTTCTGCGCATGCACACAACAATTTACAGGCAACTGTGCACACAAAGTGCATGTGAAGCAAACCGGCACCAACTCACCCCTGGTGTATGTGTGTATGTGTTTCAAATTTACCACATACAATTTCAGTTTTGTTTCAACTTTGGAGCAAATCAGATTGTGAAATAAAACTTAGCTGCACTAAAAGGCTTTGTCTTGACTGCTTCCACCATAACTGGTTTTCTTTCTTTCTTTTTGTAGCCTGTAAATAAGACTCCTCCCTGCTTTTCCGCACATTTTGCTACAGAAAATCTAGAATTCCTATAAGTAGATTCAGATGTGTTGTTCTCCACTTTATTTTACAGACAGGTGGAGCTGAGTTGGTGGGTGTGAGCAGCAGTGTGTAGCACATCTTTATTGTTAATGCCACTGAGCTTCCATGAAAACCATTAATATAATATTGTTTTGGTTTGCTGCATTGTGCTAGTGCATTCTTGAGGGGGTTTTTTTGTTGCAATCTTACAGCTATTCATGCATTTATGAAAAAGCAGTGTTCCACCACCATTATTTTTTATAGCCACCCAAAATACGTTGCAGCCAAAATCAGCAACCGTGATTGTGTCTGGAAGACAGGTTATAAGCAAGCAAGTAAATAAATAAATATTCCCCAAAAATGTTTTAGAAAAGTATTTTTGTAAAAAATTTTGTAATTATCAAAATATTATGAAACCTCCTATGTGAAGCGAATTAATTGAAAGGAATGTTTAACCGTTCTTTTTTTTTTCCCTATACAGTAATCTGTCAATTGAACAACCCATAATTTGTTGATAGAGACAGGAAATCCAGTTTATTTTTTCATTGAGGGCATTGCTGTTCCGGAAGGTGGATAAGTGTTACTATGAACAATTTTTTCAATTGGTGATAGCAGAAATATGTCCACTGCTGCCTGCAGGAATTTATTTTACCTTTTATTTCAAAGTTTTTAAAAAATCATGCCCCTGGTCATTTTTTTTAGCCATTTCAACAATAGGTAAGTACTTAGCCTGGCTTACCATCCCAATCACTCTCTTGACCCCATAGTGAGAAATGAAAGAGCACCAGGACGTCCTGCTTTCCCATCCTTTCCATTTCACATTTGAAATATTATTTCAAATTTGTTCTGATTAAATACAATCATCACAAAAGATGTTGACAAATATTCTCAGCTCAAAATACGTTCATAGTTTTGTGTGCACTAAATATTATTTAATTATCCTAGGCCGGAATGCTGCTGTATTATCAGAGATATACTTTAAATGCATTCATTTTCCTGGTGTATTCTTAATCTATACCCTTTTATTACATTCAGTTTTGTATCTGCCTTCTACTTTACTGTAGTTCAGTTGATTCACAATAAACAAATGGAATTTAATGGAATATAAATTCAGTAAGAGATAACATGGAACAAAATCTTGAGAGAAGGAGGAATCAAAAAGTAAAAAGCTTGGGAAAGAAGAGAAAAAAGCAGATTTTTCACTAATTTAATATTGAATTTAAAAAATCAAAAATATCCATTAATTATTGGTATATTCTTGGACATTCTAATTTGTAATTAGATAACTAAAGAGGCTATGACTTCTTGTCCCACCTTAGACCCAAAGTCAGTTGGATGATCTTAAGCTAGAAACTTTCTATCAGTCCTAGGAAGGAGGCAATGACATACCACTTCTGAACATCCTTGCCAAGAAAACCTCAGGGATTTCTCCAAAAATTGGACGCAATTGAATGCAAGAAAAAAAAAAACAATCCATGAACCAGTTTTCTTATGGGAAGCTGGCAGAGAATATTGGAAATTTTCTTTCCTTCCTTCTTCCTCCTTTCTTTACACCCTCTCTTCTCTTTCCTTTTATCCATTTTTCTTTTTCCTTCCTTCCCTACACTCCTTCCTTCTTTTCCTGTCTCATTTTCTTCCTTCCCACCACATCAAATTTAGAGTTCTTTGTAGGTTTTTCATTGATTTAAATGAGGATTACAAAGCCAGCGGGAAGTTGCATATCCTAAGTCAGTAAGCCCAAAGCCAAGGAGATCAATGGCTGCTGGAGAGAGGGGCAAGGGGTTGCAGAAGTGGTTGGCATGGCATGACCACAGAAGGACTGGGGAAGGGTGCACAGGTGGGAAAGACTTACTTAAATAGCAATAGCACTTAAACTTATGTACCACTTCACAGTCCTTTACAATCATCTCTAAATGGTTTACAGAGTCCACATATTGACCCCAACAATCTGGGTCCTCATTTTACCAACCTCAGAAGGATGGAAGTCTGAGTCAGCCTTGAGTTGGTGAGAATCGAACTACTGAACTGCTGGCAGTCGGCAAACAGCAGAAATACCCTGCAATACTGCAGTTTAACCACTGCGCCACCATGGCTCTTAAATAACCTTCTCTGCAAGCTTCCCCATTGACTTCCATCCTGCAGGCAAAGACTTTGCTATAGGGAAGGTTGCAGGGACCATGAGCAATCACAATCAACTTTACAGTTTCTGCTGGCTTCCCCATTGACTACTGGGAAACTTTCAGGAGAAGTGGAAATGAAGATCATGTGACTAGAGCTGTTTTAGTGCCACAGTAGTGGCACTAAAACAGCCACAATTTCCCCAAATATCATTCCACAGGAGTCATGAGTCTCCGTAGGCTAGCCCAATTGAGTTACCTTGTTCAATATTTATTGCCTTATATTTTCCAACTTCACTCAACTGAGGGTTAAAAACAGGAAGGAGAACTCTAGTAATACATATATGTTTTGATCTTTGGAACCACATCATTTAATTCTTCAAGGGATAATTCTCATCATCGCTTTATCATTAATTTGTAGCTTCCCATCTTTAAATCAGGGAGGTTAGAGAACAAGTAATTCAGCCATTATAGCTCTGAAACATTGTTCTTTCCTCTTCCCTGTATGCATGTTTTTGAGGGCCAGTATGTGATGTGTCATATCAAAAAGCCCATCTCTCTCTATTTTCAAAAACAGCTCAGTTCCAAATACTGCTGTTTTTGTTCTAGCATACATTCTAATCGGTTCTGAATGGATTACAAGATTGGGAAAAGAGTTACAAACTACTTTTTCATAGACATGCTCAAATATGTCCACCTTATGAGCTAGTCCAAACAGGAAACATGACCAGATCAGCTAATTTGACTTTATTGTAAAGGTACATTGACAGAATCTTTCAATTCTGAAAGTACTTCTCTTCCACCTAACTCTAACCTTTACAACCCAAAAATGGAAAGTCTCTTCTGAGCCTCTGGCCAAACTGCCTTTTATCTGACTTAGTTGTGTTGCATTGCCCCGTCTTCCATCGTCATTCTCACATACCATTAGAAATATAATCCAGGTTGTGCTCAAATATAACCTGAGTTGTGCTATTCCAGCACAGAGGCATTCACTTTCTTTATTTGAAGGAATATTGAGTCCAGGCCAGTTGTAAAAATTGCAAGAAAAACAAGGGAGGGAACAAGGAAGGACAGGGATCAGATTATTGCTAGACATCACTAGTTTGCAACTGGACAACTGATAGGAACATAATTTATTTGGCCTTTCTCACAAAGCTGAGATGTTGTGTGTGTGTGTGTGTGTGTGCACACACACACACACACACAAACACAAACATACATATACACTCATACATATACACACACACACGTATATCACAGTCCTGATTTGTAACTTGGCATCAATGCATAGAAATGACAATGTGCAAACCTAGACTTTCATTTCTAGAGGATTCTTGGTCATTTGTCACTTGCAGAAAAATGCAGGTGTTTTGCAGGTGTTCCCTATGCCTCCTCACCTGCACAGCAAGCTATGAAGAAGAGACCTCTCCATGCTGCTGCCTGCTTTCCTTTCCTTTGACTAATTAGCTACTGTGAGACCCTTAGGTTTAAGTACTAGGAATACTGTGGCTGAAGTTATGATATATTTGGCTGGAGGTGCAAAAGGGGGGGGGGAAATCCACACCAGCTATAGAGTTGGTTCTGCTTTCTGGCGACATACTTGGCAGAGCTGTTTTATTATTTTTTAATTCATCTTATTAAATACAAACATGGCCAAACAAATCACTTCATTAATTAAAAGGAATTGGAAAGGTCCTTAACTCCCGGATTTCACCAATACCCCAAAGCTCTGTCCTGTTTACAAGAGGTCGTACTTCATTTAGTGCCTGTGTCAAATGGCTCCCGGTCAGGGTCTGGCTAGGCCCCTGAGACGGGCCAATCAATGTCTGCTTACTAAAGTCCTTCGCGTGAATCCACTTAAGCAATCTGGATGCTTCCTGTCTAAAAAAGAGCCGGTCTCTTGGTACTTCTGATAGAAATTAGTCATGAATTAGAAAAGAAGCATGGTTGTTTTGGAAGCAAGCCAGAACCAGAATTAATAGCCATCCGAGCCTCTCGAGTCTTAAGTCCCATTTGCTGGGAATTTTTTTATGCCACGTTTCTTCTACCTGTAACCAACTCTGACCTAGGACTAACCATTGTCTTCAGAAACTAATCTAGTCAAATAAAAATCCAACTTAGCTGCCAAGGCATGAAGCACATTTTCTCTTTAAGTATCTGATATTTTGTATTTTGTTTTTACAGAACTTTTTTTTATTTTTAATACTTTTGAATTCATTTTACTTATTTTCAGTGAATATCTTGTGTCCTCCTGGCCCATTAAGTTCAAATAATCTGTTTCAGGAATAAAGCTATAAGGGAAAAATTAGGGTCACTTTTATTTTTGAACATACTTTCTGAAGTCTTGTGAATGTTGTTGCAGTGGATTTAATTTATTTAATGGGTCACCCACTCTGCTTTACACTCTGGATCTCATCCTTTGCAAGAGATCTAGAAATGTACTATGCCATAGGCCACCAAAAGATTTTGGAAAGCAAAAGCTTCCATCCAAATCCAACCTATGTTATCCATGAGATTGACAAATGTATTCTATCCCAATTTGGACCTGAACCCAAATTGACATGCACTTAGATAATCCATGTTCTTCAGAGCCCTCTATAACTTGATCCCACATTTTTTCCACAACTTTCCTTTGGTTAAGGATGGATGAATGGATGTAATTCATTTCCATTAAATCTAGGGGTGCTGGAACCTTCCCCTTTCCCCACATGTGCTTGTCTACAGCCGTGATCCAACTCCCAAGACCTCTCTTTAGCTTCTACCAACAGCCAGGTAGGGTAACAAAGTTAAGACCACAGAAAACACTGCCCCTTTCTTCAAGATTCATAGACTCTGAAACTTCTCAACATCATGCGTATGCCTCCCTCTCTTCCATCTTTTCATCTGGCTTCCAACTCAAAAACAAATATGAGCAATTGAAATCCATAAAGTGCTGAGATAGAGATACATGGTCATGTTCACAAAGACCTAAGATAACCTCTATCAATTTCCCCAGCTAATTTTGAAGAATGCTGATAATTATAGTACCTTGGAGAGTCCCAGATTCCCAATTCCCAATGTCTAAGATTCACAGTTAAATCAACCAAGGCATCTGTGCTTGAAAAAAGAGCCGAGGTGGCACAGTGGTTAAATGCAGCGCTGCAGGCTACTTCAGCTGACTGCAGTTCAGCAGTTCGGCTGTTCAAATCTCACCGGCTCAGGGTTGACTCAGCCTTCCATCCTTCCGAGGTGGGTAAAATGAGGACCCGGATTGTTAGAGGCAATATGCTGACTCTGTAAACTGCTTAGAGAGGTCTGAAAGCCCTATGAAGCGGTATATAAATCTAACTGCTATTGCTATTGCTATTGCTAAACTGATAAATTTTTCAGGATTTATATTCTCTTCTTTGAACTTGGCTATTTAACTTGGAAAAGGTATTTTTAAATCCTGTTCTATCCTTGTTGCACACTATGCTCAAGATTTCATGATTTATATAAATTTACTACCTTTTACCTGCATGGCCTGCTTTTCTACTAATATTTTTTTTAAAAAAATCAGATGTAATACATATTTCATAGCTGTGTGTGTGTGTGTGTGTGTGTGTATGTATGTATGTATGTGTATATATATATATATATATATATATATATATATATATATATATATATATATATATATATATATATATATATATATGTTATATTTATGCTGATAAATAAATAAAGGGAGACTAGTATAGATCTATTTCAAGCTATTTAGCTCAGCTAGCCACACCCTTGTTGGGAATATATATATTAATGTCTATAAGAATTCACATTTCTTTTACATCATGAACAATGAGCTACTTATGGGCTTCTTGTGATACTAACGAGCTTCTAGATTTGTAGGTCTCACTTAGCCCTGCAAGATGGCAGAACCTAGTTAATTCTAGCCAATTTTGAAATGCAAAAATAAATCAGTACTTAGAAGAGGGTTATTTAAAAAGTCCAGGTCTGCAGGCCAGACTTGGAAGTTAACAAACACCCTCAAAGCAGGCAGGGTTAAGGAGTGATCAGGAAGCAAACTCAACTGGAAGGTAATCTTCCCTTTACTCCCATTTAAGAGGTCAGTTCTTTATGTTTGACATATTTGTTTCTCCCCAAGGCTTGTTTTGTACATTATAGGAGAAATGTCACCTTGGGATGAGACCCCTGATCATTTTTAAAAGGTAGCATTTTAACAGGAGAAAAGGATGAATTAGGTCTGGCATGGCAGCCATTTCAGCATATAAGGTCACAAAGGGGTTTTCTTTTACCTTGAAAAAGACGCTGTCTTTTGAACTGACTGAATGACCTGAATAGCATTACAGCTTAAATTCTTTTCAAAAAAAAAATTCAGCTCAACATGTAGCTTTTGTTCAACTTATCAACAGGGATATTTGCTTTAGGTATTGATTAGACATCATTTAAATCACAAAATGTTAATTATACTAATTAATTCAGAACCTGTTGGTAGCAAACCTTGTTTCCTGTAGCACAGAAGGTTAATGCCAAAGTGAAGTCCCTTATGAGCCTTTTCTCTGATATTCATGTTTTCTTACATTGGATACTGAAAAAAAACCTCTTTATTTTATATTTTATTTTGTGTATCTTTTCCCTTTAACAAACTTAACTGTGAATATATGTTGTGGTGACTGTTGGTTTACATATGTTGTAATGACTACACATTGAATTGGGTAGCATTTTATTCAGATCAAATTGCAAAATGGTTAAAATAAGGACACTGGACTTGCAAAAATCTCTAAAACTTGTACTGAAAAAATGGTTCATCCTGTGGCATCAAATATATTAGTGATGTCATATATTTCATGTTTATGACATCTTAGCTTTTTTCAAAAACTTCATAAGAATATCACTGGCTACAGATTACCACTTGAATACGGTAAGCCATTTATTAGTGTTAAACAACCAGGAAAGGAAGCATGTCCTATAGGAAACATGTTGGAAGTTGATAGTAAAAAATGGAGGTAGCCCTCAGGATTCAGAAAAATCTGTCTGATTTCTGATTACTGCAATGTAAATTATTTTTTAAAAAAAAATCTGAATCAAGGTTTCAAGGTTTATTAACATTTGTATGCCGCCCACTC
This sequence comes from Thamnophis sirtalis, assembly GCF_051295495.1. Taxonomy (NCBI): domain Eukaryota; kingdom Metazoa; phylum Chordata; class Lepidosauria; order Squamata; family Natricidae; genus Thamnophis; species Thamnophis sirtalis. The sequence goes on from NW_028261381.1 coordinate 82,939,410, forward strand.
CCTAGAGACTCTGGGCAGCTCACAGATAAGACAGGGGACATATATAAAAAAAAAATTAAAATACAATCATTAAAATTACACAACATGCATACAACTTGGAGTGGAGCTGGATAAAATCAACAGCCCCAGGCCTGCCGGAACAGCCAGGTCTTAGTAGCTTTACGGAAGGCCGGAAGAGTAGTAAGGGTCTCTACGGGGAGATCGTTCCATAGGGCCGGAGCAGCCACAGAGAAGACCCTCCCCCGGGGAGCCGCCAACCGACATTGACCGGCCATTGGTACCGGGAATCAGCTTTGCTAAAGTACAAATCATGTCCATTGAATTTATTTTCTCATTCATGATAGTTCAAACCGCATGAAATTCATAAGGATCCATTTTGCAGAATATTATTTTTTTTGTGGGGAGGTCTCTGTGAAAACACCTCAAACCTCTTCTGCAGTGAAGCCCTACCTTTTGTACCTTTTGTACCTATTGGGTCCTTTCTCTACACTCTCCCAATCCTGAGATTCCAGAGCTCTGTTCCAGATTGTTCTATCTCTGTTTATCTATTCATCTACAAACCTTTTCAAAGTTTGACATATCTTTAGTGGAAGATTTCTAATAGGCCATTTAAAGTTTTGTACCTTTCTCCTTTAGAAATGTAAATTCTGGAATCTACTGTAACCCACTATTCTTTGTTCCTTTAATTATTGTGTTTCTTCTGTGCAGCTGAAGCAACATCCCCACGAAACTCAAGAGAGGTTAAAATATTTATGGGTAATGTGCTTCATCTTGGAGAGAGGAACTGGGAAATCCCTAGGAGGCAACACTGCTGAGAAACCCGCCTATGTGGCTTGGGATCAATTTGCATAATATTTCCCAGCATACTTTGCAATTTCACCTTAGTGTAGAGAAGGTTGTCTTATCCTTTTCATTTAGGGAACAGATGGCAGCACAGAGGGGCTGGTTGATGGGCTGCTTGATTAAAGGTTTGTTCATAATGGGAAGGGGTGGCTCCTGTATTAACACGCAATGCATGATAGAGGGGGCCATAACTCTGTATGTCAATCAAAGATCAGCTGGAGTCAGAGAAGCCAATCAAAAGCTTAATTTAAACTCTGTCTGTTGTCTTCCAGCATTGTTTAAACTCTGTCTGTTTGTTACCAGCATTGTTGAGACAGCTGAGAATTGGGCTGTAGAACCTGCATTAGATTCTCCATTCATTTTAACAAGATTTGGACAGACGGAAAAAAAATACTTGATGATGTCATACAGGAAGTCCAGTTCTGCAGATTGTAGTCTTTTGTTATTGCCCATGATCCATTTTGTTAAACAAAACCTTACTGCAACCAACCTCTACCTATTTCTTTTTGCCAAGTCAACCAAAGGATTTTCTTGGCATCTGTGCTGCATGATTATTTAATGCTGCTTTTCCTCCTAGTTTCATTCATTAGTCCGGATTCCTCCTCCCTCCTTCACAAAAAAGCCTTCATTGAGTTTGCCTTCTCATACTTTCTCCCTTTTATTTTCAGAACTTGCTAGCATTATCATTTTGTCAATATCTTTACAACTGGTATACACTTACTTTTACATGACTATTTAGAGAGCTAGTCTTGCACTACCAGAGGAAGAATTGAAGAAAAAAGAAAGCCTTTTTGCAATCCACTGTATTGTACTCCTCTGTCTTGAAGGATGCATTAAAGTAATGCATTCCCAAATTCTGAAATGAATTGGGCCACTTTGTAGAGATTTGCTGGCTAAAGTACAATTTAAGTCTCATTTATTTTAAGGATTCAACCCCAAACACAGCTAGTCTAAAAGTAAAGGTAAAGGTTCCCCTCGCACATATGTGCTAATCATTCCTAACTCTAGGGGGCGGTGCTCATCCCCTTTCAAAGTCAAAGAGCCATTGCTGTCCGAAGACGTCTCCGTGGTCATGTGGCCAGCATGACTAAACGCTGAAGGGGCACGGAACCGTGTTACCTTCCCACCAAGGTGGTCTCAATTTTTCTACTTGCATTTTTATATGCTTTTGAACTGCTTGGTTGGCAAAAGCTGGGACAAGTAATGGGAGCTCACGCCATTAAGCTGATCTAGGGATTCGAACTGCCGAACTGCCAAACTGCCAAACTGCCAAACTGCCAAACTGCCAACCTTTCAACAAGCTCAGCATCTTAGCCATGGAGCCACCGCGTCCCAGCTAGGCCTACATTCTAGTTAAAGTCTTTGTTTCCTTGTTTTGAATATTGTTATTAGTTTGCTGAATGGCTCTCTCTCCCACACCTCTTCCTTCAGTCTTCCACATGGTTAGATTTAAATGGCATCAATTAATTTAAGATCTCTAACATCACTTTCATACTATTTGCAATATGATCACTGCCTGAATGACATTCCCAGATTTTTTGACCCACAGCTGTCATATTCCATAGTACAAGTAAGTGTTTAGTTCACAAGTCTGTTTAATCTCTTCAAAACAGAGTATATCAAGCAATTTAATTTTCTATCAAATTACAAAAGAATCAAGCTTTAAAACACAAGCAAAAAGAGACTTTTTGACTTATTCTAAAATTATTTCTCCACAGTAATGCTCTTGTCAGTCAATCTTACAAGAAACAAGAAAATTAGAAAAAAAATTATCTGCAAAATTAAAGAATGAATTGATTTTTTTTAACAAGTTCCCAATGTTATTCATGAGGAAATCATTCACTGAAAATTAGCCTTGCTTGCCATTAATAAACTCAACTGCAGAGGTTCCTTTATCTGATTTTATCTGATGGTTTTCACACACACAAAATGACTTTTCTTGTGGCCTCTGAAAGGAAAGCTATTTTGGTCTTTTCCATTTCATGAAAAAATAATTTGAAGAAAATTACATTCTTATTTTCAGCTTTTTGCAATCAGATATATATTGAATATTCAAGCAAGTAGCCCTTCCTCCCACCATGCTCTGTTTAAGATCAACATCAAGATTCCAGGAGTTATAATTGTATAAGTAAGCCTATAGGGTGATACAACTATTGGATTCAAAGATTTACTCGACTATTCTAAACATATCTCCAAGATAAACTGAAGCAGATTTCGACTTAATTCAGAAACGTGAGTGGCTTTTATACCTGTATGAATGTATAAGCGTGAATTTTCAAAATTCATTCAAAAGTCTCAACTGAATCAGTCTGATATTAAAAATGAATTTAGATATCTTCATCTAACATTACATTTTGGATTAGTTCAGAAACTGGAATTGCATTAAGATTGAATTCATTCATATATTTTTTTCCATTTTCAGTTAACTAACTTTCAGTATAGGGATGTGGTGGCTCAGTGGACAGTGAGCGTGTTGATTGGAAGGTCAGCAGTTCTGTGGTTCAAATCCCTAGCGCCGCATAACAGAGTGAGCTCCCGTTACTTGTCCCAGCTTCTGCCAACCTAGCAGTTTGAAAGCACGTAAAAATGCAAGTAGAAAAATATGAACCACCTTTGGTGAAAAAGTAACTGTGTTTCATGTGTCTTCGGTGTTTAGTCATGCCGGCCACATGACCATGGAGACACCTTCGGATAGCCCCAGGTTTTGAAACAGAGATGAGCACTGTCCCTTAGAGTCGGGAACAACTACCACATATGTGCGAGGATAACTTTTATCTTTATCTTAGCTTTCAGTGTGTATGATTTTATTTGAGAAAAGAATCGTGAATATTTAGACTTTGCCACAGCAGTTTCTTCTACAGGAGGCTTGTATTTAAAGATGCTTGAAAACTTCTCTCAAACAAAGAATACTAAATGAATGCATCATTTAGTATTCTTTGTTTGTGGCACTTTCAAACTCCCCCATAGTTTCATCCAGAAAGGCAGGGGGGGAAATTAAGTACCTAAAATATAGCCCTTAACTGCAAAATATTACCTACTTCTTATTTTAGTTTATTTCCATTCTTGTGCCTTGAAGCGTCTTATATAAATTTGTTTTTGTTATGGATATATTGGTAGAGGCATAGTTATATTATGCTGTAATATATTATATACCATTAATGTGAAAATGGACATAAAATTAAGAAGACTTATTTACTGACACATTGCTAGGTTGGCGGGCACAAGAGAAATTACCCAGAGTTCTTAGGAGGAGGGTAGTATATACATTTAGTAAATAATTCATAGCTAAATGAGAGAAAGACATCTATCTCCTAGAATTCCTTCCAAGGACAATAGGGAAGTTTGCATGGTTTGGTCAAAATCAGATGGTGGTTATGTCGATGCCATCAAAGCTTTCCCTCTTGGTTAGCATGTCACATATGTGATGTAATGAAGCATAGGCAAAGCTTCAATGGCAAAATCATGGCCACAATCTTAACCATACTCTGCGGTCATCCCTGTAGGACAAACACCTCAGACTTCAGTTATGGTCAGGTCTAGGACCACGGTAAAAGTCTATTAGCTCTCTCTGGCTTACTCATGAAATACTTTTATGATATTAGAAGTTAGAAGTTAGAATGTTAATTTATATCTTTCAATGAATTTAACATTTAATAAACTTGGATTATTTGTTTGGTAAAAAAAATTGAGCATTTTTGAATCATGGGCTGTTTTAAGAAGATCACCGTCTTGAAACTTGAGGAATGTTAGTCAAACATGTAAACCAGCCAGCAGGTTGAATGAGCCTAAATAAATAGAGATACGGGTAGTATTGGAGTGATTGGAACAAAATGCTTATGTATATCCACTCTCAGTTCTTGCTGCTGTTGTTGTTTTCTTAGACTGATAATTTTGCCAGCAGGTTATTGTTGCCTTCTGTAAGAATGTATCTGTAGATTGATGGTGGCCTGAAAAGTTACTCATTTCTGACAAATGCCCATCTGGAGTTTGGGTCTTTTAACATTGATGTAGCCTTGAATAGTTGAAGGGGTACAGCGATTCTACATTCAGGGGAAAAAAAGTAAGGAACAATTGAACATATTATTATTTTTACATATCACTGGCAAAATATATGCAGTAAATTAGAAAAGCAATATTGTATGCATAAAGGAATGTGGGCATCGTAATGTAATAGGAGAGCAAGAGAGTCTAGCTACAGCACCAAAGCATGAAAGGGTAAGCTTAAAAGGCAAATGAAAAGCAAGCAGGAAAAAAAATGGATGCAGTGTAATCTGACCAATCTTAATAAATAGCTATCCTGAAAGGAGAAAGATCATAGGATTTAAACCTCTGTTAGAATAGATAACTTTAAACGTTCATTGAATAACGAGAAAGTCATTGGATCTTTACACACAGGCTAGAAAGAAATATGATTATTAGTGATTGGCTCCCCAAGGCAAAATCAATTATACAATGTGACAAAAGAGGGCCCCGTGAACATTTTTATAAAGATTGCAGTGTTCAGAAGCAATCCAGTGTGTATCTCTCCTGGCATGGAGGAAAGATTTATATAATTAAATCTTCCTGTATATGGCTAGATGGGTCATCTGATGCTAAGCTTCCTTTCAACCTTCCATTTTAGGAAAGATTGTTTACCAATAGACGTTTTCCCTATGTAACAATATGGGGGTCCCCTCCAAAGGAATTTTATCAAACAATACAGCTTGACAGGGATAGAACATTATAGTTATTCTGGAAAGCATCTTTGTAGGTATTATTTAGAAGTTTATGGTTTAACTTAGAAGTTGTCTTATGGCTGCCAATAAAAGTAACTGTCAGACTGAGAAATGAAAGGAATGAAATGAAATGAGCAAAGCTGCTCTCCTTGAAGAGTCAAAGCAGCTTAGTTTTATTGGAATCCCACCAGAAATGTTCTATGCATGCACACTATAAGCAAAAGCCTTCAAAGCAACCAAATTTGGGCTGCTTTCATAGTTTAAGGAAGACGCTTTGCTTGTGCCAATATATTTCATGACTTGCCTCTTTCAGATCTTTTGCATACCCATAACCAAGATGTCTTGGCTAATGGGATTGAATACATTTTCATCTTCACTCAATTTCGGTCAATTTCCAATACTATTTTACTTTCATGGGTCTCATACAATTACAGCTTATAGTCAGGCTACATTTGCTTATGCTTAGCATTGCTCTAACCTTCCCCCGCCCCCAAGTTCTTCCCTCTCTTTGCCATGCAAACGTATTGAATATCTATATAGTTTGAAGATCAACTCAACACATTTAACAAGGGCAAATGCTAATGGTCAGCTTGATGTGGTATCCAATCAATTGATGTGGGACGTTAATGATAGCACCGACATCAGGAAAATTCCATTACTGCTTTTTCAATGGATGTGAAATGGTTATGACCATGTGATTTATGGAGGAATGAGTTGAAGTTGTTTCGACTCTTGCTTTGTGAATTGAACGGGGCGGTAGCCATGTGATGATTTCTGTGGGAATGGAAGCATACATCCTGATTCTTGAAAGCAATACAAATAACCATATTCACCCCTCATCTATCTTCATAATATAGATAAATGGTTATAATTTTGATTGGGTCATATACCTGCAATTGACTTATATATCAGGCTTGTCAAACACATGTATCATGTGCTGGCCAGCCCATGCCCGGTTTAACGAATGGGGGGACAGTCCCAAGATGTCACATGATGACACCGTGACATGAGTTTGACACCCCTGCATTATATACTTCAAAGCAGAAGACTGTGCTATATTCTTATGGTTAGGATAAAATTGTAATAGCCCCTAAATAATAATGTCATTATATGCATAATGGAAGTCCTCATGATATTACTGGTCATTTAACAGCTTAACAGCCATTTGAAGTTACAACAGACTCCCCCCCCCCAAAAAAAAAACCCAAGATACATACATTTTGAAGTTACAGTTGCTGCATATTGCAATGAATGGTACCTTCCAAAGCTCAGTATGAGACAAGAGCAAAGTAACTTTATTTTTCATGTGATCTCTAAGCCAGACACCTAATGTTTTACTACATCACTTTTTCCAAGTCAGTTGTTTTATTATACTGAAAACATGAATAATAACGTTATAGAATACAGATGATAGCTGAGTGCAGTAGAAACTACAAATTGTTAACATTATGATGATTTGAAATTTTTTTACTACAGATAATAGAAACACAGATGAAGGTTGTGACATCACTACATCTCTTTCAATAGTTAGAAGATATTGTGGCAAACCTAATAGGTTGTTACAATTACCAACCAAAGCTTCTATTAGAAAAACTATTACACCCCCAAGCAGGGGTGTATTTTAGCAATGGGTTCTCTTCCCGGTTGCTGGGTTGGCTAAACTAGTTGGCCTCCAGCACCACGGTGGGAGGAGCTTTCTTCAAGCCTCCAAGAGGGCGAAAACAGCCTCCCCGGGGCTCCAGAGGCTCCCTGGAGACTGGAAATGGGGTCATTTCTGGTCTTCTGGAGCCTCCGGGAGGCCTGTTTTTCACCCTCCCTGATCCTCCGTGCAGGACCGGCACTTACCTGGCATCCAAAACAGCTGCAGGAGACACCTGGGTGGGAAGGGGTGGGTGGGCAGAGGAGTGGGATTTGGGGGTTCACTAAACCATGCAGAATCTTCGCTAGAGGATCACTCGAACCTGGGCAAATTATGGCACAAACCAGCAGTGGTAATTCCAGTGGTAATTGGCACACTGGGTGCTATTCCAAAAGAACTGGAATTACATTTAAAACAGTTAAAAATTGACAAAATCACCATCAGTCAAATGCAAAAAGCCGCACTGCTTGGATCTGCACGCATATTATGAAAATACGTTACAACGTCCTAGGCCCCTGGGTGGGGCCCGACTAGTAACCAATGCCAAATCCGGCGAAACAACTGGCCGCTGTGATACAATTGTATAATAATAATAATAATGAATTAGGAGTGCTGATTTTGGGTGAGAGAGACATGCCAGTGGTTGCCATGTTATTATCCCCTATGCTAAAATCTTAACCTTTTCTAACTTTAAGTAGTAAAGATATTCTCATTATTTATTTGCATTGGGGAAAATATGGAAGATAATAACTTTTCCTCTTGAAAGCAGAAAGCTACCAAATACTGGTGTTGTAGCTACTTCTAGGATCAGGAGATGTACTTCTCAGTGACCGAGGAGTGATGTCCATGAGGTCCCCATCTGTGAAATAGTTTTTAAGCACCTGGCAATACTACAAATCTCTTTTATTTCTCTCCCCCCTCCCCTTTCCTTCCTATGGTTTTCTCTAATTGCTTGGAAAGAGCCTTTGCCAAGGTTCAGTTTTGTAACAAGTATCTAGCTGCAATTCCCACAGAATCCCAGGGGAATCAGATGGAGTACACATATTTTTACTTGCCCAGTGCAGGTCCTTGTAAAGCATCCCAGAAATTCTACTACAGAATTAGCAAGCAAGCTAAATAAAATTATTTTTTTAACTGCCTTTTAAAGGGTCTCTTTTCAGAATAAACCAATCAGTATAATACTAAGCTCAACTTTGGGATTTATGGACAGGCAGGAAGAAACTTACTGAGACATATTAGTCCTATAGAGTAATCGGTCTTCAGTATTCTCTGCTTTTCTCCTCTATGCTTCTGGACAATGTATGTATGTACAGGGAGGATGTCTGCCAGAGTTACCTATCTGGTGCCCAATGTTGGAAATTTGGTCTCAATTCAATCCAAGAGTTTCATTCAGCAATCATTGATGGTGACGTATTTAGGAGTAGAAGAAAAAGGGATCCATTGAATCATTCAATGACTATACCACCTATTTGCAACTCATAGTTGGGCAGTTATAAATGTACGTAATAATGATATAAGTCATTTAATACATACTTTTCAGGGCTAGCCCAGCCATTGGGCAAGACTTCGGCACATGAGTCTATGACAATTCGCTACAGCCAACTCAACACAGACAACTTGCCATAGGACAACTCACTGCAGACAACTCACTGCGGGGCAAGAGTTACACTAATATCAAAGAAATGGTGTAGTAGAATCATTAGTGAAAGAAAGCAAAAGAAAGGACAAAATGAAGTGTAAATGACAAAAATTAAAATAATTGTACTTATTTATTTTAAATAATTACACTGAATTGTTAAATTGCCCTATGGTGAGTTGTCCCATGGCGAGTTGGCTGTGGTGAGTTGTCCATGGTGAATTGTCCCATTCCACTGCACAATCCATAGAAATGTGTTCTGACCCCTTCCTCCGTCCAGTAACGAATGCCAAGACAAGCTTAACTGGAATGTCACAGCACTTTATTAGCAAGAAACCAAAACCTTGGTGGTTGAAAGCCAAGCATAGCAAACAGATAAGAACCTTGGCAGCAACTCAGACTTCGACAGATAACAGCTTCTCCAGCGTTAGGAATGACGTTGAATCCTGCAAAACCAGGCTCCTCCCAGTCTCTCTTTAAATACTATCTTGAGAGGAGCCTAATTACAATCACCTGGGTCCAATTATCTTTGGTAACTGCTTAGCTGCTCTCTACGTCGATCTGCCCAGCGTTGCTGGGCATCCAGGAACAACTCCCTTGGCTCCTCCCCACTGCTCCAATGAATGACTTCAGGATCACACTCCCTTGTCTCCTCCCCACTGGTCCAAGGCTCAGGCACTTCCTGGTGGCCAACCAGCCTCTCTGCACCCTGCTCGGAGTCGGAACCTTGTCCAGGGTCCTCCACATCCTCCAGAGCCGACTCATAGGGCCCCTCGCTGTCGGAGTCTGGTGGCAGCTCCAACGGCTCCTGCTGGGCCACAACAGAAATGTATAACTGCTTTACAGAGTAGTGGACAGGGGCTATCTTTGTAACCCCACATGCTTCCCATCTGCTTTTTGCTTTCCAATCTGAACCACCACACCCCTGATTCTTCACTTTCTTCTGATACACAACTTGGCAGTTCTGTGCTGATTATTATGGGAGTGAAATCTTTCCAACGAAAGTACTTTTTGTGCAGTCAGGGAGACTTCCTTGGGAATGCAGACCTGTTGTTTGTTTAACTTGCTACACCAATTAGCAACTAGCAGGGGAACCCCTGGTTCACAATAAAACAGTTTAACACACTGTAAATCAACAGTTAAGAATTTGTGTCGTTGAGCTTTCTTTAAAACATAAAAAGAAGTGAGGCCTTTCATTAGAGCATTCCTAAGAATTCGTGTTATGGCAGAGAAGGCTTGACTCCACCTTGTTCTAGGATAAGCATGCAGCAGCTCTTAAACAAACTTCTTCAGATGATCTCATCAAATAAGATATTCTTATAGAAGAAGTAATTTGTTCATGTAACCTACACTTAATTTATATGGGTATTTAACTGTAATTACCTATATTTAACCAGAAACAATATGCACCCATGCCATTTTTTTCAGCACAGGCATAGCATAGCATTGAGTTCTTCCAGAATTCTGATAGTACTGGTTCTGATAGTAACATCACTGTTGTCAGTACCTATTACTTCTCTTTTATCTAGCTTCTATCCCAGTGGAGTCCTAGCATGTCCAAATTGCATCACCATCCTGTAGAATGGAAACCCTTACAAGTGCTTCTACACAGTTTTTGTATTATTTGATTTTGTAGAAAGCAACCCACACCTTAGTTGAATATTCCCCTTTTTTTCTTTTTACAACCTTTTGATCCCTTGTTTCAGGGTGGAGTCAGGGCAACTGAGTAGAGCTGAGTGTTTACTGGCCAGATGCTCTCCTTGTTGCCAATGCCTACGCAGCAGGTATTTTGTCTTTGTGCCCTGATAGAGAAACATCTGCCACACCCTGGGATTGAACTCACAACCTTCCAAGTGGGAGGTGAGCGTCTTCACCTCTAGGTCACCATGCCATTTGGCATGTTCCACAAATACAGGTGGGGAAATACCCAAGGAAGCAACAGCCAGTCATAGCTAGCTGGATCAATGTCAGCAATAATCAGCTCCTGGATATCAACCAATTGCATTATTACATTTTCCCACTCAATGCACATTTCTGATTGTGACAACAAATGGAAACGATCCATGTCCACAAAGAGCCAAAGGTGTCTTGTCGCTTGATGGTGTCAAGCATGGCATTGTACTTGGAAGTGATTTAACAAATCAGATTTTTTACAGAAGATGAACATTGAGAAACAAGGATCACCAATTTAATTTAATTTTAATTTATTTAGTTTGTCAAGCATGTATAAGATAACAGATATAAGTATAAACATGATTATGAATAGAGGAAATGGATATGAATAAGTGGGGACAGTAGGACAGGGGTGGTAGGCACATAGGTGCGCTTGTGCACGCCCCTTACAGACCTCTTAGAAATGGGGTGAGGTCAACAGTAGACAGTCTAAGGTTAAGGCTATGGGTTTAAAGTTTAAAATTGCGGATGAAACCACAGAGTGCCCCTATCTTTAATGCTGGCATAGAAATAGGAAAGAATATTTTGGTATTCGCAGCCAGCGTCTTATTTTAGAACAAATCAGGCAGTCTAGTTTTTTCAGAGTGCTTCAAGCATAAGGTCCTGTATAAATTTGGACACTAAATAGGTATTTAATAATGTCAACTGTTGGTGGGGTTTAAGAAGTGTATTGGAAATCCCTGGGAGCATGTTATCTAGCATGTAGGTTTCAGGTTAAGCTGGCTTTTCCAAATGAATTGGTGACTGGGGTATTTAACAGATTCCTTGGATTCTAGAGGTCATATAGTACTGTCTGTAGAATAAGAAATTGGGAAAGGGAATGTGCATTTCTGTAGGGTCTCCTGCTTTAGTGGGGGGTTGGACTAGATGACCTACAAGGTCCTTTCCAACTCTGTTATGCTGTTCTGTTTTCCTGCAGCCTGGTATAAATATATGCCCACCATCATTTCTGTTTTTATAAACCATGTGCAGGCTCCATGTGTTGGGTTTGAATCATTGGGACATTATGGATCTTTGTTTACTCACTTTAACAAGTCTCTCAAATGATATGAATTTAACACCAAAAGCACAAAAGACTGGCCATTAGTGGACTGCACAGGGGTCACCTAGAAGTTATGACCCACCTTCAGCAGTGACTTATTCTACATAACCATCCGATAGCAATTGGAGAATTGACTTGTGGGAAAAGGATTGCTTTCTTGTTTCTTATATTGCTAAACTCTCTTTTTATGACCTTGAAATCTCTTAATTTGGGGTAGAGGGGTGTGTGTGTGTGACTGGATGGAGCTGAGTGTTTACTTGCAGGATGCCCTTCTTGACACCACTCAGAGTCACAGCTTTTCCTTGCAACTTAGAAGAGAAACATCTGCCAGTACCTAGGATTGAACTCTCAACCTTCCAAATGGGAGGCAAGCCTCTTCACCACTAGGCCATGTTATCTTGCCTTTGAGTTCTTATTCAGACAGCCTGCCTGATGTCCCTTTGTACTTACTGTCTACACAGGGAACTCTTATTATATTGCTAAATGAAAATTGTGTCAGTCATTGGGACCAGAGATTTACTCTTATTATACTAACCAAAACTGATTAAAGGGGTTCATAGCTGTTGCCTCAGTCTGGAAAACCAGAGATCTGAATGTAAAACACCCCCAAACTGCATTCCTGCTCTTAGGAGAATTTAAAGAGAAAAGTAAGGTCTAATAAACTCTTCAAGTTCTGATCCCTCTTAATGTAGCATGAAACATTTAATATTCTTTAAACGATATATAGTGTGTACATTATTCAGGGATGTTTCAGGGAAAAATAACAACAACAATGCAAGATATTTACTTAACTCGCGTCCAAGGTGCCAAGTAGCTTTATTTTATTTCCCACTCATTTATGTGAATCTTCCTCATCCTGGAATATCTACACTCACCTCCTCTCCCACAATTTGTAAAAGTACTGAGAAAGTTATGCATTAGATGCACATCCAATTTTTCTGTTCAAAACTCTGTGCTAAAGATTTGATTAAGAAACAGTTCACTGAAATTTTGCCCAACTCTGGAACCACAGAATCATTTGTTTTTACTTGAAACGTTTCACTATATGCTTTATACCTGACATTAAGTAAGTGTCTCAGCCAAAGAAAAATAAATCATAAAGAGAGTAAATAAATAGACAGAAATCACTGCATAACCCACCCAGAGTTCTCCGTGTTCTCTTTCCTTTGTCCTATGATCAGGTTGGGGGAAAAATATTGGAAGAAAAAAAGAGAGAGGCATTTAGAATTGGTTAACACCCAGGAAATAAATTTCAGCTGTGATACCAAAAGGGAGGGTTTTAAAAAATGGAACAGCTGCTACATCCACCAAAAGAATGAACCATTTATAGGAGCAATTGAGCAGAAGGAAAGAATGAAGCTTTTGTCTAAAGCCAAGAGGGGGCAAACTATTAAGATGAATTCAATCTGTTCAATTAATAATGGCACAATGTCCGTGATCACACAATGACAAGCCCGTGTCATTGGATGTAGCAGGATTTGTGTCTGCTGGGAGGAGGGGATTTAATTTTTGTGGAAAAGCAACACTGAAAGAGCTTATTCCATTGTAGGGGCTTTAAAAACAGGAACTATAGAAAGTAGAAAAAATTGTACCATGGAATTGGTAGAATAGACAACATCTGCTTATAACTAGTTCTACATTCTACATTATTAAACACAGAGAGAGATTTCCTTGCAATTACCTATGATTGTGAAAAGACCTAAAAATTATATTAAAATTATTTCCATGCTTGCTCTCTTTAGTATGTCCTATAAGTTGGAAGAGAGCTCTAACTCTTAACTCTTACAGCTGAATAAAAAAAGGAGAAGAAAGAAAAACAGTGTTCCTATTGAAAACAATTGGGGGGGGATGATTTTCAGCTAAGCAAAACAAACCACTTCATTATTACACTGGCTTTTCTTTCTTTCTAGTATTAAGGAGAACTTGCCCCAAGAGGCAAATGGACACAACTTAAAATTTGAACAATTTCCCAGACACATGATTTCAGCTGCTTTTGGACCTCAAGTTATGAGGCAACAGATGGGAAGTAACTAGTATATATTTAAAAGGTCTTGTGTGTTATATTAATAGATTAGGACAGCCACACACTAGGGGAGGGAATTCAAGACACTCCACTGCAAGGAAAATTGGAGCACTGTGCAATTGGACCAACAGGGTACAATTTGGAAACGATTTTTTTCCTTTTTGTTCTAGATTTTGTGTTTGCCCCACACTCCCATTGGTAGATGCTTTCCATTGAATGTTATGCTGCTTCATTTGAGTGAAGCAAGTAATACTGAGAAAATATCATCATTAGTAAATGAATCATATCTTTGTTGGTAAGATACCTTAAGCTTCCAAGGGGAAAAAAAATGGAAGTAAATCTGATATGCTGTCTCTTTTTTCCCATTTACTATGGTAACAATTTCAGTGAAGACGCTATTTATTTTGCTTTTTTGAATCATTCACATTAGATGGGTGATTCATTTTTTTTTTTTTGTTAAAAAGTAGGGGAAAGGAACATGGAATTTTATAGGGACTATTCCAACGCAACCAAGACAATCAAGGACAATAGTGTGGTTATAAATTTGGAATTTATAGGACAATCTCTTCTACATACTTGTTCTTTTCAAACTGTGACTAGTACAGAAGTTAAATCAGTCACATATCATGATCTAAGGAGAAGTCATTTCCAAAGTGATATAAGTAGTTATGAAATAATTTCCTTACACTATTTCAGATGACCGGAACATCTGTCCTGACATCTAGGATAGCATTTTCCAATTTGAGCAATATCCATGCATGTGGTATTCAATTTCCCAAATTCTTCAGCCACCCTGGTTATTGCTGGGAGTTGAAGTCCATATTTATGGCTGTTGTCCAGTTGGGGAAACATTGATTTGGGCAACATTTTTTTAATGTGTAAGATCTTTAACATTGACTCAGCCTTCCATCCTTCTGAGGTGGGTAAAATAAGGACCCAAAATTGTTGGGGGCAATATGCGGACTCTGTAAACCACTTAGAGAGGGCTGTAAAGCACTGTAAAGCGGTATATAAGTCTAAGTGCTATCGCTATTAAAGAATAGTTATAGAAGTCTCCATGAGAATGGGGTAAAAGGGAGCAACTAATCAAACCAAGGTACACTTTTTGTACATGGCATGATATTGCAATCATGTATGAAAAGGGTAGAACTTGCATTGCAACGATCCACCACTGCTTGTCTCATGTGGATGAAAGTATTTGATCCTGCTGGCTAGTTAGCAATGTTTACTCTTTTAATTTTGTACTTTCCATATGCTCTTAGACTACTGTTGATTTTGAGGAGATTTCTTACAATACAATTCTACGTGCTTATATTATTATGAAACATCTGCAAACAAACACTCAAGTTGAGAGGGCACTAGGAAGCCACAAAAAATCCTCCACAAAATTTTCATTATGGTTGAGAAGGGGAGAATTTGTAGACATGTTTCCCAAAGCATTTTTGGGAGTATATTCTACGAGCAAGCCCTTATTTTGGAGGCTGATTGTAGTGATTCCAGCCTTGGTCATCCTTGTCTTAAATATACTCCAGAATTGATGTTTTCACATATAAACCTATACTGCTAACAAAAAAAAACCTACAGGATAGTTTTCTTATATTTTTCCCTATATATATCTTTCATTAGGAAAAGGGCTCAGGAAGACCATGTTGCTTTTGGCACCATCAGGCCCCCCAATTTATAATGCACTTTTGGAGTGCTGCAAAATGTGCTGTTTTCCTTAATTGGATAGCTGGACCATTTGGCACTGGAAACCATTCGTGAGATCACCAATTTCATGTACCGAATTTTAATCTTGTTTGGTTTCATTTCATCTCTTTTATTGTCCTCTTTCCACTGGCTATTAGAATCCGAAGCTAAAATCATCTTCATTGCGGCCATTAAGGAATTGGTGTGTGTGTGTGTGTGTGTGTGTGTGTGTGTGTGTGCGCGCATGTTAGTCCACCCAATATAGAAGATGACAGGTAATAATATAATATGTGGTAGCAGGAGAAATGCTGACAGACATTGTGTTACTTTGCTTCAATTAGGCTCTAATTACTTCTTCTCTTCAATTAGAAAAATCACATGAACCAATTATGCCAGATAATGTGTGCTTATCCTATTCAAGCTGCACAATGAGTAAGGTCTATTCAAATTGATTATCTTCAATTTATGCTTTTAGCTTCCCCCCTCCCCCCCTTTCTGTCTGTATGGCCCATTACAGTTTTAAAGTGGAAGCTCTTAAGCAGTTCACAGTATTATGATACAATTCATAACAATTGTTATGTTTTGATGGAATAATAATTTTGGATGCCTGGGATAAGAAGGGGACATTTGGGGAAATAGGGGGGAACCCACTTTTCAGATACAAGCACCTTTGAGATTTATTGAACAAACGAGATGCCATTTGGAGTCCAAGCAGCTCATTCAGGGGATCAGCTTCACAGAGCAAAAGACAAGATCAGTCAGACTGAAGAATCAGTCCTTCTCAGGAGAATCACCTGGATGCAACTGGGCCATCTTACTGGAAATGTTGGCCTTTCTCTCACCATTAGTTCGAAAGCATGTAAAAATGCAAGTAGAAAAATAGGGAGCACCTTGCTGGGAAGGTAACAGCGTTCCGTGCACCTTTGGCTTTTAGTCATGCTGGCCACATGACCATGGAGATGTTTTCAGACAGCGCTGGCTCTTTGGCTTTGAAGCAGAGATGAACACCCCCCCTAGAGTTGGGAACAACTAGCACATATGTGCGAGGGGAACATTTACCTTTAAGCTTTAAAGGGTTTGGTTAATAGCAAGCAATTAAGCAAGAAGCCTTGTAAGACTGTCCCCATAAGGGTTCTGTGACTCCAGGGGTCTAACTTTATAAGACCTAAGCATTCTTTTCTAGGCCCCAGAAGAAGAGAATCAGCTGGCTATATTAATATATAGCAAGTATACCTTATGAATCTTATCTGCATTTCCAGGAGAGGAAAGAAGTAGGTCCTAATGAAAACTACAACCTTTAGAACAAGTGCAAGTTCTACTCCACAGTACATTTTCCTAGAAATTCCTCTGCACGTACAAAGTAAGATTCTGTACATGTAGAGTAGGCCTTTGCACTAACATTATTTGATTTTTAACCAAAAAATTGGGGAGGATATAATTCTTTAATGATAGTCCAAACTCTTGGAGAGCAATCATTAGCTCGATGAAACTAGGTTTTGCTGTATGCACTTGCATAAGGTTTTTTTTTTTTTAACATTAATTTTCTGGTTTGGATCAAACATCTTTATCATTTCAAGCTGATGCTCTCTCAAAAGACCTAATTAGTTTCTTGGTTTGTGCTATGTGCATTTTGGTGAAGTGGCTTTTCATCTGGCAATCAGCTGTGGCTTGAACTGCAAAATATAATTTTCCAAAGGACAAGTAGTGCTTTATCAATAAACAAACATCAACATTACAGACCAGATTATGATAGTAGCTAGGAACTCCAGGCTGTGTGCCTCAAAGAATCTGCCAATTTCTAGAACTGAAAACATGCTTGTTCCTGTTCCTTCTGTGGTTCTTCATTCTCTTGCCTACATACCTTCTGTAGGCCATTGTGTGTAACTAATATTTTATGCCCAGCAAATCTGTGCCTATATCTAAAAGTCCTGAGTTTTCAGACAGATGCATGAGGAGGAACGGGGTTACAGGGTTACAAGGTAAGTTCACTCTCTGAAATAATCAGATGGATTGCTAGCTTTCATTTTACATTTGAGCCCATTTTCTATCTAGTTGCAGGAAACTGTTAATGCTTTGCTTGAAGAGATCCTAATTTTATATTTCCACATCACATTTAATTTGAAGACAAAATAACTGCAAGGAACAAAAACCACCCTCAGATATCTAAGCATTCTTTTTAAAAATGCACAAAACTCATTAAACTGGCCTTGCTTGTTACAGTTGAAAATGCTTTCTTCTAACTACATACATTTGTTGAAAGCCTAAAAAGCTTTCTAATACCTGACTACAGAATTGCTACTGCAAGCCTACAATAAAATGAATCGAGAACAGTGGGACTAAAATTTGAAGAATATGTGCAATTACTGTAATTATACTTCCAGCCATTGCCACCTGCAATCATTCAACTTTGTACCCAAATTAAGCCCCCAAACTGTTAGTATTTCTATGTCCACAGATATTTTTCTAGTGCATATTTGTAGCATAATATTGGCAGCAGAAAGGATAAGAGTTTAAATTGATGGAGTCACTTTATATGAGGGGTGGGTTCCTGCCAGTTTAAACCTCTTCTATAGAAGAGGTTCCACAAACCTACAGTGCCATTTAGAACCGGTTCCAGCTCCCTCCCCTCGTCCGTCCGCACATCATCAAGATGAAAAGCCAGAGGAGGAATTCTGGGAGTTGAAGTCCACAAGTCTTAAAGCTGTCAAGTTTGAACACCCTGGAGTTTTTTTCTAAAGGGTTAGGGGTGCAAGGATCTTGTAACTTGATAACTTTAAGACTTGCACACTTCAATGTCAGAGTTCCTGAGCCAACATGACTGGAGGAGGAATTCTGGGAGTTGAAGTCCACAAGTCTTAAAGCTGTCAAGTTTGAACAACCCTCTGGGTTTTTTTCTAAAGGGTTAGGGGTTCAAGGGTCTTGTAACTTGATAGCTTTAAGACTTGTGTGCTTCAAATGCCAGAGTTTCTGAACCAACATTTTGGTTGCTGAGCAAGAGCATTGTTAAGTGAATTTCACCACATTTTACAAGTTGGCCACGCCTACCCAGTCACATGGCCAGCAAGCCACCCCCACCCAGTCACATGGCCAGCAAGCCACTCCCACCTGGTCACATGGCCAGCAAGCCACTCCCACAAAGCAGGCCACACCTACAGAAGAGGTTCTAAAAAATTTTGAAACACACCACTGCTTTATATGAATACTTAAATCACGCCTGTATAGACAGGACGTGCACAGTTGTAGAAATGAATTCTAGACCTTTAGAAGTTCATGTCTTCCTTCAATTTTCACTGTTTGGTTAATTCCCATTTCCAAATTTCACCTGTGTTATTTGTAAAATATTGTAGCAGTGGTGATACAAATGACTTATCTGCAGACTTTGGAATTGCATTCACACACGCTAACCTCTTGATATTAACTTCATTAAGTAATGGATGCTCATACTTCATCATTCATTCTATCTTGAGATTATGAATGTTACCATCTCTTAACTTACTGCAAGCAGTAAGTGTTTTTTCAAATACATAACTGTAAGTTAGGAAGTCCTTTGATCACAAATGCTTCAGATTTCCAAGGTTCCAATTTGAAAAAAAAATTAATCCTCTCCGGAATAGTTGGTTTCCAGACTGATAAAAGTTAAGGAGATCATTGTGTAAACCAATCACACAGGGGCCTCTATTTTCTATGAAGAGGTCTGCCCATTCACCAGCTTACAGAAAACTGGTTAGAAGAAAAATTCTTCACTTCAATGTACTTTGAGGATATACAGTATTAGTTTTAAAAGAGAAATAGTTCATGAAATTGTTGTAACATTATCACTTACAGGAATTGGGATTGTACTAATTTATATACGGGACTGGAGGATAATACATACAAAAAATGGTTGCAGGAATTGAGTATGTTTAGTTTAATGAAAAAAAAGGATTAGGAGTGATATGATAGCAGTATTCCAATATCTAAGGGGCTATCACAAAGAAAGGGGGTCAACCTATGTTCCAAAGCACCTGAAGGCAGGACAAGAAGCAATGTATGGAAACTAATCAAGGAAAGAACTAACCTAGAACTAAGGAGAAATTTCCTGACAATTATTCAGTAGAACAACTTGCCTCCAGAAGTTGTGGGTGCTCCAATACTGGAGTTTTATAAGTACCTCCAGTAGATATTGCACAATCATTCATCTAAAATATAGTTTCTGTTTCAGCAGGGAGTTGGACTAGAAGACCTCCAAGGTCCCTTCCAAATCTGTTATTCTGTTATTATATTACACAGTATGTTAGGCTCCTCTGTTAGAACTTGGCAGATGTGGTCTAGGCATTTGACATAGCATAGCTACATAAGAATCCCTGTTATGTAGTAGAATGTAGTTGTTTTAAGCCTTTGATTGCCCCTTATCATTATGAGAGTAGGTGCAGTTCCTTTAGACATATATCATTGCAATATAAATCTGATACTCTTCCCAAGTTTCTCTTCCTTTGCAGTTCTTAGGCCATCATTGCTGACCCAAGTACTGAGTTTCCTCTGAGAAACACAAACTTGTCAAATGCATGGCCTACCTTTCTCAAGAGGTATTGGACTATTACTCTTACAAATCCAATCAACTTGGCAAACATTGTTTTGAAACATTTGATGGGGTAACAAATTGGTTAATAGGGTTTCCTCCTTTTCCTCCTATCTCTTTGAGAGAATTTTTTCTGGTTTCTGGAATGTGGGGAGTGATCTAGTCTTTCTCTACATGCATCAGTAAACAGAAAACAGAATAACAGAGTTGCAAGGAGCCTTAGAGGTCTTCTAGTCCAACCCCCTGCTTAGGCAGGAAACTCTACACCACTTTAGCAATAGCAATAGCAGTAGACTTATATACCGCTTCGTAGGCCTTTCAGGCCTCTCTAAGCGGTTTACAGAGAGTCAGCATATTGCCCCCAACAATCTGGGTCCTCATTTTACCCACCTCAGAAGGATGGAAGGCTGAGTCAACCCTGAGCCGGTGAGATTTGAACCGCTGACCTGCTGATCTAGCAGTAGCCTGCAGTGCTGCATTTAACCACTGCGCCACCTTGGCTCTCAGACAAATAGTTATCCGATATCTTCTTTAAACTTCCAGTGTTGGAGCATTCACAACTTCTGGAAGCAATTTGTTCCACTGCTTAATTGTTCTACCTGTCAGGAAATTTCTCCTTAGTTCTAGGTTGCTTCTGATGCTTGATTAGTTTTCACCCATTGCTTCTTGTCCTGCCCTCAGAACCAGTTCTGGTTCTGAGACAGGGAGCCCAACAAAGTTCAGTTGCAGTATTTAAAGGATATAGGGAACTCAACAGCAAGGGTGTTTAGTCTCATTTGGCCAACCCAATGGATTGAGAAAAGCTTGGCTAGCATAAACTCTACATCAGTCATGAATTTATTGAAAGTCGAGAAGTCCTTATCTGATGAAATGTTTAAAGCTATTGTTCTCCAAACAATGAAGGCTTAGAACAATAATTTAAACTTGAAAGATTTGCCTCAAATCTTCATTCCTTGTGAAAGCAGGCATATCAAAATGTCTTTTGGATTGTGTGTGATGAGGAGAGGGAATCTGTAAAATAATTATAAATAATTATTTTGTATCTCAAAGGTGCTTTTTCAAAAAGCAACTAGGCTTTATTTGGTGTGGAAAAACAAAGTCCAATTGCCTTTTGAAAAAGCACTTGACCTGGATGTCTGAGAATCTCCATAGACAATTATTTTATTTATTAAATGCAGAGTTCCAGAATTTGGTGCTATAGAAACTTTAAGAAATCTATTAAAATTGACAGAATGTACCAGATTACTTCTCTGCTCACAAGGAGTGAGAAGAGTTTAGAACCTTCAATATTTTTTTTTTTTTAATGAGTAGAAGAAGTTGCAGCATTATTAGAATTCCTTGGTCACACTATACAAATCATACTCTAGGTTTGAGCCTCCCTCCGATTTGCCTTAGAATCTAAATTATGAGGATAAGGAATTTGTAAACTTTAAGATACTTAGATAAAATCCACTGGGCTGGACTCTAAATAGTGTAGACTTTAATCTTTCAATGGCTCGCTCTTTTAAAAACATTAAAGATTGTAGACCGTATTGGCTAACATGAGTACTGAGACAGACTTTAGTGTCTCTGTCTAACAAAAGTATTTGTATGGATGAGAATCCTATTCATTTTTAATGGAATAAATTTTCTGCTGCCATGTTTTGGACCAAAGAGTGCGTGGAAATATATCAAACATATACACAGATTTCAGTCCAAACTTGAAAACATATGTAAATCAAAAGTGAATTGAAACAGTCAGTATTTTCTGAAATACTGCTCCACTATAATTCCTTCTAGAAAACAAACAAAAATGTTTCAATAGCTGTGATAGTGCTGTAAGATAATTTATAATTTTAATTATCACACAAACAGCATTAATAGAATTACAATTTATATAATGGCTTACTTTCACTTAGGATTATCAAGATTTATTTTGGAAACCTTTTCTTATTAAAATGAACTGTGAATTGCTTTTATAAGTCAGATGGGAGAAAATGTGCAACAAACTCTTTAATAGCTAAAAGCTCTCAAAAACTTCCGTTGTTCTAGAATCTCAAAACAGGCTTTCTCCAACTGGTCAGTAGTCACCAGTATATATCAATGCCCATCCAGTAGGTCCATTAGAGGGCAAAATGACCTCAAATGCTGTCCCAATAGCAGATGCCAAGAGGAGGGAAGCAGCACCAAAAGGTCAGAGTAAGCTGGCTTTCTGTCCAGGAGTATGGTGGAAGACACTTTCCTGACTGTAGTATTGCAGATGACTGAGAGATGGCAGCAAAGAGATAAAGAATCATCTAAGCCTTTTCCACCATCTAGTGGTCATACGTAGTTTGGCAACCCATGTATGAAATATCAAAGTTTTGCTTTAGCTGAAAGTAGAGTTAGCGAACATTCTGAGGTCAATCAAAGCAGAGGTAGTTTTGCAAGAACGGTTGCAGGAACTGGGTATGCCTAGTTTAATGAAAAGAAGGACTAGGAGAGACATGATAGCAATGTTCCAATATCTCAGGGGTTGCCACAAAGAAGAGGGAGTCAAACTATTGTCCAAGGCACCTGAGGATAGAACAAGAAGCAATGGGTGGAAACTAATCAAGGAGAGAAGCAACTTAGAACTGAGGAGAAATTTCCTGACAGTTAGAACAATTAATCAGTGGAACAGCTTGCCTCCAGAAGTTGTGAATGCCCCAACACTGGAAGTCTTTAAGAAGATGTTGGATAGCCAGTTGTCTGAAATGGTATAGAGTTTCCTGCCTAGCAGGGGGTTGGCCTAGAAGACTTCCAAGGTCCCTTCCAACTCTGCTATTGTATTGTATTCAGTCATGATTTTACCACTTGCATTACAGGCAGAAATGTAAAGGGGAATGAAGCTGTGGTGTCCCACAAAGAAGACTGCCAATAGAAAACTGATCTATATTCTAGTAGACTAGCTGGTAGATATTCTTTTATTGTAGTACATGTGTCTTGATATATATTCATGCTGGCCACATGATCACAGAAGCATCTTTCAACAATGCTGGATCCCTTGGCTAGGAAATGGGGGGGGGGCTAGAGTTGAACACAACTAGACAGGGGAAATATTTATCTTTTACCTTTTTATTCTTCTATTTAGAACCAGTTTGGTTCAGTAGTTGCTTGACTTGAATCAGGGAAATCTGGGTAATATTCCTACCTTGGCACAGGAGCCAGTAGGTTATTTGGAGCTCATCCCACTCGAGTTCTAGACAGAAGACATTGACAAACCTGTTTAGAAATGCTATGATGACTTGATGAACCCATGTAGTCAACAAGTCAAGACTAAATTATCTGCCCATCCCAAAAATCCCCCACTCCATTTTTAATATCATGGGTGGTTTGACCTTGAAAGCTTTAGGAAAGGTGCTACATGTTTTCAAGACTAAAGCCAGTATTGGGCTCTCCCAAATACTTTATAAATCTTGATTCTATCATTTCAACCTGTTTCTGGTTTCCCTAGCAGGTTCTAACATAAATTATAAGATCAGTAGGAGTGGGAAAAGTACGTATTGTTAGAAAGACTCCATGTACAGTATGCATGCTTTTTTTTCTCCATGTGTTTTTGTTCTTGATAATGGCACCAACTGGACTTCTAACATCAATAAACATTCACATAAATGTCGGAAAGGAGGAGAACAAAAGCACAAAGGAAATTTTACAATTGTTCATTTTAATTTTAAAGAGAACAATTGTACAGAAAGACAAGAGTTTTTAAAATATTTCTTAACAGAAGCAGCATGCCCATACATACCTTTCAAATAAGTTTTAGTTTATATACTTCAAAGATTGGTGGATAAGGCCAATGGCCCACTGCCCTAGTGGAAAAATAAGATTTGAGAGAACTTTCTTTTGACAGTTATATCTGTGATGAATTCTCTGCATTAGGAGTGCAAGTCATTGTGATGTTGAAATGATGATATAATTCCTGGGCTTACCTTGACAACTTTTTACTGGGAATTAATCTAGTTCATAAATCAGTAGGCAATCTGACAAAAATTTTAAAAAGGTTTCTTACTTCCTAGATTCATAGGTGGCTAATTATATTCTAAGTGTTAGCACTACTTAGAACAACTTAGTTCCTGATTTGTGCCATATGTTCCTTAAACCCTTTTAAATGTTTTAATGTGTTCTAAACCTTTTTCTCTAAAATTTGAAGTGCTATAGCTTCAAACATGAATTATAATAAAATGAGTTCCTAGCTTTCTTTTTCCTGCCATATATTTAAACTGAAAATATGTCCTTTTTTATCACTTAGGCAGAATAGGAAACAAACCCTTACATTAAGTTAATGTCAGCGTTCCAAATATCATGTAGAATTAAATCAGTGTCCAAGGCAAAACGATCCTTAAAGTTCCAATTTAATAAATCAGACATCTTGGTACATCTGTGGGATCCCAATTCTGGAACTGCTTAGAAAGTTAACAACCGGTTCTCCTAAATAGGTGCAAACCGGCTGAATTCCACCACTGATATACATATACATATACATGTACATATACATATACATATACATATACATATACATATACATATACATATACATATACATATACATATACATATACATATACATATACTTACACTTACACTTACACTTACACTTACACTTACACTTACACTTACACTTACACTTACACTTACACTTCACTTACACTTACACATACACATACACATACACATACACATACACATACACATACACATACACATACACATACACATGGATTGACTAACTTTGGGCAGGAATGGTTCCCATAGATACAGCACATTGCACAGTCTGGTCTGTGAGAGAAATTCAATAACCCTTTTTAAATTATTATAACCTTTTAGTTTTTCTCTTGTTTTATTTTTTAACTTTTTCCTCTGGTAATTAATAGGTATAAACATTTATACACAGAGACAGAGAGGAATGCACACTCACTAAGAAACAATATAAAGGAAAGTTTAGTAACTAATCAGCTTCAAACCTCTATATAAAAATTGCTTTGATGTGAGCTATAGCAGTTCCTTTTCAATGTTATATTCAATTTTGAATGAAAAAGCTAAATAACTTGACACTTGTAATATAATTCTCATTACTCTACACTATTCAAATAATAGAATGTACAAATATAAACGTATGGAACCTTTTAAATAACGAGGCGAGAGTCTTCGTTGTAACAGTAACAGTTTTTTCCGGTTTATTAGTAACAGGTCTAGTAACTTAGAAGATTCAGAACGCGGACAGCTCCTGACCAACTGACAGCTCTTTATATACTCGAGCTGTCAGTTGGCCAGCCAATAGACGACCGGCGCGTCTCCCTCCAGCTGGTGGGTGCTTCGCAGCCAATCGGATGCCGGCCGCTCCAGCCTCTCCCGTCGGCTGGCACGGGAGGACGTAACAGAACCAACATGACATACTAAGATTTATAACAACATAACAGAAAGGGGAAAGAAAATACTGCAAATTAAGTAACAATACATTGCCTAAGTTCAGCCCAGGGGTGAAATTCAGCAGGTTCTGACAGATTGTGGAGAACCAGTAGCGGAAATTTTGAGTAATTCAGAGAACCATCAAATACCACCTCTGGCTGGCTCTGCCCCCATCTATTCTCTGCCTCCTTGTGTCATTTATAAAAATAATAAAGGAGGAATATAAATTAAATAAAAATTACCTTTCTACTCAAGAATTTGCATTAATTTCCAATCAGTTGTTAAAGACCATTTGGACTACTAACACTTGTCTTTGAAAAGGAATAAGCAATCTGTTATCATGCAAATATTTTACACTAACCTCTGTCAGTCACACTCAGAGCAGTAGAAAATATACTCCACATGCATCTGGATATTCTATGTAGCTGTACCTAAAGCTAGAAATTCTCGTTCCAGAAACATTTTATAAACTCTTGTTTGTTCTAACAAGTTGACTTTCTTTAGTTGGCTTTCTGGACGCAGAGAGGGAGAACTTTAAAGGAGAGAGGTAAAGCATACTGTTAATTTTAGATTAGTTAATTGCATATTGATTTTCCTGTTTCGGATTGGGTTTTACTGAGTGATACTGTTCGGTTCTTGATTGTGGGTGAGGCGATCAGCATTTTTATTTATTTGGGGATGGGGAGTGGTTAGCAAAACTATTTGCTCTATTACAGAATAACAGAGTTGGAAGGCACTTTTAGTCCCACCCCCTGCTCAATCAGGAAACCTTATACCATTCCAGATAAGTGGCTGTCCAGTCTATTCTTAAAAGCCTCCAGTGATGGAGCACCCACAAGCCATTCCATTGGTTAATTGTTCTCACTATCAGGAAATGTCTCCTTATTTCTAAACTGGATCTCTCTTTAATGATCTTCTACCCATTACTTTTTGTCCCACCTTTCTTCTTCATTCATTCCAGGTTCCTTTTCTCCTTGATGAGGGGACAAGGTGCTTGTGAAAAAGCTATGGGATACCTGACTGGATTAAAATAATGACATATGGAGCACTCCAGAAGGCCTGAGCCTGCTTCGTTCTTCTTAGTTACACTTTATGTAGCCTTTCCGCAATCCAGAAACTCACAGACACCAGGTATTTTGAAAAACCTCTTAACGGAAGCCGCCCAGGGACCTGATTCAGGCTTTATAACACAGAGGCAAGTACCAATTTAAAGTGGAAGCCAATTCCCAAAATGGCATTATCTGTGTTGTGTTAATTCTTTATTATTCAAAAGATTGCTAACGGTTCATATCTGCACAAATGTGTTCATGCTTCATTCATTCCAAGTCAATAATAATGGATTCTTACTATTGATTATACATGAGCCTTTTTGTCCCATCATAATGAAATTTTAATGTTGATGGTCCCTAAACTATTATTTCAGCCTAATAGCAGCGAGACTTGACAATTACCTTGGTCTGTGAATTGCAGATAGAACTAATAAGGTCATCCTTAATAACTTTTTGTTTACCTGACATTTGGTAATTTTATAGCTATTATGTATTGTTTTAAAGTCAGCGGCTTGTTTTTGTGGAGGAACGTTGCCTCTCCGTGGAATCGAAATACAGTGCCAGCAGAAGGAGGTCCTTTGGGGCTGACACATTCTGACCTGCTGCGCGGCCCTGGCTTCTGTTACGAGACCCCTCCAGCTGCAGGCAAGAAAGGAGCACAATGATCTTCCAAAACACCAAAGAGAAGGAGAAGAAAAGGGAGACAGACCTCTTTAGATCTTCCAAAACAATTTAGGAAGGAAGGGAGGGAGGGAGGAATTTAATTTCAGAATCAATAAGAGCAAACAAGTTGGCAAAGTGCTTCTGCTGCTTCTCGGCAAGCTCAACACAGATATTTTACTCTGACTATAAATTGCATGCTAACGTGAGGTTCTCTGCTAAAGGTTTCAATGGATGTGGGGTCTGCACAAGAGGCTTTCTCTGCTTGCACTTAATCTAATGCTGGTGGCCCAAACAAGTCTGTTTGATGTAGTGGCGAAGAGAACCTCTGAATGAAAAGTTTCCTGAATGAGTGGTGCTGCCAAGCCGGCAAATGCCAGTACTCCCAAGGGAAGTGTCAACTATCCAGTTAGGGAATCCAGAAAAAGGAACTCCTGGGACATTAGTTTACCAAGAGTATAAAACTTTACTGAATAAACCACATTGGCACAGAAGAAGCTAATCCAGATCTGGGTGTTACACACAAAAGCAAGCATGGTTAATTCCCCCTCTTCCCTTCAGGCCACCCACAGTCCAAAACATCTACCAACCACTCCTGCTCATTTTGTTATGGGAAACAGCCAGCCATGCGGGACATCTGCTCGGTGTGTCCTTGGGATGCCAGCAATGTCCATGGTGCCAATGGATGCTTGAATACCATTCTCCCTCCCTTGGAGTCCATCCATCCCCCTCCCTGTTATTGTCAAGCTGCAAGGAAATTTAGGTGAAAGTGTGGATCAGTCTTGACAGGAAGTACCTCCATGTAGGAGTACCTGTAGAAGAGAATTGCATTGGCTTGAACCATTGTATTAGGAAGTTACTACTACACTCTTGTGTTCACTGAAGGTCAAATCAGGATTTCTAATCATTTAACCATAGCTAAGCCAGAATGGCTGGATTCATGTGACACATTAAGACAAAAATAAATAAATTGCCCTATCTTATATCAGACACAAGTAACATCCTTCTAATTTTTGATGAGATTAGAAGGATGTTACTTGTGCCTAATAGAAAATCAGGTTTTATTTAGTTTTACTGTAGCAGATTGAACAGTTCGGTGTCTATGTACCAAGATGCAACAGAGATATAAACTTACATAGCTTATTTTCTAGAGGTGATGTCGTATCAACTCACTTGGCCAGGATTTGCCCCAGATTACCAGATCTGCAAGTCACCATATCTACCAATTTGATATTAATTGTATAGCTATCACTCTTGAAAAATCCCTCTGAGTGGCCATCTATAACTCCTATTATCTATGCCTTAGTAATTTTCTTAATGTAATATTGTTATATGTGTGGTTGTAGAATGTAGCAGTGTCTGTTTCACTGCACTTTTTCTTTTTCCTTTGTAAACATACAGATCATCATGAAATTTTAACAAAAACAGTATTGATATTACTAATAATTGTATGAACAAACAACTTTAAACTTCTAATTTCCACATTGTTTAGTGGCTGAATTCCCCTTGACCAACAGATGATAGAAAACCATAGAAAAATATGGAGGTGTAAAAACAAGACTTCCAATAAATGGAGTGCAGCATTGTAGAAAATATATATCAGGTTTTAGTTTATTGTAGACATGCCAGTGGTGGGTCTTGGTGGACTGGTGCAATAAAAGTAACCTGGTTCTAAATGTTAATAAAACAAAGGGGTCATCGCAGATTTCAGAAAGAGTTGGCATAGTCACACTCCACTCAGTATAAAGGATGCAGCTGTAGAGATAGTCAGGTTTAAGTATCTGGGGGTCAGGGGTGGATTCCTCCTGGTCCACCCCGGTTGGAGTCCAACCAATTAGAGTCCAGCCAATCAGTGAGTGGGATGGAAGCGAAGCAAAGCATTTAAAAGCTTCGTGCTTGACCTCCATTTGAAAATTCCCTTTGCCTTCCAGGAGCTTGCTGCTTCCCCCTCAGGTAAGCAACTAATCCCTGACGGCGGGACTCAGGAGGCTTTGGGTGGGTGGCGGTGGCCCAGCTTTCGCAAGGGAAGGCCTTCCCTTGCAAAAGCCGCGGGCTGGCACACGGCACTAGGCTGAAGCCGGGTGGGGGGCGGTAGTGGTGGTAGCGGCGGTAGCAGCAGTAGCAGCGGTAGCGGCAGTAGTGGCAGTAGTGGCCTAGCTTTCGCAAGGGAAGGCCTTCAGGCCTTCCCTCACAAAAGCCGCGGCCTGGGGTATGCCACGCGGCTGAAGGCGGGTGGTGGGTGGTCTAGCTTTCACAAGGGAAGGCCTCCAAGCCTTCCCTCGCGAAAGCCGTGGCCTGGCATATGCCACGCAGCCGAAGACAGGTGGGGGGGTGGCCTAGCTTTTGCAAGGGAAGGCCTCCAGGTCTTCCCTTGCGAAAGCTGCAGCCTGGCATATGCCACGCGGCAGAAGGCGGGTGTGGGGGGCGGCGGCCTAGCTTTTGCAAGGGAAGCCCCCCGCCCTCCCTCTCCAGCCTCATCTGGCTGGCTAAGCCTGCCAGGCGACCGCAGTGACCCTAGCCTTGTCCCTCTAGTCCAGTGTCTTACCTGTTCCTGCTGCCTGCCTGTTCCCTGTTGCTTCCATCCATCATGACGAGGATCCATCCATCGCATCAGAGTGCTAATGATTCTGCCTGCTGGTAAGTGGCCCAGGTTTGTTTTTTTAATGTATTTTAAAATAATATTTTATTTAATGCACAGAATTTTTTAAAATAGTTTTACTTAAAAGCATTGAGTGCAGAATATTTTAAAATTGTTTACTTCAATTTATTGTGTGTGGATTCTTTTTTAAAATTGTCTTAGACTATTTAAAAAAGATTATATCCAAAAAAAATTAAAATAAACCATTTTTAAAGATTCTATACTCAATACTTTGAAATGTATTGTGCATAGAATTTTTTAAAATAGTTTTACTTAAAAGTATTGAGTGTAGAATATTTTTAATGGTTTCATTTTAAATTATTGTGTATGGAATAGTTTGAAATGGTTACAGTATAAATTATTGCTGGTGCATTGACTAATGGTTACAGTATACTATGGCTGGTACAATAACTTAAATTATTGCTGCTGTAATACTTAACAATAGTTTTTAAGGATTTCGTTTATTTATAGAATATCTTTTTTTTAATTATTTTTGGGGGAAATTTATTTTTTAATTGTTTATAAAATATATTTATTACAAGAAATGTTATTCCTTTTTGCAAATGTTTTCCTTGTGATGCAATATGTTGCTTTTAAGTGTTCAGACCAGGTTTATGTGTCTCAAAGTGGCTGCTTTTCTATGGGCAGGCCAGGTTGGTGCAAGGCAGCTTTGACAGATTTAGTGTTTCACCCTCATTGTGTAGGTAATTCTGAGGTGGTTGATGGTTCTGTGAGCGCCTGTCCTTTATAATTTCTACATTGCCTTGATGGTTTTTATTCCAGTGACTTTGTCTTTCCTGTCCTTAGGCTTAGGAAAAAAACTGTCAGTCATTTGCAGGGGGCTTCTTATTTTTTGGTGTTTTCCTGGCACTGTCATAGTTTGTGTGGGTGGGTGGGTGGATGTGTAATGTCCCGCAGTTATCTACGCATTAATAATGATCTAGTAATATTTCCTTATACATTTTAGGGACCTTTCCTTACATAATTGGTGTTTTCTTTCATACTTTTGGATTTCTAATTTCTGTTTCCATTCGTTGGCAATTGCTAAAACCAATCCCACGTGAAAAAGTATTCAAAGCCTTCTTGATTTTAATTGTCAATTTATTTATTCCTGCACATTGTAATATTTATTCATTTACATATCTCTGTTTTTCCACTGTTGTGCAAACACAATTCCAGCAGCTGCTAACATGTGTAAAATTAAATATATATTATATTCCCTTTCAAATAGCCAACAAAATATTTCTGGTTTTAATTCCATATCTTGCTTTACGATTGCTTCTAACCATTAACTTCTGAATAGCTACTTGGACCAACCTAAGTACTAATTCATAATTTCATATGAATTCATATATTCCTGTTTTTTGGAACTGAGAACTAAACTACTAAAGTAAAGAAAGAAGGTAGTGTGCAGAAGACCGGCAAGCCAGTGATGCTTCCTCTGTAAGTAGCTGTCTTTATTGCCGGGTGTGATGTGCTCTGTGTTGTGTTCCTCCTTGTGATAGTGAAGTGCCAGCAATTAAAGTGTTGCTTTCTGTGTCTCTCCTTTGTGCAGGTTATTGGAGCAAGGTGGTGAGGTGGTGGTGCAGAAGATGCAAAAAAGGAGAGGAATTTTCCTTTTCTATTATTTTGTGTGCTGGTTTCATCCCAATGCAGTGCATGCAATTAAAGTCTTGCTTTCTGTGTCTCTTCTTTGTGCAGCCCATTCACTGGAGTCAGTGATACTGAAGACTGGAAAGAACAGTCATCTTCTATTTGTAAGTAGCTCTTTTATTGTTTTTGTACTTATTTTAATCTTATTGTAGTTCATCCATTGGGGCAAAGAATTCAGTGACATCATCTTGGCCACTCCCATCCGGTCACATAGGTGGCAAGCCACTCCCATCTGGTCACAGGGTGGCAAGCCACTCCCACGAAGGAGGCCACACCCACAGAGTAGGTTCGAACAATTTTTGAAACTCACCACTGCTGGGGGTTCAAATAACTAACAATCTGAACTCATTTCTCCACACATCATCCTTAGTGAAGCATGCAAACCAGCGTCAGATAAGGAAAGCACATCTTTCTCCTTCTCCCCTGGCCACTTTTTACAGAGGCATGATTGAGAGTGTTTTAACAAACTCCATCACTGTTTGGTTTGGTGGCAACAGTGACTCAGATAGAAAGTCCATACAGAGAGTGGTAAGGACAGCCGAGAAGATTATAGGAAGCTCGCTTCCTGTCATTCAGGATACTGCTTATAAACATGATGTGCTTAGAGCTCAAAGCATTGTTAGAGAGCCCACACAGCCACTTCATGTTCTGTTTCTGTTGCTCTCCTCTGGGAAGAGGTTTTGAAGTATTTCTAGCAGGACTTCCAGATTTAATTTAATTTAATTATCAAAATTTATATACTGCCCAATCCCGAAGGACTCCGGGCGGCTTACAAAAAGAAGAAGAAAAAAAGGGAAAAAAAGAAAAAAAAGAAAAAAATTGTGTATCAGCTTTGTTCCCTATGCCATCCATCTGGTAAACTCGCAAGATTCATTTTTCTCCCCATGTATACATCCAAACTAGACTGTGTTGTTTCTCCGTGTCATATAACATATATGGAAATATGCATAATTTTGTATTTATTCATTTCTTTATTTTGTCACGTTGATGTAGTGTATATTGGAGGTGGTGACCCTTTGAGAGCTGTATGCAATGAAATTTCATTTTAATACATGCCAATTAGTGTACATTCAAGTGACAATAAAGTTATTCTAAGTCTAAGTTTCAAACCAGAGTGGAGCCAAGAACAAAACCTGGCTCAGCTAATGCCCAGTGTTGACAGTATTCCCTACGAATGTGATCATTAACCTTTTCTTCTATCATGCCTGAGCTTTCTCTTGAAACTCGGACTATAGGTATGGAAGAACAGGATTATTCTGCCATGTCTTTAGATGTATTGAAGTTGACAATGAAGCTGAGTGTGATAAGAATGAAATCTTAGTATGGCTTCTATTCAAAGAGAGCCAACATAATGTAATGGCCACAGTGCTGGACTAGGAAGGGGAAGCCCCATCTTCTGGGCCTCCCTCAAGTATAGAAGCCAGCTACAGTATGTGACCTTGGGCTAGGCATTCCGTCTGAACCCAATACAGCATCAAGAATTGTGACAAGCTGCCTCATGAATAAAGCCCCTTGTCTTGTCATGTCATGCACTGATAGCTTCACTGGAAGAATTAGCACAATGCAAAAAGAAACCCAAGTGGGTCGTGCCAGGATGCAAGAAAATGATAAGGAAAAACAATTCCATTTCACAAAGAACCTCAGGATCTTTCTCTTGAAGGCTCATTTGAGGCCTTAAATGAAGGAGCCTTTCATTTCAAGAGCATGAAACTGTTGTCATAGCCTAGCACTAAGAGAAAGCAAGCTATGAGAGGGACAGTATGTGAACAGGTTTGATCTCAATTCACCATAGTTAAAATGCTTTCTTGATTCTCTGCAAACATGAGGCTCAGGACTGACCTAATATAAAAGGGGTGTAAAACTCACTTCATCGCGGCAGCATCACATGACCTAATGGGACCTTTTTTTACCTAGCTAAACTGAGCGTGGGCGTGGCCAGCATATGATGCATCCGGGAGTTTGACAGCCCTATAATATAATGTGCCCTTACATAATGCTTGGAAGGGAAAATGTCCTCTTCCCAATTAGAATTTTTTGAGAATCATTCATTTTGCTTATAGTAGCTGATCAGACAAACCAACTCATTTAAAAGATCTCACTTAGGACTGAATTAGGTCTCATTTAAATTAGAAATTCCACGGTTTGCAAAAAGTGCCACCCCAGTTAGAAAACCCTGAGAGGTTCCGCACCACATACTCTGTTTATGAAAAATGGAAGCACACTCCACCAAATCTTCCCTGCCTTTAATGAAAGCAAAGTGCCACAGAAACATTTATAATCAACAGTTCTGCTTTAGTGGTGTACATGCTTATAAAGTTGATGGATTCCTTTGTAATAAATAGGGGCTTAATGCACCACACAAAGAGTAAATGCAACCGCCTTAATAAACATATTCATTTCCTCTTTAGAAAAGATAAAATGCAGTCATAAAAAATGTGCAGACCTAAAATGTACAAGGACAATTTTCCACCCCAGCAAACATGCTGGGAGCAGCCAACTACTGCCCTTACCAGAGTGTTTCTAATTAAAGACTCAGACATTTGTGCACCCAAGATAACAAGATACAGTTTGCTCTCTCAGAGGTTGCCCAGATGCTGTTACATAACAATGGCCTGTGTTAACCTGCATCAATAAGATACTTTAAAGATGTTTAGGAGGCAGTGCAATGGATATTCTTAGATAAACATGGGGGGGGGGAGTTTCCCACCAAATGAAAATCCACAAATAAATAAATATCTCAATGAAATTATGAGGGGGAAATAGCTGGCAACCTTATTTTGCATGCCTGGTCAAAAGAGCTACAGATAGCAAAGACCTCTTTGCTATCGGGAGCTGATCTCAGAGTTACTCTGGTTAGGTTTTCAGCTGTGATGCATTTCAGGATTTAAAGATTCCATGGCAGGGATGTCCAACCTTGGCAGGTTTAAGACATCTGGACTTCAACTCCCAGAATTCCCATGGCTGACTGGAGATTTCTGGGAGTTGAAGTCCACATGTCTTAAACCTGTCCACACATCTTAAACCTGCCAATCTGCTCTGTGGGATTAGTAGTTTAGGAAAGGATTTCTGAGAAAGCACCCATGAAAAGCCCAAATAGTTTTATTTTACATCCTGACCAAAAAGGCAAGATATTATAGGGTTAAAGTGTCCTCCCCCACATCATTTTGGAGGAAACTCAGGGAGGCTTTGGGGCATACGTAATGTATCCTTACTATAGACAGATTCTTAAATTGCAATATGCCACCTCCTACTGATTTGGTAACCCAGATTTCTGAAAGAGAGAAGGGATCACAAATTATTGACCAGCAATGTTAACCATAGAGATCAAATGACAGATCTGCTGGGATCTGGGGAAGAGACAGATAGTCTGCTTTCAGAAGCAGAACTCTACATGAAAATTAGTCCATAGGTAGGTCTGCTGCCAAAAAAAAAATCCATTTAACCATTAGAGGGCAGCAAAAGGCGCTGCTGTATCTTTTTGCTGCCATCTAGTGGTCGGCCAAATTTTTATAGCTCAAATATGGTGACCTTAGGCATTGGGCCACGTGAGGATCTGGAATCACAAGTCCGTTCCTGCTAGAGAGGACATTTAAAAACTTTGCAGAAGAGGTGCACAGGTTTTTTTTTTAGAAATGCAGAGCCTAGTTTTACCTGCATTGCTAAACAAATCAATAGATTGTCCCACTTGTATTTACTCAGTCTTGACAGTCTCTATTTAGGAACTATTCTGCTTCAACAATGGAACTGGAATAAGAGCCTTAAAGCCTCTAAATAAGTTTCAAAGCTCAGATTATACATTTTGCCTCGAGAAACACATGCTGACAGCTGGGCACTTCCCAATCTAAACCATTTGACTGAGACCAGTGATGAAATTCAAAAATATTTACTACCAGTTCTGTGGGCATGGCTTCGTGGGCATGGCAGGGGAAGGATACTGCAAAATCTCCATTCCCGCCCACTCCTGGGGGAAGGACATTGGAAAATTTCCATTCCCACCCACTCTGGGGCCAGCCAGCGGTGGTATTTGCCGGTTCTCCAAACTACTCAAAGTTTCCGCTACCAGGTCTCCAGAACCTGCTGAATTTCACCCCTGACTGGGACCACATATCATAACATTATAAATGAGATTGTTCTTTTCAGAATGCCTAAGTTCATGTCTCAGCAATAGAAAATCATTTTTGATTTATTGAATAATCATCTTTTTTAAGGCAAAGTTTATAAACTTCTGCTGTCTTCCTCCAAAATCCAGGCATACAGCATAAAAGAGTAGAAATTGTCCTTCTGGATTAGATCAGTTGACTCTGCACTGTATTTCCCCATAGTGCCAACCTGAGGTTCATGAGCCTTCTACAAATACATTGTGAGGATGATCTAAAACCAAACCTTCCCTCAGACTACAGCCTTGGATATAGGGAAAACATATTTGGTCGTCGTTTCATCCAGCCACCTGCATGAGATTTGCTGCTGGTCTTCATTGTTATATTCCTCTAGGCTAGTGCTTCTCAACCTTGGCAACTTTAAGACATGTGGCCTTTGAATCCCAGAATTCCCCAGCCAGCACACTGACTCCCAGGGCATTCTGGAAGTTGAACTTTTCCTTTCTTAAAGTCGCTAAGGTTGAGAAGCACTGCCCTTTGAGTTCATGAACATAGACACATGACTGCGCAATGGAAGATTAGCATAAGCCAAACAATACAGATGGCTTGTTGGCAGCTTTCGCTGCTATTACTGTTGTGCTTGGGAGAGCAGGCTATCTGTTGTTTCTTTCTGGGATTCTGTACTTACCAGCCTCAGCAGTGATATTTATTGAGTGGAAGCAGTTTTCTTCTATGCATATTTATACAGGAGTAAATCAACTTTACAAAGAAAGGATAGGGATGCCTTTCTGGGGGTTTCTATTGCCTTTTGGTTTAGAAAATAAATAAGGAGCTCAGAAGGTAACCGGGGAGATCATAAATACCGATAGTGCATTTTGGAGGAGGAGGAGGAAGAGGAGGAGGAAGAAGAAAAAGAAGAAGAAGAAGAAGAAAAGAAGAAGAAGAAGAAAAGAAGAGGAGAAGAAGAAGAAGAAGAAGAAGAAGAAGAAGAAGAAGAAGAAGAAGAAGAAGAAGAAGGGAAGGAAGGAAGGAAGGAGAAGGAAGAAGGAAGAAGGAAGAAGGAAGAAGGAGGAGGAGGAGGAGGAGGAGGAGAAGGAGAAGGAGAAGGAGAAGGAGAAGAAGAAGAAGAAGAAGAAGAAGAAGAAGAAGAAGAAGAAGAAGAAGAAGAAGAAGAAGAAGAAGAAGAAGAAGATGATTCATCAATCCATTAGAGTGAAACTCTTATCTCATTGCATATGGCTGCTTAAAGGCTCCCCCTCTGACTATGTTGGGCTTGACACAAAAATGGGCAGAGTCCCTTATGACATGCTTATGGTATTTTGGGCTGGCTGCTACATAATCATACAGGACAGCCAGGACAGTCTTCTCTTGAGAGACATCAACTTCTGAAAATAGATGGGAAAAGTGTGTCTTTGGACTTAGCCAGGCTTCCATAAATAACCCACTAAAACCTTCTCTTCCTCTTCCATCATCATCATCATCGTCATGAAAGAATGTTAGTCTGCCTTTTTAAAAATGAGATAGAACATCTCCTGCTTAAGAGGATTTAAAAGTAAGCAACTGTTAAGTTGTTTTCATTATCTCCGGAGGCTGGGCTGGTCAAGCATGTGCTGGAACAAATAATCCCTTAGTGTGCAAATACATATCTAGAATTTGTAATCCTTTTTTTTAAAATTCGTACTTCAACCTCTCTCCCATTAAGAATAGCCTTCCCACAGCTTGACTCTTTTATGTTAAACCAATAGTCGCATTACTCTTACATCTTTGGAAAGTACCCTTCTTGATCAGTGCCAATATGCATATTGTCATGGGCCTTTCAAAGCTAGCATTTAAATATTGCTAATGGAACCTCTTTGTAATAAGATCCGGAGATTTAACTCTGCATCACACAGTAAAGCCATTTGAAGCATCTGTCTTCAGTTGCAGAATCGCAGAATAGCAGGAACTATGGCTCACCCTCACTTTTTGTAGGCATGATCAAACAAGAAAAAGGCTTTACAAAAGTTAGCTTGATAGAAAATGCAATGAAGACAGAACAGTGGAGGCCCTCAGCAAAAACACAGCCCTCCAACAAATGGTGTCTTGATTCTGACAGTCACCCTTTCTTCTCATGGTACCCACACTTAATATAAAGCAAATTTACTGAATGCTATAATCTCCTGGGACCTTTGTCCATCCCAGATTACAGATCAGAGGACAATCCAGTCTGCAATGATTTCTGAATCAGGATTCTTTGGGAATCAGGATCGCATTTGGGATTTTGAGGGCACGTGGTGGACACATTCACAAAATGACTGCCACAATGGGCAGCCACAAAACCTCCATTGACCAGCAGAGAAAATAGCCCCTCTGATGTCCCGGTAGGATCTTTACTGCTGGAAATAAATGTGATGCCACCGTTCTGGTGTTTTGTGCTGCAATATTTCAGCTCCTGGTTTGTTTTATAAAAAGCATTTTCCTGTAGTGAATAGGCAGTTGGGTGGCATTAATAGAATTGTCTAGAAACACATAGGTAAGAATGATCATGGAGCAATTATGTTATATGATTAGAAAAAATAATAGATAACAGAAAAAGATGAAAGTTATGTTGCAACCTTAGTGTAAGAGGTCAATTTAAATTTATATCTGTTGTAAAAGATGTGACCCGACAAAAGCACAAACGTCATAAGCACGCCGACAACACCGCGGCGCTAAAACCGCGATGTCAAAAGCGTGCCGACAACAGTGCACCGACAACAGCGCACCGACAACAGCGCAATTTAATTTAAGGTAAGATTTAGGGTTAGGTTTAGGTTTAGGGTTAGGGTTAGGGTTAGGGTTAGGGTTAGGGTTAGGGTTAGGGTTAGGGTTAGGGTTAGGTTTAGGGTTAGGTTTAGGGTTAGGTTTAGGGTTAGGTTTAGGGTTAGGTTTAGGGTTAGGTTTAGGGTTAGGTTTAGGGTTACGTTACAGCGCGCTTCTGTCGGCGCGCTTTAGGGCTAATTCGTCGCTCATTCGTCGCACGGTTTTGTCACCGCGGTTTAGTCACCGCGGTTTAGTCAGGCGCGCTTTTGTTGTGCGCATTTGTGGTGGAACCGTAAAAGAGAGTTGGATAGTATTTCTTTGTATTTCTTTTTCTTTTCTTTCTATACTTTTGGCCTTGCTTTCTCTTTCTTTACTTTTTTCTCTTTCATGTCTTAAATAATAGTTTTTGTTAGTTTTTATCTTTTTTAAAAAAAAAACCTAATAAAGTTATTTAAGAAAGAAAGAATGATTAGGAAATAAGGAACTAAAACATGGAAAAGCAGTTGACCAACCCTAGGCACATTTAGTTTTGAGAAAAGGAATTTGTGATAGTACACTTCCAATTTATTTTTTAATGTTTATTTACATCAGATCCCAGTTCGGATCAGGTAAACTGGTAGTGGTAGCGGCGGGAGGCTCTGCCCACCCATCCGGATGCATGTACAGAAGCACCACGCGCATGCACAAGCGCATGTGCACACATGAGTGAATTGGTAGTTTTAAAAAATGGAAACCCACCACGGATTTACTTATTCAATTTCTAATGCCTAAAAGAAGCTAATATTAAAGAAAGGCGAGACTTTCTCTTTCTTAGTCCAGAAAAGAGGGCATGAAATAATGTATCT
The DNA here is from genome assembly GCF_051295495.1 of Thamnophis sirtalis. Classification (NCBI taxonomy): domain Eukaryota; kingdom Metazoa; phylum Chordata; class Lepidosauria; order Squamata; family Natricidae; genus Thamnophis; species Thamnophis sirtalis. Next base: position 82,978,637 of record NW_028261381.1, read on the forward strand.
AATTTATAGGAAAGTTAATGCTGATTAAAAGTTTTAGAAAAACCCTTCCTAGTTGCAAAAACAGTTCAGCAGTGGAACCAATTACCAGAAAGATAATGGGCTTCTGTTCATTGGATATGTCCGAATAGAGGCTAGACAGCCATCTGTCTGCATTGCTTTAATTTGGGTTCCTGCAGGAATCCAAAATAAAGCAAAGATTTGGATTAGCTTAAATGACTATTTCCAGTTCTTTCAGTCTACGGTTGCATAATTCTATGACTTTTTTATATTTTAAATTAATACCTGTAGTGTATGTAGATTATTAAGGCTAAGCCCACCCTTTGAATCTAAACTTAAAGGTATATTATATCTAATAAACTATGTCTTTGAAATGGTGTTAAAACTATCACTGTTCCATCAGGGACACAGATACATCTCACCGGACTTAATATTTTTTTCCCCATCCATCCTAAGGGTTTCTCCAGGCATGCTCTTGAAAGATAACATGGTTCAATAAAAAAAACATATAATCCTCCAAGAAATTCTTTATCAACTTGGTCCTGGATAAAGGAACAAGTCAAGTTCTACAGTATTCCTGGACAAAGTAATTCAAACAGCCAGTGGACACACATGGGTTCATTTCACAAAAGCTCTTTTTATGTGGATATCAGTTTCTTGAGATTGTCACAGGCTAGCGAACTAGCACTGTTGACTGCCAACAACAGGACTTATTTCCCTGACTTTAAATCCTATGGACACACAAGTTCTTAAGTATCTCCTTCTGGTCATCCTTTTCTTAACACTCAGTGCAAGAAAAAGATGGTTGCATTTATGGGTGAGTTTAATCACAATGATATTAAGTCCATTACTTCTAGCAATACCTTGACTTAGAAAATGTTTTTGATCTCAGAGAGAGGTTTAAGAAACAAGCAAAACAGAGTTGTGGAAAGATTTGGTGTTCCTCAGAAATTAATCAGAAACTCCTTGATATAAAAAAATAATAATAATATTGCCTGTGGATATCCTTCTACATTGCAAGCCAAATCCAAGTGCAGGAAGGATGCCACTAGATCTTTTGGGTCAAATATTTGGGGGAATGGGGCAGACCAGGCTGCGGTTCCACTGTCATGAGACTTCAGATTAAAATGGATTTAAGGTATTTGGGGAAAAAGTCCACCATGAGCTCTGATCTAGCCTGGAAATCTAAAAAATTCTTGGAAGAAGGCAATGATCAATCACTTCCAAACAGCTACCAGAAGAATGTTGTGTCCATAATGTTCCCAGAATTGAGCTTGAAAGAGATTTTATCTATGTCTTTGGTCCAGACCTTATAAATCCACCCGCAGTGAATGCACAAGTAGAATAAGAGATATTCTGAAGGTGGATTGTTATCCGAGCTTATGCTCTGGAATTTGTATTTATGGTTTGATCAAATTCGACAGCCATTTGTCTGAAATGGTATTGGGTCTCCTGCCTGAGCAGGGGTTGGACTAAAAGACCTCCAAGATCCCTTCCAACTCTGTTATTCTGTTATTGAAAGGTACAGGAAAGAACCAGCAAAATAAACCTTGCACATTTCAGGCATTGCTGGAACAAAATAAGTGAGCAGATGCCAAATTCAGAAGTGTTAATCAAATCTGAGAATATTGTTATGTAATGCCTCATATGCAAAAGACTGTGAACCAGAGCAATTTCTTAAGTGTGATGAATCAACTTTGAGTTGACTTTTGTGAGTGCTGGTAATCCTTGACTTAGAACAGTTAGTTTAGTGACTGTTTAAAGTTACAACGGATCTGAAAAATGAGACTTATGACCATTTTTTCAGAGTTATGACTTTTGCAGCATCTCCATGATCATGGGATCAAAATTCAGGTGCTTGGCAACTGGTTCATATTCATCACTGCTGCTGTGTCTCAAGATCATATGATCACCTTTTGCGGCTTTCTGACAAGCAAAGTCAATGGGAAAGCCAGATTCACTTAATAATTGGGTTACTAACTTATCAACTGGAGTGATTCACTTAACTGTGGCAATCAACATCATTTAAAGAGGCAAAATTCGTTAACAAATGTCTTACTTAACAACAGAAATTTTGGACTCAATTGTGGTCATAAATTGAGGATTACTTGTATGCACAACCCTATTTGTTTGAATAGTGACACTTCAAAAATCAAAATTGAAAGAAGTTAATATTCGTCTGAACTGAAACTAAATAGCTACATTATTTACCTAAAAGAGATTATGTAGTTTCCCAAACTAAAAGTTGTTAAGATTTTTCAAATATTCCTTTCAATCTGAAATTAAGGATTGTCCATCAAGTATGAATTGGGCAAGCTATTTTGGTTCCCTCATTGAAATATAGCAATACTATATTAGCAATTGTAATGTCTGTTCAGAGGCAAATCCCATTGGTTTTTTTAGAAGGGGTTCCTACCACAGCAAAGATGGTATAGGAATGCAGTCTTTTTCTATTTGTAATGTTAATCACATGCTCAGGATGGATCAGATGCTAATACCATCCACTTCAATCCAAGCAAAGTGCTGAGCTTTGGGGTAGGTTATTGTGAACTGAGATGATGGTCAGAAATGTACAGTCAACATACCAGTCCCCTAGGACTATGCATTTTAGGGGACAACTATTAGTAGTTAAATACAGAGGAGCAACCTGTCAAAAGTGGGGTGTCCTTTAGGTTGCTTTCTTTGTGTTTTGGATTTTCAAAGACTCTAGTGTGCAGAAAAAATCTGTTAGAATAATGTCCAGGATTAATGGGGTTGGAATTTGGAAGTGTTCTTGTATATCCTTTGACATGCTCCTGCCTTGGTGACAGAGGGAGTTTACAATGTTCATGAAGTTTTTCTCTACTTGATTAGTTTTGTTTACTATAACATTCATCTTGAAAGGATGCTACAAAGCTTGCTGGCTCTTTTAGAATTTTTCAAATATTCCTTTCAAACTTAAATTAAGGATTGTCCATCAAGTATGAATTGGGCAAGCTATTTTAGTTCCCTCATTGAAATATAGCAATACTATATTACCGAGAACTAGTTTGGTGTAGTGGTTAAGATCCTGGCTTAGAAACCAGGAGACTGTGAGTTCTAGTTCTGCCTTAGGCATGACAGCCAGTTGGATGGCGTTGAGCCAGCCACTCTCTCTCAACCCAATCCAATCCACCTCCCAGGGTTGTTGTTGTGGTTAAAAAGAAAGGAGGAAAATTATGTAAGTTTGCTCTTTATGTTAATTATAATGTACTAAAGGGGAAATGATAAATATTTAAATAATTAAATAGTAAATAGGGACTTCTATGGCATAATGATAGGTGGCTCAGTAGCTAAGACGCTGAGCTTGTTGATTAGAAAGGTCAGCAGTTCGGCGGTTCGAATCCCTAGCGCTGCGTAACGGAGAGAGCTTCCATTACTTGTCCCAACTTCTGCCATCCTAGCAGTTCGAAAGTATGTAAAAATGCAAGTATAAAAATAGGAAACACCTTTGGTGGGAAGGTAACAGCATTTAGTGCCCCTTTGGCTTTTAGTCATGCTGGCCACATGACCACGGAGACGTCTTCAGAGAGCGCTGGCTCTTTGGCTTTGAAATGGAGATGAGCACTGCCCCCTAGAGTCAGGAACGACTAGCACATACAGTATGTGTGAGGGGAACCTTTACCTTTACCTTTTATGGCATAATGGCATTGTTAGAACCATTTGAAAAATTCTAAAAGGGCCAGCAAACTTTGTAGCATCCTTTCAAGATGAATGTTATAGTAAACAAGTAGCGAAAAACTTCATGAACATTGTAAACTCCCTCTGTCACCAAGGCAGGAGCATATCAAAGGATATACAAGAACACTTCCAAATTCCAACCCCATTAATCCTGGACATTATTCTAACAGTTTTTACGCACACTAGAGTCTTTGAAAATCCAAAACACAAAGAAAGCAACCTAAAGGACACCCCACTTTTTGACAGGTTGCTCCTCTGTACTTAACTACTAATAGTTGTCCCCTAAAATGCATAGTCCTAGGGGACTGGTATGTTGACTGTGCATTTCTGACCATCATCTCAGTTCACAATAACCTACCCCAAAGCTCAGCACTTTGCTTGGATTGAAGTGGATGGTATTAGCATCTGATCCATCCTGAGCATGTGATTAACATTACAAATAGAAAAAGACTGCATTCCTATACCACCTTTGCTGTGGTAGGAACCCCTTCTAAAAAAACAATGGGATTTGCCTCTGAACAGACATTACAATTGCTAATATTAAACTGACAAGTGAAAAACTTTCTAGCTTTTGTCCCAAAGTTTCAGCTGAAAGATCACATTTCTTTAACAACAATTGGGTTTTCTCTGAGCTTTCCAATTGGCCTGCCGTCCTCTAGCATTTCTGTTTCCAGGTTACTAACTTCTAGGCCTCATTATTCACAGTATTTCTGGTCTTGGTTTTTGTTCTTTCCATTAAATTCCCACTGCAGGAACAAAGTTAAGTTTGGCAAGAAATTAGAGAAATAGTGCCTGTGGAAATGACAGGACATGTGAACCACCCGTAGCAGCCATTTCTTTAGAATGTGTGTACATGTTAAAGGGAATGGAATATATGGAGGAACACTAATAGCAAATGTTGGAGCCACAAACTGCAGAGATGGAGAGCCATGTAACTACATAAACCTGCTTGAAAGAATTTACAAAGAAAAGGAAAGAAAAATTCAAAAACCTCTGGGCAAATGCATGGCAGAAATGTCACTGGAATGCTGGCTTATATGGTGCTTAGCTGGTTAATTTCCTTTTCTTTTTCTTATATTTTAAGTATTTTAATAATTGTGATATTGTTTCAATTGTTGTTGTACACTGCCCAGAATCTAAGATAGGTAGGTAGGTAGGTAGGTAGGTAGGTAGGTAGGCAGGCAGACAGACAGACAGACAGACAGACAGACAGATGATAGATAGATAGAGCCACTTAAGAGGGGCACGGTTCCAACCATTGAAGTCAGGAAATTGGTATCAAAATCATATACAGCAACAAATATTGATTATGCAATCTATTTTTGTAATTCCCCTTCATGCTTGGGACATTTTTTATCCATTTCCTTGTAGCGCTTTCCAGAAAGGGGGAAAAGTCTAATCCAAAATACTTAGAGACACCTTGAGTGGTCTCCTAAATCATGCTGAACTTCTGTAGTCAAGGCGCAATTCTCCTTAAAGGTCCTATTCCACCCATTCTCCATTAGCACATGGCTATTTGTCTCCCACATACCATTACATCTACAATGTTTTTCCAGGAATTTTTTTTTCCAAGAAGGTATGCTAGTTATACGTAGAATTCATGAGAATGCACTTTTTAAATTTTACCATAGAAACATATTATGAGTCATGTGATCCATATACTACAGTGAGTAATATAAATAAAATGTATTTCATTTAATAAAATGATTTAATGTAAATCTAGGCTGTTGAATCTGTTGGACAAGGGAAAGAAAGAAAATTACCATTTACAAGGCTACAATACAGCAGAGTGACTGTTGCCCTGAAAAAGGTTTAAAAAAAAACCTAAGACCTGTAAATGTTCAGAAAAAATATTTTTAAGATAGAGGGAATAAGGACAAAAATGAGGATATGTCCTTTTTCTGGATGTCTGATTGATCTAATCTATTTAGTATTTTAGCAGTTTTTAATATCAAAATAATTCCAATTTCCACCCCACTCTGTTGATCGTATGTTCTGATGTATGAAATTCTGATTTTGCTGTGTTGTAATAATTGCTGCCATCTTTGACTCCCCAAAAGCCATCATGGTTTCCTTGACTAATCCAAGACCTTAGCTGTTGTTACATTTCATAGCAATGTGCATGTTGTATGTTTACATAATGGGTGGAAAGAGGGATTACACACCAATTTGTATAGAGTAGCATGAGATTATAGAATATATTCTATAATTATGCATTAGGAGGAGACAAATATTAATTCTTCACAACATAACTTACAAACAGGAGTAGATACAATCCTGTGGCCTACAAAGGAAACACTGGGTGTTGAGGAGGGCATAAGTAAATTCAGACCATTGCACTGATGTAAACAAGAACCCAATTGTTATCCCAAATTTGTTCCATCATGATTCTCCAGGCAATTTACATGAAGCTCCCTAATAGGTACCCATGTAAGCATTGACTAAACCAGTGGTCCCCAACCCCCGGTCCGCGGACCGGTGCCGGTCCGTGGAGTACCTGGCACCGGGCCGCGCAGCGGCCGGGGGACATGAACAGCTGCCCAAAGGTCCGCGCGCGCGCTGGTGGAATCCCCGGGCGCTGCTGGTACCGCCGCCACCGCCGCCGCCTGCGAAACCCAAGAGCGGCTCTTCTCCTGCGAGGCGGCTGGCTGAACAGCTGCCCAAAGGTCCGCGCGCGCGCTGGTGGAATTGCCGGGCGCTGCTGGTACCGCCGCCACCGCCGCCCCCTGCGAAACCCAAGAGCGGCTCTTCTCCTGCAAGGCGGCTGGCTGAACAGCTGCCACCGCTGCGCGCCTTCCTGCCTCAGCCGCTCCGTCGCTTCCAAGGAATGGCGTCAGTGGCGACAGCTTTACTTCTGAGGCGCTGCACACTTCCCCAATAGTCGTCACAGCCCAGGTAAGAGAACGGGAACTTCCCGCCTGGCTTCCAGCCCGCACCGAAAGGGGGCCGTTGGGGTTTTTTGTGGAGCTCGGAAAGACGCGCGTCAGCTGTGCGCGTCCGCCTCCTCGGGGCCACTTTTGCCCAAGCCAACCCTGGTAAGCAGGTGGTGGTTAACTGGCGCCTTTGCTGCAGGTTTTTCTGGAAGGGGCCACTGCCGCTGTCCGGAGGTGACCTTGAGCTGCTCGCTCGCTCTATGCGGGGCTGGTGGGGCTGTGACGCTCGGAGGTGGCACGTGTGGGAGTGAGAGGCGCGGGGACTGGCTTTCTCCGGACCGGCTTTCTCCGGGGGGGGGAGGCGAAGGACCAGGCTGCAGCGCAAAGGCTCCTGGGCCGTGCGCAAAAGCTCCTGGGCCGTGCGCAAAGGCTCCAGGGAAGAGAGCCCTGTGCGCCCCTGCGCGCGCTCAGCGGGCCACGGTAAAATTATCAAAGGCTGACTGGTCCGCGGCGATAAAAAGGTTGGGGACCACTGGACTAAACTACCATGCTGCCTCCAGAAAGCACTTTTTTCTATTTGTATTTGAAAGCTTGGACTATTCTTTTTAATCCATATTTCACCATATATTATGAGAGTGTTGATCTTCTTTTCCTCTAGAGTTAACCTGCAGACATTACACATTTTTTCAATAAACGTAGTTTTTGTTCATTTGGCAATTTATTTCTCCTAGGTTAAAGCTCTTGCGATAGAATACCATTTCCAACCACTTTCAAAACTCAGTAGTTAACAATTGTTTTCTAGAGATATCAATCTTAACTCTAGCATCATTTCACATTACAAGTTGTAAAGTTTTCTCAGTGCTGCCACTATAAATAATTTTTCATGGATTTATGACATAGTAATAAAACTTGGAACTGAAAAATCCCACACCAAATGCAAATATTTACCTGAAGAAAGATATGTGTGATATTTTAATTGAACATGATTTTCCCAACTAGAAAAATATTAGTTTTTAACTAACACATTTGATGCTAGGTAATATGCATGCATAGGAAATACACCATAATAAAATCTAATTGTAGGTATGCATTTGCCAATATGCATTGGCAATGTACAACAATTGCTTGATTTTTAGATTTTTTTGAAATTATTATTTTCTGATTTGACATACAGTAGAGCCTCTGGTCATGACCATAATTCGTTCTATAACTTTGGTCACAAAGTTATAGATTTGATTGTGACCCGAATCTAATTTTGGAAACTTGGCATTTACAAAAAAAAATGGCGCGGAAGGGGAAATCGGCCATGGAAAAAAAATCACGAATTTTTTGGTCAGAACTCAATTTGGTCATGGTCAGAAGCGTTTGTGACCAGAAGTTCTATTGTACTCAGGATAATTGTCCAAATTTTGGTGAAACTAGGAGCTTAGGGGCATCACCAGTGGTGGGATTCAGCCAGTTCGCACCACTTCAGAAGAACCGGTTGTTAGGTTTCTGAGCAGCTTGGTGAACTGGTTGTTGGAAGAAATCATTAGGGCAGAGAACCGGTTATTAAATTATTTGAATCCCACCACTGGGCATCACCCATCCTACCCAAGCCATCCTTATCTCACTACAATACTATGAAAGTCAGTGCACCTCACATTAACCATCATATGAGGCAGAGTGTTAGGTAATCCCAGCTATTGTAACTAATTCGGCGAACAATGATAAATAAACTAAGATAGGACTGTAAATAAATTCAACATGAACTGTAAGCCCTATCAATTATTTTAATTCAGCTTTCTACAACCCTGTTTCTTTTCAAATCTACTAATTTAGAGTTTCTAAAAACCATGTTGTTGAGGGTTGATAAACATCATAATAAAGTATCATAGAGGACAACTTCTTAGGGAAATCCACCCTAACTGTTGCAAGGTTCCGGTTGGGATTCAACAAGCATATACTCATGGAAACAAATGTATTGGTGCCAAAGTATTATATCTGCCAATAAGTGCTACATAACCATTACAAATCAAGTTGCTGCAGCTTGCATGAGTTTGGCTAGTCTCAGGAAATCAGCACAATTAACAGTCAGCTGGAAGGGCTCCCGTGCACCTTTCTTGCCTGGCAAATCTCCTTAGCACAACTGTTGGCTTTCAGAATTATGCAAGAGTCTACAGCCATAATCTTGTGGCAAAATGAGTGTTTTTAGGCCTATGTAGCTTTCTTACAGTATATAACCTTTCCTCTCTGTTTTACGAAGGTTTTTAAAAAAAATTAGAAGTCCAGCTCTATATACCAAAGAGCAGTAGGATGTATAGATATCTGGGGATATTTTCTTAAACCTCCCTTTCACTTTTATTCCTTGCTCTGCTTTCCCCCAGATGCAGTTCCCATCATCTGGGTTTAGAAGGCAGTTCCTTGCAATGTTACAAGTAATTCTAAAGAGACATCTGCTGGGCAAGTGGAAAATTTGCTCTTGAATCTTTGCTTCGGGAGATTTAAAGGCTAAGGGTGTACAGTAATGCTACATTTGATTTTTCAAACAAATGTGATTGCAAACTCAATATTGTCCTAATAGCTTTAATGTAGAAATCCATATTAAGGATTCAAATTCCGGCAGAGAAACCCACAGCCTCCATTCTGCTACTTTCTAAAACTTCATTTTCCAGTCAATGTCATACAGTTTTCCTTGTATTTATTATTTATTTATTAATATATAATCTGATTTTCCTTTAGGACAAGCCTGTCAAGCTGATGGCCTGTAGGGCGGATATGTCACATGCAGGCCACGCCCACCCCAGCTCCACAAAAGCAAAAATGTCACAATACGTCACAATCCAGCCCGTGACACGAGAGTTTGACACCCGTGCTTTAGGAGTTCACAGCATTGCACCTCAGAATTGATCCTTCAACTTTATCATAAAAACAAACTTTCAAGATAGGTTGAGTTAAGATTGGCTTTGTTCATATGAGAGGCAACTCTAATAAAGACCAAATTAACCAGTCATACAACTGACTAAACCTAGTTAGAGGTTGGCTACAAATGGCTAATTTAATCCTGAATGTCCTTGGGGTTGCCATGGGCCATACTCTCTTCCCCCAATTTACTATGCCACGCAAATCTGGGTTCTTAGAAGTTTAGCCACTGTTCCAGAGAGGTTAGAGCCTAATGCCTACAAACATGGGGCTTCCCTCCAAACCTCTATATATGGTTCTTTTCCTTTTCACACAACCCTTTAACCAGAGTGTTAGGAGTACTGGGCTGTAACCCAGTTAGGTCAGTGTGGACTTTTTTCCCCCACATTTCATGGAATGGCAGGAAACATTAGCATCCTCGTAACTGGGCTTCCAAGGCTAAATATGGATTTGACCCTCACTCTCTCTAAGACACGTCCAACACAGAAATCTCTGCACTATTCTGGCAATGTTTAAAGTAAATCCTAATTGGACACAACAGGAATATAATAGGACTTGCTATCATATGTTTTAGGCTGGGTGGCTGAGAGACTTGGTGTCAAAGGATGAAAAAAGAACAAGAACAAGAGAAACTATTCATACTCCAGTGAAAGCACCACCCATATGGACTCATCAATTATGGGTGTTTAGCTGAATGTAGAGATTGCTGTCCAACTGGATTCCCAACTGAAAACAAGCACGGAGTAGCACAAGAGTTCAGTTGAGTTGGCAAGTTTAAGGCACAGCCAGATGTCTGTGCTGAGGCAAAGCCAGTCAGTTACTAGACAACTGCCATTAGAATATACAGTAACTAATAGTACACTCCCTTCCTTTCTTGGACCTTTGGCTTATTTTTTCCCCACTCTTCTTCCTACCCTTTCCCTTTCTGAAATGTTTAATATCGTTTAGTGGGAACATCTAGAGAAGAATGCCTATTTAATCAGGAGAAAGCAACTTCTTGGAAGCTGGGAGAAGCACCTAGGACCGTGATGTCGAACCTATGGCATGCATGCCCGAAGTGGCATGCAGAGCCATATCACCTGGCACGCCTGGTGGCGTCTGTTTCTCTTCCAGGTTTCTAGCGCACATGGCAGTGGCGGAAACCAGAAGATCTGCCCAGTTGATTGTCGCGCGTGCATGCTCCAGAAACTAGAAGACTACTGTAGCTCATGGGTGCACATGCATGCGCTGGAAACTAGAAGTTCATTTCCTGGCACGTGCATGCCCCCTGGGCATCTCCTCTTCTGGGTTGCAGTCCCGACAAGCGTGCACAAAGTGTGCCACCTTTTTGGCACGAAAAGCTTTGCCATCACTGACCTAGGAGTTGGGACAGGGGTCACCGAGAGAGAAAGCAAGAGTTGTAGTGGGCAGGATGGCCGTGATATGACATGAGTGAAGATGGTAAGGAGTTGATATATTTTCTTGGGTTTGAGCAGTAGGAGTGTAGGGGTTCTCGGTACAGGTAGTCCTCAACTTGAAACAGTTGTTTAGTGACCAAGTTACAACAGCATTGGAAAAAAGTAACTTATGACCATTTTTCACACTTATGACTCTGGTGGCATCCCCATGTCCATGTGATCCAAATTCAGATGCTTGGCAGATGACCGATATTTATGATTGTTGCAGTGTCCTGGGGTCATGTAATCCCCTTTTGCAACCTCCGGACAAGGAAAGTCAGTGGGGAAGCCACATTCACTTAACAGCCATGTTACTAACTTAACAACTGCAGTAATTCACTTAACAACTATGGCAAGAAAGGTCATAAAATATGGCAAAACTCACTTAACAAATGCCTCACTTAGCAACAGAAATTTTGGGCTCAGTGATGGTCGTAACTCGAGGACTACCTGTACTTTTAACCATTCTGAACATGTTTAATACCATAGCTTTGTGAGTTTCCTTGCTCAAAATTACGGGAAAACATCCTGCTGATTTTCTGCTGCAAAAAAGGCCTCAAGGCAACAGGTGACCGAGATTGTTCACTGCCCACCCCAGGCTAAACTATTTTCTGCCCTCATTAATGTACAGGTAGGCCTTGGGAAATATGCCAAAAGCTTTTCTTGAACATAAGGAAAACATCTCTCGCCACTCTCTTCCTTTCTTTCTACTTTCTTGAAATCAATTGTAAGGTTTAAGAACTTCCCTCCTTTGTACTCTTACACCCATTCAGCATTTCTGGCCTGAGAGCAGATGATATACAATTACACCAGTATTATGTGCTTTTTATGCTTCAATGTAATTAGAACCCCTTGACATCCTTGGTAGAAAGAGCCTTATAATTTCCAAAAAGGGCATTGCACTCACCATTGAATTTACAATGACACTGATTTTATATCAAATTGAACAATTTCACAGTGGGTCACTTTTTTCATCTGCATTTTGCAGATGTAGTTTATGAGAGCAAGTGAGCGAGTGAGAGAGACTTATTTTAAGTATCAAGTAAATTCATAGCAGGGGCAGGGTTTTGAGCCAGATTTCAAGTTCAGTCTAGCTGGTCTATTAAACAGAAATATGAGGACTTCATTCTACTTCAATGTTCTCACTTTTTACCCGACGCATAAGTACCTCTACTGTACATCTTGAAGGAGGGTGAACTTTTTAGGCACTTTGGTTCATTTCCAAAACCACACTGAGGCATCACCACTACTAAATTATAAGGGTTCATCCAGATGACTTTGAGTCAATATGGCATAATCCTTGCTTTGCCCATTGGTCATTTGCATTCACCCTTTGTTGTGTGTCTGACTCGCTGCTGAATGGCATCCTCATTTGTCAGTACTTTATCTGCAGGCAACATGATTGGTTGTTTCCTGTGGCATTAGAGCACTCTTTCTCAAACTTGGCAGCTTGAAGATGTATGGACGTCAACTCCCAGAATTCCCCAGCCAGGGTGCTTTAGAACCATCCCTTTGTGACAAATCACCAATCAGCAGGGAAACACCTGCCAGTTGGAATATTGCAGCAGAAATGTGGTGAATTTCACTTCAGAAATCTGCCCACCTTCTTTAGCCTTGGCTACCTGACGTGACTCCTATATTTCACTTGGAAATTTTCCAAATAAACCTGTGGGAAGGCAGGAGGGTAAGAATAGTTCCATAAAAGGAGGAGGGAGAACCTGGTTATACATCTAGCTCATCCTGTAGAATAGGACCATTGGGTTACTGAATTAGTGATTGTAATTTGAGGATGTCCTCTATGGAAAAGGATAAGAAAACACCACAGAGCATCATTTAGGCTACTAAATTCAACTTCTTGCTCAGTGCTGGGACACTTCTGCTTAGTTCTAGAACACTTCTGGCAAATGGCTATTTATCTTCTGCTTGAGTATTAAACTTGGCCAAATAAAGAAGGGTGTACCCATCAAAGTACAGATCCCACTCTTGCCAAAGGGCTCAAAATATTTAGGAATGCATAAGGTACCTATGATATTTCCAAAGATCTACCAATTGGATGGAAACTAGACTTGTGCTCTGAAGAGTTCTGCTTATGTTAAAAAGAAAACCAGGTTGTATTTGCATTTAGTCATCCTTTCTCTTGCGGCCTTTTGTGTTCTCTGAAAAATGTTCTGAAATGGAATTCTGGAACAATTGAGAAGTGCATTGGAACTACAGGGAAACTTGTCAAGATGAGAATCTCCTTCTTCCAGAGAGAAAAGTCCTTCTACAATGGAGCCAAACTTTCAATAGATTGACCTTCGGTGGTGGAATTCAAAATATTTTACTACCAGTTCTGTGGGCAAGACATGACTTGGTGGGCATGGCTTGCTGGGCATGGCAGGGGAAGGATACTGTAAAATCTCCATTCCCTCCCCACTCCAGGGGAAGATTACTGCAAAATCCCCATTTCCTCCCGATCCGCTGGGACTCGGGAGGCAGAGAATAGATGGGGTTGCGCCCAGTCAGAGGTGGTATTTACCGGTTCTCCGAACTGCTCAAAATTTCCGCTATTGGTTGTCCAGAACTGGTCAGAACCGTTCTTTCCTCTTGGCTTGTTTCCCCTGGTCGCTGACTTTTTAAACAGGAGCTGACCACATCCATTCATATTCAAAACTGGATGGGAATATCTAGGATGTTTTTTACTTCAGAGTCACACAGGACTGGACAAGAGCAAAAAAAAAAGAAAGGCCAAGTCAGCCCTTATTCCATTCATAGTGGCAGCAAACCCAATTAACTTTTTTTTTCTGAGATGAAAAGCCCACAAGAAAATAATAGCTTCCTAGCCTTATGAGAGTTGGAATGAGTTTTAAAAGCTTTTCCTTTTTTTTCAGTCACTTGTTTTCAAGGTGCCCACTATCAAAATAAACCTTTTCCTTGTGTTTGTGTCCCCCCCCCCCGCCCCCGGCTCCTTCTATTAGGGCAGGTTCTCTGTTCCTCCTGGGCTGGGGGTGGAATGCCTGAGAAAAGCTTCATTTTAACCAAGTGTCACCTCTCCCCTCTTCATTAACAGGATGAAAATCATCTTTCCCTTGTTTACTGAATAAGTAGATAGGTTAGGACACGGTGATGCATTTTATCCACATTCCCAACAATGGGGCAGGTGGCAGCTTCATTGGTAGCATCCCAGCCTTTGTGAGGATAGAAAATATTCAGCTGGAAGCAGAGATGAGAGTCAGCTCCCATTAGAGGTGCCATTTGGCCCAAATTGCTCTGGCGTTTTGCAATCATCCATAGTGTCAAATAATGGGCCATTTAATATGTGCATATATGCACATTAATCAACGCAATGATGAAAGGCTGTTTCCCCCTCTTGGAAGAGGTGCCAGTTCTACTGCCTTCCTCCCACAGGCACTGTTACGCCATTCCACCTTCTCTTGGCCACAGAAGCCTCATAACTTAACCATTGGAGATACAGTATGCTGGCAAACAAGAAAATGGCACAACTGATTATAATATTAACAAGCAGCCATCGAGAGATTCATACATATATCGAGCCGGGTTTGCAACTACAACACACATTTGCTGCATATAAATTTCTGGCTCACGGTTGGCAGTCTGCAATATTCCAGATATTCGAGAATCAAGACCCTTATCTGTATGCAGCCTGCTTTAGTTCCAAATCTCTCTTCATGTTCTCTCTCTCTTCTTAATTAACAGAAAGCAGTTATGAATATTAAAGAAGAAATTAACAACAGTGTAAATAAATCTGGGTGTTTGTAGATTCCATATTTAGTTTTTAATTAGCCCCCACTGGTTTCATAAGAAAGTTTGAGAAACCTCATTTTAAAATTCTCCTTGTGCACTTTTTTTTATATATAAGTACAAAAATGGTACTTTGGAACTGAAGGCATAAGTATTACTTGGAGGCATTACCTTGGGGGCTACTTTGGACTTTGTTTATGTCCATAGTACAAGTCATTGTCCAAAACCCCTTTTTCATTTTAAATAATAAATAATATTGTGATTTAAACAATATCTCTTTCAAAGTATCTATGAATGACAGATGAGACCAAAGTTTGTGACATACAGAAACATACTCCTTCCACACTACGGAGACACCAATGGTTCATTACCAATATAGTTACTGCCAAGTCTGCTTATATCTCTCCTAAATATCAGAAGAACAACAAAGAAATTGTTATCTGCAGTGGTGCAGTGGGTAGAATGGAGTACTGCAGGCTGTCAGCTGCCTGCAATTTGGCAGTTTGAATCTCACCAGGCTCAAGGTTGACTCAGCCTTCCATCCTTCCGAGGTGGCTAAAATGGGGACCCAAATTGTTGGGGGCAATATGCTGACTCTGTAAGCCGCTTAGAGAGGGCTGGAAAGCACTGTAGAGCAGTATATAAGTCTAAGTGCTATTGCTATCTTTAAACTGCTCAGTATCATATATATGAGATAGGCAGTTATATAAATTGAGGAAGGAAGGATACATCCTTACATATATCTCCTTCCCATCAAAAAATGTTCAGGAAAAACACTACAAAGGAAGAGATGGAGCTTCTGTGATCCTCAGGTTAGTGGCATGACCTGTTCCTTCCAACAATCAATTTACAATCCATTAATTTCACTCTATCATTAGCAGCAGTAATCAGCTTGTGGAAATAATTTGAAACAGAATCTCTGGGAAGGATGAGCCAGTAATGGTATCCTGTTTTCTTCACTACCGGTTCTGTAGCGGGAGCAGACACAGAAGGTCCGTGATGACGTCTGAGTGGGTGGGCGGAGCTTCACACCACCGCCACTACCGGTTCACCCAGACTGATGCAAACCGGCAGAATATCATCTCTAGAATGAATCCAGTAGGCTTCCTTCCCTTCCAGCAATCCTATGATTTTGCTGAATCCAAAATCCAGTTTCCCTACTAAATTCCAGTATAAAATCTTCCATCCTCAACAAGATTGTAAATCTAACAATCAATTGATAAATAGACTGCTGGAGAATATAAGGAGTCAAGATGTTTGCCTTAATCTAGATTTGCTATGCCTTTGGTTTGATCCAGAATTTGTGTCTTTGTGTGTTTTTATGTTCTCATTAAATATATACATGTGCCTATTAAAAGAGTATCCAAACCAAATGTGTAATTATAACAGCATAGCCTCAAAATGCAGATGATCCTTTTTACAATGTATTTTTATTGAGCCCTGACCATTTTCCAATAAGGGCGCTCAACCAAATAATTGAGGCATAAATTATATCTGAACATTCTATGCTAAAACTTGTACCTACCTTGAGACTAGGAAGAGTACAAATTGTTCTTTTACATATAACTTAAGAAAAGTAGAAGATGGGCAAAATACATAGCTAAATATCTTGCTCTATTCAGTGGCAATTACCTTGATCAGCAGTGATCAGATGTAGGCCTACTTCTCTTCTCTATTGCCTATAGATCATTATTGGGAGTTAATACCTGCCCCATAAAATGATTGTGTGCTATGAAGTTGGTGCCAATTTAATATAGATTTTCTACAGAAAAGCTGTCACAAAACTGGTCTTTCATGTCCTCCAAAAGTGCACCTCTCCACCAGTGTAATTGAGTCCATCCACGTTCCTCCTGATTGTCTTCATTTCCCCAGGGAGCTTGGTCTTCACATAATGTTTCCAAAGTAGGATAATTTGAGCCTGGTCAACTGCTGTACATGGTACTCATAGAAGTCTTCTCCATATGTTCCAAAGCATGAATACCATTTCTGTCTTGCTCTATACAGAGCTTAAAAACATATAGGATGCAAGCTGGAGTCTAGTCATAAATATGCATTTCCATTTTACACCATGGATTGTAAAGATGACTAAATAATTTACTCTACAGTATATTGTGGATATTTATAGAAAGTTAACATTTTTAAAAATAAGAAAAATCCAATTTGTATTATTACATGTGGAAGTTATTTGGAAGCAATCAAGATACAATAGCATTTGATTAACTAGTCTAGAAAAGGAGATGAAAAGTTACCATTTTCTCTTTTGCTTATTTCAAGTGGAACAAGTTTAGCTTTTCAATCACATCAAATGTTAATTCTTAAACTTTGGTTAATAATTATAAAAATTGGTGAACTAATGAAAGTTACAGAACTTAAAGAGATGTAGCTCTGAAAGCACACCAGATACCCACCGTCCAATCCAGTAATTGAAACTCAACTTCTGCACACATTCTGTAGCACTTTCACTAATTTGAAACTTTGAAACACAAAAATAATAATCAGTTCAACCATTCAACTTCTAGTTATTTTTCCCCTTTCTTAATTTAGATCTTTCCCCCAAGGTGTCTTTGCTAAGAGAATGTCTTTACGGTCATACAAGTTCAAACAAAACATAAAACAAATGTGTTTCATGTAAGTTTTACAAGTTGATGATGGCACCTTACTGTTCTGTAGTGTCCCTAGCAGGTAAAGAAAAAAGGCAGGTAGAGAGAGAAATGTTTAATTTAAACATGCCAGCAAAAAGTCACTGAAAAGTTTAAATTCTTTTTCATGTATTTTTGTGTCATCCTTTATCTCTTGATTTAATGATTAATACTTTTTAATCTCTTGGTGATCTTTTTCAAAGATTTTCTTCTCCTGTCATATTTAGTAGTATCTTTTCTACCATGTTGATTGAAAGGCTTGCTTCTTCTTCCCCATTATCTCTTTTTCATGAAACACTTGAAATATTGGCTGGAAAACTGCTGTAACCCCAAATAATTATAAATGAGAAAATGAACAGGCAGACTTCAGGTTATGACAACAATTGGAACTGTGATTGCAGTTATTAAGTGATACGGTCATAAGGTACAGTATCATGTGAGCCTGGCAGTTGCCATCATAACCCCAAGATGTGTGAGTGTTAAATAGGAAGAGACGGGACTCCCAGGTAAGGAGCACAAGAGTGCTGCAGAGAAGGAAGGCTGGGGGAGACCTTGGAAGTGCCATACAAGAGGTGATTAAGGTATCTGTGACTACGAGCAATGTCTCCTAATTCAGGAAGAGGCATAAATGGCACTCAACATAGACTTGCCAAAGACCCTCCTGATCATGACTACAACCTGTTCTTTGAACAGGAGTTGAGCCCAGAAGGAACACGGGGTTCTTAACTGCACAGGCAATCCATACAGCGCCATCCAGAATAAGAGGTGGAAAGCCAGGGGTCTGCAATACACAAAGCCACCCAAAGCCAGTTGAGTTGAAGTCTGCTGTTCTTCATCCAAACCCCCATCGTCACAAGGACAAGATCTCTATAGCATCATTTAACTTACCTGGGAGAGAGGTATAAAGCACATTGATGGCCCCTTACCCCATGCCTTAACCAGAGGCGTTATATCAGACATGTCAAACACAAGGCCCACAGGCCAGATCAAGCCTGTCACATGATTAGATCCGGCCCACAGGGCTGCCCTGGAGACATTTCACTTTTATAATTATCTAATGTGGAGGGAGTCATATTCTTTAGGTATTTCAGTATAGGCCTTGGTCTACTGGAGATGAGAAAGAGTATTTGGGGCATGGAAAATCCTATTTTCCTCTAATCTAGGACAGCAATCCTTACTCCCTTGCTGCTTTTATACTTAAAACCATTTTATGGAATTATAAATGTCGTTGTCCAAATTCAGCAGACTTTTATTAATAAATGCATTGTTTTTTCTCCATCTGTTGGTCATTAGATCTTCCAAGATTTCCAAACATTCCAGCTCCTTTGACTTATAACTATATTTGAACACCTAGTTTCTCTTGGCACCTTTACAAATCCCAGGCTGTAATTATTATCACTCTTTCCTGCCCTTGCAAGAGACTGCATTGAACTGTAATAAGGCAGATCTAGTCCATCAATTGTGGGAAATACTTATCTACCCATTATCGCATCTCATATCTTTTATCCTTTGAAATGCCCTGGGTGTCAGTTTCTTTGAATTTGATGGGATCTCTCATCGTTAAGCGCAATAAAAGAGCCACTTCTTGTCCATGAAATTATATTAAGTGACAGAAATATCCCTTTTACTGATGTAAGCATATGGACAGCTGCATTTGTTCCCATGCCGTTAGCATCACTCATCAAGTGCATTAATATTGAATTAGAGGCCATAGGTCATTTTTTCCCAGGCATAATTGGTATTTAAATTTCCTTGTAATGAAAGTACTAATTGATATTATGCTTAAATGAACTTTTTTTAGTGCAATTATAAATATTCTGAATGCAAAGTAGCATTTTCATTGGCGTGTAGAAAGCCCTCTCTTTCACTGGACTTTTACAGGGGCAAATCATGAGATTGTGTTTACTCCATTTAGCAGCAGCTTTCCAGGGTCTTGTCTAGAAGTTCTCATTAGCATCTCTACATGAGATGCATTTTAACTGGAGTTGTCAGAAACTGAGCTATCCTCCTCCCCCATCCAACAATTTTGGATAAAAGCGGCAGCAGAATTAACAATCTTTAGAAAACAATATCAGGGCCACATGGGAAATGCTCTGTGGAAAAGGAAATATGGGTGTGTGTAAGATGGAGTCTAGTTTGGAGCAATGTTTAATGGATTTGCTTCTGTTCCAACTTGATTATAGGCATGAACCACAAAAGGAATGGACTCCATGGGATAGGTCAGTCTCTCCCAGCTGTAACTTGATGTTATCTTCCCTGACATACAGTATATCAGTAAGTAATGTACAAAAAATGTTCCCCACGTTCACAAATATAAGGGAACTAGCAGTTGAGAAATATGCTGCAGATTTCCATTCTTCCTGACAGCAATTACTGTATTTTTATTTTTTTGGGGAGTAAAGAGGGTGAAAAATTGGGTGTGTCATACTCCAAATGTATCCCTACCCTCCCGCCAGCTCCCGCTCTTCGGCCTCTGTGCATCACGTTTTAGACTTGTTCCAGGCTTCAGTGATTGCTGTAGACCATCGCCCCTTCAATGGCTTACATTTTTAGCCTCTTCATCTCGTGTTTTTAGTCTTTGAATGCTCTGTTCGAGACTGTGGGGATCGCCAGAGCACATTGCCACCAATCGCTGCCACATCACATTTTTGGCCTCTGTGCATCGTATTTTAGGCCTCCACACGCCCCGTTTTTGGCCTCTGCACGTTTTTGGGCAGCGATTGGCAGCAATATGCTTTGGTGATCCCTGCAGACTTTTAATGTTTTCTGATCCCCACAGCCTTGAACAGGTCTCAAACAGAGCGTTTGAAGGCTGAAAATGCGAGGTGCAGAGTTCAAAATGGCAACCCCGAATAGCTGCTGCCTTGTCTTACCGCTTCCATGCTTCCTTTGCTTTTCTTACTGGAGCTCCCTGCGACAAGAGTTTTTCCCAATTTTTGCTTGCAATTGTCTTGCAATAGTAATCACATATAAAAATAATATTCCATGGCTCTTCTCTAATCAACTGTCCATTACCATAGGAAAAAAAATCAGGTTTAAATTGAATGTTGATCTTTCAAATTATTAGAATCACTTATGTATTAGATCTCTGGATGGGGTTTTTATTAGTCCACCAGGCATGATAAAATTACCCTTCACGTTGTCCACATTTCCAACATAAATTTGAAGTATATCCTAGACCAGCAATGGCTAACCTTTTTCTAAAGGTGTGCCAAAATTGTGTGCATGCATGTTCCCGCATGCGCACACATGCCCACCCACCTGTGCATGTGTGCACGACAAAACCCACCCACCCCGCATATGCACATTCATCCCCCATGCCGGGGGGGGGGGTATCCTCCCCAGGCTCCATAGGCTTTCCTGAAGCCTGGGGCCGGCAAAAATGGCCTCCCCTGGTCCTCCAGAAGGTCGAAAATCAGCTGGCTGGCGTGCGCATGCAGGCCTGAGCTGAGGGTGGCTGATCCGGCAAATATGGCTTTTTGTGCCACCTGGGGCACGCGTGCCATATGATCGCCTCATGATCCTAGACAACTTTTCTTAAGTCATTTGACAAGAGTACGTCATTTACTGGTGTACTAGTTGCCATTCACTATCACACTATTGTCTCGGCTACTTTGGAGGTGTCTAGGTACCATAGAACCTCACTCAGGAGGCTTTTATAATCTTTATTTTCCTTTTCCTTTTTTCCTTTTCCTTTTCCTTTCTTTTTCTTTTTTCACTATTTGCTACTCTCATTTAATTTATTATCTATATTTGCGCTTATGGTTTTTATATGTTACAAATTTATTTCATACAAATTGTTTTTTTAAAAAAGATGCTGCTAACTGGCACTAGTGAGAAATGAAGGCCTTGGAAAAGATAGTCTGATGTCAAAATGTGTCTGTACCTACAAAGAACAGAATCATGTAAGCGATCATTTTCCCTGTGACACTCTATGGAAGCAGAACAGAAAAAGTACAGATGGTTTTGAAATTTGGTATTGGCGAAAACTCCCGGAAATATGATGGACAGTCAAAATCAGTGGTTGGTTCCTACCGGCATTCCTACTGGTTCACTGAGCACGCAATGGGCACATGTGCACACTTGAAAGGAATTTGCTCGTAAAGCAAAGAAAACAGCTGAGGAGCGGCAATTCAATCTGCCACCCCTGATCAGCTGGGCTTCAGCAGCTGAAATAAAGACAGGTATAATCCAGGGGCAGGGGTGGGGCACTTTCAAAACAACAGAGAACCGGTTCGCTCTCTGCTTGATGGCAGAGCTACCGGTTCGGGAGAACTGGTGCGAACCGGTAGAAACCCACCACTGGTCAAAACAGTACACAAATGGATCATAGAACAAATAAATCCATAGATCTCACTCAAGGCACAAATGAACTGGCTGAAATTATAACATTTTGAGCACATTATGCAAAGACCCAGCACTCTTTAGAGATCTGTAATGCTTCCCATCATCCGGTTAGAGGTGAAGAAAGCTTTTTGGATGAGAAACCAAAAGTCTTCAAAGAAAAACAAGAAAGCCCAGTTGCCTCTTGAAAAAGCACCTTTGAGATAATTCTATGCCCATTTATTCTCAATTAATAACTCAGTGTGTTTGATAGGATTTATATTCACATGAGAACAGGATTACCATATACAGTACATTGTTCTATCTACCAGGACACATTTCTCAGTCTCTGATTGTCTCACAACTAAGTACGTAATATACCTAGTTATGTTAAAATGTGAATTGAAGTGATATCCGTATAGAATGTTGGAAATGACCACAGCTCCTAACTAGGGCTGAATATAGGTTAATTAGTGGTGTTGTCTGCAAATCCCAGGAGAGATGGTTACATATATTAAGTGCAATGTGTTATTTTATGTCTTTTAATCCAAAAATGCTGCTTTCTATTTAGAATTTGGATGGACTTATCATCCTTGGCATATTGTTAATGCAAATCAAACTGAATGCTGCTGAAATGTGAGGAACCTTAGATCCATAAATGCTCTATAAATGAGATCTTAATTCTGAAACAGACAATGGTTGCATGTGAGTTGCTTTTTTTGTTATGCATTTATATGTCAAATTCAATAGAAAATGTATAAAATAATAAAAATAAGCAAAGGTCTATCAGTAATTATTAACTGCATGTATTCATAACTACTTTCAAAAAATCAGAGACTACAAATGATGTAATGAAGGATGTGCCGTTAAGTGTTTCTTGAAATCACATTCACTGTAATATAAGCATTACATTTTCCATTCTTCATCTATCCATCCAGTATCTTATACAAGCAAAACAATCTGAAGCCGGGTTTGTGATGGAAGATTAAAAAGGACTTAGATGAAATGAAGAAAGTCCCTTTTAGCCAAATGGCTCATCTTCCCCAGCACAAAATCCTTAAGAGATGCATTTGGCAGTGAAGGAAGACACCCCATTTATTTCTTCATGGTCAAATTACTATTTCTCTGTGCACAGTGAAAGGAGCTGCACTTTCTCTTGGAACAGAAAAAAACAGCAATTTCTAATGGGTATAATACTGGTAAGTCTTGCAAAAAGATGTTGACACTTTCCTTAAGAATGTTTCTGAATAGGATTTTCTTTTCTGATTTGTATTAAAAGCTGGACCAGAAAGAACAAGCTTTGCACTGTATCTGCGCAAGCTATGTATTGTCAAAGGAGTGTGTGCTGTCTTCTTCGCACACATGCACATATTCACAGACCACAGGTGTTAGAAATCTTTATTAAGGCTTCCAAACCTGAATTACTATTCCCCTTCCTCAACACCAGCTCATCTCCAATGGCTTCAACAGACTACTCAAGAGCAGTCAGAGCCAGTCCACAGCATGAAGGCAAGGAAAGTTCCCTATTCAAGTTCATGAGGCAAAGGCAAATCCAGAGTTCAAGAGGCACAATCCAAAGTTTAAGGTACAGGATCCAGTCTGGGAGTCAAGGCAAGAATCATAATGGCTGAAGAATACACAGTAAGGAAACGGACATGTTCCCAGTGTTGTTTAATTTCACTTTTTAAGCTAAATAGCCACTTCCCCATGTGGCCCATCAGAGGGGAAAGGGTATCTCCTTGAAAGCAGCCTGACTGATCTTCATTGTACCTGCTTCTTCTCAGTCCTACATGGTCCAATATTTACTCAAAAGGAAATGTTAAATAAATAAAAAATATCCTGAAAGTAATTTATTCTGTTTACCCAGAAGGCCATTTCTCCCATATCAATCATAGAAATAACCAAATTGTTCTGTTACTGGATTTGCTTCTGTCCTTCATCTGTACCTCTTTTCTTTTTTCTCTGATGGTGAAGTGTTGTGTTCTAGCTTCTTTTTTCTTCAAAACAGTGCCACATTTAAATGCCAAGAATCCTCAATTATATCCTGCATGCAATCTCTTCAGTGGGACAAAGACTTTTCTTTGGGGATTAATTTGTTCATATATCTTCATTTTAAAAGAGACAAGCAAAGCAGGCTTGCTTTTAAAATATTTTTATTTATCAAAGGATTCTAAAGTTAGGGGGTTTAGAAAGATACCGTGTCTTTCTAGTCCTTTACAAGCATGCAGTGGTATTTTCTAATATCAGAGCTGAAGATAATAAAAGTAGATTTGGTGTCATTGAGTCATAGAAACAAAATCTTGCAATTCTGAATGTGCCTCTCCCCACTCTGCACTTATCCTAAAAAGAACTAGGAAGGGTCCAATCTGAGATGCTTTCTCAAATTCCTACTTTTTGCTCAGATGTTTTTGTCCGACGTTTTCCTTGGCTTTGACTCTTCCTTCACTTCCTCAAGGTGATTCTCACAGCCCATTATATCTGTCCAGATGGTAAATGCTTCCAAAGAGGCAGGCAAATGGATGCCCAGACCTTCACTGTTACATTGCAACTGAATAAGGCAGCTGGATGTAGGATCCATACTCTCTGGCTTAAAGATAGATCTTGAGATCACCTCATGTATTCCAGACAACTGTGTTGATTTTTAAATCGATAGAAGCATATGTTTTTTCAACCACTTGCAATCATTGGAAATTAGGGATTTCATCCTGCTTTGAGCAATTAATGTAACTTTTTTAAAGAAGTTCGATTAATGCCTATCTTTTTTTAAACTTGGCGTTTAATTTCCTTTTTATTACCTCTTCAAGATTGAAAAACCTTCAGAACAATGAGCTTTGTAATCTCTGTTTATATGTTTAAACGGAACAGAAATTACATGCTTCCAACTTTGTAAGATTTTGCAAAGTACTTTTGTAACATACAACAAAAGGATGACTATACTGTTGTTTCTGGAAAGTTTTTAAATGCTAAGAACACGTATGAAATTGATTTGAAGAAAGATGTGGAAACTAACTAAAATATCCTCTGTGTGGGAAAGAATGTCTGTGTTTATAAGTTGCTGATAAGAAGGTTTTGAAGATTAACTACTAGAAAGCAACAGATTACTACTTAAAGGAAATTTATGATCTGTGGACTGAAGAACTGTGAGCTGCTTAACCTTACTTTGCAACCAAAAAGTGTTGAAGAGAATCAAACTTCTTTGAATAAAATTGAAAAATATATTATAGAACAAAATAAAACTATAGCCTACAAGAAAGAAATGGAAATATTACATTTACAAATCGATTTGGAGATCTATTTAAAAAACAACAGTGGCACACAATAACATATCAAAAGTGTGGTGTGTCAGATGTGGAAAAGCCAGAACTATATGAATGGATATCATATTTGACATGGGAAATTCTATTGCCCATTCAGGAATATTCTTCAGTTAGGGTCAACATAATTCATTGTGGATTAGCCTTAGTATGTTGGTGACTGCATAGCAACTCTATGCTGATTTCTCTTTCAACTTTGCCCCAGGCACTGCCTCTCCTTCTTATACAGGGTGTGAATTACTTATTTAAATTGAAGTCTAAAAGATGTACTAGAAAGGCTACATTGAAACTGCAAGTAGACTTTAACAAAGGTGACAAGGACTATGAAAGAAAAGAGAAACATAGCAGAAGAAAGCAGACATTAGAACTTTATGCATGGGATTTAAAGACTGCCAGGAGGAAGAAAAAATGCAAAACTGGTTTGTCTGCAATATCTAGGTTATTATTTTTAATATATAAATGTTATTCAAATAATAGGTAACTATGTTGAAATGTTCAATTGGGTGTAATGGGTTGGTTTGTAATAACTATGTGGTTTGTATTTATATTAGTCCTTTTACAATATGAATAAATGGTTATTATTTGTGGTAATGTTGAATAGTTTTTAATTTTTATAATGTTTAATTGTTGAAATTAGATTTAATTATTAAAGAGTAATTGGGGGAAATACATTTTTAGGGAGAAAGTGGGATTATATTATGTTTGTTAATTGTTTTTGTTAATTTTTACTGAATTTTTGCTGACTAACAAAACAAACAGAGGATTCAGAGATGAATTTATAGAAAATAGGATGACATGGAATAAAGATGTATTTGGTTGTGTTTTAAGAGACAGTGATAAGTTATTAATGTTGAATTTATTTACTGGCAATTTAAGGGGGAACTTTCTTATATATTTTTTACCCTGTCTCTTCTTTTCCCTGGGGGGCGGGGAAGAGGGAGGCATCATTAATTTTTTATCTGTTTAATATAATACTTAATAAAATTATTGAAAGCAAATATGTCCAGATGAGTCAGCTGGGCTTCCCCATAAGTTATGGAGAATAAAAATGAATGTGCTTTGCACCTTCCTGGCCAAAGTTTAGAAATCCAGAATTTAAAGCTCATCGCCAGAGGGGTAAAGTAAAAACTTTCAGAGAAACAAATATTAATTCAATATATCTTACTATCTCAGCATGGAGTCAACCTGCTAAATGTTTTTCAGGATCCATGTAAAATATGAGTTTACTTTTGTAAGAGCTTTCTGATCTAAGACGTAATTCTTCAGTATATGACTTACACATGACAAATGCAAAGAAAGCATTGCTAGGGGTTAGCAAACCTCATCAGTTTGTTTCATAAATAAGATGGGTCTTTCCAAGCCTATTTATTCAAAATATTTTTTTAAAAATCTGTTTAGGGAAACTTTTCCAGCATGACAAGATCTTATCTGCCTTTCTTAAGCTTATAAAGTGGTAACTAAATAAGAAAAATCAGAAGCTGAAGAGTGATAAAATTTTAAGAGCGTCTCCATGTACCTGCATACAGTAAGCTTCTGAACATGCTTATTCAAGACTGATTATTATTTTGTTTGTACTTCTCTTGACAGTCATCATTCAAAACAGATAGAATTTATGGAGGGCATGAAATACTTGCTAAGCTTTTGATCTGTCAATTCCCATCCCTTCTAACTACTCTCCTAAGTAAAAATAGTAAGTTTTAAAAGGGAAGGGAAGGAGGAGCCTTGTAAAAGAGAAGATTTGCGATTGAGCCAATACTAGCTGTGCTGAAATTAAAAGGTATGTCAGTTCTTAAAGTCTCAGGAGTGTTTTGATCATTTCAATTCTCCCCACTCTTCTGAATGTGTCATTACGATGTATTAAAACTTTATGCAGGCAGTAATTGTATTAGTACAAATGTTTTTGTCAACCACCTGTCTTCTGTGAGATGCTTTTTCCCCTTCTGGTTCTGAACCTGCAGTGTAAGAAGCTTGTAGTTGCTCTGTAAGGATATTGAATATCTGAGTTATAAGTTTGATAGTTATGTTTTATTGCCTTAAACATTACTCACCATATTTTGAAGGTAGAGAAGAATTGTATTTTATAATACCCTTTAACATAAAGATTCCTTCATCTAAAGATTGTCCTGGGTCTGATGACTTGTCTTGAAAGGATTTTCAAAGACCCTTGATAGTCTTTTTCAAGAATTAGTTTTCACAATCAGTGAAAAACAGAATGATAATCACAAATGTGACCATTATAAAACCAGACCAGATAAAGACAGATCATCTAGCTCAGAAAAGGGGTCCAATTAGTCCATTATGTAGGATGGAGAGGAAAACAAAATGCAGAAGTGTTTGAATATTTTCTCTCTCTCTTGTTCTTCAACAGTTGCTGAAATTCTTTGATTATAGCTTTCTACTTCCTTCAACAAGTTTTACTTATCTGTAGATTCCTGGAGTTTGCCTCAGCTGTCCATTCCTTTCTGAATGATGAAGTCAAACACACTTCTTGAATCAATCGTCTCTCAAATGTTTTATGATTTTGAGTGTGTCAAGAATCAAACACAGGTCAACAGATGCATTATCAATTGAAATTTGATTACTTATATATTGATTAATTCAACATCTTCATATAAACTCTCTGTGAAAATAGGATTTGGGTTCTATAAAGAGTTGATCTCCTGATGACACCAGGACTAAGCTAAAATAGGCCAAGAGTACCCAAATATAATTAAACAATATATTGAAACAATTCATTTTTATTCAAATGTTCAAATTCAGTCCTTACAATTAAGTAAGAGCAGGATCCCTTGTTTCTTGTCTTCTATCTTTCTCCATCAAATATCTTACCCTTTGAGCATAATATGGGGAAACTACTTCAGAACTGTGTATTGAATACTACAGCATTCAAAAATACATGAATTAGGAAAAATGCACACGGAAAAATATAAATGACTGGGTGGATTTTGTTAAAAGAAGAATCTTTAAATGGTAGCTAAATATGACTTTTTAAGAAAGGAAAATTGAGAAAGAAAGAGTAGATTTGTCCAATGCTACATGAAGTTGCAATTAGGAATAGCATATTATATAAAATCTAAGCAACACTAATTGATTTCTGCATTTTAGCCCTTTAATACACAACTGCAACAATTGAACTACTTTCATTGTTTCATAGGCAAGTCCATGAAATCTCTAGACTCCAAGGAGAGTGCTGCTTTGAATTTTTTTGCTGTGTAGTGATAATATAGATCTGATATTTTAAGCAGAATGCATCATGTAGTGGAGATGTAGGGGGGGCGTATTTCAGCCTCCCATAAAGATGCATATATACAAAGCATAGCATGGACAACTGGTATTATGACCCATATGTGGATGCATCATGACTTCACAATATATTCTCACAATATACAATATGTCCTTCTCACATTTCATTTCAGCAGCAATCTTACCTTTCAGCCTGTTGCCTTATATACTCTTTTATATTTGCTGTGTTTTGAGGAAGTACAAACTTGTACTATTTATCAAATAAGGCAATGATAAACAAATAAGATTAAAGCAAATGAAAATTCTATATTAATTCTTGCAACTTGTTGCTACTCAGCAAGAATGTTAACATTCTCATGCATTGCTGCTGAGAAAATTGATACTGAATTCAAAACACAGTTTATCAAGCATGGGATTCGCCAACCATGCATGTTTTATAGTGCTAAAAAGCAGAGAAAAAAGTATTAAAAATGATCCTAGATCCTAATTTCTATAATCTTTTGGGAAGGGGGATAATAACTGATAATAAAGTTTGACATTTTAATACATCACGTCTATTTCAAAAGTTTACTATATGCAGCACCAAAGACAAAGAATTTCTGTCACGTCTTCCAAATATATACATTTATTTATCACAATCCAAAGATTTTAAATATCAGTCATCCCTTTTCTTTTGCCTCCCTAGGCGTAAGACCAATTAGTAAAGTTTTGGTATATAATCCACTCTTTTTATGTAAGCAAAATGATTCACTATCAGAACTTTCTTCAAATGGGTTATAGCAGGGCTGTCAAACTCCTAGCCCATGGGCCAGATGCGTCGTACGCTGGCCACACCCATGCCCAGTTTAGCAAGGGGGGGGAGTCACGTGATGCCACCATGACACCATGAGTTTGACACCCTTGGGTTATAGCTTTCAATATTCACATAGATAAGATGAAAGAGTGACTGAAGCCATTTTTGAAGGGATTCAAATGCTGTTGGTTGAGGCCTTGTCAAATTAGGTACTTTGTTACAGTTTTCCCAATAAAGTGACTGCTAGTAGCTGTGCAGGCATCAGCATAGGCAACCTATCTAATTACAATATAAAAGTGCCAAAAAATATTAAGGGACTAAGGGACATTCCGAAATATGTGGTACCATTTTTAAATGTGACTCCCATCAATTCTCGTGGGGCCGCAAGAGAAACACATTTGATTAGAGAGATAAGATTACCCTAATAAATCAAAATAAAGTGGAAATTCAAACCTGGACATTCCAACTTCAAAACCATGACTTTTGTACATTTCATGATATCAAAGCAAAAGCTTTGAATTCAGTCTTCACAGTTGTAAGAGAATTTTACAGGTCCATTTGTTTTGCATAAAATGCTATCCATTCATGAACCTAAAACAACAGAGGTCACAATTTCTATCAGCTCTGCTCATGAAAAAAAAAATATCCACGTATAATTATCAATAGCTTCTTTGAACACAAAACTGAATCACCCTAAACACAATGTCAGTTTGCCATGAAACAGGCACTATGATAAAAGTAAACTAACCTGAGATGAACTAATGATGCCTCTGCAGCTGTGAAGGAGTGGCTTCTCCAAGCAGCACTCTGATTAAGGGGAAAGAACTAACACTGAGAGTTAACAGCATCTGGATCTAGACTTTTAAGACAAAGGAGACCTCATGTGCTTCTGTCAGGAAAAGCCAAAATGAACATGAGCTTTCTGAAATTCTCTTCCTGTTTCCTAACAGACTGGAGAGAAAGTCAGATGCAACATCAAAACAGAGCTTGTGTTGATAAGAGGTTAATAGGTAGTCCTCGACTTACAACAGTTCCTTTAGTGACTGTTCGAAGTTACGACATCACTGAAAAAAGTGACTTAAGACCGTTATTCACACTTACAACTGATGCACCATCCCCATGATCATGTGATCAAAATGTGGATACTTGGCAACTGGTTCATATTTATGATGGTTGCAGTGTCCAAGGGTCATGTGATTCCCTTTTGCAACCTTCTGACAAGCAAAGTCAATGGGGAAGACAGATTCACTTAACAATTGTGTTGCTACCTTAACAACTGCAGTGATTCACTTAACAACTGGGGCAAGAAAGGTTGTAAAATGGGGCAAATTCACTTAATAACTGTCTCACTTAGCAACATAAATTTTGGATTCAATTGTGGTCGTAAGTCAAGGACTACCTGAATGCCAGAAGGAAATATGAGACAATAAATTAATTTCAACAGAAGAATTTCGAAACGTATTTTTAAATAAAAATTATGACTATCAAATTCAAGTTAGTAATTCTTTTACCAGCTTAATGAAATATTCCATTTTTTAATTTTATTTTATTAAAATAATTTTGAAGAACAAAGGCTATACAACCTTTGGGAATTGGTCAGCTGTATCAGGATTTTTTATTTCCTTTTTTCTCCTTAGATTTAGAAGCCACCAAATCCAAACTGAGTCACAGCAATTTATGTACATAAATAAATAGTATATATAAATAATAATTTGCATTTCAAATTAAATCCCAAATGATATTTTGAGCATCTGAAATGCTAGCACTTTAAGATTTCAAGCATCCTTTGCATAGGTTAGCAAGCCTAACATAGCATTAACCTCTTACGTCATCAGAGATTCCTGGGCCTAGAAATCTAGTGGAATCTGTGGATTGCATATTACTTGGATCACGATATTGTTTACAAACTTCAACAATAAGAAAGACAAGTCACCAGATTTAGAAACAAAAACATGGGAGCACATGAACTTAGGAATGCTGCTCACATTTGTGGTAAAATACCGGATTTTTTTCAAATTCAAAAATAAATGTATGCGGTGTTTGAAAAAACCCTATCCATTGACTTGATTCCAATGGAAATATTGAACTAGAATAAATACACAGTGGAAAATGTATAGAATGTATGAAGCATTATGTAACAAGTGTAACAAATGTAACAAAAAATGTAGCAAAAACATATTTTGACCCTTAACTATACACATATATATTATACACGCAATTAATTTTCTCTTTAGCGAATGATCCATATTTATTTTTAAAAATGAAGATGAACTAGCATGTGAAATACACTCTTCTAAGATCTCTTTTATTTAAATACACAAGCATTTTAGCAGCAGGATTAACCTTGGCAATTTTCATAATATCTACAATTGCTTAAAAGTAAATTATCCGACTAACTGTAATGCATAAAGAATTAGAAACAAATTTAATTGACCTTGGTACACCAGTTATAATACCTACAGTTTTATAAACAAAATCCTATCAATTTCTGACAAGTGCAAAATGCAGTTAGTTATTAAAAAATAACTAATCACTTAGTCATTACATATTTTGGCTTCTTATTTTCTTTTCTCCTTTCACAAAGTTTTATAACAATAAAAAGCAATCTTAGACAAACACAAGTGGACTCAAAGAAACTAGTTGCTTGCCTGAATGATGCCTGTTAGATACAATAAATAAAAGACAAAAATTTCACACAATTCTCTGCTCTGAGTGTAATACTACCAGTGGATGCCCTCACAGAGTTTGGGAATTCACACTGCTTTAGAACACTTATCAGCACTACTCTGAAACTAGACTTCTCTTGATGGTTACAGGCTTCAGAATAACAACAACAACAAGTATAGAAGTTCAAGGTATATTGGTCCTTTTTTATAGAGCTGGCACATTTTGGCACTGGCAATCGTTACACTGTAGGACTTACATTTTGAAGAGTGGGATTCTTCTAAGATTTCTTCTTGTTTTTGTGTAAACCACCATGGGCACTGGGTTTTTGTGTATTTTTGCTTGCAAGTCCTTGGGTTAAAGACTTCTCTATCTCAATTTTCTTTTCTTGATTATCTGTGCGTTTTGCAGCGAGTCTTGGAGACAATGATCCAACTCCAGCCTGAATCTTAAAAAGACAATAAAAACAAGATATGTTGAATGTAATATGAGAAGAGAATATTTAGAAACTAGTACATAGTTTCTCTCTTACTGCTGAAACAATGTTTCATTGGTAAGATTTTGAAGGAGGTTACCTTAAAAAAGAACAGAAATGTAGTTATCTCTCAAAATGACTGTAAATCAGATAAACTAAAATGTGGATTAGCAACAAAATCTGCTCAGGAAAGCTATAACCTTTGACACCCTGAGTACACTGAAAGCTTCTGCACTGGAGACAAATTCCTTGTGTGTCTAACCACGCTTGGCCAAATAAACTTTTCAATTCAATTCAATCCTTCAGAGCTAGAATAGCTAAGCCACTCCTACAAGTCCTAAGACACATAATAAAGGGTGAGGTACTTTCCACCTACTGCTTTAGAGTCCTTTTTTACTCAAATGTGCTATGATATCAGTAAAAATCTTTCTGTTTCAGCATATCAACATGCCCTGATACTCTATACTGGACTTTCATCTACACTTACCTCACCTGGGGGAAAATGAATTCATGAAAACATTCCGATTTCTGTGATAGCATTTTTCTTATCAACTCTAGTAACATACAGCATCACATATGACCCTAGGCTAATGCAAGTACTTATAGTTGGGCTGCTACATAACTAAATTGATCATTGGGTAAATATGCTTACACTGTAGGTTGATTTGACAGCTGAACTCTTCTTTCTATAAGTCCCATTTGGTAAAACATTGATATGACTTTTTTTCTTGTTAGTCTGCAGGGAAAAAGTAAAGGACAAATTGATTTTAAGGAAAATATCAGATGCAAACATAAAGAGAGATATTGAGCTGACTAACCCAGCTCTGTGCAATTGCTTAGCTGCTTCATTTAAGCTGACAAATATTTTAAGTTTACTTGTTTTGTTGGTGTTGAGGGTTTGCTGCTCCCACTCTCTGGTTCTGCTTCTATATTGGGGTCTGAATTGCCATTGCTGCTAATGGGGCTCTCTTGTTCTCCACGAATTTCTTCCAGTTGTGAAGCAGGCGATGCACCATTTAGTCCATCTTCAAAAACTGCTACTTCTGTAGTGCTGCTACCGCTGCTATTCCACTTCTTCATTAACTCAAGGACATTAAATGGCCTTTGAACAATGTCTGTTTCACCCTGAAGAATAACAATCAATTTAAGGGGGGTATTTCTAGGAGAAATGAACAAAATAGATGAACAACTACTGTACTATGCTGCTCTAAATAGAAATTATATTTCTTTAATAAACCAATGATGAGAATGAGAGTAAGCCAAAGAAATGGAAGGGGGGATGGTTAAAGGAAATTAAAACAATAGAGTGCTGTTGGCTTTTTAATAAGACCACTATCAACCTAAGAGTACTTTTTTGATACAACTCTTTTTCATTATGACCAGAACATGCCAGAAATGACCCCTTATTGCTTATAAATAGTACAGGAATGACAATTTATAAAGCTGGCCTCTTTGGAGAAAAAGGTCTCCTCGAGAGTTCCCATCAGGTAAAAAAAACCTGCACCAACACCCACCTAGAATATCACAGAGTAAGCTAATCAGAAGTGTATTGGGACAATGCAATCTTCCAATTTGGAAGGACATCCTATAATTAGATATTGCATATTTGTTAAGAGTACTGAAGAAAATTATCATAAATTACTAGAAATGACCAAGGTTAGAAATAAGAACAGCAGAACTCAATCTTGATATTGCAAGTGAAATATCTGCAGTATCTGCAAATATGTTTTTCCTGCTTTCTGGCAACATAAAGTTTCATGAATTCAGTCAGAAAAATACTGGGATTATTAGCAAAGCTTCACATTTTATAGTTCAATAGCAATAATATTTCTAGAATAACTGTACCATTCCAGCCTACCTACCCTCAGCTCCAGGTTTCAAAATATTTTTAAAAAGAAGTATCTGAGACAATGACCCCCATATATATTGTGTCATACACTTAGATTTGTGCTTACATTTGTAAGCAGCAAAGAAGTGCTTTTGCTCTTAAGAAAAGTACAAGACCTTTTCTATTGCTTTGTAGGGAACTGGAGCTGTGAACAGCTGAAAGAGCTTAGACAGCCATTTAGAATGGAGGTACAGCTTCCTGTCCTCAGTTTGAATTAATGTTGTAACAGAAGTATGGAGACAGAATGATCGTTCTGGTGGTGGTATTGAGACATAATATGCCTACCTAGTTCTACTACTAGACTCGTATTCACATGCATGTGTATAACGTTTTTTATTATGATTTAACTTTAATACTGCATTTTAATGCTGCCTTTATTATTTTAATAATCACCGCAAGAGTGAGTACTTTTTCCTCCTATTTTCCCTATAACAACAGCCATGAGATGAGTAGGGCTGCAAAAATATGACTGGCACAAAGTCACCAATCTGGCAGGATTAGAACTCATAGACACCTGGCTTCTAACCTGGTACCTTAACCACCAGATATGAGGGCTGGAATAATAGAGACACGCACAAAGAAAATTCTATATGTATTTAAATAATTTACGCCTAGTACTTCTGAACTTATAGAATGATTTTCAGATATGAACTCCCAATTCGGCTAGATGCCAATTTTCATCTGTAATTAACAGTAGACAAATTGATGTTATAGACAACAAAATAACTACCTTATTTGCAAGCACATTCAGGTAATTAAGTGCACCAAATCACACCTACCAAATAAGAGGCTGAGTTGTAGTCAGGGGAAACAAGCCTATGTTTTAAAGAGCTACAAATACTGAAATAGCACATGAAATAGGATGGTTGTATTCTGACAGTTTTTAAGAAAGTGGAACCACTTAAGTTAATTGCTATATTGCTTCATTTGAACACCTGTTGCTTTTAATTTTGCTAGCATCTGGTGCTAATTGTGGGGAAAGTGGAGGATTACTAATTGGCTGCCTTTTAGATTGTTCATTTTCTTTTGTCTTTCCTTCAAGTTCTTTTCAGCCAGATTTTAAGGAAGGGCATGTCAGTAAGATTCAAATCATAGACTAGAACAATACGCCCCTCCATCATGTGGCACTCAGCTTATGTCAGAAAGACATTTGCCACTTTATGATCTTCAAGCACTTGTCTCTGAATGGCAATATTCCCATACCATACCATAAAGATTTGCTGAAGGAACTCTTCACAAATTAAGAAAATAATAACAAAGACCTACAGTAATAGAAAAAGAGGCTCTAATAGCACTTACTAGCTACTGAAAAAAGTTAAATATATGCCCATAAACAAGACATTGCAAAATTGATGAGCTTATAATGGATTAAAACAATTTATAATGACCAGAACAGACAAAACTAGAGAAAGCATACTCAGTGCTTAATAATGATGAAAGGAGAAGCCATGTTATTGAAAATAAAAATGTAGCACTCAGCCATGTTTGGTGTCAAGAAAATCAACATCAAGTACAACTACTTGATACAAAATATAGTAAATTATACTTTTAGAAGATATATAATAAGATTATGTCTAATGACGTTCACAAGCACATGCCAATTATTTACCTTATTTTCTTCAAAGGCTTTTGTTCATTAATCATTGAGACAGAGAAATAGAAAATTCTAAAGATGCAGACATTCTGGAATGTCTCTTCCTACAATGGCTACTATTACAATTTTGTAAACATTGTCCAAAACTAATATTTCAACAATTTTTTTCTGATGATGTTAGGATAGCAAACTCTCATTTGATATTTTAGTCTTTCTATGCTACAAGATAACAATATTCATAATTTGCACTTTCTTCTCCATTTCCACACCCCATTCAAAGTGCTGATATTAATCTTTAAAACCTTAAATGGCTTAAGATCAATATGTACTTAGGCTGTCAGTTTCATTTTGAGATCCTTCTCTGGATGCTTCTGCCAAGAATGTAAATTTATCTATGGAAATTTTAAATTTTGTTACATTATTTGTTACTGTAATTTAAGAAGAAAGGCTTGTTCACATTATTCCAATAAATTTTCAACCCACCGGATTCTCCTCACCCACCATAAATCTCTTAGCTTAACTGATAGAAATGTAAAATATAAAATTTCCATAAGACCAGCATCCACACCACAATAATTTCAACATCAGATCCACATCTTTTGGCAATTCAAAGTATTTTGCTCTTCATGTATTAAAAGAATTTGGTCTGCTGCTACTCTGGATTCTTGGCTTTCATTAAATCTATTCTGTGGAGTTCTAAGTACACTTTGAGCTTGTTTGTTTGTTTGCAGACCTTTCCTTACCCAACTAGGTAGCATCATCAGTGACTAACATAAACAGGGCACTGATAATATTACCTAGTTGGTTGAGAAAGATCTGGAAGCAAACAACCAAGCTCAGAGAGCACCAAGAACTGCACAGTTCAACCTATTCTATTCCATTCTAGGTCTATTCTGGTGTGCCCCGACAACAGCGCACCCAACAAAACCGCGGCGATAAAACCGTAACATTGACAGCGTGCCCACAAAGGCGCGTCGACAAAAGAGCGCCAACAGAAGCGTGATTACAGTTAAGGTAAGGGTTAGGGTTAGGGTTAGGTTTAGAGCGTGCTTCTGTCGGCGCGCTGTTGTCGGCGCGCTTCTGTGCTCTTTCGTCACCACAATTTCAAATTCGCATTTTTTCCCCAGCGGTTTTGTCAGCGCGCTTTTCTCGAGCGCCCATTTGTCGGTGAACCCTATTCTGGTACTGTTTACATTTATTTTGCATTTTATATTACTCTGCTATTTTCACATATTTTATAGTTTTAACTTTTGCTTATGAAAGGCCCACACATTTTCGTAATTGTATAGTGTAAATATACAATAAATATTTTTTTGACTTAGAGGAAGTTTTAAAATTAAACTTATTTATGCTGTATATGATTTTTTAAAGAGAAATTGTTCTTCATATGATTCTGTTACTGTGATTCACTTTTCAGTATATCCCTTTCCAAAGGAAAGTAACACCAATGGATATAAGAGCCAAAAGTAGAATTGCTTATTTAGAACTCAACTGGGCTTATGTCAGCAGGATAGTTGGCATTTTCCTCTCTTTGCAAGTTTTTTAATTTTTAATTTCCCCCCCATTGTTTGAAATGGGGTAGAAAATCAATCGATTCCAGGATTGTCACACTTTTCCCTAATGTAACTGGCAAGTATGAATAATGGGAGTGCTGTTTTTCTTGTAGCTCCACAACTTTCTATAGTTCCCTCCACAACTTCCCCATCCCCTTTCTGCTTGAGCAGCCAAAGGCAGCTGGCAGAGGAATTTAGAGCTTGGATCTCAGTTTCAGTATCAGACTTCTCTCCATCATTGCAGAAGTTCTAAAAGGCTGAGAAAAAATAGAATTATATGTAATTGGGGAGAATAAAGATATACAAGAAATTATATTCATTTCCATGAATATTACGGAAATAAATATTTCTATAACTATTAGGAACTCTCTGCAGTTTCTAAACTTAATATACTGAAAAAATGAATATATATGTTGCAGATAATTGATAGTAAAATGAGATGTTATTTGATTATATGTGGAGGCAGACATTTTTAGACAATTGTTTTGAGGATGACTCATGTACATTGGGCCCTTAACCGAGGTGGCGCAGTGGTTAAATGCAGCACTGCAGGCTACTTCAGCTGACTGCAGTTCAGCAGTTCGGCTGTTCAAATCCCACTAGGCTCAAGGTTGACTCAACCTTCCATCCTTCCGAGGTGGGTAAAATGAGGACCCAGATTGTTGTTAGGGGCAATATGCTGACTCTGTAAACCGCTTAGAGAGGGCTGAAAGCCCTATGAAGCAGTATATAAGTCTAACTATTGCTATAATTTCTGTTGTATTACATTAGGTTATTTATGATACATCTAGCTATATAAAATGAAGACGTGTTACCATAACTTTTTGAAGTAGGTAAATACATTTTTCCAATTATGTCACAGGGCTTTACCTACTTCAAAAAACACCTCCTGTCGCTTAGAATCAAGGGACTAATTTTTATAGCAGAATGATTTTTCACTATTAAATATCTGTACAGTATGAAATTATCTGGACCATTAAGAACATCTGGATTCCCCTTTAAACTTTTCTAATTAGAATATGCTAAACCTATAGATATATAACATGTAGATAAGTAAATGTTCATCTAACCTTAATTGGAAAAATTAATTTTGCAAACAAAAGAATTAGAAATATTTAAAAGAAAAGGAAATAAAGCTTACTGTGATCCACTGGCAGTCAAGCAGTTCATTTGCAGTGATTCTGTGGGCAGGATCTACTTTCAGAAGCAGCCGCAGTATATTTTTAGCTATAAAAAAAAAGACATGAACCTAATTTCTAATAATTGTAAAATATACATCTCTCCACTATATTCATGTGTGTTAACTTAGCAGAGTACTATTCAGTAATCGTTTTGTGAAATTTCTTTAACTTCAATGAAGATCATGTTGGTGCTTTCAAAAGGTCAAAAGATCATTTGACAATGCTTTTACTTTATTTATCAAGGAGTTTTAGTCATATACTTATCTACCTACCAGCTATATTGACTGATTGCCACACTGATTGTTTAAAATGAAGTTCTCCTTTTTTTATAATTTCAAAAAGTTTTTCTTCTGAACTTGCCATAAAAGGTGATTCGCCAGATAATCTGGAAAGGTAAGAGGAAAAAAATGTTTCAGTTATTGAAATATATCTCTAGTTCACTACCAATATCTTCATGTGTATATTGTATTTTTTCAGTTTAGGGCAGCACTTTTTATTCAGTTGAATAGTAAATATAAAAGGAAGAATGCGGGATAAGATGGACAGAGAAGCATCAAATACTTATTCCAAATTCTTAACTGTCAAACACAGAGGAAATTATTATATTGTATTACAGCTAGGCCAAATATCCCTTTTTGCAGTGATTCAACTCGAGCTTAAATACGATTCATAACCAATGAATGTAGCCTTGAAGAAATATGAACAGAGTACAAAAGTAGCCTTGAAGTATGAACCAGCCATTATGAAAAATTAAGCACAATCAGGAAAGACAGAAAGGGAGACAATCTTGAGGGCTGACAAAATGGTTACTTACCAAATTTCCCCCACTCTATATGTAGATACAGGGATTTAAACTTCTCATTCAAATTTAGAACATCAGGAATTGGGAATTTAAACTATTTCCACACAAAAAAAAATTAGGATGTTTATTTAATCTGTTCAGAACTACTGGTTTCTTCCTATATTTGTATTAATGTAGGTTCTTTTGCTTCTCTGGATCAGTCACATGAATGATCCACCAGTTGGAGATCATGCTTTTGTAAAGTGTGATGTCATACTACTGGTTATATTACTGGCATTATTATCATTAAAATTCAATGACAGATTCAGAGAGAAAGCAGCATTTCTCAATCAGTCACATAGAGGATCCCAGTCAAGTGAGGATTACAGTATATGGAAAAATTATTATTACATTATGCAGTCAATCCAATTTAACTTCATGATGATACTGTTGGAGTACAAACACAGGTAGCTGAGATTAGAAATTAAAATGTAAATGAACAAGAAAACATTTAGAGAAGCATTACCAAAAACTAATATGAAATAGATGTATTTCAGTATTCCCCAATATATTCCTATTTGCAAGTATAGTTGTTTTTCAGAATAATGTAAAAAAAATACTGACCATGGATATTGCTAATTTATCTCTGTAAAACTTGTGATCCATGAGGGCATGCCAAACTCAACCCACTAGGAACTCAATAAAAGATAATTGTCTCTTGTTTTACTAGTCCGTGTTAAAATTGAGATGGGCCATAAATTGCAGCTACATTACAATAAAATACACCATAGAGACCCTATGCTACTACACAAAAGTATCCATGAAATTCAACATTTCATTGTAAAATGAATGTTGTATTTCAAGGATTAGTTTTTCTATGGATAACATGGTCAAGCTTAGTGTAACAGATATGCTTGTTAAGAGAAGGTATACCATCTCTATTAATACAATTGGTTCAGCAGCTAATACATTAATACAGATCCATTAAAAACTACTAGGCACATCAGTGAGTAATGGAAACATTAAACATTCACTTAACAAGGACAGCTCAAAAACCATCTAACAATGGTTGAGCTGCCTGTGAAAACTACAAAAATTAAAGAATATTACATGCATCTCTATTATATCTTCTAAATAGAATAAAAGGAATATATATTCTATTAATTCTTATTAAGTTTGATTTTTAAGTGTCATTTAGGGACAATATAAAGTAACATTTTGGTAATATTATTGTGATCCTACAAGGCCAACTTAAAATATTTATGTGTTAATTAAAGTATAATGTTATGAAGCCTGAACTGTGACTAAAATTGGGACAATTCGATGCTCTTTGTTTTACAAGGTCTGTGAATTGTACAGATTGCAGAAGCAGCATGGAATTCTTACTGTCCATTCAAATTACCCCAATCCAATGTATAATACATTCAGCTATGCTATATTGTGCATAAATGGCATGGTAACATTAATACAATAAACTGTGATCATAAAATTGGTACTGTCTCAGTATTAAAAAGTTTCAGAACACAGCATGATCTACATTTTTTTTAAAAAGCAATAAAACTTCAGTAAAATCTGTGTGCATAAGAACTATATTGGATAAATTGGAAGAATAATTATTTGGGAAGTATCAACTTTATTGGGAAGAAGTTT
This sequence comes from Thamnophis sirtalis, assembly GCF_051295495.1. NCBI lineage: Eukaryota > Metazoa > Chordata > Lepidosauria > Squamata > Natricidae > Thamnophis > Thamnophis sirtalis. The sequence continues at coordinate 83,019,382 of NW_028261381.1, forward strand.
ATTCTTTCTACTTGACTGATCTCTTCTCAGTTGCCAATATTGAAGTTTCAAAGAAGGTCAGCCTAATGAAATTCAACATTGGAAAAGAACAGTTATGGCTCATCATTTTTCTCCATCAAAGAGAGTTCCTTGTTACAATTTAGATGTATTTGTATAGTTCAAATTCATTTATAAAGTGTAGATTGCATTTTTACTGTTCAAGTATATCACATAAATATTTCTGATTTTCTTTATTCAATTAAAATATTAGTCTTATTTATAAATAACCGAATAAAATAGTAACCCAAGATCTATAAAGTACAATTGTCTATAAGAACTAGTAACTTGGGTCCAGATTTGGTCATACTAAAGGGAAATCTATTATAATCAATGGGATTTAAATTAATTACAACCATTTTCAATGGGTTCACACAAAGCATGACCTACATCTGACTCTAACCTTGAATAAAAATGTGTGTATTATAGTGAGTATCCACTTAAAACAAGGGTTTTTAAAGATAACATTCCGGCAAATAAACTCCATTTTGTCAAATGCAATCAGCAAAGCACAAAATTAAAAAAACCGTATGCTCATAGAGACACAGAGAGATCAGAGTACATTTTCTCAGCTATGACCAAATAATACTTACTTGAGTATATTAAGAGCTGAGGTTAATCATTTCTGTTAGAAAGGATTCAGTAGAGACAATTTAAACAATGAAAAACACTAATCAAGCAGTAATTGACAAATATTGCTTTTTTAGGACTGATATTTTTATTATATATAAACTACTTACAGCATATACATAATGACACCTATGCTCCAGACATCACACTGTTGGCTATAGTCATGTGCACTTATCACTTCTGGAGCTGCCAACAAAGAAAAAATACAGATACTTTTAATTACTTAAAAGAAAGCGGTATGGATGAGATATACTTTGCTCACCCCTCAAAAAATAGCAGATGTTGATATTAATAATGTAGGGCCTTAAACAATTCATGTTGCTATAACCTCATTTTGATCGTTTACTTAGTCACAATTATCATAATTCCTAATTTTGTTTCTTGTGTTCTTCCTATTTTGTTCCTAAAATCTTGACTTCAAATCCTTTACAAAACCACACAAATACATTTCCATTTGAAAAACATAGATTCATATATTAGTTTTAAAGTCAGAAAGGCTTCTTCCCTAGTATATAAGGGCAGATCCTATGCAGTGAGAAGTAAAAGTGTCAGAGTAGGCGTTAGTAATCTGTTTGTGTTGAGAGCTCATCAGAGATGTTGAGACTATTTAATGGGCACACACTCAAAAAGGAAGCCATGGTGGATATGACTAGTTTCAGAAAGAGTTTTTCAAAATGAAAATGGTCATCAAATATGCTTTCTGTAATCCAAGTGGAAATCCAAGTGGTTGTAGGAACTAAAGGTTTTTCTACAGATTTCCTATTCGGTTTTTTTAAGTCAGGTGAAACAGGGAGCTGCATGGCCACCACGGTATGAAATAACAGGGCTGAGCTTCAATAGATGAGCTGCTAGTTTTTACAAATATCCTATTAAAATTGAATAGAATTAGTCAGCTCATCCTTTAAATTGAGCTTCAACCCTCGTATTGTACTTGTGAGCAATATTCTAAGAACTCAAGGACTATGCTCACTCACACCAATATGGAACTATGTTAACAATTAGCAATCCCATTGAACTGAATCAAACATTGCAAGCAGATTTATGAAAATGAAATGCAAATGTCTGTGCAAGTGAAAATCCACTGATGCATTAAAGCATTTTGTTTCCCTTGTTGCAAAGTCCTGCTCTCCTCTATTTCATCTCTGACAAAAAAGCACAGATAGATCCATGTTGTGATAATATAGTCTTGCCTACTGTCATGGAAAGTCTGCTTACATTAATTGAGACGTTATTCATACAAGCAGCCTCTACCAACAGTTAGGTATTTCATTCTTTCCATACCTCAGTTCTTCTGATTCCAAGTCTCCTAAGGATGCAGAAGAAGTGGGGGAAGGAATAGGCAAGCCCACTGTAACAAGCAAGCTTCTGAATGTTAATATTGGAAGCAAACTTCTGTTCTTAGCCATCCCTATTAAGATCATTATTTTCATTCTAAAAAGCTTACTCAGTCCTGTTTGAAGAAACTCTCTATTGGTAAAATATAGTTATAACTAACAACAATTACATAACTTCAAACTTATATCATAATAATGTATCCATAAGTCATGAGCATAACAATTATTGCACATATATAAATTAATAGAATTCGATATATCCCTATGTATTTATTGATACTTACAAAACTTTAATTCATTATAATACTATTTTAATCAGTTCAAATTTAATGGAAAATATTATATAAAGTACTGGACTTACCCATATAAATAGGAGTCCCACAGGTAGACTGGAACATGCTTTCACTTCCTCCCATCTTTTGAACAGCTAAACCAAAATCAGTTACCTATAAGAAACCATCATTGTTTTCTTTATTATATACATGGATGTAACTTTTTATTCTTCCTAAAATTTCAATATTCATAGCTAAACCATTTTGTGTGAGATTTTTAAAAAAACCTCAAAAGATTTCCTATAACAATTCACATTAAGCAGAAAGTCTGCATCCAGGTTTCCATAAATATTTCCATTTTTTTTGGAAATTGCATTAGCATTTGTGCATACATAAAAGCAAGATGGGTATTCAAGAGAAACAGCCAGGAAAACCAAATGCTGCTACAGGACTTATATTAACATATTTAAAAGACACATAATTATAATTACATGGTGCTTAAGGATCCAAATGCAGTATGTAATATACAGGAGAAGATACTAATATTGAGTAGAAGCTAATATAGAAATAAAGACATTTAGAGACTAAATGGGTGTTTCAGTTGAAGGGAATTTAATACATTTTATTTGTACACATTCTATAAACAAATAAGCAAGAAGGAAAGGGAGAGTGGCTGGAGAATATTTTCCTTCAGGGAATCCAAGTACCCAAGGATCCTTACAGCCTATATTTCATAGACTGCTTTGAGAGGGCTGCCAAAGTACTGTCCATTTTCTGTATGTTTGATTTCAGACATAAAGGACAGAATGAGATAAACAGTGTCAATCATGTGTCAGTCGTGTTCCTGTCAATCTTGTTGTCTACAGTAGATAAATATTAGTCCACTCCATCTAGCTGATCTCAAAAAAGCTAAACAAAGGCAAACCTGATGAGTGCTTGGATGAGAGATCATCAGAAAATCTCATCTATAGGAGAGACTGGGAAGTCAAAAAATATCCAGGAAAAAAGAAATGATAATGAAATCTGTATTATTCTCAAGAAAGTAACAAGGATATCTACGAAGTCATCAGATATCATTATGTAATGGAAACTAGAGCAATCTAGCAAAGGAATGGCTGCTTTTATTACTGCAAAACATGTCCTCAGCTTTCCAGAGAAGTGTTTTCCATTTTCTTTTCAGGGATATTATATGGCCCCCCCAAAAGTCAATCCATTGCTCGGTACCATCTCCCTTGAAAGGGCTATTATGTCAGCTGAGCCAGAAAAGAGAAGAAGAAAGTAGGTTTGTCCAATTCACTATCTTTTCCCTTTTTTCTCTTCCTGTCTCAGTGCCTGGCTAAGGTAATCTGTGGTCCCTGCTTTCCTGCACACAGAGCTGATACCTGGATCTGGGGGAAATACTCTGCTACATGTGACTCAGAAACCATATATCCTGATGAGAAGGAGGCTGGGTAATTGTGCCTACAACATGTTGCATTCAGCTCTTGTTGGCACAAAAGAATAGGATTATGCCAAAGTGCTGTGCAATGGAAGAAAAATCAACATGGAAGAACTAACATTGCCCGCATATTTTTGAAAATCTCAACTACTTGAGTTACATTATTGTGTCTTTAGGCATTGATGCTTTGTCTGTAGCACTGTTTCTTCTAAAATGTTTTCATCAGAACTGTCCAGGAAAACTGGTGCCAAAACAACATAGCAAGGCCCTGCAGCCTTAACATATAGTCAATACTGTGTTGGAAGAGGAGAAAAACAACAGTCTGATTTAGCACGCAAACATGCCACTCCTCAAACCCAAGAATGATCATACATTTCTCCCCAGAAATGCAAGCAGGAGGATATACAGAATCAAAAGGCATGAAGAGAAGCATGAATTAGCCCTAAGAGAAACCTTGATTCAGGCAGAACACTCAAGGACATAAAATACACTTCATCATAATATGTGGCTTTATTTCCCATAAAATGTACCCTAATATTAGATATCATTATAGACATTTTATTAAATCCTCCCAGTCATTTTAAAGCAACTATAAAAATAGTAGGCATTTTGTAATTATATTTATTAAAGGTCGATTATTTCTTTATAAATAAATAAGTGTAAGTTCTTGAATCAGTTAATGCATTTTGGCAGTAAATATTCATCTGAAGTCCATAAAGTAGAAAGTCATTGGGATGTAAAAACTATAGTTTTCAAAATTATTAAAATGTTTAAATTAACTTGCCAATATGCATAATTCATGCTAATCATGGATCTCCAGGCTTACATTTGCTAACAGTTTAAAATATCCAGAAAGTGAACAAAAAGAATAAAGTATACTTTTAAAAACATTTCTTTACATATAACTATACTGTTCTTTGTTCAATAAGAAATTTTTCACCAGTGGCACTTGACTCCCACATTCTTGTCAATTGCTGCTATGTCAGAACCTTATTTTCTGGCTTGATTATACCATTACACTTCAGTTTAAAAGCTACTAATAGGCATTTACTAGGAAAAGTGACTTTTGATACCTGTATCTGGAAAAAAAAGTAGTGTATAAAGTGAAGTATTACAATTTCTTACCTTTATGTTTAATTTCATTTCATTTTGTTCATCAATGTCACTGCTTTTAACTAAAATGTTTTCCAATTTCAAATCTCTATGAACTATATCTGTCAAGATGGAGAACAAAAAGTAAAAGTGTTATTTATCAAATGCATTGAAAAATATTCTGACAAAAATATTTTAAAACCCTTTTGACTGAGTAATTTATGTGCATTTCATTTCACATTAATGCACGCAAGCAGTCACTGTATTCCTTCTTTCATAAAAAAAAGAGAACAGTTTCTGTATGTTCCAAACTTCGGTCAAACTTAGATCGATTCTTCAAATAAAATGAAAGAGAAACCTGCATAGATTTTATAACATTAAAGAATATAATATGTCACAGGAATATTTTAAAAGCACTAATGTATAAAATTAGTATTTTCAAATGAAAATACTCAGTATGCTTTCTATGTTCAGAAACACAAAACATTAAAAAAAATTCAGGTGAGCACTTATTTCTTATTCAGTTCCTTCCCACCACTACTACTGTTTTATTTCTATTCATAGTTGAACCACAAACTACCCATTTTCTGTTTTTTATCATTTGCTTAGGATTTTTTAAAATTATATCAAATCTCACATTAGTATTTTGTCACATATTTATGTGTGTCTATTTATCTGAGCATCTTAGTGGAATAAAATGGGGTCCTGTGACCCTGTCCAAAACAATGTGAACTCTCTTCAACTTTTCTATAACACACACACACACACAATCACACACACACAATCACACACACTTTAACGACTAAAGGAAAAGTGAATGAATGGCCAAATGTTGAAGATGAGGTTCAAATCCTCTGTACTGCATCACAAAGTAAGAAAAAGAGTTCTGTGATGATTCACCAGCATTCAGATGTAAAAGATTCCAGTTTTATATATTTCTACTCCAAGAAGTTGGAGGAAAGCTTTGTGACAGGACCCAAGGAAGGCATGAGCCTTATTATTCTAAAAATTCTAAAAAAATAAAATATTCCTTGTATAAATAAAATTATTATTGTCTCATCAACGGTCCATTCAAAACCAAGGTGAACAAATCAGGATATAATCTTAGAAAGATATAATCCTCTCTCTAAAATGTTATCTTCTTAATTCTCTTAATGAAGATTATTGAAAGTTATACACAGATGCTCACATTGATCACTGCTTAGATTAAAGAGTCAGAATCCATATTAACCTTTGCCCAAGTTCATATTGATAAAAATGAAAAGCCCAAACTTGATAAATATGCTGTGAAATGGATCCAAATATTTCTAGAAATAGCACCTTCATTGTTAACCTCACTGGTTTTTGTGCATCACTGTGTAATGTCACTATAGGAGGAAAAGGTCTTTTGTCAAATTTTGTTAAATGTTTTATACAACATTAAAATGAACTGGCTGAAAGACAAAAGCACATGCAAGAGATTCTATGTTTATTTTGGTATGTTTTCTTTGACTTTCTAATAGCAGTTCTTGTTACACTGTGGGTCTTTCTGAACCTCTAATCCAGGAGATGATGAAATGGAGACATTATTTTGAAAAAGACACATCCCATTCATTTGCTTATTGAACAACTTTCCGGACTAAAACTTATATCCACAGAAATGATAAGAAAATAACAATTATTAGAAATATTCTATTTCCTTACTACCTTTGAATAAACTACTTATTAACTTATCAACAACAAGTTATTATTAGTCTTAAACCAGCAACCAGAACAAATAAAAGCAGTATATATAAACTTAAAACTACTAGTATAAAATAATAAACAACTAAAATCTATAATAAAATCCAGTGTCAATTACACATGGTCTGACTATATGATAGTCGGAATCCCTAAACTGTGTGGCTCATTGTAGATTCAATGCTAAAAGAGAAGTGACTAAGCAGTGCAAAGGGTTTGTCACAATTGTTATATAACATCGCTATGGTGGAGAAGACACATGTTTGTGACAAATCCCTAGTGCTGCTGCACAGAATCTGACCACTTGCTGGTAGTCATGAACAGTTCATCCTTAAGCAGCCACTGGAGATATGTAGTGTCAGAACGGCAAGGATACCTAACAGTTATTGTAGAATATGTTTTTTTCCAGTGGTGGAATTCAAATAATTTAACAACCGGTTCTCTGTCCTAATGATTTCTTCCAACAACCAGTTCACCAAACTGCTCAAAAAAGTAACAACTGGTTTTCCTGAAGTGGTGCGAACTGGCTGAATCCCACCTTTTATACTTGCCATACAGAACTGCCGATGGGAACGCTTAACATCATACAAGTGCAAATGCTTTCCGGTGGTTTGCTGACTCCAACTGACTAACATAGCTGGCAGGAGCAACAACACATCTAATGGCATCTGGAGCCAGAAACAGTGGAGCTTTCCCTAAGTCTCTCGATGTCCTCCACCCTTTGTCACAAGGTTTGTCTTGCTAGATCATGGTCCATCTTGAGTATTAAAATTGGGGAGAAGCCTAGTTTGGCAAGGTTGGAGTCAACAGCCTTGATCCATGATGAAGAGAGGATTAGAAATATTCTATTTCGTTACTACCTTTGAATAAAGTACTTATTAACTCATCTATTATACTAAAAATATAATTACAGTAAAAATGGTTTTCAGCTATAAGTACAGTAAAAATAGGAAAACTGCAATTATTAAATATAGTACAAAATGAACATTCTTACCTTTCTTGTGAAGATAAGCAATTGCTGATGCAAGACTTTGGATTATATGCCGAGTCTCATTCTCTGAAAATTGACCTTTTCTTTGAAGAATCTCTTTAAGTTCTCCATCTTCGCATAACTCCATTATAAGATACACCCGCTGACATTAACAAAGAATATATCTGTGTCTCTGTGTCTGTGTAACACCACCTTAGCTTACATAGAATATTGAACTGAAGAAGTAATGTGGGAGTAGCTTTAATCGATAGGGTTTTTCCCAAATAATTATTCAGCATGTTCCAAAACTCTTGGTGGCTCCAAATTTAACACTGAAACTTGGGCTTTCACCCAATACTTAGAATATTAGTGTTCTTTTGAGCCTATTGATGACTCTAGACACAGAGTTACTGTAACTGAAGGAATAGGACCATAGCTTGGATGTCATCCTAGAATCCTATTGCAGCACATCATGGTATGGAGGGCATGAGGTTCCTAGCTTCAGCTGGTAAACCTATTGTAGCTAGATCTATAGTGAGAGCTGCAATGGCTCATGCTAGCATCACCACTTGTCCAGACTTCAGCAAACCATTCTACATGTGACTGCCTTTAAAATCTTCAGTAAACTTTAGCTTGATGGAAAAAGTTAGGGCCCAGATGGGATTATGTATATATTTCAGGCCCTACATTGATTGTCTATTATCTTTCAAGTGCAATTTTAAGCACTGGTGTTAACCCTTATAGTCTGATTTCAAGTTATTTATAGGAATGCATCTCCTCACTGGAATTTGCAATTGTGCCAGGAGAGGCAACAGATTGCTCCCAATTTTCAGGAAGTCAAGAGGGAAGGTGTGTTTTAGGGTGGCAGCATCGGTGTTTTGAATGGCCTCCCATTTGTGGTTAGATTAGTCCCAATGTTGATCATTTTCCAAATAGAAGCTGAAAAATGAGTTCTTTGGGAAGGCATTTGAATCGTGATGGATGGTGTTTGTTTTATGTCTGGGTAGGAGGTGTTATACTGTATTTATTATTATGTTCATTTTATTTGTAAGCCATTGAGAATTGGATTAGACTGTGACAGGGAAAATCTGGCATATATAACAATCCCAACGGAAACAAGTAACAAGCACCACAGTTTATGGTAGTCAAAATGCAAGGTGGTAGTCATAGTAGCTTTTCCCCCACAAAGGGATGGGGTTTCAATCACTTAGCTGCAACTGCCATCTCACCATTTTTAACTACCAACCAATATAAGAATGATCTGACAGTCATAAAAGTCTGAATTGACAAAAAAAAAAACCAAATGCATTTCCAGATTTGTTCAGAAAAAGGGATATTTGAATGCTGCAAATTTGAAACAGACAGAAAAATATGTAGCATTAAATAATAGAGAAGGAAGTTTTGGTCCAAACCACAAGAAAGTGGTTAGGGAAGAGTAACATTATTTTTAAGAATTTAGGAGCAAATGAACACCCAACTGCCATCATTATATCTTGTTTTACACATGATATGAACTGAACCTTGGGAGTTACATTTATGAAATCGTACCTTTGGTGTCTCAAACACTTCTTCAAGATGTATTATATGCTCATGGTTTACTGTTTTCAGAATGCTTACTTCTCGTTCAAGAAGCTTTACAGCAGAACTCCCAGCCTTAATGTGAGAAAAGTATTTTTTTTACAAACAGTACTAAACTTGATCAATTTTTGTTTGTTCTTTTAATGTATTTTAATTTATTTATTTGTATCCCATCTTTACTATTTTTACAAATAACTCAAGGCAGTAAACATATCCAAAATACAGAAAGAATTTGAGATTAAGGCTACAGAGGTTATCAGACACTGCAAGAGCCTCAACAAGAAGCAACAAAGCCAACTGTGCAACTGAATGTTTGTTTGAAGTAACAAAATACAAAAAATAATAATCACCCAAATGCCGACTTCATGCCACTTTATGTAATGGAAGGAAAGTGAAGAGGAAGATGAGCAGCAAAGTGGATAGACTCAGCTATACTAGTTAGAGTGCATGGCTGGAAGACCTGAAGGACTGGATTAGGTGATGAAGAAAATATGGCTGGCCACAGTCAATAGTAACTTGATGGCACATAACACAGGTTTTCCAAAAGCACCAAAAACTGGTTCAATGACCGTGGGATTACTGTGCTTGATTGGCCTCCCCATTCTTCCTCCATACTCTTGGTTTCCAAATGAGATGCAAAAGTTGCTCTCATCAGAAAAGAGGGCTTTGGACTACTGAGCAACAGGACTTTGGACCACTGTGCTTCATTAAGACCAGGGTCAACGCAGCCGTCTATCAGGAGATTTTTGATCACTTCATGCTTCCTTCTGCAGACAAGATTTATGGGGATGCTGACTTCATTTTCCAGCTGCCCACACTGCCAAAAGCACCAAAACCTGGTTCAATGACTGTTGGATTACTGTGCTTGATTGGCCAGCAAACTCGCCTGACTTGAACCCCATTGACAATCTATGGGGCATTGCCAAGAGAAGGATGAGAGACATGAGATCGAACAATGCAGAAGATGCTATTGAAGCATCCTGATCTTCCATAACACCTCAGCAATGCCACAGGCTGATAGCTTCCATGCCACGCCGCATTGAGGCAGTAATTGCTGCAAAAGGAGCCCAAACCAAGTACTGAGTACATATGCATGCTTATACTTTTCAGAGGTCCGATATTGTTCTATGTACAATCCTTGTTTTATTGATTGCATGTAAAATTCTAATTTTCTGAGATGGTGGATTTGGGTTTTTTATGAGCTGTACACCATAATCATCACAATTATGACAAATCACGACTTGAACTATCTTGCTTTGCATGTAATGAGTCTATCTCATATATTAGTTTCACCTTTTAAGTTGCATTACTGAAATAAATGAACTTTTGCACGATATTCTAATTTTTTGAGTTTCACCTTTATTAGATGCCTACATTTATAAAAGCGCTATATATTTATAGAAGCCTCTCCAAGGGCCTGTAATTGGTTTTTAGAATTATATATATGCTAAAAGCTGTTCTAAATCATCCAGTCCAAAATACCCACCTATATTTACAAAATGAGGTCCCTAAAGTTAATTAAATTTTATTCAGATCCATTTACTCTTCCCATGTTCATTTTTGCCAGAACAGCAAAGAACATATTTGTTTCAGTCTTTTCTAAGTCACATCTATATACATTTTGTAGTAGTACTAGGATCTATGATATGTTAACTTTGTAACTGCCACTTTTCTTTACAATACTTTAAATCATTAAAGCTAATTGCTCACACTTTTGTTCTTCCTTTGAAAGCCCTCAACTCCATTTTTATAACATATCATGTCATTTTTAAAGATGGTGTCACTTCTCAGTGATACTTTCTGGTTCAAAGTTTAAGGATTTAATCTCATTTCCCCTGCACAATCTTTGAAAGAATTTAATTTGAGTAAAACACACCTACTTCATAATTTGATCATTACATATTTGATATTGCCCATATCACTTATTAAAGTTTTTAAAAACAATCTTTTATCATAACATTTACTGAAATGAGCTACCTTGATTTGTACAATATACAGGTACTAGGCTGCATTGTAAAACTCTTTTATTTCATTTGACATATCTGCAGTCCCACAGTTACAATCAAAATAAATTAACATTATTATATCTCCCATAAAATGTTGAAGAAATAATAAATGCACAGTAATCAATATTTCCTAACTACAGTAGAAACTTAGAAGCTCATAATTATAGCATGGTTATTCAAATTAAATGTTAAAATAAGGTAATCATTGCCAAGGTGAAAAACTCTTTGTCTGTTACAAATACCAACCTTTTCACGGTTCACTTTCTTCATTGCCCACTTTACGCCTGTTTCTTTGTGTGTTACTTCAATCACTACTCCAAAGCTGCCCTGTCCTAATTTCCTTCCAAAAGAATAAATTTGCTGCAGACATAGAGAATATGTAAGAAATAAATAAGAGGACAAAGTACAGAAGAAAGATAGTTAGAAGATAGTTCCAAGAAATCACCAAATGTATTAGAGAGATGATAAATATGCACAATTACATGTAGATGATGTTTTATGCATTAAGAAAAACAAAGTACAATGCAATAGAAGGGACAATAGAATTGAATGAATTAAAAAAGAAAAATAATTAGAATTCCTCATTTTTTTAAATGCTCACTATAAGCAGTTCCCCCCATTTCCAATTTAATGCTTGGGGTGTTTAAGGTAATGTATTCTGATTTATATTCCTTTAAATCTAATGCCATTTTTGTTACCTGGTTATTTTTCTTTTTTTTTTAAATGGATATAAATAAGCTTTTTTACTCCCAGCCTCATGTACAAATGCCCTGGACTTGCCCCTTTTTTATTCAGAAATGTTTGGCAGATTGACCTTTAGCCCCAGCTAACAGAATTATAGAACAGGAGAAATAATACCAAAAAAATGCAAAGCAACTAACTAGAAAAATCAGACTGCTAAAACAACAGTGTTGCTGGAAAATAAAATTCCATTATCAAAGATGTTTCCACTCTCATTTGCACTCTGATTCAGGTATTTTAGAGACACAGATTAACCCCTAACTGGTTTCAACTACTGTCAAAGTGTTGATGGCTGGTTAACTAAAAGAGTACAAATCTTTCCTTCATCACCAGTTAGTTAAAACTGAGCATTTTAAACTAAAAGCATTAACAGAAATTATCTTCCCAGGTATACCCGTTGGCACAACAGTTTTCTGAAACTCAATACTCTTCTTCCTATAAATCACTTCAAGTTATGTTCTATGTTCATAATCAGTTTGTTTTTTTCTACAAAACTCAGTTGCCTAGCTTTCTGAATCCCAGCTCAAGGGCTACTCATACAATCTTGGGTATTTTTTTTCTTTTCAATTTTTTTTAATCCTGCCTTTATTATTTTTATAAATAAATCAAGGTGGTGAATATACCTAATACTCCTTCCTCCCATTTTCCCCACCACAAAAACCGTGCTGAAAGAAGAGGACTGGTCCAAAGTTATCCATCTGGCTTTTATGTCTAAGATTCCTGAGTTCTAATTGGTGCCTTGATAACTGACCAAACTGGTTCTCTGACAAAAATTTGTCTTCCTCCTCTGGTTTTCAGAAAGATTTTTTTTTTTAAAGGCTGGGTTTTTTCACCCAATTTCATTTTTCTTGTCCCTGTTTTTGAAATTATAATCTCTTCATTCTCCCTTAAAGCCAACATGGTAGATCAGAAATGCAGTCCCAAAATTAATCCTTTATATTCCTGGAATGCCTGCAATAATAAGCTCTAATTTTGTGTAAAACAGTTGTGTATGTTACCCCAGAACTAAAAATTGTGTAAGAATGTTGTCTACTTGAGCAAGTTCATGTGGTCAACTCTGTTATCTTGAATAAATTATCCAAATTACTCACACCTAGTACCCTTGTGTTTAAATAAAACATGCTGATTTAAGCCAGTCCTGGTAAACAGAGCAGCATATCTTTTGAATCATAACTACAATGAGAGGAGGAAAATCCCTAGAATATTTTTTTAGCTGCAATCATCTGATCGTTTGTGTGCCAGGTTGCTATAATTTCTCTGAGTACAAATAAGTAGTCTACACAAATATTTTGAAAATGTGTTCTAAATAGGGTAATGTAAGCTAGTCCAAAATCCATTTCATTTTGTTTAATATTGAGACTGATGATTTCTGGAGAATTCAATAGCTTGTACATGACTTTAGATATTTCCATATTATGGTTTTAAACTTTTTTTAAACCTACTCAATCCTAAACCATTCTCTTTATCATATCATACTTTAAAAGTTACAACAACATTTCACAAGGATACTGAATTACAAACCTGAATAGCTGCTCCATCATCTATTCGTGTATGTGGGATTTTGCATTCCGCAATATTGCCACGAATGCCTGGGGTAACAAGTATTTTTTTGTGAACGTCTGTTAAGTCTGCCTTTGACATCTTTAGGAACATAAAAAGAAAAGCATGAAATTAAAACACAAGCCATTGTTTAAAGACTATATACTGTTTGAAATAGCTTCAAGCAAATTAGATACATTTTATGTAACTTATTACAAATAAAGAAAATATATGAAGTGGGACGGGAACTAAAAAAGACAAACTTAACTGGCTTAAAAGAACACTTCAGTATAAATCTATCTTATGTAACAGAAAAAATATTCTTGCAACATATTATATCGGAACTGAGCTTCCTTCTCCATACCCTTTCGATCAATTTAACTATGGAAATTTAAATTAATTAACATTTTGTGAAATGTTCTGTTTCAATTAATGGTTAAAATTGAAATATATTCAAAATCAACTGAATTCGAAATTGAATCAATCTGATTCATACGTATCCAGGACAGGATCACAGCAATATTCCTCCAAAGGATCTGACCTCTCCTGAGGTTGTATACATATGTGATTTAGGGATGCATAGGAATCCACAGCCAGTTTATTTTCAAAAATAAAAAAATGATACACTGAGCTTTTGGGGAGAAATATAAGAAGAATGCAAAGCATCTCTTCAAAACAAAGATGAGGAAGGGCAAGAGACAGCTCTGTAATTTCAATTTCTATATTTTACTGGGCTCTCCAGCTGCAGTGCTATTAGTTATTTTTCTTTTCTAAAACTTGAATATTAAAACAGATTGGTCTTGGAGAGATTTAGGGTAGCATAATATTTGCTGTTTATTTGGAAAATGTCATACTATATGTCCAAATGGGGAGACACTAGGTCATACTGTTTAATTCTCTTGGCAACCACAAAAATACAGCAAAATTTGCAAAAAATGTACCTGTATATAAAATTACATTTTTTTCAAGAAATTATTGAAATTATTTTTCCAACTAATCTTTAGTTTCAAGAATATGTGCTATAGAATCAACAGTGACACACTTTTCACATTTCATCATAAAAACATGTGATGAGTCATGCTTTCTACAGATTACAGAAATTATAGATTTGAAAGGGTTGGGTTGAAGCTAATTGCTGGAATCAAGAAATAAAATACACAAATAAATCTATGGTGTCGAAAATTTGAATGACAATGTTGTGAAAACTGTCTTTTAAAAAACAAGATACTCAAAAACCAAGGTAATATTTGCATCGATGACATATCCTTCTTTTGCCAGTCATCTGGTAACTCGTCATATGATTCAGAAATTTTCCATTCCTGTCATAGTTTCTCAATTCCATTTTCTATCCCAGATATTGGTTATTCGTGGCATGTTCAAATATGATTTATATCATTGTATAAAGCTTTGCCTCTTCATTTTAAGAGAGCCTCTTTAAATAAACTAATTTACAGGAAAAAATAAATTGCCCTTTTTTCTGCAATTTTTGCCTTAGCTCTATTCTTAACTGCACACTTCTAACAATATTATGATAGGAGAAAAATACAATTCTACCAGCCCAAAAGAAAAAAAACCCTCACTATACTGGATTAAAATGAAGTAAAAGGCCTTTTAATTTTTTTCTTTACCTTGGAATAAGAGGAGTCTCTTATAAAATCAGTGCAGTCATTCATTACTTATTTCAAAATATTTGTATTTCATCCATTACTAAAATATTTGTATATCACCATTCTACTCTACTAAAAACAACTATAAACATAAAATTTGTTTATGTCAATGCATTAAAATATATAATTAATTCACATGATTTAAATCATATATAATTAAATCATATAACATTTAAGTATATCATTAATCTGTAAAAACATCAACATGAGAAAGCAAAAATATAAAGGCGACTAAGGTATCTCTCAACTTTAAATGCCTAGGGGAAAAATACCCTACTCCAAATCTTGGATAACCTATTGTATTGCCTACATTTGCTCAAAACAATGTTTGAGAATAAAATATATCTAACATACCATGAGGGCAAACAGAAATTCACTGGTTCCACTTTCTAGAACCAATTCTGTACATAGAATCATATACCTCCATGTCCTTAATACCAATTTTAAAACCTATTCAGCAAGTTACCAGAATTGATTGTATCCTTCTCTGAAGGAGATTACAGAGAATCAATAGGATTTCACTCTCTAATCTCTTTTCCTCTGATTTGAGATGTCATCCATTCAGGCCTTCTGTTATATTTTTGCCAAAATGGAACAATTAAAATTGGGGAAGTGAATCCAAAATGAGTTATCTAATGTAATCTGCTGTTTATTATTTCTTTCACTGAGTTGCTTCCTATCTTACAAGTAGGGATATAAATACAGAGGATTCTATATAAATAAGTAAGGGAAAAGGAAACCAGTGCTCTAAAATGGCTGCAAATGTATTTGTAATAAATATGTCCTGTCTTGATCAAACTCAAAACATTACACATGCTTGAAAGCAAATCCTTAAGTTAGTTATTTTCCACATAGGAGTAACTTAAGAGTACAGCTACACCTGACAGATTGTTGTTGCTGAATGCTAGGAATTCCATTCCGACCTGTAGTGACATTAACAAGACATTAGAAGAATTTTTCCAGAAACTGGGTCACTATCTGAATATAGGAAGTCAGACCCTGTCAGAAGAAAGAACAGATGGGGAAAGGGCAACAGAATAGCCTGCAGACAGTCCTCAGTTACAATTACTGTGATAAATGAAGCATTCATTTAAAGATTACTAAAGAGAACGGGTAAATATTGAGTCAGTAACTAGGTGTTTGCAATTGATATATGATGCAATATCCATAGCTAGATTTCTCAGCACTCAAATGCATATAAAACCCAACCCCATTTCAAAAGGAAGCTCCATCCAAGATTTGAGCAGGATACATTTTTCAGGAAAAATCACTGCTGTTTTACACAGGGCAAGGGGTCTGATCCTGACATATTTGTCTGGGTTTGTGGGTGAGAATTTGTAGATGGAAAGTGTCACATATATGGTATATATATTTCTGCAAATAGAAAATAATTTCAAAGTAAATCAGTGCAGAGCATAGGGAGACAAGAAAATGTCTAAATTTTGTTTGCTTACATCTTCTAAAGAAGATACTTGTTTTCTTGAGGGGCCTTCTTCAGGTTCTAAATTCTCATTTGCTTTATCAGTTGTTACATCTGAGGTTTCTACTACAGTTACTCCAGAGGACACAGAATCCTTTTTGCAATAGGGACAAGAATATACACTATTGCTTGGTTGAAATGTTGCAGAGCACTTGAGGCATTTTACATCCTTCTCTTCTTTATTGAGATCAGCCATTTATTTGATTGTACGGATCCTGCTGTGCAAATTAAATAGTAGCACAAAGATTGGAACCTCTCTATGCACTGTTGAAGGAAGCAGAACAAGAAGGTGAGAAAATATATGGTGGCATAAAATTTGTAGTGACTAGCAACCAACAACAATATTGTAACAAAGACACTGTACCTTGATATTTACAGATAATTTGGAGAAGTGAAAGTCAAAAACATCATTGTAAAAATATTTTTCCAGAAAGCAAATTCCAACAAAGAATTATGGGAATTTTCCCATGTATTAAAAATACAATCACAAAAAATGGACCTATAAAACTATTCCTATAAGTAAGAAAGTTAAATCATCATTATCACCTCCACTATGACTCTATAGTAAGAGAGTACAAAGTAAAATTCAACAAGAAACTTACTGAGTTCTACAAAAACAGAAAGAACTGTTGGTCTTGATATATTCAGTTTACAAAGCAGAAAAATAGCACTGTGTTTTTTATGATCTACTAATAGTTTAGTTTAGCTTTTCAATTTATTGTATATAATCACTCATTTCATTATCCAGTTTTGGATGTCCAACAACATATAAAAACAATACAATAAGCGTAATAAAGTCACAATAAATGTGATAACCAGGTTTGGGGCAAATCTAATCTCAGGGCTAATAGTGTTCCAAAGTGTAAGTGCTTCAACAGAAAAGGTATGCTTTCTGAATCCAGCAAGATGAATTGTTTAAGCAGTGGAACGCATACAATGCCCCTCCCACCAGACAAAATAGGGCAAATAGAAACAACTGGGGACAGGCAGTCCTACCAATATTACAGATTTATGCCATGAAAGGCTTTATAAGTGACCACCAGGACCTCAAATTGCATCCTTAATCACAATGGAATGGAATCCAGTGCAGCTCATAGAGCAAGGATATAATGTAGCCCGAGCATGTAAAGATGAAGTGAGGAACGTTAAGGCTCACAATGAAGAAAGGATTGCCACAAAAGTAAAAAATAACAAAAAAAGCTTCTTCCAACATGTTAAAAACAAGAAAAAAGTTAAGGAAACATTTGGTCCATTGCTGGGAGAAAGTGGCAAGAAGGTGACAAGCAACAGGGAGAAAGCAAAATTATTTAACTCATGTTTTGCATCTGTCTTTACACAAAGGGATAAAACAGTCCAACCTATCAAAAACAGCACCACAAAAATCAGATTAGGAACACAAGTTGAAATAGGGAAGAAAATGGTAAGTGAACACCTGTCTACCCTAGACGAGTTGAAATCACCAGGACGGATTGCACCCCAGGGTTCTTAAGAAAACTGGCAGACAAGATCTCAGAACCACTGAACTATATCTTTCAGAGATCCTGGAGCACCGGGGAACTACCAGAGGACTGGAAAAGAGCTGATGTGGTTCCCATCTTCAAAAAAGGGGGGAAAAACAGATCCAGGAAACTACAGACCTATCAGCCTAACCTCAATACCAGGAAAGATTCTGGAAAAGATAATCAAGCAACGAATTAGTGAACGCCTAGAAGCAAACAAAGTAATAGCCAAAAACCAACATGGGTTTGTCAAAAACAGATCATGCCAGACTAATCTTATTGCATTCTTTGATAATGTGACAAAATTAGTGAACCAGAGGAATGCCGTCGATATAGTTTACTAGGACTTCAGTAAGGCATTTGATAAGGTAGACCATAACCTACTACTAGAAGACCATAACTTACTAAGTAGAAGAATGTGGGTTAGACAGCATTACCACCAGATGGATTCGTAACTGGCTGACCAACCATACTCAACGTGTACTCCTCATTGGAACTGTATCTTCATGGAGGGAGGTATGCAGTGGAGTACCCCAAGGCTCTGTTTTGGGCCCAGTACTCTTCAACATCTTCATCGATGATTTGAATGAGGGAATAAATGGGGAACTCATCAAATTTGCAGATGACACCAAGCTGGCAGGAATAGCCAATACTCCAGAAGATAGGCTCAAGATATAGAAGGATGTTGACAAACTTGAACATTGGGCACTATCTAATAAAATGAAATTCAATGGTGAAGAGAGTAAGGTTCTACATTTAGCCAACAAAAACGAAATGCACAGGTACAGTATATGTGGTATCTTGCTCAATAATGGTAACTGTGAGAGGGATCTTGAAGTCCTAGTGGACAACCATTTAAATATGAGCCAGTAGTGTGCAGCAGCTGCCAAAAAAGCCAACACAGTTCTAGGCTGCATAAACAGAGGGATAGAATCAAGATCACATGAAGTGTTAACACCACTTTATAATGCCTTGGTAAGACCACACTTGGAATACTGCATTCCGTTTTGATCACCATGATGTAGAAAAGATGTGGAGACTCTAGAAAGAGTGCAGAGAAGAGCAACAAAGATGATTAGGGGACTGGAGACTAAAACATATGAAGAAGGGTTGCAGGAACTGAGTATGTCTAGTTTAATGAAAAGAAGGACTAGGGGAGACATGATAGCAGTGTTCCAATATCTCAGGGGTTGCCACAAAGAAGAGCGAGTCAAACTATTCTCCAAGGTACCTGAGGGTAGAACAAGAAGCAATGGGTGGAAACTAATCAAGGAGAGA
This sequence comes from Thamnophis sirtalis, assembly GCF_051295495.1. Classification (NCBI taxonomy): domain Eukaryota; kingdom Metazoa; phylum Chordata; class Lepidosauria; order Squamata; family Natricidae; genus Thamnophis; species Thamnophis sirtalis. Next base: position 83,038,661 of record NW_028261381.1, read on the forward strand.
AGCAAATTAGAACTGAGGAGAAATTTCCTGACAGAACAATTAATCAGTGGAACAGCTCCAACACTGGAAGTCTTTAAGAAGATGTTGGATAACCATTTGTCTGGAACGGTATAGGGTTTCCTGCCTAGGCAGGGGGTTGGACTAGAAGACCTCCAAGGTCCCTTCCAACTTTGCTATTGTATTGTATTAATGTAATAAATCAGGGATCAGCAATCCCTAGGTCACGGCAAAGTACCAGGCTACAGCCTATTGGGAACCAGGCCACACAAGTGGTGGGTAAGCATGCACATGTGTGAAACTACATTTGTGCAAGTGACTCACCCACATGAAACTATTCCCTTCCCCACTGTGGCTGCTGGTCAACAGAGCCAGAAAGGTTGGAGACCAATGTACTAAAGCAGGGCATACCAGCCCACTCCTTGCACAGCCCAGTTCCCTTATTTCCTCCTCCCACCAAGCCGGGCCACCAAGCTGCAAAGATTGGGGACCACCGAACTAAAGTGGATCAGCCCCATGTACAGTGCATTGCAGTAATCCATTCAAGATGTGATCAAGTGATGAATGACCATAGGAAATTTGTTCTGGTCCTGGAAAGAGCACAATAAGTGAATAAAATGAAGTTATGTAAAAGCCTTCCTGATCATGGTTGCCACCTGATGCTCAAGCAGAAGCTGTTATTGCAGATTAACTGGTATTTAGTAGCAGCAGTAGCATTCAAAACTCAGGGGCTCTGAAAATCTAATGGTTTGAAAATGAGACTGAATACAGGAGGCCAGAACCAGTATAATACATAGAGGCCATTTTTACCCAAGTATGGCCTGGTCCCTGTCTCCCCTACCCATAATCAGAATGATGTTCCAGCCTGTCCCTAATCTGCTCCCCAAATCTCCTCCTCCATGCTAGCCATGATAACCATCCATTATTAGAAAAGAAGTAGTTAATGTATTGTAAAAAAATCTTACCTCATAAAGTGAGGCCCATGATGAAATGGGCAATATTGTCATGGAAAGGAATAGTAGCAATACCGGATAGATAGAAATCACTGAATGCCACTGAATGTCAAAAGTACAGATTCGATCCCTTTAATGTTCATGAGCTATCTAAAAAGACAATAAAATCACAAGAAATCAAAACCAAGTTATGAATAATTAAAGATGTGTTTGATAAGGATGTATCAGTTGGTAGAACTTGAAATCTTGGATAAAATTTGAAACCCTGCCTTTGGATCTCATTTCATTTTATTTAAGACAATGCTTGTCAGACCATATATAATTCTATTTGTTTTGAAAACATAGTTCTTTAATGCTTCATTCTATACCACAAATTGCTTGTCTTGAACAAGAGTCATGGGTCTTTGGCAAGTTCAGCATCCCCTGTAGTTCCAAAAACAGTTCTTAAACCCTAAATTACTGAAAGATTGAAGTTACTAAATAAAGTTCACAAACACTCCATAATACATCATGGCTCTATTAGTATAATCAATATACAGTGTAATGGCAATTCAGTTTTGAAACAACAAATTAAACTTTGCTGCTGCAGAACCAAAGAGATCAATCTTTCTGTTTCAATACTGGAGAATTTAAGATTGAAAATGATTTTGTAACCTCAATCCAACAGTTTAAATCTGAATAGTTTCTTTTTAACAAAGCAAAACTATCTTCTTCACTATATTCTAACCCAAAGAACCAAGAATTCTTAATAAGCTAAAACTTTTGGTAAATAATTTATATCACGTTAACAATTTTAAACATATTTTTCTGTGCAAAATCACATTAATAATAATTGGAATAACAACACAAAATAGGACTACAGTATTAGCAAGCAAGCCCAAATCATATGTATCAAAGTTCATTCCATATTTCATGCAAATGGACATTTTCTACCCTAGCAATACTTACAGTATTTAAAACATATCAGATGGCTTAGGATTTTCCAAACCCATTTAGGAAAAGTAAAATATGTAAAATATGTTTTAATTGAATATATTGACATTTAACAGCTTTATGACAGCTTTTAGTGCCCACCTCTTTTTTTGCTTCTCCAGTTTTCATTTGTAAGGAAAACAAATAGAATTATTTACTATATAAGGGGGAAAAAGATATTCCACACTTTAAACTTTACTTCACTCAATACTTAATATAATGTTCAGGATACACCAAGCACAACACAGAAATCAGTTGTCCATGACATATGATACAGTCATTTATTTAATGGTCAACTGTGCAAAATGAGAGTATGTTTTGTCTACCACACAGGTACCAAGAAATAATTAACTTAAGGAACTTCTTGAAAATTTTAATGTTAACAAACCATATCAAATGGTCATTCTTTTGCTCTTCTTGTTTCATAATCTATTTGAAAGCATTCCTAACATACCAAAAAAGGACAAGGCAACATAATTAAACATAAGACTAATAATAAACAAAAGTAAGGGAAAACTTTATTATTATTCTTTCTAAACTAACAAAAGCTTTCAATATTCAAAATGAAAATAACAAGGAAATCTTAGTTGGACTTGAATGCTATAGGAAGTCCATTGTGAGCTAAAGAATTAGTGTCATGTTATTCATTTCTAAAAGCAATAATTGCATATTAATAAAATAGCTCAAGCCAATACGGTGTAATTGTAGCTTTATTTCTACTAAGAAAAGTTAAAAGCCTTTTATTATATATTCACACGAAGGCATTCTTTGCCTATTTAAGTGTTGTATTTAGGAATATTTTGGGCTTGTGGTTATAGACTAAAGGCATAATTGACACAATTGTATTAGAAGACAGGTAACATTTGTTCAATTTATATACTTGAATTTTTATCAAAATATATATAATCAAAAATTCTCCACTGGCATTGAATTATTTTATTTTAGCTCATTAATACTAATTTATTAAAAATGTATCCCCCCCTCCACTCCATTTTTTTCACTAGAATAATACAGACTACATCATTATCTGAATGGTGGTATGAAATTTTCTAAAATGTTCTAAAATGGCATTCTTTTGTCTCCCCATGTCCAGCCCATATTGAAGTGTGAAGAAGGTGAAAATAATGTGTTTAGTCCTCTCTGCTGGCCTCCATCAAAAGTAAAGAGCACTGATCAGAAGAGTAGAAGAGCAATGATTCCGTGGGTTGATCCTAACCAATGTAGAGAGCAGAGGGAATAGCTTTGAAGAACAAGAGAAAGGGGGCCCACCAAGATAACAGTCTGATAAGAGAGTTTGGGACAGGATTGTCCTTGAATAAAACCTCAGAAAACTCCTTCCCTAGTACTCACAAAGATAAAGGGAGGAGGGAAAAGCACACTCAGACTTACAAGAGTTTGTTATAATAAAATAAAACTGGCCTACATAACATTGAATTCTTACTCTGATCTATCCTGAAGGGCTGACAGAAAATATATCCAATTCAAAGCCTTTTTATTCCCTCTGCAGATGACTAATATAGAAAGTATAAGCTGAATCACAATTAGCAACATTGTCCCTAATACAGTGCCATACTGGGCTTTATAGGTAATTATCAATACCTTGAATTGAGTCTGGAAGCCTACTGTCACTAGCCAAAGCAGTGACTTTAAAATGTTAGAACACTACTATTACAGGTTTCCTCAACCAATTGAAGCCTTGTCACTGAATAAACATTATTTTTTAAATATTTGGATCTTTGTTGTCATACAGATATTCTCACTCTCTATTATTATCGTATTTTTTGGAGTATAAGACACACCGGAATATAAGACGCACCTTAATTTTTGTAGAGGAAAACCAGAAAAAAAGTTTCTGGCTTTGCCTACCAGAATCCATCGGTATTAATCTGGCTAGCATCCTTGCAGCAAACAGCCAGGTCAGCTTCAGCACATTATTGCAGCCTGATTCAGCAGGAGCAGCTGGGAATGGGAGATGGATCTGGCCAGGAGGAACACATGCCCCGTTTTTGCAATTGGTGAGGAAAAAGAGTGTTTTTCAGAGCGTGGCGATCTTGGCTGCCTGGAACTGAGAAGGGGTAGGTGAAGAGGGCACTGTGTGAGAGATGTAAGGCAAGGTGGCTCACCACTTGGCCTCCCACTTCTTCAGACAACCCAGGTGGAGGGCGGGCGGTTTCTACTCCTGGCCCGGGAGACAGATCTGGCCAAGAGGAGTACACACCCCATTTTTGCAATCAGGGAGGAAAAAGACCATTTCAGGCGGTAGGCGGTTCCAGGCTGCAGGGATTGTGGTGCAGCCTGGAACTACTCACCACCTGAAATGCTCTTTTTCCTCCTCGATTGCAAAAACAGGGTGTGCATTTCTTCTGGCCAGATCTGTCTTCCAGGCCAGGATCAGAAGCTGACCGCCCTCCAAGTGGGCTGTCTGAAGAAGCGGGAGGCCAAGTGGTGAGCTACTTTGTCTTATGCCTCCTGCGTAGCACCCGCTTCACCTGCCTCTTCTTCAGATGAACCAGGTGGTGACATTCAAAGTATAAGACACAACCAGATTTTCACCATCTTTTTGGGGGGCAAACTGTGTGCCTTATACTCCAAAAAATATGGTATATTTCAGTTTGCCATTGCTTTCCTTCCTAGGTTTAATCTGCTCTTTGTATCTGCACCATACAGGTCTCAGGCAGTGCTTTTAAATTTCTGTTTTCATCTCTGTGCACAACACCTCTCTAGTATGTACTTTCTAGGTGAAAGTGAAAAGATTCCATTGTTTTAAGAAATCTATTTAAAGCAAATATGATTTTATAAAGTACTTATACTTCCCCTCTGTTTGTTATTCTGAAGTATACCTATTTCTTACCTGACACTGAAAGTCTATGTGCGGCCATTATATTGTGTGTTCTTTTTTGTTGCCTAACCTTTCATTTTCTGGCTTACTTTGTCTCTCGTGGTCTGAAACCACTGCCTAGATCTGAAAGCCACTTAGATCTTTTTCTTGGAAATTTTTGCAGGGTATTTTATTTTCTGTTTTGAATTACACAATGGCTCTTACAGCTTCTCCGAGCTTCTCAAGTTATCTTTCACATTAGTTACACCAAGTAAGTCTTTCCCTTACATTGATTTTATTGTTTGGGTATATGTCCTCCAGGTCAAATCCCACTGGCAGACATACTTCAATTTTCTAAGTGTAATCTGTATATTTGACCTCTATAGCTCATGTCTGTTCTGTTCTGTATTTTGACTGTCCCAGCTAACTAGATTGCACTTCTATATTGTTTATTTCCAATGATGTGGTCAATTTGATTTCAATTTTCACATTATATCCACTAAATCCAATACGAAGGATCCTGGGTTTATTTACTGGGTTACTGATAAGCACGTACTTAGCAATTTTTTTACTACCATTCTATTCCTTCTTAGTTTTCATGTCCTGAAGATATATTATATACTCATCTAATTTAAAATGCCCCCCTTTTGGCAGCATTGTTCACTTACTCCTAATTTATCCTAATGTACTTCACTTCCACTTTAACCATTTCAATTTTTTCTTGGTGTATATTTCTCTCATTCTATGTATCAATTATGTGTGTCCCTGGATAGTGTGATATTCTTCTTTTAATAAGGGCACCATAAACAACCAGACTTCCTTGAGATTTTGATCTGGTTATATCAGAACTACTATTTATTTCCCAATAACATAGAAGGGTCTTCTGACTTGCACATCCAGAATCTTATATTCAAAATGTTTCGGTCATTTTATCCAGTTCTCTTGGCAACAATAAAGATTCTAACTCCAAGGTTAACTTCAGACCCACAATCAAGTAAGCAACACCCCAATCAAGAAACTGCCAAAGAGCCATCTGTAAACAGTCCAACCAAAGAATCTCTAGGAACCCCCCACACACACACACACAGACAGGCAAGGCACCAGAATATAAACTGACAGCAAACATCACTCCTTACCAGCACTGATGATGTTACCTAGTTAGGGTAATGAAATGTCTGCAAGAAAACAAGCAAGCTCAGAGAGCACCAAGGACCCTTCAACAATAAATTGCAATTGATTTTTGCAGTAATCCTTCTGCAAATGTGCATAGCTCCCTCCTCTCATTCTCTGTTGAGGATTATGCCTTGCTTCGCCTATCCCCTTTCGACTTTAATGGTAAAGTTGACCTCTCACTCCAGCCTGTGTTGCTCTCAGTATTTACTGAAGCTTCTCTGACCTCCCATCTCAAAGCCCAATCCCAGAGGAAAGAAAATTATATTTAACAGCTAAAAACTAGAAAATGTAATTCTAGCTCAACATTAAATACATGGTAGGGCTCTGTTACAAAATAGAACTGTTTTTTAAAAGAAAAAGAAAAACAGTATACTCATTTAAACATCATAATTATGCTTAATGTTATATGAAATGGAAGCAAATGGCTGGAAAAATTAAGTAAAGAATTAAGTAGAGAAAAATACTATTTAAATACATACATGAAAATAAAATACAACCATTTATTTTCTTTTGCTTATGGTATTCTATTATTTACATTGGATCATATTTTTCTTAAGTGAACATTTATATGATATAAATTCTAGAATAAGTCCACTGAAACCAATATTCTAAGTTTAAGGAATCTCTGGCTCAGTGTGATTAAAAGCAATAGAGCACATCATTTGATGATACTACTTCTCAAGAAAAGGCAATAAGCCTCAGGCACGCTATTATTTGATTACACAATTTCATTGACAGGTTGAAAAGCTTAAAAGGTAACTGAGAAATGAGCAAGATTTCATTTTCTCAGGGAAAAGGTTCATTTCCTTGTTTGAAAGGCCATCACCATGTCATTTTTCCAATGCTTAAAAATCCTCTTTCTTTGTTATGTGAAGCCTGGCTAGAAAATTTGTGTTCTAATCTTTTCATCTAAAAGATTTCTAGCCAGTTATGGTTGAAGGGTTTTTTTTCACAATACACAAAATCATTTCCAAGTATTGATGTTTTTTTAGAAGTTTTATAATATTTATCTGCATATTTGGGGAAATCTATAATCTTACATTTATTTTTCCTATATCCCTCTTTTTTCAAGTCTATTTTTATAAAGAATTAAATCCAAAGTTCACATTCTTTATTTAGAAGAGCTCTTTTGATCAATGTGTGGTCAAACAGAGCAATAGTGCTACAAGGAAAAGGTAAGCACTGCCACTTCTCTCATTTTGCAACTGCTTGCATCCTCTAAAAAAAATTACGCCAAGAATCCCTCAGACTTCCTCAGCAGATTTTTAGACAGCTCAAGCCTCAGAAAGGGTGAAAATAAGCAAAATAACTCTCATTGGTCTTCTACTGGCAGGACACTAAACAGAGGTAAGCTAGTACAAGTAGTCCTCGATTTACAACCACAATTGAGCCCAACTTTTACATTGCTAAGTGAAATATTTGTTAAGTGAGTTTTGCCCCATTTTATGACCTTTTTTTCCACTATTGTTAAGTGAATCATTGCAATTGTTAAGTTAGTAACACGGTTGTTAAGTGAATCTGGCTTCCCCATTGACTTTGCTTGTCAGAAGGTTGTAAAAGCTGATCACATGACCCCAAGGCATTACAACCATCATAAATATGAACCAGTTTCCAAGCATCTGAATTTTGATCACGTGATAATGAGGATATTACAGCAGTCATAAGTGTGAAAAACTGTCATACATCATTTTTTCAGAGCCATTGTAACTTTGAAACTGTAAAGAAAATTGAAGCATGCAGTATAGATGCAATCCAGTATTTCTATATAGAAATTGAATAGGGTGGAGTGGAGTGGAGTGAATATATTCCATAGTCCATTCAAGTATATAGAATAGACTGGCCTACACTAGAATATCACAGGGCTGAAAGGCACTTCAAGTTCTTCTAGTCCAATCCCCTGCCCAACATAGGAGACCTTACAATATCTCAGAGAAATGGTTGACTAATCTTTTCTTGTAAACCTCCAGTGATGGAGCAACCACATTTCTGGTAGGCAACCTGTTCCATTGATTATGTGTTCTCACTGTCAGGAAATTTCTCCTTAGTTCCAGGTTGGATCTCTCTTTGACTGGCTTCCCCTACTTCTTGTTCTACACTTAGGTCCTTTAGAGAATAAGTCAACCCACTCTTCTCTATGACAACACCTCAAGTACCAAGAGACAACTATCATATCACGCCTAAACCATCTTTCCATTGGGCTAATCATACCAAGTTCCTTTAACTGTACAGTTTAGCCTTCAGACCCCTTATCATGTTTGTTACTCTTCTGTCCACTCTTTCTAGGGCCTCATCTTTTTTGTAACTTGGTGACCAGAACTGGACGCAATATTCCAAGTGTGGCATCACTAGTACAGTATAAAGCAGTACTATCACTTCTTATGATCTTGATGCTATCCCTTTATTGATGAAGCCTAACACTGCATTCGCCTTTTTGCCAGTTGCAGCACACTGCTGGCTCATAGTCAAGTGGTGGTCCACTACGACACCTAGATCCCTCTCACAGTTACTATTGCTGAGCCAGGGACTGCCTATTTTATACCTATGCCTTAAGTTTTTCCTGTCTAAGGATCAATTTATATCTACTATCCAGGATAATTATTGACACTTGGATCCTCAGAATAGAAGTTAAACTTAAATATATAAATAATTGCAAAGATTCTGCCATATGAATCAGTCACTATATACTCTCACCTATTTTCACCACTTTCTATAATACGGTATGCATAAAATGAGATATTCTAAATCCTACTTTTTAAAAAAAATCTCATCAATTTGGGAAACACAAAATTTGAATTAAAAAATAAAAACAATCAGCATATCAGAATATGTTAGAAGGAAATTATAGCCCAACACATCCAGAGGGCCCCATGCTAGTAAAAGTCTACATCTGAGTTCTCATATCCCCCGTTCCAGACAAATAGCCACCCAAGTCAAAAAGTCATTGCTTGCCTAAAAGCAAGACTTATTTACTTTAAGCAGTGTAGTAAACTCTAAATCAAATAACTGAACTGAAAAGATATACCGTCCCGACTGAAAAGGAATGACATACAGCCTGATTCATAAGGGAAGGCTCTGAGACAAAGCTGTTTGTCAATTCCAATGACAAACTGCACCGGCCATCCTTTTATCTCCATTTACAATCAATTTGGAATAAAAATACTACATTCTGGACTGAGGATCAGAAGGTAAAGTATGCATCTTGATTTTTTTTGTACAGAACAGAAATTTACTTTCTCAAATATTTATATTTACAGTCTCATCTGCAATCTTGTAAAAAAAAATGTATGAAAAAAGATAGAACTGCTCCCACTAAGACCAGTTCCAAACAGATGTTACCCGACTTAAATCTGTGTAAATTTATCTTTTAGCATATGCTACATGATGGTAATTTGAAAAAAACTTACTTTAAATAGATGTCATAATGTACAATATTTAGAATAAGCAGGTCTGAAGTCTGCAACCTTAACCTACAAATATATGACATACACTTGCAGAAATTGAAATTAGATATACCAGTATGTGCTAGTTGTTTTCATATTAGTAGTCTACAAACTACAAAGTTTACCCACTTCAAACAGCAGAATGTAGTATCTAGGAATTGAGGCAGTGAGAAATACATTCTTAAAATAAACATGTGGATTAGATGTGTGTTAGCATTTATTTAAATCATATACTGATATTCTACATGCAAATTAAAGTCAATTACTGCTATTAATGCAATTAAGAACTGTGCAAGTGGCTTTTCAGAGTAATTTGCAAGAACAGTTGGAGTGGGGGCAAATCCAAACTACAATCCTGGGGATTGATTGATTGATTATTTCATGTTTCTAAACCGCCCATTTCCCTCAAAGAGAATTTAGATTTCCTACACAGAGGCATACATAGTGATCCTATTGCAGGGTGACTTCCCTTATCTTCTATTCCACTATTTCCTGTCTGTAGTGTTAAAAAAAAGTCTTATATAAATTCCTCACGACTACATTATAATTCCAAACCAGAAATTGTTGTTTACCTTTTACTTTGATGTAGTGTTTAATCTGTTTCTCAGTTTAGTGGAACTTTGTTTTCTATAGAAAATTATCTCCAGTATTCTTATTTACTTCACTATGTATCTTTTTAGGAAGAAAGAAGCAATATATAAAAGGTGAAAGAAGATTGTCAGGAGCTGTGATTATCTTTTTCTATGAGTGGCGAGCATGAAGTTTTATTTATACAAGTACATGGACATCAATTTACTGATGTCATTAACTATCTTTATTCTTCCAAATATATAATGTTTTTTAACAGAAAGGTCTAGTTTGTTTCTAAAGAATACCCAAGGGAGAAGGAACTATACACCTAGCACTTTAATTAAATTGATTAAAAATCACAATTCTTACCTGATTCATTTACATCTAATTTGCAGGACAAAAGCAGCAACATGACTTCATATCTTTCTCATTACCTATATTGTTAACAAGAAATGGGAAAAAAGTTTTCTGTTATACTTAAATATAATACTGGACTCTCCATTTTACTCACTGTTCCACAATGATAAATACACAAAGGACATTTGAGAACTTCCAAGTTATATAGTAATACAGTTAGAGCAACCGCAAGGTTTGTTGGATTTTCAATGGCTGGATGCCAAGGCTTTATAATCAGTGGAGCACATCTGGAAAAGGAAAATTCAAAAGCCAGATCCCCAAGAGGGTGGGAACAAATGCTTGATTATATATGAAAGCATCCAAGGGTAACAAGGACCAAGTCTGTACAAGTAGAAGTAATTCTATAACTAGTCAACCTGCTAATTGAGGTAACAGATTGCTAGGAACACTACATGTAAAATATATAATATACTTAGATAAGATTGCCTTATATGATTCTTGTTGATCTTCCCATCTAATACAACTATCATTTTTATGGATACATCAAAAATATGATTTTCTGAGGAACTATATTCTGTAAATTAAGCAAATAACTGAATATTAGATAATATTACATATCTTAATCATTTAGGGACTATATAAATACCTCCATTTAAGATCTAAAAAATTAAGTCAAATCCAAAGGTGCTTGTAAAGAAATATATAGCTAATAAACGAAGAAACATTATATTTCCTCTATTAAAATGCTGCTTAGCTAAATGGCAGTAATCATAAAAATAACTAGATTTCAAAGAAAAATGTCAATTTTGGGCCAATGAACTATGGATTCAAATTCATAACTAAGCTTTTACAAATACTTTCTGAAGAACTTTATCATGTTTTATAAAATAATATGTGTTTATTGAAATTAAAGTATTTCATACTTTTCCAAAGATATGTTCCCAGCTGCTTTTTTCTGACAGAAACATTCATGTATATTCATTATATAAATGAGGAAAGAAATTTAATGACTAGAATAACTGATGTTAAATCACTTGCTTGGATAGATGAACCAGATATTTTGCTATAGATTTACATACATTGAGGTATCTGAAGTTTTAGTTTAAAATGTGATTAGTACATTAATCTTAGAAATATTCAGAAACATGCATCCAAAGATTATGATTAATCTAAATTAATACATTAATTGGTAACTCTTCAGTTACCAATTTCAATTACATATTCCTAAAAAGAACTATAATAAATGTACCATTGTTTAGAAAAAATATGTGCATAGTGCACACACAATAATTCATATTAGCTATACATATGTATATGGCCCTAACTTGTTTACCCATTTACCCCATATACCTTCATTCTAAATCCCTCTTTACTGAAGAATATCTAAATGAGAGCTCTAATTTGTGTTTGCCTGTACTGCATGTGATTTCAGATTCACATTTGAAGAAAACAATGAAATTAGATATCAGACTTTACTCCTGTTTAAGGAACACTGAAACAATCACGAAATTACACTTGTTGTCCTCAGCATTCTCACACATAAAAAACCCATGGTTTCTCCCAAATTAAATGGAACTTTAAAAGAGTGGGAAAACTGAAAGTGTTTCAACAAATGAGAGAGAAAAACACCCTCTTTATTAGCTCAAGCAGACCTGCTTTATCACATCTTACAATGCAAACCCATCACTAAACGCCATTACAGTACCGTACATCATAAGAGGGTAACCATAATATTCGATTCATCATAGGAGTAACACCCAGTATCAATTCAAGTGCATTCTTTCCAATGTTAAATACTTTGCCTAAATGCAAGTTAGACAGCACATGCATATTTATGTTTTGAGCTGAAACCACGAATAGCATTCCAACAGCAGATGTTGTTTTGTCAGTGGAAAGGGTTCTTAATAAGCTACTATCATCTTGAACAGTTCCTACATTTGCTCCTGGAGTATGAAGCCTCAGAACAAATTAGAAACATACAAAATAGTGGTATGGAAAAGAGATGAACTAAAATGCACTCAATTTGAATGAACCTATCTACCTAGAGAGTGCAGCAGTATTTTGTATACAACATATATAATGTTATATATTATATATGCCAATGGATAGATTTTAAAGTATGTGCACTTGTATGGGACTGTATTCACCTTTTAAATAGATTAAAATAATATAAGTGAAAGGTTATATTTTATAATGTTCAAATCATCTAGTTTAGCAGGACTGCTCAATTGTAAGTTGTTGCTTTTTTCACTATTGATTTTATTCCATATTTACTGAAAGATGGAATTACTCACACTAATAAAAGCACAAATGTTTCTTATCTACCCTTTTTGCAGATGGTATTAAACATCTTTTGTACCTTGCCTAGTAATAAAATGCTATTTTATGGTATTTGTTTTATCTGTTGAGGTAAGATAACAGAAGAACTATTGTCCAGGTAAATTTTCATTTAATTTGGCACTAGTATAAGATGGAAATCCCCAACTTTACATATCCTGAACTGGCTGCTCCTAGGTCATAGTTATATTATAAAGCACTACAGTGCACAGACAGATATTAATGCAAGAAAAGTCTGCTTGCAATAAACAGAGTTACTGTTATATGATTCAGAAAAATAATTTCTTTGTAATTCTAGATATTAAAAGCTTTGAAAATTAAATATATGGCTTTCAAATATTTCATAGCTTTAACCTGTTCTACGGTAGGATCTGAAGAAATCAAATATTCTAAAAAGCATTTAGATAGCATTCCAAGAAGGATAAAATAGTCATATAATATTAAATTGGAAATATTAACAAAGCATGTGATTCTAATATGAAAAAAACACTATGTGAACCCATTTCAAATTAGTTTCTGAGCTAGTTATAGCAAAGTAATTTCTTTCTTAATTCTAAAACTCTAACATTCTACGTTTGCTAAATCAGTCTTAACAGCCCTCCAAGCAAAGATTGTTGTTTCTTTTCAATAGGCTGTTTAGGATAAGCACAGGTAGTAGTCCTCACTTAATGGCCCTAATTGGGCCCAGCAACTCCACCACTAAGCAAAGTGGTCACTAAGTGGGAAGTCACATAATCACAATTGTTCTTTCTAGTTGGAAAGTGGAAACAGGCAAGACTACTCACTTTCACACTCTTGGCTTTTCTTTGCCTTCTAATCTCTCCCCTTTCCTTGAAAGAAGAGCATAAGGCTGGGAATTACACAAACAAGTTACTCTTTTGAAGTTTCTATGCTTCCACTCAGATGAGAGTGTGTTTAAGACAAGGCCCTTTAGCTTCAAGTATTAAGAGTTTTGGGGAGAGAACCACTTTAATTACATGTACACATACATACTCACAAACACACACACAAACACACACAGAGAGACAGAGAGTGAAACCTGAAAACACTGTAATCAGTTGCAGCTCTCGTGAAAGCTTTCAGTTTTCAGAAACATAACTATAAACCTATTTTCCTTCCAGTGAAAGAAAAACCATCTTTCCTTACATATAAGCTTTTATTATATTGCTTTAGAACAGGGGTGCCAAATTCATGGCGTCACAGTGGCGTCACATGATATATCAGGACTTTTTCCCCTTTCGCTAAACCGGGCGGGGCCACCATGTGATGCATCTGGCCCGCAGGCCATAAGTTTGACACGCTGCTTTAGAATCATAATTTTCCAGAGCACCTACCAAGACTAAAATGCAGCAGAAGCATATTCATGGAGTCTGATTTTATGATTTAGTGCAGGGGTGTCAAATTTGCAGCCCATGGATGTGTCACACGCTGGCCATGCCCATGGCAGGTTTAGCGAAGGGGGGGGAGTCACAATACGTCACGTGATAACACTGTGACAACATGAGTTTGACACCCCTGATCTAAATAATCCTCAACATAAGCAGAAGGGTGAGAGTTGGCATTAAGTGATCATGGAAATTTAAGAGACACCAATGACTGTTCTGTCCCCCCTTCTCGGCTCGATAACAGATGACAGGCAAACAACTTAAAAGGAACTCTCTTTATCAGTTCTCGGCTCAGACTGGCTGTGAGCCCCAAAATAACATAATTACAGTCTCTGCCTGAAGATAACGGAATGAAAAACAAATCTTTCTTACGGCAACACAAGTTGAACAAAATGAAAGCAAAGCACTTCTTCCAAAGTCTCTACAAATCAGAGTTACAGAAAAACAAAGCACTCATCCAAGTGTATCTGACATAAACCACAACCGGTGATCAAACCATGTTGAACGAACCAAGGAACGTTGACTCCTGCAACCAGGGCGTGGCACCATCTGTCCTTTTATCCCCAGAACACGCCACTCACGAGCCCCAGCTGCAGTGTTAATCTTGCATCCTGAAAAGACTCACAGAAGACATCTGCTGAGTCACAACAAATGACTACCAGTTAAATTTCATTTATTTGTACCCTAAGACATATATAAGCATATTAGGAAATGAAATTCTTTTAAAACTGAATTTGTAGATGGAGAAGACTTGAGAACTGTGAATGTGAGCTTAAAAAATGGAAGTTAAAACTACATGAGAATTGTACGGCTTTAAAAGTTTATTTCACATAAATAAATGTAAAGATAATGAACAATATATTTAAAAAGAGTGTGGTGTCCCACATTGTCTGTCTATTAGGAAAAAACTTGATTTCCACTTCCATACATATAACACACATCTGAACCTCATTAGGGAATTAGGGAACTTATTTTTATTTTCATTTTCTAAGGTTAATACTAATTATTATTTAGTCGCATTATGATAAAGCTGCTATTCTACTTCTTGGCAATCTATTCATATCCACTTTGCAGCTTTATACAACCCCTCTCATTTTACTTTCTAGTTGTCCCTTCATCTTCTTTCTTCTCCTCTTTTAAATTTTGTCTGATCATTTCAACTTTATCTTGAAATAAATGAGCCTCCAGTTAATCCTATTCCTGATCCCATTCAAAATGCCCCATCCTTTTTCTGGGAAGTCTATAACCTTGACTGTATTTCCAATTGACCCACTGCATCCTTCTCTACAGAATCATTCTCATGCACAGTCATTCAGAACACTGGTGCAAAACATTTGGATTAGACTTATGTACTGAATCATGAGTAAAACACTCAGTCTAGCCTCTTGTACACTAGAAAAACAGATCATATTTATATATGAATAAAAATAATTTGATAGGCTAAGACAATGAGCTTGTCGATCAGAAAGGTTGACAATTTGGCAGTTCGAATCCCTAGTGCTGCATAACGGAGTGAGGTCCCATTACTTGTCCCAGCTTCTGCCAACCTAGCAGTTCAGAAGCATGTAAACATGCAAGTAGAAAAATAGGGACCACTTTGGTGGGAAGGTAACAGCGTTCCATGCACCTTTGGTGTTTAGTCATGTTAGTCACATGACCATGGAGACATCTTTGGATAGCGCTGGCTCTTCTGCTTTGAAACCGAGATGAGCACCACCCCCTAGAGTCAGGAACGACGAGCACATATGTGCAAAGGTAACCTTTACTTTATAAATAATTTCAAGGCAGAGCAGGAATTGCAGAATTCCACCAATTCCACAGTTTACAAACTAAAATCATATGGAAAATATTCAAGTCTACGGATAAAAGAAATTTAAATGTATTTTATTTTAAAAAGCTACTGCAAAGTTTTCAGTGTATGTGCCTGTACTAGATAATATAGAGCAATAATTCTGAGTAATTATTTAAAGAGAATAGTTCTGAAACTCTCCAAACAAGTGTGTTTTAATACTTTATATTCCATTAAATTATTTTCTTTTTAAAAGGAAATAAATTGAGATTATTATCTTTCTACTTTTATCTGAAATAAACACAAATGCTGAAAGGTATGCCTTAGATATGAAATGTTTTTATGTTTTCAATTTAATTTAGTACCATGATGAAAAAGAAAAAGTAAAGATAAAAATGCATTGCTGAACTAAAAGCCATATTTTGCTAGTTTGGTATTCTGCAAACTATTTGCAAGTCACAAACTTATAAGTGACAAATTGTAGGTATTATACATGCATTTAAAATATTTTTAAAAATAACTATACATGTCTAATTATAAATATTTATATTTATATTATAAATATTTCTAGCACCTAAGTCAGTAGTAATAATAAATGATATTTTGTCAGTCAGTAGTAATAATAAATGATATTTTGTCAGATAACAATGTTATTATTTGTTTTTTCCACAAGATGGCACCCTGGTCCCATTCTTTCTTGTACAAATTAAACTAACCAGGATTTTACAGTATATTGGTGCATTCTAGCTATTTGTACTTCTGAATTTGGTGAACCATGATTTTAAATGTCCTTATCTATGTAACATAAATAATTATTGCCAAACCATCAGAAAATCGATTTTTTTATTTCCACAGAGGTGGAAATAAATAAAATGTAGACTCACTGGTGTGCTTCTTATGCCTTCATGTTCATGGTGTGTAATTTCCTCAGGGTTTAAAAAGCAACACTGCAGAATACAGTTTGAAATTTAGTAGTGCCTATGCACCTAACTAACCTTTCTACCTTTCTAGCCCAAACCCTCTTACATTCCACTCCATTCCATGGTATATGAATGTCTTTTAAAATAAATTGAGTATACCTACCCAGTAATACGTATTCCATAATATTGCACACATAAAACAAATACAGTAATGACTAATAGCATCTTAGCGTTAAATCTCCGTGTTTTATATTATGTTGTGACTATAATATTTTGTTTGTTAATACTATTATCATTTGTTGGCCTGATTTTCACATTATGTTAAACCTGACCGGTTAGTTTACGTAAAGCATTAAGCTATAATGGATGGATTCATACTAATCCATAACATAAAAAACTACACCCTGTATTATGATAATCCATTGTGTACTAATGTAGTTTGCCTTTCACAAGCTTATAAAATCATTCCAATACACTTTAAGCGTTTTTTCAAATTAGGCTCTTAAATTCATAATCATAATTTTAAAAAACTCATGAGAAAGGAATTGTGCAAAACATTATGTAAGCAAACTGCTTATAAAACCTAGACAGTCTCCTGTTAAATGGAAAAATGATCCATTGAACAAAGGAGTTCACCATGCTTGTGTTTCATACAGACGTGGTTGGTTGCTAGGAGCAGTGCCTTCAATAGAATCTTTGCATTCTTGCCTAGTTAGCTTCCTCAACTACTTGTTGTAGCATTGCTCTATTTTTTTTTCAGTTGGATATATACATATACATATATCCAACTGAAAAAAAAATAGGGCAATGCAAATACACAGAATTTGGTTTCAGAAATATTTTTTGAATAATTAAGCAGCTATTGTTATCCAGCTAAAACCCTGCAAATACATTTTGGCTAGCTTCTTACATAGGCCAAACAATGTTGTTTTTAATCTTGATTTGTTGAACAACAAAATGGCTGGATTCATACAAAATGCTAGACCATAAACTATTGCTTACAAACACAGTGATGATATATTCAACATTATCAAATTTAACTTCATTGTATACAGCGGTGGGATTCACTTCGGTTTACCACTGGTTCAACACTGTGAGTGCACAAGCAAACTTGCCTTCCATGCATGTGTGTGGCCTTCCATGCATGCACTTATTGGAAAATAAGATAATTGGACTAAATGAATAGCATTGTTCTTTGATCTGGCAAACCTAACAATATATTAATAATAGATTTTTCTATTCTAAAAAATCAAAAGTTGCAGGGATAATAAAAATTCAGAGACAAAGTTTATATCAGAGAATAAAAAGTTATTCTCAGGAAGGGCTGCTTAACTGTCAGGTAATCTCAACATTCTTTCCAAGAAATTTTATGTACTGTAACTATGAAGTGTCCATGAAGAACAGAGTAGGATTCTTGAAAGGGTACAAAGAGATAATATTGTAAAATTATCCCTTATACATTTCAAAGAAATATATTTTTCTTTTAAATCTATTCGCGTCATGAGAGGTGGTTAACAGAACAAAGTAAGTGATTACTAGGAATGGGCGAAATATGGTATGACCTTGTGCTACAGGACCATAAGGGCAGCCATAAAGGACATCCTAGGTGACCCTGGATGGCCTTGCTAAAGGGCTTCTGGTGAAGTTGCAACAGGCCCAGCAAGAGGGCAATGGATAATATATTGCTATAGAAATTATAATGAGATACAAATGGGCTGATGAAACAAAAAATAACCGCCATGTTAAAGTACTAAGAAACAGAATAGTGAAATACAAAATAGGAACTTTGAACACTGCTGGCTTGGGAAATAAAACAGAAGAAATGGTAGAAATAATGCAAAGAAGGATCAAAATAATGGGACTAGCCAATAGAAGATGCAAACCACATGGTAGTAAAAAAAGTTCACAAAGGATACTTGTTTATTCACTGAGGAGGGGCCACAGCAAAGAATGGATTGTGCTTCTTGAACATCCAGACATAACAAAATGCACACTGGACATCAACTATTCAGAGAAAATAATAATATTGAAAATCAAGAGAAGAGAACAAACTGAAACATTTGTACAATTATATGCCCCATGCAATGATAATTACACAGAAGAACAAAAGGATTTCTTCGATGAACTACCATGTTTCCACGAAAATAAGACAGGGTCTTATTTTCTTTTGCCCCACGAAATATGGCCTTGGGCTTATTATAGAGGGAGGGCTTATTGTTTTGGGGTTGCCGGGCAGCTGCTCCTTGCGAACTGGCTCCCAAAGAGCCAGGCACAGCCTCAGGGGCGAAGCAACCATGAGGTGACCACGCTCATGAGCAGTCGCCCGGCAACTCCAGCCAGGCAGAGCACCATTCACTGACCTGGGGGTATCCCTAAGGTGCCAAGCTATGTGGCGCTCTGCCCACCCCCCCAGATCCCGAGGCTTGGCACATTCGGGATACCCCCTAGGTCAGTGCATGGAGCTCTGCCCGGCTGGAGAAGGGGGTTGCACGAGTGCCTGTTCCGCCCCCGCCGCACTCTGAGCATAACTTCTTCTCCAGCTTCCAAGTCTTCCAGCAGAGGCCACTCTAGGAGTGCCCTCTATGGTTGTGGGCTGGCTGCCAGACAGAGAGTCTTCTGGACAGAGAGTCTTCCAGCAGCCAGCCCACAATCATAGAGCACACACAAGGCTGCTTCGCACCTGAAGCTGTGCCCGGCTCTTCGGGAGCCCACTTGCAAGGGAGCAGCTGCCTGGCAATTTCCCCCTCCGGCCAGGTAGAATGCCACTCCCCAAACTAGCAGTATCCTGAAGATGCCAAGCAATGTGAGTGCTTTCCCCCCCCCCCCCAGCTCCTGTGGCTTGGCGGGAGCTGCGATACCGCTAGGTCGGTGAGCGGTGCTCTGCCTGGCCGGAGGGTCGTGTGTGTCCAGGGGGCTTATTTTTGGGGTGGGCTTATATTTTTGACCACGCAAAAAATGTGGCAAGGCGTTAGTTTCAGGACAGGTCGTATTTTCGGGGAAACACAGTATCTGAGGCGATAGAGAAAGTGGAATCTAATAATAACAATGTACTGTTAAGTAATGGGAGATTTCAATGTTAGACTGGGTATTAACAGAAAAGAATATTAACAGTTCATCAGCCCCCATGCTGCTAAGAATAGTGAAAGGAAAGAGAACAGGCAAAGGATACTGGACTTTGGACACCAACTTTTTACCACCAAGACTCACAATGTTGTACATGGTGTAACATCCTCACTAAAAGTAAGATGGATTACATATTAACAAGAGTAAAAAGAAGTTTCAAAATACTTGATGCAAAAATTATTCCCAATGGAATATGTAACACCAATCACAAGAATGTAGAGCTAACAGCAAGACATGACAACTCTAATATTAATAGAAAAAAATCAAATAAAAACCATGAATTAATTAAAATAGTAAAACGTAATTAAGAATAGACAAATTACAACAAAGGATGGAGACAATATTTAGTCAACTGTGACCAAAAGTGGCAAATGAGGAGGATGAATGGAAGAACTACTTTGCTTAACATTGCAGAACTATGCAGAAAAAGGAAGTGGAAAAAGATGGAATGGGATCAAACACGCTGTATGATGGAGTGAAGAGGTTAAAGAAGCAATAAAGTTAAAAAGAAAATTATACAAATGTTGGATAAAATCAGGGGGAAAGATAATATAAATTACAGATTACAATGCAGAGATACCAACAGGATGATCAAGAAAGCAAAACAAAATTCCTTGGAATGCTTCAGAAAATTATTAACAGCTAATAAGAAATCAACCTGTAGAATGTTTTTCAAAGTAGTCAAAAGTATATGGAAAAGAGAGGATAATTATAACCCCATGGAAATAATCAATGACAAGAACAGAAGGCCACTAGTAGAACATCAGAAATGATAGAAAGGTGGTGAGAAGACTTCAAAAAGCTCCTCAATCCCCTAGGAGATACCTAGAGGAAGCAGCACAAGATCTCAAAATAACAGTGCTAGAGCCAGAAATATTGATTGAGGAAGAAGCAAGAGTTGTTCAAAAGTTAAAAAGTCACCCAAATACAAAGCACCAGGGACAGATAGTCCACCAACAGAAATCATTCAAGCAGCAGATGGCTACATAGAATTTTTAACACAGCATGGACACAACTAGCTGCACCTATTGATTGGCAATAAGCAATAATAATATTACTGTGGAAAAACAAAGGGAGCAAACAAGAATGCACACAATATAGAGCCATGATAGTGAACCTATGGCACACGTACTAATGTGGCATGTGGAGCCATATTTGCCAGAATGCCAGCCCTCAGCTCCGGCGCACATGCGCATGCCAGCCAGCTGATTTTCGGCCTTTCAGAGGACCAGGGGAGACCATTTTCGCCTTCCCAGGCTTCACGAAAGCCTCCGGAACCTGGGGAGGGCAAAAAACAGGCCCAATGGACCAACTGGAAGTTTGTTTCCTTCAGAGCCTGGAAGGGTAAAAACTCCCCCCCACACACATGGGGGGTCCACGTGCAT
This sequence comes from Thamnophis sirtalis, assembly GCF_051295495.1. NCBI lineage: Eukaryota > Metazoa > Chordata > Lepidosauria > Squamata > Natricidae > Thamnophis > Thamnophis sirtalis. The sequence continues at coordinate 83,059,880 of NW_028261381.1, forward strand.
GTGAGGGGGGGGTCCATGTGTGCTTGTGCAGGTGGGTGTGGCACATTCCATTGTGGGTCTAGGCACGTATGTGATAGTGCATGCACACACAATTTCGGCATGCTTTTAGAAAAAGGTTAGCCATCACTGTCCTAGGATGCTGTGCTATTTTAATATAATATTTTTCTTCTTTTTTAAATGATTTTTATTACACATATTTCAACTTTAACACTTTTCCACTCGTAACAGTGTCAGTATCACTATCATTCATATTTACATCATGGCTACTTCAACTTTCTTTATATATCCTTATTCCATATACTGTATGCTTATTCATATATTAACTGCTAACACTCTGATGATGTTAGCAGAGGGTAAGGAAAGCTAAGTGAGCAATATATTTTAAGTTCTAGAGATCGCAATGTCTGTTTCTTCTTTTATTCATATATGTACATTAACAAATCAATATTTACAAATATATACAATATCTTTCTTTTTTATATACCTTTCTAGTAGTCTTTATGAATGCTCTTTATTTCTGTTTTCAAGCCAATTATACCATATGTTCCAAATCGTGTAATACTGTTTCTTCTCTTCTCTTTTAATTTCATAGTTAGCTTGTACCTAAAAAAGTACCTTTTTTATTACCATTACATCAGAAGGGATACTATCTTGTTTCCAGTTTTGAACAAATGTAATTCTAGCCACAGTTATTATATGGAGCATGAATATTGGATTTTCTTACTTATGTTTTCTCTTATTTTTTTGTAATTTCTTCTATCCATACCTTTATTTTAATCCAATATTTCCTGGCTTTTGGGCACGTCCACCACATATGGTAGAATGTGCCTTGTTTATATTTGCATCTGTTGCATTCCACAGATCTGTTCGGAAACATTTTTGCCAATCACACTGGACGTAAATGCCAATGATAAAACATTTTATAGAGATTTTGTTTATATGCTGCTGACAATGTTAATTTGTAATTTTTCCCCAAAGTTTTCCCATTCAATATTGTATTTAAAAATTTTTGCCCAAACTATCGTCTCTTTTACCATTTCCTCCTCCATTTTGAATCTCAAAAAGTAATTGTATGCTTTAGTGATCATTTTTTCCTCTGCCCCCTGTATTATTTTATCTAATTCTTGTTGTTCCTTATAGATGCTGCATTGTTCTAAATATTTTTTGTATCTTGTCCGAATTTGTAAATATGGCCACCAGTCTATCTTTATTCCATGGCACTTCAACTCTTGGTTAGATTTTAATTCTTGTTCATCTAATAATTCTTTATAAATTACTACCTTATTTAGATCTAGCACAGTTTTTTCTTTTTCTTTAGTGTTGTTGTATGTCTATTTTAATGTTTTTTTTAAATCCATACAAATATTTTTGTTTCACATAACAAAACTTTTCTTTGCAAAGAACATCAATTATGTATTGAATTCATAACCAAGATAATATCGGGCTTAGAAGAGGACCATACAAATTCAGAGATATTATCAAGAGTTGCAAATACTACCTCCATTATCTGATGTAGTCTGTCTCTGGTTGGCAGCTATTGTAATATTATAGCTAAACTGGTGTTTAGTGTGATCTATCCAAGTTTTTCTTAGTGTGTGCTGTGAATTGTGTAAAAATCCAAGCAGCAAATAAGATTACATAGATAGAACTCTCCTTCTCTCTTCTCTGTGTATATGTGTGTGTGAGAGAGAGAGGTTTACAGTATGAAAACCTCAAATGTATCCTAAAATTCCATTTATATAAATTGCAGATGGATGAAGTGAGTGTTTTAAGTTCTTTTTTTTCAAACTGCTACAAACTGGTATCTTAGAAGGACAAAATAGCTTAAAATAAAACAACAAATGACACATTTTCTTTTTTAACTCAGTGTATTCTGTATAAGAATTCAAGACTGGTGTTTAAACATAGAATGCATAAAGGATTAGACTTGTATATCATATCAGAACTCTGCCAAAAGAAAATAATTATAAGGAGTCAAAATAATATGAAATAAGATTTTCCAATTAAACTACATAAGCTCATGTTACAAAACTTGATATTCCACATCAGTATTTCCTTATCAGACCACCTTCTTTAGTTTAAACAACAAAAGGACTCAACTATTTCTTTTCTTGTTCCTCTGTTCAGCATTACTTATCCAGCTTTTCTAAATCTCTGCCTACTTACCTTCCTATCAATACACAAGCGTACATTGAAGTATCAAAAGCCAGTTTTTCTATATATATCATTCCATTATACTACAAGTCATAGAAGCTGGAATTATTGTAAATAGATAAAATAATTAGAAATGTGACAATAATTCCAGACAGTCGAAATCTGGGGCTAATAATCTATAACAAATTTCCAAATTTGGAAAGTAAAGTATTCTTTAAGGAAAAGAGTGTATGTAATTGCGCAACTGATAAAAGCACAGCAGGAAAAAATATCAACATTATAAACATTTAAAATTATGCAGAGTCCAGATAAAAAAAATTGACATTGACATTGAAAATTGTGATTAAATGTGACAATTTAAATGATACAACAGTGCGGTAAGACCAGGTTGAAGGACCAGGTTAGGGACAGTTTGCCATGGAGAAAATATATCTATCTATGTGATCACTAAGAACCAATACTAAGTTGATGGCACATAACCAACCAATCAATTAATGGTGTAAATTTACATGATAAATACTAAGATGGGGAATTAGTGGGCAAACATTTCTATTTTTCAGGATTATGTGCAACTGAAATATAGATATACTCATTCTGGAAACAACACATTTCAGGAAGAACTCGCTAAATTACCGTTTAACAAGATGCTCAATTCCATCATTTTATTTCTTAATAAAGGTTAAGCATTTCTGTCTTACTGCCTATGTAAACCCCATCTATTCGTATCCATTTTATGCGTTCATAATCTTGTATATACTTGTATCTTTTATCTTATACACGCTGGACAAAACAAACAAATAAATAAATGTCAACTGAATAGGAAGATGCTTGTTAGCACCAATGTGAATAATCACTGTATCAATTTAGAATCACGTATCATTTTATTTAGGAGCAAGTCTCACAGAACTCTGTAAAACTTCCTACTTCGTTTGCCAGAACAAAACTAAAGTGCTACTAAGAAGGCAAAGTGCAATATGGGCTCTAATTGCAATCGGTCCATTTTTGCACGTTGTCTTCCTCTGAATGTATCGCTCACGTATTTCTCCCCCCTCAAACAGCATTTGAAGAAAGCACATTGGCTAAGAGGGACGTGATAGCTTTGAAGTTAACGCGGGACTGTTGGGCTCCCCCCCACCCCCGCTACAACAAACGCAACGCCGCTCTGAATATCGCTAGCCTGATAAAGCACCCGAGTTTAGAAACCCGGGGGGGGGGGGTTAAACCGGCGGAGACGCTACTCTTTTTCCCCTCCCCCCTCCTTGCAACCGGCGGCTCTGGGCTCCCCAAGACGGCGAGCATCCTCGCTGTCGTCATGGCAACTGGACAACTTGCAGCTTGTCCGCGTCGTCTCGGCGGCAGCCGCTGGCTAAAACGTCCCCGTTCGCCCGCTTTCGACCCTCTGTACCTCACCGGCATGTCCTCCTCATCATCATCATCCTCTCACCCCCTGCAGCTCACCCTCGCTGACCTGCCGGGCGGCGGTCTTCTTCTGACACACTTGGGCACCATCGCGTTGCAGAAACTTTTCCCCGCGTTCAAACAGCCGGAGAGCCGCAGATGGTACAGGAGCCGCGCGAGGTCAAACTAGTTCACGACGCGGAGTTGTTCCCGCCCCCTGGTGGGGCTGGCCGGCGCCTGAACGGGAAAGTTTTTTTTCTTCGTCCTCTTTCCTCGGAGTGTCTCGGGTTTTTTGTGTGTGTGTGAGTTCAGAATAAATGATTGGGATGATAGCTGATTGACTTTTATGTTTCTCCAATTGGGGTATCATATTCTAAACCACGGGATTATGGGAAAGAGTAAACGGGATTATTCAAATCTCTTTGTGGTAGCCTTATGCCCCAATCCTATAAATAGGTGCCTTATTCCTTGAACTGATAAAAATTAATTTGAAATCAATAGGTTTATCTAGGGGGTCTGTTACTCACATTTAAATATCCCGAATTTCCTTTTTTTTATTTTGATGCTAAAGTTTACATTTGTTGCAGGCGGAAAATATTTCTTTGACATATTTCTCTGAAATGCTGGTAATAGTCTTTAAAAGGAAACATGCAGTGAAATATAGCGCAAGAATCTAATAGGAATTAGGTTTGTTTCTTTAGCCGTCTCCCAAATTGTCTGTTATAAGCAAACTCAAAATATTCTCAAAATCAAAACAGCAATTCCACCTTTTCTGTTTTGTAATGTGCTTGGTGCTCTCTGAGCTTGCTTGTTTTTTTGCAGACATTTCATTACCCAAATCATCAGTGCTGAGCTACAAATATTATCCTTCATTGATTTTGTTCTATGCATTACAGCAGTGTTTATAGTGGAAAGTTTTGCAATAATATCTGTCTGCTACAATGTCAAGTTTAATAGTACCCCATATTCTGTAAGCGCTACTTTGCTTATCTTCTCTTTCTAAAGATATGGACTTCTTTACTTTTCAATAGTAAAATATTCTGATGAGAAAACTGGTCAGTTTGCTTATATAGTGCAATTTTCTAAAAGAGCCAGGTTGGGACAAAGTGGTTTGCTATAGGAATAACTGTGGTGCCTTTTTAAATAGGATTAGTGATGTCATGATGATGTTGCAAAAATAAAAATACATTACCAAAATACACTACCACTCAAGATGGTTAAATTCAAATGTACCAAAATATTATGTGCTACAATTCTTTTTGAACAGTATCAGGTCTAGATGCTTGTAAGGGATAACTCTTCCTTTGAGCAACTGGAATATGAGCACTGGGGAGAAGTTGATCTTGATGTGATAGGTGTTCTATAGTATAGTCTTCATTGTCATTCTACAAAATAAATGCAATGAAATTGGTTAATATACAGTATTATATTTAAGCCTTCTGGTTTGGTTCACATGACACCAAGCATGATTTCTTGTATAAATTATAGTGAACTAGATTCACACATTGTACTATTTCAACTGTTTACAGACTTCAGTGATTAGGTTCACCTTACATACTGAGCAAAAACCAAACAGATCACAGTAGTGTATCATGTGGTGTGTGAAGTCCAAGGTAGCTTCAGTATATATGAGGAAGGAGGCAGCAACTGGAGAGAAGACAGCTCATTAAAAAAAAATTAATATATAACACCTGAAGTGATAATTTGCCATTTAGAGATTGACAATGGCTTTGCATGCCAGCAATATTTATTTTATCAGTCATGGAAAATCCATTCATCCATCCAATGTCAGATTAGAATGCATAGGCTTTCAGAATACAAACGATGTTGATCAACATGATAGTGCATGACTAAAAGCATAGAACAATGGATTGTGGTACTGTGATCATTTTCAAAGTCAAAACTATTGACAGCCATAGTAGAAAGTTAAACAATCTGGTTGCGTTAGATCAATAGAATGCTCAAGATAATTATAACTACAATTTAATAAAACCTTGTGTTCTTTAGCTATAGTGACAGTCATTGTACAGTAAACTTCTATTACTTATGATGCAATCTTACATGCATTTATCGGAAGATAAATTTTAGTAATCTCACTGGGGCTTACTTATTAGTAAAAATATATAGGATAGTACTCTTATCTATTAAAAGAAAAAGCCTAAATATTTTGAAGCATATAGTGTGGGTCAGTAGAAAATACAGAGAAATTCCTGCTGTGGGAACAGAAGGATCCACCTACCTCCTATTGAAATCAGGCTCAGAGTATTCCAAAAGGTCGGAACAGCCCTTTCCACAGAGTTTTGAATATTGCCATTTCTGAAAACGATATCAGATGTATAATCAATTTCTTCTTTTGTATGAATATTAATTGTATCTCCTGTATGGAAGGTAGTATGCATTGCCAGATCTCCTTAGTAACAAATATTAGCACATACTGTATATCATGCTGAAAGATAAACTATAAACTATTGTGACTTGATTCAGTTTGATTTATGTGATTCCAGAAAACTTCTAGTCCTTCACAGGAAAACATTCTTACATTTAAAATAAACAGTTTAATGAAAAGTGAGTTCCTAAAAGAAGTGAAATACAGTAAGGATGATAACAGCCTTCTATTTTCCACTGTGTATACCTTATTTTCAGAATGCCTGACCCTAAGGAATGGTTCAAGTGGTGCTGGGAATTATGTGATTCAGCCTCCAGAGTGAACACTATTGAGATCCGGTTCCAGTATAAATGGTGTAATTATTCGTATTTTATTACCTGACAATGGAAGATACCATAGTTATAAATAAATGCTATAATTGCTTGCTTCTGTGTTAGTATTTTATAACATGTTGATCTAGATTTTATTAGTTTCTGTAATTATCCACAATGTAAGTTTATTGTCATACGTTTCAATTCTCATTTCAGAAGTACTAAAAATACTTGCTTCCTCTCTCATACATCTCTTCTCTTGGAAAAAGAGAAGAAGTAACTTTAAAATCCAGGGTTTTCTTAATGAAGCTGAAAGTGCCTCTTCAGTATCATCATTTCCACTTCTAAAGAAACATAAACATTCTGCTTTTTCCCAAGGAAATCCATTCTAAAGATGGGTGGCAGCTGAATCCCTAACAAGGCAGGGCCTCTGCAGTGGGTGTTGGGGGAGAAAGAGGAAAGGTCTTCAGGTATCAGGCACAACTTTGGATAGAAGCCCTGCACCTTTATATGCGTATACAACACCGGGACACCTACAAAGGCACTTCACCTGAAGAAAATATTACATTGTTTTGTAAATAGACATGTAAATATGTATTTCTAAGTTCTAAATAATATGTAGCTAATATAAGTGCGCCTCCCACCATCTCAGTGGTTTTCAGGTCTCTTTCGCGCATGTGTGGGGATGAGGCACATGTGTGGAGGGCAGGGGAGTGCAGGGGGTCATGTGTGCATGTGCAGGGAGTGGGGGCACATGTGTGGGTCATGCATGCATGCGTGGGGGTGGGGCACACATGGGTGCATGAACATGTACAGGGTGGGACGTGCAGGGGGGTTGCATGTGCATTGCATTCTGGGTGCGTGCACGTGCTTTCAGCACGCAGCGACAAAAAGGTTAGCCATCACTGGATTACAGGGTTGTAAGAAGGAAAAAAATTCTCCAAAATAAATCCACAGCTTACTTTTCAGTACAATGTTTCGAAGCTATTTTTAAAGATAAGAAGAAATCAACCAGCGTTAATTTTCCAATATTCTTTGGAAGAAATGACAATTCTACAGCTGCCTTTCCTTTGTGTGCAGTTATTTAGAAGCTCCAATATGTGCAGCTCGCTTCACCAAATTCTTATCTATAGGATTACATGATATTATTACCATATATAATGATTGTTTACATGACACACTGAACCACATATTAGCTAACCACATTTTAGCCTGTTGTGTTGGGTTAAAACTGAAAATTAGTTAATTAACTGTAGATAAGTGTATTGTAGAAATATTATGTGGCACAGTTTCCCACAAAGACTCATGCAAACATACATGTTAAGTGTAAGTTCCATAGACTATACGGGTAGGCCTTGACTTAGAACAGTTCATTTAGTGACCATTCAAAGTTACATCAGCACCGAAAATGACTTACAACCATTTTTCACACTTAAAATCAGTGCAGCATCCTCAGGGCCATGTGATTTACATGTGATGCTTGACAACTGTTTCATATTTATCACGATTATAATGTCCTGGGGATATGTAATAACCTTTTTTTTTTACTTTCTGATAAGCAAAGTCAATGGGGAAGCCAGATTCACATAATAGCAGTGTTTCTAATTTGACAACTGCAGTGATTCACTTAACAAATATGGCAAAAAAAGTCGTAAAAGGGAGCAAAACCCACTTAGCAACAGAAACATTGGGCTCAATAGTTGTAAGTCAAGGACTACCTATACTAATCTTGCTTAAGAACATTTCCAATCACTCAGGGAGAAGGAATGGTGGTAGTACAATGTTGTGACTCTGCTCACAAAAGCCATAGTTTATCAAGGTTGCATAGTTCAGATAAGTTTACTTACGGTAATTACTTAGGACAATACACTGAACACAAATTTCCCAATTACATTATCCTAATGTACCAGGTGAACCCAGCTTGTTGGTTGCCTAGGAAAAAATTATTTATCATTATTTATCAGATTGATGGTTTATTTGCTATAAGAACCAAAAACTTCACACTCTGAATTTCAAAAGCTATTACTCATAATAAAATTAATGAAACAATAAGAGAAAATATTAATAACAGAAGTTTCAGTATGTCCTAAAGCCAATTGTTATTTTGGATTTAGTACAAGGAAAACACAGATACTATCATCTATGCCTTCAGAACTTAGTTAACAACTCAATGTACAAGTTATTACATATATGTTATTATGCATGGATTTAATGTTCATATGGCCAAAAAAGTTTGCTTATAGGTGACATAGCCTCTTGCTTTCAGAGAATGATTTATTGTATGTACTGCAAAATCTGCTCTGAAGGTTCTGCTCGAAATACAGTATTTTGAGAATACATGCGGCTTCCTGGGAGGAGCCTACTGGTGAAGGCAGCAAAAAATCAGCTGCCTCCGAATTCCTGGCTACGTACCTGTTTAGAGGATCTTCCATCTGACGTCTTATCAGGTTTTCTTATCCTTCAGGCAAGAGGGAAAGAAGAAACTGTTTTGCTGGCAAATGCTCTTCGATTTTTGCAGCTTTTGTGCTTGCAAGGAAAGGGGGGCGAGCCCAAGGCAGAACGGCTGTCCGTGCTGGGAATTTCAAACTGCCTTGTGCAGGACAAAGTAGGTCTCTCCCACTCTGCTCTAAGTTTTGTTTGATTTAATCTTATCACGAGCTGAATCCGTTTACTGCGAGGACAATAATTGCTTATCAATATTTTAGTTTCTTCTCTTTTTCTCCTCCGAAAAATTATTTACTCAGAGGCTTTTAAAATGGCGCCGAGCAGGCTGGTTTCTCCGGTAATAACGAACACTTTTTGCTAATCCTCAAAAGACTTCAAAAGAATTCAAAACAAAAGAGATAGCTTATCAAATGTTTTGGTTTCACAATAGAAGAATTTTACTCCTTCATTAACTTTGTTATTTGGAAGTTAAATGGTGATGAATCTGTTGAACGGTCTTGTTACAATGTTTACTCACTGAAAGTTTTGCCAAGCCTAAAACTTCAAAATAAAAGCCTCTTTACTTAAAGCTGCATATTTAGGCGATACAGCTTTATTAACTGCAGGCAGACAAATTTTGAAATGGCCTCAAAACCAAATATTAACTTGAAGTCTTCACCCTCTACTTCCAGGGGTACACCCTCAGTGCCTGGCACAAAGCTGCAGCCTCCGCTTCCTACGCCCCCTGCTGGGGATGTATTAACGAAAGAATTTTTTCTGAGTAATCTAAACGAGGCTCTTAATGCACAGACAATTAAAATGGAAGATAAATTTAGAGATAATAGAGAGGAGAGAAAAGAGGAAATAAAAGAAATGAAAGAAGAAATTAAAAGTGAAATTAAAAGTGAAATAAAAGGACTTAAACAGGAGTTGTATGAGAAATTTGAGGCTAAGGTTGATAAAATTAGAGACGACATGCTGAGTCTTGTAACTGTATTAACAGAACATATTTCTGGAGTGGAAGATACTCTAGAGGTTCTTAATGATGCCAATGCTAACTTGACATTGAAAACAGAGGTGGTGGAACAAAAAGTGGAAAATGCTGAAAAAGAAATTATTATGATACAGTACCGACAAATGGAGCTTGCATTAAGAGTAAGGGGGCTGCGTGAGGAGAAACAGGAGAACCTGAAACAGATCCTATCGGAAGCTTTTGACCGCCTGATGGGAAGACCAGGGACCAACCAAGGCTGGCAAATTGACAAAGCTTACCGCGTTAACTCCTGGCTGGCAAAGCAGAAGCAGCTTCCTCGAGACATCGTTATATATTTTACTACAAGAGAGTTCAGAAATATGGTACTGCAAGCGTCTTATAACACTAAGCTTCAAATTGGCGGTCAAGACCTGGCTGTTTTGAAAGAGATACCACCTCAAATGTTAAGAGCCAGAAGAGACTACGCTTTTTTGGTCAAAGAACTCAGAAACCGTCAGATACAGTATAGATGGGATGCACCATTCGGCATCATATTTACATTTGATAAGCAAAGGTACCGCCTCAACTCTGTATGGAAAGCCCGAGATTTTTATTATAATATATTGAAGGCTGGACACCCTGCACCATATGGACCTAGAGAAAGACCACAAGAAGGACAGGATAGACAGCAAACTACACAACCACCAGACAAGATGGAGCACCTCTCTTCTCTAGAAGTGCAAGGTGCTATGGAACCAAGACCTAGCCGCATGACTACTAGACGTATGGAGAAACAAGCTAAGAAGCAACAGTATCAACAATTATCGGCCATCGATCAAGGAACTACAACAACAAATCTGGAAGCAGTGGGAGGAGCTAAACCTAAGGTTAAACAGGCCGTGCAGGAAGCTCTAAAAATGCTTCAACCAACCAAAGATGACAACTAAGATTTTAACATGGAATGTCAACGGACTGAACTCTCCACAGAAGAGGAAGAAAATATTTCATTATCTTAAACAGTTTAAGAACGATGTAATTTGTTTGCAAGAAACTCATATCAAGTCAACTGATCAAAAATATCTGATCAACTCAAAACTTGGTCAACATTTTGCAGCTTCTGCTATGGAAAAGAAGAATGGTATAGTTGTATACTTAAGAAAAGATATGAAAGCTGAATTAATAGAAGCAGATCCCTTCGGAAGATATATTGCTTTAGACTTGATCTTAGAAGGGAAAAAGACATTACTTTTGGGAATTTATGCACCCAATCAACAGCAAGATAGATTCTATAGAAATCTTCATGCTAAATTAGTACAGTGGGACTATAGTTCCTGTATACTATTGGGTGACTGGAATGGAGTGATAGACACTAAGAGAGATAAGAAGATTTCCCGCCTAAATACCAAGATGCGAGCAAAGTTACCCAAATCCTTCTTTGACATTATGGATGATTTTGAATTGAGAGATATCTGGCGAGAAAGAAATGCAGAGGAATATGACTTCACTTTCTTCTCGGACAGGCATCAATCCCTTTCAAGGATTGATTTTATTCTAACTACTAATGATTTGCTTTCTAGGGTCAAGAAAACAAAGATTGCAGCTAGAGTCCTTTCGGACCATAACCCAGTTTGGATGGAGTTGGGAAGGGTAGTGCAGGCAAGAAGGTTTTGGAGACTGAATGAAAATTTATTTAGATATGAAAACTATATTAATGATTGTAAAAAATTACTATCTGAATATTTTGTTTTGAATATGAATAAGGGTACATCTATGGAATTTGTATGGGATGCAAGCAAAGCGTATATGAGAGGAGTTTTGATGAATATAAATAAAACACATAGAAATAAGCAAGGGTTAAAACGAACAGAACTGGAAGAGGAAATTAAGAGAAAAGAGCTGGAGTTAACAAGGAAACCAGACGATACAAAGGTTAAGGAAACTATTAACATATTAAAATCTCAATTTGACATGTTGATCTCTGACCAGGTAGCTACTAATTTACTATATGCAAAACACAATACTTTTTGTAATGCAAACAAACCTGGCAGATGGTTAGCTTATCAGATTAGGAAAAAAAGGAAAACTCGAAATATATCTAAAATGATTTACAGAGGGAAGGAGGTGTTCCAACAGGAAGAGATTCAAAAGGCTTTCTGGGAATTTTTTACAGAACTGTATAAAGGGGATAAAATTAATGGTTTAGACATAGACAAATATTTAGACAAGGAGAAAATACCTTCAGTTAGAGAAGAACACAGGCAAAAATTGAATCAACCAATAACCTCGGGGGAAATCCTGCAGGTAATTAAGCAATTAAAGCCAGGGAAAGCACCAGGTACAGATGGCTTGACAGCGGTTTACTATAAAAACTTACAGTTAGAAATGGTAGAACCTCTTAGAGAATTATTTAATATGATTCAAACGGAAGGTAAAGTCCCTCCATCTTGGAAGACAGCGTTTATATCTTTGATACCCAAAGAAGATCAAGATACTACTCAACCCAAAAATTATAGACCCATTTCATTACTGAATGTAGATTATAAAATTTTTACTAAAATATTAGCAAATAGGTTAATGTTGGTCATTCAACAATTGATACATACGGACCAAACAGGTTTTATACAAGGGAGACAGATGAAAAGTAATGTCAGATTAATTATTAATGCATTAGAATATTTGGGAAAGAACAACCAGATCCCTGCTGCGTTTATATTTTTGGATGCTGAGAAGGCCTTTGATCGAGTTAACTGGCAATTTCTGTTGAAGATATTGCAAAAAATGCAGATAGGAGATAATTTTTTACAGTCAATTAAAGCAATATACCAACAGCAAACAGCACAAATCATAGTCAATGGAAGTTTAACAGACTCTATTCAAATTGGAAAAGGTACAAGACAGGGTTGTCCTTTGTCCCCATTATTGTTTATTATAACTTTGGAAGTATTGTTGAATAAAATACGGGGCTTGGATGGTTTAAAAGGGATCAAGATTAGGCAGCAAGAATATAGAGTCCGCGCTTTTGCGGATGATTTGGTCATAATATTGGAACAACCGCAGGAATCCAGTAGGGTTTTAATGAATACGATTAATCAATATGGTCAAGTGTCTGGCTTTAAAATAAACTTAGGAAAAACCAAAACATTAGCTATAAATATGAATATTAAACAAAAGGAAGAATTAGGAGTGATGCTAGGATGTGAGGTAGTTAAAAAAGTCAAATATCTTGGAGTTAACATTTTAACTTCAAATGGGAAGTTATATAAGCATAATTATGAACCACTTTGGCATAGCATACAGACAGAGATGAAAAAATGGGAGAAATTGCACTTATCTTTGCTGGGCAGGATAGCGGCAGTGAAAATGAACATTTTACCAAAATTTTTATTTCTTTTCCAAATGTTACCTATACTTAAAAAAGATGCGAACCTTTTAGAATGGCAGAAGGGTATCAACAAATTTGTGTGGGCAGGAAAGAAGCCGAGGGTAAAGATGAAAATAATGCAAGATGTACGTGAGAGAGGAGGACTGAAACTACCTAATTTAAAACTATATTATGATGCAGTGGTATTATCTGTAATTAGTGATTGGATTCATTTAACCAATGATAGAATATTGAACATTGAGGGACACGATCTGGTATTTGGTTGGCACGCTTACCTGTTATTCAACAAAAAATTGGATAAGAACTTTAAAAGTCATATTTTAAGAAATGCTTTATTGCGGGTTTGGAAGAAATACCAATATAAATTAAATGACAAGATACCCATGTGGGCAATTCCTAGACATGCAATTGAAAATATGAATACAGCACAAAAACAGGACAGATTTACTTACAGACAGCTTCTTACCTCGGAAAGGGGGGTATTACAATTAAAATCTTTAGAGGTATTAAAAGAGGAGAAGGTAATTCAAACATGGTTCCAGTATGGGCAATTACAGGCTAGGTGGAAAATAGATCAAAAAATTGGTTTTATTCAAGTTGAGGATAATCTGTTTAAACAAATAAGAGATCAAAGCTTAATGCATATAAAGAGGATATATAATGTATTAATACAGATGGATTCGGAAACAGAATTAGTTAAAGATTGTATGATAAAATGGGCTCAAAATATTGAGGAACCAATAATGTTGGATACATGGGAAAGAATCTGGGTAAGAAATGTGAAATTTACACAAGCTCAAAATCTGAGAGAAAATTTTTACAAGATGTTCTATAGATGGCATTTAGATCCTAAAAAGTTGGCTTCTATGTATCCGAATGTACAGCCTAAATGTTGGAGATGTGGTTCTCTCGATGCTACATATTATCATATATGGTGGACCTGCCAAAAGGTTAAAGCATTTTGGATAAAAATATGGTGGGTCATGCAAAATGTTTTTAAAAGAAGGATAAAGTTTAGTCCTCAGTTATTTTTACTAGGTATATGTACTGACTTTACAGTGGTAGAGACCAATTTGACTCTGCACCTGATAACTGCAGCAAGACTGTTGGTGGCGCAATATTGGAAGAAGGAAGACTTGCCTACAATTCAAGAATGGACATTGAAAGTAACAAACTTAGCTGAAATGGCTAAAATATCGGCATATCTCAAAGATCATTCAAATGAGAGATATAAACGAGACTGGAAAAAATGGATTGACTATATACAAAATAAATACGGGACTAAGAAATTCCAGTTAGCCTATGCTTAAGATCAGAAATGATTTAAATTGTTTAAAGTTAGTTCAGTAAGAAGAAGCTAAGGTCAATCTAGAATGTTATTAATTTCTTTATTTCTTTTTTCTCAATAGATTTTAGACTGTGTTAGTTAAAATTCTATACCGTGTACGGGTTCTGGGAAGTCGGGGGGGGGGGAAGGAGGAGGGGAGGTGGGGGGGTGGAGGGAGGGAGGGGTATACACACAAAAAAAAATTGTACTTCAATGTTTTAATGATTGACAAATGATGACATATTTGTGTTTTTTTTTTTAAAGAAAAATAAAGAAATTATTCACAGAGAATACATGCAGAGAATTATGAAGAATAGAAGACAATCTATCCATATAATATTCATTTTCATCAAATTTTCTTCTCAAACAATTGACCAGGTTCTATTCTAATAAGCTATATTGAAATATATACTTGGGTACATACTTGGGTATATATTTGTTTTTTAAAGATGGACGTTACTTGTGGTTTTTTGGGAACAGAATTAATGTTAGAAAATACTTTAAAGACATTTCAATTCAACAAAGTCTCTCTCAGGTCTACTTCCAGTCACGATGTTTTTTATCTTGTTTATCAAGTGCAAACATCATTGTTGAGACTAATGGCTTGCTCACTAAACAAATATTTAATTTGTTTCCAGTGAACTGCGTCTATGGCCACAGATGACCCAGCAGGCATTTCAGGGCAACCTGGAAATTGCTAGTGAATACAAGGATGGTGATGTATGGATAAGTTGAGTTGACAAAAACATTTTAGTATATGTCTTATGCCACCGTGGATTTGTATTCTCATCAAAGAGCTATATTTTAACTGGCATTTGCATCTAGTAATGATGAGCATAAATAGAGTATGGAAAAACAAAGACATCAGCTTGACAACCAAATTGTTGGTCTGCACCAGGGGTGGTTTCCTACTGGTTCACCCCAGTTCAGTGGAACCGGTAGTGGAAATGCCGACTGGGTCTCCAAACTGGTAGGGATGGCATGCTCGCCATGCCCCCAAACCAGTTCCCCAGTTGCTGCAACATCTTTTTTTGATGTTTTAAAATGTTCTGCGCATGCGCAGACCTATTTATAGGTAACTGCACATGCGCACCAAATCGGTAGTAATGCCGGCAGAACCCCATCCCTGGTCTGCACTGCTATATTTCCCATAGCTATCTAGTGTTGCAAAATTTGGACCATGAAAAATTAGGCAGAAAACTTGACTTATTCAAGTTGTAGTATTGAAGAAGGCTCCTGTTCATTTTTTGTTAAGCAAAGGGGACAAACAAGCAAGTAACAGATGTATTATTGGAAGGCAAAATCACAAAAATCTTACTTATTTTCACCATGTCAGGTGATCAAACTGATTGGGAAAAGGCATTTATGCTCAGCAGTAAAAACAAATGAGGGCACCAAAAACACCGTGACTGGACACCCTTAAAGCTGACAACAGTCACAGCATAAAATTGAAAGAAACCATACAAAATCAGAAAATGTGGAGAGAGCCTAGTCCATAGAATTGTCAAGAATTGGACACAGTTGAATAGATACCATCATCATCAATCTTCTATATACATCTATACAGTCCTAGTCATATAGATTTATACTTCAGGAAATTTACTTCTAAGGTAAGCTAGCCTTAAGGCTTCTATTCTAAACACAATTAGTAGAAAGTAATTTTTAGTAATACAAAAGGAGGAAGTCAGTAGATGCTTAGAAAGTAATTGCATTGACTGTGACGGCTAGATTTGAACTGCTGGATGGAAGCAAAGAAATTGGGCAGTTCCAAACTGCTTCTCTCCTGTGCTGCTCCTACCAACTTCAGAAACTTGGATCTGTGTTGCAATAGGTGGACAGTGGGGCCAGGCAGCTGGTGGGGCCACATTACAGGACTAATTGGTAATTCTCCTAGTCCAATTTGCTCTTCCCCACTAGATTGAGATGGCAAACCTCAGTGGCTGGCTTCTATGTGGAATAGTCTATCAGTTCCTGCCTTTTCCTTTCAGGGATTGTCCCCTTGTCATTATTTCCTGTACCTTTCCTTCATATTTACATACATGAATGCTTTTACACACGGAGGGGGGGGGAGTAAGGGAGATGGAGAGAGAGATTTAGCCCTCTCATATTACATCTTTTAGCATTTACACAGACTGTTTCTATTTTTAATCGTTTTGGTCAGCTTTTGGTACCCTTGTGGTTCCAACACTACAATAATCAAAATTAATAAGGAACAGGATGTTCTTTCGTTTCCACTTTCCTCTGTAGGACCATGGAAACTTCATAGCAATGCTGAGCTCATTGTTTAGTTTCATACAAACAAAGTTCTAGTGTTCCTACTTGTAATGTAAGGAAATAAAAGGAAGGCAACACAGAAAGACCTTAACCTATGACCTACTGATTCAGCTACTGATTGAAGTTGCAATGCCACTGAACAAATGATCGTTACAACCAGTCCTCAGTTCCACCCATCCTAGCGCCCCATGGTTGCTTGGTTGCAATCTGGGCATTTGGCAATCTGTTTGCACTTACGACCAATTGCCAACTATGCTAGGCAGGAGTTTGCTGTTTTTCTAGGCCAGAACTGCACAATGTTGTCCTCAACCCATCAGCAACCTACCACAAAGAAAACATCCGCCCATGTTTGTTACCTCCATGTCAACAGTAGTATTTTCTCACTTCTGCCACATGCTGTGCTTCATTTTGTTATAGGTGATCCCTTTGCTCCAAACAGCTATTGTCTGATGAGCATGCCCCTGCCCTTTGAATTTGGATGCAGCCCTCCATGTCAATCATCTGAGATACAAAGCTTCCTGCTCACCACCACCACTTCATAAGGAACATTTTCATGCTAAACTGCCCTTTTCTCCATTGATAAAATTGTGTGTTTTCTTAATGTTCATTGGTGGTGCATTGAAACATTGGACATTGCTTTTTTTTTTTCTTTTAATATCCCTAGGTAAGTGCTGAGGCTATTTGCTGCCCTCATTTCCCCTGTACTAATTGTCAAATAAGAAAAATTTTGAGCCGTATGAAATTGACAAGAGTTCACTGTTCTTCTTTTAGAAGAAGGTGATGGAAGAATAGGTAACTGGAAGAACTAAGAAACTGTGGGTTCCCCACTGATGGATTTGAACTGCTCAGAATAGGAAATCTTTATACTGAGCCTGGGATTGGAGAAGATGACTTCTAAAATCCCATATAACTATGTTATAATCCATATAACTATGGCTCTATGATGTTAGCCATTGTTTGCTCATGCAAATGGAAACCATGTATCCTCAAAGATCCATCCACAGAAAGAAAAGTGATCAGTCCTTATTTTTGCAGCATGTGTAGGAGAGGCAAATAAGTATGGGAATCCACTAATCGGAGGCCATCAAGATAGAATACCTGGCCAACAGAATTGCTTGAAATCCAGACACCATTTTTTTTAAGCTAAAAGTACCATTCATAAACAGATTAAGACTGCTGGGAAGAATTGCACTAAGAACTTTACCTGCCAGGAAATAATGTAGCAAAACAATTTACATTTCTTTAATAGACTAGTTTATTATACAATTGAAAAAGACATTTTCTACAAGCTTATGTTGAATATTTTTCACATCAATCATGGAGAAAATATTCCGAACTTCCTAATAACTCTATAAACTCACTTAAAGTGCCTTCCACTGAAATATTCATGGATATAATATTGAATGAATTCATATTGTGCTGAAAATTCCTCTTGGTGTTCAGCAGTGTTTTTCAACCTTGGCAACTTTAAAATTCCTTGTTGGCTGGGAAATTGTGGAAGTGGAAGTCCACACATCTTAAAGTTACCAAGGTTGAGAAACACTGATTTAAAGTACCGTCTAGCTAGTATATCTGGGAAATTGTTATCCATTGAAGCTGTTAAATCACCCTTGCTTTAAGAGATGAGAACTGGGGAAGATAAAATGTCCATCACCCATACCTCCACTCCCTCTGTATGTATTACACAATTCACTTGGGTTTGAGTATGAGGCACATGGGTGGGTTTATGAACACAGCATGATCAGGGCTCAATATATTTCAAATTAGATTCCATACTGATCAAAAGGGGGCAAGAAAAGTATTCTCTTCCTCTATCACTCTGATAGTTACAAAAACCCACACTTGTTGATGGATTCCAATAACATCCTCTAAATTTTATAGTGAAATCAGGCGAAGAATTAGGATAATCTAAACATATCTGTAGTATGAGTTCCTGATGTCAGAAGGGTATTCAAACCTCCCAAGAGAACATTCTTGCATGATGTGCTTTCCATTTATTTCTTGTAGAGTCACATTCTAGAATTCTATTAAGTAAAAAACCAAGACTTCCTGTCTCATTTAGTCTCTTAGGATATAGACAACCACCCACGGCTTAGCCAACAACATCACATGCCTAGAATGGCACTGCAAGGTGGAATTCAGTTTCTTCAGTGTAGGAGAGGATAGACTTAGTCAGTGCTACCTATAATATAACAGTTAATAACTTTATTTCAGGAAAACCAAGTGGGAAATATGTCCTGCATACAGAAAACAGCCAGGTAGCTATATCACCTAAAAACTATAAATCAAAGGAATTTATAAAATTATTTTAAAAATAGCATACCATTATTAATTATTATTTCATGATTAAACGTCTGTCTAAATACAAATAATGAAACATAACAGATAACTTGGAAACTGCCCTTTAAAATATATTATGTTTAGAATGTATCCTCCCTTCACAGAAATAAAATCAATCAATCAATCTGAAATTCATATTAAGCCTTTAAATACACATTTTCCACCTCCTCTTACAAAGTCAGTTCCTTTGTTGTTGCTGTTGTTCATAGTATACCAAGCAACGTTACAGAAGTCACACCTGTGAGAAACCTTTCGCAGGCCAAAACATGGGTCTTTTAGGTTTTTCATTTTCCTGTTTAAAAAAAAAAAGGAAACGAACAGGTGAATTTCAAATATGTAATTTTGATATGTATAAATCTGCAACTCTAGCATATCCTGATTTATTCAACAGTCTCTTCACAATGAAATTGTGGGTGTGCCTAAATAATAGACTCTACATTATGATAATATATGGAAAGTAACACCTTCATCTAAACAGTATTTGGGAATATATTCTCAAACACATCAACTCTACCAACAGCTTTGAATAGAATTAGCTTTGTGGCCATTTAGGTATGAGGGGAGTTTGCTCTTAAATTCTTACAGCATGTCTTCGTCTTCTTTTAGGCTGGATACACTCTTGCCTATATGAAGGCCACTGCAATCCTTCTGGGGTTGCTTGACTATTCTCGTGTTCCACATCTTCTAAATCAGAATCATCTTGTTGTACCAAGGGGAATTGCCTCATTGGATAAATTTCCTTGAGCTTGCTTTCAAAGAATATTTCCAAGCATCTTCCAGCCTCAGCAACCTCTGAATCAGGCTGCAAAAGGAACACCATAATTAATTTGTCATAATGTTATTTAGAATAATAAGTCTTTATTATTTTACCTGTTAAGGATATTTATTTTTAAAAACTAAATCACTTTATAGTAACATACATATATTACAATATAACAATAGCACTTAGACTTATATACTGTTTCATACTGCTTTACAGCCCTCTCTAAGCAGTTTTGCCCCCCACAATCTGTGTCTTTATTTTACCGACCTCGGAAGGATGGAAGACTGAGTCAACCTTGAGCCAGTGAGGATCAAACTCCTGGCAGTCAGCCGAATTAACCTGCAAATACTGCATTCTAACCACTGCACTACCACAGCTCATGTATAAAGCCAAAAGATTAGTTGCAACAAAGAGTAAGAAAAATGGTCAACAGCAATAGCATGTCAAAATAAACAATACTATATGTTAGCATAATATATATAGTGGTATCTCAGTACTCATCTTAATTGGTTCCAGGAGGCATGATAATACCAAAATTGATGAGTACTAAACAGTTTTTTCCCATAAGGAATAATGTAATGAGTCACAAGGCAGCCAACACCAACAAGTTCTAGCTTGTGCATCAAGTACAAAACAAACAATGAGGACAAAATGTTTGTGTCAAAATGCACTGAGTACATATTTGAGGAGTTCCAAAGCAGCTGAGAACCAAGGTACCGTTATAATATATATTATACTATGTAATGGACCCAGAGTGGTTGGTACATAAGTTTAATAAATTATCTGTTTACAATAATGTGAAGTTAGAGCTACCAGTTCTTCATCTGATGTTGACTTTCATATGCATCAAATTCTTTCAAAGAACCTAGAATGTCATAATGTAGAATATCATTATGTATCAGCATAGTATACGTGTGGATCCAAGCAATCTGGCCTTTTGCAACTGACAGGGAATTTTGTCAATGTGCACATTTTCTAAGCGCCTTCCAAAATTTTTTAGTATGGCACCCAGTATATTAGTAACCCACTGAGACCACCACAGCCACTATATGCATCTTTCATTTTTGATTTTCAGCTCTCGATATCTCTGATGTTCTCCAGTTTTTTCTTATATTCTACCATCTCATCACATCAATTATCCACACTTCCTTTTCAATCACAGTTAAATGCAGTGGGTTATCAACCAATTCTTTATCAGTTTATATTCAGAAATCTCACAATATTTTAATCTACTCGTTATCCACTACTTTTTCAACTATATGTTCCTATTTTTTCATACCTGGCATATGGTAATTTCTACAGATGCTCCAATGAATCATTTTAGTGACTGCTTTATGTCATTGACTGTAATCAGTGTGTGATCTCACATGAGCTGAGTATATTATTATAATGTGTACATTGAATATAATTTAAAATTATCAGCACATCAAAATGGTGATAAGAAGCGGATTCTTGTTAATATAAGAAATGAATGGCAGCTATGCACTGAAACAGAACACAGATTAACCATTCTTCTAGATTCCTTATCTATTGTCAAACTCAATATTTTGAAAACTAATAAAGTTTTAAAAGCTATTAATAGTCTCCAGGGCCCTACAGTTGAATGACAGGTTTTTCAGATTCAGTATTTTATTACTAGAAGTTTTTTTAAAAATAGATGAGGACAAGCAAAGATGACAATAAATTACAATTTGCTGAAGACATGTGAACTATAATGTCTAAAATAATACAGCAGGTACTAGTTCCCTCATTTTTTGTACCTTGATTTTTTTCTTTAAAAGCAGCTGGGCACAGAATAAAAGGATGTACTCCTTTCTCCTTTACTTCCCTTAAAATTATTTTGAATTACAGTTTTCAAAATTAAAATATTCAAACAAGAACTAATACCAGTGATTTTCTATATGCATCTTTTCTTATTGTACCTCTAACCAACTCCATATTTTCTTTATCTACAATATCATTTAAAAACTAAAATAAAACTATCCATTGCAAAAGAAAAGCCATGTCCTTTTTGTGTATAAATATGTGCTGAATTCTGGAATATTGGAACTTACATAGTTGAATGTTCCACAGTTCCAAAACATAAGACGCACATCAGCCACCAGCTCTTCTGAAGAGGTATAATGTAGTTGGTCTTCTTTCTGAAGTTTTTTCCGAATAGTGGACAAGTCCATGGGCTTCTTTATAATCTGATAATAATGGCGAGCCTGTACATAATCCCATTAGCAGAATATTTCATAAATCCCATAATGCTAAATCATTCACAAAACAAATATTTCCTTAATATTTGTAATTAGTAATTCTAATGAAACCTCAGAGTTTCTCTGGTACCTAAAGAAGCCCATAACTTATGCATATTTTAGAGTGAGGTCCCACTGGTTGATGTGGAGCTCAAGATGGTGTCATGTTTTTAAATTAATTTTTATTGGGAGAAAAGGGTAAACTTATTAAATACATGACTACAGAGTCATAATATTTCAATGAATTTTAATTCAATGTTTAGTCAAATTCAATGGAATAAAATTCAATTTACCTTTGTCATGACCCTGCTCCTAATTTTAAGGAGAGTGTGTTAGGAATATAATCTAATGGTTGGGTTGGCAATATATAAATCATGTAACAATGTTGTACCTGTTTCTTTAAATCATACTGTAAAATGTGATTGGTTGCTGTTTCCTCAATCGGCCATAAGAGGGAGCCAGAATGACTGTTAGCTCTCTGTTAGATGCTGGGCTGATCTGATCTGAGTGTTTTGGAAGCTGGCTGTTAGAAAGTGCCATGAGCTATTGTAAGTTTTTGCAACTGCTAGCAAACTTTGAGTACTGAACTGATTATATGATACTGTACTATGTTATTTGGATTATCCCTTAACTGAAAGACATTGATGACTGACTGTTTTATCCATGTATGACTTGGACTGTTTGATAGACTCTGATACCTGTACTTCCATGAAAGTAAAAGCCTATTTAAACTGCAGTGTCTCTGTATGCTGGTTTGTGTGATCTCCAACACAACTCTCACAACTCTTCTCTGAATGCACTCGCTCTCCCAACGGGGAGCTTACCTAACAGAGTGGCCACGTTCAATCCATTCAAAACAATGCAACCATTGACCCAAAATGTCTAGGGAGATTCTCAGTCATCCAGGTCATGGTTGTCCCAAAAATGCTCTTTTCAAGAGGCAACTGGCCTTCAGTTCTGACTGAAGAAGCTTCTTGGATAAAAAGCAAAATGTCTTCAAGGGAAAAAAATGACTTCAAGGCCAGTTGTCTCTTGAAAAAGACACCTTTGGAACATTGACCCCAAAAAACTAGCAGGCTTCTGCTTTTGACAACACTAACCATGTGAAATGTTATCTATATATGATTTTTTAAAAACATTTCCTCTGCACCTCTTTAGGAGAGATAGCAGGGATGAGAAAGAATCACAACCTTAAAACTCTTCAACAAAGCATGACTGAACCAATCAATTGAATGAATATCTTATGCTAACTAAGAGAAAAAGCTTTAAAAAGCCATGACCACTTGGTTTTTCTTGGATAGCAGATTGGTTGGCATGGCTTATTGGCAAGATTAGCCTTTTCTGTGAATGACAGATTATGTACTACTTATGGAACAATTACAAAAAAGTGATTATTTATTATTATTTAATAGAAAAATAGAATTATACCCAATTCTCTAACATAGCAACACTCTGTCCTTTCAAAAGAAATGTCCTTAAATAAATTATAACAAACAATAAAACAATTATTCCCCAAGTAGACAGAATTTATAGAAGTCATCAAATTTACTGGCCAACTACAGGTAGTCGTTAATTTACAACTGCTTGAAGTTACAACGGCACTGAAAAAAATGACATATGACCATTTTTCAGACTTATGACTGAAAAAGCATCCCCATGGTCATGTGATTTATATTCAGATGCTTGGCAACTGACAGTGTCCCTGGGTCATGTGATCACCTTTTGCAACTTTCTTAACAAGCAAAGTCAATGGGGAAACTAGATTCACTTAACAACTGGATTACTAATTTAACCACTGCAGTGATTCACTTAACAAATATGGCAAGAAAAAGTTGTAAAATGAGGCAAAGCTCACTTAACAAATGTCTCACTTAGCAACATAAATTTTGGGCTCAATTGTGGTCGTACGTTTAGGACTACCTGTACTGTATTCATATCAATATCAAAAAGCACATTGTGCCTCCTTCTTCCAGCTTTGTACATGCAGTACTGTATATGGAAAGAAAACTGGAATAGTGTTTGAAAGTCCATTGAATCTCCAAACTGCCTTTATATTCTTTTTTCTGTTTACAAATCTATCAACTGATTCAACTACAAGATTAGATCAATTTCTAATGTAACTGGCAATTTTGTTGAAACAGTTCTGCTCATTTACAGTAATTGGTAAAAGCATTTTCATTGTAAAAGGCAAAGACAAAAAAGACTGTAAACACTGAAAGGGTGGGGAAAAGGTAATCATTGATTGATAAGGTCATACTGACCAGAGAAGTTACTTCCTTCTGTATACTTACCAGGGGACTGACTGGTTCATGGAATGGAAGACTCAAGCTATTGCAGAACAGTGAAAGCACCAATTTTTCACACTTCTATAAAATACAAATCTACAATTAACCTATGTATAATAAATGGCTACATGAGCATTTATGTTCTGTACAAACATTTATACTGGCTTCAATCAAGAGTTTTTACACAGACATTTGAATTTCTTAATATTCCTAGTTTTTCATAGTATAATTCTAAAACAGGTTGATCTACGTGCAGCTCAAAAGAAATTCTTGGCTAGAGTCCACTCTTTCACTTCTATTGTTTTAGCATAATATCTATAGCACAATTCAGCGCACTGCAGTAATACAACTAGTTTACTTTACTGTAACATACTCTGAATGCAGTAGCCTTGATCCTATTAGCCTTTTGCAAGGCATGAAGTTGTTTCTCCAGGCATTCAGGACAGGAGGTTAGACTAGCTCTGCAGGTTTTGATTTGTGTTTTTGTGACTGGGGGTGATTGTTTTAATTTTGGGCATTGTGGATTATATGTTGGGGTTTGTGTTTTAATCTTTGTACATCACCTTGAATCACTATTATGACATGGTCAGCCGTACACATAATTTAAATAAACACATTCCAAGTTAAAAATTAGTACAATGTAAAAAATATCCCGCACATATTTTTCTTATCCCCTTTCATTTCATATTTGGATTTATTACATTTATTACATTTATAAATAAATGTAATAAAAGAGAAGAAAGCCAAAATAATTCAAAAACTGCTTAATTCATCTAGATAAAATTCAGTCCAGATCCTACTGTAACTCAAATCTGAGAACTCAGTTCTGCCCTGTTCTTAAAGAAGCTATTTCAGTGCTGTTTTCTGGGTCATGCAAACTTACTGAAAAGGGAAAATACATTATTGGCAAACATAGATTTGTCATTAATATTGTTGCCTAGACCTACCTTTTGGTCATATTCACCAAGGCCATAAACTGGTCTTGCTTGCATGAGTGTATTATAGTCAAATCGTGTGTTTTCACAATCATAGACTACCTCTGGTGTTTCCACATTGCGACAAAGTGTGCACACCCATTCACCTCTGCAACACAAAAAAAAACAAAACAATATGCACATTGGGCTACTGTACAGTTTGATTAAAATGCCAATGGTAGACAATGACTTAACCAACATTCCATTAGACTTCAGATTTTTTAAAATCTGAAATACTAAATCAGGGAAGAATTTTCTTTTACTCATTACTCCTGGCAAAAAAAAAATCCATTGCAACAAATAATGTAGAAATCTATATAGATTATACATTCCTTAAGTTATTATAACAAGTTTAATAACATAAGACAGGGCAGAGACATAAACAGGATTCACAAACATCAGAAGCAAAGAAAAAGTTATGATATCCTTTCAAACATACTTTATTGTTTGTAGGAAATTAGATTGTAATAACCTTTAAAAAATACCCAAACAAGTCTTTTTAATGTTTCTCCAACTAGTTATTCTCAATGTTTGTCTTGTTTCTTTTCAAAAACAAAATTTCTGTTTGAAACATATACACTGTGTTAGATTTTTTCTATAACCAGAGGTGGTATTCAGCAGGTTCTGACCAGTTCTGGAGAATCGGTAGCAGAAATTTTGAGTAATTCGAAGAACCGGTAAATACCACCTCTGACTGGCCCCACCTCCATCTATTCTCTGTCTCCCAAGTCCCAGCTGAGGGAATGGGGATTCCCATTTCTTTATCCAATATCCTTTCTCTGCCATGTCCACCATGCCACACCCACTAAGCCATGGCCACAGAACCAGTAGTAAAAAAATTTAAATCCCACTACTGATCCAAACTTAACATTGAGTAAATTCTTATTTATTCAAGATTTCCAAACAAGCAAACAAAATTAACAGGAAAGAAGCACTAAAAGTAGCACATCAGTTTAAGGACAGGTGTTTAATATTTGGGTATGTATGTTCTAAAGCAGCTCACTTGCAAAGATCTAGCCCTAAAGGAGAGAACAGTTATTTCTAATTCTGTTATACTCACACAGGAAAACTAAGTAATGCAGGAACATGGCATGAAAGATGAAACACCTTTGGGCAGTAATCACAACACAAAAGTTCTCCTCCATTTAGGCAAACAGCACAAAAATCTTCATTCTCAATAGTGTGATCTTCATGAGGAAGCCCAGATTTCTTCATATTATTACTTAGCCTGTGATCTCCTGAAGGAAGTAACACCTGTTCAGTCAGCTGGCTTGTGAGGATCCTGCTTTTCTCCAGGTTTTCTTCAAGTTTAGGATTTAGACTTTCAGATGAATGTCCTTGATTGACCTGGGATGAAAAGGGAAAACATTTTCACAAAAAGTGCTTGATATACTACAGAAGCTTACATATAGTACATTTTCTGTAGAGAATGTAATATATTAGTTTCTTCTGAAGACTGGATATTGGGCAGGTTTCCTGAGGTTTCAATTTACATAATCTGGAGTTAACACTTATTATATAATTCATTAATTTTCATTAGTTTTAAATGGCCTAACCAACATAGTCATCGGCTAATTATAAAGCTAAAATGTTAGCATCTGAATGGAAGTATACCTTATAAGTTAGACATATAAACTAGTGGTGGGGTTCAAAATTTTTACTATCGGTTCTGTGGGTGTGGCTTGGTGGGCGTGGCAGTGGAAGGATACTGTAAAATCTCCATTCCCACACCATTCCAGGGGAAGGTTACTGCAAAATCCCCATTTCTTCCCGATCAGTTGGGACTTGGGAGGCAGAGAATAGATGGGGGCAGGGCCAGTCAGAGATAGTATTTACTGGTTCTCCAAATTACTCAAAATTTCCGCTACCAGTTCTCCAGAACTGGTTAGAACCTGCTGAATACCACCTCTGATATAAAGCCTTCCTTATAGCCTAACTGGCCTTTTAATGAAAAAAGACTCCTTCCATTTAAAGAGGGAAAGAGGTTCAATGAAGACACACTAAACATGGGCGTCAAACTCACAGTGTGACATTGCTGTCATGTCATGTGATGTGATGTTTCACGATGTTTTTCCCTATTCATGGAGCTGGGGTGGGCATGGCTTGCATGTGACGCATCCGGCCCACTGGCTACCAATTTGACACCCCTGTCCATGATCCCCAGTAAATGCTACTAAATGCATTTGAATAAAATGAAAGAAAAAAACCCAAGTTAAGGCAGATAAATTGAATTTACCTTAATAGCCATGCTTGAAGACTGAGTACCACATTCAATAATCAACAGAAATGTCCCATCATGTGTACTTTTCTGTGGCTGCAATTTAAAAATTGGAAGCTCTCCAGATTCTGATGTGCATATCTTCAATCGTTCCAATCGCACATATGGAATTTTCACTTCTTTGGCACAAATTCTAAAAAGTGTTAAATAGTGGATCAACTTTATCAGTTCTATGGGTCATTCCTCTATCTTACCTTTATCACTGTAACACAATTCGGCAAATTAAGTCAAAATGTTCTATTTTGTTAATATTTAAATCAGTACTGATATTTTAACATTGTTTTTATTAATTTATTTATTTCCACACTATCATTTCTACACAATAGTAAGCTGTTAGCACATTTCCACATTCAAATAATTTTTATACTGACTCCATCTATTCGTAATTTTGGAATGATGTCTAGACAGAAAAAAGAAATTATGATTTCTTACAATGCATATGAAGGAAATATCTGATTTTAAGAGACATATACAATTGCTAAATTAGATAAATTAAAGTGGAAAATGGAGTTGTATAATCATAGTAATGTTATAATTTTTGCAGGATATATAATTCCTTTGAATTAGTGAGACATTTATGCCACTCCTATCTTATTAGGTATGGTACTAAACATAATAGCTAGATACATTTAGTATTCACATCTGCAGTTTTACAGACAAATTTAGTTTTCCATTTACTGTATAATTTGGATTAATTCATGTTTCATACATTTCTCTCCTCTAGAATTGCTTCATTCTACCTTGATTATATCAACACTCGATTAATTCCAATTTACATACTTTCTAAATGAAAAAAAAATTCTTTTCTTAAATTCCTTAAAGTTGTAGGATCCATTAATTCTGATTACCTGTTGTTCTCACTAGTTTTAATTTCCTTTTCAAAATGTTCTTCTTCACAGTTAGGACTATCTACAAGAAATAAAATGAGTAAAATAACACAAAGCTACCTTGATTAAAGAGAAGATTTTTTTTAGCAATCAAAATACAGACCTATAGTAAATTTCTCACAGAAGTACAGGTAGTTTTCAACTTCAATTTGTTTAATGATGGTTTGAAGCTACGATGATACTGAAAAAAATGACATACAACACATCCTTGAAGTTACAACTGTCTCTCTCTCTCGCTCTTTCACACACACACACACACACACACACACACACAGGGTTACAATTCAGACACTTGGCAACTGACTCACATTTACGACAATTGCAGCACCTTGTGATCACATGATTGGAAATTGTGATTTTTTTTTTCCAGCCAGCTTATAACAAGTAAAGTCAGTTTGTGTGTGTAATTTGCTTAATAACTACCGGTATGTGGTTTGCTTAATGACCATGGCTGCAATAAAAATGGTTGTAATCAGGTCTGGTCACATGATTGCATCACAGTCATCAAAATTCTAGTCCCGATTTTCATAAATTCAGGATTATCTGTAAGATTTGCTCCAATGGAATCCACTGGAACATGAACAGGTGTATTCCACAGAATTTCTTACTGTTGCCTCAAAATATTTCTTAGTTCAAAAGACGTGAACAAGGTAGTGAGAAAGTTGCATACAGGACAAAGATAGCTACATTTTGACGACAATGTGCAGATAACATGAATATCAGAAGTTGTAATTCTGGGCTTTTTTAAAAAAAAAGTATGTCACATTTACTGGACTTAGATTGGTATGCATATCCTTAATTCCTTCCTTCCGTAGTCCATTAACAGAGAAATCATGTAAGAAGAGAGAATTCATGGCAGAACAGCTCCAAATGCTTGTTCAATTGATGCTCCAAAAACTATAAAGAAGGAGGGTGAGTTTTTGCTTTAAACTTAATCCACTGTTTGCTTTTAACATTTACAACAGTTCCAGGGATTTTCTCCAATTACAGGAGAATATTGAGAAATAAGGGCTTTGTATCCAGCAGATACTGACTCTGCTTTAATATGTCACTCAGGTGATCGTTTTAGTTCCTCACACAGCTATATTGGTGGAGCTCATCCCTGGAAGTCAAAGGGAATTTGACGTTTTCTTTCCTGTCAGCATGCAAATTTCTATATTCGTTCATAGGAAAACTTAGAATATCTATGATTCTTGAAACTTCTTAGGGATTATAGGATTGTATTCTAATACATGAGGCAGGAAGGGCTGGAACAAAATGTTCTTGGACTCTATTAATATAGAGATTGTTTTGTTTTTCTTTATACTTATGAATCTGCTTTTGTGTTTTCCCGAAGAAGGGGGCATTGCTAATCTTATTTATAATACTGACCATCATTAAGTGTCAATATGTTTACCTCAGAAAGTAAATGCTTTTTACAAAAATCTTTATTAATAAAGCAACATTACAAAAATTAAGATACATTTAACATATAACATATCTAAAAATAGACTGATCTATTCACAAAGTTTCCCTATTTCTGACCAGACACAAGTCTAAAATCTTATCAACTCTCAATTATGAATCTTAAATTCATAAAGTTATTATCTGAGAGCACAAGTCCTCCACTGGCAACAACGTTAGTGTCTGGAGGAAGCTAGGAGCTTGGTGGTTTTCCAACGGCCTTTGCTGTCAGCAAGGAGCACTGCTGGGGTGGGATCCAACCACGGTGAAGACCTTTACTGCATTCAAGCAGGCGGAAATCTGCTGGTAGTTCTCCTTCCGGCAGTAGTCAGCAGGAAGCCACAAAATGGGTGTTCTGGGGTGGGGGCAGGGAAGAGTCAGTTTTAGGTCTACTGGATACAAAGCCATCCTATTCTCTCAAATGGACCTAATTGGTCCTGTCAGCTATACCAACCCTGGAGTTGTCATAAATAATAGCCCCTCCCTAAATGGGAAAGGAGAATATTATAAATTCAAAGATCCACTGGGGCAAAAAAGCTAAAGGAAAAAAAATGGTTCTGTCTGAGATAAGACAGCAGAGCTTAAGATATAGCAGAATTCAATAGCAGTTTCATTCTGAAAGAATTGCCATCAATGGTATCCTTGTATAGAAAATACATATAGCCTAATTTGGATGTTACTAGAGCCTGAATGACAGTTGGCAGATCTGTTGAAAATGTCTATTCATTCTACAAAATTACATCACTTTTACATTCCGTAAACTGGCCTTACAATACTAGTTAATCACAATGAATAAAATATGCAAAGGAGGATGATCAAGTGATGGTGATGGTATCTGGATGCTTCCAAAATATCATTCTTGAATAGCCAAACTCCCTGCTACCTTTTCTATCTTAATGCATAATAAACTTTTCTCTGCTACTTCTCTTCTCAGCAGTAGTATAACATTACTGATAACATTTAAAATTGTATTGTATCATTTTTTTTTACTTATTATGTTATCAGGCTCATTCAAATTAACAGATCTCTAATATACGGTAATAGATCTCTAATATTAAATCAAGCCTAGACAAATATTCTATTTGTCCTATTATTAGCAGGGAAGTTGATTCATGTTTACTAAAGGCCAGTATAGTGGACTTTAATAGAAAACATGGGACAATTACAGAAATTATAATTTAATTTATGGTTTCTCATTATAAAACATTTGTATTTTCAGCAGCAAATCTTGAAATAATTATGCTATGCAATATATGATTTTAAACATCCATGAAATAAAAAGAAAAGTCTGGTACCTTCAGTGTGTCCTGGTTTGGGATTAACAGATTGCATGAAGGTTGTATTGCTGATAAGTAAGGGAGGGGAAGTACATGGCTGAGTTTTCTTCACTGAGAGATTAATAGGCTCTTCCAGAATATTTTGTAAAGGAAGAGCCATTTCATTCATGTCTTTTGATTGCGCAGTGACAATATTGCTCCCAAGAGGATAACTCACATGGCTAAACTCTTCATTTTCCAGCTGGTAATTGAAGAGAAAAAAATAAAATTTGCAAAATATTTTATACATCAACAAAATAATCAATATAAAAGCAGAATTATTTTATTCCGTCTCAGAATGCTTCACTCTGAGGGACACACAAGCATGAGTTCAAATAAATTAAGATCTTTGAAAACCACAGATCTACAAAAAAAATTCACAAATGTCTCAACTTCCTATCAGTATCAGGCTAATTCTATGTGGCAACGGCAAATTACTTATTTAACACTGCAAATAAAATTCCTTGGAATTGTTCATGAAAATCCAAAGTCTAACTTTTCTTTGAAGGAGACTTTTAACTTTTTACCATAAGAACAGAAAAGTCACGCAAGGATTCTAGTGATCTCTATGTCAAGAAATAAGAAACTCTTGGCAGGAATTTGATCTGCATTGGAACTTTTGAAATTAACTGGGTTTATACCAAAGGCACCTTAGTACTGAAGTTCCAGATAACTTAAATGAGACTGCATAAAAATACTGGCACAATTTTTAAGATTCTAACAAACTTAGCAGATATTTTTTCAGCTATGTGGTGGTTTAGCAAATAAACTAGAATGACCATTCTTGTGATTCCCCCCACCCCCCACCTCCCACTTCCGTCCCTACCAAATGATTATCTGATGTATAACTATTCTTACCTTGCAAACTGGGTTTACCAAAGGCATGCCACCAATTGCTAAATGTTCAATATTTTCAGAACTCAGGGTCCTCGTTCTATCCAAGGACAGATTATAAGTAGATACAGATTCAGGAAGCACTTCAGAGACGTGTGATACATTCTGGGGCAGGCTAGGTGTTGCACTGCAGATTTCTTTTGCCTGTGAATCAGCTTGTCTGGGTGCCCTCGATGAAGATAAATCAACCTCTAAAATGTTTGGAAAACCCACTATGTTCATTGAAGCTGACCGCTGGGGGAAGAGGGGAAGAAAAAAGACCATAGGAAGCTCAGTATTCATTGCAACATTAATTCTTTCACTATGAAGGTTTTTGTAGCTTGATTGCAATATTAAAATATTTAATTGTTTTATCTTGTTGAACACCATTCTGAATGTTTATCATAACAATGATCTATTTTAAATGTTTGAATCTACTAAAAGGTTCCTCA
Source organism: Thamnophis sirtalis (assembly GCF_051295495.1). Lineage (NCBI taxonomy): Eukaryota > Metazoa > Chordata > Lepidosauria > Squamata > Natricidae > Thamnophis > Thamnophis sirtalis. Next base: position 83,092,360 of record NW_028261381.1, read on the forward strand.
AATATCGGTCAACATATGTTTTTCTTAAAATTCATTCATTTATTCATGGACAAATCTCCTAACAGAAAAGATCTTTTGTCATCTCATATAAAAATAGAAAATGCTTCTTTTTGAAATTATACACACTTAAAACCCTCAGATATAAAATTTAAAAGCAAAATAAATGGCTTTTCACAATAATTATGTTAATAAAGTTGCAAGTACGTACGTAATCTTCAAGTAAATTTTACAAAATTATGATTTTTCAACAAGTTGTATTTTGATTTATTTTATATAGAAGGAAAGAAGATCGGTTTTTTTCTGTTATTATATAAATATGTTATTTTTCCTATGCTAGGGCACAATTTTTAATATAAAACTATTTGTTTTAAAATATTTGTATACTATTTCCTATTTTTAAAAAAATCTCAAAGCCATTAACAATAAAATTGCAATCTATCTTAACACCTGATTTAATTATATATTTGAGTATTTGAGTATTTATTGAACATTTATAGGCCGCCCTTTTCCCTGAGGGGACTCAGGGCGGCTTACAACAATGAGGGAAGGGAGTGCAAAACAAGACATACAAGAAAAACGTGAGTAAAAAAAAAATTAACCATAAAACACAACATTCACTCAACATTCGGGCGGGGTGAGAGTAAAATCCTATCCCCAGGCCTGACGGGATAGCCAGATCTTGAGGGCTGTGCGGAAGGCCTGGACTGTGGTGAGGGTACGGATCTCCACGGGGAGGTTTGATATGTTTGATAGTAAAGAAGCTTTTTCGCTCAGTAAAAACATTCTATCAAATTCACCATTTTCAAAAATTTGCCAGATGGAAGACATTTTTTCTTTAAATTCCTTGTTTACTTTTCTCTCTTCTTTTCTTGTCTTAAGTTCCCTATTTTATTTCTTGTTTTTTTCCTACTCTGCCACTAATGTCTATGGGAAGGTGATAATGGGTCCAATCCTAGGATATTTTGAGACAATGGAAGTAATTTTCCTGGGAAAATTAAAGTGCTACATATGTAATAAGAAACATAAAAAGATGGTTTGTGAGTTTATGTGTGTTTCAAAGTAGCAATTGAATTATGTAACAAATGAACTGCAGCTATGGACACTGCATGCTGGACATTCAACCCAAACATGTAAGCATCATGAATTTCTGATATGACATCTCGAAATAACTATTCATTCAGCAGCCAGCTGGTGTGCTTCTAAATCGAATGCAACATTATTCTGAGTCAAATATAATGGACAAATTCATAAATGAAACTTCATTTTAGATTTTCCTTAATTCTTTGTTTATTTACAATCTTAAATCAGCTGTTTTTTGCATTTAATCAGAATGCTTTTTCTTACAGAACTGCATGAAAACTGCCTTGTCACAAGAAGAGTTATCCCTTTACGCTTCATGCTTTTACCGATGTACAAAAATAATTCTAAAATGAAGCTTTTTTCCTCAGGCATATTGAAAACTTTTAGATTAATTCCCAGAACAAAAAATCATTGTCTTGTAAAATTTGGATTTGATAGATACAATAATAACTGCTCTTAATACTCTGTGTGAGAATTGTTTTCTTAATATTTTAATGAATAATTTTAAATCTAATAAGCCTATACATACTTTGAGAATTAGTTTCTCTAATTGTTCATATTATTGTGAGATTTTCCCTATAAATCTTTCTATTAATTTTTCATTAGAGAACTCTATTACAAAATATGGAACACTACATATATGATAGAGTTATAGTATTTGGTTCATCTATTGATTTGTGGAACTTTCATAGACTGTGTGTTCTGAAAAAAATTCTTCCCAACTGGAGATTCCATATTTGTAGAATATTAGAGATATTAGAGCTTCCAAGTACTAGAGTCAGGATTTGAAGTATCTCCAAATATCCCAAAATTTTGTAACTCTCGTGTGACTACTCTATGTATTATTGGGTACAGTATTACAGTAAAGTATTAACCGCTTATCCTTGATTGGTTCCAGTTAAAATTGTTATATCTTCCCTGCCAAACCCTGTCCTGCTTTCTGCTTTGAGTGCCTTCTAAGTTACTACAAAACAATACTGTTCTGATTTGAGAATATGTCATTCACAAGCAAAAATTTTCGTTTCTTTCTTCTGACTTGCTGCCCCTTCCAGCATACACCAGTCAATGGGGAAAAAAACCATCAATGTGGCATCTCTAACTTCAGGCCTCTCTCATGGTCCATTTTCCTTGGCTTGAGTTGATGGATCCACCTCTTATACCCCACTTGGGCATCTCCAAAGTTTAAGTAACAAGCATATGGGAAGGGACCAGGGCAGAAATTGCTCCAGAAAAAACAAAAAAATGGTTTTATAAGTAGAATAGAATAACTAAAACTGATTTGCTGATGAGCAACACCTTTCTTCCTTTAAGGAGAGGGAAGAAGGTACAGAACATGACAGCAATGTTCCAATATCTCAGGAGCTGCCACAAAGAAGAGGAAGTCAAACTATTCTTCAAAGCACCTGAGGTAGAACAAGAAGCAATGGGTGGAAACTAATCAAGGAGAAAAACAACTTAGAACTAAAGAAAAATTTCCTGACAGAACAATTAATCAGTGGAACAACTTGCCTCCAGAAGTTGTAAATGCTTCAACACTGAAGGTTTTTAAGAAGAGATTAGAGAACCATTTGTCTGAAGTGATGTAGGGTTTCCTGCCTTAAACAGGGGGTTGGAATAAAAGACCTCCAAGGTCACTTCCAACTCTGTTATTCTATTCTAAAGAACATGACAAATAAAAGGAAACTAGCAAGGAAGTAAACCCCTACTTTTCCCCACAATAAAATAGTGAAGATGAATGATGCTTTGTCTTGTTAAAAGACTGGAGAAAAATTGATATCAAAAGCAAAGAGGGGAATAGTTACAGATCTAGAACTAACTTTGGGATACAAAGTGCTAATAAGGCAAAGACTGAGGAAGAAATGGTTGAATGCTGGAGAGTGACCAGAGAAGTATATCCTTGTCCCTGTAATTCCAAAAATATGAGTCTGGTCCAGTGGTGGGTTTCAAAGGTTTTTAGAACCTCTTCTGCAGGTGTGGCCTGCTTTGTGGGAGTGGCTTGCTGGCCATGTGACTGGGTGGGAGTGGCTTGCCAGCTATGTAACCAAGTGGGAGTGGCTTGGCGCTTAGCAACCAAAATGTTGGCTTAGAAACACTGGCATTTGAAGCACGCAAGTCTTAAAGCTGTCAAGTTACAAGACCCTGGCACCCCTAACCATTTAGAAAAAAAAACCCCAGGGGTGTTCAAACTTGACAGCTTTAAGACTTGTGGACTTCAACTCCCAGAATTTCTCCTCTCGCTCTTCATCTTGATGATGTGCAGACGAGCGGGGGTAGAGAGCTGGAACCGGTTCTAAACAGCACTGTAGATTTGTGGAACCTCTTCTATAGAAGAGGTTAGAACTGGCAGGAACCCACCCCTGGTCTGGTCACATCCATCCAAGATATCAGGATGATAAACTGCAAAGGTGTTTTTTGCACACTGGGGCTATCCTTAGATGGTGTTGAAAAGTGAGGAAATATTTCTTTGTTACTGGTACAGCTAATTATGCTGTACCAGTTCAGCATAGTCTCAGCTAGTCTCACCCATGAATGAGATCAGAGCAACATCTTGGTAAGTAATGACAGTGTCACTGTTAAGGTATTGTGTTGTGACTAAGTTCAAATATGAAGAGGAGCTTGGGAAAGACCCTTGGTACTTAGACTCAAATTACCAATAACATTAAAGAATTTAAATCCTATTAATAGCATAGTTACATGGAAAATATAACTCCTTAAGTCAATAAAAACATTAATCTTACTAAAAGAAGGAAGGAAAAATCGCGGGGAAATTGGAAATGAAGCTATCAAATTGCCTAGTTCTCTCTGGATAAAAGTTAATTTTGTGATATCAATAATGAAGAAACTATGCATTGCCCAATAAAATGTGTACATGAAATGTTGTACATGTGTGTGCTTACTTATCTAAGATCCTGGCAAGATCTGATAAATTTTCATGCTGATTCACAAAGCTATTGTCAAGGATGCAATAAAAATGTATTGGGAGTAAGGCTCATTAAGTTCAATTAATTATCTCCTTAAAATGATCATTCCTTTTTCCGCTAGGAGGAAAGGGAGAGGAATCTTCCCCCTGTGTTTTTTACTGCCCTAAATTATGATACGTCTATCCTATTTTTATGTTGTCTAAAAAAATTTAATATCTCACCCTTCAACATCACGAACGTTCATATCATATGATTTTATGCTGCAACTTGTGCCATTAATTCATTTGACTTTTTGATATATGATATATTGCAAACACATCCTCACATATATGCAGTTTGTTTACTTTTCTCAATCCTTATGTTTTCACTTCTTACTCTTCTCATTTGTTTCCACTCATGTAGTGAAAGAACAATCTCACTTCTATATTTTTCCTTATGCTAACATATAAATTGCAGGAGCATCTGAAATGATGCTCTTTATGTAAACTGAAAATGATTAATTATGATTTTAATGAAAAAAGTATTTATTTTCCTACAATTGCTTTCATGTTGACCGTGTGGATTTCAACTTTAATATTGTAGGTGTTTTCACTGTCTTTGTTCCATACATTTAATGTCAGCCTTACATGGAAAAATTAGGATATGATACCATTAATGGCATGAAAGTGGAGAAAATATTAACTTTCTTGTTTTTACAGTATCAGGAAGTTATCAAGTGATGCAGGGATAATGCCTATTTAAAAGATAGAAGTCGTATTTAAAAGGAACAATAGAATGAAAAATGTGTGCAAAACAAGCTACAGAATAAACTGGATAAGGAAATGACAACTGTTAATAAAAAACAGGTTTGGGATTTGCTAAAATGGCATAGAATTTTTGCAATTGCAGAGAAATTACTGAGAGTAAATGGATACAAAGTAATAAAAGATGCAGCTAAGTGGAACAAACCCTTGGCAACTCCTTTATGCTGTAAACTTAAACAAATGCAGTAATTCAAATCAAGTTAGCTCAAGTTTAACTCAGAGTGACCAGAAGCCTACACCTGAATTTAAATAAACTGTTTCTGATCAAAAGACTCTCCTGTTTCCACGTGATGGAATACAAAATCAGCTGTGTATTCTGTAAAAATTCATCATTGTTTAATAACAATAAAAATAAATGATTTGACAATTGTCTCCCCTAAAAGAAAAAGAAGTGGGGAGAGATAATGAGTTGGCCTTCTCTAATACTCCAAGATTCATAAGTTGCTTAGAGACCAAAGGATCTGATCCATGCCCATTTCAACTGATCTATCTACCTCCATGACATTTGTGAGGCACTGGCATCAGGCCACCATTTCTAACATTTAGGACTGCCAACTGATCTAAAACAAGGGAGAAATCTAAGCAACCTTTCTACAAAGTTCAAACCAGCTTGCCTGTTCAAACACATGGTCAAGAAGACAAAAGAGAGTTGCTAGGCATATCCTGAGAGATGGATAGCATAGCTTCCCCCAAGACATGATCTGAAAGTAACAACTTGGCTGATGCTGAATCCTGAGTGCTTGATTAGCAATAGAACTACTTTTTTGTGCTATCACATTGTCTAATCATTTTAAGTGAATTCCAAATATAGAGGTGCTTTGGATAGAAAGATGGATGGCATATACGCTTACAAAATAAAGAAATAAACAAATAAAATATTATTACATATTTATAAATTGCCCTGCCTTTTCATATAATTAAGAGATGTAAACAAGAGAAGTAAACCTATCAAATTAAATCTATGACAGAAACAAGTCAATTTAAATGTCAAAAGACTTTGGGATAAGAGATGTCCTTAGGAGATCAGTATCTGTTTATTTTATGAAAATAAACAGCTTGAAAAACTGGTAAAGTTACTCTGATAAAGCCATAAGCTTATGTCAGGTGCATATTTAGCAATGTAGCAAGATTTAGGATTTAGCCACGAATGACTACAATCGTCAACATATTTTGAAACCTCACATCTGTAATAGTGTGAAAGCTTTTTGTTATAAATTATACAAAATTTAATCTTACAATTCTAGTACTTGGGGCAGAGAGAGGGAAAGAGAAGACTCCAAAAGTGCTATACCTGTCCTGTTTTTTATGCTGTTTCACATTAAAATAAATGGTTAAACAACACAAGAGACGTGTGGCCAGAATTCCTCAGTGGAATATGAATCACCTGCACTGGTTCAAAAGCTTGACTGAGCCTCCACATATGATAACAATGGCACTATGTTGTAGATTTTAAATGTAAAAAAATAAATAAATGTACATTGAAAGATTACGTGTAGGCTTTTCTTTTTCAAAGAAAATAATAACATGCATAGATTTACTGCATCATTAAAAAAACATCCTGGAAAGGACACATTTTACTAAAAGAGCCAAGATAATGAATGAAATTACACAATTTTATTGTAATTAATTTCAATTGCTCTGATAATTCTTGTTCGCTCTCTAAATATTTGTTTTTTCTAAACCCAAGACAAGTATTCCTGTTAAATCATTCTGAGCTCAATTTTCAGTTTAAAGATTTCTCAGACAGTCATAATCCTGTACAGATGGTCTTCATATGACACTGCACTTGCACATATGCTGGTCATATAATAGTTATTTCAGATAGTATTTTTATAAGAGCGAAGTGAAGCAATTATTATTATTATTATTATTATTATTATTATTATTATTATTATTATTATTATGTGGTACCTAAATGATCAGTGTTTGCATGTGTGGTAAGCTTGAGGAGAATGAAAATGAAAGTTGAGTAGTACTGCTATTGGGCTCATTTGATGCTTTGGGTTCTTAACAAGTCACCAGTCACATGCCTGATGCTTATGTCATCATAGCAATTGGAAGCAAAGTACAAATAATTATCACCATCTTTATGCACAATATAATTTTCTAACAACATATCCATGTTTGATATGCTTACATATATCTTAATGAGTTGCACATGACTATATTTTTATACATCATCCACACATTACCAAATACAATAGAATTTTTGTTACAAAACTACAATGTTTAGCTGAACAGTCGATATTATTGTATACGTAGTGATATTTCTCCCAGAAGCACTGACACTGAGAATGCAATGTACAATATCACTGGGAACTATCACATGAAGTTCCTCATCTTCCCTCCTGTGTTCATGACACAATTGCTTTCTCAAGCTATCAAAGTTTAACCTCTTCTTTATACACAACCAACTGTACAAGATTGTATGTCTAACCAACATTTCAGAAACAAATGGCAGCATGACTATAGCCCCATCTATTGGGCTAGGATGGAATCTCCTTGTGTTCTTAAGAGTTGCTGTCAATTTGCTTTTGCCAAATTATATTTTCAATCATTGCTTGCAATAGTTCTGAATATACTACTGCACTCTGTCATATAAAGAATCTGAAAAACCTTGAAACTAAACACAGTTTCCAAATTTGCAAGTACATTATTTTTGGAATGTATCTACTATCTGCAGAAGGTGATTATATAAATATATCGGTTATTGGATTTGATTCATATGTAATCATAAAGTGGCATCTGCTAGCTGCAGTTACAGTGTTGCATGACAGTGCAGGAGGGATTGGCAACAGCCAAATGGTACCAAACATACAAATACTCTTTAAATCTTTCTTAGGCATTTGGTTATCTTGTTTTTTTCAACTAGACTTTGCGAATGAAACATAGACTGCTTTCTATGAATAGGTGGCTTTAAAGTCATATATAGCAAAAAGCAATGTGCAGCTAGTCAGTTGAAAAATTCTCCCATCAGTTAGATAAAGTCCTAGCTCATTTAGCTGAACTAAATGATGTTGCTTGAAAGCATTTTAAATAATATTTTCTTTAAATTAATGTTAGTAGTGATTGAGTTTTAGATATTTTGCCAACTTGGTAATCTAAACCACTCCCTCCATTTTGCAATATCCTTCTTTAAAAGTTACTTCTTAAAAACTGAAAGACAAAAAACAAACCAAGGGACAAAAAATTGTTTGAACAATAGCATTATATTATTAAACTACATCCTTAAAATGTTGTCAGTAAAGCCTCCATGTTATTTTACTGATTTGAGAAAATGGTACATTTGAAAACACCAATGTTGAAACTATATTACTTCAGCTTTTTGCAATATGTCATTGAAGAAGAAATGTTTTTCTTTAAGAGGTTGATGTGTCTTTGCTGCTTCCCAGTTGGGGGAAAAGACAAATCCTACATAACTTCAGGCCAGAAAGCAGATTATTTTTTCAGTAGTTCCAAATAGTCTGTCTTTGATGAAAACATGTTGAGTATTTACTTAAGTCTATCCCTATGATATTTCCTAAACAAATAACTTCCAAATCAAGGCATCTAAAGTGATTGGCATTGGGGTGTCCAATCTTCTGAAGCTTTGAGAGACATACAGATATTCAGTTAATAATTGTAGTGAGTTGGTGTAAAATACAATAAATCATATTCTGTTGTATCAGACTGATTTAGTCATAGTTATCCTTAAGAGGTTTATGTTGACTTAGGGAAACTGCTGAAATAATAGAAGAGTCCATGGATTAATTTGATTCTAGCATGCAGTTGATTAAAAAGTGGTTGTTGATTATACCAGAAAGACCTGAGGTGATGTTTAGGCTTCCTGAGAAAACATAAATCACAATATTAGTCCCAAAAACCTCTTTTATTTATACAGCTGTGATTTATGGTCATTCACAGCCTACAAGGCTTCACAAACAGTCTGTGAAGATTCCGACAGATGTCTGCTCGAGTTGCCTCAGTCTTTCAGGAGAATGTTGATAAGCACGCCCCTTATCTCCCTTGAAATGCTGCCAGAGACCTAATTGCCTAATTAGTTTTGCAAAGCCAAACTTAGCACAGTCAAACAGAACTTCTCAAAGCTTGAACCGACCAGATGAACTAATTGCTTCCTGCAAAAGTTTATGTCCCGTTCACTCCTCCTTTATGTCTTATGGGAGAGGCCAATAATCTCCAAGCCTTACTCCCAAGTCAGTCCTGGTTTTTTTATTGTTCTTGCCTTCTGATACCTCTGTGCATGTGCACACTGGGAACAGGTTCCCTGCTGATGTGCACACTGGGAACAGGCTCGTCACTGATGTCAGATTCTGGAGGCTCCGGAGAAAGCAAATAACTATCACATGGCCTTGGCCCCCTCTATGCCTCTGATGCAGAGCCCTCGTCTGAGCCTTTCCCAGACTCCAGTATTGGCCCATGTTCCTCGCCAACCTCCTCACTGTCCCACTCGGCTGCCAGCTTCACAGGCCACCAGCGGACCACAACAGGTGACACCAGTTTGATATGCTGAACAAACTGACGAATTGCTTTAGACCCAACTGAATTCCAGTAATAGTTGGCTTTATATTCAGATGTTTTACAAAATCTATGAAGTAAGCCTGGTAGGGAGATGTTGAAGGTCCAGTAAGAGAAAAGGGCCAGATTGTTTCATATTTGGTTCATTATGTTCACCAATAAAAAGTCTTCTTCAAATCATATTTATAATCTGGTGATTTCATGGACATACAATATCCTTCATTGACATAATCTTAATTACAACAGTATAGAAGTTGTTATAGTTCGACAGATAGCTTGTCTAACATCTCTTTTCAGATGAAAAGCATAAAAGTCCATTCTTTAAATCAACTAATAACAATGTAAATAATTAGCCTGAAAAGCCATGGTAGAGTTAAACTCAGAAAGCATCAGACAAAGAAAATACTTGAGTGAATTCAGCGTGACAGCTTTCTTATCATGGGACTCAAATGATAGGTTTTTCTTTCTTGTGCATTATATCAAAAATGTAGAAGACTTCATCCATCAGGTATCATCAGGGGATGAATTCCATTTGATCAGAATGGGTGTACTGGGTGTTGTTGTCCAATTTATTGGTTAAGACAGTTGTAAAGTTCTTCAGTTCTTCCTAATTAGTGAATGACATTGAGCAATAAGAGGCAATCGTAGCCTTCCTCTGTTTTATCTATCAGTTGTTTCTATTACTTATGAACAGTATCTAATTAATCAAATATATGCGAAATTCTTCAGTGTTTTTCTATAAGAATTATATACAAATATGCCTTTTTGCTTTGCTTGCTCCTTTGCAAATGGTAATTGTCTGGCTCCAACAAATTCACTACTAAATTGCGTTTGTAAGTCATCCCTTCTTTATTATGTATAAGCATTTCATACTGGCCATGAAGTACACCATGGAAAAGAGAACAGAACAGAAGAAGACCAAGAACCTGAGAAGAGCTAACATCAAGGCTGACACATGAAGAGCTCAAGTTGCAATTCCAAGAACTGTCTCATTTTCATATCTGTCAACTTAAGTAAGCAGCTTTCAGAATGTTGTATTACTTATATTACAAAAGGAGATTCCATCATGCATGGCTGGAATTGAAACAACAATCACATATATAACAATCATTGGTACAGTCCTTAACGATTTATTTCTCTGTCGCTATACATGTAATATCAGGAAAAATACCTTGTGTGTGTTAAAAAACAAAATATATTTTACTAATACAAACCAATTAGTAAGGACAATTCTTCCTATGTGTCCACACCATAAACCTCCTTCCAACCTGTCTATATTGATATCAACATAAATGTATCATTTGTTATTGTCATTGAAGATAATTAATATATTACTCTTCTCAGCAACAGGGCAAGGAGACATCACTTGAGATTATGCAAAGAAGATTTAGATCATCTACCTCCTCAGCCTCAGAATCCTTAATAATCTACCAAATCCTTGTATTCCTCTCTCTTTTCTCTTCCTGTAAAATGTAGGGTAGGGGGCAAGGGCTATCTGAGGCATTTTCATACACCACTTTTTGGGCTGGACTCAAGGTTAATCTATCTGATCGTTGTCTTGCTAATAGGTTTTCCCTCTTCCCTTCAAGGCCATCTTTTGTACTCACTACAAACTATCATGCCCGGTGAACAGCGTCCCAGTTTGCATATGTCACTTTGCAGTCTTGCCTTCACAATAATACATAATACCCGGGGGCCACATTCATGGGGATTCTGAGACTTATAGCTCTGACATATCAAGAATTTGGAAAGAGCTAAGCCACATGATAATTCCACAACCTGTGGAAGTAGGAACTAAAGAAAAACCCCATGCCTCATCCTGATATCAGGGTTGTCATTCTTTACTTCACTGCCTTTCTTACCTTTACAACAATCTCCAATTGATAGTATTTTTCTATATTACCCGTACATGTCAGATTTGTCAACATCATTGCTACAATTTTGTACGTTAATTAGAAGCCTTCAGTTATAAATTTTAATTATTCAAAAAAGAAACAAAAATATTTTTCCACATGAAGGAGCAATACTGAAGTTATTTTTTAATAAAAAATACAAGTAAACATAAGGCTTTAAAATACCAGATCTTGCTTGATTTGTGATAATAAAGACAGAGTTGTCCAGAAAAGATAGAAGCTCCTACAAAATGTTTTGATTGTTAACTTATTGCATATTGGCTGCCTTTGCTAATTATTGTATTGAGTATTGATTTGGTTTTAATAGTGGTTTTAAAATGCTACATTGATAAAATGCTACATTGATAAAAGATTATCGTTATTCGCAGTATTATCTAACATTGCTTTGATTTTTTTTCAGTTTTATATAATTTTAAAATCTCTTTTCAACTTCTCCCCCCCCCCATTTTTTTTCTTGGTTATGCTTTCAAATAAGTAAAATAAAAATAAAATAAAATATTATTCTAAATATACAAATAAACAAACAGAATCTATGAAACAGCTCTAAAATATGAATGTCCATCCAGAAATTAATAACTCATAATTCATTGAAGATAGACCTTTGGGGATTTTTTCTGGTATAATTATATTTCAAAGATTCAAAGGTGTGGGTGGGGGGAAGTAATGATTCAGCTCTAGTTGTAATTCCAAGACAAATGGATTCAAAGTTGTACAATGTTATTTGTCAGCAGGAACAATAGAAATAGGCTGATATGAGAAAACATCAGGCTTTGAGAGAAATGCAGGCCATTATCTAGTACAGATAAAGCAGACTTTTATAAGAGCAGCAAACATTTGGGACAGTGCTTATGTTTGCCTTGCACTCATTTATTCCTTAGTGGATGAGTTAAACCTGTCCCACTCATGAAGAATTTAAAAATAAAAGTTGACCGAGGAGAGTATGGAGGGTTGGATAACCATGAGCCCATATTAAAGTGCTCAGAGTTAAGGTGCTCTGTAACATCAGATATGTTACATTCCATATCCAGCACGATAATGAGCAGAGTTAAGGCTTGTGTTTGGCCATATTATAGAAACTAGCAGTTGAAAAAGTAAATGAAACTCAAATCAAGCTTAGCTTTATCATCCCAAAAGTTGGCAGGCAATTGAATGAAATCATACGCAAGATGCCGGTTATTCACGTCAAGGTCAGAGAGTTGGTTACACATTATTTCTGCCCATTTCCAAGAGCCAAGGTGGCGCAGTGGTTAAATGCAGCACTGCAGGCTACTGCTAGATCAGCAGGTCAGCGGTTCAAATCTCACCGGCTCAGGGTTGACTCAGCCTTCCATCCTTCCGAGGTGGGTAAAATGAGGACCCAGATTGTTGGGGGCAATATGCTGACTCTCTGTAAACCGCTTAGAGAGGCCTGAAAGGCCTATGAAGCGGTATATAAGTCTACTGCTATTGCTAAATTATCAATATATGGAAGTGAAATTGCAACAATGTACTGTCTGTAACCCTCCCAGCAGCAAAAAAGCTTCTGAATTTGCAAATCAAATCGAAGTACTGCATATTTATTAAATACTGCATATACATCGAATTGGCTCCTTGCTTCACCTTGTAAATCTGCTTTGATAGGGAGATTTGAGCTTTTTTTTTTGTCGAATCAAACTATCCTTTCAGAGTTTTATCTTGCCATAATGGATATCTAAAACAAACAAATAAGGCAATATAATACTAACTCTAACCTTAAAATGGCTTCAATTACTTTACAACAGAAATATCAAAATCATCTTGTCCAGAAAGCTCATCTAACAAATACTGTTTTTTTCCTATGTTTTACTTCATTCATAATGATAAATGTGCTTAGAAATAGCACAATATCGTGTATGGTTTCTACACACTTTTCTCCACCGAGGTGAAAAGTTCACCTTCAATTTTTATAAAGGTAGAGAAAGAGGGGACTTTTTTAAAGCAGTCATATAGATTTAAAAAAAAAACATTATTTTACAGGAAGGAAGGAAGGTTTACCTTTCTGACTGGACTCAATATACTCTCTGGAGATTGCCTGTTGACAGTAGCTTCATCTCCTGGCTGAGACATAGATGGAATCACATTTCTATCAAGAGGAAGTGCTGGTTTTTGACCTTCTGATTCAGCAGAATCTTCACCAATCTTTCATAAAGAAATAGTACATAGATAAAATAGTTTATTCAGTCAATGACCAGCAAAATAAATGAATAATAAGCACATGGCAACAAGATCACTAACAGTATATAAATAAGTATTTATATTATCCAAACAAATGGATACTTTTCAGGCTTCATATATATGTATATTCTGTGTTAACCTGCCTTCATTTGGCTGCCTAGATATTACCAATTTACTGTAGAAGCTGGTATCCATTTTGAGTTTCTTAAATGTCCTTACCCCAGCATTTCAGTGAACACATCATTTCTCAAATGAACTTCATAATTCTTTCAAAATTTTGAGGTGGCTTTTGACCGCACATAAAAGACATTTATGAGGTTACGGAAATCTGGGAGAGCACCAGTTGCTGGGAATCAGCAGAGTGGTAAAAATAGCCCCCAGATCCTATTTTTCTCAGTCATTTAGTTTGAATTTTTGTTGTTGTTACTTTTGTTTGTTCAACGTTATTATTTTTAAAAGAATATTATTTGAATTAAAACATGGTAAATCACACTGATTGCCTTTCAGCTGAAAATATATTAATAACTTTTATAAATAAAAAGATTGTGCTATCTTAAAATAACATTTCATTATTATTCACCTCTGAGACACTATTTTCATTCCACTGGTATTTTAAACTTATAATGTTATTTATGATGAAGAGGAAAATATTTCTTTTACAGAATATTCTCACATCATTTCCCCAGGTAATGAATCTGAGCATAAATTTTCCTCAAAATTGTTATTTGCCCCGGGAAAAATACCAGTTTTCCTCCAAGAAAAGGACTAACGTCTTGGGAAGAGGAGTTTTATCCCAATTTTTTAATATAAAAAAGAAACTACCCGAGGAGCTGCTGATACAGTTCTACAGAGGAATTATTGAGTCTGCCATCTGCACATCTATAACTGTCTGGTTTGGTTCTGCAACCCAACAAGACAGACACAGACTTCAGAGGATAATTAGAACTGCAGAAAAAAACTATTACTGCTAACCTGTTTTCCAATGAGGACCTGTATACTGCACGAGTCAAAAAGGGGGCCGTGAAAATATTTACAGACCCCTCGCATTCTGGACAGAAAATTGTTTCAACTCCTAACCTCAAAACAACACTATAGAGCACTGCACACCAGAACAACTAGACATAAGAAGTTTCTTTCCCCGAATGCCATCACTCTGCTGAACAAATAATTCCCTCAACACTGTCAAACTATTTACTAAGTCTGCATTACTATTACTATTAGTCTTCTCATCGTTCCTATCACATCACTCATCTCCTCCCACTTATGACTGTATGACTGTAACTTTGTTGCTTGTATCCTTACGATTTATATTGATTGTTTCCTACTATGATTTGATTGCTTATTTGTATTCTAGGACTATCATTAAGTGTTGTACCTTATGATGCATGATGAATGTATCTTTTCTTTTATGTACACTGAGAGCATATGCACCAAACAAATTCCTTGTGTGTCCAATCACACTTGGCCAATAAAGAATTCTAAGAAAAGATACAGATTTCTCCTACCAGACATGTCCGACTCTAGGGAGCAGTGCTCATCCCTGATTCACAGTTAAAGATTATGATTACATATGCGTATGAATTATGTTTGGGTATAGAATTATGTAGCCTCTCTCTCTCTCTCTCTCTCTCTCTTTCTCCCCCTCCCTCTCCCTCCCTCCCTCTCCCTCTGAGGGGGGCAAGTGTACATATGTGTACACTTTTGAGAGCAGGCAACAAAAATCATTTTTAATATGTGCCCGCAGTAAAAAATGACAATAAAGGTTATTTATCTATATATATAAGAGTCGGAATTGTCCAAAGACATATGTAATCATGTGGCTGGCATGACCACATGCCGAAGCCACATGGAACACTGTTATCTGGAAGGGTTAGCTATTTATCTAGCTATTTGCATGTGCTTGCTTTTAAACTGCTAGGGCGCAAGAATTGGGGCAGGAATGGGAGCTCACTCTGTCACATGCTACTTAGGTCTCAAACTGCCAACTTCCGATTGACAAGTCCAGCATCTTAATGGGTCGTTCCCCCTTACAGCATGGAAATATAGAGAGAAAATTTACTCCTAATTATAGACTGGGCACTTGTCAGTGGATTCTATTTAAACAAAGTTTGGTATAACTTTAATACTAGTTGACCCTTAAAATGACATGTCCAGCCTCTTTCTTTTCTTGATTTGTCAGACACCATGTTCTGCCCCACCATGCACTAACTATCTATTTGCTAAGGATTCTCCTTTAGGGTTTATAGTGGTCTAAGAGCTTGAAAATCTAGGCATCCTACAATCACATGAAAGCAAAAACAGGACAGTTTAATGGGGTTCTGAGTAACATGACAATATTAATCCGCCATCCTTTCCTTGATGTTATCCTTGATTTGCACTCCATCTTTCTGATCTGGTAAGCATTCTCTGTTCTGGAGAGGCCCAAAACATTTAAAAGCAAAAACAAACATTAAAAAGTTTTTTAAAAACCTGCTTAAATAAACATTAAAATTATCTAACAATTCTTCACCTGGAGAAAGAGAAACATATTTGCAGATTTCCCTTAAAAAATGAGAGAATGGGAGTCAAATGCAATCCATAAGAAACTGTTCTGTAAATTTATTTTTTCACATAAATTTCAATTGAAAGCTTAATATTTCAAGCCTAACTTAAAGATCAGTTACCTGATAAACATATCTACTTGGATTTATTTAAAATAAGGTTAAAAGGTATCCTGTGGTAAGATGAATGGCCAGTAAATTTTACAAATAAACTAATAAATAAGGTTAAATAAGCAATTATTTCTTAACCTGGGCTAAATGTCTTTTACTCAATCCTTCACCAGCCCTATTTCAGATTGAATATTCATTAATGTTAACAAAGATGTCACCAAATATATAAAATCAAAAGAAAATAAATCTAGTCAGCTCACTTGCTGCACTTCTTCTTGGTTTTGCTGCTGAACCGTGGCTGGCTGCCTGACAATGTAGTTTATCTGGCCAACAATGGTTTGCTGCACATGCTGAGGCTGCTTGGCCTGATTGAGTTGTAGGCTGGGTTGCTGAGCCTGAAGGAGAAGCTCCAAATCTTTCTTCATTTCCTCCAGTTCAAATTGGTGGTGCATGATGTCCAAGCTCTGTTGTATCACGTGTTCATGAGATTTCTCATTTGGGCCTGCGGCAGGTGACTGTTGAGGTGAGAGGGGTGGTGGGGGTGGCAATGCATGTTCCTGTTGTGGTGGCTGTGGCTGTGGCTGTGGCTGAGGCTGTGGTGGTGGCGGCTGTGGCTGTTGCTGCAAATTATTCAGCTTTAGCTTCTGAAGGGGACCGACTTGAACCTGCACTGTTGGACTGTGAAGAGAAGACTGTACAGGGAGTTGCTGGGAATGACTACCTTGGCTTTGGTGGTCATCCTGTGACGAAAGGGGATAAATAGGTGGAAGGTGCATTGGCTGCTCTTGGGAGTTCTTGCCCAACCTGTTAGTTAGGCCATCAGGCTCTTGATGAGATTTCTGCTCAGCACACGGCTGCATGCTTTTCAGCACCCGTGGGGCACACCTCTGCTCCCTCTCATGTTGCTGCAAGCTGTACTGCACAGGGAAATGTTGTGGGTGGTGTTGCTGTATTTCAGAAGCCTGGCGGAAAGGCTGAGGGTGGCTCACAGTTTGATGAGAAAGCTGCCCTTTGTTCATATGTGGGATATTAAGGCAATGGGCAAAGCACATAGGTGCCAGGCAATGGACAGGAGGCTGATATTGGTGGGGCTGGTTATTGAGTGGGTCATGTTGTGGCACTGGAGAATGATGGCCATGATGGTGATACAGAGATGGCTGCATTCCTTGTATACTTGCATATGTTGGTACATCTGAATGGTGGCTTGGGCCCCCTTCCATTGACAAGTGGCCTAAAAAGAACAAACCAAAAATAATGGGGGAATAGCATCAATAGTCTTCATTTTAAGATTCTTTATCCACAATAGGATGTCTATGGAGATTCTTAGTCATCCAGATCATGGTTGTCCCAAAGGAGCTTTTTCAAGAGATGATTGAACTTTCTGGTATTTCTTTGAAGATGTTTTGCTTCTCATCCAAGAAGCTTCTTCAGGTCTAACAACTCTTGTCTCTTGAAAAAGTACCTTTGGGACACCCAGAACAGAACAATTTCATATTCAGTAGAAGGTGTAATGAAGTACCCATCTAAAAGTTTTCCATCCTGGAATTCTGCTGATCTGAAACAATAAGTATAAGAGCAGCAGGAAAGCAGCACTGATCAACTAAATTCTGAAAGATAGTTCTACTCTAAAAACATAGTACTGAGTGAAACTAATGATTTGATCCAATCTGTCAGTACGTATTTTTATAAGTAAGTATAAGACTAATATATGACTAAAATTGTTGATATTTTATCAAAATGTTAAGCATCAGGAATCAAAAATGGATATCGTAAAACACATGTCTAAAGTGTGCCCTTTTCTAATTCTAATTGCGGTCATTGTTGATTATCTACCCCAAAAAACACTGAACTAAACTAATGTACATTGAAGGAGGGCATTACAATATAGTAATGAATAGAATATCAATCCACGGAAATCCTTAATAATCAAAATAATAATGTGGTTGTCCCAGTGCTTATCAGGACACTGGGTGCATCAACAAAGTGTCATCATATTCCCAGGTTCAGAAGCCTGAAGAAACCAATTTTGGGAAAAACTGTCAGCAATCCTGTTATGCCATTTAGCCTGAAAATATAATATTTTCTCCATTTATCAGTTAAACAGGAGACTGGATCACTAAGATAATCAGAGGTGTTTTATTTTCAATATGGCAACAAAAAGGAAAGCACTTGGCTCTGCCAGTCATCTAAAACCCTCCAGTGACTCCAGAGAACTCCTGGAACAAAGCTCTTTTATTTTGAAATGCCCAGCCTGCAGTTTCTTACAATGAGTTCTCCTAGATTCTGATTATGTTCTGTTCTGTCACATCTAAAACTTTTTTGGATCTGTAAGAAACAATTCTGAACTGGCTTCCTCATTCCCTAGGCCACAAAATCATTAGAGAAAGGGCAATATCACTTACTGTACATAGAGATAAAGAACCACTCTCTGTCTCTCATTTTTTTCTCTGTCACACACACAAATACATTTTTTTCAAAAAAAAATGTACAATTATACAATATACTGTTTTACCTATATTGGATAGTTGTTTAGTCCAAAAAGACGGGTCCCACGTGAATCTGATCTTCCAAGGACAACCCACATCTGCATTACAGTTGGTTTCCAGCAAACGCTGAATCTGAAAAACAATCTAGTAACAAACCAGAGAATTATAGTTTGATGCAATAAAAATATAATTGGCTGCTTATAGCTTAGGATTTGAAATGGGCACCTAATCCTATATTTCAATTATTGTTTACATTCACTATGGGCTGGGTTTCATATTCAAGTGGAGATTCCTAAGCTATGAATAGAATTCCATTTACCATAAAATAAATTATCTTGCATTTAACTCAGTTTTATCAGCATTAGGAATTTTGAAGGCAACAAAGTTGGCCACCACAGTAATTAAATGAGGATAAAATCAATGTGTCTCGCATGAAAAGCCATTCCAAAATAATGTTTATTATACCATATTTCCCCCTTCCCTTGTCTATTGTGAGCCGCCCGGAGTCCTTCGGGAGTGGGCAGCATACAAGACAAATAAATACAAATACAAAATACAAATACCACATTTATGACCACAATGAGCCCAAAATTTCTGTTAAGTAAGATAGCAGTTAGACTTATATACCGCTAAGATGTTTGTTAAGTGAATTTTGCCCCATTTTACAACTTTCTTGCCACAGTTGTTAAGTAAGTCATTGCAGTTGTTAAATTAATAACCTGGTTGTTAAGTGAATCTAGCTTTCCCACTGACTTTGCTTGTCAGATGGTCACAAAATGTGATCACATGACTTTGGGGAACAGCAACAGTCATAAATATGAACCAGTTGCCAAGTACTGGTTTTGAATTTTGATACATGATCATGGAGATGCTACAAAGGTCAACTGTGAAAAATGGTCATCAGTCACTCTTTTCAGTGCTTTTGTAACTTTGAACGGTCACTAAATGAACTGTTGTAAGTTGAGGACTAGCTATATTTTTTCTTTGAGACTTAACAACTATTTACTTCTGTTGGGGTGACTATTTTTATTTGCTTTAAAAAGCCTTTTAAACATTTTATTCGTAGGAACAGGGTGCTTTTGACCTATCAGTACCTTCTTCTCATTGTCTACTTATATTATTTTTCTCTTCATAATCTTTCAATGATCATTTAAGAAAGATCAATCTGAGTAATTCTTATAGCACACCCCTCTGTTCATTTAAAAGGTCAAACTACACTTTAGACAAGAAGGCCATCTAAAGTGCCTCGGAGTGAGCATTTACTCTTACCAGTTCTTTACTGAAGAGGAATGGAACGGTGCTTTTACTGCATACTGCCCAGCTAAGAAAGTTTTGCACGTGTTCAAACTGCCTGTTTAACATCATAATTCCCTGAAGCTGTTGTTCCATTTTTTGCTTCCTTTCACTGGTGATCCGCTGTCAACAATCAGAAACAAAGAAGCAAACAGTCATTTTAAAATATAGCTTGCTTGGTAATAAATGGCATCTATATTCAAAATGAGATATAAAAAAACCACAAATTAGATTAGGAGTAAAAACCTTTGCTAAGTCAATAGGCACAAATAAAATGGTTCAAGTCTATGCTCGGCATTCTCAGAAAATGACTGCCACAGAGGAGTGATTTCTTCACATAACATTTAGGCATGGCCCAATAAGCACAGCTACTCCCAAAGTATTCATTCCCAGAAAAATAAACTGTTTTTGTAGCTCTCTATCATCTCAAGAATTTTATGACTGTAGCTTAGTTTTGTCTCTTTTTCTGTGTAGATGAGCAAGCATTCAATAGAACAGCCAATTTTTTTTTAAAGGTGGTCTGTAAGACTTGGATGGGACCTGGAGCATTTCTTGTAAATATAATTATCAATAGAGGCTGAACTTTTGGTTCTAGCACCCTGGCTAATTTATTTCTAATTTTAAAAAATCTTTGAAAATTAATTCAAGTTATGATTAAACACTAACGCTTTAACCAATAAAGAGTGGGAAAAGTAAGTTTTCATTCATTCTCTTTTCCTTAGAACAGAAACTGCCTTCAGTATTAAATTCCTGCAAATCTAGGTTGACATTGTGAATCTCAATGATGGTACAGATCTAATAAATATCCAGTTGTTTCTCTGTCTCTGTAATAGCCCAGGGAATTGCTTTTTCCAAAACATCCAATTTTTATGTTCCCTCAACTAGTGTCAGCTTTCCCAGGTAGATCAGATAGGAAACATAACTACATAAGCTAATTCTACTTTACTGTAAGGCTACATTAACAGAATCTTACTAGTCTGGTAGTTGAAATTTCCCAGTCTTTTTTTACACTCAAGATGTTACAGTGATTTTCTTCTGAGTTTCTTTCCTTGCTCATTATGCATCAATTGCCTATGTCCTCTCAAGATTCCCTAGGCAGCATTTCTCTTCCCTCCCACAAATCTCTATCCCAAAAATAAGCCCTAGCATGTTTATATGTGCTCATAATATAAGCCCTACTCCCAAAATAAGCCCTACTTAGGAGCTTGAGCAGCTGCCCGCCCAGCCATTCCACCTAGTTGCTTGCGATGCTGCAACCACAAGGTGAGGAAGGGTGGTGGTGGAGCTGCATCATGTGCCCCGCCCCGGCTTACCTCAGGGCACCTGCAGCCAGGCCATTCATGCTCCGACAGCTGCCTCATGGCGGCAGTGCTAGCACCCATGTGCAGACAAGCCCACATGACTGGCGGCCCACTTCTGCTCACTTGCAGCCTCAATAGAACAGGAGGCTGAGTGATGTGTCTTTGTGCCACGGCCACGAGGCAAGGCAGATGTCAGGGAATGGACAGCCTGGCTGCAGAGCCATGAGGTAAACCGGTAAGAGGCACATGAGGCAGCTCCACTCACCTCCGCCTCAGCTCATGGCTGCAATACTGGCACGTTGCTCTGCCTCCTGTTCTGTTGTGGCAGCGAGGAAGCAGAAGAAGCGGGCCAGTGGCCATGGGAGGTCCTGCAGGATGGGGCTGGTGGAGTCGCCGCTGAGAGGTGAGGCACATGTTGGAGCTTGGGTGACCTGGCTGTGGAGCTCTGAGGTAAGCTGGTGTGGTGTGCATGGCGCAGCTCCACCACCTTGTATCACGGAGACAGCACTGCCCTGCAGTGATCAAGCAGAAGGCGGCGGCCTCCCTTATATGGGAAAAAAATAAAGACACGCCCTGAAAATAAGCCCTAGTGTTTATTTTGGGACCCAAAAGAAAGTAAGACCCAGGGAAACACTGGCATAACTAGTGAGTTTATCAACCAATCAGTACTACAGTAAATTGGCATCTCCTGCCTCATCTTCTTAGCTTCAAGAACCATCCTATTTACCTCCAACTGTTCAAGGAGAACATTTGTCCGCTTATTTATTTCACTGATCAGGACCATTTTGGCCATTTTGATCTGATTTTCTATTTTCCGTTGCAAGTGTTTTGCTTCAAACAATCTGTAGAGAAAGATTAACAATTTCAATAACTATAATCATGTTTCAAAATGTTTGGAAGAAATCATATTTATGGAGGTTAAAAATGAGATTATATGGGTTATATATGCAGATAATGTGTGCAGAGTGAATTTGTATATGGATTTAGGGCCTGAATCTTTCAAGTTGCAAGATGCATTGATCCACCTAATATTTACTGTTTAGCATTTGTACACAGATAACAATTTAAATGATATACTTAATGGGCTTATCATTTTTTTCTCAAAGTGGAGAATAGTTTTGCCAATATTAAGCACTACATATTTAAATTTTATTTGCCAGAACTTTTGAACAACTATTAATTGTATAACATTCAATATTTACTTGTCACACATAAGAGTTTCAATTTTATTTTAAGGGTATTTTGGTATCTATTTTCACATCTTGAAGAAAACCAACCTAATGTTCCACCACTTTTTTTCTCTGAAATGATATCACACAATATAACTTTATACCCATAGAACATGGCTTCATACTTTTTATGAATATTTATGAATATAAAAATCTATTTTTAATAGATTTTAATAAATATTTCAGAAACTAAATAAATAAACAGGTTATTTAAACAATGCCACCATATAGGCTATATATACTGACAGTGTCCTAACCTGTACTAGGTTACTTACTGCCCAGCAAGTCATAGTCCATATCAAAGTTACACTTCTGTAAACATAGAAAAATGTCACTAAAGAAATCAGGGAAAGAGAAAACCTTAAAGTTATGGAATGCTCAAGGTTGATATGAGGATTTTCTCATAGCTGAGGATTATTAGTTAGTACACGACAACTATGGTGCTTTAAACAACAGCATGACTGTATGATGTCAATCCACAGTGAAAGACGCTATGAATTTGAATGAATGGACAATTTATAGAGTTATAGAGGCACCAAATCATTCTCTACATAGTCCCAGGAATTAACTCTTAGAAATACAAATCAGTTAAAAAACCCATTACAGAATTCAGCTTCTTAAAAGAGGCATCTCCTCAATTACCTGTCTTCAATATGTTTAGCTGAGACTTGCATTACATTTTTTTTCTCTTCTACTTTGCAGGTAATGTTTTCCAGGATAACCCTCTGATTTTGCAATGCCTCTTGAAGATGCCTGAATCTAAGAGAAAAAAAGAAAAGTCTTGGAAATTTTACCTGGGTTCAGAAGGCCAATCAGATAGTTTTCCTAACAGCTTGCCAACCCCTCCTCTTAAGATCGATCCCTTCAAAATTCATTTCTATTCTCCCTCCCAATTCCACAGGAATTAAACAGCAATTCTATATCCCTCGACAACATCCTGCATAGCAGAGATTGGCAGCATATTGCGCTCTACATGGGGCAGCCCTTGAAGAGCATTCGGAGACTTCAGCTTGTCCAGAATGCAGCCGTGCGAGCGATTGTGGGTGCACCTCGGTACACCCACGTTACACCTATCCTCCGCGAGTTGCACTGGCTGCCTATTGGACTCCGGACGTGCTTCAAGGTGCTAGTCGTTACTTTTAAAGCCCTACATGGTATTGGACCTGGGTACTTGAGAGACCGCCTTCTTCCAATTACCCCCTATGACCAATTAGATCCCACAGATTAGGCCTCCTCCGGATTCCATCAACTAGCCAGTGTCGACTGTCAACCCCCTGGGGGAGGGCCTTCTCTGTGGCTGCTCCAGCCCTCTGGAACGATCTCCCCGTGGAGATTCGGACCCTCACCACCCTTCAGGCTTTCCGTGAAGCCCTTAAAACCTGGCTGTTCCGGCAGGCCTGGGGCTGTTGAGTTCCCAGCCCCACTCGAATGGTTGCGGCTGTTGATGAGTTTTTAATTTGTTGTTTGTATTTGTTTTGTCTTCTTGTTTTTTGTACTCCCACTTTCCCTATTTGGTTTTGTTAGCCACCCTGAGTCCCCTCGGGGAATAGGGTGGCATACAAGCTTAATAAAACTAAAACTAAAACTAAAACATATATTCCTTGACCTAATTTTTGGCATGTGTGGGAAGCCTACAGCCAGAGAAAGTGGGCAAGAATACAATAGCAATAGCACTTAAGACTTATATACCACTTCATAGTGCTTTACAATCCTCTCTCAGAGGTTTATAGAGTCAGCATATTATTCCCAACAATTTTACCAACCTTAGAAGGATGGAAGGATAAATCAACTTTGAGCTGGTCAGAATCGAACTTCTGACAGTGAGCAGTGAGTTAGCCTGTAACACTGCATTCTAACCACGGTTCTGGTGTGACGGAGGAGCCTCTCCAGTGATTATTTCAGATCTGTGTCTATATCAATGAGAGTCTATGGAGATTCTCGGTTATCCAGATCATGGTTGTCCCAAAGTCACAAGAATGACCTGGATAAAAAAGCACCTTAGGGATATCAATGATAGCCATTTTTGTGTAGTGGTCAAAAGAACTGGATTAAAAACTGCTAATCTAATCTAATCTTAAACACAAAGCCATCTGAGTGACTTTGGGCAAATCACTCTCTCTCAATACTAAGAGGAAGAAGACAATGGCAAATCACTTCTAAAAATACTGCCACGAATTTTTGCTGCAGGGACTATGCCAGGTGAGCATCAGGAGTCAAGGCACAAAAATGAAAACGGACAAAACCTCTCTCTCCATGGCCCAGAGTTAGAGAAACAATAAAAAGAAAGAGAAAAGATGGCAAGAACAAAATAGGTAGAAAACAGCAACAACAAAAAGGAGAGCTATATGCTACAAGCTGCTCAGAGTTGCTGTTACAGAGATTTGTGTATTTATTTATTACAAATTCATTAAATAAATACATAAACAAAATAAAGCCCTATATATTTTTGACTCTAGTCCTGCTTACAATGAGCAGGGTCTCAAATGCATTCTCATTGGCTTTACAGCACTGATTTATAGTGGGTCAGAGAAGCTTCTTTGGTGTGGCCAGAAATAGGAGTGGGCACGTGGCTGTTGAAAAACTGAAAGGAGGGAGGAATTCCAGCAGGTATAGCTTGCTTGAAAAGTTATACCTGCTCCAATTCCCTTTTCTGCCTAAGTCTTAAAAAGTGAAGGGATCTTGTCTCTTATTGTACCAAGCCACCTTTGGATGAGACAACATGGCAATTTTGTTTTCCTACCTGTGATCCTTGTGCTCTGTCAGGAGGCAGCAGCGACAGGTAAGGACGTCACAAGTCTCACAAAACAGCTTAAGCCTCTCTTGGCTATGCATTGGACAAAACAAGGGATTTTCATTGGCTTCCCCTTCAACTCCTGAAAAATAAAACATTGCTATAAAATAAGAACAATTGCAATTGCCTCAATATCAGGCACAGGAGACAAACTGGTCAGTCAATTCCTGTCAGCTCATGGACTGGCAATCAGTTGAACCCAAAAAAAATGCACCCTGCATTTGCAGGAAAAATTCTAGGGGAAAAATACAGATATAATACTTGTTGAAGATGATTTTTAGAGAAAGATTGGTATAAATGTATGATTACTAAGTGGTCTTGTATAATAAATTCTGAAAGTTAACACAATTAATCTCAGATTGTCAGGAGTCATGTATTTTATATCCATCAAATTTCACGCTCATATATAAATCATCTAAATCCTTCACATGCAAATATCATAAATTTATTATGCTCCACTATTTCAATTTAGAACTGAAAATCTTGTAGAGAAAAGAGCAGAATGTAACTCTTTGTACAGTGCCTTTAAAATACACCATGTTCTTCCTCTGGAAGGAACTAGGAAAAAAAAACCCCAAAAGTAGAGAAAGAATATGCATTTAGGTGAGTCCACAGAATTTTATAATCTTTTTCAGTTTCTCTTTGCTGATTGCCCTTTTCAGCAATTTTCAGGAAGGATATAGACATTCTAGACTAGCAGCCGCTAACCTTTTGGGCACCAGGGACCAATTCCATGGTGAGAGGTTTTTCAGTGGGGGTGGCGGATCACTGAATTCTGTTGAGAACTGCATCACATTAGCTAAGGCACTGTTTCTATACACGCACAGGTCCAATAAGTGAATTACAGATATATTGTTCAGCAAAAGAATGGGAAAAAACATGAGCAGGTTCCATTTCTACCTGAACATCCTTTCAAGGAGACTGGCAAATAATGTTCCCCTCCTGCTTCTTTGCTGTGGCTGTGTTCTTCCGTACATAAGCTACAAAGCCACTTGTTGCAGTTTGTACACAAACTGTGTGCAGGTCTTTTTTCTTTGCAACCAGAGCAATTCTGTAATAGATTCGAGCAGGAGAAAAATATAATTACATTGGGATGATTTCCATTAGCTAACAGAGTCACTGTCTCAATATAATGCATATTTGGAAGTTATTCTTTTTAAAAGGTGGCATTTGCTATTTAATAGATCAGCAGTAGTTTGGAGCACATAAAACTATTATGGCGCAGGTCACCTCTTTACTAGCATCTTATAGCATTATCCAGCCTTTGAAATTAATAATTTAAGGCAGGATTTATATGACTATAGCGATAGTTGGCTATGAGATAATATAAATCATTAGAGAGAAAATAGTCTTAATGGACAAAGATTTCCATTTTTTAAACACTACATAAGAGACAGAGAAAAATCAGGGAATGGGGAATTCACACAAAGAAGGTGTTAAATTGTGCAGACTATTCATTCTGCTAATATGTGGATTGCAAACTTACCTGATCATCAAATCAAAGAAAGTCCTTTTTAAGAGACCTCCCAACTAAACTGAGAAATTTTAGAGATACCCAGTGACATGTTTCCAATAGAGAATGTAAAACTTGAGCACCTTATCTAGTGGCAGAGGTAAATAACATATATTCTTTGACATATTACATTACCAAGCCATTTAAAACAGAAGCATGGGATTTCTAGCTCTCTTATTATGACTGTATGAGTGCCAAGCATCCTTCATCATCAGCCATGCTAACCAGGGTTGCTGGGAGTTGAAATTTAATAACGACCCATTTTCCACCCTTGGTTTTAAATGGCAACATTTCACATTCTGCACCATACACCATACATTTGACAAGAGAAATGGAAAAACAACCACATGATCCGTGCTTCTTGATCTCTAACCATATATAATTCACATATTCAGTGAATGGATAAGAAGTCTGAGAGTTCAGGTACAGGAAGCTTACAATAAATTAGGAAATCTTTATATGGATGAGTAATATTTAAACTATTTCATCATATCCTATGTTTTTCTTTGCACCTCAAAATATATGGGAAGTAACAGGTAAGAATATCCTTTCAGTCTTAAACTCTTGTTCTATTTTTCTAACAAGTGTTTATCAGAATTCAAGCATAGCTGCAAGGCAAAATATCAATGTATCCAATCAAACATGATAGTAAATCACCTGTTGCAATTTTAAAAAAATGAAAGCAAATAGAAAAGTAGCAGATTCTCATGATTTTGTTCTCCCTAACTAATAACTACCCTGTTTCCCTGAAAATAAGACCTCCCTGGATAATTAGCCCAATCAGGCTTTTGAGTGCATGCACTAAAATAAACCCTCCCTGAAAATAAGTCCTCCCTGAAAATATTGCAACACAGCAACAGCCATGTGTTGTGCTCCCTACCTCCTGCCTCAAAAATAACAAGACCTCCCCAAAAATAAGGCCAAGCACTTATTTTGGGGTTCAAAAGAAAATAAGACCCTATCTTAAATCCTTGAGTTCTTGGAAATGTTATTTCCAAGTTGGCAGATCATAACTGGAATGTCTGTCTTCAAATGTCTTTTTCTAAAGCCTATGTTCCTTTTTTCAGGTTTCCCTCGATTTGTTTTGGCAAACGTGCAATAATTCTTCAACAGAAGCACACATGCCCATACTAGTCAGAAAAATGCCCATAGTCTCATGGAACTGTTTGGAGTTTATAGATCCTACACTTGTAGATCCTGTACAACTATGGTTAACTATAAATCTAAATTTCAGCAAAAAGTAGTGTGGCCATGACAAATAATATATACAAAATTCTTCATCTCCAGATCATACTCAGTACTGCCTAATAAAGAAACCCAAATCTAGCATGTGGCCAGCTATAACTTTTGAGCTATTAAAGGCCAGAATTCTTCATCATAGCTTCCATGAAACCCTGAGCTGCTGTAACCATTATGGCCTCAGCCTGGATATCTAAATCCTCCAGAACTGCCTCTTTGGTGTCTTCAACAGAGCGTCCAGTTCCCTGTTACCTAGGCTTCCTTTGTGTGATTACTTAGAAGAGGAAGTCCCTCTGGGAATTTGCCTGAATTAGACTGACTGAAAGCTCACGAAAGCTTTTCTCTGCACTCTCAGCTTGAGCCAGACTGTTGCTGAAGTAACATCTCTCTTGGGGCTCTGAGATCCTGTTTGTGCTTTGCCAGCTCTGAGGTTCATACTGTAAGTTTTATCAGAAGTGAGACAATGGAGAGTAAGAATTGTCTTTTGGGAAAAGACCAAGGCTAGTGTACAGTAGTTATTCCTTGCTATTCAATACTTCTATACCTTTTTTTTCCAAGTCATTACAAGTCATTGAAAATCTGTGTCATGTATAGAGATCAAATACAATTTGATCCAATTCTATACAATTGTGACAATTGGAAGTAAACACACATCTTAACACTGGATGCAACATAAAGACTTGAAAACTTTTACATTATGTAGCTCTGATAATAATGAAATCCCATCCTGTATAACATGTGCAGACAGTTGAAATGTATTTTATTAAGGAATTTAAGGTTGAACAGGACTAATCATTTCTTTTTAAGCACGACTGCTTCTTTCAAATCACAACTATGATCAACAGCAATTTATGCCCTAAGTATCTCCTCCTTTTGCTTCAAAATGGCAATGGAACAATAACAATAAAAACATTGATGGAATTCAACCTGTTCTCAGTATTAGAAAACTATTCTGTAGATAGAACATAGTAGACTGTTTCAATGAAGAAGAGACTCTCAGTCATATCCCTGTTATGAAATGGAAATATTAGGTTTTAAAGTTTGTTAAACTGAAACAGGATAAACTACTTAATCCACTAAAGGAGAAGCAAGACATGGTCTATAGTTATTGATTATCTAAATTATTCAATTCAACAGTATTCAACAGTTAAAATTTCAAAATAAAAGAACATATTGTCAAGAACTAATTAAAGATAACTACACCAATAATCCTGAGAATTTATTTTTTGGATTAAGAAATGATTTAATAAATCATATTCATTTATCAAAAATTCTTTTTAGAACCCTGAGAAATCAACCGGAGCTAGACTATTTATCCAAACTTGTACCATTCTTAAAGCATGAAAACTCCAAAGTTACTTAATCTATACAAGGCATACCAACTTATTAAACAACAATATACATACTTACCCTTGCCATGTCTGGCTTTTTTGTGGCAACAATTCCTATAAAAGAAATCTTCTATGATACTACATTCCTTGGTACAGTAATGAAGAAGTTATGTACAAAACTGATGCTACCTACATAAAGAAAAGGGGGGGAAGCATCAACACAATTCAGAAAATCACATTTGAACACATTTTACATATTTGTCTTAAAATCTTAAATGATCATGTATATACCTAAGAATTCAGTATGTTTGAAAAATTATGTACACAGAATACACCTGGGTAGTACAATTGTTTGATTGTTTGTTGAATATATTACTGTATAATAACTGTATTGATGCATAAAATAAAGCCAAGGTTTTGTTGAACAAATCATGGTGGCCCAGGTCGTATATGAAGCTACACCAGAATGGTTAAATTTACACATCTTGCTAAGCCAAAAAACATTCAAAAATATTATGAACTGACATTTTGTGACACAAATGAACAGATGATTAAAGAGAATGGTTGTGGATATAATTTGTATGGTTCCTGATAGTACAGTTAAGATGTACATAAAATATTGGAAGGCTACTGTCAATTAATGTACATTATTAAACTATGTGAACTAATGTTATGGCTCAGTATAGAGTAATTTCCCATATAAGAATTGGCTATGTTCTTCTAAAAAAAATTGCCTAGTTTTTTTTAAGAAAATGCTCGTTTCATATTGAAAACTTTCAAAATTTTAATCATTGTAAAGCAAAAAAGAAGAGGAATATAATCCATGTGTTACATATGCCATAAATAATCTTAATTATTTAATAATTAATTAATACTCAATAATTTGGTTACTTGTTTCCCTTTAAAATCTGTTGTGTTTTCTCACAAATCAGATTTCAGCTGGGCAAAAACAGATGCACTAATGGCTTCTCCAAGAGTCTGTTGACTATCCAGAAACAGTTAGAATTGTCTTATTTCCTTTTTGCATTGAAACACTTATTCTGCAAAAATGCTGCTATTCTATACAATAATACAATAGCAGAGTTGGAAGGGACCTTGGAGGTCTTCTAGTCCAACCCCCTGCCTAGGCAGGAAACCCTATATCATTTCAAACAAATGGCTATCCAACATCTTCTTAAAGATTTCCAGTGTTGGGGCATTCACAACTTCTGGAGACAAGCTGTTCCACTGATTAATTGTTCTAACTGTCAGGAAATTTCTCCTCAGTTCTAAGTTGCTTCGCTCCTTGATTAGTTTCCACCCATTGCTTCTTGTTCTACCCTCTGGTGCCTTGGAGAATAGTTTGACTCCCTCTTCTTTATGGCAACCCCTGAGATATTGGAACACTGCTATCATGTCTCCCCTAGTCCTTCTTTTCATTAAGTTGCAGTTCCTGCAACCGTTCTTCATATGTTTTAGTCTCCAGTCCCCTAATCATCTTTGTTGCTCTTCTCTGCACTCTTTCTAGAGTCTCCACATCTTTTTTACATCATGGCAACCAAAACTGAATGCCGTATTCCAAGTGTGGCCTTATCAAGGCATTATAAAGTGGTATTAACACTTCATGTGATCTTGATTCTATCCCTCTGTTTATGTAGCCTAGAACTGTGTTGGCTTTTTTGGCAGCTGCTGCACACTGCTGGCTCATATTTAAATGGTTGTCCATAGGACTCCCAAGATCTCTCTCACAGTTAGTACTATTGAGCAAGGTACCACATATACTGTACATTTCATTTTTCATGCCTAAATGTAGAACCTTACCCTTTTCACCATTGAATTTCATTTTATTATATAGTGCCCAATGTTCAAGTTTGTCAAGATCCTTCTGTATCTTAAGCCTACTTTCTGGAGTGTTGACTATTCTTGCCAGCTTGGTGTCATCTGCAAATTTGATGAGTTCCCCATTTATTCCCTCATCCAAATCATTAATGAAGATGTTGAAGAGTACTGGGCCTAAAACAAAGCCTTGGGGTACTCCACTGCATACCTCCCTCCATGTAGATGCAGTTCCATTGAGGACTACACATTCTGAGGAAGTGGGGCTAGTGTTTATCCTTTCTAAGCTGCCAAAGTAATGAGACAGACCAGACATTTTGTATGATCTTTATGGTTGTACTAAAATGCTTCAACTACAGAGTTTTGTAAAATGTTTTAATGCATTTTATATGATGGACTTCTACTGTGTGATATTAAAGCAGGGTAGATATGCAAATGAACAAATCTTTGTTATTTCAAGTTCCCTTGGATAACAAAATCTCAGCTTGGTTAAATTTTTCCTGTTAAATCAATACTGTATTGAAGATAATGATATCAAATGTTGAGGCTGAGTAGGTTGACTAATGATAGCTCCAAAAGATTTTTCTGGTTTCATTTGGAAAAAGAAATATTGTAAAATTTGGCCTATCTCTTGTATGCTATTCTCAAAATCTCTGATGTCTCTAAGACTCAACTTTAACTTGATGGCACGTATTTTTTTAATGTATAGAATTATCAGAGAGTATAGTTTCAGATGTTAATGTCATTTATATTTTCTTATTAAATGCTCTGGAAATTGTTCAATTAGTAACTCATTTACTATTCTTGTGATTAATTATATTTGTGTCAATGACTCTAGTATGTTAATGTTTCCAATTACTCAATATTGATGGGGGAGGCGGGCTTTTATGCATATTCTTCTAAGTTGCTGCATTTCTTGCTCTTAAAGAAAATGACACCTGAACAATAATAACTGAATTATACATAACATGAACTTGTTTTTAAATGTCTTTCTTTCAAATATACCCTGCTGCCATCATATTTGTTCTATGCTCTTCTAGAGAAAGTTCAGGGAAACTCACATGGGAATATTTCTTTTACAACAACAAGAAAAATAGGTAAATGATGAAGTGATGAAAGGAGGAAAGAAGGCTTTAGTTCACTTGGAATGTATGAATGAACAGAGAGGCAAGCCTAAGCTTCCCTAGTTCAGGTATATCACACTATCCATTAAAGAAATGATAAGAGATAGAAAAATTTTGCTCTTACATAGCATCACATTTCTATCAGAAAATATATGGAAGTAAATAAAGAGGAAACAGTTAACTGAAATGTATAATCCAAATTTTGCCAAGGTATTAAAATTTAAAATTAATAAATTTCCTAAGATAGTGGTATTTGACTTTTTCAAAATGTATTTTCAATGTTATGTTTTTCATAGTAGCATTACTTTAGTAGGGTGTCCTTATCACTTAACAAATGAAAATAAGAAAAAAAGGAAATATGAGGGAAATTATGTTGTGTTATTGACCTGCTCACATAATATGGACAATATCAGTTTTGTACATCATCTATTTATTCAATTTATATTATTCTTTCTAGTCAAAGTGAGCATTTAAAACAATTTTATCGAATGGCCTTATTTTTTAATTTCATAACTGTTTTGAGTGATTAAGCACAGATTTCACCAAATTCTGAAATTGCAGCAGGAATACCTTATGTAAGATTCTGTAAACTATACAAAAATAGCAATAAAAATAGCAAATTGAAATTATTTTCTGACTACCATAAGGTTTGTGTACAAATTAATTGGTGTTTTCATTGCTTTTGCTTCATATTATTCTTCCAGAATCAGTGATGATGATTTAGAAATTAGTTTAAAAGTATCAACTAAATCAATCCTTTTGTATTTAAAAAAGTTTAGTACAAATCTTGATACCTGGGAGAAATTTCTTAAGAGTAAAGTGATTGACATCTTCAATTATTGTTCTAAATCAAATTTCAGGATAGAGATAAAAAGTAAGTAATGAACTGCTAGATAAAACCTTCCCATTCTTCTCTTTCCTGAACCTGGGCTACCTCAAACATTTCTCCAGTCAGGTTATACACTGTTCTTTCCCAGTGTGGTTTATTTCAGATATGCAGGAACTGTATAGCAGAGCCCACTTATCATATCAAAGATACATAGCAAATAGCAAGCACTCTGCTTATTACATTCAGATTTTATTTTTGGGTAGACACCTAGAATTTTTTCACCATGATAGGAAATAGCTGGGAAATAAGGGTTTGAAGAATACACACACACACTGATTTGACTAATTTATTTATATGGCCACCACTTGTCAAGCAAAAGTAGAAGATTGAAGATATAACTGCCATGATTCCTATTTTACAAGTGGCAATTACATTACATTAAAGAGGCATCAATCCACTAGCTGAAAGTATCCTCTAAGTCAATGGCCCCCAATCTTTTGGCTCCTAGGAACCAGTTCCAAGGAGAGAGGTTTTTCTACGGACTGGAGAGGGCGTGGTTTCACGTGCTGCCTGCATCCCGCGGATGGGATTTCGCTTATTTCGTGGCCTGGTTTCTGACATTCCACGGCGCAGTGCCAGTCTACAAACTGGAGGTTGGGAACCCCTATTCTAAGTAAAAGAACTGTAAGGAGAAAAGCAGCGGTTGTTCAGTTGCCAATCAGGACTTTGCACTTGGGCAGGACACAGGACAGACTTATAGTTCACTTAATTGGTACTGTTTCCACTGTTCTATGCGCAGCATCTTAACTGAGCATAATAGTTATGTTGAACTTAGACTGGGGAAATCCAAACACAAGTCTCCACTCAACCACAAAGTGGCATAAAGCTATCTGTATTTTTGAACAAAAATTTCCAGGCGGAGCATTTTTCCCCATGTGAATTTGGGAAGACTGAAACAATATATAACACGTTCTGTTACACTGCACCTTTTTAACATATCTCTGTAATAGTTTTCCCTAGCCATGCAGGGACAAAGAAGAATTTATGTCAAGCTGCTTCATTCTGATATAAAATAACTTATTAACTGCATAAAGCAAAACATTCATTAGGTTAATGCAAACATAATCAAGCTATGTATTATTAATGCATCTGTGCTTTTTTAATGCTGATTTATTATCATATATAAATACTGTGACTATTCATTGAGCTCACTTAGTGACTCTGGGCCTGTTACTTTGTCAAAGACCTATTTACAAGCTTGTTATTATAAGGAGACCTCAGCGTGCGCTGACTCTTAAGAGGAAAAACAGGATAAATAAGCAATAAATAAATACATATCTAAATTATTTAAACAAATAATATTTAAATTAAATTATAAATGTACATAGTGTATTTAAGTTAGCATATGATAATTTTATGTAAATTGGTGTCATATCGTTACTTCTTTTTGCTGATGCACTTCCATGGGGGGACAGTGCAAAGAAGCAGAGGAAAAATCTTAGTAGAGGAAAATGCAGCACCTCCTTCCCCTCTGCTATTCTGCTCAAAACAATCTCTTTCCGGTGACTTCTTTTATTAAATAAAGTGGCCATTATAAACACATAAAGTCAATATATGATGCATTACTAAACCATTATTATATATTCAAGCAGGCACAGTATCTGAAAATCAGAATAACTAGGAAAATTTGCTAGACTTTATTGGAGAAAAGACCTAACAAATATGTTGTGTTATTTTACACATTCGGTTTTTATCAGTTGTTCCAATGTTTGCTTCCTTTTTAAACTAAAATAATTTAAGCACGATTATTTTTCTTGACAGCTGGAGATTCTACAGTATGATTCATTGGTGCTGACAGCTGGAGTTGTGATGCAGAATAGAACTGCATAATGCCCTTGTGGGGACTTGTATTTTAATAGGACAAATTAAAAAGCAGTCTGTGGAAATATGCTCTAATTTGCACTCATCTCTGCTAAAAACTGTATCTGAAACGGTGTCCCTGGAATTGCTGTGTCAAAATTAGGTTAGGGTGTATTTCACCAATGGGCAGATCTTTGAAAGCTTGTACTATACAAACGTGATGGGGGGGGGAGCCTCATTCAAAAACATATGTGACAAGTTCTGTACAAAGATAGAGGTAGTTTAAACAAATAAACATCTGAATTAGCCTATGGGTCCTAATCAACAAAGCTTCTGGACAAGGGACAAGTCAAGTGATTATGACCTTCAGGCCTTTTAGATAAGAGAAGGAGCAACGGGTAACAGCAGCAGCACTCCAAATATAACTGCTAATATAGCAGACGTAACACAGCAAAGGCAAGACTTATGCAGTTACTGCATTAACCAGCTACACAACACACATACACACACCGCACACATGCACACACACACTCCAACTTTTACCATTTGATCAGCTACCTAAATATTATCTCATCTAGTTTTTGGTTGGTACATTGCTGTCCTTATCTTACAGAGAGAGAACAATTGCCCTTCAGTTATTCAAAGTCAGAGCATCACCGACTTGCATTACTTGGTAATTTTAAACCTGAGCACTGAAGAGATGCACCAATCTCCTCCCCCTCCATGTGCCTGATGGCCGTTACCTTTTAAATCTACATATTATTTAATCATCAATACATTTCATTTCGGAACAGCTATTCAAAGTTCATCAGCATACCTTTAAGCAAGTGTTTGAAGAATAACCAGGCAATAAATAATAACTGACAAGAAAGCTCTTCTGATCAGTAACATTAACTGCTTATCTACATGATATTATTTCTTCAGAAAAAAAAATACTTCTCATTTTTGCTTACCTGTTCTCTCTCTCTAAAGCAATCAGTTAAGAGTCTCTTGACCGAGGAAATGGGTTGTTACTAAGCAGACAAGCATGCACAGCGTAATCCCTGGAAACAGCTTTGACTGTTCAGCATCAGGCTTGGTGCTGCGAGAAAAGGGTTAGACCTTCATATGCAGCATCTGAAGATTCACTCATCTTTTCTTTTCTTTTTCTTTTTCTCTCTGTTAATGCCCGCTTCAAAAACTAAGCAACATGGACAGGTGCAGAGATCACTAAACAGGTTTTGTTTTTCTTCTCTTACATTTAGGCCTCCTCTGAATTATTTTCCCTGTTTGCTGGAAGAAAATACAATTCCACAGTCAGGTAAGAAGTTCAGCAAGCTCTCTTTTGTCAAGTAGATTCTCCCCCCCCCCACCCCCAAGAACATATTTTACAATAAATGCTCACAAAGGGAGAGTCTAATGCAGCAACCAAAATTACAAACAATTGTTTACAGTCAGATACTTTATTTAGTTTCCTACCCATCAAAGTGGCTGACTTTCACACCCAAGACCATATCTCTTTCCAGCCCTTCTATCTTAGACAGACTTCTTTTAAATATACCATTATTATACCTCTGTTGGTAGAGGAAGAATATTCAGCTTTGCCCTAGAGATTTACTGTTTGCACGTATGAAGAATGATGCAATCAGCAGATCTAAATAGCAATCCAAGATGAAATTAGACAACTCAAACCACAGCATTTAAAAAGCAATAGAGCAAATTCAGTTTTTGTATTATTGCATGGTCCAAACTAACACATCTTGCTTCTTACAAAAAGCTGCCTTTAGTCTTTGAAAAATATTTTGATTGCTCCATAAGAATTAATGTTACTTAATGCATTCCATAGGGCTATGACTAAATTTATCAACTACTAAGTTGTTAGTTTGAATCCATAGCTTTCTATTTATGGCATGACAATGCTGTAAAAATAATCACAGTGTCACTGGTAATTCAGAATGAACTAACAAAAATCCTTAGACAATTAACTCATATAGTGCTTATTTTGGAGTTTCCCACATGTTAGAATACAGAAGTAAATCAGTTAATGAAAATAATCTTTAAATGTCAACCTGTGCCACATCTGGGTAAATAAAGGAATGACAATAATAACTAGAAAAGGCTAAAATGTGTTTCCATAGTAAACCAATAACATACCATAAAATCCATAGTGATTTACAAAAAATAAATCAGGAACTTGTCTATACAGTCATTAGAGGTAAGGCCCATTTTGATACATCTAACATTATAAACATTATACTATTTTTCAACTGACAAATATAATAGAATAACATGCAACATCTCCAAAACCAAGTTTGGCTTGAAATATAACATTTTGAAAAATAAACATTCCCCTACTTTACCTCATCTGTGGGTATTTGCAGGGGAAAAAATAGGTGCATGATGCAATTTATGCAATTCACATCATTTGCATGATGATGTCATGATGCCTATGATACAACGACTTCATTACTTTTCACACTATTGTCTAGAAGGGAAGGGTGGCTTGCAATGCAATCTGGATTATTTTAACGCACTCTACATGGAGCTTCCCTTGAAAAGCATTTAGAACTTCAACTGGTGCAGAATGCAGCTGTACAGTAATAAATGGTGTTGGATACTAAGCCCATGAAACACCACTACTTCATCAGTTGCACTGGCTGCCAGTGTGCTTCTGGGTGAAATTCAAGGTGGCTAGTTGCCACCTTTAAAATCCTCGATGACTTGGGATCTTTTTATCTTCTCATGCTGCGGCTTCCATCAGCAAAAGAACATTAGCCATCAGGACAGAACAGGTGTGCCTTTTCTGTCTCTGGAGAGCACGATGGCTCCAACCCTGCTCGCCTTTTGTAAGGCCCTAAATACCTGGTTACGTGCCAGGGGCCCCAAGCGTGTGAAGAGTCCCCTCTCCTGCTTGTTTTAACAACCATGGATTGTAATACTCTCCTCAGCCACTGTGCAAATTTTCAATGTTGTATTATGATGGCAATTTGTTTTTATTTTATGATTGTTCACCACCCAGAGTTACTTGCCATACAAGAGTCACCCGCCATACAAAATAAATAAATAAATGCATAAATAATCTCCAAAAGATAATTCTTAGAGTTGGAGGAAATGTAATTGCTTTATTATTGCTTTATATTCCCAGATATGAATACAGGACTGATTCACTGGGATTTATTTTCCAGTGAAATCATCTGGATTGTATTGTAAAATGATTTACAGATATAATCCTTCCCACTGTTTCAGAGAGTAAGCTGCATCGACCTTAAAGAGCACCTTTTCTAAGTAATTTTATTTATTTATCTGTCTGTCTGTCTGTCTGTTTGTTTGTTTATTGATTAATTTTATATGCCACCATCTCAAGATTCAAGACAACTCTGCGGGTTTATAATGTAATGTAAACATGCAACAGGTTGGACTATCTTAGCTTGTACATATGCTCTGTCAGCTTCAAAATAGATGTTTATTGACATACCAAGCTTCAGATGTACACCACTATTCTTATAGTCATAAAGCATAGAATTGAACAGTATTTCATCAAATTCATATTATGGGGCAATCAACCCTACATTAATACAAGTACTAACAGCTTCAAAATGATATAAATGATTGAACCAGATTGTTAATTTACATAGTACCTTCATGGCACATTTAATGTGAGAAACACAACACCAAGGAAACAGATTCCCCCGGGTTCTTGATTATCTCCTGGATTAAGAATCTAAGAAACAGCCTATTACAACCCCTAATATAACTGGCCTCCTGTTTTCCACAGTGGCCAATCAAATGCCTTGCCAATGTGAAGCCTAAAGCAGTATATAAAGGTAACAGCTGACTTTCCCTATTGCTGTTCCCTAGCATGGGGCAGCAGATCATGCCTTTTACATCTGAGGATGTATATCTAGCATAACTTGCAGACTTCAACAACAAACAGAACTTCCATAAAAGAGTAAAATTATGCAATAAATAATGCCACAAAATATTAAATAACACATATTTCTTCCAGAGCTTCTATATTTCCCATTATCACCATCTTTCCCAATTTTATAATTGTGCACTGAAGCTGAAAAACAATAGCCAGTTCCTATTCATTTATATTACGTTTGCTTGGGTGCTTTACTATCAACAAAATAGCAAGCCTATTTTAGGCTTTTTCTAAGACAGTAAAATAATCATATATTAATGTTTAAATATTTGAGAATATGAGAGGCAGTTTGGCGTAGTGATTAAGAACATCAGTCTAGATATCAGACGACTAAATTCTAGTCTTGCCTTAGGCAAACAGCCAGCAGCTGACCTTGGGCTAGTCAGTTTCGCCCATCCTAGGAAGCAGGCTATGGCAAACCACTTTTGAAAAATCTTGCCAAAAAACTGCAGAGACTTGTCCAGGCAATTTACGAGAATTTGACACAACTGAATGGAAATGGGGGAGGGGATGACAATATACTCTATCTGTGCAAATTGTTTTGTTACCTGACCTATAGCAGATCAAACTGAACTTGAACTATTTCAGATGAAGATATTAGTTCTGAGTATTTTTCTGTCTTTTTAAAATCAGCACATAATATATTTTTTTCAGTTATGATAGACTGACTGCAATGGCCTCATTCCAGGAAATAATGAAGAAAAAGCTGTATTCTAGAATCAATAGATTTATCTGGACAATTTATTATTTTATTTCATTTATACAGTATAACCATAGTCACACACTGATCTATGCCAGGCACAAATAAGTCACATTACAGCCACACAGGAATACAGTATTTAACTTCCACCAGCTTGAGAATTGTATCTGATTTTGCACAGCAATTTGAGACCATACTCCTCATCTGGTTAGGAAGGAGGTCCAGAAGTTTTTAAGCCCATAGAATAGAATACTTAATCATTTGACCCTTTAACCCATTCCAATGAATCAAAGGGAGAGTGTGTGTATCAGAGGTGAGTTGCTCCCTGTTGAGCCCAGATCAGGCAAACTGGTAGTGGCGGCAGCAGGAGGCTCCGCCCACCCGCACTTGTCGAGCATAAGCACGTGCACGAGCGAACCGGCAGTAAAAGAAAATGGAAACCCACCACTGGTGTGTATGTTATCATTTTTGTCCTTTGCTCAAGAGGAAGATCTGGGAGCCATAAAAGATATGCAGTTCTGTCCCCAAGTTGCATTTTCTACATCCCTGGCTTCATATGTCATGTAAATCCAGTCAAATGTACAATAATTCAACAAATCATCATTAAACCATTTTAGGCTTAGCACAATGTCTGAAGTCTGTCACAGAAAACAAAATGAATGGACCCAGATTGTCGGGAAAAGTATCCTTCCAAAACATAAGCCAGTGTGAATGGTCCAGTAAAATTATATGCATCACCCGGTTTTCAATTTTTACTAAGAAACTCAACACTACCCATTCATGCAATGATATGGAGATACTGGGGTTTAACTTACTTCAGTCTGACGGATTCAATCACTCCAATACCTAGCTATTTCATCTTCTAGCTAATCCTACTTCTTCTAAGCAAATGTTAAGATAATAAATCTCCAAGAGCTTTATCTAAATGCTTAGAACACTTGGTATTATTCACATGTTCTCAGAGGCCCAATTATGGGACCTGGCAGCACAGTTTTAAAGACAAAATAGGTATTGTATGTCTTTTTATTTACCTGGCCAACTCAGTTGTTCAACTTGTCTTCTGAGTGGGGAGCAAAAGAACAACCAAGTGGGTCTCACCTTGCAAACTTTTACCCTTATGCAAACTGCTTGCAACATTTTATTTTCCTGTCCATCCTTCTCGGCATGATTAATAAAGTGATGCTTTCATCTACACCTTAGGGTGAATGTTTAATTAAAACTAGGGGGTATTCATCTTCAGACAGGAGAATGTGTAACAAGTTGCATCACTTGCCTTTGGAGAGGCTTCAACAAAGCAATTTCACTTGCAATCCCTATAATCTAGCACCAATAATATGAAGTTGGTCAAAATAGCATACACAATTATAATTTGCTTTTTCAAAAATATGAAATAATAAAAATGCTGCATCAGTTCTACCATCTTCTGTTTTAGGGAGTTCTAGCAGCTAAAATGTGGCTAATCAGACATTCCCGCTTCCAGTACAAGTATACAAAAATCATTCCTGATTCAAAGATTGGGGGAACAATAAAACAAATTCATGGACTGAAAGGAATTTACTGTCAGAACCAATATCAGTGGTCTTTTTAAAAATTAATATTCATCTGAGTGATTGTTAGTGTTCCTTTGTGCCTTTTTGATATTTATAATATGCCCTTAATTGGGATTTTTCTATTAATTTTCCTTAAAATGCATGAACAGATCTAGTTTTTGAATGTTTATTGAAAGCAAATTTTTAAAGCTTCATCACTTCCTCCTCACATTTTCATTTTCTACCATTACATATCTCTCATTCTAAGCCAACTTGGATAAAAAGATTTCAAAACCCACCCATCCCAGCCAGGAACATATGAAACCTTCTGGGAAGAATCAAAGAGCTGGATGAGGCAATCAACTTTATTTAGAAAACTGATGTTACCCTTTTAACAGCTCTAGGGGACTTAGAAAAATACAACCCAAAACCAAGACCATATACCCACTCCTTGCTACTTCCTTGGTTAGCAACCATTTCGGAATACGACGGTAATAAACAATTCATTTTCCAACCAATGCACCCATTTATGACCGGTTCATGTGCTTAACAAGAACACACACTAGAGTGAGAGAGTAACTTTGGCATAGCTTTACAAGAGAATATCTAAATGAGACAGCAGTCTCTTTCTCTCCTCCTCCTAGTCATGCGTTCATTTACCAAGCAAGTAACCTGGCCATTGAAATGGAACTTGAGTTATTAAATGAATGAAATGAAATAAATGAAATGTGCTTAGAAAAATGAAGGACATAAAGCCTTAACACTAAAATAATTGTATAACATTAAAACAATTTAAAAAGAGAATTTGGCAATACTATAATTAATAAAATGGGAGGAACGATGTTGTTTGTAATGGCTAGTTCTTATTCTCACAGACCATACATTGTTATTCACTTGTTGAAGCAAAATTTCTAGCTACAAATTTCAAATTCAGTCTTCTCCCTCTACTATTTCATGTCATTCTCCTTAAGCCCAATCTACCTTACATGACTGTGTGGAAAGGAAGCTTTATGTTTGCTGCCTTGAGGTCTTCTCTGTAACTATAATGGCATGTGTCAAATGACCTTGGGAGACAGGTGGAAGAACCACAGACAAGACGTCAGTCAGAGAAGTGGCAGCTCAGCCTGTAGAATGTGGCTGTGGTAAACATCTCAGGGGAAAAAATCTTTCCTAGTTTCTTGAACTATAAAGGTGACAGAAGGAGGAGACAGACAGGAGGAGATATACTTTCAGATTCACAAGATTTTGTTAATGGAACTTCACAATAAAATTAGAGCTAGAACTTCTGGGTGTGCTTCTTGTCTGGACTATCTCACAAGGCTGACAGGGACTCTTTAAAACAGCTGCCATGGGAGAACCCTGGGAAAAGGCATGGTTATATTAAAGAATGGCACACAAGAGTTTAATTCGTGCCACTATGTGCATTCCAAGGAATCTTTTGGGAATCAAATCCAAGCAGTGCTTCAGAGCCCTACTACTGATTCGTATTTACTTAATAACCCACTCTCTAATTCCACAATCATTTTCAGGCAATGTTGTTTGCTTCCCAAATGAAAAATTTCACATTTGTCTCCTCTTATATTTCATATTGCTGTTTTCAGCACCTTTCTTTAACCAGATGAGTTCAGAAGGCATGACATTTTTCTCAAAGTGAACAAAAAAAACCCTCATGCTGTCCCACTTTCATCCCTGTCACACTTGCATAAGATGTCACAATGCAGAAGTTTGTGCCCGCAACAGTGCAACACCCTCCTCCTTGAATTCCTTGAAGATACCGCCCCCAAAACCAATCAAGTTTTCCCTCAAAATACATTCCTGATCCTTACGTTCTTTCTGCAACCGATCACTAAGTAGTTTTTAAACATTCTTTATCTCTAGTGTAAATGATCTTTCTAGGCTATGAACATGTCACCTATGTAGGTAATGTAGATTACTATACAATGTGGCAAATATAACCTATCATCACCATCCTTACCCTTGTTAGAACTGGTGAATCAATTCTGACAAACAGAATAATAAACACTTATTAGACCAACTATATGCAATAATTTATCATTTTAATTATGATTGAGAAAAGTGTAGCTGATTCTCCACTATCATCACTTTCATACTGCCTGTAATCTCTTTTAAATAAAATTCTGACATGTTTTCTTCCTCTCCATGCTGCTAACATATTAATTAGAGTTTTGCACCTGGTGCCTTGCATGGGCCTATGAGAATATAACTGTTGATTGATTCTTCTCTCTCCTTTCTCCTCGCCCCATTTGCTTTTTAA
The DNA here is from genome assembly GCF_051295495.1 of Thamnophis sirtalis. NCBI lineage: Eukaryota > Metazoa > Chordata > Lepidosauria > Squamata > Natricidae > Thamnophis > Thamnophis sirtalis. The sequence goes on from NW_028261381.1 coordinate 83,135,655, forward strand.
AAAAATATATTTTGATTTATAAAAGAAAAAAAATAAGGACATAGAAATATTAAGGGATTCTGTTTCCCCTCTTCTACCTTGTTCAGCATTCTGGTTTTGATTGATTGGTAAATTTGTAATTACTAATTTTCTAATCAAACATTTTAAAATATTATTTCTGTTAATCAGCTTTCTTATCAGTTTCAAAAAAAAAAAGAAAACAAGCAAACCCCACACAGATCTAATGTGAATACATGCAGCATATTTATACTTACATTTTCAGCTTTCCACTTGGTTTTGGCCACAACAGTTCACAGCTCACAGCCGTGAATTGTAGAAGCTGTTCTTTATTTTAAAAAGCAGCCTAGGGATTCAGTGTTCAGAAATACTACAGGGAAAAGCAATCCCAAACATGCACATAATAATATAGCACAGTGTGAACTCAATACAAGACGAATTACGGTGTTATCCTGTTTTCAAATGACAGTCACTGAGTTCAGGCTAAGTTTGCTATTAGATTCCTTTTGCTGGCAAAACAAAAAACACACCAACACATCATGTGCATGACTTAATGTAACTTTTTTGTGGCTTTATACAATACTGATATAATTGTTAAGACTTGTTGTGTATATTAGCATAAATGTAAAAATGAATAAAGTTGAAGAGTTTGTACATAAATATCAAGTAGTTAACAGGACAGGACAGTAGCTGAGTGCCTGACATGGCATCACATGACCATGGAGACAGGTGACTATTGAAACTTCAGAACCAGGTTGTAAATACCTTTATGGGCCACTACTATAGCTTCAACTGATTGTTGAGCAATCAACCAAAAGTCAAGGACTATCTGTACACATATTTACTTAATCATGGATGCATTTATTAAAATATCTTATCAGACAGCCAGTAAGGAAACATAAATAATCAGCATACCACATTATTCCTGAATCACTGTGTAATCTGGATAAACTCATACTATACTGGAAAGTATAATAGTCACACAAGTGTGCTTTGCTTTTAGGCAAAGTCTAAAAGGTCTTTAATTTAAATAATTAGAGGAACATGACAGCATATATAGTAGTAGATCAGGAGCAAAAAGTACCATTCTACAAACACATCTTACTACATTAATGAGGTTTTTAAAATATTACATTGTAGAAATAAATAATATTATAAAGTACTTATAAATATCTCTGGTTAATCAACTAAAATCTACAAATGTTATATTTAATCATTATGTGGATTAAAAGTAATAATAACAACACCTTTTATTGGGGGAAAAAAGTTTCCAGAAATTGATGCATCTTGTTACCTCAAATAAACCTGAAGATTTTTTTAAAAAACCTTAATTCACCATATCATTAAAAATTACAACTACAATCATGTGCACCTACTGAACATAAGTACTACTGTGTTATTAGGACTTATTCCTGAGTAGACACATATAGGTTTGTATTGTGGTGTAGGTATCATACAGAAGTACAATAGAATAACAGAACATCTTAAGGTACCACCATTAGCATCAGGCTGTTTCTGGTGACTCTATGCTTGCAGTCTCCATCTGTCCTTGGCAGGAAATTTGAGCTCTTTCAGAGACATTCCAATTATCTTTTTGCTGTCCTCCATTTCCCATTGCCATATGATAGTTTTTTGCTAATTCCCCATATACTTCCATCACTTCTCCAAAGTATTTTAGGTTTCTGTTTGCTAATCATTGTCTCAAGTATTAGTGCATTTCTTCCAGGATCAGTTCATTGGCTCTTTTTGGATCATGCAAAACTTTGTAACCGAATCCTGACAGAATATTCTTTCTCAAGTGGAAAAATACTATTTGATCTATTTTAATTTTAGTTGCCATAAATCATTTTTGCTTATCAGCTTGCCTATTCTTGCCACTGAATTCTTTCCTAAAATTAATTCCATTACTATTCCAGAGTTGTGACTCCAAGAAAACTATGATCTTCTCTTTATCATAAACTGTAAAATAATTAAGGATGAATGCTTGCCTTTGGTTTTTTAATATTTAATGCATATTGTGTAATTTTCATTGAACAGATCCAGAATCAAGCATATTTAAGGGTAAGCAAAAAAAAACACCTTTTTCTAGAAAAAATCATTTCAAAAGTTTACTATTCATATCCACATCTGAAGTACTTGGCTGGAATTTATTCTGATTGGTTCTGATTCCAATTATCTGGGGTCAATTTTTTGATGCAACAATAATCCCTTTAGTAACCATTACTAAAAAAAAAAAAAACTCAGCAAGCCACATACACACTTCTGTGTAATGCTGTTATAGTTGTTTTCTTAATCAATCATAACACTCTTTGCAAGTTCACAGCAACAGAATATTAAAATCCTGAACAAACCACACATTTCAGTAAGTTTCCTAGATGAACAGCTACGATAATATTTGGAGCAAATATGACCAAAAAAGCTAAGAAATTTAAGAAGCCTCAAGCCTCCTTACTATATTTTCAAAATACACAGGTTGTCATAAACCTCTTATGTCAACCGAATAACATGCTCCCTGTACCTTTTCGCTTTATTTCGCAAATAACAAACAATCGTAAAAAAAAATCTGCCATGCGCAGTTTAGTAAGAATTGTGTTTTTATAAGTTCAACTAAACGACGAGGAACCGCTAACAAATCTCCAACTTCAGTTTAAAAGGAGCTGAAGTTGGAGCTCAACCTCTCGCCTCAAAACAGCGGCTTTGTATTCTCCCACGTGACTTATCCGATCAAATAAAAAATGCCGTCTCAGAGCGCGCGATGACATCATTGTTATTGTGAGAGAGGCGGAGTCTCGAGACCAGCATAGTAGTACAACCGTAAGGACACCATGGGGGAACGAACGGCTCTAATTTCTACCATAGAGTTATCGCGGGCTAGCACGACTTCTCATTCTACGGGCCATAGCGACTACCGGCGCTTTCCTGCCATTATCGGATGTTGAATGGCTATGCTTCCCTTTCCCGCGTCTTTTCTCCGAGAGCATGCTGGGAAACGTTATTAAAGAAACCCACCTTCCGTTTCATTGGTCTTTCCTGTGCGGAGCTCAGCAAGGTGGTAAGTCTCGGCGGGAGCTGTTAGGGAGAAGGTTGGTTTTATTTAATTCTAAAATAATAATAATATGTTAGATTTTGTGAACACGGAAAGCTAAAACAACACCTTAGTCATAGCTATGGTAGGGTGGAAAAGATTTTTTTTAAATATTTTAAATGAGATCAATTAAAATTTGCGCTTCTGCAGAAAAAGAAATAGCGATGACCAAAATATTGGATTTTCAGGACGATTTCAAAGATTCAGCCTAAATTTGGAGCAGTGTACTTTTGTACACAAATTTTTATATCTTTTTTCCCCAAACCTAAACATGTACAATATTCCTGCGTTTCTACTGCTTTGAGAAAAGCTGGTGTATATTAATATTTGGGCAGCTTCTTTTGAACGCTGCAAATAATAATACAGTCATAATATGTACCATAAATATGGATAGAATTAATCTTACTATGCTGAAGCTCTTATAGCAAGAAATTATTTGTGACCGAGACTAGAGTCACATCTAGATGCCATCAGTCGTCATGGTGTGCTATAGTCCTCGAAGAATAATGACTGACCTTTATTCACTGACTCTGTGATTCATTAGCAGACTCAGCTGCCAGGTTGGTAACAGGTATGAATTACAACAAACTTTCACTGTATTGCTGGAGATAGGAGATAACTTGTGACATGGTAGTTCTGATGAATGTAAGTACACAAGGACAGACCATTTTGCTTTATAAAAGAAACAAATTCTCCAACAAGGGAATAAAAAACTACTTTAGTTATGTTATTTGGAAAAAATTATAAAAATAATTGCTTGGGAGTGAGATAACTCAATTATATGGGTTTGACTCATACCTGAAATTGTGCCCCAAAACATGGATAGTTAGTTGATTATTGTATTCTGTAAGTTATAAAAAAATATTTCAGATGTTTTCAAATAAACATTGATTTTGATTTTTCCCCTTTGATATATTTTTAAACTTACTGTAGTGAGCAAATTTTAAAATTCTCTATCAGTGAATCATATGTCTGTGTAGAATTCTCCATAGAATTACAGAATCTAGATTGTCCTATGTATTTCTGTAGATGTTAGCATATTAGATTTGATGCATTGTTTGGCAAACAGTAAGTGAAATCTTCTGACTGCAACACCTTTCCATTGCGATATATTTTTCTGTGCTATGGTTCCTGTAGGAAGGCTACTAATCTTAATTCATTGCTTATGCACACCTTTTGGCCACCCTGCCATTAGCCCTCAACATCACCAAGGTTGGGGCTGAAGTAAGAGGCCCAGAGCCTTCAGCAGCTTCATCCAGCACCACTACTTTCACTGAGAAATGCCACCCAACTCCCCACACTCCAGCCAACCACACTAGCATCATTGTGCAAAACCCCAGTTGCCCTGCCACTATGTTCTCCAGAAGTTCTGGATGCCTAGTTTTACCTTCCCATTAACCCAACCATTTTTCTCCCGCCTGCTTATGAGGCATGCCCTATTTGGAGAAAGACTGGACCATGTCACTTGGGAGAAGTAGCTTCAGGAAGAACTGGTGCAGCCAGTAGATGTAAAAGATGTTTACTATTTTGGTAATTGAAGAGAGGCCTGCATTGCTATAAACTGGTAGACACAACAAGCCTGATTAAATAATGGTAAATTGATATAGATTGAATACTGACTTTTGAATTTTTTTTTCAGGATTACTACAGAATTGGTGGAAAGAAGAAGGTGCTTTAGTAATTGACTACAGAATTCATCTGCAACTGCAAATTGATGTACAGTATTTCAAAGTTTTATATTTCAATAAAAATACTTTAAACACTGAAGCTGATTGATTTCTGCTTAATTATTTGGATATCAGATTTTGAGGGGTGAAATGAAATTTCCATGTTCTACAATTTCAGTTGGCAATATCCTGTTTTATTTATATATAAAGATGGTGTGACTTATTAAAACATTATATTTTATTTATTATGGAGAACCAGTTTGGTTTACAGTTAAGGCATCAACTATGTGACCATGAGTTCTAGTATCGCTTTAAGCACAAAGCAAACTCGTGCCCTTGGACCATTTTCTTTATCTCAGTTCTAGAAGGAAGGCAGTGAGGAATGGATAGAAGAAACTGCAAAGTTCAAAGCTTGTAAAAATATTTTTAAAAGTTTCAGGTGGGAAAAAAACCCTGCAAGGTTCAACTCTAGGTTTTAGTCTTCATTGTTAATATCAGTGGTAATGAGATGAAATATTTATCAAAGATGCAGATTACATATGAGTAAAATAGAGAATACTCTAGAAGAAAAAAAATCAAAATTCTAAATTAGATATCTGGGTTGAAAGTAACTTATTGCTGAACATGAAAACAGCCCTGCAGTCAGATCAAAGGTTTTCTTAGTTCACCATTTTCTGATGGACAGCCGTTTGCCTCTAGAGTGGTAAAAATACATGATAACACATGGCTCTTTCTCACAATGGTTCCCCTGAAGTTACTATTTGGAAGTGTGCTACCCTGAGTTTAGAGCAGTGATGGCAAACCTTTTTTAGCTGGTGTGCCAAAAGTGGGGGAAGCACAGGGGGTTGTGCGCAGGAGTGCCACACCCATAATGTAATGCACGACCCCCAGTGCACATGCACACATGATAGGCACTCCCCCCTCATTTGCATGATTTTTTGCCCTCCAGGCTCCAGAGGCTATAGGAGCTTGGGGAGGGGGAAAACACCCCCCCCCCGAAGGCTCTCCAGTGGGTTCCCTGAAGCCTCCAGAGTGCAAAAAACCAGCTCTACGGGCAAGCCAGAAGTTCTAGAACGAACTTCCGGTTTGCTTGTAGAGCCAGTTTAAACTCTCGGGAGGCTTCCCTGCAGGCTCCGGAGGACGAAAAATGACTACGAGCAAACCGGAAGTCACTTCCAGTTTGTAGGGCCATTTTTAGTCCTCAGGAGACTTCCCTGAAGGCTCCAGAGGGCTTAAACTGGCCCTTGAGGCACACCGGAAGTCCGTTCCCGAACTTCCGGTTTGCCCATAGGGCCATTTTTTTGCACTCTGAAGGCTTTCAGGGAAGCTCCTGAAGCCTACTGTGGGTCGGGGGAGGCTGTTTTCGCCCTCTCCAGGCTCCTATAAAGCTTCTGGAGCCTGGGGAGGGAGAAAAATGGCCTCAAAAAAAAGGTGTGCTGGCCAGCTGACAGGGCAACGCCTTGCGTGCCCTGACAAATGGCTCCACATGCCATAGCTTGCCATCCCGGATCTAGAGTGTGTCTTCAAGACTAATAGCCCTTGGTGTACATGCTTTTCACGAATGTACTTCATTGTCTTACAACATGTTGTAATAATGAATTTCCTAAATTAGTAGGACAATGCTATGAGCTCTAAGCTTATAAGCAGTATCCTGAATGACAGGAAGCAGGCTTCCTATAATGTCAGCTGATCTTACCATCCTCTGTATGGACGTTCTATCTGAGACACTGCTACTGCCAAACCAGTGATGCAGTTTGTTAAAATGCTCTCAATTGTGCCTCTGTAAAAAGCGGCCAGGATAGGAGAAAGGTGCTCTCCTTATCCGATGCAGGAAATGCAGATACTGGTTTGCATGCTTCACTTAGGATGACGTGCGGAGAGACACCTGTTCAGATGTTAGCTATCTGCACTGCTTCACAGTGCACAGTCAGCATATTACACCCCAAAAATCTGAGTCCTCATTTTACCAACCTCGGAAGAATGGAAGGCTGAGTCAATTTTGAGCCTGATGTTCTACCATCTTAATTAGTATGGGGTTACTTGGCTTGGCAATAGTATCTATACAAAAATCCTAAAATTGTAGCTAACCGGAAGTCAGTAATGTAATAGTCCAACTGCAGAAAGGCAAGCTTTTTCTTCCATCATTTTAAAATTATAGAAAATTAATTGCCTTTTATATTCTGCATTGGTCAGCTCGGCTGTAGTATTTACATTTTGGGCACATCACACTGGGTCCATATCACTAGTAGCCTGGTTGTATTTTCCTAATGGTCTGTCAACAGTTAGCAACTGGGTCAAATCATTATTTTGGGGCATAATATGCAACCCCTTTGTGCAGAAAATGGTTATTTCCCACGCCATTGTTTTTGTTTCTTAATCTGGTACAGATCAGAGTGCATTTATATTTTTTCAAAACTTGTTATAACAAATTCCTATTCCTTCTTAGTAATTCTATACTTAGAAATAATTACTATACTTAGAAAAATAATAATTTTTGTCTTAATCTACAATCTTCCTATTACTATAAATGTACAACTATTTCTGCTCTACATCAATATTCCTGTTTGTAGCCCTCTTAACTTTTTCAGTCTTTCCTTTTCTCCCCATCACCAAGTCCAGTTCTTGCAATAGCCAATCTCAGTCTATTTGAAAATGTGTGTGTGGGGAGCGGGGGGGGGGGGGGGAGATGCTATTTTGCTCTTCTGGACTTGTGAAGTTTTTTTTTGTTCCACTTCCAATTATCCATTGTTATTTATTCTGAACAGTATATGTTTTGTGGCAGTAGGGGACACCCCAACTTATATTAAACCCTACATTGACAGTGTCGGGTAGGGTGAAATCTAGCCTTTGGGGGAAAAGCTGAAAAAAATATTATGAATGCAAAATTGCAGCCAAGGCATCAAATGTCGACAGTGGTCCAGCTGTAGCCCCCTTGATTTTGTCTAGAGAAGCAGCTAGTGGTGTGTGCAAGAATGAACACTCCCACTTAGAGTGAGCAGACATTTCTCTTCTGGGATTGGATTTTGGTGATGCATGGGAAGTATAGTTAAAATAACATATCTTCCTTAATTGGAGACCTCTCATAAAATGGAACAAAGCAAGAAAGGAGTCAAGCACAGATGACAGAAAAATGGGAAAGAACACAAAGGCAACATCTCAGCGGCAGACTTTTACAGTAAAAGAATTGCAAGACTAGCAGAGAGCTGAGTGGGAAGTCTCAAATCAGCCTGCATGCCTAGTGTGCAGTAACTCAAGCAGAATTCATAAATCTGTTCCTGAAAGGGTGGTGGTGGTGGTGGTGGAAGAGAATCCCATGTTAAAGGACTGTGGTAATTGTTTGTTTTATTGAGAAAAGTGTTGTGATGCAAATACATTTAAGTTCTAGGGACAATATATAAATGACTGGCCAATTTTGTATTATCCCATAATACAAGATAATTAACATGGAATATTCTACTTTAAGCACTGAAAAAATGTCATAATTATATAGGAATCAGCAGGGGAGCTGGTTTCCTAGTTCCTCAATGAGAACTCAAATCTGGACATTGGATTGGTGGCCTAAATGTAATCTTCCAGCTCTGCGATTCCTCTCAAAAGCAACTTTCTAGTATAAATATAAATATGAGAATATTCTGATGAAAAATCATTCCAACATTTGAAATAGTTTATTCATGCCTGTGATTTGAGTTTGCATACATATATAAACTTTTATGCCACTAGAACACAGGCTCCTCCAACTTCCTTGATTTTCTCTTCTGCTCTTCGGCTGAAGAATTTTGCTTTCACGATGACAGGCTGCTTGGGTAGCTTTCCTTTGCCCAGGACTTTGTAATATCCCTGGAAAATATCAAAACACAAGCTTTCAGTTAACATGTAGTCTCTTGAAGACATTACTCATAGTGTCAATAAAATAAATGGAAAGGTGTTTTTAAAATATTGTGTATCAATTCTGATAATTGATGCCTTTATGGATTTACTGGAGGGGGAAAGTATTGATCAGCAATCTTTTTAGCTGATCAATACTGGAAGGTTGGCATTCCAAGGCCAAAGCACTACATGACAGGATAAGCTCCCACCTTGCCCCAGCTCCTGTCCACCTATCAGTTTGAAAGCAAGCAAATGAAGTAGATAAATAGGTGCTATTTCGATGGGAAGATAGCAGCATTCTGTGCACCACGGCATACAGTCACTGACCATGGAATAGTCTTTGACAATGCTGTTTCCCTCAGCTAGGAAACAAAGCACTGCCCCCTAGATTTGGAGACAACTTGACAAGGGACACTTTTATCTTTTATAGAATAATTCTATTTGAATAAGAGTGTACTGTATCTCATTTTACCCAGTTTCATTTTAGCTGAAAATGACTATTATAGCCCCAAGTTTGAAGTATCTTCATCAAAATCTTGAAAGATGATTACATTTTAATTTGTAAAATCATATAACCTCTAAAATAAAACTGAGATGTTTGGATCTGGAGGGACTTCGCCTAAATCAAGACTGAGTGGCTATGACTATTTGTCACACACACACACACCAACATGTTGGGGATGTTTTTATCACTGGTATTTGATAAGGTTACTCTTCTCCATTTAAGACTGATGAATAACTTGAGTGGTCCTCTTGGATTCACAGCTATTGCTTCATGGCAGCTGTAGCCAGAAGATCCTTTACATTAGATTACCTTGTGCCCTGGATGTACACTTCCCTCAACCAGCAGGCCCTTCAGTCAATCACTTATGCCTTTGTCAGTTCACAAGAGGAGTATTACAATGTGTTCTATGTGGGGCTGCCCTCAAAGACCACCCAAAACCAAAGGCTGGTTCAAAATGCAGATGCATGAGCAGTAATGTCATCATTACTATTTGAGCTTCATTGGCTGCCACATGGATCTGGGTGCAATTTATGGTTGTTACCTATAAATTCATTCATAACACAGGGCCTGTTATCTGAGGGACTGCTTACCTATAGCCCACTCGGTACCTTTGGGTAGAGCAAGTGCATTCAAGATCTCCTCTATTAAATATTGTCATCTCTTGTGGGACAAGTAAGTATGTTTTCTCTGTTGCTGCTTCACCCTCTAGAATATCCCCCCAAAGATATACCCAGTGCTCACTCTCCTGGCTATGGAAGACCTTTAAGAACTGGTTCTGTTCCAAGGCCTGGGATGTGTGTGTATGGTAGGGGGAGTGTCATATTGCTTTGTTTTTAGTTCAGGCTATTACATTGAATTGTATATTTTAATGTTGTAAGCTGCTCATTTACTGGAATGGGCAAATATCATAAATAAGAATTTTCAAAAAACAGATAACACCACTTACAGAGCGTACAACATCAATAACTGGAGCGAGTCCTGCTGGATTTTTAGCATAATTCAGCCTTGTCTGCTCACTAACAAGCGTCCACAGCTTATCCAGATTCACTGTCGGGCAGAAGTGCTGGTTCTTTTTCAAGTGGTAATGTCTCATACCAACCTTTCCAAAATAACCAGGGTGGCTAGGAAAAAAAAATACATGTAAGTAAATTTACTGGCCAATGCATTATGGTTGACTGATAACCTTAACTAGAAAATACAAAAGATATCCATCCATTCATCCAATTCAGGGGTGTCAAACTTGCATCATCAAGGCAGCATTACGTGATGTATCCTTTTTCCTTCGCTAAACTGGGTGTTCCTTTTGTCTTCAGTTCATGACTTAAGGTCATAATAAAGCTTCTAAGATCTTCAATACATAAGATCTAATTAATTATATTAATATGGTTATTACAAACTTATTTCCTGTACTCAATGTTATTCCCCTTCATCTACTATGCTTAGATGCCATTTGCACTTCCAAGCAGAAATACCAGGATCTATCAATGGCAAGGTATAAAAATGTTTTTGTAACAGAGAAGAACAATGACTAGTTACATCATTTTGTTTTAGAAAACATGCAGTTTCTTAACCATTCAGAGCCTTCTGTTGCTAACCTGGTGGCTGACTGTGTTGGGAAAGAGACAGTCAGTGAATAAAGGTTAGTTGTTACTCTCTGAGTACAATAGCACACCCTGATCACTGGCAGTACCAAGATGTGACTCTAGTCTCAGTTATTTGTAAGTTACTTCTGAAAATGATTATAAATGACAATTGCAATTCTAAACATTTTATTAAAAGAGTTTTAGATGTGTTGAACTGGGCAATTTCCATCACCTGACCAGAAAACTCAAATAGTGGGTAAATATCATAGCACTGTGTACAGCTTTATTTCAGTAAATAGGTAACAAAATGTATCCAGGATATGAAAACTAACCTTGGTTCATAACATAGATCTGCTCTTTGTATTACACAAAACTAAAATACAGAAGGCAGTTGTGAGATAAAGAAAAAATAGCTTACTATTTGTCAAAGTTAATTCTATGGTGGTGCATACCGCCAGCATTTCCACGGCCTCCTGGATGTTTCCTGTGCTTGCCTATGACAAACAATAAACACTATTAATTAGAATTTACTCTTAAAAAGCTACTCAGTCTAGAATACTACCTTAATTGGTTAATTTTAGCGGTCTTTAACGCAGGGATGTCCAACCTTGGCAATTTTTAAGACTTCTCATGCTGGCTGGGGAATTCTGGAAGTTGAAGTCTACAAGCCTTAAAAGTTGCCAAGATTGGACACACATTTGTTTTAATGTAATAATTACTCTTTAACTTTCATTCTAATAAATGATGAGGATACTTTGAATGTGCAGATAACAAAGCAATCATTGTCACAGATGTGAAGACTTGGAATATCTAGACAGAACTGTTTTTGTGTCTTGCCTTTGAGACTAATTATTAATCCTTCTTCAGAGAAGATAGTACAAACACAAGATATGTTACATGCAGATGTTACGCAAGCCAATGTACATCAATAGTCAAATCCAACATGAATCTTGGAAGCCAAAGATGGAAGTTTGTGGCCTTTTCGAAGTTACAGTGTTGTGAGTATAGAATATAGATGCTTAATTCTACCAATTCAACAGCATCTAGAAAATGAAATTTCTCAATTCTGATCTAGATAATGTTGCCATCTTCACTAAGAGAAGCTTGTGAATTATCCCTTGCTTTTTGGTAACCTCTGCTCTAATTTTCATATGCTAAAAGCAAGTATCATATATCTGCTGTTCATGATGTGTATATAAAACTGCAGCAGCAAATTTATTTACCTAATTATACTGCATCAATTGCACTAATTTGCACAGCATTTTCAGGACTGCAGCCCAAAACAATCTTCTGATGTCGTCTAGTAAGACTTATTACTTGACTTTTGAGTAAATATCTTCATGATTAAAAATGTCTCTCCACTAAATAGGGCATTACAGACAAAATCAGACAATGCTACTACTGCAATAAAAGTATTATAAGATAGAAGCCGGAACATTCATCTCAATAATTTTAAACACAACTCTCACGACAATACATTCTGAACACAAACGAAATATCCTACCTCATCAGAAGCAAAACAAGGTGCAAATCTCCTTTTTCAAAGAAAGAAATCAAGGATCTACCATGATCTATATTTTGAGTGCTTTCCAACCTAACAAATGATATGGAAGGATCTAATGGGGCCTTCCATATTTTTCACAAATTTTCTGCAGGATTTCCAATTTCATAGCATGAGGGGGAAAATCTGTATTTTCAAAATTTCCAAAACTTTTATATTACTATGCTTACCAATACGTCCATGGCCGTGACTGACGTGCCCCCTTAGTTTCCTTGTCTTCCTCAGTCTGGAAGGCTTAAAAATATAAAAAACAAATTTGGTTATAATGCATCCTATTTTTTGAAATTCTTTCCCCTTTACTTCGCCCATCTCTGCAGGTTTCCTACAATTTCTACTTTATACAAAGAAACAAGATGTTTGCCTTGGGTCTGCTTCACTGATTATTTAGGTTTGTCTGTCTAAATGTATAGAGGAAAAACCAGATGAAAGTTGTTTTATTGGTGGCAGAGACGACTCTCCGATCATTTTCCTTCAGGTTATGGTGGGCTTCGATCCAACCCCAACAAATAATTAAACCCAAACCCCACAAAATTAAAACTGGGCCGGGTCGACGTCTTCTTGTCGCTCCCGTCCTTCCACGAAAATAAAACGACGGTCGCCTCCCCCCCTCCCAGCCCAGCCCTCCGCCGGGGAAGTCTCCCGCCCTCAGGGCAACCTCTCCTCAGAATATGGAAAGGCATACAGCCAAAGACCTAGCAGCCCCGGCAAAAGCAGTAAGCGAAACCCGCGCGGCGTCTCCTTATCCCTAAAAAAGGCCCCAGAAACCTCCGAGCCCGAGACTAACCACGTTGCTCCCAACCTACCATCTTGCTCGATCGGCGACAAAAAGAACGAAGGAAGTTGGAAAGCAACTTCTCGCGAGATTTCGTGTCCCCTTCCCGGAAAAGTTCTTTTCTCGCGATCTCTTGAGGAGAGGTGAGCGAGAGAGAGAGAGAGAGAGAGAGAAAAGGTCTCCCGAGTGCTCCCGTTTCCGCTTCCGGTTTCTCCGAAATGGGGCTTTCTTTAAACTTGGTAGTAATTTAGGAATTTTGAAAGAATAGGGTTGCGTGATTTTTTTTTTCGTTTCGCTTTCGAGTAGTCCTACCCCGTTTTCCTTCCTGGTTTTTTTAAAATAACTTTTTTGGGTGGGTTCGGTTGTTAGCTACCTAAATAAAACCCTAACGATGGAAGGAGGAAAACTACTGTTAAATTTTTGGGAGATAAAATTGAGGCAAAAAGTTTGGCATTGGGCATAAGTTAAATTTGTTTTATTTATAAATAAGCGCTTCAAAGAAGACGCTCTGTAAAAGCTCTGTCCTGCTTTTCTTTCAACCCAGGAAATGCGATCTGCTTCTCAAAGGCTGCCTCCCTAAATTAATCCTCCACGGCAGGCAGACATTTCATGGGTATACTGCAGCCCTTTAATGCAGGGGGGCTCCAAACTTGGCGACTTTTAAGACTTGTGGACTTCAACTCCCAGAATTCCCCAACCAGCATGGCTGCCTGAGGAAGTCTGGGAGTTGAAGTCCACAAGTTTTAAAAGTTGATAAATTTGGAGAGACCTGCCCCAAATATACCGGTAACCTTTATTACTCTTCCACGACGAGTGCTCTATTTCTTGAATTTCTGGCCCTTACGCAGCCTTTAAAAGAGCAGGAATGTGGGCTCCTCGAAAAGTCAATAGTCTGGTTTCTTTTAAGGGACTGTGATTCTGCATTAAATAAATCTTTTAATCCTGCCTGCTGTTTGATTGTTTTTATATATCAGTTAAATCGTTGCCCTCACCTGAGTGAAAAACAGCAAAAATCCGACTACATGAATTTAAATCAATTGAGCTCTCGCTATGCCGTTTCCCCTTCTGTCCATGTGTGTGAGTTAATGCTCTTATTGCCGTTCAGGGATATAGTTCTTGTGTTAGAGATTCCCATAAATGAATAGAGACTGCCCATATCTGAAATTAATAGATACATATAAACATCTCTCTCCTCTCTGTGCTTCTTTCATACAGCTTCCTGTACAACGTTTTAAAACGATTCTCACTTCTCTACAGAACTAGCCTTTCTAAATGTTGACAGCTTTAAGATATTTAATTTTTAACTCCCAGAATTCACCAGTTGGCCAACAACAATGTGAACTATTTGATCCATTCCCTGCCGGGGTGTAGATTTGTCATTCTTCTTGCATAGTTCTTACCACCAGAGAAAGAATTAAAGCAGCATTACTGAGAAAACAAGCAACAGTCTACAGTTGCCAGGTTTCTGCCAAGCTTAGTAAAGCTCAGTAAAACTTGCTTCTGATGAAATGGGTATGTAAATGGATATCTGGCCTTGGCTGTTGCTCTTGTGCAAGTTTAGCAAATTCAATGGCTATCTTACCTGTTCTAAAAAGGGAGAGTTAATGCATCACATAACGTTCAAGCATCACTGAGGCAAATATATGTGTTAACTCTTGTAAGTAGACAGAATTATCAAACTTGCTGGGATCCAGAAGATTCATGCTGCATTCATGTGTCATTCCGATAGCCTTCTCTCCTCCCTCTCTCACATTTTTAGCTTTCAGAACTATAGAACTTCAGCCATTGATTTAACAAAGTGGAACTCTCTTTGCTGGATTTTAAGATGTGCGTTTAAAAAGAAAATATAATAATTTATGTATAACCAGTTATGACCAAGAAGAACTGGTGGGAATAATGCCCTTTTTAGGGCATTCTATTGCTTTAAAAGGAATATTATACCTCCTTTGAAAATAGAATGCATTTTAACTAGAGCAGCATTTAGGATTGCACAATTGGTTTCCTAAAGTCATGTAAGTTCACTGTTAATGCTGAATCCTGATCTACACTAACCATGTATTTCTCAAAATATTTATATTATTTATATGATCAAGCAGATCATGCAAATTAGTCAAATGAGATAAATTGACAGTTGGTTTTAAACATGTTAGTGATATTGACAGTTGACTTTAACATTTTAATGATATAAAACTACTCAGAAGCTACAACTGGTGCAAACATAGCAGTCATACAGCAGTGGAGGACTACTGGCTGGCTTCTAGTGTGGGTCATTACTTATAAAGCTTATAAATGGCATGCCACTGGGATATATCAGGAACTACTTTATGAAGTGGGATTCTGCTGATTCCCCAGTTTAAACTGTAGGAAGTTAAAACCCACCGCTCTCCTAGAAAAATGAAATATCCTGGGAAATATTAAAAAGGCAGAATATTATATTTCCCTGGGTGTGAAAAGAGAGAAACATGTTTTAAAGACAAAGTAGCTTCCTGCTGCTTCCTGTCCCTCCCCACTTTGCAAATGAGCCATTAAAGCCTGAGCTAGTCTACTCTACATAACAAAGGTAGGATTAGCCTTGCACAGAAACTCCCCACAAGGCACCTGGGGAAATTATATCTGCCAGCAAGGCAACCAAACTGGACTCAAATCACAGCCTACAGAGTTGCCCCTGCATGGCCCCATGGGAGTCTGACAACCAATCAGAATACAAGATCAAGATCAAAGGCCAGAGAGGGCATAAAACCAGGGACTTTCAGCATCTCAGTCTCTTTCTTCTTCACCCAACATCTTGAAGCATGTGATTCCCCTTTCCTGTTCAGGAGCTCCAGCCATATGGATCCTGTCCACCATTAAATCATCTTTCCAAGCAGCCTCCATGTTTCCAGTGTCTTTCCCCCCACTTTGAACTGAACCCAGAAGGACATTTCTTCCAACAAAATATTGCATGAAAAGTGGTTAGACTCCGCTTTCTTTATAGAGAGCCCTGCACTGTAGAAGTTGCTGCTTCTTGAGACGTGTTTGACCCTGACTCTCTCTAAAGTTTTGGGTGAGTGTGGACAGCAATCTGACTTAGTCTTGATATTTATTGTTGAGATTGTTACATTCTTATCTGATTGTAGTACTCTTAAGACATAATTTTTGTGATGGGGCAATTTACAAATATTGTGAATAAAGATACCAGTGACATAAACTTAGATTTAACAGACATTTGGGTGTTGCAGGCCTTCTGGCTCCCCTAATAGTTTTGTATATTATCATTTTACTATATTTTCACCCATATATTATGCAATTTATCTGGCTGGAATCCTCTGCCAAATAGGTCCATGGTGTGATCCAAAATGTTACCATTCTGTGATAGGATCCATCTTTGCATTGTATTTTCCAGCTCCTGAGAATGGCTTTTGACAGGAGCAGCAGTAATACGAAATTTCATTTTACAATGAAATTGTAAAATGTGTGCTTGTGATTCATAAGAACAACTTACATAATCTATTGTATATGTTATGTTGTCATGACATAGAAGACATCTTTCCAGATTATGGATTATTCAAACCAAAGGCTCTTTGAGTTCAGTAGGATTTGCTTGAGGTATAGGACGGATATAGGTTGTTAGGGATTTATTTATTACATCTATATGCTGCTGATTTTACTGTCAAGCAACTCTGTGTGGCTTTATAGTCCAAATTTGATTTACAGTGCAAATCTGCATATACCTAAAAAAAAGTCCCTGAAGTTAGAATAATTTTTAGTAACCTAGAGTTTTACCGTAATTAAATTGATTTACTGACAGTAAAAACATTTTAGAAGCACATTATTTAAATAGCCAGAATTTGAGAAGTTTTCTGATTATGAAAATCTGACACAAGTATTTACACAATTTATTAGAAATAAAACATACACTAGAAAAGGATGCAATGTATCTAGTCATTTGCTGCCAAGGTGTGGAAAAACCAGATTTCTTCATGTGTAGCAATTATAGTGCGGAGTGCATTGCAATTTACTGACCATCATTCAAAACAACAGATAGTTTGGGATTGTGAATCAAGTACCTTATTGCAGAACAAAAGGATATTTTCTTTGAAAAAATGAATTAGAAGAAAAGCTAAAGAAAAATATAAACTCTGTCATATAAAAAATCAGTCCTCTTTCCATTTCTCCCGCCCCTGAATTCACCCACTGGTGTTCATTTACTTCCATAGCACAGCCCTGAACATCCTTCAGAGTCAGTGGTTCTGCTGAGACAGTCAGCTGCACATAATTCACCATTCAATTTGCACTAAGCATAACTCTGTCCCTAATTAAGAAAAAAAAGCACCTGTTGTTTTTCAGGAATATACAAACATTACCACAGTTGTCTGTGCTCATTACAAAAAAACATTGTTAAAGCTTACAGCGCAGCATATTATTTACAAATCTCTACCAAGTACATTATTTTTGCTGGCACACTGTTAAAATTCAATTTGCAGTCACTTAAACATGTGAGCAGCTCATTCTGTGCCCTCCAGCACTAGCATCGGAAGAGCTGCAAGTGATGTTCTGTGCCCAGTGTCATAAATAGTCTTTCAATCCACATCTCACAGGAAAGGGATTAATTCTTCTTATGAAGAAACTTCATTTTATTTCCTAAAATGGCAAAATGGAAAAGCCTCCCATTATTATACGCATCAAAAATCAAACACATTTTTAAAAAAGTTACAGTTCCCAATGGGCAATCAGGTTCTAGCTGGTTAGTAAAAATAGATACTCCAGTTTAAGGATTCTTGTTTGTGTTATTTAGACTATATAATTCATTCTTAATAAAGAGCTTTTCTTTTAAACCCACCGATGTGGGTATACTGAGGAAGCCTCTAAAGCAGAATATACTTCGTATAAGGACTTTTGCCTCTTTGTGTCATATGCATTACAAATCCAGTCTCCCAAATACAAATATTTCAAAGCCAAATTCCTTACCAAGGCCTCGTAGAAATTTATTTACTCCGCTTTGTTCAGTGTCTGGAAGTTCTTCCAAATACTGTTCAACCCTCTGTTCAAAAAGACCTGCAGAAAGAAGATCAAAGAGAAAGCGCTGGGTTTTGTCCAAGAAAAAGGAGGATCAACTCTTAAGAGTTTTTATTTCTGATGTAGCCCCACACCCAGCTTTTATGTTGTTCCACATTGTTTTCAAAGGCTTTTATTTCATTCTGCTATGTATAGAGTTGCATTTTTTCCCTTTCATCCATATTACAAACATTTTCTGCTTTCAGGATATATTTTTATTTTCTTAATACAATCATGCACATCCCATAAACTTCCAAGGAAAAAGGGTGGCATTTTTTTTTGCTGAATTCAACATAATATCTGCAATACAATTGGACACCTTACAAGGCTTGCCTATTACAGAATATGTCCAGTTAATATGAAGTCTGAAGGCAATGCAATTTCTTCTGCACAGAGCCCTATTAAAATTAATTAAACATGTGAAAACTCTCTTTTGTGGATGATTCTTATAACTGGAAGAAGCTATGAGTGATTAGCTTTTAACAGATCACAAAAGATCTAAAGGCTTTGCCTTCATTTCATTATTTCACTGCTGGGATTTACAGTAGTGTAGTTTCTCAATCTAGTGCCCTCCAGATGTTATGGATTACATGCCCCAACATCTCTTGAAACATTGCGACCAGGCTGGGAAATGCCGGCTATAATATACTTACAAACTGACTTTTGTAATAGAGTATCAGAGGGAATAAGGGATTTATAATACCTATTTATTAGACAATCACTATCCACAGAGTACTTTTCTGTGTGTTCCTTCCCCATAGAGGCTCTGAAATCTAGCTATATTACTATAGGAATACTTGATAAACACACAAGTGCTTATATTTTTCAGATTATGCTTTTTCACTGATTATGTTTACAATGTCTCAATGCCTGGTGGGGTGGAAGCACAAATTGTGTGCCTATTTGAAGCCTACATTGCTTAACCTTCTTATATAATGAGCATCAATTGTGATTTTTCCAAAAGGCATCAGGAATCTTCCTATTTGTTTCCTTCTCTCATCTAGGAAGCAGATTGTTTCCAGCCAGAAGGAACAACAATAAGCCTACCTTCAACTTTCTAAAGCTTGATTCATAACTGCACAGCCCAACAGATGGCATTGCTATATAAGAAAGAATCTGACACTTTGTTAGCTGTAGTAAAGCTGGTTCAGGGTACACAAAGCTATAGAACTATACCAAGTGCAAACAGACAGTGCAGTTGTTAAAGGAAAAAGGAAATTATCCTGTACATCTTAACTGCCCTGTTTTATGCTCCTTTTTAATTTACAAGGATCTAATACACAATTCCTCAAAGTGATTGATATTGATCCTATAGGGTCAATCTAAGAAGTCATTATTGTTAATATTATTATTTGTAGTGCTATTAGTTAAAATAGTGTTTAGTAAATATTTGGTGGTCAATGAATAGTTTGAAATTTCATGAAGGGGTACATGAACTGAGGAGTTTGAAACCCCTGATCTATCAGATATTTCATTTCCAAACTTATCTGCCAAACTGTATTCTGTGACTAGTTCCATTAGCTTGCTTGGAGCAATAAAGGTTTGCAGAAACCTAAGAAAGGTTTCTTCTCCAACTCCACCCCATACAATCTGCCAAATTGATACAGTGATGCAAAATTTTTATTTATTCAATTGTTTTCATTGTGGCAATTACAGTTTTTAAATGCAGAGTTGGGCTTTTCTCTCTTTTTAATTTTGTGAAGCCACTCGGTGTTGATTTTTGCAGGCTAGAGATTGAATGGATGGATGGATGGAAGGAAGGAAAGCAGATGAACAGACAGTTAAAAAAACAAATTGCATAATTATGTATGGTGAAGGAGAGTAATGGGAAGTCCTGCCACCTGACTAAATCTACTTTTATACAACTGGAACACAGTTCTAAGTAATTCAGAAAATATATCATTTCTAAGAATTAATCCCCTTGTTGCATCCATATAAAGGCTACAAAACTAAATGCATCCATCACAGTAAGCTAGGAGTTACTTTACATTGTTTATTAGTAAATGCTGGTAAGCTATAATTGAAACCTAATCCAAAATAAAGCATATTATGGTTTAGTTGAATATATGAATGTACTAAAAATACTTAAAATGCATGCACAATGTCTTATCTGAACACAACGCCCTTAAAAAGTAGGACAGAAGTTATATCTCTATGTTGTTAAGAAATAGCCATCTGGTGGAGTATGCATAAGGGGTGTGCATATGGCTGAAGTAGTTATACATGCCAAATGTTTTGCTCCATGGCTCTCTAGCAGTCTGAGAGGAAAAAGGCTAGTCTGCAGCTAATAAAACAGGCCTTACCTTTTGCCCTACATTTTCTCAGTTCTCTGTCTTGAATAAAGCCAGCAAACATCTGGGATTCCATAAAAACTTCTAAAAACCGACGGATGCTTTTTGAAGCAACTGATTTGCGGAAGGCTTCCCTCTGGAACACTCGCTCAGCCTTATCATTTTGTGTTAGGAAAAGGGAATAGTGTCCAATGGTCTCCACAAAGAAACGGATGAAAACCTCTGATACTAATCCATTCAAGGTGTTACATTCTTCAAGAAAAAGCGGGAAAATATTTATTTGCCCTATTTGTACACAAAGAGCAATTTATACAAAACAAAGTTGTATTGTAGCAACACAATTAATACAAACACTCAGCCATCGCCGTTTTAGCCCCCAAATTCAGTCAAAAGACCAACTTGCAAGTAGCTAAGGGGAAGGGTGTTCCAAAGCAGAAGAAGCCCGTCTGAATGTATTTATTTTTCATATTTTTGAACCACCCATCTGCCTCAGAACGGGGCTCTAATAGGGACGAACCATCAGAATCATCTCCCTGCAACCCCATAGTGAAATGCTGGATTGCATTCAAAATTATCTGTTTCCCTGCCCAATTGAAAGTAAATATATTTGCTTTTACGGGCTAAATTACTATGTTAGGAAAAGTAGTTTTCTTTATTATTAAAATAGAAGAAGCTGCATTATCTGAATAACTTTTACCATGCTTGTATATACATAAAAATTGGTTTCCTAATCTGTTCCTCGCAGCCTTTTTCTCTTCCATTCTTGGTATTCTTCAGCTAAAGATTTGGGGGGGGGGCTGAATATTTTAACAGTGAGAAGGGACAACAATGTTAACTCAAGTATTTATCTTTTTTGAGAAACTCCTTCTCTCAAAGGATATTTCATAACAAAATTACTCCCTTTGTAGTTGACAATAAAAAGAAAAACATATTTTATTTCTTAAAAAGTATAAGATTTTAACAATCTAAACAAGCCTGAAAAATGTTGAAGTGATGAAATATGTCATGACATATTGAATAAATGATGCAATTTTATACTTGCATCATGAGGACTGCTGCAAATATATAATTTCAATCATTTTTATGAGCAATGATACATATTGTCACTTCCCACCATTCTCACATACATACAATTGCCCATAAATCCCATAATAAGTGCAAACACTGATTCACATTTTGCCCAAAATATTAGGGTTCAGTCCTGCAAGGATTTACTCTGTGCATGATACATGAACCACATTCATGAAACAAATCGCAGTGACAAGCCCTACAAGTTAAAAGATGTAGTCATTCAGAGGCTAAGAAATACAAGAAAACATATAGTATATATTTTAATATTACCCTCCTTTAAAACATTTCTAACATGTGACACAGGATAAATAATTTTGTTTTGCTAGGAAAGTTTGTTTGCATCAACAAAGCCAACTTATTTGAACTAAACAGAGTTGCTCTTTTGCTTCCGTGGGGGCTAGTATAGCATCCAATCTTGTAATTAAATTCTTACAACTAAGTAAGTGAGCCAAAAAAGAGTCATGGAAATGATTTTTCAGAATGCCTGGGCCTAGATTTTCTGTTCAACCAATGATTAATTATCTGTATTTTGAAACATAATGAGAACAACCATTAAAGATTCCAACAAACTGTTTGTTACAGAACAGTGTACTTTTAATTATGAAAAAATAAAGATTTGTAATAAGGTGGTCAGTTTAAATACAGCTATCTTTGTTTCTCTCCTAGTGTCCAAGAACACATTATTCTCTCTTCCACCAAGATTCTGTTGTAAACAGGATTTCTTCCAAAACTGTCTTACCCTCATCTGATTCACTGTCTGAATCTTGGTTTATCAGATCATTTTTCCTCTCCAGGGCCTGCTCCAGAGCTGCTTGCAATTTCCGAGGCAAAAGTGTGTCTTCATCATCCATCTGAAGGGGGGAAAGAGACTGCTAAGATTTCATTCTTCCTTTTATATTCATCTAATATCAAACATTTTTAGAATCAACTGTATTGCAAAATAAATACTAAAAGCCTGTACATACTTAAAAGAATATAATGCATTTTAAGACTTATTTTTCTGCAAACAGGAATTTATAAAACATACTATTGGGAGGTGACAGCTATTCTGTAGCTCCTAAAATGTCATCCCTTCCAGGCCTATTACAATCTGCTCACCAAGTGGAAATCTTTTTATTCCTAGAATGACATCTAGGCAGAGGAAGAATGGGAGAACAAGTTGCTTCATGGAGCTTTTTTTTTCAAGAAGGATGAATACTGTAGGAACTCATAAGGAAGGCACAATTCTTTGGTAACAGTACTGTATTGGCTTCCAAGGGCATTGATTTGTATGGTGCTGTCATGAATTAATGGGATCAGATTTTCAGGTAAGTCTTCAATTTTGTTCCATATAACTATCTACTGTATAATAGGAATCACTAATACTGTCTTCTTTTGGGGACAGATTTAAAACAAAACAAAACAGCAGCAAAACTTCTGCAAGTCCATCTTCAAAAAGTGTTGTGAACGCTTCAAGGTCTCCCCCCCCCCCCCGGTCTCCATCTCTCCCTGTCACCCTCTCTCTCTCTTTCAACTGCCTGCCCAAGTCCCTACAGTTCTCTTGGCAGGGTTTGGAAGCCCTTGCCTCCTCCTTCCTAGGACTGAAGACAATGAATGGTCCAAAATCACCCAGTTGTGCCTAAGGTGAGACTAGAATTTATGGCTTCATGCAGGAAGGTTCAATGTCATCTCCTATTCTTTGTCCTGCACGTATCTTGCAAATAATGTGATAAGATAATCTAATGCCTCCACTATTGCACACTACACAATCTCTTCCCTGATTATGACTGCAGCGCAGCTAAGTACAAGCAAACACTGCTAAAGAATCCTTGTGTGCTGAATAAGGCAATTAAAAGACAAGATACACAGATTTTGTGTTTTTCAATAGAAATTATTGAACATATATAAAACCATCACATTTTCTGATTCTCAGCTGGAAGGGAGGGCTTAACTAAATTTATAACTAAATCTTACAAATCTATTTTGTAAGTTATGAGGCACTTCTATACAAATAAATACAAAAATGAAAGACAAATACAAATAATGTAACGGTACCTGTCTGATGAAACGATCAGACCCAAGGTTCACCATCAAGGCCTATAAGAAGTGACAAAAAAATCTTTTGATGATTAAAAGCATTTTGATGCTACCGAGTCTTGATCAATGAACAAAATTTCTACTTAATATCTTATAGCTCCAACAAATTTATAGCAGAAGCAGCCTAATCTTATGTACAGTGTACATTCAGGCCTGTCTGTGTCTAAGTCAAATAGAATGCCTTAAATAAAAATAAAAGCTTAAAGTTGTGGTCTAAGACAGCACGTATAGTACAGTGTTATCCCAAACACTATTAGAATTACTTTCAGGAGGAAGTTTACATTTTAGCAGAGAATGTATGTCCAAAAAGGAGACACTGTGATCAAGAAAAGGAACACTGCATGGTAATTTCTATATTCAATTCATTGTATGTGTAAGCAACATGGTGATATTAATGTCTTAATTTTGAAACAGAAATCATTGAATCTGGAACCTATTCATATCTGAGAAGAACAGAAGGGAAGTATCTGTGTCAAGGAACATATATATGAAGCTCTCAGATGGGTCGGACAAAATGATATAGCTCTCCCTCAGGAGTGATGTGGGGAAAAAACAACAACCTGATACACAGCTGACTCATGCAGCTTCTCCTAACAAACATTACCAAATCCTTTAAAGCACTCCACCAAATCTAATAACAAAGAAAGGTACTTTTTTATCTGGGGAAAAAGCTTGTCAGTGACAGCAATTTAATACATTTGAAAACAGAAGGTTAAGAATACAAAAGCTGCCTTACACAGATATTAGATAACACTGGCTCGGAATCAATCCTACCAAAACACGTATCCTGTTTTATAATATTTCATTATAAAATAACACCAGATACACCTGGTTGTCATTGATCCTGATTTTCCACACCAATAGCTACCGGTACTTCTTACATTTCAGTCCCTTTTCAGCTACCTTCCATCGAACTTTCATTCCAAATTACAGCAAATCAATATATAGGCTTTTTCAAAGATTTTTTGAAAGACAAGTTGACAAAGTTCAAAGACTTTCACCCAAGATCTTCACTGGTATAATCTCCCCTTTCTTCTTGCCAATATATTTATTTTACAATATTTTAATATTGCCCCAATTAAGCTTCTAGGTTGTGAACATTTTTTTTAATTGTCTTCAGGAGAAAAAATGAACAGAATCAATCAATATTCACCAAGTATTAAAAATCATCAAAAGGCCTCCTTCAAATAAAAGTTTTCAAAAGATTTCTAAATTCCATTAAAGGAGAAAAATGGATCTTCAGCGACATAGATGTTGGCATACTTATTTTCACCCTGGGAAGCTGCTTCAGTAGATTTGGAATCAGGAATCTCTCAGCCCAAGTAACCCCAGAGTTTGTCTTTAAAAAGAGCTATCAAAGAAATCTAACTAATGGCCAATACATAAAGCTTTTGATTTAAAAAAATCCGTTGAATTTATTGAAAACTTCTATTTCCATGTGAGCTATTGAATCCATTCTTACCTCTTCTACAGGTAGCTCCTTTAATTTGGGCAATGAGCTCGACAATAATCCAACCAAAAATGGAGTTGGGCAGCAGACAATGTCAATCATGGAAGATGGGAGGACGGGAATGAAGGTATGTTGCCATGAGAAGGGGTACAGTAAAGCCACTACAGCATGAGAACAACTGGAGAGGGTGCTGAGGAGAAATGAAATGATATTGTTATGCGCCATCTTCTACCTTTTTTCTTAATAAAACTCAAGAAAGACTATTCTATGTTTCTCTACTCCATGACATTTATAAGCACTGCATCCAAGATAAGTAATGTACAAAAAGAACACTGATTAAAATGTATCAAATTTAAAAAATGGGATTATCCCCATTCAAAATTGACTTGATAACTTCTCTGTTAACCACGGTGACCATATTTTGTTCAAAAAAATAAAGGACACACCTGAAAAAGGAGCATACCTGAAAGAGGTTGATATGGATAAAAAAATTTTAAATGAAAAAGGATTAAAAATGTTAATCCTAAAATGATTAATAGTAGACAAACTTTCAAGCAGTAAACAACCTAATTAAGAAACTACCAAAGAGAAAGAAACACCCCTAACCACAAGCTATTGTCCAGAAACCTTCCGAAGCACCTGAAGGCATTGATAGGAAAGAAGATCTGGTGCTATCAGAAGTTGCCTCATATCGTGACCCGTCAAATGCGCGCCCGACAAAAGCGCGCCAACAAAACCGCAGCAAAAAACCCTCAACGATGAAAGCGCTCCCACAAAAGAGCGCTGACAAAACCGTGCCCACAAAAGCGCGATTAGGGTTAAGGTAAGGGTTAGGGTTAGGTTTAGGGTTAGGCTTGTTACATTGTTTTTGTTGCTTTTTTAATGGCGCGCTTTCATCGGCACGTATTTGTCGGCGCGCTTCTGCGTGCATTCATCGGTGCAATTTTGACCTCACGGTTTTCTCGCCGCGGTTTTGTCAGCACGCCATGTGGACTTCTCAAAAGCAGGAGAAAAATACTGAAGGTAGGTGGTGTGCAGCAAGATCCTTGCAAGATCTGGATGATAGGGCCAATCTATCACTCCCAAAGGCTTCCATATCTTGGAGAATGGCATGAGGCGGTATTTCTCAGTGGTAGCGGTGGCGCTAGGGGTCACAAACAGGCCTGGGCCAATGGTAAGGCCCAGTGCTGTGGCCAATGTCGCTGTGCAGGTCAGCCTAGATTAGGGAGATAGACAAACAGCAACCCTTCAATTTTAAGGTGGGCATGTTGCCATGTGCCCAAATGTTTATCATATGACCATGCAGGCACTGCAACAACCAGCCCAGGTCATAACTGCTTTCTATCAACACCATTGTAACTTTGAATGGTCACAGAGTGACTAGTCATTAAGCGAGGATTAACTTCTATATAAAACGAAAAGCAAACCCCACTCCCTTATAGTGCCGAAGATGCTACCTAGCCAAGTAATGAAATATCTGTAAGAAAACAGCCAAGCTCAGAAAGCACCAAAGATTCAACAAAGCAACCCCAAGTTACATATATTCTACTGGTACCACATATATTGGCATCGAACACAAAAACACGCAAATGAGAGAAATTTGCATGCAGGCAAACCTCCACTAAGGAACAACTATTTTGTCTGCATCAATGGCTAAAACAGCATTTCCTGTCTACCAGTCTAAGATACAAACCTCCAATAAACTGCACTGAAAATACTGGGCAAAAATGATTCAGCTGACCGTTATGGATGTTAACCTCAGATTAAATTCGAACACAACATGGATAACTTCAAGGACAAAAATGAACAACCCATTCCTTCTCCCAAAGAATGTCATTTCATATTATTTTCTTAAGTAGAGTAACTGCTAATAAACTTGGCAGAAAGTTGCCATGTTTATTTATTAAATTTATATATCACCATTTCGCTATCCAGAGCAACACTGGGCATTGTACAATGCACTTTTGTGCTTTAACAACTAATCTTTTCTAGTTTAAAGCAGAGTAAAGGTCAAAATGTACCTACCAAATGTCCTGCAATGGCTACTCTGTTAACATTTCTAATAGTCTGGCTACTGATATTTTTCTGACAATGTCTGGCAACTGTTCTTCCTTTATCCTTCAGCTATTGTTCATGCACCATCTATCACTGCTTACCTTTGTCACACATCATCTAAAAGGACAACTTGTCTATGAGTCTATCTGGCCTGGAGACCAAAAGAATAAAAGTCTCCCCCTAGACCAAATGCAGTTTTCCTTGATAGCATTTGTTTTTTTCAATTTTTTTATTTACCAAAGATAGAACAAAAAATGCTGTTTATTTGCAGAACATTTTCCAAAGAAAGGCACTTCAAACCACCACAAATTCAGAAATGCTTTTGTAGCCTTTCCAGAACCTACACTTTTAACTGGGACATCTCCTCAGTAGTTTCATATTCTGTAAGGCAAAAGTCATAAGATTTTTTCCCCAACAAGTCTTTAAGGAAGAAAATAAAAAGAAAAGAACTTTTATCATATGTGCCCCCCCCACCCTAATCTGGTTAACACTGGTTTCCAACAACAACAAAAGTATCAAACTATAGTTAACAAAATGTCCCAAATTAGTGATAATGAGCAAATGTTTGAATCACAGTTAGGATTTATTTAAGCCAGATTTTAGTAAGAAGGGGTTGTAGGTGTATGGGTTTGCGCACAAATGCATGCACAATACTTGTTTCTAGTGTGAAAGCGCGCGCGCACACGCACACACACACACACGTACTAACATCAGAACTTTTATTAGTTGAAATGCTGTATTGTAATTAGTGATCCATTTACTGATATGCAAGGCCATAAAGTGACTCTAGATGGCATCAAACCTCTGTTTGGAATCTTTTTGCTGCCTCTGATCAAAAGTTATTCCTAAAGACTACACAGCAGAGAAGAAACAAAACTATTTGCCCAGTACTAACTACAGGTGGGATCCCAGAGGAACATTTGGGGGTCTCTTTTTGTCTGAGGCCTTTGACTGCTAGCATTTGAAGCTCTCCATATGGAAGCGCATCAGACCATTAGGTGCCAAGGAATCAGAAATTTGGGATGTTTCCCAAATTTAGTGGCCATTGCACAATCTCTGTCTTATTCATGCAATGTTATAAGGGATATAGATAGCTATGTGCTCCTTTTGTAATCATCACTTTTTCCTACCCCTTCCATCATTTTTCTGTCCAGAGAAAATGTTTTAGTAACAATAGTAGTCATCTATCTAGAAGTCCTGTAAACCTTGTGCCAATCCAATAAACCTAACAGGAGGGGAGAGAAGAGACAGAAAGCCACCACTGGTAAAAAGCTGATTATTAGAAATTACAGTGCTTTGCATAGATTTTAGGAATTCTGCAACAAAACAACCCTACACATATTAAATATAATAATGCCAGTACTACTCTCTTTCACACATATCCAGCCCGTAATATATGTGTGAAACTGAGTATGAACTAACTTGGCTAAATCAGTATTGTTTAGGAAAATGACTGTTTTAACAATCAGATATTAAGCTGTTTTTCTGAGTAAAAAGACCAGCTTTTCACAGTGACAGGAAAGGTAGCACTAGATGTCTCTTTCCACTCTAGGCACAGTTGGAAAGAAAAACTTTAAGGGCTCTCCAACAATCCAGAAGGAAGGGCACTCTGGTTTGGAATATTAGCTGTACTTCTTCCAGGCACTTTCTTGAAAAAAATCTTTAAGCAGATATTTGGCTGACATGTTTATTCACATTGCAAATTCTCTTTTTCATTTATAATTTGGTTTGCCATCATTGTATTCCATTTGATAGTGAATTTATTCCCTTTTAAAAATGTTTTTTTGGTGTGTGATGATAGTTTAAAATTATCACCTTGACTATATTTATACCTCGGTTTCCTATTTCAAAATTAAAGAAAAAACAAATATCACATACTCCTTTCTTTATCCCATATAAAGGCAATCCTCCACATATTATAGCAATTGGGACCTGAATTTTCATCGCTAAGCAATGTAGTTGTAAAGCAAACTGCATTGCTTAATGAGGGCAATCTCTGCCGTCCTGGTTGCCACTTGTTAAATGAATCATATGGCCAGAGGGGTGCTAGGACAGCTGGAATTCTAAGGACTTCAATAATTTTGAACAGTCACTGAATGGAATGGTCGTAGGCCAAGGACTACTTTTATGAGTAATCTAGAATTGCCACATAACAGCTCATAGTTGGGGGACAGCTTCTTAGTTCAGGAGCTTTCTTTTTGTGTGAAATTCCTTATGCTTCAAAGATTGCTGTTTACTCTCATTCTTTTGGATTGGGTGAAATACTGCAATAAATGTATTGCTATATATTCAGGAAGAAATATTCTGTTTGACGTGCAATCTGTTTGACTCTTCCAATCTTGCAATTCCTGACGCACATGGGAACTTTAAAGTGTATAGGAGACAATCTT
The DNA here is from genome assembly GCF_051295495.1 of Thamnophis sirtalis. Lineage (NCBI taxonomy): Eukaryota > Metazoa > Chordata > Lepidosauria > Squamata > Natricidae > Thamnophis > Thamnophis sirtalis. The sequence goes on from NW_028261381.1 coordinate 83,165,059, forward strand.
AGACAAAGGACTTTTCCCAATTGCAGATGAAATCCCAACATTTTTGGAATGAATTCAGTTCCACAGAGGGCTTTTGGTCAAGGCAGCTGACAGTCATGATTAATGCAGCCTCCTTATCAAACATTTCCCTTTCAGAAGTGTTATCTAGCATGTGAGGCTTTGCCCTTGACTTTTATCTTGCTCAATAGAATATAAAGAATTTTCCCACCCTGAAAAAGCAAACAATGCTCTGATTCAGAAAAGAAAAATAGGACAGGCTTGAGATTTTCAAGCACAATTTTTTACTTTTAATAACAGTGTAGCTGATCAACTAAAAAAAATAAATGAAGCTAAAACAAAAGCCAAATCTAAAAATGAGAACACAAACATTCCTCTAGTTTCTATAAAACCTCCTTTTCTAGTTGCACTCTTCGAGAAAGCAGAACTATGAGGAAATTATACACACAAATATACACCATTCTCTCTCATGTGCAGTTCCCACGCTTGGGCCCATTCTCCTGAGATCTGCCTCACTGAGAAACTGCGGGTAGTAATAACTGGTTAGTTATATTTGATTTTAACTGCTACAGCAATAGTAACAAAAAGATATTGTAGTAAAATGTAGTAAAATCAGGCATTTAAACTTTACTAGATTTGATATGGCAGAGGCTTCCAAAGATGAGAAAGAAGGCCTGATACAGCAAATGTCACTATCAGATACTCAATTTGTCTTTGCTGTGATTAAAAAAAAAAAAGAAAGGGCGGGGGACAGGTTGGCTTGATTCAAACAATCAGAATAGATTTCTAAATGGCTCCTTACATATTTGAATTGTTTTGTCTTGTGTGTGTGTGTGTGTGTGTGTGTGTGTGTGTGTGTGTGTGTACTAAGTATTGTATACTAAGTATTAGTATTGTGTCTCATACTAAGCCAAGGACAGATAATAGTCTCACCCTACAATCAAACTGGGAATTCTTGGGATTCCATTCCCAAGACCCATTGAGGACACCAACTTGGACATGGCTGTTATAGGTCTTTATGTGGATTGTCATATTCGGGAATCCTGACTTATCTCTTCAACCAATAGGGCTGTCATCTGCCTCATCTGCCTTTCCTAATCATACTACATCCACAGATATTATAGATGAATTGAAAGTAATAGCAATAGCAATAACAGTTAGACTTATATACCGCTTCATAGGGCTTTCATCCCTCTCTAAGCAGTTTACAGAGTCAGCATATTGCCCCCAACAACAATCCGGGTCCTCATTTTACCCACCTCGGAAGGATGGAAGGCTGAGTCAACCTTGAGCTGGTGAGATTTGAACAGCCGAACTGCAGTCAGCTGAAGTAGCCTGCAGTGCTGCATTTAACTACTGCGCCACCTCGGCTCTTAAAACTGATAACTACAGGTAGTCAATGACTTACAGCCATTTGTTTAGTGACCATTCAAAGTTACAATAGCAGTGGAAAAAGTGACTTACCTCCAGTCCTCAAGCAGCAATCCATGGTCACGTAATCACAATTTGGGCACTTGGCAATTAGCTTATGATAATTGCAGAGTCCCAGGGTCACTTACTCGGCATTTGCAACCTTCCCAGCTGGCTCCCAACAAGCAACGTCAATGGAGGAAGCTGGATTCCTTGATGACTGTGTGATGCACTTAACAACTAAAGCGATTCACTTAATGACTGTGACTATAGCAAAAAAAAGTTTTAAAATTGGGCATGACTCGCTTAACCAAATGTCTTGCTTAGCAACAGGAATTCTGGTCCCAATTGTGGTTGTAAATTGAGGACTATCTAAATGTATATGAAGAACTGAACTGCCAATAGAATTTCTTATGTAAGAAAACTCAGAGTGGTTAAGTGTAGCACTAATCATTGAAAAAAATCAAACATGTTAATACGTAGAAATAATTTTAGAAAAAATTTATCTTTTGAATGGAGACAAATATTATAAAGAAGCATAATTTTATAGGAACTACAAGTGAATATGATGATAGATCCTCATTAATCTGTATTAATTTATCCAACAGATTTGATGTGCCACATAAAAGAAGGTTATGTCTCAGAATTGGCCAAATGAGTATGTACAATCTCAAAATGTTCTTGTTTCAGCTTGAACCAGTGTGCACCACAGTTGGATTCTTGGTCAGAATACAATCAACTGTTGCTAGAAAATCATGATCTCAGTTTAATCATACATAAAGCTCTACTAAAAACAATGCTACCTAGGAAAACAAGAGAACACTGCAGAAAAAGTGCCACAGCAACATTGTGAAAAGTTAAAAAAATATTATGATGTAGACATAATATATGTGAACTTCTCACAAAGAACTCCCTATCATTCTGATCAGCAGATATGGGGAAAATGCATAACAGGAAGTGTACTGATAAGATACCACCAATACGCGGACAATACCCAGTTGTATCTGTCCGCCCCGTGCCAACTCAATGAAGCGGTGGACGTGATGAACCGGGGTCTTGAAGCCGTTAGGGACTGGATGAGGGTTAACAAGCTTGTACTCAACCCGGAAAAGACCGAGTGGCTGTTGTGTTTCCCTCCCAATAATTTGGCTAGTGTTCCATCACTCAGGCTGGGGGGCCAAATATTATACCCCTCAGACAGGGTTCGCAACTTGGGAGTCCTCCTGGACCCACAGCTGACCTTTGATCACCATCTGTCGGCTGTGACCAGGGGGGCATTTGCCCAGGTTCACCTGGTGCGCCAGTTGCGGCCCTACCTGAACCGGGAGGCTCTCACAACAGTCACTCGTGCCCTTGTGACCTCTAGGCTGGAATACTGCAACGTGCTCTACATGGGGCTGCCCTTGAAGAGCATCCGGCGACTTCAGCTAGTTCAGAATGCGGCCGCGCGAGTGATTGTGGGTGCACCTCGGTTCGCCCACATAACACCTATCCTCCGCGAGCTGCGCTGGCTACCTGTTGATCTCCGGGTGCGCTTCAAGGTGCTACTCACCACCCATAAAGCCCTTCATGGTAGTGGATCTGGGTACTTGAGAGACCGCCTCCTGCCAATTACCTCCTTGCGACCTATTAGATCACACAGATTAGGCCTCCTCCGAGTTCCATCTGCCAGTCAGTGTCGACTGGCGACTACGCGGAGGAGAGCCTTTTCAGTAGTAGCTCCGACCCTTTGGAACGATCTCCCCGTGGAGATTCGTACCCTCACCACCCTCCAGACCTTCCGCACAGCCCTCAAGATCTGGCTATCCCGTCAGGCCTGGGGTTAAAGATTATAATCCGTCCCCGCCCGAATGATGAATGTTGCTTCCATTTTTAATTATGTATTGTTTCTATATGTCATTATGTGTATTCCCTTCCCCATAAGTTGTAAGCCGCCCTGAGTCCCCTCAGGGAAAAGGGCGGCCTATAAATAAACTTATCTACATCTATATCTACTTCATCTGTGGAATGATGGATAGTGAGCTCTCCTTCACTGGTTACATTTAAGCAGAGGTTGGGGAGCTATCTATAATGGATTATTTAATTTGGATGGTTTCTGTACTGAGCAGGAGATTTGACTCAATTGCCGTATTTTTTGGAGTATAAGACGCAGCAAGGTTTTGAAGAGGTAAATAAAAAAAAAGTTTTTTCACTCTGCAAACCTCCCCAAAATGGCCCGTTTTTCACAAAAACTGGCCTGTTTTTCCCCCAAAAAAGGCATGAATAGCCTTTAGGGGACTTGCAGAGTGATCCTGGGGGGTAGGGATACCCAAAAATGAGCAAAAAACATTCCATTTTTTGCAAAAACGGGCCCGTTTTTCGTAAAAAAAAAGTGGGGGGCAGGAAGCTTATAGAGTGCTCCTGGAGCCTGGGGGAGTAAAATTGAGCAAAAAATAGGGTGTTTTCCCATTTCTGCCCTCCCCAGCCCCCAGGAACTCTCTAAAAGCTTCCTGCCCCCCCCTTTTTTTAATGAAAAACGGGCCTGTTTTTGCAAAAAATGGAATGTTTTTTGCTCGTTTTTGGGTATCTGCATGGCCATTTTGGTGAAGAGGGTGGGGTTTTGATATTCAGTGTATAAGACACACCCAGATTTTCAGCCTCTTTTTTGAGTGTTTTATACTCCAAAAAATATGGTACCTAAATGAACTGTCCAATCCTCTAGTTCTATTGTCTATGATCTGCTACAACTATATTTATATTTTGAACAGTACTTAAAATTTCTAGTCATGCCAGCAAGAACCCTGTCAAGCCCGGTCTTTCACAATAAGGAGGAATTTTCTTAACATTATAATCCAAGAGGGATTCCAAATGAGATTATGTAATTGACAAGACATTTAGCATATACCAATGTGCTCCGAAAACAACATAGAGCTAAATGGTGTTCTGAAGATAGAAAGACCGATGATCTAATTTCTCCTGGGACATGGAAATTGAAACTATGGGATATTTTTGCCCTTCATCAAAATGGAGAAAATACATGCCATGCATAGTTCCTTACAACATTTGTTCCTCTCAGAAATATCAAAATAAGAACATGAGCCATTGTTGCTCTTTATCCATTAAATAAAATTTCCAGTGGAAAAAAAATACAAAGTGAATAGTTGTGACCATGAGAAAAGTTTCCAAATTGCAGAATACACTAGCACATGAATCCTGGAACAAAAGTCAACAAAGTAAAGGCACAAATTAGTAGGAGTAGCTCGCACAAAAGGTGATATTTTACATACAACCCTCAGAAATATTTAAAGGATAAAAGTTTCGGGCACATGAAATAAACTGAGTTGGAAGCTGAGACATGCATTTTATGGATTAAAATAAGCATTTTTATTTATTTTTGTGCCTTAAATATGCAGTCAGTAGCCGAGCTGGCGGTTGAGTTCCCCAGGCTTATAGTACTGGGGGATTTCAACCTGCCGTCGCTCGGCGAACGCTCTGATAGAGCACGGTAGTTCATGGCTTCCATGAAAGCCATGGACTTGACCCAAGTAATTCAAGGTCCGACTCATACAGCGGGTCACACGCTCGACCTTGTGTTTCTTTCAGGGCAGTGGAGATGTGATCTTGGGTTGAGGGGCATTAAGATCTTGCCCCTGTCATGGTCAGATCACTTCCTGGTGAGGCTTGACTTTCGGAAACTAATCCCCCACTGTAGGGAGGTGGAACCGATTAGGTGGTTCTGTCCCAGGCGCCTGATGGACCCTATGGGATTTCAGATGGCACATGGGGAGATACCTGATGCTCTGGCCCGCAGTCCGGCGGAGTCCTTGGTCGCTGCTTGGAATATAGCGGTGGCGGAGGCTCTAAACCGGATTGCGCCTTTACGGCCTCTCCGCGGCAGTGGATTCAGGAGGGCTCCTTGGTTTACCGAGGAACTCCGGGAGATGAAGCGCCAAAAGAGACGCCTAGAGCAACGATGGAGGGCTAGTAACTCTGAATCCGACCGAACACAATTAAGAGCCTTTGTTAGGACTTATCTAGTGGCGATACGGGCGGCAAAATGTGTGCATTTTTCCGCTCTTATCGCATCCGTAGAATCGCGCCCAGCCACCCTGTTTAGGATAGCCCGCTCCCTCTTGAAAGGGAGGGATGCAGACAAACCTCTATAGGGTAGAGCTGAGGAATTTGTTCAGTTTCTGTCGGATAAAATCGCTCGGATTCGGACAGATCGGACTCCACTTGGACAGTACCAGCCAAGGTGCCGGGGGAAGATCCTGATCGTATTTTATGGAGCGAGTTTCAACTTGTTGCTCCTGAGGAAGTGGACAAGGCCATGGGAGTGGTGAGCGCCTCCACCTGTTTACTGGATCCGTGTCCCTCCTGGCTGGTCTCGGCCAGCAGGGAAGTGACGCGTGGCTGGCTCCAGGGGATTATTAACACCTCTCTTTGGGAGGGATCCTTCCCACACCCCCTAAAGGATGTGGTGGTGAGACCCCTCCTCAATAAACCTTCCCTGGATCCAGCCATTTTGAACAACTACCGTCCAGTCTCCAACCTCCCATTTATGGGGAAGGTTGTTGAGAAGGTGGTGGCCTTTCAACTCCGGCGGACCTTGGAGGAAAGAGATTATCTGGATCCCTTTCAGTTGCTAGTGCTTCTTGACCTCTCAGCAGCCTTCGATACCATCAACCATGGTATCCTTCTGCGCCGGTTACGGGAGGTGGGAGTGGGAGGCACCGTCCTAAGGTGGTTCTCCTCCTATCTCTCGGACAGGTCGGTGTTGGTTGGGGACAGAGATCGACCCCTAGGCCCCTCAAATATGGGGTGCCGTAGGGTTCGGTCCTGTCCCCCCTCCTGTTCAATATCTACATGAAGCCGCTGGGTGAGATCATATGCCGGCACGGGATTAAATATCATCAATATGCGGACGATACACAATTGTATCTGTCCGCCCCGTGCCAACTCAGTGAAGCAGTTGAAGTGATGTGCCAGTGCCTGGAGGCTGTCAGGGTCTGGATGGGAGTGAACAAGCTTGCACTCAATCCAGACAAGACCGAGTGGCTATTGATGTTGCCTCCCAAGGATGGTCCTGACATTCCACCCCTTAGCCTGGGGGGGGGGGTGAAATTATTCACCCCTCGGAGACGGCCCACAATCTGGGTGTCCTCCTGGATCCACAGCTGACGTTAGAACACCATTTGTCGGCTGTGACCAGGGGTCCTTTGCCCAGGTTCGCCTGGTGCACCAGTTGCGGCCCTATTTGGACCAGGAGGCACTTTGAATGGTCACCCACGCCCTCGTCACCTCAAGACTGGTTACTGTAATGCACTCTACATGGGGCTGCCCCTGAAGAGTGTCCGAAGACTACAGCTGGTCCAGAATGCAGCCGCGCAAGCGATAATGGGTGTACCTAGGTACACCCATGTTATACCTATCCTCCGCGAGCTGCACTGGCTTCCCATTGGTCTCCGGACTTGCTTCAAGGTACTAGTCGTTACTTTTAAAGCCCTACATGGTATTGGACCAGGCTACCTGAGAGACCGTCTCTTGCCATTTACCTCCCAATGACCAATAAGATCACACAGGTTGGGCCTCCTCCGGGTCCCGTCAACCGGTCAATGCCAGCTGGCGGCTCCCCATGGGAGGGCCTTCTCTGTAGCTGCACCGGCCTTGTGGAACGAACTGCCTGCAGAGATCTGGACCCTCACCACTCTCCTGGCCTTCCGTAAAGCAACCTGGCTGTTCCGGCAGGCCTGGGGCTGTTGATTAATTTCCAGCCCACTTGATGGAATGGATGTTGCGTTGATTTTAATTCTGTATTTTTTAAATATTTTAAATGTTTTTATATTGTTGTAAGCCGCCCAGAGTCCCTAGGGAGTGGGCGGCATACAAATCCTATTAAATTTGAAATTTAGCATGAGGGTCTGTGTGACAAAGAGGGTTATGCAATCCTGGTGATGGCTGGTGGGTTGATGGGCGCTCCCTGTGCCTTACTAACTTTTTAATTTATAAATGTTAATCGTGTTTTTTAACTGTGTTCTTAACTGAGCTTTTTGTCATGTTTTTGTATTATTTTATGATGCTATTGGTATACTACCGAGAGTCACTTAGGTGAGATGGGCAGTGCAGAAATTTGATAAATAAAGAAAAACTATTTTGCAGTATTAAAGATTGTTTACAGACCACAAAGCAAACATTTGGCACAGACCACGCTTTGCTCTGGTTCACATACAGTTGCCATAATGTCATTTAGTAGCCCACAATACAACTTGCTAATTAATCCAATATCAGTCCGGAGATTTGGAACCATGGTTTGAAATGTTCTTAATGAGTCCACCCTTTCTGTAGTTCTTATTGGGCCACTGATGAGCTGACATCCATAACTAGTGTGCTACATCTACCTTGGTAAAATATGAAACTATGCAAACCTTGCTTGAAAGCCTGTTTTTTTTCCCTTTGCAACATTATATTTGTAATAGAGTCTTATTTTGGATTTGGGAAGAATGTGCCTGATGGGGCAAACGTTCATTATCATTATCTTAGCGTGCTTGGTGTGGATATAGAGTTTGGGCAAAAGTCCTGAGGTAATACAACATTGAAACAACCAAAAATAATATAGTACAGTCCTGTATTATCTTCTCAGAATTATCCCATAGCATGTAGTGTAGTTTACTCCCAAATAAACTGCCTTGTAACCAGTCTCTGTAGTGAGTTCATTTTTTATTATTTTTTTGAACTTTTTAAGAAATTGCTCCTCCTTGCATTTGTAGCAAAAGGCTTTGATCAAAATCTTAAGTCTGCACAGCAGGCCAAAGTGGTCCCAGTTTAATTATATGTTGACATGATTGTGGCAAATGACCTTTCTGACAAAATGCAGAACACAAACAACTTTTGAATGATAAAGCTGAAGTTGGGAGCACAACATGAGAAGGAATTGCATTCTTTCCACATCACATCAGCCAATTATCAGATATCTACTTGTACAAAACTGTTTTAACTATGGTTACAATGTAAAGAATAACTTTTTAACTATTCATCCTTCTACCAAGTATTTTTTCCCATGAATGCAAGCCAATATAAATCTTGTGTCAAAAAGACATGAGTCATGCTTATGGATTTATCTTGTTGGGGCATTGTGTATGAAGGAAAACATACAAAATAAAGAAAAAAATCCTAGGCTACTTGATGAGAATTTTAGGTTTTGCTGTAAAATAATTTTGGTTGTCTGAACCTGGATCCTATCTATGACAGTGTGTGCCCCAGCCATGCATTAAAGCTGCATCACAGAACCAAAAATGATATACTTAAAAAGCAGAATAAACCCCTGCAAGAACGGACATCATCATGATAACAGAAGACAAGCATGACCACTTGGCCATAAAATGAATCACAACAGTGCAAGTTTGTGAATTCAGTCACCTCAGTAAGTATTACTACTATTAATTTTTTAGCATTTCAGGACAATTTTCTAAAATCTTTGACAGATATATTTTAAGGAATGTAAAAACACAAAAATATTCAGTGAAGGCAAAAAGAAAATATTTCTTTCATGGAGTTAACGTGCAATTGAGCTCACAGGTTTGGTTTGATTTCGTTTAGGTTTAGCTTGAATTTCTGGACTGAATTTCAAAGGATCTTTCTTCCATGCAGAGAAATGGACTGGTGAACATTCAGTTATAAAATGTCAACATACATCAGCCTATACCTTAGGTCACAAGCTATAGGAAAGATAATTTTTCTCAGGATAGGGATTGAAATACTTAGTAAAATACATTTTTTCATTCAAAGATATTATATCTCTGGGTGCAATGTCAAATAAACCTACAACCTACAACCTACAACCATTCATTTGGCAATGATTCAAAGTTACAATGGCACTGGAAAAAATGTTGACTCGTCCACTAACTTATTAATGTCACAGCATCCCCAAGGTCACATGATTGCCATTTGTGGCCTTTCCACAATGACTAGCAAAGCCAATGGGGCAAGTAGATTCATTTGATGATCTCATGTTCATCAAATGACTTTGCCTTCTCTCATTGATTTTGCTTAACAACCAGAAGGATTCATTTAATAACCATGGCAACAAAAGTCCATAAAATCATGTGTGATTCATTTAACAACTGACTCAGCAATGGAAATTCCAGTCTCAATTGTGGTCATAAGTCAAAGACACCCTGTATTTGGTTATGAAAAACTCATTTGCCCCAGAACGAGTATAGTGTCAATTCCCTCTGGCCTATTGTTTTGTTATTTTGTGTCTTATAGTTTGAGGTAGGATATGAAATATTATTAGGCAGAAAGCATTAATTTAGCCTAGCAATACGCAATTTCTTAGCTGGCTTGAGGGATGGTGACACAATGATAGCATGCAAGTGGTTTGTGCTTTCTTAAAAATATTTTAGGAGTCCTTAGCCTATCTTTTTGGGCCTTGTTATGAAAAAAAACTTACCTTTCAGATATGCTGCTGAAATTCAATATTCAAAGATTTAGGAGTAGAATAAAAGCAATACACCCTTGAATAGGCAATCCCTTTGATTTGGCAGAAATGCTCTACTCTGGTGATAAGTGTTGCCTTTTTCTTTTTTTTCACTTAATATGGTGCATCTTTTATTTTACTAAGACACAACATATGCACCAATTTTTGAAAGGAAAAAGAAAAGGACGATGACTATTCTATTTTCTGAAGCTATCTGCTTCTGCTTTATACAGGGATAGTCTTGGTGTTCTCTGAGGATAGGAGCAAAAGTTTGTATGTAACACTGCTGACAAATAATTAACAGAAAGCTATCTACATTTTTTTAAATGAAAAGAGAGACATGATTATAAGTAATATTAGGCAGGTAATATGTTATTCTTTTAACCTTTATGAATCAGTAACCATTTTCTATTGATATCTCTATTGACACCCATGAAGTTCTTGTATGGCTCACCTGAGTTTATCTGCTACAAAGATTACTCGTCGCTCTAACAGGAGTGAAGCAAAGATTCTGATGATCTGTCGTATACTCAGACACTTGAAAAGGCATTCAAAGTCCACATGTTCCAGCCGAGAATCCATTGGTCGGCGAAGCTCTATCACCTGAATATATTCCATAATCACAATTGACATTCAAATTAGCTTGATTTTAATGTGGGCCATAGCCCAATCTTAGCTCCATTATTCTATACTAGTAAAAAAAGAAAAACCAAAATGTTTGTCAAAATATTTGTGGGGTACAGACTTGGATGAGGGGGTTACAAAATATTGTCTGTACTCCATAAATATTTTGACAAACATTTTGGATTTTCTTTTTTATTATGATTAAATAGACAAATGTCATAAAGTATGGGATAGTAAATTAACCAGAGGGTAGTATTAGAAGAGGGTCTTAATATACCAGGACATACCAGGACAATGGGCAGAAACCAGAAAAGGACAAATACAAATGTCTACATTTTGGTATAAAAAAAAAATCATAGCATCGGGATAGGATTGTGAGATGGGACAATAGTGAGCAGCAGTACATGCAAAAACAAAAAAACACCTAGGTCCCCTAATGGATCATAAGAAACATGAACCAATAATGTGATGATTGCATCAGCAGAAGAATGTCAAAAATTTAAAGAAATGTCATAATTCCCTTTTATGAAGTTGTTGGAATTACTGACTATGTTGGTCAGACCACAATGAATATTGAGGTCTAAGCACCTAGTTTTTAGTTAGGACATTGACCAAATGGAACATGGAAATCGTTCAAAGGAAAGTAAGCAACTAATATAATAAGGGACTTACACTGCCCAGAGTGTAAGTAAGTATATATATACTGTATGTATAAGAAGTGGAATATAAGAAGTTGCCTTAGAAGATAGTGGATTCCCTTTAGTTCAAGGTTTTCAGACTAAGGTTAAATGGTATAATAATATTATACCATATAGTATGGTATAATATGTTTGAGGGTACTAACAGATTCCTGTACTGGGAATATGTCAGACAAATGATCTCCAAGGTCCCTACTAACTCTTACATCCTATCATTCTAGATTCCTGAGTTTTTCTATCTAAAATATTCTCAGTGCAAACGTGATGGCTGGTATTAGCTTATGCAGTTGATGAGAATATAGAGAATGAAACAAGGATCCATTCTATCATTCAGCTAATATGATACATAAACACATACAAAAGCTAACTGATAATAAGAATATTATCCTTTGCATGACTAGCTTTGTTTCTATCAGGAATTTTATATATCTTTAGTTTCAGTAGCTTTGTAAAGTTTTAGTGACAAAATAGAGGAAACACTGTTAGCTCTTTAAGATGAACTTGTCTGTGATTATGTGTTGCTCCTGATGTAACAGCCAGGGATTAGTCATATGAGGAAACACCGAGACTGATTGCTATCTTGGCAACCTTCTGACAAACCCTGTCAGTATTTTGTTTTTCTTAGTAAATTTCAAGAAAGCTTAAAGTATATAGCAGCTAGTTAAATACAGATTCAAATTCATTAAAAATGAGGCATCTATGCATTGTATACTGGTTAATAAAAATCTTCATGAATAGGAACTATTAAAGAACAGTCACGAGGCATACAATCCCTATAGTTGTAGTAGCTCTTAATAATCCACTTTCATTCTTCTTAGTTATACTACTTTGGAGAATGAATGTTGCCTAGGGCTGTATTTCACAATATATTTACCTCATTTCCAGCTCCAGGCAGGAAGGTTTTGACTTTGATTGTCTTTCCAGGTGCAGGGAAAGGTGACTCCATCAAGCTTCTCATAAATGGATAAACCAGAGCAGCAGAAATCCCTCTCCTTCTTTCAACTTCATCCAGGATCTGATTCATTACAATCAAATCAGAAACAGAAAAAAAGTAAAACAGTAGCAAACCCTTGTGTGTACTGTATAAAGGGAATGGGAACTCTCTTTTTCATTTCTATTTACTCTTGGGGCAGTTTATACAAAGCAGTCTGCTACACTTAAAATTAAAAATTAATAGTACTGGAATCAAGGGGGAGCAAGGTTTTCGTCTCCTCTGTCTGCAATCTTCTTTCTCTTTATGCACTTCAGTATTGCTTGTCCTCTCTCATTCTTTTTTCCCACAGCCTGGCCACATACTAGTCAATAAAGACAAAGTCCTAGGCAGTGCCTACTTCAGTCTAATTGACAATTCTGAATTTCACACAGTTCTGGCACCATGAATTATTCCAGAAACAGAGCTGCTCTCTTCAGAAAAATGTACCGTATTTTTCAGACTATAAAACGCTCTGGACTATAAGACACACCTAGCTTTTAGGGAGGAAAACAAGAAAAAAAATCTGCCTCTGCCTCCCAGCAATTTGCCACCTTGCAGCAAACAGCAAAAAGTGAGGTCAACTTCAGCAAAGCCTGATTTACCACGAGCAGCTGATTGGCAGTTGGATCTGCCTCTGGAATACCACCTATCAGCTGTTATATGCTGCAGAGATCACCACCACCCATCACCACTGCCGCCTATTGCCGCCTCCGTGTCCACCATTTTTGGCCTCTGCGTGCCCCATTTTTTGGCCCATTTCAGGCAGCGGGAATAGGCAGCAGGAGCAATCCCTGCTGCCTGGAATGAACTGAAAATGGGTTGGAACAGCTGATAGGCGGTATTCCTGGAGGAAGATACAACCACCAATCAGCTGCTGGGGCTAAATCAGGCTGTGCTGAAGCTGACCAGGCTGTTTGCTGTTTGTTGCAAGGAGGCAAATTGCTAGGAGGCAGAGGCTGAAGGGTGGGGGCTGGTGGGTGGGCGGGGCTTCGGCAACATTTGCTGTATAAGATGCACAGAGATTTCCACCCATTTTGTAAGTAATGGATAGCTTCAATATTTTAGGATCAGCCAACATTAAAGGAAGAAGCAGTCAATATGCCATAGATTAATACTTGGTAGACCAATTATGAAGACCTTCCAAATATATTTCAATGTATGCTATGCTATGATGTGCCGATAGTGTATCTATAAAGATCAGAATAATTCAAGCAATGATATTTCCTGTGACAATCTAGGGAAGCAGAGGAAACAGGTTAGCAAGGTAGATAGACTCAGTAACAGTAGCAATGAGCACACTGTAAATCAAGTTAAGGATAGATCATCATGGAGAAAAATATATCAATGTGTTTGACATTGACTGGATGGGTACATAATCAATACTTTAAATGCCATAAGTATCCATACCATTCACATCCATAAGTATACAACGAAATAAGAACAGAGAACAGTATCAAAGAATATGTGTAGAAACTGGTTTTATATGTCTGCCATATTTTCAACATAGTAATACCCTATATGCTTGCATATAATCCCAGCTGCAGATAAACTGAATCCAATTTGAGGGGAGGAAGTGATGGGAAACCATTTACCTAGGAAGTTGCATCTGTAATTTTATATTTGGCCATGTTAACTGGAAATTATGAAAGTTGAATCTCAATGGAGGGGTCCAGATAGGGAAAGGTTGGCCTTCATCACAAACACAAAAAAAGTAATTGGTATATACAAAGATCTTGATAGTCTTTATGTATCCTAGCCTTCCCCAGGAGCTTTCACCTAGAATTTCCAACTAAAGAGGAATTATGGTTATTGACGTCAAATACATCCACAAAGCATCAGATTAACTGAGCTTCCATATTTTTGTTTCAACATACAATCCCTATTTAGCAATCTGCAGCACAGGAGAGAGGATAAGTTACTACATATTGTAAGGCTTGGTAAATTCCAAATCAGTGTGTCAGAGATGGTATTCAGCAGGTTCTGACCAGTTCTGGAGAACCAGTAGCGGAAATTGTGAGTAGTTCGGAGAACCAGTAAATAACACCTCTGACTAGTCCCACCCCGATCTATTCTCTGCCTCCCAAGTCCCAGCTGATCAGGAAGGAATGGGGATTTTGCAGTAACCTTATCCTGGAGTGGGGAGGGAATAGAGATTTTACAGTATCATTTCCCTGCGATGCCCACCAAGCCACGTCCACCAAGCCACGCCCACATAACCAGTAGTAAAAAAAATTTGAATCCCACCACTGGAGTGTGTATACATTTGTTACTCCTGGTAGATTAATTCAGGCAATACAGAATGTAAGAATACATATGTAGTAATCCTACAACCATATCCTGGGAAAAAGAATTCTATTCATATATTAAATCTTCTGGTAATAAATAGATAATGGATTAGCATTATGCCACACCATCTTTTCAGATATATTATCCAGAACTGCAACTCAGCCAAAGTAACTTTAAGAAACAAAAAAGCATCAAGACATGCATTTCAGACACAGAAATAATAAAGCATTCATTTATAAGACCACGTAAATGATTAAAATATGCAGCAAAATCATTCCAAGATGCTGTTATCACCCATCAAGGAAAGAATGCTCCTTCTTGAATAAAAGTTTTCTGCCAGCAGCTAAACAAAGACAATGCTGAAAGACCAGCTTACCTTGGAAAATAAGTCAAAGCAACCCAGGCGGCTGATGACGCAATATACTTCAGGCAGGCGTGGTCCTTTTCCACTTGGCTGCCAATTTGAAAGAAAAAAAGAGAGAGATCTGAATTACCCTTTAAATCATTTTCAGATAGGATTATGCTCTTTTGTATAATGTTTCTGCCGTTCTTCCTCAAAGTAGTCACAGTGTTTTCCCTATGATGGGAAACCAATTACATGAGGAGCCCTCTTTTCCTGTGACAATTGCTGTACAGTGGAGTCACTCCAGCATTCTTCCAAGTCAAACCTCACATAATTACAACTTCTGCAAGTTGGAACTTAGTTTCATTTTTCCATGGCACATGGAGTGAAACCATCCAGACCACTCATGAGGAAGATCGGAAAAGAGGGATAAACAGTAGTACCATTGGTCAAATATACTGTGATGGAGTTTGTGGCTATGAACTTCATTAATTAATATGCATGACGAATCCACAATATTTCAGAATCCATAACAGAGTTCTTACATCAATGAATGCAATCAGGAAACAGTTATATTTCAGACAACTGATTCCAGGAACCATGGCACAATCTAAACAGGTTGATTTTATTTTCCTTCTCCTATCCAACTGTGTAGCCACTATGACGTCAAAATATTTTGGACCAGGTTCAACAAGGAATAATCAATCCCCAAGGGTACTGAACACAGATAATTCTGTGTTCCTTATTTTAAATACAACACTTCTTTCCATTTTCAATTAAATCAAAAGCTATGGTGAATTTAGACAAGAATCCTGTTTGTTAACCCGACTTTTATGGCTCTTTCAAAAAGTTTTTATTAGCGGTGAATACCCTTGGTGATCAAATTATTTTGCTTTTTGCATATCACTCAGATTATTTTTTTTAAATGAAGATGTTGAGACGGTCAACAGGTGTTTGAGCTGCTACAGTAAAAAAAAATCATAAAAGTTCTGTTACTAAGTGAACACAGATGAATCTATTTCTGGATCAGGACCTGCTGCTTAGTAGACGTCATATTTCTGAAAAAATAGAATCTTTCTTTGTCCATATTAGGTATAAAAAGGCCCTCTAAAAGCATCAAGAGATTATATCCAGCATGTGGGATTTGGGTTAAAATCATTGTGTCAAATCTGCAGGAATGTTGAAAGCATGCCAGGCGTCCTGGACAGCTACCAGCTAAGAGCTATCTTGCTGAGTGCCAGTAAAAACACTGCATTCCTGGTCCTATATAATAGCAGGAACAATAATCAAAGGCTGTGGCCCTATGAAATATTAGGGTTTTTTCCATTTTTTCAAAAAAAATTAATGTCACTTTTTTATTAAGTATGTTTACTTCTCAAATGTCTCTTCCTTCATGGCCATATTTTAGTTAACTTCCTTTTATCAATAATATTGATTCACATTGTGTTTACAAATCATGATGACAAAGAATGGAGCACACTAGAGTGGAAAAGCTTTTGACTGGCTAAAAATTTTTCTTCTGTTAACTCTATTGGTGATGGGTGGGAAGAGTCTTTTGATAGTTTCAGTCCCTTCTGAATCTATGATACTGGGGGGGAGGCGGGGGGGGAGAGCACTTCAAGTTCACTATTTCTCAGATAAGTTTATTTTCCAAAAACACAGCCTTTTTTCATATTTAAGTAGAGCAGCTGGGTTGGGTTGTAATAAAGTTAATGTGAGTTATTTGAGTTCTGTAGTTACAGGAAACCTGCATGCTGGGATCTTGATTAGTATACTGAGACAAAGGAGACCTTTCTACAAGGTTCATCTCTGGATACCAGGAGGCGGAGACCATTCTGTGAAGCTTTATTGATCCAGCATAGTAGGGTTCAAGCAATGAGCCACATGGCAACAGAAATGACCTGAATCTGAGGGCAGATTCATGCAGCTCTTCTGTGTATGGCTAAATTCATTGGTTCTGCTCAGATGTTTTCATATAAATTCCTTTGTCAAATGAATCATCTGAAGTACCTTCTATTGTATAACATGCAGTTGCGTGCCTCCCAGCTACCCCTACTAAAGTGAGTTAGGCTGAAGCATGTCAAACAGCCTGTGTGGCCATGGGCCATTCAAATTATCCACTTCCCACAATTAAGGTGCAAAACACAATGCGATCTTGCTGTTCTTATTACATGATCAACAATGCCTAGGACAGCTGTAAAGGATAAGCTTTGAATTTCCTGTGCAAATGAAATTAATATAGTCTTAAACATGGGGAGGTTTAGTTAGCCATTTCTCCAAAGAAGGTATCATACAATGTAACCAATAAGAAATATTGTGGCAATTAATATATTAGCAAAGCTAATTCAGTATACTTAAAGGAAATATATGGCTTAGTAAGAGTAATAATATTGCAAGTTTAAATGGAGAATTCAGTTTTATTTTTCAAATTTTACTTTTAAAAGTAGTTTCAATCTAATATGAATCATTTTCTAAAATTATAGAGTTTTACAATATTGCCACCAAATATTTTAAAATCACACAATCTATTCATTACATTTCTAACAATTTTGCAATCATTGTCATTGTTATCCATTTTAGTAATCAGAAGTTGTATACTATACCAACAATAAAACCTCTTATCCAATCCTCTCTAATATTTGCAATACATTTAGTATTCTTCTTTGAATAATTCCTCCCTGTTTCATCTCTATTACTACATTCATTAATCATGCAATCTTTGACTTTTTTTGGATTTGGAGCCATTCCTTACCAATAATTTATAAACATAGCCTAGCAAATGTTTCAAATTACACACTATAACATTTATTAATTCTGTCCAGACTCTCACTATTCCCCCTTGTTTTTATAGTTTTTTTTTGTCTTATGCCATCAATTTAAAGATATCTAAACCAACCTTATGACCTACTAAAATAAAATCTTTATCTCATTGATACTTACAATTTGCAATCTAAATGAGTTATTATATTTTTACTGAATATTTAATTTTAAAAAAAGTAGGTCTAGTGGTGGAATCTGGACTTACTGTACTTTTTTTTCTGTTTGTCCCAGACATTCAATAGATTACTTATTATATGAACTTTTATATATTGTTTATTCCTTCCTGTATCAATGGGGGATCATAGATAAGAATCCCATATAGTATTTCACTTAAAGAAGCAGGTTCTAATCTAGTTAAATAGTTCTGCCTTGTAAAAAAAACAGTGGAAAGGCATGAAATACTCCATTAAAGAGTCTTTGTGCTATTGTTCATTAATAGTTCATTAATTGAATAGAAGCTTCTCAATGCTTGACTATATGAATCAGCAGTGCATCAGGGAAACTCTATAGAAATCTTTGAACTGTTGTCAACTTTACATAATAGTAAATAAACAAAAAAAGACCCTATCATCAAAATCAACTTTCCCACCTGGGAAAAACCTTTGACCTTTAAGTAAGAAAGTATTTGATCTTATAACACCTTACAATAAAACACTTAGCAGTTAATACTTCTGTTTAAATGTTATATTTTAACGTGTTCCATTAAAACGATCTATTTAAAGTTGACTCAAACAAATCCTGCAAGCCTATGAGCCTACCCCTCCAATCAGAATGAATGAAGTGTTGTCAGAGTTCCTTGCATAAGAAGTTCATCATGGGTGAAGCATAATCCTAAAAAGCTTCCTCAGGATTAAATCTCACTATGTTCTTTGAAATTAGATCCTGGCCTTCGTAACAAGATAAAATAAGTACTGTAGGCTGTTTGCCTCTTAATATTGGTTGTGGTACAATTAAGGGCTGAGAGCTCTTGAGCTCTTATTCTGTTTGTGTATATATATTTTTTGATACACCATCTGATTCCCATAGAGAAAAAAGGATTGAGTAGCTTCTGATCTCAGCTAGCAGAGGTATTTCTGTATAGGTGTTGAAATGTATAAGAAGCAAAGCAAGAACAAACTTCCAGGGATTGCAAATAATTGCTACTTTCTAGATTCAAGATGCCAGGAATGCCTATTAAGATTTGAGAGACCGCCTGCTGCCAATTACCTCCCACAGACCCATTAGATCTCACAGGGTTGGCCTCCTCCGGGTGCCATCTACCAGCCACTGCCACCTGGCTATTACCCGGGGGAGGGCCTTCTCTGTGGCAGCTCCGGCCCTCTGGAATGAACTCCCCGCAGGGATTCGGACCCTCACCTCTCTCCAGGCCTTCCGAAAAGCCGCCAAAACCTGGCTTTGCCGGCAGGCCTGGAGTGATGAGTTCCCTCCCCTCTCGACATGTATGGTTGTGCGACTGTTGTCTACTTTTATTATTTGTATTTTGTCTTTTATGTTCCCCTTTTTTTCCCCTTTGAATTGTTCGCCGCCCTGAGTCCTCCCGGAGAAGGACAGCATACAAATAATAAAATAAAATAAATAAATAAATAATTTAATTAATTAGAACTACAGACTCAACCATACAAACAAAAGTATTTGAATATAATTTCCAACCACCCCAAGAAGTAAAGTAGCCATCCAGAAATCAAAATTGAATTTGTCAAGAAAACATTAATGGCAGTCATCAGAACCAGCTTAAAACAATTAGCTATGTAAAGGCAATGAAGCATTTAGTTATTAAATGAGACCATGCTGTATATATTAATACTTGCGGGAATCTGACAACTGTATTTGTCTAACTTTATTTTTTCGGAAATGAAAATATAAAGCAAAAATTGGACTGGAAGCAGAACCTGACAGTGCCAGACGTTACTCAACATAAACTGCCAACATTATTTTGTATCCCTCTAAGTTATGAACTTATTACAAATTCAGATCACATTACATAGATCAGAAAGCTTATTATGGATGTGTATTGTCAGAATGAAGAATAAATATTAGGCTAGATAAAGATAAATAAACAGAAAGCTTGGTATAGTAGCAGCCGTTATTTGTAATCCCACATGCTCTCGATGTCGATGTTGTCCTCCGTCTAGCTCCACTAGCATTTTTGAGATAAATGTCAACCTAGTAAACATCCAGAATCCACTGTGAATTGCTCCACTGCAACTATTCTAAGGAGAACCATCCAGAGAAAGCATTGTATTATCATCATGTGAAGATATACTTTCTCATTTCTATTAACGTTTTCTCCAGAAATACTCTATTCTGGGTTACATCTGCCAAACAGAAAGCAAGACTAGGTGTGGAGTAAATGAAAAATAAACATTAGAAGGTAGCCCTGCTTAAAACAAAAAAAAACCTAAAAATACCCTGCAACACTGAATGCAAAAATGTAGCACAACATTTCAGGGGAAAAATACTCTACAACTTGGAAAGTTAAATTATCTTATTTGTGTTTGTTTAATTTTAATTGCAGTATTTACTATTAACAGCATTTATATGATACCTTAGCCTCAGGACACTATCAATAATAATAATAAATATTCAAATACACTTCCTTTGCCAAGAAAGGTGGGTTTCTCTTTAAGATCATAAATAAGACTTGTTGTATATAGTATTTATGTATCAAAGAGTTAACAAACAATATATTTTGGTTACCTGGCTCTTTATAGAATAATAGGAATTGAAAGGAGCTCAGAAATGTTTTTCCTATTTTAGGTTCAATAGAATATCTACAATGCAAAATGCAAGTTCAGCATTCATAGCAAATAGTTCTGTCTCTGCTTAAGTGTGTGAAGAGAAGGAGAGCCCATTAGCTTCTCCTCTTATGAATAGATCTTTCTCTATTCATGAAATCTGATTGAAATCTTCTCTCCTGAGATAGCCACACTTATCCAAGTAGACAATCTCCTTGTTTAGCAACCCCAATCTATTCTTAAAAGCAAAAGCAAAAGCAAAAGAGAGAGTGGGGGGGGGAGGGAGAGGGAGATGTGAAGAACAATGGTAGCTGCCACCCCATTTAGATAAATTTCTCTCACATAGCAATGCCAACATTACTCTCACTCTGGGGTATGTTGTGGTCAGGAGCCGTGGTTAGAATGCATTATTGCAGGCTGTACCCACAGTCATGAGTTCAGTCCTGACTGGCTCAAGATTGGCTCAGCCTTCCATCCTTCCAAGGTCAGCAAAATGAAGTCCCAGATTGTTAGGGGCAATATCCTGACATTTGTAAACCACTTAGAGTGGGCTGTAAAGCACTGTGAAGCGGTATATAAGTCTAAGTGTTGTTGTTGTTGCTACATGAAATTCGATTCTAAGTACACATTTTGTTCAGAATTTTTTTTTTCAATTGCCATCCTATTTGAGACAGTTACTAAACAAGGTAGTCACTAAACAAGGAGCAGCTGTATATTCTGGAATGACTGAGAATAACATCATCTGCATGGCATATAATTGAAGTAAAGCTAACTAACTCCATGAGCTGAATTGATTGCCAGTTGGTACCCAGGTCCAATTCAAAATGCTGGTTTTATAACCTTTAAAGCCTGTTCATGTAATGGGACTGAGGATTATCTGAGGGACCATCTCTCCCAGTTAAATCAGCCTGCCCCACAAGATCTGGCAGGGTAGGCTTTTTGCAGGTACCATCAACCAGAGACCTTCACCGTGTCTCTTCTCTGTCTCAGTGCCTATTTTATGGAATATTCTTATCCCCAAAATTAGACTAGCTCCATTGCTTTTCAAATTCTGAAAAGCCCTCAGGACTTGGCTATGTTGTCTTGCTTGGAACTTTGGAAGACAACACTAGAGGTCAACTCCAGACAGCTCACACAAGTGGCCATCACATGCAGTAGCAGCGTATACCAAAATGATACACTGCTCCTGCTGATGTTCTGCATAGGTTTGAACTCCCTCTGTCAGGTAATCACCTCCTCTACATGGATGACATCAAGATCTATGCTAGGTGGGATCAGTGAATCGCTGTCTTGTACATTCTTTGCATACAACTTTCATACAGCTTAGTGTCATCCACGAAGAGCAGGTACTGCTCGTAGTTCCACTCTTGAACTTGTATCCATATCTTGTCCTTATGGTTATCTGACTGAGGGGGTTCAAACCTATGTAGAATAGCAGCAAGGACAGTGCATCACCTTGGCATACACCACAGTTGCACTTGTTGGCCACTTGTATGAGCTGCCTTGAATTGACTTCTAGTGTAGTCTTCCACAGTCCCACTGAGTCATTAAGGAAGGTTCTTGGTGTCCTGTTGTGAGAAAGAGATTAATAAATAAGTGAACTAACACAAAACCTTGTATTTTTTTCTTTTTTATACTATTTCCACAATGTGCTTAGCATTCCAGAATTTAGTACTTTTTAAAAAAGATTGACAATACTCACCAGTAACCTCCTGCAGTAGCCAAACCTTCTGCTGCCATCTTCTCCAGTCAGCATGAAAGAAAATGTTTCACTGCAACAAAAATTAGTACATGTTGTAATCTATTACAAAGAATAATATCTCTGCTTTTTCTTTCAACTAATCATATTTTTCTTCAGATTCAGATGCTGTCAGATATCTTCTAATCAGATAAATCTTGTGATTTATCCATTTTTGTTCTGGTTTTGATATTAACCAGACAATATGCACTTATCCATGTGTCAATAAATACGGCATTGAAAATAAGGTGCAATGAGGAAACATGCCTTATATTTCCTATTTTAAAATTAATTCACAGCTCACACATAGCCCTTTCTGCAGTCCTGCAGGTCTCCTTGTTACAATTTGGCTATGATATATTCTGGTCATGATTAGCGAAAAGTAAAACATATTTGTCAAGTTTCAAAAAAACATTAACATTAAAAAAAAAAACCTCCCCAATGAGAAAGAGTCAAAATGGGAAAGAAAAGATAAAGAAAAGTTCCACTTCCACTGGTGCCAATGTTAATTGCCTCCTGCAGGTTTATGTTGCAAAAAATAATGGTAATAGATAATAATTTAAATGCCGTACAAACCTAAATGTTGATCTCTATATAGCATAAACTACTATGAATACATCTAAGAAATGGAAAAGAAACTCAGAGTTTCAATTAATTCCAAATGAAATAATTAACAGTTGCATGAAATTTATGACTTTCAAAATCTATTTGTTCAAATATTCGGGCTTTGAAGTGAACAGAAGAATGATTTGAAAGCTGGAAAAGCTTCATAATTCTGTTCCTAACTTCTCAACTATATGAGAACTGGATGAGGAGGAATAATATAAAAGAAATTATAGAGAGATGCTACTAGTTCCCTAGAGTTGAATACAAGGGAAAGCTTTGTGCAAGCTTGGTTACTTTGTAAAAAGCTAGTACTGTGTTTATAGGGGCTCAGTTCACCTGTTATAATCAGATACTGGATTCCAGTCCTTGGCATCTGGAAAACAAAACTGAGGAATGGCTTTGAGTCGCTCTTCAGCTTCCCGAACTTGTTTTGTGGGTCTTTCTAGCTGTGATTGAACAAATCAACATCAGCAGCATTTAGCACAGACTCAGATTAATCTTTTGAAAACAACACTAGGAATTCAGAATTCAACAGCATTATATTACTTGTATCATTCTCCCTTCCTGTACATTCATCATTTCTATAAGCCAGAGGTTCAGGCTTAATGATGTGACAAAACAAAGAAAAGTAGCAGAACCAAACTTTTCAGCAGTATTTTTTTTTTGAGGAAGATTCCAATAATAAAAACACTCTATATTTAATACCTTTGTCATTCATCTAAATAAGACAATCCCCCCTCTCTCACACACACCATACACACTACACACACACACATCTGAGTGTTCCAAATATCATAGTAGAAACAGACCTAACAAGAAATGAAGTAAACAGATCTTGTGACAGTAATAGAGAAATGACTCATAATTAAAAGGAATTCTTACTTTTACCTTTGGAAACTGATATGTGACTTCAGGAAGGTATGTATTTTTGGAGGGCTTCTTCTTAAGAGAAACCACCACAAAATACTCAAACAGTTCACGTTCCTGCCATTCAATTAACTCCAATTCCAGAGTTCGATAACTAGGAGCCCTCTTTAGCACTGACTGGATGTGGACAAGACGCTGGGTATGAGCTAGAATTTCCAAAAAACAAGAAGTGTGAATCATCTGAAATTGTGAGCATTTTGCATATGTTAGAAGTTCTGGAAAAGAACCGTTCACCACCAAAACCAGGCAGATCCAATCTGTGTCCCATGGATCACATGTGGCCTGGACTACAAGTAGTACAGCCCCACAAGATCGTAAACTTTTAACATTATTATGTGAAAATCCTCTTTGCTCTATGGGGCCCAGGCAAGGCAAAAGATTGGACAACCACAATCTGAACAATTGAACACCCTCAATCAACTACATAGTACCATATACTATACAACAGATGTCATGCTTAACATTTCCCAAACAATTTCCTAATTAATAAATATAAATCAAATAACCTTATAATAAATAAATAATCCAGTCTATATTTTAGTGATATTTTTACTAAACACTAATAATTTATAGATTACTAATTACAAAATCATTTCCATATTTCTGCATCTACTAACCTTGCTAATGTTTATGCACAAGACATTAATTATTAAACAATACATGTATCCATATGTAATCTGTTAATTATTTTAAAAACAGAACCATAGGAATTGAGAGATAGTTAGTGATTAAGGCATCAGACTAGAAAGTGGAAGACTGTGAATTCAAGTCCCTCCTTAGCCATAAAAGGTGGCTGGGTGACTTTGGGCCCATCACTCGCTCTCAGCCCAACCCCCCTCACAGGGCTGTTGTTGTGGAGAAAATAGAAGGAAGAAGGTGTGTTGGATATCTTCACTAACTTGAGTTATTTGTAATAATAAAGGTGGGATACAAATAAAACAAATACATTGATTGATTGAACTGAGAAATCACTTTCCCCAAAACAAAACAAGTTGGTAGTTAAGACTAGCTCAGGGACACAACATATTATGGAAATATTGAAATTTTAAAATCATTTTCCAGCTGGTTAGAAAAACAAATGGGAATGAAGAAGAGAATATCTCTCCAAGGCAATATAAGTCACATGTCAGGATTTATTAACTGCAGATCAGACATGTAGAGGCCAATATTTCAGTTTTATATGATAGATTTGATGGTTCAGTGATTTTATAGAATATCTGCTCTCTCTATATTGCAGCAAGATCTAACATGTAAATAAGCAAGATATTACTTTCGAGGGCAATTAGTAACAAACATACATATTGCTATTTTAATAATATAACTCCATAAAATTAGCGGCAACACGTTGCAGTTTTCCCATCTGTTTCTGCTGCACCTCAAGTTACACATACCACAGTGATCTGCATCAATCTCAGGCCAGACAATTTATTTGAAATAGAAGAAAGTCTGGCATTAGTTGGGAAAACAACTCCATAAAAATATATTTACTGGCCAGGTGAGACAGTGTTAGATAGATCTAACTGCTGGTCAGCAATGGCATCAAAAGCAGATATAAGAAAAGAAAAGTGATTGTGCCCAGTTATTTCACAATGTTTTCAATTTTTTTAAAGAATTCTAAAAATGGACAGTGTCTCAGTCAATTTTTTTTAAAAAACACAGTCCTTCAGATTGGAGAACTTTCTCCATGGCTAAGAAGGTGCACAAAGACAGGACTAGTATAGTACTGAAAAGCAGACACTCATAGCTGAGAAGAATTTAGTCCAACTCTTAGTTGAGTTTAGCGATCAATTTGGTTTTACCTTAGAACTACGCTGCCTTCGGTCTGACCTAAGCATAGTACATAAAATTATCTGCTACAATGTCCTATCTGTCAATGACTACTTAAGCTTCAACCACAACAATACATGAGCACACAATAGATACAAACTCAAGGTAAACCGCTGCTTGATTGCGAAAAATACAACTTCAACAACAGAGTGGTCAATGCCTGGAATGCACCACCTGACTCTGGTTTCTTACCCAAACCCCCAAAACTTTAATAGTAGACTATCTACTGGAGACCTCACCCTATTCCTAAGAGGTCCATAAGGGTTTGTGTGTGTGCATAATCACACCAATGTGCCTACCCTCTCTGTCCTACTGTCCCCATTTATTTGTATCCATTTCATGTATTCAAAATCATGTTTATACTTATATATGTTACCTAATACATGCTTGACTAAATAAATAAATAATAAATCAGGAAGAAGCCATATGGAGCTTTTGTCAAAGCCCCAAAGGCTTACCCTCCCACAAGTTCTTGCCAGTGATAAAATGATGATTTGATGTGGTATACGTTGTAAAATAAGTTTATGATATTTAATGCAACTGTAATATTTCCTGTAATAATATCTATTAAGAGAAGAGGAGGAATCCTAAAATCTAAAGGGACTGAAATGTTGGCTCCTGCCAATTCTTGTGATGTCAATGCATCACCATTAGGAAACCCTGCAAATCAAAGGGCAAAAATAATGAAGTAATTTCATGAAGAAATAATTTCCTGCTTTAGGAAGATTTCTTCCTTCCACTGTATAACAGGAGGATAACATTACTGGCAAACTTCATAAGTTTACTATAATGATTACTAATACAGGACTGTAACTCTTGATTATATCCCAGAGGGTTACAGAATACGTGCATGGAACTGCTAGAGTGAAAGGAAATTTATTTCATTTACAGGATCCTTTCATTTGGCATATTCAAAATGTTTCGTGTATTTAAGAAAACTTCATACCATTAATTTCCAATTGCCCATGGTATTAGTTATATGATCTAAAATTTAGTATTTAGATGAGAACATAATTTAAATGCAAACAGCAAGTGTCATCACTAGAACAACATAACTGAATACTGAAGCTGTCATCCCTTTGAGATTTCATAATTTTAGGACTGCGGCGCAGCATTAGCTTTTTTTAAAGCTGGACAAGATTCAGAATTTTCTGCAGAAAATAGCAATTAGCCACCAAACAGCAGGTGAGATCAGGTCCCAGACAGATCTCTTTACAAACATTTCCTAACTCAAATATATATATTTCCCACTCCACTCTTTCAAATAAAAATGTTTTATGCATCTACTGTATATGAAGCTCTGAATTCCATCTGGCACATGAATGGATTATTTCTTATCCTCTGCAAAATCTATTCTACTCTTAAAATTGAGTTTTTGCTTTCTTGAAGTATGTTGCCTTTTTTGATCTAGAGTTCAAAGGTATTAGCATTTTTTGAAATAACAGCAGCACAAGGTGAATTAAATACTGTGACTTAATACACAGTATATTTCACAATAGCTGAAAGAGGTATAAACGGTTGTTTCCAATTACACAAAACTACATATTAAGAGTCCATTTCTTTTATTGCACTGCTATTTCTAGTCAAACTAGTTCTGGTTACTTTTTAATATCCTAAAAAGAAAAATAATTATATCTATGAAGCATGAAAGTAGATGGTATGCACAACAGTCATCCCACTCCTAAGATGTCACAAGTTCTCTGAGGGGAAAAAAATCCTAATCTTTTCCCCAACCCAATTTCATTGGATGATAATGTAATTAGGAAATTTTTTTGACAAACTTCTCACCTTTAAATCGATCATCTGAATCACTTTCACTCTCACTGTTTTCATCTGAAAAAGACAGGAGGATTTTACTATTAACAAAGATGCACTGCAATGAACACATGCCAACATTTTATTTGATTCATGATTTGCAAGTGTTTAAGAAAAGATAGCTTCAGCATGTCTTATGCTGCTTTAGGAAACATTTAGAAAACTGTTTTGATGTTTCCCATCCAAATTATTTACAGTAGGTATTAAAAGAAGTTGTGCAACATTCTAAAGAAGAACCATTTAAAAGTTTAAATTGGCTGAGTAATATCAATTAAAGATATGAAAAAATGCCAGTTTGAAAAAAACATAAGGGCCATCACAGTAGCCAAACTGTGATTCATTCCCAGCAAGCAGCTTTCAAGAAGTTCAAGGAAGAGGTGTACACTCTAGTTACAGTAAATACTCTTAGATAAGCAAACTACTACACACACACACCAGTTGCTATGAGGAACAGCCACATCTACATCAGCACTACTACATAGGTCTCCCTTCATCAGGAGCAGGATTAAAGCTTCACCCTAAAGCTATAGCCACATACCTTGGGAATAAGATTCATTTGGAGTTTCTGACATTTCTTCTACATCGGCACATAATATACACAGGCAGAATTCAAATAAATGACACAGGCAGAATTTAAGAGACATCAAAAACATTTCTTTGGAAACAGTAAGGACATACAGTCTAGTTAATAAATCCTGCTATTGTATTTATGTGTTTCACATAATAAATATATATTTGAATATATTGGTTCACCATAAGCACACTTGTGGACTACCACTGCAGAAATGTGTGGATAAGTTCCAAGGAATAATGAATACCAGCTGCTCCTCACTTTACACAGTACAGATTTGTGAAGCTATACTACCTTTCCCAGGTTATTCCAGCACTAGTAATTGGTGGTATGTATTGAAACTGATGCGCCTGAGGACTTGCATCAGAAAATATAATTTACTCATATATCTCCCACATGCAAAGAAACAAGCATTTAATCTGACCACTTTGTGTTTGTCACAGGAAATATTGGTATCTGAACTACCTAAGAAATCGCAGTATTTTCTGTAACTGATGATCAACACTTTCCTATAAATCCAAAAGAATTCTGGGCTATACCTCGCAGGGATGCAGTTTCAATATTGGACATTGAAAGCTTCTTCAATCTTTTTTTCCCTCTCTTTGCACTATAGATAGAATTAATCCTTTGCACCAGCTGTAAAAGAAGAAGGAAAAAACCATTGGCACTGCATACAGAAATTCAGGACAAACATAAATAAAGCAGAAATTCTCTTTCACTTGAAACTATTATGATTGTTAAATATAAATATGAGAAACAGTTTCATGTGTTCAAAATTCATCCCAAAGAGGTTCTACAATAGGTATTCCAAGATTTAAAATAAGGTTATCATATACATATATGGAAGTAACCCAAAATGTAGCCTAGTTTCAGTCAGACTAAAGATTGGCCTTACTTGTTTCAAATGATTTCCAGTATTTACAGTTTTTAATTTCACTGATGGATTGCTTGACTGGTTGTGTGCCAGCAAGTTGATGGGATAGACCTTCTTGACAATGATCTATCCCAAATCTGGCCCCTCGGGTCTTCTGATCACCACTATAATCAATTCAATTTGTCTTATTGTTCTTGTTTGCCTTCTTTCCTTCCATTTTCCTAGCGTTATGGGCTTATCCAAATAATTATTATGCATAGCAATATTGTCCCTATTCACTTGGCACATTTAATTGGATGACAGGCGATAGCTTCTCTTGCGAACACAAAAACGAGATCAGTGAACCCAATTAATTGGCTTTCAATTAGCCACAAATAATCATGGCCCTTTGGTGTTAAATGGACATGAGGTATGTCGTTTAAACAGCTGATAGAGAATTATTTGCATTCAAAGTAGGAAAGGTAGTTCACATTCTGAAATAGTTACTCAGTCTACAACTGAGGAAGAAAAGTATAAAATAACCCAATAAATACAGCAGACAGTTTACTTACAAGAATAATTCAAATATCAGAACATGATTCAGAGAGAGGAAACCAAATCCTAGAGTTGCAAGAAGACTGCAGTGGCCATTACTGTACCTTTGGGACTCTGCGAGCCCTGCGTGCGGATAGAAGTTCACTGGTAGTACTCAAACTGTCATCATTCAGGCTAGAAGGAGAGGAAGGGATGCCAAGCTGGGCCAGCAAGAGCATATCATCATGGCTGTGCCTCTTGGGTAAACGTGGCAGGCGATGGCTTTTCCTTTCTGACCAGTTTCCAATTCGTAGGGACTGGCTGCTAGGCTTTAAAGGTAGCTAAAAGGAAATAAAATAAAATTATAGCTACTGAAATAATGAGAAGGCCTGGCTGAATTCTTAATTAATAGAAAATGGAACGGAAGCTAACAATCTGACACACGTGCTAAACTGCTACATTAGTATTTATTTATTTATTATTTTCTTATTTATGTATTTTCTTATTTATTGATTGATTGATTTGATTTTTATAGCCACCCAATTCAACCAACTGACTTTGAATGGCTTACAGTTTTAAAATGATAAAGCAATTAAAAACATTAAAACAGTAAAAACACCCACAAAAAAAAAAAACTATAAACAGCAGCCGTGATGATTAATCAACTAATACTAACAATAGGTAATGGGCCCTTTAACATATTCTGAGACCCAGGCCTGAATACATAGCCAGGTTTTTAAAGCATTGTGAAAAGCCATTCTATTCTCTGAGGGGAGAATATTCCATAAAGCAACGGCTACAGCAAAGAAAACTCATCTAGTTCCTGCCATTCAACACACCTTGGCAGATGGGATCTGCAGATCCAATTTGTTGGATCAAATTGGATAGGTAGAAAGACAATCCCTTTAAGTAACCTAGTCTCAAGTCATGTAGGCTTTAAAAGTGACAACCAGCACCTAGAAACACACCATGGAATAGTACAGCTCATGGAATAGTGGTGTTACATGTGCCATGCATATGCCACTATTTACTGGTTTGCAGTGACCCAAGAATCCATATCATGCAAAGTTCCATTCTACTCTGCTGAGATTAGATCCATGTGGAACATTGCAACCAATTCTGGACACCATAGTACAAAATGGGCATAGATAAATGGTTCAGAAAATGGCTACAAAAATGTAAAGTGGTGGAAATCAAGCTCTAGAAGGAAACCATAAAGAAACTCTGGATCATTAACTTATAGAAGACATAATTAAGGATGGATACATAGCAATCTCATATCTGAAGAGCTCTCAAATGGAAAACAAAGTGAACTTATTCTTTATTGCTCCAGAGACCAGCATCAGAACTCATGTGGAAAGAGGTTCACTATAAACATCACAAAGAACTTCCTGATTGTATGAGCTGTCAGTCAGGCTGTCATATGACATGAAGTGTTAGGTTCTACTCTATGTTCATTTCCAATAATATTTTAAATGAGTTTCAGTGAATGTTTAATAAAAGGAGTTTGTTAGATTAAAGCAGCAATGACATGGAATCAAAACTTGCATTTTAGAATTAGTACAAAGAATTGGGAGTACTGTAGGAACGGGGCTGCCTAGAGCAGAAGTACAGAGGAATCAATAACAGAAAATAGAGTAGGAAGTAAAGCAAACCATTAGATACTAGGATTTGAAAGCACAGATTCTATACGCCCCTCTCTGAAGGAGATGGACAATTTAGAAATATGAAAAAGGAAGGAAGGAAGGAAGGAAGGAAGGAAGGAAGGAAGGAAGGAAGGAAGGAAGGAAGGAAGGAAGGGCCTTTGTGGCACAGTAGTTAGAATTCAGTATTGCAGGCTAACTCTGCCCACACCCTTGAGTTCGAACCTGAAGGGCTTGAGGTTGACTTGGCCTTCCATCCTTCCTTGTTGGTAAAAAGAGGACATTGTAAATCGCCCAGAAAGGGCTGTAAAGAACTGTGGGGTGATATATAAATCTAAGTGGTGTTGCTATTTCAATTTTTTTTTAAAGATAAATAAATAAGTATTGCATAGGGCATTAGAAGGGCAATTAGAAGTTGCTGTTTTAGGGCACAGTTCCAGATTCTCCTTCACAGAGTCTTTGAAACAAACCCTTGAAGAAGAGGGAGACAGATAGTTATTATCATGATAGTTATATATTACTTCCTATGTCAGGGTCAATACACTATGTTCAGGAATACCAGTTGAAGGAAACAGGAGAGGATATGTCATTATTTCTTTATGATTTTTTGAAGCAATTCATTTATTTAGTAATGCTGTGCTAATGGGATTTGCATTTGACATAAGGCTCTTCTTATGGTACTGCCCTTTTTATAGCATTCTCTAGCTAGCTTTCTTGTCTACTATCTAAAAATCAGGAGGGGTCTGCTAGAACCTTTTCATAATGAAAGGTTTTATCCCTAAAAAAATATGCCTTTTAATAAAATTTGTTAGTTGGAAAAGTTGCTACCAGAGTCCTTCTGATTTGGCTAACATAGCTTTCCTCCTACACTACCTACAAGCTATAATCTGATGCTGGGAAAAACATTCCTGGTTTAATCAATGAGCTAAAATTTTTTTTTTTGTTACGCTGAAGTTTGAATCTCTCTTGAATTCTCTTTTTTTCTCTTTCACTATAATTTTGCTTGACTGTATATCTGATGTTTTAATAACAAACTGCTGAGAATGAATTATGAACTACCAACTATTTTAATGCACATAAAATAAAATAGAATATTAACAAAACTAGTCTATCACCTCACATCCCTTTATGGGGAATACAAAAATATTTATACAAAGTACTTCAAATTTGCAATGGGAGATGCACTATCCTGAAAAAAATGCCGCAAAGTCAATGGGACCTTTTTCTGAATAGAAATTCATGAAATACTGCTATAAGTAACTCTTTTATTTCCAAAGCTAGAATCAGTTGTTCATATAGACTTCAATCTATCCCTCACACAGTATAATATATATAGTATATATTTAAATGTATAGTATACATTTTAAAACATCAGACCACTGTTTTAATTCCTAAATACACTTGTCTACTTTCAGAGCAGCAGAACGTTAAAAGTTATTTTAGAAATATGAAACTGAACAGAATCAAGAAGTTAGGCCAGATACATATTTAATGGTTTTACAATAAGCTATTGTGTGTTAAATGCTTCATACTCTTACAGGTTACTGAAGGCATTTCCTTGGAAATACAGTACATCCCATTGTTTTCTGTTAAATTTATCTGGAAATGTATCATATTGGGACATTTTAATATAATTAAGTCTGGAATGGCTATTATAAAATATAAAAAAACAGGTTTTTTGGGGGGGGGATGAGGAGTAAAGCAGCTGATTATGGAAAATTTTGCTGTGTTCTATTATTTCCCAAGCTAATTATATTTTATTAGTTGCTATTTTTAGCATCTTCATAGGGCACATTTAGTAAGAGAGGGCTGCATATAAATTATAGGAAAAAAATGAAAAAGTAAACATTGGTCTTTTGTTTAGTAGAGGGCATTCATTAACTAATTCTGGGAATTAGAAGATCAAAAAAAAAAGTTAAAGTACAGAATACTAACAATTTCACAATACTATACCAGCATATAAAAAAGAACAGCAAATAAAAAGTTAATACATATTAAAGGTTTTAGATTAAAGATGTTAATGTCCTTCTTTTCTCATGTCCCTTTCTCAGTTTAATATACTTATATGGTTAAGTTGTCTAGCTATTTTCTTGTTGCTGATCTTTTTTGCAAGAAGAAAATAAATACCATACTCGACAACATACAGTTCAAGCAAAACCCAGTGCCGTGCCGTGCCGTGCATTTATTATTACCTGTGGAGGTGTTGTGTACTTCCTGTCTTGTGGACTCCACATCCTGTGCAAAGAATCCAAGGAACTTTCAGAAAGCTGTTGGGATTTTCGGCCTGCATTACGGGCTTTCAGTTCCACATCCTCATATGGGTTTTCCTTGGGTGAATCTCCTTTACAATTTTTTTTCAAGAAAAGAAAAGCAGATAGGAATGTTAGAGGGGGGAAAATCATGTGAACTAAGAGAAAGGCTAATAGCAAACCTCCTCAGCTTCCAGCGTGACTCATCTTTCAACTGCAGCTGGAAGTACTTGGAGTAGATTTTGGCTATGAAAGACAGTGCATTTTAAAAAAAACTCAAAAGATTTCACAAGATTGCTTTCTGAGCCTCTACAGCTCAAGCTTTGTTCCTGAATTTAAAGCACACACACATTAAGCACATAACTGTTTTAAAGAGAACCAGATATGTGAGACTTGATTCAGAAACGCTATTGAGTTCAGTGATAACTTTCTAAAGAACAACTGTGTATTGGGTGGCAAATATGAAAGCTCTCCACCCCTTCCTATGAATAGAAAATTATACTGCTATTTATGACCGCTTGGACTATTTGGGTATAACCATGGGATATAAAGTGTACATAACATTTGTAATGGCATTACCACAACCTTTTAAAAATATCTTTTTTAGCTTAATTATCTTTCCCAGTATTAATGATTAGATATAATTAGCATATGGAATAAAGCAGTGGTGGGATTCAATTTTTTTTTACTACCAGCTCTGTGGGCGTACCATAGTGGGCATGGCAGGGCTAGGTGGGCATGGCAGGGGAAGGATACTGTAAAATCTCCACTCCCTCCCCACTCCAGGGGAAGGTTACTGCAAAATCCCCATTCCCTCCCGATCAGCTGGGACTCGGGAGGCAGAGAATAGATGGAGGAAGGGTCAGTCAGGTGGTATTTACCGGTTCTCCGAACTACTCAAAATTTCCGCTACCGGTTCTCTAGAACTGTTCAGAACATGCTGAATACCACTTCTGGAATAAAGCATCCACCACACATAGAATCGCAGTATCATATTAGGATTGCAAAACTCTGGATGACCATTAGAGGACACCAAAGAGCTGCAGGAAATTCTCACACAAAGAAAAACATCTCTATTCTGAATCCTAAAAATTGAGCTGCTGCAACTATTGGTTCCCAACAAAAGAAAACACTAAAATAACTTGTCAAAGCCAGATATATTCTAGTTTTGTATTTATCAGTTTTGATAGCCCTGGAACAGATAGAGCTAATTTTCTCCACTTATGACAAATATCTAAGGGTATAACATTTTCTGCAAAACTGGCATTTTCAGTGAAACATTTCTCACACATCTAGCCTTGTAATCTGGTTATTGTTCCCACCAATCCCATTCATAATTTTTTTCTAACATAGAAGCATTTTTTAAAATCAAAATAATAAAAAAGCAAAAAGCAACACACTACATTTATTTACAAACCAAGCAGAGAGTTGTCCACCTCTGCTTTTCTTACATCAGCTTTAACATGATTTACTGAAGTTCATATAAAATTTGCAATTTATACAAACATTTCCAATCCAAATAGCATGTATTACTCATATATTTTACTGTAATTCTTGAGTTATTTACATGAAAACAAAAAAGAGCCATTACATATATATTGCAATAAGCAGCCTGAATCATCAATAAAAATAAAAGGCTTAGGGCTGATTCAAGGCATGCAACATTTCTTAGATTGAAAAATGAACTACATTATTTGGAAAGTTTTTCCACTTAGTTAATAGGTGAATAGGTGAAAATACTAATGTTCATTCTGGAATTCTGGAGAATATTTAGTTCAGAGACTGCCTGCAAGCTAAATTGGAGATATGTGGGCACCTGTATGTTTCCAGAAATATATAGAAAATCGATCATCAAAAAACTTAATAGCCATGCATTCAAGCACTAACCATGCATGCCCTCTCAAAAAGTCTACAAACATGGCATTACTACAATCAGTTCCCCACTATCAGGTAGCACATTTTCTTATGGGAAATATTCTTTTTAGGAATGAATAATTCTTTCTTTTTACTGGTTATGTTCTTTAAATGTCAATTTAAAACATCATTTATGAAACTACAGCAAAAATGCTTCATATCATTTCTTTGATTATATACACTTTTTCTTCGGGCACAATTTTTGCCACTATTTTTTTCCCAGTGAGAAACTGTATTTTGTCTACACCAATATCTAAGTATAAACTCACTTTCTCTGAGTTGCAAACAATACCATAATGTACTCAAAAGTATTCTTGTAGCGTACCCAATCTTGGAGTTCTCTGTCATCTGTCCCTTGTTTACCAAACTGTTGCCTCTGGTGTGAGACTCAGGAGCCATCACTTCATTAAATTCAACCTTAAACCATGCATTTCAAGTTTGTCAATTTATTGGAGTTCCAATTTAGTACTGCATCTATATTAAGAGGTTCTACACTGATTAACATGGAGAGCACTTGCCCATAAAGTTGCCAAGAGCCCAACATGGCCAGATAGTTAAAACAAGACAACAAAACATTTCATACATTTCTAATTATCAAGTCTGATAACCATTTTTGTATGAACCAACTTTCCCAGACTCTCGGGATTTGATGGACATGTTTGAGTATGTACACACACATGATTTTGAGTTTGCCACTGCCTCTGTTCTAAGGCTGAGAGAGAGGTACTGGCCCAAGCTCACCTGAATTGCTTTTTGCTTAACGTGGGACCAGAACTCACAGCCTTTCAGTTTCTAACTGATGCCGAGAAGCTTTTTCATTTTATTCTTTCAGGGATGCACATTATCCCAAACTTTGCCCCACCAATTCGAAAATTTTGGAGATATCATGTTGGAGTTTTTCAAAGCTGAATAATTTGGTGTCATCTGTAAACATGGCCATTTCACTATTATCTCCAGATGATTCGTGCATGTTAAATACTATTGCTCATCCCTATAAAACCAATATTTTAGGATTGTTTTAATTAAAAGGCTGGACTGCTGCTGCTGCTGCTGCACTACAAAATGTTTCCACTGGCAGTCCTTGATTATTATCTCAGAAGGATGGAATGCAGTTGTATAGACTGTACTGGAACTTGCAGAGTTTGGAGTAGAGACACCACCCAGCTTTGATCAAGCACAGTTTAGAGATGTTTCGTTTCATTTCGTTTATTGGTTTTGTATGCCGCCCACTCCCAAAGGACTCCGGGCGGCTCACAATGAAACGGGGAAGGGGATAAATAAGACAATACATAACAATATTAAAATACACAACAGTCACAAAAATGTATTTGCCTATTCAGCAAACCAGCTTTAATGACAACATAGTCATTATGGGATGTGTGTGTCTGTGCACGCACACACGCCCAATATTCTACATTGATATTATTTTTCTTCCCTCCTTGCCAGAAAAATCCATAATGGTGATAAACTGTGATTGCACAATTGATTTTGAAGGAAGTCAATTTACAGGTGCAAAGTATAATAACATAAAGATGATTATAGGAATTTGGCAATTGAAGTAGAACCTCATCAAAAGAGTAAAATTCTAATGCATATCGTACATCATGAGGCAAAAATTATAAATGTGTTTTTCAGAAGGTATTTTGTTTATCCGCTATATGACTATGGCTAGAAATGGGGAAAATAAGAATGAGAAAATATTTTCAGAAGCTCCAGAAAATTGGCAATACAAATCAAAACTGATTGTATACGTTTAATTCTCATTAAGAAGCTGGAGTCTATTATTCTCTTATGGAATTAGTATCATGAGTTCCACTTGACATAAACTTGAATAAGATACATACAATATGAGGTTTCACAGTGCAAGCTGCAATTTACCCAAAAATTCTATAGGAAATATGGTGCTTTCATTTATAGTGAAAGCACTATTTCCTTCAGCTAGGAAAAATAAAATATGGAGGATTACTTAATTGTTTCATTTTCTATACACAAGCTGTAATCATATAATGCTCATCTGAATTAAACTAAATCTAGCAAGAACAATTTCTATATAGACATACAGAACAGTTGCTTTTTGAAGAGATGTCCTTTGCTTATTTCAGAATAAGGCTGCAAGAGATATTTGATGCCTTTGCTTATTTGGAATTTTTCTTGCTGATTCTTTCTTGATCTACTTTAACTTTGGCTGCATAAAAATTGGAATGTGGCCCTTAAAGTCTTTTCCAGAATTGCACTGTAAAGGATTCTCAGACATTATGAAGTAAACATGCATAAATTATCATTCTGACATTTTGTTTGGCTGTATATCAGTAAAGATGACACCTTTAGAGCCTGACAGACAGAACACATTCTGCTGGTTAGAAGAAAGCATTTTTAAAAATGTGAGACACATAATTTTGAAATTCGATATGCACAATTGTTTATTTACTCGTGCATTTTGGCTTCTATATTGCTAATTCCCATAGGCTCTATGTAGCATATGGAATGACAAACATAGGGTTTGAAAAGTCACATCACTCTGATTAACATCCAGTTAGAATCCTGGAGTGCTAGGTCTTTATTGCCTTTTGAAAACCCAGTAAAGTTGGGAACAACTGTCTATCCAGGGAGGTTGATGACTATGCCATGGGGATAAAGTAAGGAAGAAAGCTTTTGTAATACAATCAGTATGCCGCAGAGGGAAAATTATAATCTAGTGCTGGTTCAAGCACTAATATTATTCATGCCCGTTGTGCTGCTTTAGCATACTGAAAAATACACCCAGCCCCTTAGAAACACAGTGAAGGATATCCCATCCCATTGGCTTGAAGTATGGCAGATGGAAAGCTGCATCTAAGGAAAACTAAGCAGTAATAGGGGGCAAGAGTGAAAAATGGGACTGAGAAAAACTGCATTCCTTATATTTATATGAAGTCACGGTTTTAATCTGGGAGGAGGAATTTCATGTTGCAGTTAAAAAATTTCTCCTACTTTGGCTCTCATAAAAGGACCAGATCTGGAAATAAACAACTTACTTCACAGGGAATTTCTAATACAGGGCTCCTAGTTTAAGACTGCGGACAGACAGACCGATGTACTGATAGAGGAGTGACAGCGAGACACAAAATCAGAAAACAAATGGTACCTGGAGGTCTAGATAAAGTCAAAGAAATACATTCTAAAACAAACAACTGATAACTCTCTTCATTCTGTAATAAAGTGCCACAACATATTGGTGTACAAGAAAGTTACAGACCTCCAAACTACTATACATAGGTTAAATAATTATACAAAACAAGCCTTCTTTTGCAACTTCGCTCAAAAATGGGTCCGATTGGAAATTGGATCTGAATATTGGCAAAGTATGGTACTTGTTTCCAAGTAATGATCAGTGCAATAGATACATTACAGCAGGTTTCCCCAACCCCTGGAACAATACCGGCCCCTGGCCTGTATGGAACTGGACATCACAGTTGGAGGAGAGCAGCAGGCAAGGGAGCAAACATTGGACAGCAATAGCACTTAGATTTATATACCGCTTCACACTGCTTTATAGCCCTCTCTAAGTGGTTTTAGAGTCAGTATATTGCCCCCAACAATCTGGTTCCTCATTTTACCAACCTTGGAAGGATGGAAGGCTGAATCAACCTTGAGCCCTTCAGGGTTGAACTCCTGGAGTGAGCAGTGAGTTAGCCTGCAGTACTATATTCTAACCACTGTTCCACCACAGCTCTAAATGAAACCATCCCCTCCCCAGTCGATGGAAAAACTGACTTCCACGAAACTGACTTCCCTATTGCCTAAAAGGTCAGAGATCACTTCATTGTAGGACTGAGACTGTATTGTCTGCTAGATGTCTTTCCTCAGATTTAAGTTCACCACTTTTTCCATAACAAGATTGTATGCTTGCCCATATTAAGAAAAGGGGAGATAGAAATAGTGGAATGTTTAAGGGAGAATTATAAGGAAGAAAAGGTGATGAACATCACAATGGACATTAAAAGTCAAATGCTTCCCCATTCAAATCTTGGTGGGACAGAGTGCTACAGAACTTTTTACCTTTCAGAATTTGTCCTTCTGATTTAGATGTCTCTGTCTAAACAAATTATTCCATTAATAGAAAAAACTGGCAAATAAAATATAGAAGATTATTAAAAGAAAACATTTGTGGATGCCAATGAAATTACTATGATGAAACGTGACCATGGAAATGACTTCGGACAATGCTGGCTCCGTCAGCTAAGAAACGTGCTTAATCTAGTTATGAATTTACCCTTTTGTGTGTTCACTCAATATCCTGAATCACAAACCAGTAAAATAGGCAAGGTTTTCACAATGTGCTAAGCCAACAACTAATCAAATCAACAACTAATGTTAATCAAACTTAGTGTACAGTGGGAGCATACCTGCTAGGTTTTATGTGTAATCTACTCATGAAATGTGAGGCCATATAAATAAATAAACAAACAAATAATGCTAACCCCCTTTACGTACCACAACTCTGCCACAAGAGCCTGTCTCTGACCAGGTAAAAGTTGAGGCTAATGTAAGGGATAATTGTAGACTTCAAACAGACTTTAAAACATGTGAATGGGAGGAATGATGGTGGAAGAGTTAAGTAAAAACTCAAGGTAAGTTTAAAAAACAACAAATTAGCTTAATAACTAATCAATGGGTTTGTTAATAAAATGTGCAGCTCAAACAATGTGGCAATTGCTCTAAATTGTTTATAAAGATATTTTTCATCACTTGGTTATTAAA
This sequence comes from Thamnophis sirtalis, assembly GCF_051295495.1. Taxonomy (NCBI): domain Eukaryota; kingdom Metazoa; phylum Chordata; class Lepidosauria; order Squamata; family Natricidae; genus Thamnophis; species Thamnophis sirtalis. Next base: position 83,204,817 of record NW_028261381.1, read on the forward strand.
ACAGTTACATTGCCTAAAAGCTTCTGCAGCACTCAGGAAAAGAACAAAAAGAAGATATATTCCTCTTTTTCCTCAGATCTTCCATGCATATCCCGTATTATTATAATTCATCTAGTAATTGTTATAATTTAACAATTATATTTTCTTTTCCATAGTCCATTGAGGCCAAAACAAGCAACACATGGACAAAGGTATAGCATTAGCTTCAGTGTTAGCTTAAGATAAATTATTGTAAAACCTCCCTGTTTTCACACCCTTTATATAGAATAGAATAGAATAGAATAGAGTAGAGTAGAATAGAATAGAATAGAATGACAGAGTTGGAAGGGATAGTGGAGGTCTTCTAATCCAACCCCCTGCTTAAGCAGGAAACCCTATACCATTTTAGACAAATGGTTATCCAATCTCTTCTTAAAAACTTCCAGTGTTGGAGCATTCACAACTTCTGGAGGAAAGTTGTTCCACTGATTAATTGTTCTAACTGTCAGGAAATTTCTCCTTAGTTCTAAATTGCTTCTCTCCTTGATTAGTTTCTACCCATTGCTTCTTGTTCTACCCTCAGGTGCCTTGGAGAATAGTTTGACTCCCTCTTCTTTGTGGCAACCTCTGAGATATCGGAACACTGCTATCATGTCACCCCTAGTCCTTCTTTTCATAAGACTAGATATACTTAACTTCATAATATCATATGTGATCATTTGATGCAGGTACATGGATTTTTAGTGGAACAGACAGCTGCCTCTCTCAAGCAGTGCGTCTCCGGACTTACTGTACAGAACCTCTACAGCTGTTCTAACTTCCAAGCTTTGCCAACCCCAACTCTCTTCCAGCTGGATCTCAGTCAGCAGTTCTTAAATACACGGTGATTCACAGAAAACAAGCACTTGGCACAATGTGTTAGTTCTTCAAACAATGTGTAGATACTTTAAAACAGTATTACATGAATCCTACAGTAAACGGCAATAAGAACTAGTGAGCTAAGGAAAAAAATCTATAGGGTACAAAGTCACCATATTAACCTTGACCCCACTCTTCAGCCCATCCTAAACTCAACTGGTATCTATGATGGTTCATTTTTGAACTATTTACATTCCGGCTGTTCATGATAAGGCCATCAAAATCTAGTCAAAATCACAGTAAGCCACTAGAAAACAATACTGTAATACAATAAGAAATCATGCTTCATTTCTTTTTTTCCCCTTGCGTTTCACATTCCCTTTTATGCCATGTCTCATGTTGTATATGTACAGGGGGGTAGGAAGTGCCTCTGAGTTAGCTAAGCCTTATGCTTTAACCACTCACCAAACTATGTTTGTCTATCATATTTCTATTCTCTTTAAAATGCAATGAGAATCTTTTACATTGAAAAGAAGCATTATAAGGCCACTAATAACAACCCAAAGCCATAATCTACCAGAATCATAACTCCTAGTATGTCACAGAAAAACATGCAGGTTTTTGAGTTTTTCACAACTCTTAAATAAGTAAAACTTTAACAAAACAAAAGGATATTATTTATTTATTTATTTATTTATTTATTTGGATATTTCTATAACACCCAACATATAATTATCTAGATATTTGGCAACTTAGAAGCTTGAAGTAAGTAAATCCAACTGTTATATTTAAAAGAAGGGAGAGGGAAATAGAAATCTTGCCAGGTCTTTTCTGATATTTTGGCTAGTATTAAAAAGCTATAGATTATTGGTTTACTTTTCTGTAAACCAGCATAATCATGTTTGCTTCAAATAATTAATTAAGCCCTCAGAAAGTTTCAATTCTCAGTTATCGTATGTAGTTTACATATGAATGGGAAAAGCAAACATTGTATAAGTTTTTACTAAGAATCTGAACAAGTTCAGACAGAGATCTGAGCAAAATCTAGTCACATACATAGATATGCAGATGTCTTTTTTGTTCCAGATTTGCTTTCAGCCATCAGTTTAACAATAAGAATTTTCCAAATTCCTGAGAGAAATTTGGAGATTACTGAGTATCTCCAAAAACAATGAATAGTATATGACTAACATCATTTTTTATTTAACTCTAGACTCAGTTTAAGTAATTACAATGGTTTCTGATAGATAGAATGGGAGCAAAAAAAAAATAGGATAGTTTAGGAAAGGCTGAATGATGCCAAATCTGACTCTAAACTGAACAAAGTGCAGAGGCTAAAATGGACAAAAGAAACCAAATAAGAGCCAGTTTATTAGTACCTGAGGTCCCCGCCTAGAAACCAGAAGAGTCTGAGTTCTCTTTTAGGCATGAGAGCTGACTGGGGGACCTTGAGCCAGCCACCCACCTCACTGGATTGTTGTTGTGGAGACAATAGGAGGAAGAAGGAGTACTTATGTACGCTCACCATCTTGATTTATTTATAAAATAATTCAAATCAGAATAAATAAGGCAGGATTTTAAAAATCTAACAAAAAATGAATAAAATTACAGTTACTATTGGGGATTTTTGCACAGATTTTACAGTAAAACTATCTTCAGCTGCATCTGGAATATAAATTTCCCACTGGCAACACTGGCTCTTTCCCCATTTTCCTTTCAATTTCAATTAATTTCTCTTTTTGTAGATTATGGGAAAGATGGATTATGCCAAGAATGCCCATTGTGTTCCAAGTCTGTTTCTTTGATATTTTGGTGTAATGAATGTTCTTAGCTCCAGATGAAATATGTTTTTATCTCAGCTAGCACCGAGAACTTTATTCATCTTTCAGAGCTAGGTAGATCATTGAATATACCACTATACCAGAAAGAAGAATAGCAATAGCAATAGCAATAGCAGTTAGACTTATATACCGCTTCATAGGGCTTTCAGCCCTCTCTAAGCGGTTTACAGAGTCAGCATATTGCTCCCAACAACAATCCGGGTTCTCATTTTACCCACCTCGGAAGGATGGAAGGCTGAGTCAACCCTGAGCCAGTGAGATTTGAACAGCCGAACTGCTGAACTGCAGTCAGCTGAAGTAGCCTGCAATGCTGCATTTAACCACTGCGCCACCTATCTGAAGCATTGCTCTCATTCTTCATTCTTTTATTTCAGAAAATTATCCTTTCTGTCAGGTGATGTGCTGTTACTTTGTGTTTTTAAAATGTCCGAATTGTTTTGCTCTTCTTAAAACTTTTTCCTATTTCAGCTTTTTTTTAACCATTATAATGAGTTTGATTACAAAGTTCATTATAGTCATCACTGCCATTTTATATATGATAACCTGAAAGAAATCACCTTGGTGGAGATTGCTTCTGAATAAAACTAACATAGGATTGCTTTAAATCACTTTATGGATTACCACAGAGAGAAAATTCAAAGAATAGAGTGCTCTGATCCACTAAGATACTTTTATTAAACTAATTATTAACATACAACTCAATAAAATAGCATGGAATATATCAAAGGAGAAATATTTTTCATGATTTGGTATTAATCTTTGAAAATGAGACAAAAGGGTGGGAATGATAACAGCCCTAGTCATCAAAGCACATTGCTATAATAAAACTTCCCTAAATGAAGGAGAAAAAATATAGAATTTAATATACACAGAGGAATGATTTCAAACATGTTATACCAACAGAAAATAATTGGGGATTCTTTTATAGACCTAATTTTAATAGAAAATTTTATCTAAAGAAGAAGAAGAAGGAATTTAAATCACAGTCCTTTCAAATATGATATAACTACTGTAGACAGAAGGGATGTTAATACAAAGAGAAAACAACTCATAATTCATCTATTTTTATTATTAATTATTTATGGTAGTTACCATGTAGTTAATCATTTTAACAGAATGCCAACAGTCTCATAGGAAACATCATGTATTTTTTACATTGGGCGAAAATGTTGGCTTTGGTTTGACTTTCATATACAGAGCTAATGATGAGACCATTATTATGGCTTCCTGTTTTAATGTTAATCTCATGCAGTGGACCCAAGTACACTCTAATTTACTTCCTTAGTATTACCTGATTACACAATAATCTTGTAGAGACATTTTGAAATCATTATATTAATTGTAATACATAAATTTATAGGAAGTCAAAAAGTATTTAATTACATAAATGAATTAAACTCTATGTTATTAGTGCTAGCATTTTTAAATGGTACGTATGTATTCATTTTTTTCTTTTTTAATGAATCTGAACTTATTTTGATCAAGAGCTATAAACTTCAATATTGTTTTATAATATCCAGAAACAAGATACTCTGGCCTTGGGAGAAGAAAAGATCATTGAATATACCACTATACCAGAAGGAAGAAAACTATCTGAAGCATTGCTCTCATTCTTCATGATAGCAAAGTTTTGCTTGTGCTGTTTCAAAGAATAGAGCCATATATGGGAAGAGAAATGCCAAATGAACAGAAAAGATTCAGTTAAGGGAGAGGGGCAGAAAATCAAACAGAAACTATTAAAGCAATGCTTCTCCTAGTAGCAAGAAAACTGGACATGGAGGGGCGGGGAAAGATCTTCATTAATGGCGTTAGAGACAATGACTAAGATTACGGAATAAGAACAACTGTTCAGTGAGTTCAGTAAGAAAATAAAGACTGTAAGCTCCCTTGAGACAATGATTAGCAAACAGAAGTTTACATACTTTGTGCATGTAACATGATCTGACAATGGAGGAAAAAAATAATCATGATCAAGAATCTGAAGGAAGTAAAAGAAGGGGAGGCAGTGAGAATGCCTCTGGGGAGAGGTATGTTTGGAGATCTTTTTCTGCATACTATTTATAGTATAGCCTTTATTGTTGTTGTACAAAATAAATACAACGAAATTGGTTAATATAAGAAATTGGACCCAATTCAATGAGACCTAACCAATAGTTTATTACATTACAATTAGAAATGAAGAATTGCTCCTTTTTCTCCCTATTTAAGTCAAAATATGCTCAATAATTATACATATGCTCACTAATAATCTGATCACATAAATTCAGGGATTACACATTTCTCTTACTCCCAGGATTTAAAAGAGCCACTAATTATTCTTTATACCAGTTGTGAAAGAATAATAATAATCTAGCAATAACACTTTGACATATACTGCTTTACAGTGCTTTTACAGCAGTTTACAGAGTCAGCATATTGCCCCCACAATCTGGGTCCTCATTTTATCCACCTCAGAAGGATGGAAGGCTAAGTCACCCTTGAACCTGGTGAGATTCGAACTGCCAAATTGCAGGCAGCCGCAGTCAGCAGAAGTAGTCTGGCGTACTGCACTCTAACCGCTGCGCCACCACGGCTCTTATATATAGGTAATCCTTGACTTTATAACCAGTCATTTAACAACTGTTTGGATGACAACCTTGGGACAGATGCTTTACAGTCCGTAAAGCACTTTCAACTGTTGTGAAGCATCACATACACACACACACTTACATGATCACATTTTGGGTGCTTGGTAATCTGTTCACATTTACAACAGGTTGCCAAGTGTCCTGTGATTGCCATTTGCCATCTTCTCTGGCAGCTTTCCTAGAAAGTCAATGGGGAAGCCAGCAAGGCAAGGTTGCAAGTAGAAGAAAGCTTAATTCACCCAGTGCATAAAGGGATTTCCCCTCTCCTCCATGCAGAGAAAGGATAGTCTTCTGCTAGAGGAATGGAACTCAAATCTGGCAAAAACACTAGCAAACGCCATTGTTGTGGAAAACTCAGAACAATGCTATTCACTAGCATTTCCCCCTCCAGAGGGAAAAAGCTAATGGGTGCCATCATTATGAGCCTCCCAGAGCGATGGCACTCATGTTTGTTCTCCCCAGCAGGGTGGGTAGAGGGGCCAGGCCTCCTGGGTGTAGTGGGAAGCCTGGGCTCTCTCCCCCCTCTCCAACCTTGGCAGTTCAGGTCCTCTCTCTCGCACTCCATTTAACCCATGCACTCACTTAACAACTGCAATTAGAAATGCTGAGATTGCAATCGATGAGTGAAGTAATCATTTAAAGTCTCAATTAATGACTGTTATGTTCAACAACTGAGATTCCAGATGCACTCAGGGTTGTAAGCAAAGTACTATCTGTAATCTGGTTGTTTAACTTGGTGGCACAGGAGTTAAAGGGCAGGATTGCAGGAAAACTCTGCCCACAACTTGGAGTTTGATCCTGACTAACCCTGCACTTTAGGAGTGGGTTCCTGCCAGTTCTAACCTCTTCTATAGAAGAGGTTCCACAAATCTACAGTGCCATTTAGAAACGGTTCCAGCTCCCTCCCCCCGCCTGTCCACACATCATCAAGATGAAGAGTGAGAGGAGGAATTCTAGGAGTTGAAGTCCACAAGTCTTAAAGCTGTCAAGTTTGAACACCCCTGGGGGGTTTTTTTCTAAAGGGTTAGGGGTGCAAGGGTCTTGTAACTTGACAGCTTTAAGACTTGCGGGCTTCAAATGCCAGAGTTTCTGAGCCAACATTTTGGTTGCTAAGCAAGCAAGTGAGTTTCACCACATTTTACAAGTTGGCCACGCCCACCCAGTCAAATGGCTGGCAAGCCACTCCCACCTGGTCACATGGCCAGCAAGCCACTCCCACAAAGGAGGCCATACCTACAGAAGAGGTTCTAAAAAATTTTGAAACATACCACTGCTGCACTTGCAGGAAAACACGAAGAAGAAAAAAAATATGCAAAATATCATCACAAGTAAAACACAGAATCTTGTTCATCATATCAAGTTGAGGAAGAATAGTGGATTTGCTCATTATAATCTATGGCAATTCAGATTCCAGATTTCACTTACAGAAGACAGTTACCCAGATTAGAGTTTGGCTGCCCATGAACTTGCTACCCAATAGCAGTAGACTTATATACCGCTTCATAGGCCTTTCAGGCCTCTCTAAGCGGTTTACAGAGAGTCAGCATATTGCCCCCAACAATCTGGGTCCTCATTTTACCCACCTCGGAAGGATGGAAGGCTGAGTCAACCCTGAGCCGGTGAGATTTGAACCGCTGACCTGCTGATCTAGCAGTAGCCTGCAGTGCTGCTTTTAACCACTGCGCCACCTTGGCTCTATATCTACCCAAATATCTATCTTGCAAGGTTAGTGTTCATCCCAAACAGCACTGATAAACTCCAAATATTACAGTCTTAAAATATGCTGGAAAATGGTTTAATCATCCTCAGATGATGCAGAAATTATAAAAAGTTATTTAATCCAGAAGAAATGCAGCTGATTAAACGAAGTGTTTCAAATCAGGTTGCTGTATATTAAATTTAATTAGCCAAACTCCTTCTTTCCTAATCTTTATTAGAAAGTCCTTTTTTTAAATGTCCCTGTTGTGAATGGGTAATGGATTTGTGGGTCATTACCCAAATAAAAATCATTTTTACTCAATTTTGGGTAACTTATCCAGGTTTGGGAGGAACAAAATAGATTGGTCCGCACTAAAAAAGTGGAAATCTCTTGAAAGAAAAAAATGGAAACAGTGAATAGGGCTGCCTTCTTCCATTATTTCACCCCTGAGAGAGCACTTCATGCTGAGAGGTTTTTCAAGTGAGCAGGTCCACTCATTTCATAACACATTTCCATGTTAGCCAGTGGAAAAATCTGGTCAATGGGTCAGTCTCTTAAGCAGGATTCTGATTTTTATCACTAATATGTTTCTTCTATATCAGGGGTGGGTTTCAACCGGTTCGCGGCGGTCCCTGCGAACCGGTTGGTCGGCGAACCTGGAAGTAAGTAACTTCCGGGAACGGCAAAGGGCCCACTCGCCTGCCCACGCTCCTTACCCGGTTTTGACGAGTTCTGCGCTTCCACAAATGCGCAGGACGCATACAGCGCCTGCGCGATCCTCCAGGAGCAGCTGGAGCATCGCACAGACGCTAGTACGCTTGCATGCAAGGCGCGCGTGCACGAGGATGCCACCGGCCCCGTTCCAACTGAACCGGTTGGAACGGGGCGAGAAACCCACCCCTGTTCTATATGTATCTGAAATTTTTACTTCATTCTATATTCCAAATTAACAGGTTTTGCATTCCATTTTGCAAGAATCCATCTTCACAGATTAATGTAGGGCTTTCTATAGAAAGTAGGGATCCAAGCATCTTCCTTTCAAATAAGGTATATGCATTTGACCATTCCACATTCACTATCATCTGAATACAATAAATAAGAGTTTCCCCAAGTTGATATGTCACTACAGCTGCTCTTCATCAAACAACTATATTAGACATTGCAAGATGTCCTTACCTACAATGTCTTCATAGGCATTCTCCTCTAAAGTGCTCTTAGATCCAAACTTGTGCTGACTGTCAGTACCATTCTCACTTGGGGAGGGAGGATATAATGACTGGAGGCTTGAAGCATCTTCAAATTCAAAGGATCTTCTATAGGGGACAAAAGATAATACACTCATTTGTAATTGTGAGTGCTAAAACTTTTTAAAAAATGGAAGTTATTTTAAAAGGCAATTATATGATTGCCCTCTCCCACACCATATTGAACAATATCCAAACTATTTTCCGTATATTTTGTTGGACTTGTTTTGCCATAACATCACTTTAAACTAGTTAAACAATAAATATTTCTTTATTGTGGGCTTCCCCACTACCACAAAATGATTTTAGGCCAATGCTGATTTATCAGATTTTTTTTTCTATGTGCCTCTGTAATTCTACAGAATCTATGTTTGATCATAAGTTGATGGATATGAGTATCTTTTTCAAAATCACCGTGAAATACCGTAAAAAAAGTAAATTACTTGAATTCACTGCATGCTTGGAGAATAGTAGAAAGAGACAAGACTGCTTTGCCTTTCTCTGGTAGAGCAGTACATTTGGGCTGGTGCATATCCTTATAGGTAACTTACTTTGCTGTGAGCCACTTAATGCTACTAATATGCTGTGGATACTCTGACATTAGGATTGAGGAACCTCTCTCACTGTATTTCTGAAACTCAATCTAAAAAAAAAGAAAAATGAATGGGCCAGCCAAGACAGGAGAACTTGCTCACATACTCGGCCTCTAATGGCACTGATTTGAGTAGAAATACCACTTAGATTTATATACCTCTTCACAGTGCTTTACAGCTCTCTTTAAGTGGTTTTACAGAGTCAGAAAATTGCCCCCAACAATCTGAGTCATTTTAGTAACCTCAGAAGGATGGAAGACTGAAGAAACCTTAAGCCAGTGGGGAATCGAACCCCTGACAGTCAACAGAATTAGCCTGCAATACTGCAGCTGGCAGGATAATCTTTCCAGTACACATACACTCTAGTTTCTTACAATATTATCTGGCTAAAGCCTCAGCCATCAGAATATACCCATGGCATTCAAGACTAAAACAAACTCTCTGTTCATTCTGATCCTAGGCTAACGGTATTGTACCTACATTATAAAGGAAGATGCAACAAATAATTGTTCTCAGATACCATCATTGCTTCAGTCAAGAGTTTCCAAAACATTTGTGTGTTATATTCCGTGACAAACTATTAACTTCCAAAATAAAATGTAAATTTCAAGATCGCTGTTGTGGTGATTAGATCTTGTATTCAACAATACACAGTCTTCTATATACAGCACATAAGCTACTCAGAACTTATCTCCCTGCTTGAAAAGTAAACATTATTTTTGCTTATTTTTGTCATAATGAGAAATCCCAGAAGCAGGTGGTAAGATCATTTCTTTTAAGCATCTCCTCCCACCAGAATATTTTATCTGGTCAAGTTGTTCTGACAGTAACCATTTTAATAAAAACAAGACAGTACCCAAGAACATCCAGTTTGGTTTATTAAGAGTACTGAATATCAGCTTTGCTACTTACCAACTTTAAAATTATTTACAAGAACTGTATAATACACATCCAAATACATCTGAAACTCAACACCTTGGTTCCCAAGAGCTGCACATGAGGTTCTATTTTCCAATGAGACTTTTACTCTTCTTGTTACACACACAAGAACACTTCTGATTATGCTTGTGCCCATTAAATTTAAAATATAATGTGTAGCTTTATATGAAGCTTTTCTTTACGTAAAAAAGAGGTTCAGGTCAGCATCCTAGATTTTAACTGGGACTAAATCACATGGAGGGGGGGAATGTAATCCAGCAGCATTAGCCATTCAAAAAAAAATCTTCCAACACAACTAGCTATAGTATAGGCAAGGCTTGGCAAAAAAAGAGGAACTTTGCACAAGTAGAACTGTCAATCTGTCATAAATTCTTTGATTACAAATTCTGTATATACAATACTCTGTTCAAGCAAGCATAGCCAAGTAGAAATATTGTATTCTCATTAAAAATCATTATGATGACACTTAAAATGCTCTCTGAGCTTGCTTATTTTCTTGCAGACATTTCATTACCCTAATTAGGTAACACCATCAGTGTTAATGATGATGCACTAGCACTGATGATGTTAGCTACTTAGGGTAATGAAACCTCTGCAAGAAAACAAGCAAGCTCAGAGAGCACCAAGGATTCCTCTTTTCAATCCTGAGCTGCAAATATTCTCCTTTATTGGTATTTGAAATGCTGCTTGCAACTGGTTCACCGACAAAAGGGCGAATGACAAAAGTGCGCCCGACTAAACCGTGGTGACAAAACCACGAGTTCTAAAGCGCGCCGACGAATGAGCGCTGAAGCATGGCGACAGAAGCGTGCTGTAAACCTAACCCTAACCCTAACCCTTACCTTAACTTAAATCGCGCTTCTGTCGGCGCGCTGTTGTCAGCGCGTTGATGACGTCGCGTTGATGACATCGTGGTTTTAGCGCTGCGGTTTTGTCGGCGCGCTTTTATCATGCGCGCATTTGTCGGGTCATGCTTGCAACTATATAATGAAACTGTACAAACAATTCAGAAATGTTTTACTCCCATATTTTGTGGGAGTTTTGCCTTGCATTTGGGAGAAATTGATGGATATTTTTTCCACCCGATTCCATCAGTAAATTTCTCCATGTTGAACAGATTGTCTGACTGAATAGGATTTCAGTGCAAGATCTTGGCCATTTGAGATCTTTCTACATCACTGAAATCCCATCAGAGTGTAACTGAAAATAAGGAAAGTGGGTTTTTTTTTATGACAAGGCAGGACATAAACATAATAAATTGTGCAAAATAAGAAAATATACCCACAACTGAAGTTTTGAATTAGATAACCAATGACTTTGTGCTATGTACAAGAGCTAGAGTTTAGATAGGGAAATTTCACTGCATCCCAATGAGCCATGAAAACTCATGAGGATCCAGATTAATTGACTAAATATGAAGCTGAGAGGGAGGACCAGTAAGACAATTTGTACAAAGCATCTTCACAATCGTTATAGAAAGATAATAGAAATAGATGTTCTTTATTTAAGAATTTTCCAGTTTGTATTTACTGCAGTAAAAGTCAATCCCTCCAGTAATTACAGCAGCTACCAGACTAGTATCATGTGGAAAAAATACTCTGTACTTGACAAAACCCAATTAACATGACGGCCATTGAGTCCACAGCGTGAAAGTGGTGGCCTAATTCTGCTTGCTTTCACTCTCATCTGAAAAGCATTACCTTAAGAAGGAAAGGTTTCTTGCTCTGCAGAAATGTCTCCCCAATATTTAAGGGTATAGGACAATAGCTTTCCATGTTTACCTATTTGGGGATTTTCTGCGAAAGCGTGACTCTTTTTTCGGTCTCCGCGTGGCAGGGGGAGCAGGCGTTGATGGAAGAGGGGGAGGGACAGCAGCCATTGGCGAAGGAGGTAGTCCGTTGCTTGATTTACTTGTATGGTTCTTGTCAGCTTCATACTCAAAGGTGCGTTTTGGCTTGGGCACAGGATTTACCGCTGTGTTTGCCAGGCTCTCTGGAAGCAGCTTAGAACTAAAAGAGCTAACTTTGGTAGTTAGCCCATGCAGCATTTTACTAATTTTTTCAGTCTCTGTGGGTGTCTCCAGATTACTCCCACAAGTAATGTTCCCTGCTTTGCTCTCATTTGCAATCTCAGTCAAGCTCTCTGAAACCCCTAAAGTCAAAGACTTCTTTCTGCCTCTGTCCACATTGTAGCAGCTACTTGGCAACTGAGGAAGTCCCCGGCCAGGTTGTTCTTTTAACGCCTGTTCAATTTTCTGGATCCTGTTTAGCACAGCAGAGCTTTCTTTCGGAACCCCCTTGAGAAAGGCGTTGGTGGACTCATTCCGGCTCAGTCGCTTTTCAAACCGGTGGCAGGAATCTCTGTCTAGAAATTCCTCCTCTTCTGTTTCTGGGTAGGAACATTCAGAAAATGTTCTGCTCATCCTCTGGAAACTTTTGTATTCAAAAGCTTTCTCACTGCAGGGAGAAGGCAACATACTAGGACAGCTCTCACTGCCCGACCTCTCTCCAACATCCCTCTTGTCCAAGCAGACACTCATTCTAGGGGAAGGCTGTTTGCGGCATTCCCATTCCGTTATCTTCTGCCGGATATCAAGAGCTTGTGAATGGACACTGACCCGGCTGAGAGAGATGTTACGTAGATTGGCTGCTGTTCCCAAGGAGAGAGAGCTCCGTCTAAGCTGCCAGTTGCCTACTTCTTCACCATCCTGAGCCTCATTGGATACCTCCTTTTGTTCATGTCCCTGGAAGACAGATACCCTTTTGTCTAGGCATCCAATGCTAATGGCTTTGAGTGGATGATGGATCTGAGATTCTGTATCTGAGGGGGAAGTTGAGGTGCTTCTTAAGGCAATTCCCCACTTAGTTTGATCTTTAAGGAAGACTCTGGAATTGGAAACTTTGGTGAAATTGCCAGAACAGCAGGATTCCTCACTATCACTGAGTGGATGTGTTTTGGGGCTTCTCTGTTGATACAGAAGAGGTGGTGGAGACACTGACTGACACCTGGAAGTGAGAAGAAAAATACCATTTAGCCAACTAGCTATGTAAATAAATGAGCAAATAAACAGGTTAAACAAATATGAATGATTTTTTTTTAAAAAAATCAGTTTTTTAAAAAACAAGCTGTACCAACCTTCTAAAACTGATTTCTATTTTATATTTAAAAAATTAATACATAATTTATCAAGTATGGATTTCTTTTAAAAAATGGGAAGTGTATTAGAAGAGTCTTAACTAAGTTGATTAACATTTATCAATTACAGCATTCTCTGTCCAACAACTAATTCACCAGGAACATTTAAAACTTGATTGCTTATTTGTGTCTTCTCTTCTGCTCTTTAATAGGTACAGTATACTTTTTCTTACAATGAGAACTCTGATTGTTGGATTGGATGATTATGATGACAAAAAAAACCCAATCCTTTCTTCCCTGAAATTGTAAATAAATTATAAATAAGCCCCACTACCATCTTCTGGAAACTATCATTTGGGGATATGAATCATGAAATGAGACTCATTTCCTTAAGCTGGCTTGGAAGAATACCATGCTCTGTAATAAAGGTAAAGGTTCCCCTCACACATATATGCTAGTAGTTCATGACTCTATAGGGCGATGCTCATCTCTATTTCAAAGCCGAAGGGACAGCGCTGTCTAAAGACGTCTCCGTGGTCATGTGGCCGGCATGTCTAAACGCCGAAGGTGCATGGAACACTGTTACCTTCCCACCAAAGGTGGTTCCTATTTTTCTACTTGCATTTTTACATGCTTTCGAACTACTAGGTTGGCAGAAGCTGGGACAAATAACGGGAGCTCACTCTGGTTACGTGGCGCTAAGGATTTGAACCACTGAACTGCCGACCTTTCTGATCAACAAGCTCAGTTTCTTAGTCACTGAGCCACCGCATCCCTTACATTCTGTAATAATGACAGCTAAAAGTCCAATAGAGACACAGTCTCTTTGAATGTTGATTTTCCAGATTAACATGCAGCATGGTTAAAGTTAATTCAATGCAAGCTAGGCCTAAAAACAAATGGAAACAGATCCCAATGTTCTGTTTTATCCAAGAGCTATTAAATGTGTGATGCTACAAAGGTAAAAACAAAATGATTATTATGTACCTGCTAAGATCTAAGAAAGGTTTCTTAGATAAAGAAAGTTGAGAGAGACTGATCAATTGCTTTCTAAGGTTGCAGTGATGAGAAAAGTAATGAGACAGAGGGAGGGATGGACGGAGGGAAACAGAGAGGCAGAGACATCAAAACCATCCTCCCAAATAACTTATCTACTCCCAAGACAGTGAGCAACTTGAAAAATATGGATTCCATTCATCACTGTGCCTTTGCTCAACATTGTAGATTCCTAAACTGTGTTTTGTTTATATGTAGATACACGTACACTTGAACATACGGCTTAAAATTCTCTTTTTCCCTTACACACAAACATGTATATTGGGGCTTCATGGCAGTCATATGTACATAACATGTTTCAGAACCATCTACCATTCAATTTACCTTCAAACTACAATAACCCACAACTAAAATGAATGCTACATATAGATGGATTTGTTAGTATCTCTCCTTCTATAGCCACATATTTTATGCATTTTCAGGATCAATTACTACATCCTTTGCTCTCATATTGCTATATGAGTGAAAATGACATTCAACAGTGTGGCAATGAAAGAAATTATTTAAACTGTAATTATTAATTTTAAAAATGAAATGTCTATAAAGTTGACAATGATCATGGACTTTGTGGAGAGAAGGGAAATTAAGTCAGATTTCTTTTATAAACTACTCACATAAATCAAACCAGGAACCCAATGATTAAAACTCTTGGAAAAGAGATTTAGGTTATTTTAAAAATGGAAAGAACTCTGTGGGACTCAAATGTGTACAGATACATTCTGGTGGAGTAGGAGAAGGATGTAAAGAATGTGTGAAAATTACAAATGTAAATAAAAGTCAGGAATGTACAGCAGAAATGACGAATCCCACTCTGGTAACCAGCTGTGAAAAGACAAAAAAGGAGCAGTTCATGTATTCCTTCCTTGTAAGCAATGTCAGTGAGGAGAGAATTTCCACTGCTACTCAACCTGCCATTCAGTCATCACAACACTCTGTATGACATGCAAACACTTATGGCAGGTTGTTGTAATATGAGACTTCTGTTCTTGGTGACAACTGTAAACTCAGGTGTATCCAATTCAAACTTAAAATAATTCCATCCACTTTGAAGTTATGGAATTCTCAAGGATTCAACTAAGACTGAAATTTTCAGTAAAGACACTATTTTCCAGCTGCTTTCTTCATTTAAAACATGAAAAAACAAAATCTCTTTTGAGTGTATTGAAGACATTAAAAAATCAAGACTTTGTTTTTCTGATTGGAGATGCTAACCAAACCAAACCAAAAAGTTGTCTCCAAGGTACAGCTGTTTCTTCTCCAAGAAATGTGCGCCTACATAGTAACAACCTAGACTAAGGTTAACCAGGTCACAGTAGAAAGCAATTGTGTAAAATAACAACGTGTGCAATTTCTGTTTCCTGTATCTGCTTGCTTTTCTCATATTTCCCTCTGGGGTAAATCATGACCAGACTCCCAGACTATCCTCATAGATCAGCTTTTGTTTCTTGAGAGGAAGTGACTATGAACTATAGTGGGAGGCATCTTGCTGCAGTAGTTGAACAGGTTTCATCTTGAGTTATCTGCTTCCTCTTTGCTTCCAAGACAGTCAGTGTGTAAAGTAGAGGCTAGAGATAATTATGAGTCAACACTAGCAAGGCTGAGATCAAGAAATTATCTAAGAGGTAAAAGAAAGGGTAAAGAATAGAGATAATACTCAGTTACTTTGCAACACTGCAGATAATAACCAGTGTCAGTTATTAATAAAAGTTTATTGAAAATGCATCCATTCAATTCAATGTGAAACATAGAGTACATACAGTATAGTGTTATGGTAATACATTCACAATAGAATATCTTGGTGCTGTCTGCCTAATACAATTTTATTTGTGTATGTGTATATGTATATATGTGTGTAAGTGTGTGTGTGTGTGTGTCTGTGTGTGTCTGTGTCTGTGTATATTTGTAGATTTTCACGGGTGTAGATATGCTGGTCTAGTTGTATTCGTGTCTTTTCACGTGTAAGATTGAGATTGTCTTGGCAATGTTTCGGCGAGGTCTCACTCGCCATCTTCAGGCTGATATATATATTCTCCTCAGACATTTTGTACTGCTATAGTAAGGCATATGTGTTCTTTGCCATAATCACATCAAAATACAGGCTCCAATCCTCTGTGAAATTTACTGGGACCAAAGTCAATTGAATTCTTTTCCAAACTTACAGAGATGTTTGGTGGTATAAATCTTTACTCCAACATCAGTGTACTGACATAAATCTAGGACAAACCCCAAGAACATTTAGGCAAGAAAATAAAATGCACAGATACAGTATATGTGGTACCTTGCTCAACAGTAGTAACTGTGAAAGGGATCTTGGAGTCCTAATAGACAACCATTTAAATAGGAGCCAGCAGTGTGCAGCAGCTGCCAAAAAACCCGACATAGTTCTGGGCTGCATAAACAGAGGGATAGAATCAAGATCACGTGAAGTGTTAATGATGTCTTGGTAAGGCTACACTTGGAATACTGCATTCAGTTTTGGTCATCACGATGTAAAAGAGATGTGGAGACTCTACAAAGAATGCAGAGAAGAGCAACAAAGATGATTAGAGGACTGGAGGCTAAACCATATGAAGAACGGTTGCAGGAACTGGGTATGTCTAGTTTAATTAAAAGAAGAACTAAAAGAAGGAGACATGATAGCAGTGTTCCAATATCTCAGGGGTTGCCACAAAGAAGAGGTAGTCAAACTATTTCCCAAAGAAGGATGGAAACTAATCAAGGAGAGAAGCAACTTAGAACTGAGGAGAAATTTCTTGACAGTTAAAACAATTAATCAGTGGAACAACTTGCCTCTAGAAATTGTGAATGCTCCAACACTGGACGTTTTTAAGAAGATGTTGAGTAACCATTTGTCTGAAATGGTATAGGATTTCCTGTCTAGGAAGAGGGTTGGATTAGAAGACTCCCAAAGTTCCTTCCAACTCTATTATTCTATTCTATTCTATTCTATTCTATTCAAATTCTATTCTATTCTACTCAATTCTATTCTATTCTAACAGTGGAGGGAGAATTATATTTGATATTCTACCAGTCAGAAAACAGATTGTGGAAGTACACATTTTTATAACTTTCACTACAAAGTTTGTATTCCCCATGCAAAATGGTCCTATTATGGTTTTCTGAGTATTAAAGTAATTCTTTAGTTTTGATCCAATATTTGCCTTTCCCAGCAACATATTTAAATTGCTTCTGAGTGTAGCAAAATGTCATGTACAATAATGAACACTGCCATATGCCAAAAACATGTTGGTGAACCGCAAATGTGCACACTTTTCATGAAAATCCCAAAGGTGCTTTTCAAAAGGCAACTGGACTTTTGTGGGGGGGGGGGGTTACTTTGAAAATGTTTCACTTCTCATCCAAGACGTTTCTTCAGTTCTGACTATCAGAATTGAAGAAGCTTCTTGGATAAGAAGCAAAACGTTTTCTAAGGAAAAAAAACCAAGAAAGTCCAGTTGTCTTTTGAAAAGCACCTTTGGGACAACCATGATCTGGATGACAGAGAATCTCCATAGGCATTTTCACGAAGATCAACTCTGAGAGAAACAATAACTGAATTTTTATTTTTATCTAGCATTAACATTTTGGCATAGATGTAATAGTTTAAATATGTTTAAACATAATGGCTCCCTTTAATAAGTGTATGATTCATTCCAACTAAGTATGCCTGAGTGCAGTATCGCAGACGGATGATGGAAATTAAATTGCAGGACATCGACATTAAACCTTTTTCACCACAACATTTGGGGGGACATGCCAGCATTCACTATTCTTAAAAGTATGCCCTGTTCTCATGCAATTCTCAGAGACTGTGTGAGAATGAGATGTGCTCTCTTGCAACCTCCAGACCTTCCAACTCTACAATTGTATGAGAATGGGGCATGCTTTTGTGTAGTTTTTGGAGGCTGCAGAGGTGGTAGAAGAGCATTATTGAAGATCTGGAACAGCCTCAGGTAAGGCATAGGGGCCTGTCAACAGAAGGGAAGAGATATGCAGCAAATCCTAAGGAATGCTGGATCATGGGGGCAATCACATAAGGCAAGCTTTTTGAGTGGTAGCAGTGGTGTTAAGAGCTGAAAGATCCAGGCCTCTCCTTCAGGTTCAGCCTTAATACTAACCCTAAGACCAGGTTATGTGAGCAGGCTCAGGGACCCCAAGAGACAGGGGAAGTAGTGAAGTGGCTCCATTATTATTAACATGCCTTCATTTGCTATTTCTTTGTTCCTGCTCTGTTTTTATAGTATTTTTATGGTTTTAATATTTTTAATAATAATGGCAATTGGTTTTCTGAATTTATTGATTGTTGTACTTTATTATTCACTATCTCTTGTCTGGTGAAATAGGCAGCTACATATATAAATTGGATAAATAAATAAAACACCCCCTTTTATATCTCACAATCTGATACCGTCAAGGGTCTGGAGGCTATGAGAGTCTGATGGGAAACAGCAGATGTCCGTTCAATTAGATGTCAGTTTTACTTTAGTAATATCAGCTGTGGTTTCCTAGGGACTCTTGTGTTTTGGGATTCCATGCTGCACAAGGCATATACAAAAAAAGGGAGAAGGTCAAAGAACCTGAGGCAGATCCAGAAGAAGATGGAGAAATAATATCAACGGCACACTGCAACTACAGGCTGCCAAAACAGCAAGATCCAGAATTTTGTATCTTCCTCAACACCCAAAATGGTAGAAGACAAAGAGAAGAAGTTCCTTTCTAAAGAGCAGGTAGCAGCTATGTCCAGAAGAATCTTGGCACAAATCCATCTTGTGTGCTAATTGTACCCAATCTAGTTCAAAAACCTACTCACAATCATTTATGCTTTGGTCACCTCATGGTTGGACTAATGCAATGTAGTGTTCAGGACCACCTATCTTTAATTGAATATGCTTGTTCCATGAGATCCAAAATGGTAGGCATGTCCAGATCCCCTCCATAAAACAATGCCATCAGGAGAAATGCCTTTTCTGTCACAGTGTATGCCCTCTAGTACATCTTACCACCCCACCTGCCATGATTCAAATGTCTCCAATCATGTTGACTTTCTGTGAATCTTAAGGTCTGATTTTCTCCCGTAAGTATTAGGCCAAGAAAGGATGCCTCTGCAATAATTTTCTTTATTACACAGATCTTGACAGAATCTGAAAAGAAAAATGCTACATAACTAGATCAAAGACCTCTCTGAACAAGAGCTAAGCGTTAATAGAATTGACATCCATGTTCCTCTTCAAACAAGCTGAAGGCAAGACAAACAAATGCTTTAAAAGGACATGAATCTTTTTGCCATGAACACTGATTCTGTTTTGTAGTGTAATTCTAAACTTGATTTTAATTGAATTTCAAAGCCAAAACTGAATTATTTAGAAACGAAGAAATATGAACACTGTTGGCTGTTTTCATTTCAAAGGGGGTGGTTCAAAGTAGCTTAAGATGATTTTTTTAGTTCCTTACATAGTCTTCACAACAGTATATTTATTGTGTAAAAACCCACTCCAAAGACTGGGCGGACTCTTTTCAAGCTATGCAAACAAAGCTTGGTTTCAAATTCTGACACATGAGACTGGAAATCTCCTTATTTGGCCACTGATATAACTACTTTTTGGCACTATTTCTACTGCCTTCTATACCTGGATCTCTACTACATGAGAGATGATTGGTTACTTTTATCCTTCATAAGTCTTGTTTCCCTTTTCCAATTTATACGTGCCTAGTTGATAAGTGTTGGATTTCTTCTGAACAAATCTTAAAAATGATTCTGAACAAATCTTTAAAATGATTTGTTCATTTTTGATACAGTATTCTGTGAGAACTGAGCAATTATGCTTTGCAAACTATGTTTTGGTCCAAGGGCAAGCATGATGTCTGAAGGTATCAGTGTACTTTCAAACACTTCCTTTGCATACTTATCAGGCTCTCTGCTCCGTTTTACTTCATAAAAATAATTAATACAGCTATATATTAGTAATGAAAACAATATATAGAAAGCAGGATACAAAGATCCAGCCTCTAGTTTCACATTTCTTTCTGGAAAAGCTTGAAAAGCCATGCAAAAATTTATTCACTTTCATATGATTGTTTTGATCTTTTGAGACAGTATCAGTGATTTGATGAATAATTAAATTTCCTATTGTAGCCATTTTGTCTGTGCATAACATCTTGTTCTTATAATATCAAAGTCTAAAAAAGATTGTCTATATCTGGAAAACAGCTAAGAGTGTTGTGAAAAATCAGCCACATACAGTTTATTCAATATATTCAGTATGGTTAAATAAATATAATTAGCTTTTCAAATTCTCATGTTTTTCAGATATACTTAATTCCAACTCTCGGGTTTTGGGAACTTTTACAGACTTGTCTATCTTGGTGCTTTCCTCCTACAAATCTCACAAGTCCCTGCCTTACCTATACTGACCTCTGTTACCAAATTGTTTCTTTAGCATCAGACTTTCTATGGTTCCCCTTGGTGAAGCACCTTCAAAAGCAGATCTCCAAACTCTGCCATTTGACCTGCTTTTAATACACTCCTAGCAAATAATATATGAGCCCACTTCATAGATAGTATTTTAAAGTATTGAAAATGATTGTGAAAAGCATGTGTGTTCGTAATAGAATAGAATTCTTTATTGGCCAAGTGTGATTGGACACACAAGGAATTTGTCTTTGGTGCATATGTTCTCAGTGTACATAAAAAGACAAGATACATTCATCAAGAATCATAAAGTACAACACTTAATGATAGTCCTAGGGTACAAATAAGCAATCAGCAAACAATCAATAGCAATATAAATTGTAAGGATACAAGCAACAAAATTGCAGTCTTGCAGTCATAAGTGGGAGGAGATGGGTGATAGGAACAATGAGAAGACTAATAGTAATAGTAATGCAGCCTTAGTAAATAGCGGTGACAGTGGTGAGGGAATTCTTTGTTTAGCAGAGTGATGGCATTTGGGGGGAAACTGTTTTGTGTCTAGTCATCTTGGTGTGGAGTGCTCTACAGCATCACTTTTGAGGGTAGGAGTTGAAACAATTTATGTCCAGGATACTGTATCTATCAAAGATCCGGGGCTAGTTGTAAGATTCTTATCAAATGTGCCGTTTAGTCTTATGAAAGAATGAATAAAAAGACCTGAAAACAACAAGGTATATTGCTCTACCAGTTCCAATTCTAGTTTGATGCTTGTCAGGAGAATGGAAAAATTTCACTTGCTATATTTGGCTGCCCATTCTCATTTATTTATTTATTTATTTATTTATTTATTTATTTATTTATTTATTTATTTATTTATTTATTTATTTATTTAAGTTTGTCAAACATGTAAAAGATAACAGGTATAAGTATAAACGTAAGTATGAACACAGTAAATGGGTACGAATAAATGAGGACAGTAAGACAGAGACGTTAGGCACACTGATGCGCTTATGCATGCCCCTTACAGACCTCTTAGGAATAGGGTGAGGTCAACAGTAGGTTAACATTATGAGGGTTTGGGGATTAGGTTTTCAATTACAATCAAAACTGTGTTTCCCAACTCCTCTCCAGCTGCTTTTTAGCTGCTTCTGTTATTACAGAGTAAGAAACAGTTTTCATAAATGCTTTTCATATAAATACTACGTTTAATGAATTACTAAACCTTAATATTAGTATCACATTTCTTTTAACCGACTCTATGTCCAGTGTCAACTCCGAGCCACTCTAGTTGTATCCATATTTTTCTTGCTTCATTTCTTAGTTGCCATACTTAGGGGGGGAAGGGGGACTTATGAAATGTAGAATGTTATCCTCCAATGTGCCAGACATAACAATAAGGCTCCTGAGAAGCAAGGTCAAATCAGTGTGCCCTAACAACTGCAGGAGGGAGTGCTGAGAAGTTCATCACCTGCTTGGTTGGCTAACGTGACCTGTGACACAAGGGGGTGGTGGACAGTATCTATTCCTTAATTATATTGAAAACACGGAAATTATTCAGTGTTGGTTTCACCTTTGACCATGCCAATATGATGTAACCAATAAACAGGATTTTTAAGGAAGCCAAGGCCTTGAAGTCTTAAATTGGTTGAGAGCATTACTCCGAACTATGACATCCAGCTCCTATAACTACTATTAAAGCTTTTCAAGTAAGATTTACAGTTAGTCCTCACTTAGTGACCACAAACAGGGCTGGCAATTCTGTCACTATGCGCTGCAGTCATCAACCAGAAAATCATGTGTCCATGATGGGCTTACATCACTTCTTGTTCAGCTATTAGACAGGGCATCATATGACCATTGATTGCTATTTTACTTCCATGCTCTCAATTAATTCTACTTGTTGGAAATCAGTTGTGAAGCACACAAATATTGATTGCATGTCCGAAGAACTCTACAATAGTCAAAAATGTGTGCCAATTGCGAAGCAGTCAAATGCTGATCATGTGTCCACACTGCAACAGTCATAAAGGATTATAAGGATTGGTTGCAATAAATGTTATAGCCATCAACAACTATAAATGGGCAAATTTCACAATATTTGTTATTTGTTTCATTTGCCATTTTTTGTCTCAGTGTCTGCTGACTTTGTGGGAAGAAAATATTCTTCGCTAGTATATTTGGTTGAATTCACTCTTCAATATTAAGATACCTCTGTTCAGTACCTAAGTACAAGTATTTGCCATGACAATACTGTGAACACATTCTGTGATGACTTAGCTTCTGGAGAAGACTTTAATGATGGGGAAAGCAGAAGGAAAGAGAAGTGGATGACCAGCAGCAAAGTTGATAGACAGTTACAGTGGCAATGAGTACATCAATGGAAGCCCTGAAGGACCAAATTAGGGACAAATCATCATAGAAAAAGATCTATTTATGTGGTTGCTGGGAGTTGATATTGACCTGATAACACATGTTAGGAATATAATCTAAAGGTTGGGTTGGCAATATATAAACCATGTAACAATGTTGTACCTGTTTCTTTAAATCATACTGTAAAATGTGATTGGTTGCTGTTTTCCTCAATCGGCCATAAGAGGGAGCCAGAATGACTGTTAGCTCTCTGTTTGTTAGATGCTGGTCTGATCTAATCTGAGTGTTTTGGAAGCTGGCTGTTAAAAAGTGCCGTGAGCTATTGCAAGTTTTGCAACTGCTAGCAAACTTTGAGTTCTGAACTGATTATATGATACTGGACTATGCTATTTGGATTATCCCTTAACTGAAAGACATTGATGGCTGACTGTCTTATCCGTGTATGACTTGGACTGTTTGATAGACCCTGATGCCTCTATTTCCACAAAAGTAAAAGCCTATTTAAACTGCAGTGTCTCTGTATGCTGGTTTGTGTGTTCTCCAACATAACTCTCACAACACTTCTCTGAACGTACTCGCTCTCCCAATGGGGAGCTTACCTAACAACACATAATGAAATCAAATCTTGACCTGTCAGATATGCACTGTACAAACCTAGAGGAAGTAGCTAATCACCTGTTAGAAACTAATAACTGGAATATACAAATTATACTAATTCCAAACACAGCCAGAACTATCCCTAAATTCTGATATCAAATCATATTTAAATATCTTTTAAAAGCAGTAATTCTGCTAGGATTATGATATTGTTGGAAGATAGATACAGCCATCAGTTATAAAAACAAACATAAAGGACACTGACACAACATTAAACAAGAACTAGACCATTTGCATTTTACACTTACCGCTCTAGAGTATCCCGAGATACCTTATTTGCTCCTGCTCTCTTGGTGACACTGGCATTCTTGTTGGCAGTCATGGTCATTTCTGCCCTCTCTAAATCTGGAAACCTGGGAAAGAGAAGAATGAAACCCCAAAAGAAACTTGTTGGAATTGTGAGAAATTGAATTAGAGATGTTTACCAGCCAATTTAAAATAGTAAGAAAAAGAGTGACAAAGGGACTTCAGTCACCTTTTCCTTTCTCTAACAGCTTTAGTAAGACTAAGTTTAAAACTGAACATAGCTAAGATACTCGCAAACAGGCTAGGTCAGTGTTTCTCAACCTTGGCAACTTGAAGATGTCCGGACTTCAACTCCCAGAATTCCCCAGCCAGCATTCGCTCCACTAGACCGATTAGATCCCACAGATTAGGCCTCCTCCGAATTCCATCCGCCGGCCAGTGTCGACTGGCGACTACCCGGAGGAGAGCCTTCTCTGTGGCTGCTCCGACCCTCTGGAACGAACTCCCTGTGGAGATTCGGACCCTCACCACCCTCCAGGCCTTCCGCAAAGCCCTCAAAACCTGGCTGTTCCGACAGGCCTGGGGCTAAAGAGCTGTTGCCCCCGTCTCGAATGGTATGACTGTTGTGAGTTTTAAATTATATATTGTTATGCTTGTTTTTTAAATTTTTGTCTGTATCCCCCTTCCCCGGTTCGAGTTGTGAGCCGCCCTGAGTCCCCTTCGGGGGAAAAGGGCGGCATATAAATACAATAAACTGAACTGAACTGACATCTTCAAGTTGCCAAGGTTGAGAAACACTGGGCTAGGTATTATGAAGACGAAATATAAGTTAATGAAGAGGCACCTGGATTAGATTTATATACAGTAAACTTTAATTCCTTACTCATTTTGCCAGCCCCACTGTCTCAGGTAATAGAATCTCTGCTGGGCCCTTTTGAACAGTGCTGCAATGTGAGCGCCCCAGGTCAGGTCCTCTTTTATGATAACACCCAAAAACTTAAAACTGCCCACTTGTTCCACTTGATCTCCATTGATAACCAAGGGCTCTGATCTATTCCTTCTGTAGCTCCTTGATCTTATTGGTGTTAAGGACTAAATTATTGTCTCCACACCATGAAAGCAACCGGTCCAGCCATCTCGTTAGATAGACTCATCACCCCAGCGGAAATGAGTGCTACCACTGTTGTATCATCTGCAAATTTAATAATAGTATTACTGGCGTGAATGAGAATGCAGTCATGTACATAAAGAGTATAGAGTAAGGGACTCAACACACAACCCTGTGGTGTACCAATGTTAAGAATAAGGGCAGGGAGGTATGAGTAGATAATCTGACCCTCTAAGATCAGCCAGATAGGAAATCCATAATCCAAAGGCGGACTGATTAAGAAAGCTCAAAGTCTATAAGTTTAGACACTAGTCTATGTGGAAGAATTGTGTTAAATGCAGAACTAAAATCTATCCTGGTTTCCAGATTCCCCCCCCCCACCTTTTTTGGTGGTGGTGATGGGGGTTAAACCAGAACTACAATCATTTCATATTTTTACATGATTTCCTTTTGAACAAAAAATAACATTTTAGAAATGTTTTCATTGAATTTCATTGTTGGAGATGCAATAAAATTAACACTTTATCTTAATATATTGTTTCATTTGGTAGGAAGCACGTACCATATTTTCCAGCATATAAGATGACTTTTTAACTCCAAAAAATTATTTCAAAAATTGTGGGTCATCTTATATGCCAGGTATAAAGGCCATACCAAAAAACCAAAACAAAATAAAAAGCAATGCCGCCAAGCAAAAAGCTGCACCGCCACCAGCACAGATGCCAGCTTTTCAAGCGATAACCTCGGTGCTCCTCGCCTGGGCACGTAGATGGATGAGCACTGGGATGGCTTAGTAAGGTCTGGCTGACGGTTTGGAGGAGGAAGGCGCTGAGCTCAAACTATGAAAGCCCAGCAGCGCAGAGGCCTTCAGCTGGCTCGCTGGCACCTGAAAGTAGAGGGTCGTCTTATATGCTCAGTCGCCTTATACAGCAGACGATACGGTATGTACACGTAGAGCATATATCATCAATACCCATTTGAATGATAAAGGAGCTTCCTTTTGTTGCTGGAGCATGAATGCATAAAAATTCTCCACATTAAAATACTGCTCACTAAACTTATTTTCACTCAACTTTTCCTCCAGGAAAGTCAGGCAGTTTACACAGAATTTATCATTTGAAGCTCACAGTAACTCTGAGAGGCTGCCAATTATTTTTGCTCCTGTCCTTCAATTTCAGTTCTGCACACTGGAACAGTGATAGAAATTACTCAAGCTCTAAAACTACATGCCAGCACTGATGTCCATCTCCAACTTCAATGTCGACAACCTATTTCATAAACTCCTGGATTTCACCACACTTCAGTGAACTCAATCAGGATTTCAGTTAACATGCAAGTTAATAGTGAATACATAAGTACTCTATATTTTGAAAACAATGTACAAATCCAGTAAGCAAGTAAATAATAAACATGCCTACCTGAGAAGAGTTAAAAGATTTAGATAGCCAAAGAATAAATAGAATTGCTTGAAACAACTCCTTCTGGAATGCATTAGAGATTAGATAGGAAAAAAAATTGACTGATGATGGATATAGCTGTCAAGCAAACGAACATTATGGTTGATTTATTATCTTGTAAAATGTACTTTAAGAACCCTTAACAAATAATCTGACTAAAAACAAGATATTGCTTTTTTTTCTAAAGCTATTAAAATGTTCTTAGATTATTCATCCTCATTACATGATCTGCCTAATTCCAAATCCAGAAAAACTTTGGTTGTTTAATTCTTAGTTATTAAGCAATAATATTTTTCAGTCTGGGGATTTCCATTGTGTTTTTTATGAGTATCTCAAAAGTAAGAATTCTTAATTTCGTCCCAAACGAATCTCAAGTACTTGCGCACAAAAATTAAAGTACAAACTGTGCATATGTGTGTGTTTCTCTAGACAGAATTATATTTGCAAGTATATTGGGAGAAGGTAACTTTTCAGGATGTAATAGCTACACAAGTCAGCTGCACAAAGAAACAATTATTTCAACAAAGCAAAGCTAGGTGACTTCTGTTGGGATAAAAACAATCTTTTGAATGTTATGCAAAAGTCTTTATTCGATAAAAAGAGGAATTGATTTAAAATGAGATTAAATTAATATTATTTTAATATCATTATTTCACTCAGGTCAGATAATAGTTTCAGACTTTAAAACAAGATTAAGTATTCCAGCCAACAACAATTAGAATCCACTATCCAGTTGTTGCATACAGGTGATGTGATGGATGGTGCCTATAAAGGGCTAGCTGGTTTGATAGATTGCAATGAAGCAATGAAGTTTCCTGGGAAGAAAGAAACACATCCCAAGGAGGAGGAAGGATGAAACAAGAAAAAAGACAGCCCAGCACAAGATAGAGAAAGAGATTTAGGAGAGCCACTCCCTAAAATCTCGTAGGCTAGGGTATTTCCAATGGCATGAAAACAGTAAAGGTTTAGTCTGGCAAGATTCTGTCTCTTTGGTGTGAGAAAATGTAGATATGAACTTTGACTTGGTTGTTCTATATTTTGTTGTTCTGGAGTTGAGCCTGACAGGTAATCCTTGACCTATAACCATTTGCATCCTCACACAACCTCCCCAACCATCTTCCACACCAGAGGTGGGTTCCTACGGGTTCAGACCGGATCAGCTGAGTAGGTAGTAACTCGGCTGGACACACTTTTTTTTTTACTTCTGCCCATGTGTGCATAGCGTGCATCAAGTGCGCATGCAAAGCGCATCCCTGAGCAAACTGGAAGTAAAAGAAACCAGAACCCACTCCTGTTCCACACCTCTGGTTACATTATAGCTTTCTTAATACAAATTCAAATAAATCCCCCCAAATACTGCAAAATTCAGCTGCAGTTTTCAACCTCTGACTGGTTTCCATTCAAACTTCACCAAAATAGATACATCAATCACATCCAAACTTCAGGAAATATTCCCTGGAATGGTGGGTCCCAACCAAGGCCATAAATCTGAATGAAGAGCTCTCCCAGAGTATGGATTCTGCCACAATGTTAGAAACTTAAACTTCTCTCAAGTTTCTTCTTCATTTCTAGTTTTCTATTACCTGATTCACACAGCATCCTACGCCATACTGTGCTTTGTTTAGCTTACCTTAACATGCTATATGAGCGTATCATATACTAGTTAAGAAAACATCGCTTAGTTGCAGTCTGTAAATACATCTCTGGGCAGATTTTAGCAATTTAAGCCTCTTAATCAAACTTTGGAGTAATACCATTTCAAAAAGATCCTGAGGAGAGTAAAATGACAGAAGTAAGGGCATTCACAAGGGAGGGATATCGAAAAAGTGTCATATCTATCTGACTTAAAGGCTTACCCATTTTTATTTGTTGAAAAAGGGAATGAGGATTCAAACATTCAATCATGGAACACAGGAAGGAAGAACAGAAAGAGATTTTAAAAGAAGTAATAGGTGGAAGCTTGTTAAAGAGAGATCCAATCTAGAACTAAAGAGAAGTTTCCTGACAGTGAGAACAACTAATCAATGGAATAGCTTGCTTCCCAGAGTTATGGGTACTCCATCATTTTCAAGTATAGACTGGACAACTATTTGGCCAGGATAGTATAACTCCTCCTGCCTTGAGGGGGGGAGGGAGGGAGGAGGGACTAGAAGACCTCAGAGCAGGGGTGACATGGGGTGAGCAGAGCACATGCACAGTACTAAAAAAATGCTTCTGCACAAAAAACAAGATGGCAGTTCCTATGGCACCGCCAAGCGAACAGGTTTGGGGATGTGGCAGGATGAGTTACTACCTACTCGGCCAAACCAGTCTGAACCGGTAAGAACCCACCTCTGCCTCCGAGTTCCCTTCCAGCCACATGATTCTATGTTCTATGTAAATGAGCTGAACCTATAGTAGAGCATATATATTTTAGAACTAGAAAAGGACATTCTAGCCATGGACCCATTTCAATAGGCAGAATGCAAATTTAGGATGTGTGAATTCGTACTTGTACTGTGTTTTGTCCAGTTTCAGTTTTTCATTCATAAATGCTGCTCCTATATAGAATAGTTTTTAGAAACCCAATTAATCATTTATTAGGCTGTATTGGATTGAAGCAGAAATCATAGATCCCTACTTCCTTTATTATCATCCTATTATTTCATTTAAAAGTCACTGTGAGTAGCTGAAATGGTAAGAAATTGGCATATTTTCAACCAGGTGCTTTCCCCAAAAACTGTTATCGTGGCTGCATATTGCCAGGAGAGATTTATTGCAAGGAGGAAGCAGTAATTCCTACAAATTTCTTACAAAGAGAGACAAGATCCAGGAAGAGGAATTTGAAAATCTGGTTGGGGAAAGAGTAATGACTAGCTTGAGATCAGGAGCTGAGAAATGGGGTGAGACAAAAATACTTGCCTGTGCCAACAAGTAATGAAAAGGAAGTTTTAGATTTCCCTAAATCACCTCAATTCCCAGAAACAGAAAACATCGGGAAATCAACATCATGTCTAGAGTAATCCCACAGTGTTGCAAATTATTGATATAATCAGGCTGCCTTTTTAGGCAGTTTGAGCAATCTGACAAAATCCTTTCTACAAATATATTATGTCAACATAAAGTTATATTGCAGAGAGTAAGTAAGAAAGATAACCTTGACAGAGATACTATATGCCAGCTTTATTGTCAAGGTGACATTTTTAAAATCCAGAATGTCCAGATATTTCTGGAAACAGAACAGGCAGATGTCTCTCTAACTGACTGAACTATAAGGAGGAAGACATATAGAACAATCAGACTTGCAATATTATATTGTACTCAATCTCAATAAAAATAGCATTAATCTTCTTGTGGATTTCATTTCTTGGTCTGGTTTACTAGAGAGACTGACAGTGTGCTTTACTTAATTATATTCTTTAGAATCCATAGGTGCTGGCATATGAAAGAAAATGAAGGCTAAATTGGGTTTTCTTGCTCAATCAGTGAATCAGGCAGCTTCAAATTTTTGCAAAATGTTTATAGTTGGAATACAGTTTAAAACGATGAAGTGAATGCCGTAATTTCCGTGTTTCACTGAAAATATGACATGTCCTGAAACTAAGGCCATGCCACATTTTTCAGGTGGGCAAAAATATAAGGCCCCCACTGAAAATAAGCCCCCTGGACAATCCCCCCCTCTGGCCAGGCAGAGCACCACTCGCCAACCTAGTGGTATCTCAAAGGCGCCAAGCCGTGGGAACGAGGTGGGGGGCAAAGGCACTTGCATTGCTTGGCGCCTTCAGGATACCGCTACGTCGGTCAGCGGTGCTGTGCCCAGCTGGAGAGGGGGGTTGCCGGGTGCCTGCTCTCTTGCGAGCGGGCTCCCGAAAAGCCGGGCACAGCCTCAGGGTCGAATGGCTGTGTTGCGCTGTCACAGCAGCAACACAGCAGCCATGAGGAGCTACCATAAGGAACACTCATGAGCAGCTGCCCGGCAACCCCCCTTTCCAGCCGGGCACAGCACCATTCACTAACCAAGCGTATTGCCAAGCCGCAGGAACACCTGTTCGCTGCCCTCCAGCTCCCGTGGCTCAGCGCCTTCAGAATGTCCCTAGGTCAGTGAATGGGGCTCTGCATGGCTGGAGAGGGGGGTTGCGCGAGTGGCTTTTCCGCTCCTCGCTGATGCCCTTGCCTAACTCTCCCTGCAGAGCCAGAGCATCTCCGCAGCCGCCGCCACCCGCCACATGGCTTATTCTGTGCCTTCCAAAGCATAGGTAGGATGCCAAGTCTTCCAGCAATTGCCGCTCTGGAAGTATGCTCTATGGTTGTGTGCTGGCTGTTGGCAGAGCGTACTCCCAGAGCGTACAACCATAGAGTATACTCCCAAAGCGGGCGGACAGTGGCAGAAGTGGAGATGCTCTTGAGTCTTATTTTCGGGGAAACTCTCAAGCAATTATACAAACGCTAAATGGAATTTGCATGCTCCTCCACTTTCTGTGAAAACTCTCCAAAATTAACAGATCCTACCATAAATCTTTTAAGAATATAACAATATCAATAACCTCCATTTGATTTTTGCTGTTCTGTATCTGTCATCATAGGGACATCTGAAAACCTCTCTGGGCTGGAATGGAAAAAAGTAGCAAAATCTGTATATATAGAGAGATTCATACATATAGCATCTAAGTCAGCGGTCCCCAACATTTGCGTGGCGGGGAAGGGCAGGCTAGTGCATGCTCATTGGCGTGCAGCTCAATTTGCATGAATAGTGGGCTAGCATGCACACACATATGTGCACAGTTGAACTTGCAGAAGTTGGGCCAGGCTGCTACTTGCGTGCCCACGCATTTGTGCCAGCCCACAGTTCGCACGGCCCACTTATGAATAGGCCATGGCCGGGTAGTGGGCTGCAGTCTGGCGGTTGGGGACCCCTGCTTTAAGTGATTACTATAATATATATTATAATAAGGTCAATGAAAATTGTACAATAAAGTAATTACTATTTTATAATTTTCATAATTTTATATAATGTATTTAAAAACTGTAATAAGTATTTTTAATATTTTAATACTCTTGTTTTCTACTCATCTTCCATGCCATTATTTTCTTCCAGAATATTGTTCTAACAGTTCTTGATTGTCTCCCAGATAGGTTCTCTGTCAGGATGCCTGCCCTCTGGAACAACATTCCCCCTGAGATTTGTATGGTCCCTAGTCTGACATTTCAATGGGCACTTAGGACTAGCTTTTCCCTCAAGCCATGGGCTAGAATGGGAGATGCACCTCTGTGCAACACTTTGGTTTTTATATATATATTTTATTTAAAAATTTAAAACTAATAAGAAGAATCAATACAAATTCACAGCTTCTGCCAATTTCACCTTTTTTTTTGGACCAGGACATCTTCCCCTCATAGCTTGATCATCTCCTGTTTAGATTACTGCAATGGTCCAGAATGCAGTAGTGCATGCAATGACATGAGCCACTAGGTTTACCCATATACCTCTGCTTTGTGAGTTGCACTGGTTCTCAATTTACTTCTGGGAATTCAAGATGATGCTTACTACCTTTAAAGCCCTAGATGACACCAGACCAGATTATCTGCAGGACCACTTCTTCCAAAGTACATCTACCCATCTGTAATGCATTGCTGGCCTTAAGAAAAGAGAGAGAGAGATACTGCCTAGGAAACAATCACAGAAGAGGGGCAGGAACCCGCAATCACTTAACTTTCATGGGGAAAAAAAGTAAGAAAAGGCCTGTCCTAATGGATCAAGCAGTAAAAAGTGGTAAGTAGGAAGTTTTCACTTTCAGACTTACAAGATTCTGTTGATGTCAGGCCTAAGTCCAAAGACAACAAAGTGAATTGAGTCCAGTTCTTTATTTACTTATACCTAATAGACAGAATCTTACTAGACTAAAGCTATAACCTTTTGACCCAATAGATATACCCTTGAAGATTCTAGGGTGTGGCGATCCTGAACCTTTATGCCACCCAGGACTGCAATCTCTTGTTTTGAGCCTCTCTCTGGAATGTGCTGCCTCCTGCCTGGGAAGCAACAGTACTAGGGCCAAGATTACTTCCCATTTCTTCTCCGGCTGAACATTCCATTAAGTTAAGGTAGCCTTAACTTAAAGTAGGTCATGTAGTCCTGTTCCCTATCTGCTTTACCTGAGAAGGCTGGCAGTGTCCTACCAGGTAAGATACGGTGATCATAGTCCTAGTCCAGTGGTGGGTTTCAAAATTATTTAGAACCTCTTCTGTAGGTGTGGCCTGCTTTGTGGGAGTGGCTTGCCAGCCATGTGACTGGGCGGAAGTGGCTTGCCAGCCATGTGACTGGATGGGAGTGGCTTGTCAGCCATATGACTGGGTGGGCGTGGCCAACTTGTAAAATATGATGAAACTCCCTTAACAACGCTCTTGCTTAGAACCCAAAATGTTGGCTCAGAAACTCTGGCATTTGAAGCACGCAAGTCTTAAAGCTGTCAGGTTACAGCACCCCTAACTTGCACCCCTAACCCTTTAGGGGAAAAAACCCCAGGGGTGTTCATACTTGACAGCTTTAAAACTTGTGGACTTCAACTCCCATAATTCCTCCTCTCGCTCTTCATCTTGATGATGTGAGGACAGGTGGGGGGAGGGAACTGGAATCGGTTCTAAACTGGCAGGAACCCACCCCTGTCCTAGTCCCTTCTCATAAATGTCACCACCTTATGGGATCTAGGAAGTCTGCCTTTTCCATGGCAGCCTCTGCCTTGGAACACCTTTCCCCTTGAAATTCAAGAGGCCACTCCTCTCCTAGCCTTGTGAAAAGCACTTGACCTACCTTTTGATACAAGCACTGGGACAAGGTGAGATGAATCACAATTTAATGAGGATGTTAAAAGTTTAGCTTTGGTGCCAGTTTTTTTAAACGGTTATGGTTTTAATAGTTTTATGTATTATGCTGTTTCTACCACAGTTGTTTTAATTATTTTAATTGTTGATTGAGAGCCACCCAAAGTGCACCATAAGATGGGGAGCTATGTAAATATTTTAAATCAATAAATAAAAATAGAACAGAGAAAAAATGTAAACGTGATAAAATACAGAATAAACGAAAAGTCCATTAAGATGGAAAGAAAAGTAGAAGTGGAAAAAAGAAAGCTATAAACTAGTACTTTCTGATATTTTGCACAGCAGCTATAAATACAATTATATTGTATCTACTCCCTAAAGTTACAGTATATCGTAACACCTTTCTTTCTATAATCGGTCCAATCAGCAAAACTATAAATCACAAGGTTTTTTTTAATTTTTATGCAAAAAGTCCATAAAGCTTTTCCAGTCACTAGTAAATATATATATATTTTCCTTTCTCTAATCAAAAAAGTCAATTTGTCCATCTCCGCAAGTTCTGTCAATTTCACCAACCATTAAGTCATGGTGGGTAATAAAAGCCGAGGTGGCGCAGTGGTTAAATGCAGCACTGCAGGCTACTTCAGCTGACTGCAGTTCTGCAGTTCGGCTGTTCAAATCTCACCGGCTCAGGGTTGACTCAGCCTTCCATCCTTCCGAGGTGGGTAAAATGAGGACCCGGATTGTTGTTGGGGGCAATATGCTGACTCTGTAAACCGCTTAGAGAGGGCTGAAAGCCCTATGAAGCGGTATATAAGTCTGCTATTGCTATTGCTATCTTTCCCTTTTTTTGCATTTAGTAATATACTGAAATAATCTTTCATGGCTTTTTTCCACCAATCTTTGGGGGGGGGGAGTTCTGGGTTCACCTCTGTGTGGTGTTTTGGTTTTTAGTTGATGCTATTTTTCTATTGGGTCTATTTTGTAAACTCCAAAGCTGTAATAGATTGAAGCAGCCTAATTTTTTATTAATAAATAAGTTCTAACAGATCCATCCCTGCTTACAATTTCTTTTGTTTTACTTTAGTTGGCTGCTTTTCTAAAATACTTTTCTAAAATAGTGTCTTTCCAAGGATGATTATCAAGCAAACAGTAAAATTTAGCATCAAATCATAAAAATAAAACTAACAGTTAAACTGTGCTCAAAACATCTACTGAAAATATTGCAATTTCAAATATCTAACTGCAGCAAATACTATAACAATTCTTCAGCTAAAACACAGAATGTGTTTTGATAACTCTGTCCATTAAAACAGATGTTTTAATGATCAGTAGTAAAAAAATGAGTGTATATGTGTATGTGTATATGTGTACACATGTACTTTATGTGTGTGCATACCTTTGTATATGTAGCAATTACTATATCTTTGCAAAAATATATATTCTTTTTAAGCATTTTTAAGCATTCCTCAAATACTAAGCGAAATCAAAAATTCTAGGACTTTCATCCAAAAATTCTCTGCAAAGGGATTCCCAGATGTTTGACTGCCCATCCAAAGGATTTATGTGCTCAAAAATCAGGTTTTAATTTCTACAGAAGGCCTTTTTCTTTTTTGAAGAATAATTTGCTTGGCAGTTGGATTTGTTCTCTAGCAGCAGAGTTTCTGGGAAAGAGGAAGATTTCACTTTTGCCTTTTAAACCAAGCCTAGAACAATATTTTGAAAGAAAACATGCCAAGTTTTGTCCAGAATAATATTGATTTTTCAAGCACCATTTGCAACCAAAGACGGAGAATTACTGGGCAACTTTTTAAAATTATTATGGTCATGCACATCAGGAATTGGCTGATGAGGAAACAAAATTTGCTCTCCATGTAAGATCACTAATTTACTCTCTTTATGCCAAGGGGAGTGTATTCTTATCATTCCTGTCATGTCATTTTCAAGCTACTTTTCAGAGAACTAGAACGAAAGGGCTGAGTTGGATGTATAATTCCAAACTATATAGAATTTAAAGCAACCTCTCATTTGTGGCCAAAATGACACATTTAAGAACCACACTGGGCTCTGAGCTCAGTTGTCTCTAAAATAATGGGAGTCTATGCAACTGTAGGTAGCCCTAGTTACAGCAAAGGTGAAGTAAGATTGTAAGCACAATCACAGTTTAACATAATGACTTCTTCACTTAACAACCAAATTGAAGACGGTCCAACTGTGATCACTACACTATCATTTCACATTTATTACTAATTTATTATTATTTATTACTAATCAAAACTGACAAAAGGTAACTGCAAGGCACAAAATCTATTTTAGGGGGCTCATGTTCATGAATGCTATATAACTATGGATCTCAGCTATTCTTCATTACTAAACATTAGAAGGGACTCCTGTGTTGAGTTACATTCTATATTTTAAACTGGTATGGGAATCTACAATTGTGTAAAGTTGAATAGGTGAAATTAAATAATTTAAACATTTAAAAAACGGTCGGCATTTCTTAATCATATCCCTCCCCAGATTTTTTAAAAAATGAAGCATACACAGAACTTCGAAGTCAGGTTTTTGTCTCTGGGCTCCTACCCCACAGCCGATCAGTCCACAAGTGTCCACTGCAACTAGTTCTCAGTGCCAGAGTGAGATTTGGAAAAACTGAGTTCTCTTCTTGCATTGTTTAGCATGGAAAAAAACATAAATGGCTAAATGACTAATGCTTGTGTGTGTTTTTTAAATCAAAATGAGACATTTGCAGACTATTTGCAAGACTATTTGCAAGACTATTGTGAAAGGATAAAATGTGCCACAAAAATTTTCAACACTGATATATACTTTTAAAGTGTCCATTTTATTTTGAGATATAGATTGTGCTGAAATCTACATCAAAATGCTCCATGGCATGAAGAAAATCTATGCCAAACTTCAGGCAGATAAACTGAGAGACATTTGTGCAAGGAAAAGGGGGTAATCATAAGGAACAACAATGCCACTATTTTAATGAAATGCAGCTACCATAATTATTGGAGGTTAAGCTTAGGAAAAATGTGATTCATTTTAATGAAAACTGAGTACTTTTTAAAAAAAAACATAAATTATTTCTTCCTGGTCTTTTCCCTAAAAAAAATAGTTATTATGCAGAACAGACAGCAGTTCACAAAAGCATCACAACCAAACTCAGTGGAGAAGAAAGCAGAACATTTCAAAACCCAGACCCACAAATAGGTAAGTAGCTAGTGTCAGGTGGGGGAGATAACAAGAGGGGTACAAAGATGTGGAGAAAGGTTGGGATGAGTAGCTGCTGAGGTCAATAATAGTATACAAGAGTGTAAAGAACTGCGCAAGAGGCAGGTTGTGCGAGTGGCCAGCAGGGCATAAATGGGGGAAGATGCATGGGTGGCAGAGACTTATGCCAGTGACAGTGATTTTCTGGAGAAGCCAGCAGGAAATGTTGCAAATGGCAATCACATGATCAAAGAGTGTTTGGCAACTGGATGTAAGTGTGAATGGGTTGCCAAGCAGTCAGATTACCATCACACAACTGCAGAGGTACTGGGATGACCAGAAACCTAAGGACCATTTCTAACCACCATTTGTTCAGCAACTCTGTAACTTGGAATGGGGAATAAACAAATGGTTCAAGAACCATTCGTACACGTAATTCTAAAATACTTTACCATTAAGGACAGATATATCTACATATACAATATGTCTTATTGTGCAAAGGCAAAATAATATATTCTACGAATCACATTACTCAACTTAAGTGTCATTACTTTAAAAAAAAGACCAAGTTTGCATTTAGAAATATCTCTCTTTATTTGCCTTCACTGACCATTATACATTTTCATCGTGCAAATTCTATAAAAATATGATCTACATTTTCAGACAATTTCTCATTTGTGTCTATTGCCAGGCGCTCTAGAATTGTGATCATCTGGCTGTAACATGAAAGACATTTTTGTTAAATGGCCAATTCTCTGTCATACCCTGGATTATAATGTCACATCAGACAGAACAAGAGCTCTTAAGTACTTACACAGCTGAGTCTCTGTAATGTCTTGATTAATAAATAGCAAAAGGAATATTAATAAAAGCAAAAGGAGGATATGAATAAAAGCATGCAGAAACATGAAAAGGCATTTTAATAGATTTTTCCCCCCCATAATTTTGTCAGGACAAGGCAGGATCTTTAAAATAATTCTTTATTTCATGCATTAACTTCATGTTAAAATACAGAATACTCCATACGAAAGAAACTAAATTAAGATGACATTCCTGCAACATTGGCTTACAACCCATTTACTGTTTTGTAGACCAAGGTCAGGATTGGTCCCTGAAAGTTATGTAAATACTGAATGAATTTGGATCTAGGCTTTTTCCCTATCTAAAAATATTTCCCGGTATATATGCATAGAGATGAAAAAGAAACCAAAAGGTTCCAGAAAATGTACTTTGTTTTATTTTCTTACTAACCGAGCCAACATAAATATCTTTCAAATAAGACTAACAGGGAAGAATGTGAAAACCCACATTACTTAACTGTAATCCACAAATGACACTTCTCTCCCAGCTGCGCTAGGAGGGTGGGCCCTCTAGCAGAGCAGAATGAGGAAACTCAAATATCACTCTGGAATGGTGGGAAAAGAAAAGGCCCTGTATAATATGCTTGGGTAGGCAGAAACCATTGTCAACCAGAATGTTTGAATTCTACTCAGATACTTTTTGGCAAAAGCTTACGACCACAAATGGAAGTGAGAGCCAATGAGAGATTCCTGGCAATCCACTAGCCTCTTCAAGTCACTGGAAAGGACTTGTTTTCACCTTTGCATTTCAGATTCTTAGATGAAAAGGATTTTTTTTTCGTGCACTTGATCTTCTCCAGAATCAAATCAATGAGAGATCTAAACTGAGCCCCCCACCCCAATATCTTCCTTTTATTTATTTATTTTTGCTAAAGATGAATGTTTGCCTCATTTCTTATTTCCAATCTTTTAATAAGCTCTTATTAAAGAAGTTCAAGACTTCATCTCTCAAACAAATCAGACACAATTATTTTCTTAAACTCTATCCTAATGAAGGTTATTCTAACCTTGAATGAATTTCAAACTTACTCTGAAAGTTTTAAACAAAAGCAAAAAAAAATTGCAGTCAGTCTGCAACCTCAAATTGTGTGTTTATTATCAGAATCAAAACAGTTTTCCACACATAGGCAGATGATCAATTTATCAAAATTTCAATTTATTTTTTATATTGGAAAAGCTCTTAAGGATGAAATTGTAATGCTTAAATAATTTAAAATTTAAAATAAAGGAAGTAGATTTATTTTGGTTATAGTGATTAAGGTGCCAGCCTGGAAACCAGAAGACTCAGAGTTCTCGTTCCTTAGGCATGAAAGCCAGGTGGGTGGTTTTTGATCAGTCACTCTCTCTCAGCCCAACCCACCTCACAAGGTTGCAGTGCTAGAGAAAATGGGAGGAGAAAGGAGTATTACATATATTCACCACCTTCAGTTACTTATAAAGTATGCTGCATAAATTAATAAATAAAATAAATGAACAAGAGGAGCATAGAAAGAAAAAAGTTTTTTTAAATGAACAATCTTACTATTATCCTTTATGAAATTCACAATTTGGTTTGTCTTTAGAGACCTAACATCAGTCTATGAGGTACTTCTCAACCTCAAGCTCGTGATTTAAAATAATCTATACCTATCATCAGCTTTAATATAAATACTATAGGCAACTCAAGAAGGCTTAATGTTGAAAATGCCAGGTAGATTTATATAAAAGGTGGTGGAATCCTGGGGTATTGGGGGCTTTAAAAGGACAAAAATGTCCCCATACATTCAACTCAAAAATGAATAACCAGTTAATATCCAATGTATTTAAGGTCACCTAATCAACCGTCATGGCTTCAGTTCATATTGGTCCATATATGACCCAATATGTTTTGTTCTCTATCTCCTCTTTCTTCACTTCCATTCATCTCTTGCTTCAGTTTCTTTTCCTCTGTTTTGTAGCAATGAACTGCTATTGAGGCTGTTACATATCACAAAGGAAGAAAACTAACATGGTTATCTCAGGAGATAACCTGTGTCCTGTCACAAGAAAATTGCAATCTATCATTTCTTTTGGGTGGAATGGGGGGCTTCCAAGCTACCAATTTTAATTGGTGGAACACTCCAGATCCACCAAGGGCATACCTTCTTCCCCTCTATTGCCCACTTCCACTAATGTTGTCACTTTCCAACATGACAATAAAAGAGCACTGCTGGATCAAGTAGATGTGTCCAGCATTCTATGTAATATACTGATTAATCAGATATATTGAAAAAGAATTTGAGCAAAATTTGAGGGTGAAAGCTTTCTTTTGATGTGCTTTTTAGCAAATGGGCAAAATGGAGACAGGAGACCCAAGTATTCAGATTAATAGCCATTGATATTACTTCCTCTGAAAAGTTTTATATTCTCTTTTTTTAAAGAACTATTAATTAAACCATAATCTAACAAAAGAGGGGAAGCAATTTTAAAGTAATAGTTGTTCTCAAATAATTTCATAACGTTTTAAAAAAATTATATCTATTATGGTGGATGGAGGTACCTAGTTTAGCCCCTCTTCACCTATTTTCAAAACTATATTTTATTTCTATTACAATTGATTTGCACTCTCTGATCACTTCTATAATCAGAATATCTTATCACCTGTATATCCTTTATTAATTTTCTTGGGCATCTGTCACAAACAAGCATATTAATTGTTCTGTTGGATTTATATAAATATATACTTCTGCCAGGATTGTGTTTGAATATTTCTAGGTATATACCACTTGTTTGATGCAAACTGACCTTTTAAGCAAATACTCACCAAACTACTGCTGGAAAGATTCTTAGTTTGTATCAAATAACGAGGATATTCAAGAAGGAACTGAAATGAACACTACAAATGTAACTATCATAGAAAAAACTGATCAAAAGAAAATAATGTAAGAAACGTGAACATGCTATAGGTGTACGTGTTGATGTGGAAATGGAAAAATGTTAAAACAAGGTTTTTTAAAACTGTATTATGTGGAACATATGGATCCATAAAAACGTGATGGGTTTTATGACAGACCCAGGAGGAGCAGGAATTCATTCAAACGCAGGCTACATCATGTCCACCGTAATTTCTTTAAAGTACAGTGGAAAGAGTAAGGATTGTACTCTTGCAAGAATTCTGCCTTTTTGGAGTTATATATTTTTTGCTTATGGAGTGACTAAATGATTTATTTAAGATCTAATAATTAAATCTTGCATGCATCAGAAAAAGTGTGGCTATTGTTTCCTTATATAAAAAGAAAAATGGAAAATGTGAATACAAAACTTAGTTTCCCTGGAAAGATACTTGGCAGAATTCTGACTGAAAAGGTACAAAAAGTGATAATAAACTGGGGTTATAGATGGAAGTTTTTTAACAAATTAACAGAGTTGGAAGGGACCTTGTAGGTACTCTAGTTCAACCCCCTGCCCAAGCAGGACACCCTACACCATTTCTGACATTTCAATCCAATCTCTTCTTGAAAGCATCCAGTGATGAAGCTCCCTCAATTTCCAAAGGCAAATTGTTCCATTGGATGATTTTTCTCACTGTCAAAAAATTTCTCATTTCTAGGTTGAATGTCTCCTTGATCAGTTTCCATCCATTATTCCCTGTCTGGTCTTTGGGTGCCTTGGCAAATAGCTTGACCCCTTCCTCTCTGTGGCAGTCCCTCAAATATTGGAACACTGCTATCATGGTCCTCCTCTTCACTAGACTAGCCATGCCCAGTTCCTGTAACCATTCTGCATATGTTTTAGTCTCTAGTCCCCATATCATCTTGGTTGCTCTTCTCTGTACTTTTTCTAGATTCTCAACATCTTTTTTATAGTTTGGTGACCAAAACTGGATGCAGTATTCTAGGTGTGGTCTTACTAAGACTTTACAGAATTGTATTAGTACGTCACTTTATCTTGATGCTGTATCCCTCTGTTAATGCAGTTTAGAATTGTATTGGCTTTTTTGGCTCCTGCCGCACACTGCTGA
Source organism: Thamnophis sirtalis (assembly GCF_051295495.1). Taxonomy (NCBI): domain Eukaryota; kingdom Metazoa; phylum Chordata; class Lepidosauria; order Squamata; family Natricidae; genus Thamnophis; species Thamnophis sirtalis. The sequence goes on from NW_028261381.1 coordinate 83,245,891, forward strand.
CTCATATTTAACTGGTTGTCCACTAAGACTCCAAGATCTCTCTCACAGTTACTGCTGTTAAGCCTGGTTTCACCCAGTCTATATGTGTACTTTTGGTTTTTCTTGCCTAAGTGTAAGACTTTACTGTTCTCTACACTGAATTACATTTAGTTAGATAGGGCCCAGTGTTGAAGTTTGTCAAAATCCATCTAGATCTTGAACCTATCATCTAGGGTGTTAGCTATTCCTGCCAGCTTAGTATCATCTACAAATTTGGTAAATTTCCCTTCTGTTCCCTCATCTAAGTCATTTATGAAGAGTACAAGCCTAAGACGGTCCTTGTGGTATCCCACTGCTTACTTCCCTCCATGTAGACGTAGCCTCATTAAGGGCTACTTGTTGGGTACGGTTTGTCAGCCAGTTACAAACCTATCTGGTGGTGATGCTTTCTATCCTAATTTTTCTACCTTATCAAGAAGTAAGTCAAAAAATAAAGCAACAAGAAAAAAAGAAAAAAAATCAATCTGTTCATTTTAAGAGGAGAGATGAAGAACCTTATGAGCATTTCAATCCACAAAAAATAGTTACAATGACAAAGAAAAAAAAAACTTTCCACAGCGATCCCATTATGATTATTTTTGCAACTCAGTTCTTTTGTTTAAGGATCTAATTTGGCTTTAAAGAAACATTTCTTTGGGCAGTCTTTAGCAAAATAGAAAAAATACCTCACCAGATGGACTCACTTTCTCTTTTCACTTCCTTCTTTCCGGAGCATCCCGATTTCATCAGCCTAGGGGCTGCCTGTTTACCGCAGGCTTGAAGCACTTCCCTTGGGTCTATCAGGGATTTTGCGATATCCCTGAGACCAGCAAGGCTTTGTCTTCCTGATCACCATTTCTACGGGACGGTTTAGGTCTCAATGGATCCCACAGTGGCAAAAGTGTCAATGGGGGTCTCAGAGTATCGAGACAGCACTTTGTAACATCGCAACGTGGCTCCTCCTTCTCCTATGTGTGGTGGCTCTTGATGTACTGACTCCAGCCTCAGTCCACTCCTTGTGAAAGTCACCAACGTTTTTGAATGGCCTCAATCCTCTCCAGGCTGCAGTCATCCCTGCTGCTTGTGCACCTTTTTCTTCCACACTTTTCCCTTCCACAAAACTTTCTATTAATGTGCTTTGGTGCAGCACTTTGGGAACATCCAACTTCTTTTGCAATTACCTTTTGAGGCTTTCCTTCCTTATGGAGGGTGTCAATGATGGTTTTCTGCACAACTGTCAGGTCAGCAGTCTTTCCCATGATTGTGATTCCTACTGAACCAGACTGAGAGACCATGTAAAGGCTCAGGAACCCTTTGCAGATGTTATGGCTTAATTAGCTGATTAAAGTGGGACACTTTGAGCCTAGAATATTCTACCTTTTCACAATATTCTAATTTTCTGAGATTGTGGATTTGGGGTTTCCATGAGCTGTAAACCATAATCATCACAATTACGACAAATCACGGCTTGAACGATCTTGCTTTGCATTGTAATGAGTCTATCATATATTAGTTTCACCTTTTAAGTTGCATTATTGAAATAAATGAATTTTTGCATGATATTCTAATTTTTTGAGTTTCACCTGTATATTATATATAGAGCAGTGTTTTTCAACCTTTTTGTGCAAAGGCACACTTTTTTCATGAAAAAAATCACGAGGCACACCACCATTAGAAAATGTTAAAAAAATTTAACTCTGTGCCTATATTGACTATATATAAAGTAATTTTCCCACGGCACACCTTACACTATGTCACGGCACACTAGTGTGCCGCGGCACAGTGGTTGAAAAACACTGATATAGAGTTCTATTTTGATCAGATCATTAAGAAATATTTGAATGAAAGAAATAACATTTTTGCAAACTTGTTGGGTTAGAGATATCAGAAATTAATACATATAAACTCGAAAGCTGGTTTAAGAATGTAATAAAAGTGATAGATGATGGCAGCAAAGCATGCCAAGCCAGTTGCCTGAAATCATAGATCAAACCATTATCATAACAAGAAACAGAAGGAGCAACTCAACTTTATTACTACTACTTCCATGTCACAAAATGCTTCCATGGTGGAAAGATCTGTGGTGACCATTATCGTTGCCTGGGGATATGCCCAGTTGGCTAATTTCATGCTCCCATGAAGTATCCCACCAAAGTGGTATCCATTTATCTACACAGGTCACTGATTTTGAACTGCTGGTTCAGCAGGAGGTGGAGAGTGTGACGGGAGCTCACCCCATCCCAAGGCAGCAACGGTGTCTCAAATGCAAGTCTGCCAATTGTCAATCTCGTGAGCCACCGCACTTCATCAACTCAATAATACACTTTATTATTTTGATTGTTCCCTTTTTAAGCAAGGAGCAAGTCTAATTTAACTAATGAGAAATAGAATTTACAGTACCTTATCAGAAAACATGATTTGAAGTGCACTCGTTTATTTTCATTACATTGCTTTTGTGGAGGCAGTCTGTTGAATTTAAGATTGACTATAAAAAATTTACCAAGAAAATAAAAGTGGCTTCTCTAATTATTCCCTCTCAATAATGAACATAAGAGAAACAAAGAGAACAAACTAATTAGAAAGAAAGTATGAAGTATTTATATCACCTGGCTACTATATATGTAGCTATTTTTTACTTATTTTTCCAAGTGAAAGTTATTTATCATTTCCTATCAAGATATGCCCTCCTGATGTCTACTTCAAAGCATAAGGTGGTAGCCTGTATCCCACCTCAAGCTTGGTCCATCAGTAATTTTTTGCAGTGACATTGGAAAATCAATATACTGGTCACAGTGTGACTACCGTGTTTCCCTGAAAATAAGACAGGGTCTTATTTTCTCCCCCCCCCCCGAAATAAGCACTTGGCCTTATTTTCAGGGAGGTCTTATTATTTTTGAGGTGCAGGAAGCGACAAGCGTGGTCACCTCATGGCTGTTGCTGTGTTCTAATACTTTCAGGGAAGGCTTATTTTGGGGGCAGGGCTTATTTTAGCGCATGCGCTCAAAAGCCCGGTTAGGCTTATTATTAGGGAAGGTCTTATTTTGGGGAAAACAGGGTAATTACCTTCCTAGATCCCATAGTCCAGGAGTTCCCAACCCCTGGGCTGCAGCCTGTTTGAAACTGTGTTGCGTGAGTAATGGACAAATGTGCCCACACGCATGAAGCTCTACTCACATATGCGGTGGGTCCTTGCGCTTGCGTATAAAGCTCCATTAATGCTAACAGAGCGCACACCACACCCGCCGCTTGTACCAATCGAGCTGTGTGCGCTTGTGAGCACCTGCCACTTCCATGCCCCCTCCCATGCCATGCCACCAAGGTGGAAAGGTTCAGAACCGCGGATGTAGTCCCAATGTTTTCCATGGGCTTTACTTTTTTCTTGTTTCAATGTAAAACTGGAAATTGGACATGGTACATATTAGAATTGAAATATGGATCTTACACATCTACATTAATAGATGTCTGGAATAAATGTAAATATTGTATTCACCTAGGGACTGAATTTTATTAATACACTGCATATTACATACGTGACTGGGATATTGATTCAGAAATCTCCTGGTGGTTCTTAGGGATAGTCATGACTATTCCTTAATTGCAGCTAAATTTGGGGTCTCACAGGAGGAAATTATGGCAGCAGCACTGTAAGTTAACTTTCTCTCTTGTAAGTTATGCATCAGCATTGATTCTGAACTTTTTCCGAAAGTTCTTTTTCAGACATAAGTGACCTAGTAATGATTTGTATCCAGCTGTCTTTAATTTTGTAATCTGTTATTTACTTTCCAATATTGTTATGACACCTGAAGTTCTAGTAAGTACCTATTTTGTGATTTACTGATAGCATGAGAGTGTTGGATATATCATCAGCAAATTTTATGTGCAGACTACAATTTTTTTAAAAAAATATGCCATGTTCCTTGGAAGAAATGTGTGTCTGCAATAGACTATTATAGAATGTTCACATCTGTTTTGAATCTATTACATTTTTTAATGTTTGATTAAGCTTAACAGAGAATACTCATCCAACTCCCTTCTTCTGCACTTTGAGCGGCTTAACATATACATCTTATCGTGAGTTTTATTATTATTTCTATTTATTTAATCAATTTATATCACTGCTCCTTTCATATTCATGACTCTGATAAACTTACAATAAAATAGATAACTTCATAAACCAAATAGACTACAACAAATAAAAACACACAGCAGCCAAAATAATAAAATAACTGCCAATACAATCAGCATGGAAGTTCTGACACACACTGGGGGCCCAGACTTGGGTACAAAATGAATTTTCAAGGTCTTGAGGAAGGTCAGTAGGCTCCAGGTTGGGACCAGTCCAATCTCCAGAGGGATGATAGGCTAAAGAGCTGGCATCAAGGTAGAAAAGGCTTTCCTGATAGATCGAGTAAGATCTATTCTTACTCGATGTAGAAAAAATGGGAAGTGAGGGTCCCGTAAGTAACCCAGTACCAATCCATGAATGGCTTTAAACGTGACTCCCAACACCTTGAATTGTCCCTGGAAACATAGTGAAAATCAAGGCAGCTTACAGAACAGTAGTACCACATGCACCAAACAGCCAGCACTTTTAACTGCCCATGCCATCATATTCTGCACCAGCTGAAGTTTCCAAATAATCCTCAAGGGCAGCCCCATGTAAGGCACCTTGTAGTAGTTCAGTCTGAAGTCTCACTTTAATAGGCTTTCCCCTATAATCTTTCCCCTATAATCCTTAAACCTAAAGCAATGTACAACTTTAGATGTAAACAAATAAACAGAAACTTTACAGAGTTTGTAGAATTGTTATTCCACCAATTCAAAATCACTTTCATTAGATAGCCATGCACTTTTAAGACAAGCAATAGCAGTAGACTTATATACCGCTTCATAGGCCTTTCAGGCCTCTCTAAGCGGTTTACAGAGAGTCAGCATATTGCCCCCAACAATCTGGGTCCTCATTTTACCCACCTCGGAAGGATGGAAGGCTGAGTCAACCCTGAGCCGGTGAGATTTGAACCGCTGACCTGCTAATCTAGCAGTAGCCTGCAGTGCTGCATTTAACCACTGCGCCACCTTGGACAAGGACATTATAACAATATAAGGATAAATTAATATCATTATAAAATAATAATTTCATACAAAATAATATGCAATTATAACAGAAAATATGTTGAATATTTTTAAATAACTTTGTCTATAAACCTTACATGCTTTACACTGGTATTTCTCTATCAAGCAATGATTGTAAGTCCTGGATTTTAGTTTCCACCATATGAAGTCTCTAATGACTTTTTTTAGAAGCAATCATTAGTTTGATTTTCATCTACAGGAAAATTATTACTCAAATAAGCAATCTTCACAATGGTCTACATTACTTCCTGTTCTTTCTAAACAAAGTTAAAAATGTCACATAGTAATCTGCAAAGATTGGATGCAAATATACCACATAATATTCTGTTGTGGACAAAAGTATCCATGCTTCCAATACATCACAAGTCCCCCCCCCCTCTCTAGTCGTCTTGCATATACATTGGATGTCCCAAAAAGATATCTGCTGATTTTGAAAGCGCTATGTGAATAGGTGTATGTGTTTGTTAAAAGTGCACCTCCTGAATTAGGGCACTCTGACTCTTCAAAAGCCAGATTCAATGAACTGTGAAGAAAAACAAACCATTCATCTCTGTGAAAGATTCATGAAGAAATAGCAGTGACATCCAAGTCTCAATGACCCATAGAAAGTCCAAATTCAAACTTGTTGATTTGCATTATAATGCTATATATGGTGTTCGCCTATAAAATGATGCAAAATAACCCAATTCCCTTGTTTAAAAGGTTTAGTTGTTTTGAAGGGCAATCTATATAGCCTATTAGGCTAAACATATATATATACCCACCCACCCCCAAATGTGTTGCTCACAATGTTCTTCTCTAGTCACATGAAGATCAGTTAGTAGATGATGGCCAGATGATCCAAGGCTCTCTTTTCTTTATTAAAATTTAAGATCACTTAAAGAAGAATAAACTAGATTCCTCACTATACAGGTAAATCTCAACCTACAACCATTCATTTAATAAAGGTTTGAAGTTATGATGGAGTTTTAAAAAAACATATAGTCCTCGCACTTATGACTATCATGATCATGTGATCAAAATTCAGGCTCTTGGCAATCAGCACTATTTACAAAATTTGCAGTATCCCAGGGTCATGTGATCACCATTTCCAACTGTCTGTGATGACCCGGGGCGTGGCACAAAGGCAAAACAGCCAGAGAACCGATATGAGTCCCTTTATTAACACCAACTGTGCCCCCAATGTCCTGTTTACTCTCCGGTCTGGAGAAAAACTCTTCCACAAACCTGTTAACAGCCTTTGGCTGAAATTACTCCAGTCCCAATGTTGTAAGCAGAAAATTTCAAACTATAAAGCCAACGTGGCAAGATAAGGTAATTAATCCTGCAGGGCAAGCAAGATAAGGAATTCCAGAAATGAAGTAGCACGGCAGTAAATCAAACCAGTTGGGAGGATGCCAGGAACTCAGATAATGCAGCTAACACAAGATGAACTCGGCATTTGTTCCCGACAACTGCACCTCCCATTTGCCTATCCTTCAAACTCCATCCCCAGGTGTGCCTTGTGAAGGGAATCGGGGCCTTTTTCTTCCTCGTACACCACGCAACCCACATTGCTCTCTTCTGCGTTCTTCCCTGCATGCCCTAGGATGAAGGGGTGGGCCTTGGTCTTTATCCCCTCTCCCTTGTTCTACCTCTCCCCTGCACTGCCAAGTCTGATTCTGCCCTTCCCCAGTCTCCTCCACAGACAACAGAGCCAATCTCTCGCCCTCTGTCAGCTGTTCGTCTTCCATCTCAGAGTCAGACTCCAATGGAGGCATGACACTGCCCCAGAGGGTTTCTCCCAAGCAAAGTCAATGGGAAACACTTGGTTTGTTTAACGACCTTATGATTCTCTTAACAACCATGGCAAAAAGGTTGTAACATCAGGGGTGACTCGTGTAACAACTGCATTGCTTAGTGACAGAGGTTCCAGTCCCAATTGTGGTTGTAAATCAAGGATTACTTGTAATTCAGCAGCCGTACCAAACATCAGTGGATATCTGCATCTGATGCTTAATGCTTTAAAAACATGGACTCTCAGAATCCAGAAACATCACTAAGTTCATTGGGAAGGAGGAGACTAAACTCTTCCTGTTCAAAGCTCTCTTCATTGGGTCACTGGAAAAAAGAGGAAAGTGGTAGAATTCGGTTTGTATCCCCACTGTGAAAATCTGAAACGTTAGTAGCTTCAGTTCCAGTACTTGTATGTATTATTATAATGAATTCAGCTAACACATCATTCCCACCGCTGTTCAGAGGTGGTATTCAGCAGGTTCTGACCAGGTCTGGAGAGCCGGTAGCGGAAATTTTGAGTAGTTCGGAGAACCATTAAATGCCACCTCTGACTGGCCCTGCCCCCATCTATTCTCTGCCTCCCAAGTCCCAGCTGATTGGGAGGAAATGGGGATTTTGCAGTAACCCTTCCCTGTCATGCCCACCAAGCCACACCCACCAAGTCATGCCATGCCCACAGAACCGGTAGTAAAAAAAAATTGAATCCCACCACTGCCACTGTTGCATGAAGAGACAAAAGGGGGCAGCTCTAACTTTAGGCACAATGAGGTAACTGTATCAACTCAGAAATGTTGTAAGCTGGGGAGGGTCACTATTAAGAGATCTTCTGGCCATCCCTCCTGAACATTCCTTCCTCACAGTCTTCATCTTCTGCTGGTGGACTGATCTGTATGTGGACACATATCTTACACCATATCTAAATTAACCTGCTGCTCTGAGACATAGCAAAAGACACTGCCACTGTGGATGCTTCCATCCTGAATAAAACATGTTTTTATATAGGTTTGTTTTTTGTATATGAAAGGGGAGAGGGGACATAATCTTATCCTTTGCTTAAGCCTAAAAACAGTCTTAGCCAACCCTGAAAATAGGGCTTGCTTTTCTATTACTAGTTTACTACTCAGCTTTGGAGAGAAAGCTACAATATGCATACTATGAAGAAATAATGTACTTATCTTTGAACTTTTTCAGGTTACACACACAGGTATTGTTTAACATCCCAATACCCTTCTGTAACTTTCTCCTTCAGGAATGTTGCTTTTCAAGCAATCAGATAGAATCATGCCAATTCTGATTGAACCTATTGAAGAGTTATTGTAATAACCCTAGAAATCCAGGACATGACTCTCACTTATACAGGTCCAGTACTTCATTGAGATCTGGTGTTCTTACTAGTTCACATTAGCCTACTAAGGTGGAACTGAAAAAAGCCACTTTCAAGTGTAAACCTTGAGAAGTTGATTGATCCTTTGCCTCTCCTCACAGCCTGCATTTCTCTCTGTACACACACACACACACACTTCAGACCTGACCTTGAGACTTCAAACAGGATTTTGTCAAATATTAAAAGTAAGCCGAGGATTCTTTGAGTTTGCCTTGAAATTAGCCAATTCATCATCTTAGCAGTCCCCGCTTGGAAATTATATACTTTCAAATTGTGTTCTGGAAAGTACCTTGCTTTGCAGGACAGGAGGAAAGTAACATGCTAAACAGGTTATCTGGCCAAGCCTTTAAACAGGATTATAAAGAACAGCTTTTCCTCTTGGCTTAACAAAAACTAAAATACTTGAAAAATATTTGATTGCGCTTGGCCTCAGTTTTGCGAATTAGTTTCCCCCAGCTGGTTGTAAATCCCCAAGAAATAATAAAATACCCACTACTGACACCACATAACAATACTATTTACATTAGTTGTCTGCAATTCATCCAGCAAAAATGAAAACCAGCAGCGAAAGTTCATACTATCAATTCTGGAGTAACATATGTACAAACAAGGGACAATTATACTGCCCTGAAACTTCCACTGACTTCATTGAGATGTCTTGAGTCAATTAGTTTGTGCTTATTTTTATCAATTAACAACCTAAGATTTAAATATAGATTTAAATGTCTAATGCAGATAGTCCTCAACTTACAACGATTCATTTAATGACCATTCAAAGTTATAACAGCACTGAAAAACACAACTTATGACCGTTTTTCATAGCCATGAACTTTTCAGCATCCCCATAACCATGTGATCAAAATTCAGATGCTTGGCAACTGGTTCATATTTATGACCATTGAGGTGTCTTAAGGTCATGTGATTATCTTTTGCAACCTTCTGACAAGCAAAGTCAATGGGGAAGCTAGATTCACTTAACAGCGGGTTACTAACTTATCAATTGCAGTGATTGACTTAACAACTGTGACAAGAATGGTTGCAAAATGGGGCAAAACACAATTAACAAATGTTTCACTTAACAGAAATTTTGGGTTACATTGTGGTCATAAGTCAAGGACTACCTGTATTAGATTTTCTACTTTCTGGGGGAGGGAGCATTTGAGAGTTTCTTCTCATTATTTAGACTCTTAAAATAAGTAAAGTTTTAAAACCTCTCTCTCTCTTACAGAATGGAAATTTAAAAAAGAATATAAAGAGAATGATTATGGAGCAAATAAAATACAGTTTATTATATTTCCAAACAGTAATCTACAAGAAGTAATAATATTGGCAGTTTGCAAGCATAACACTTCTCATTAATTTTGGGACAGGAAGATCTAAGGCACCTGTCAGTGGTTAGGATCTTGCAGGTTTCTTTGTATGTATTCTATTTGTATTTACTTATATTTGTATTAAGCTAAAATGCCTTGTATTTGCTTAGACTAAAATGCCAATTGGGCAAAGCCATGTGAAGTGAGTGGGTGGCATATTGTAATGTTAACTGAGATTCTTCTATTTGAGTTGAGGTTTATTAAACAAGTTCCATCCAGTCTCCAACCTATCCTTTCCTGGGAAACCTTTGAGAAGTTGGTCAACTTATAAAGAATCCTAAAAGTAGATTACCTAGATCTTTTCAGGATGTCAAACATGAGATGGAAATAGTATTGTTTATGCTAGAATTTTGTTAGGACCTGGAAGAAAAAGTACCTTCTCCTGGTCTTTCAAATCTCTCAACAACATTAAAAATCATTGTCCATTATATTATTGTGGCCCATCTAAAAATACTTGGGGGTGTAAACACTGTTCTTCAATAGTCCAAATCCAACCTGAGTGGCCAATTCCAGTTGCAAACAAGGAGAGAAGCAATCAAGCCTGCTGTTGCTCCACCCCTAATGTGTTCTTCTTAGCTTTAATTTATCAACAAGTCATCTCCAATCGGGTGTTCAGAAACACTGACACTTCTCTTCCCAACTTCCCCACTGACTACATCCTCAAGATGGAGAATGCCCCCCAAAATTCAGGAAATCGGAGTCAGCACACTTAGTTGAGAGGGTTACCTTATTTTCTCATAATAGTGCTTAATATTAAAGCAATTTCTTAAATAACAGAATGTAAACCTGCCCAATCAGTATTAGAAATATATATATATATAGATATATAGATAGATAGATATTCTATATCCTATATAGGATATAGAACTATATAGTAGGATATTTCCTATTGATTTAAATGTCCTTTCGGTTATTTTGATTATAATGTTATGACAATGGGGTGGCCTGTAAAACTTGCAACAAATCTTAATACACTTCAGACAACAAAGCTATAATTATCTAAAGTCTTAAAAGACATCTTACTTCATATTCTAGTTTGAAAATAATGTTTGCATGCCACCTATCAAAAAGAAAAGCAACCTCCGGGCCTCCCTCCGAAGATAAAATTCTGTCTAGGGATTAACAGGGACTAGAAAATTAGAAAACTTCCCTTGTCTGCTTCTCCCTCCCCCCCCCCCTCTTATAAACCAGTTTCTTCCTTCCACCTCATCCCTCCAGGGAACCAGGAAAGGATTGAAGGAGAAATCCTTACCTCACCCTAGGTCTGGCTAACTTAAAAAAAAGGGGGGGAAGGGGGGGAGTAAACAAACACACCTTTGGGAGTTTGTAGCTCAGCCAAGCTGAAATAAGAGGCTAGGAGTTTATGATTGTTAAATGTTTATACCCTGTATTTGCTCTGGGAGGTTGGGGGGGGGAAGGGTGGGAGGGGATGTGGGATTGGGGGGGAGGGATAGAAGGGTAAAGGTATACAATTGTAAAACGTATAAAACTTTTTAATTTAAAAAAATGAAATAAGAGGCTAGGAAGCTACCAGTCAATTCCAGGATTGAAATAAAATTGAACTGTAGCCAAAAGAAGATTAGGTTCCACATAACACATCCCCCCCCCCAGTTAAAAAGAGATAAAACACATGCAAAAAAAACCCTATATGCAATGCTAAGTCAGTTTCCAGCCTTGCCTGTGGGTAACCTCTTCATCCAGGACTCCAGCTAACTCTCCAAAAAAGAAAAAAACTCTTCTGGGCCAGAAGCCTGACAGTCTCTCCCCACCCCCCCGCCGCCCCACTGTATTGGCCCACAGGGATCAGGTGACTCCTTCTGGGCACATGGTTGGCTTGTGATTGTATGGGCTGTCTGCTGCCACTACACTAACCTAACAAATGCAATTTTATTTCTAATTATTTTCTATTAACTGATAAGACAATATATGTGTGGCCCCACTCAGAACAAATATGTGGAAACTGTACTGAAGAACTGTTAAAACCATAATTTTGTTTGTATTCTGCAGAGGAAGGGGCAGTAGAAATGAATATTAATATATTCAGATTGCTATATTTTGATATGTGCTATTAGAAATCCACTATTAGTCAAAGCCACTAGACTAGAATGGATGCCTACTCCAAATCACTTTACTGAGGAAAGATTTTCATATCTAAATATTTAATATATTTATAAGCTATAAGAATACTGTCTATGTTTAAACGTGATAAGTAAAATTAGTGTAGAGAAACTTACAGAAAAGTCTTTTATTGCGCAGTTCCCTCTGTCTCATTCATTAAATTTGGAGCATGGATGTGAGGGGGTGGATCTTTCTATTTATAACATCTTGTACGTTTCCCCCCACCATTCACTGGATTATTTCACCATTAAAAATCAAATAGATCAAGTTGGAATAACGACATTGTCTTTGACTGGCAAGGTTAAGAGATTAGAAGTCAAAATGACAAACTTAAAAGAAACTACCCAGTCACTATATGGTTTACAAGCCACAATGATTGAGCACATATTGTAGTATGCCATTATAAAAGCATAGTAGTTAAGATTATACCAACAAAAGGGCCACAATCTAACCATCATTGAATTGCGAGAACTAATGCTCCTTCTCTTCCAGTTTAAGTCAAATAGCAAAGAAGTTTGCTTGAGTTTTCCTCAAATTCTGAAACTAATCTAGTAAATGCACATAAATAATTGCTACACTCTTTGATATTTCCAATCATTTTTGCTTCATGTTCAGCGTGGATTTAATGCATCTCTACCTTCCATAATCCTGTATGTGAGTCTTATCAAATGTATATTGCAAGCATGAGGATATTATATCAGGTACTTACTGACCGAAGAACCTCTATGCCCTTAAAATAACTTACCTCCATAAAAAAAAGAATATTACCTTTTGGATCAGATCAATAGCTTAGTCTACCTTATATAGGTAATCCTCAACTTACAACCAATCATTTACTGGCCATTCAAAGTTACGATAGGACTGAAAAAAGTGACTTACAATCAATCCTCAAAGTTACGACTGCTATAGCATCCTTCTAGTCATGCAATCAAAATTTGGGTGCTTGGCAACCAGCATACCAACAGGTGGGAGCATCCCAAGATTTTGTGATTGGCATTTGCAATCTTCCCAGCCAACTTCCAATAAGCAAAGTCATAAGGGGAATCTTGATTTGCTTAACAACCCCATGATTCACTTAACACCTACAGTGATTCACTTAACAACCATGGCAAAAGGGATCATAAAATGGGTGTGACAGTGGTGAAATTCAATTTTTTCTACCGGTTCTGTGGGCGTGGCTTGGTGGGTGTGGTGTGGTTTGGTGGGAATGCCTTTGTGGGCATGGCAGGGGAAGGATACTGCAAAATCTCCATTCTCACCCCACTCTGGGGCCAGCCAGAAGTGGCAATTGCTGGTTCTCCGAACTACTCAAAATTTCCGCTACCAGTTCTCCAGAACCTGTCAGAACCTGCTGGATTTCACCCCTGGCTGTGACTCATTTAACAACTGCTTTGCTTAGCAAAGAAAATTCTGGTCCCAATTGTGGTCATAATTTGAGGACTACTTATACTGTACCCAAATTTATGCAGCCATTTTAAAAGAACTGAATTAATTTGAAAAGGACAGATTTTAGGGGAGAGCTAAATAGATTCCATTGGCAAGCACTCCATAGTTGGAATGCAGATTGTAAGATTTTCTTAGACTGAGGCTTTGTAAATAAAGGTCCAGAAGTCATCCCCTGATCTTGATCAGAAACCAAAACTTGCCAGGTAAATCAGTAGTTGCCCTATTAAAAGTTTCAAGGGAATGGCTTGCTCTAATAAGGCCTGTAGATGAATTCAAGATTTAGAAGTTTCTCTATCGAATCCAACCCTACTAAGCTGTATGCTAAGCTTGAAAAGTATGAATATATCCTGGTCTGAAGGTAAAGTGAAGTTTGTGTTTCAGCACAGGTTTATGTATCTGAGTGTTTTTGTGTGCAAATATACCCATTTGCATGTGACACTATGAAAATTTAAGAAAAAGATGAATTGGACTCAGGGGAAAGTGTCTGTGCAATGGAGAAATCCTGGTGTGGCTTCCAGAAGACTTAACCCAGTGTTTCTCAATCTTGGCAAGTATTAAAGAGGCGTGGACAGAGGCTGCCTAGGGAATTGTGGAAGCTGAAGTCAATGCCTCTTAGAGTTGCCAAGATTTGAGAAACACTGCTTTAACCAATAGTCTCCTGTATTCGACATAACTTTGCAACTCTCCTTTCTTGGATTATGAGGTTGCTTAAGAGAAAAGGCGATAAATGTGAATGGATGGAGGGGCTGATTTCCACATCCCAGTTTCACAACTTTTTTTTTTGTAAGATTGTGGGAATGTTTCATATCAAGGGATGTAAAATGACTTAAATCTGTCAACTGCTGTGCTATGGTGTCCACTTCATATAACATATAATTGGCAGTACAGACCTTTTAAGCATTTGCTGCCAGTGGCTGGAAACGACTTCAAGAATAATACTCTGCATTTGCATCATCCTCCGGATGCATATACATGCAAGAATCCAGAGTCATTCATACACATTTTCAGACATGCCTTAAAGCATTTGGCATCTATAGAAATTGTATATCTGACTAAGACTTCAAAAGATCATTACTCATTAGTTCATGAGAAAGCAATGTAAGTGTCTCAATGCTGATCTCAGAGCAGTTACGTATGATTAAAGTTATTATTTTGTATTTTAGAACAGAAGAAATATATAAATGCTAAGCAAAGGTTCCTTTTTTGAAGAGGCAACTGGACTTTCTGTTTTTTCTTTGAAGGCGTTTCACTTCTCATCCAAGAAACTTCTTCAGCTCTGGCTCTTTTTAAAGAGCCACTTTGATCTAGTGGTTAAGGCACCAGGGGACTGTGAATTATAGTTCTGCCTTATGCATGAAAGTAACCTTGTGCAAGTCACTTTCTGTCAGTCCAACCCACATAATTTGGTTGCTGTTTTGGGGAAAATTGGAAGAGGAGGGAATGTTAGGTATGTTTTGTGCCTTGTTTTATGTATAAAATATATAAAGGGTGTGTGTGTGAGAGAGGGGGGGAGGGAGAGAGAGAGAGAGAAAGAGAAAACAAGAGAAAGAAAGAAAGAAAGAAAGAAAGAAAGAAAGAAAGAAAGAAAGAAAGAAAATTGTGCTCCAATTTTCTGCATGTCTTTCCCAAAATAAGACCTACTGAATTCTGTGCAGTTCATCTCTGAGGCTGAAATATAAATGTTACCTAATATAGGCCTTGACATGGGCAATGATAAGCTCTTGTGTACATATTATGTCATAATTATATCATGCAACATTCCATTCTTTCCTCTTTCATTTAACTTAGGCAGATCAAAAGACGGATGCTGTGACTTTCTTTTTTTTTTTTTTAGTGAACCAGCCACGATAGTGCGATAATGAATGTAGCAACAAATGAAGAAAAAAATCTACCTAATTTGTGAACCTATCTTTTATTTTCAATCAACTTGCAGAAAGTAGAAAGAGGCCATCCTAATTTGACATTATGTTGGCAGGCCCGGCAGGCCCAATCAGAAGTGTCTTTCATTGTGCAGAGGAACACAAAGGGCACTCTGTTTGAGCAACTCAAAAAAGAAAGCTAAAATCTTGCAGGCCACTCCCCATGTCAAAGGCTTGATCTGGATGCATGGAGGAGACTTACTGATTACAGAAGCATATAACAATCAGTTAATAGAACTTTAACTTCGTTAAATTTCATCAAGCTTCTCCTATCCCCTTACTCACTCCCATTGCTTGGCTAGTCTTTCCAAATTTCATTATTCCCAACATTTCTGCATAGAAGAAAGAGGAAAACCTGGAGCCTACATATTTTTTTTAAGTATCCTGCTGGACGGTGACCCCTTTGCATACCTGGGTTAGCTTTATATTTTGCAGGGCGTTCTTTAGCCAAAATAAATAAAAATCTTTAGCCAAAATAAAAAGGTGACAGGGTGGCAGATGTCATTTAGGGTATTAGAAAATGATGAGGAGAGAAACGTACGCCTGGAGTACAAATGGCCCATATTCATACAATGGTAAAAATGTGAACAATGGGTATAGTTCCCAGTTGATTGTTCAGTATAGCTTCAAGAATCCTAAATTATTACTGTCAATCTAGTGTGTTTGTTTGTATATTAGATGGCATGGGTTTGTTTGTTTGTTTGTTTGAACAACAAGTCTGGTTTTATTATACATTAATTGACTGTTCTTTCCACCGGAGGTTCCTATTATAAAATCACAGCCTGAAGCACTTCTTTTAAATCTTTAATTGCTTGTCTAAACTGAATTTTCTTAAAGCTCTGCTTACATCTGCACACATAAGGAATTTACCATAAAAGGGGTTGAAAATCCTTGTTGCACTCTCCCTAAAAGAAAAGAAAAAAGCACTCACCCTTTATTAAGGAACAAGTCCTACTAGACAAACCAAAGTAAATAAAACTACAAAAACAAATAAGAAGAACATTCTCACCGAATGTTGTGGAACACTCTGTTAAAAGTTTACTTCTGCTTTACCTCCATGGGAAATCCATTTAAGACTTCTTTATTTTAAATCCCCTATCAGCAACAATTCAAATTCCCATGCAAACAAGCTGAGATCAAAAACAGTTCCTCCAAATACATTCTTTATTCTATACACAGACACACACAAAACAAACAGTGGATAATTATTTGTCACATTGACACTTTTTGTTCTTGCAGTTCAAATACAATTCTCGAATAATAGTCTCTAGCTGCAGCTGTAGGTATCTCAGCCAGCAGAAAAGTACAGCAAACTTTGAATGAAACCATCTTCTTTGAGGTGGTTTTAAATCTGTCATCTGCCAGACACCAGAAAATGTCCTAATTTCCCCCTTCCCTTTGTTGTTTGGTATATATTTTATGATAAAACAGAATTACCAGTAATCAGAGTATAAAATTCACCGAGTCCAAACACTCTCTGTGGGGATTGGGGGGCTCACTACTTCCTCCTTCTTTGCTTAACAAAGTCCAACTGCTGAATATGACATCACTCCCAAGAGCTTGGGACTTCCAAAACATATGCTGACATGCATTCAGAATAAATGGTCTAAGCAGGAAAGAGGAGAGCGAAGGAGAAACAACGCAAGAGGAAAGAAGCAAGAGAAACACAAAATGGAAAGTTTTCATTACCTGATACAGAACAGACTTTCTTTTCCATGCCATGCTTGATTTTGTAATTCCCAGACCAAAAAATAATAATAATAAAAATTGCCCTATTAACAAGAGGGACTGGACGGCTGAGTTGGGAGTCAAATACCTGCTGTGATTCCCACAGCTCCTTCACATGACCTTTCGCAGAGCAGAATTTATCCAAAATGATTGCCCAGAGAGAGGGAGAAGGAGAGAGAAAAAGGGAGAGTACACAGACTGGCTGGTTAGTTGTCATGGAGATCATTCTCCCTCACCCTTTCTCTCACACATGCTCCCTTGCTTTCTGCACAGTCTCTCTCTCTCTCTTTCTCACACACACACAAGTTATACTGAGCGTCACCGCTTTGGAAGCCACCTATGAACCAGCACTTTTTTTTAATGCAATCTGTCCCTCCTCCCCGATTCCTCTCAAGGAAAAAAAAGAATTTTTTTTTAAAAAAACCGTGGTCTGTAATTGATTATTACAGATTAGGAGAGATAAAATGTTTTCAGCAAGTGACGTAGTGTAGACAGAAGGGGGCAGGGACAAGCTGCATTGCTAAAACGTATTATGCAATAAAATAGGAGTTGCCTGCTGTTGAGTCACTGAAGGTGCAAGCATATGTGGCCTACAACATGACAAATCTGGCATTTCTAACTTTGACATGGATTGGAAACACAATAGTAAGAATCTCAAGGTTAAAAAAAAGCTACTGTTGCAGCAAGACGTACCTTATGGCTTAACTCCGGGTTTGTTTGGTTTTTTTGTGTTGTTGTTGTTGTTTTGCAGGGCCCTTAATGTCTGCAGATCTTCCTTGTCATCAAGCCAAATATCCGGTATTCTTTCATCCTTCTGGAGTTAAAAAGAAGTTCAGGAATGAGATCACCTTGTGAAATAGGATGCAATCTTTTCTCTTAAATGTTTTTGTTGCTTCCAGGAGTCAATGTACAATACCTCAAATGATAGCATCCCAAGTTCACATCTCTTTGCTTTGGCTACAGCTGGTTGTATTTGTCATTTGTTCAATTAACAAAAAGAAGTGCACCTGGATATGCATGCAACAAATCCCAATGTTGTCGGATTCAGCCACTTAAAACCATTTCATCAGACGTGACCAAAATAAACTCTCTTTCTTTTTTTTAACTCCTCAGTAGACAGCAAATGTGCATCTCTTTGATAAGCTTTCTAGTTTTAAATTTTGTCTTCACCAATGGATTGGTTTTTGTTAAACAGAAACCCTGATATTTGAACATATAGTCAGTACAAAGGTTATTAAAGTGGCATAATTACTATTAGTTTGATTTAGTTTTTTTCAGGTATTTCATAGAGTTGTACCCACTACTGACTTGGGTACTAGATACCCTAAGATATACAAGATTCTAGTTCTTTGGATAAGGCTTACTCTATGAGGAGGAGAAGAAGAAGGACCCTTTCCACTATTAAGATAATCAAGTAAGACTTTGATAGATAATAAGGATAACATAAAACCAGCAAGACTGAAGACCTAGCTCAAATCAAACAATGGGCCCACTCTATCAGGATACACAGCATAAATACACAAAACATATTTTGAAAGCATATTTTAGGTGTAGCAAAACTACAATTTAAAAGCCTGAAATGTTCCTTTGGAAAAAAAATAGAAAACAATTAGAAATATAAGTATATATTCACACACACACACACATACACACACACACACATCTGTATAATGTTAAAGGAACTATTAAATTTATGATTTGTAAAAATACTTGAGATTTCCAAGGTGCGATGTGCTCAGTCAGAAATTCTGAGCAGGAAACTAATGACATGAATTAGCTCTTCAGTTCCTAGGCTTACAACATACTTTTCCAGGAAAGCTCATGACTTTGCTAATTCTTTCAACTTATCAAACAAAGGTGAAATAATATTGAACATAATACTTGAAGATTGGTACATGATGTATACCTTTGCTATTTTTCACCTCCATTGTCTAGTTCTGTTTCCTTCAGGAACCTAGATTAATTTAAAAAGAAAAAAACTTGTTGAATTTTACTTGAAGCTCTTCCTTGTTGAAAATAAACCTAAGGACTGAATAAGTCTATAAGACTGGATTCCCAAAAAGGCCATTATGTGCAGTATTCCCGAGAAAAGGCCACCATAGAAAGTTTATTTCAATAGAGAACATGTATGATGATGATCATCTGCTGTTCAATAATTCTCATATTGGCCAAAGGTGAGACTCTGGACATAGTCATTTTGTTCTATGAGTAGAACCCCCAAATTAAGGGCTGCTTTTTCAGCAGCAGAACAATTTTGGTCATATTCAACATAGGGACTATGCCCAAACTTGATGGATTCTGGACAAAAAGCAACTCTGTCTTGTTAGAATAAAACTTTAGCTTGTTTCGTCCAATTCAGCTTTGGGTAAAAACATCTATTGCATCTCCTCTCCAGCCAGAATGAAGATATACATCTAATTATCTTCTTCCAGGAATCCTGTCACATCCTTGGAGTCTACACAATTAAAAGAATGCTGGATAGACAGTCAAATATGTTATCCAAT
Source organism: Thamnophis sirtalis (assembly GCF_051295495.1). Classification (NCBI taxonomy): domain Eukaryota; kingdom Metazoa; phylum Chordata; class Lepidosauria; order Squamata; family Natricidae; genus Thamnophis; species Thamnophis sirtalis. The sequence continues at coordinate 83,265,287 of NW_028261381.1, forward strand.
TTATCCCTTATCTCTGCTTTTAAAAAAAATCTAAACTAGAGCAAATGCAAACAACTTTATCAGTAAACTGTCTTGCAAACATGTCTCAGCAGTCTGGGGGTTGGGATTGTGGGGAACATCTCATCTGTCCATTCCTAGTAGGACATTGGCCACTTGCCAGTCAGCATTCACCCATGTAATGTGATAACAAAGAAGTCTTAAATTGATGAATATAAGGATGAGAGCAATCAACCAATGGAACAACCTAAGGATGAATCAATGAATCAACCTAAGGATGAGAGCAATCAATCAGTGGAATAGCTTGTCTTCTGGGTGCTCCATCACTGCAGCTTTCAAAAAGAAACTGGATAACTATTTATCTGAAATAAAATAGGGTCTCATGCTCAAGCAGGGGCTTAGACTAGAAGACCATCAAATCGCCCTTCCAACTCTATTATTCTATACAGGTAGTCCTCGACTTACGACCCACATTGAGCCCCAAGATTTCTGTTGTTAAGTGAGACATTCGTTAAGTGAATTTTGCCCCATTTTATGACCTTACTTGCTTCAACTGTTAAGTGAATCACTGCAGTTGGTAAGTTAGCACCCGGGTTGTTTAGTGAATCCGGCTTCCCCATTAACCTTGCTTCTCAGAAGGACATAAAAGGGGATCTCATGTCCCTGGGACACAGCAAAGGTCATAAATATGAACCAGTTACCAAGCATCTGAATTTTGATATGCTGAAAAGGTTGTAACTGTGAAAAACAATCATAACTCACCTTTTTCAGTGCCATTGTAACTTTGAACGGTCACTAAATGAACTGTTATAAGTCGAGGGCTACCTGTATAGATACTCCTCGCTTAATTTTGGGGGGGGGATCCTATTATATATATAGCAATAGCAGTTAGACTTATATACCGCTTCATGGGGCTTTCAGCCCTCTCTAAGCGGTTTACAGAGTCAGCATATATTGCCCCCACAGTCTGGGTCCTCATTTCACCCACCTCGGAAGGATGGAAGGCTGAGTCAACCTTGAGCCGGTGAGATTTGAACTGCTGAACTGCAGATAGCAGTCAGCCAAAGTGACTGCAGTACTGCACCCTAACCACTGCACCACCTCGGCTATACATATACATATATATACATATACATATACATATACATATACATATACATATACATATACATATATATATATATATGTGTGTGTGTGTGTGTGTGTGTGTGTGTACACACACACACATGTGTACGTGTACGTATACGTATACATATACATATACATATACATATATACATTGAGGCGGCAAAAATGACTGAGGTGAAATGGCAACTTAACAGAAACCTTTATTAACACGCTAACAGCAACTCCAGAACTAGGCAAAAGAACAGTTCCCGCTTGACAGCTTTTATACCCCGAGCTGTCAACAGGAGGGCCAATCAGAATGCGCTAATCTTCCTGCTCTGGCTTCGCGGCTTGGCCAATCAGGAATGACTGTGCGCGGACACATCTCATGAAACAGGGACATAACAGATCCCACGCTTATTATTTTTATAAGTCAGTCAACTGGCAAGCATATCTAATACTCCTTCCTTCTCCTATTTTCTCCACAAAAGCAACCCTCTGGGATGGGATGGGATGGGATGGGCAGAGAAAGAGTGAATGGCTTTCATGCTTAAGGAGGTGGGACTACAACTCACAGTTTTCTGGCCTGTGCCTTTTCCATCAGACCAAACTGATGTTATTGGAGCTGGAATTTCCAGCACTAAATAATGCTGTCGTAAAGTGCATGTCACATGACCATAACACTTCGCAGCAACAATCCTGGCCATCCTTGTTGCCCTTATCAATGAGAGAACCGTAGGTTGTTAAGCAAAGACTTCACATGAATAGGACTTGCAACTTCCTACCAGCTTCCAATAATCAAAATCAGTGGGGAAGCTGGCAGGAAGTTGCAAGTCCTATTCATGTGAAGTCTTTCCTTAGGCGGCTTGCAAGCAGGCCAGTGGACAGGTAAGTATTATGGAGTACATCTGGACAGAAGAAGGGATTCCAAGAGAGTAGTGTCAAAAGAAACAGAAGTTGAATGCAGTGGAATGAATTACTTAAAAAGTTTGCTTGGTAAAATAAGACAAGATAGGAAAGAAGATGAATTGGAACTTCATGAATGCAAACTAAATATAGATGCAAGTGAATTGTGTCAAAGAAATGCTTTGAGATGTATTTGCTGCATAGACAATTTGAATGAGAGTCAAATTGAAAAACAAATACAGTATATAGAGGTAACATAAATGGTTCAGAGAAATCTGGTGGGTCATGGTTGAACCATGATTGAAGAGATCTGGGGGGAAAAGAGAGTGGAAAAGTTCTAACAAAAAGCTATGTGCAATATTAATCAATATATAGTAGTTGAAAAGACAGATAAAGTTTTAAGAGACATATAGTTAATTATGTCTGTGTACGCTAGGTATTTCCTTTCTCTTTTCCTAGAACTACTTACTCTCAAAGTGAACAGTGTGATCAATACCAGATATGTATTTCTGTTTTACTATCATTTTCATTTATATTTTGTTCCCCCCTTCAAGAACTCAAAAAGACATCTCTCTTTTTCTTCACAACCACCATTATATAGATAGAGGTAAGAATGTGTGACTGGTCATTCAGTGTAGCTCTTTAACTATCATGGCATCCTGCCATCTATCCATATTATAAAAATAAAATAATGTTAATTATACCAGCATCTCGTGCTATAGTATGGAAATACAAAGCATCCTTTTTTTCATGTTATTTGAACTCAAAAGGAATTTCTGCAAGAATTTCCGTTATGGCAGAAACCAATCAAAACCTTTTAAACTTTAAGACAAGGGCTTGGAGACTTCCTGTAAAAAGCAACTGGTTTCAATGTTGAAAGCTTTCGGCAATGAAGCCCTACAAACTCAAAGATTCGTACTAGGGAAGGAAAGCAGCAAGCTCAACACTCCCCCTCGTGGGAATGAAGCTGTAGCGCAGATGCTAAGTTCTAAAAGATCCCCTATGTTTCTGTTTGATTATTAATTCTGATATTATCACGCGGCCTCAAACCTTTCACACATCATCCAGCACTTTGCTAAGGAAAAAAAGAATACTGAGACTGCCTTTGAACCTTTCCTAACAGCATCTCATTGATCTAGCTTTCAGAGAAGACTGTCACTTAGAATTTCATTCCTCCATGAAATGTCCTGTCGAGTTACTAAAACTCTGCTGTCCCCTTTATTAATCAGAAATCTACTTGAGATTCCATTAGCAGCTAACTACTCAACCCCTGACACAAATACTCATCTCAAAATGAAAGGAACAGAAATTATTTTTGCTCTTAGACTGGAATGGGCAAATCTGCAGCCTTTCTCACAACTTTTGCTTTTCGGTAGTTGCAGCCTGTGGCTCTCCTTCCATCCCACCACTGGATTCTAAACTTACTTTGGGCAGCTCATAATATAATAATACCTAAAACCCAGCACACCGAAAAAAACTCAGATGAGACTTGGTCACTCATAGTATACAACAACATGGGCAAAGACACATCTGACAAGGGACTCCATCCATTGGGCAGTGTTGGACTTCAGGATTTGGTGATGTGGACTACAAACATAGGTATGATGCCCAAATGCCAGTGCTTGGGTATAACTTTAATGGCCACTGTGCCAGCTGCTAGTTAGGGCAAAGTGGCTTCATCAGGTAGTATGTGACAAGAAGTAGTAAGTTACTAGAGCAAATCTGTGCATTATGACGCAGGGGTATTGCAGGCTAATTTTGCTGACTGCCAGGAATTCAGTCCTGACTGGCTCAAGGTTGACTCAGCCGTCCATCCTTCCAGGTTGGTAAAATGATGAGCCAGATTATTGGGGGTGGGGAGCAATATTCTGACTCTGTAAACCACTTAGAGAGCGCTGTAAAGCAATGTGAAGCGGTATATAAATCTAAGTGCTATTGCTATTGCTATATGAGCCATACCATATCCTATAAACTGCATGCTGCCTTTGGTTCTGCGGAAAATGCTACCTATTCAATGGGCATTGCAGATAGGATACGAGAATGGTGTTGTTTGCTCCAAGCATGAAGAGGCCTGTCTTGGCCCTACTGAAGGCTTCTAGCAGCCTGGTGACAGTCCTGTTTTCCCAGCCTTGGAAGCCCATTGAACTGGATGATACATCACATCAGTCCATGAATTAATGAATAAACAACTGAACAGGTAAAACCGTGCAGTAATGTACTTCATCAAAGCCCCATGATTTATAGTACATAGTGTCTGGGTCAATATACCATAGTAAACCAAACAGATTTTATTATGCCTTAGTGCGATGTGCAAAGCTGAGTACTCAGTAGATTGTCTATTAATGCTTGTAATATATGCAGTTTTTTATAGTAGTATCATGGATTATTGTTATATGTCACAAAAAACATGAAAATATTTATGAATAATTAGTAGGCATTTAGGGGAAACCTCGTTACCATTGGAGATTCAGAAAACAACCCGGTTTTCTATCTCTTCCAGTCATGCTCTTGAAAATATAGTGATTGTCTGTACAGCCACAACTGACTCACTTCCACCTCCTGTCTAGTGATGTTAATCAAACTGAGTCACCTTCACTCATATTTTCTAAGATCTTCTTAGCTTCCACTGTGATTCTTCACTGGTGTTTTAAGGGGACTATAAACAATATTTTGTTGGGTTTAAACAGGGATGGGTTCGTGCCAGTTCTAACCTCTTCTATAGAAGAGGTTCCACAAATCTACAGTGCCGTTTAGAACTGGTTCCAGCTCCACCACCCCCCCCCGCTTGTCCGCACATCGTCAAGATGAAGAGCGAGAGGAGGAATTCTGGGAGTTGAAGTCCACAAGTCTTAAAGCTGTCAAGTTTGAACACCTCTGGGGGGTTTTTTTCTAAAGGGTTAGGGGTGCAAGGGTCTTGTAACTTGACAGCTTTAAGATTTGTGTGCTTCAATGTCAGAATTCCTGAGCCAACATGACTGGAGGAGGAATTCTGGGAGTTGAAGTCCAAAAGTCTTAAAGCTGTCAAGTTTGAACACCTCTGGGTTTTTTTTTCTAAAGGGTTAAGGGTGCAAGGGTCTTGTAACTTGACATCTGCAAGTTTGAACACCCCTTGGGAGTTTTTTCTAAAGGCTTAGGGGTGCAAGGGTCTTGTAACTTGATAGCTTTAAGACTTGCATGCTTCAAATGCCAGAGTTTCTGAGCCAACATTTGGTTGCTAAGCAAGAGCGTTGTTAAGTGAGTTTCACCACATTTTACAAGTTGGTCATGCCTACCCAGTCACATGGCTGGCAAGCCACTCCCACCCAGTCACATGGCTGGCAAGTCACTCCCACAAAAACAGGCTACACCTACAGAAGAGGTTCTAAAATAATTTGAAACCCACCACTGGGTTTAAAGAGGCATCATATCAAGGAAACCAACTCTACTCAAAGCTGATGCCAGGTCAAATATTTTGGATTTCAGTTTCCATATGAAACTTCCAAACTTACAACCACTGTTTTTTTTTTACTTCCTTGGCTGATAAATCAAATCTGAAGCATTTGCACAGCCTTGCTCTGTGTTGTTAAGACAAGCTGAGACAATGAGACTACTGAGGCAACAGATGTGTCATTTCAAAATACCCTGTTTCTTTGTAAGGCAATTCCAGCAAGATAGCCCAATCCAACTTTGCATTTGTAGGGCAAAGCAACTGTTGAACTGGTACTGTAAAAGAAAAGGCAGTGTCAGTCATGGGCTCATCTGAATCTTCTGAGTCAGAGGCTGAAGAGGCAGACCAGACAGTCAGCTTACAATTAAGCAATTAAGTACCTCCAGCAATTTCAAGAAACAACCTGAGCAGGTAAGGCTCTGAACAGATAATAATGGCTAGATTTGGCAAAAGAACTCAAACTGAAGAACATACCAATAGCAATGAAGGGTTGAGCAAAAGTGATCAGCAGAGGATTTTCAAAGAAGTCAACGATGGCCCCATTAAACCATATCAGCACCTAGAGGTTTATAAAGCAGCTTTCAGGGCTCTACCTCTGTTTGAAACAATATTCTGGCTTTCGTGTTCAGGCCAACACATGACATTATCTGGTGCTTTATTCCCTAGACTGCTATATAAAGTGTTATCGGAACATTTACAACAACCATCGCAATAGCAGCTTTCAAGTTTGTATCAATCATTATTTCTTATATTAGCTGGCAGAAAACATTCTCACCAAACCAGGAGGAATCAAGTGTTTTCTGAATTTGGGAAATTACCCCAAACCCAGTGGTAGATTGTGGTTCCCATTGAAGCTCTGGATCCTGTTACATCAGTCTCCTACTCCCTCCTACTAGCACTGATGATGTTACCTTGCTTGGGTAATGAAACATCTGCAAGAAAATAAGCAATGTCAGAGAGCACCAAAAACCCCTGACTTCAATCCTGAGCTTCAAATATTCTCCTCTACTGATCAGTTTAGCTGGTTTGGAAAGCAAAAAGTGGCATTTGAGCAAAAAAATCTGTCCTTTTTCCCAAAATGCATTTTTTTTCCAGACTAGGTAATGGGAAATGGCAGCTGAAGTTGGAAAGTCAGAATCATTAAGGAGTCAGGCAGCTTCAAATATGATGGATAAGTAAATAAATAAAGCAGACACAGCACAGTAGCTTAAAGCAGGGAGAGAAATAAAGTCAAATTAAATAAACATAGGAGAAATGGTATGGAAGAGAGAACAAGCCTTGTTTTGATGCTCTAAATCTCCCACTTTTTAAGAATGTTATACTTAGTGTGCTAAGCCAAAGTTTATTCTTTTGGGAGCCTAGTTTTAGGAAAACACAGTCTGGTGCATTTGTTACTCCTAGATAAACAAGATCTCTTCTGTCTTGCAATCTGTCATGAAAAGGAGTCAGACAAACTGAAAACCAGCAATTGACTCAGGGCATTTTTGCAGGGACTTTTTCACTCTTTCAAACCCACAGTACTTCCCTCATGTCACCCTGTAATGTCCCTCACTACTGACTGCCAAGGAACCTCAGGAGCTAAGGTAACCACAGGAATTAAGCTGGTTAAACTTCTTGGGCACAGCTGCCATTTGCTCACCAAACAGATGTTGTGAGTCCAGGACTCCAAAATTATGAGCCAGTTCTGTGAGAGAGTATGACTCCAACTGAAGACAGCATTTCTTCAGAATGAGATGGCTATTGTATTCAGTGCTACTTCGCCTTGCTGGAATTAAGTTTCAGCCTATTCTTCTCAATCCAGGCACTTATACCCTGTCGGAACCTGGACACATTTTGACATCACTTGATCAGGGTAAGATGTAAAGATAGCTGTGTCAGTGGATGACTTCACCCAGTTGCTTCATTTAGATGTTGAATAAGAGCAGCGAGAACTCCAAGCCCTGCAGCATCCATAACTGAGGAACCAAGGTCATGATTTCTCCCCACTATCACCACTGACTGGAACCATTGCAGAAGAGTAGCCCCCAAATCGAACCCTCCCTAAAAAGCTACCATGTAGATCAGGGCTGTCAAACTCGCGGCCCACGTGCCACATGCGTCACACGCTGGCCATGTCCACGCCCAGTTTAGTGAAGGGGGAAAAAGTCCTGATGCATCACTTGATGACACACGTTTGGGACCCCTGATGTAGATGGTTTCAAGGGCTGATGTGAAACCAAGCAACACCTGCAAGGTTTCACTCATCCATTAAGTATGATCAGTGTCGTCTCTGTATCATAGTTCAGGCCTGAAACCAGTGAAAATAATCCATTTCCTTCTGGGTCCTCAACTGTTGCAGCACCATCACTTTCTAAACCATCTTCCCCTCAAAGAGGACTTCTCAAGGACAAGGCACACCACTATCACCTCCTCAAACATATACTTCTCACCATTCTGACCCTGTCTCCTGTCCTCTCCCTGGAGGCTTTCATCCACCGAAAAAGGCAGAGGTCCAGACTGCAAAGCATATTACGTTGGACCGTACTGCATTTACGTATATGAAGTTGAATAGCTGGATAAGGAGATAACCCAAACCACAGTGACTCTCGGCATCAGAAAGCCGAAAGCGGACTCTTAGTTGCTAAAAGATTGTTCCTCCCTGCTCTAAGATATGAATTGTATTTGTTTTTTTACAGTTCATAGCAGGACACCTTGAACGACTGAAGGAAACTAAACAACAAACACGGAGGAGGAGGCAAATTGAGGAGAGTTATAGAGAGAGGCAAAGGCATGTTGGTAAATGATTTATTAACAGAAACAGGCCAGCGATTCAATAATTTTCAACTAGCTGAGTCTAGAACTAATGCTGCCTTTAGAAGTATTCACTTAGACCAGCAAAATTTTTGGGAAAGACATTTGTGCTACCTACTGTAACAGAATGAGAATTCTGAAAAGATAAAAATGCATTTTCCCCCTTTCCATTGGTTTGGATTAAATTGTCTAGTCCAGTGATGGCTAACCTTTTTGTCATCACATGCTGAAAGCACGCATGCACATCCATAACGCAATGCACGTGCAACCCCCACCCCCAAGCATGACCCCCACATGCACTCTGCCAATCACGCATGCGTGCACGTGTCCCCTGTGCTCCCCTGCCCCCTTGCACATGTGCACATGACATGCCCAAATGCACCCCACCCGCATGCATGCGCTTGTGGCTCCCACATATGCCCCACCCCCACACATGCATGCACATCCCCCACCCCTGTGTATTTGCAGCAGAGACCTGAAAACCAGCTGTCCGGAGGGAAGCACGCGCGCATGCACAGTGGAACTGAGCTGGGATAACAGCCCGCGTGCCCGCAAAGAGGGCTCTGGTTCATATGCCATATGTTTGTCTAGTCTATTCATGTGGAACTCTGGAGTCAGGAAAGTCTTGAGAGTGCTAAAATTATACACATAGCTTGTTCAGGCTAATAAAAATAGAAGTGCAAGTATAACTAATCTACGAAGTCTTCTCCGATCTAATCCTATTAGTACTGTGTGGCTAGGAACTGTAGTGTTTAAAGTGTATGTTTAAAACTGCAACCTCAGAAACTTTAAGAAGTGTTGTCCTACAATTTCCAGAATTCTCCAGTCAGCACTGGGGAATTCTGGGAATTAAAGTCCAGATCTCTTAACATTGCTGAAATTGAGAAACACTGCTTTAAAGTATGTTTTGTTTTGTTTCTGATCATGCATGTGTATTCCTTGCATTGAAATCTGCAGGGTACATAAAGAATATTTTAAGAAGGTTCAAATTTGGTCTTTGTCTCATTTAGAGATTGACATTACAAGGTACCCATTCCTAAAGATTTCTGGTAAACCCATCTGGTGTTCAAAGGCAAAAAAAGGTTTTAGCATACGGATTATCAGTTTTCTAAAACAATATTTTGCAAAAACAATAGTGACTGCATAAGGGTGCTGAATATAGTCAATAATGTATTTATTTAGAATACTTTCTGAATTAACTATTTGGATGATACACATTAACTGTGTCTGAAACTTGGTGCAGAAAACACAGTCACAGCATGCACCAGAAAGATCAATGCTGAACATCTCATTCAGAGATTGAATCAGAAATTAAGAGATTCAAAGATGGTCTAACTTCAACGATGTCACAAAATGGCACTAAACAGAAATATAAACGGGCTGTGGACAGGTAGTCCTTATTACTAGACTTAGGCTTACAACCATAATTGAGACCAAAATTTCTGTTGCTAATGCAAAATTTGTATATTAAGTTTTGTTCCATTTTATGACCTTTCTTGCCACAGTTGTTAAGTGAATCACTGCAGATTTTAGGGTAGTAAACCGACTGTTAAGTTAATCTGTTTTTCTGACTGACCTTGCTTGTTAGAAGGTCACAAAAAGGGATCACATGACCCCAGGACACTGCAACTGTCATAAATATGTCAGTTGCCAAGCATCTGAATTTTGATCACATGGGGATGCTGCAACAGTGTGAAAGTGTGAAAAAGATCATGTTACTTTTTCTAGTGCCCTTGTAACTTTGGTCACTAAATGAACTGTTGTTAAGTCAAGGACTACCTATATTTACTTCATAACATGTAATTATAAAATTACCTGGGGCCGTACGTGCATTGCATTTTGGGGATTTGGGCATGCGGGCGTGCATTTGTGTGCATGTGCACCTTGGGCATTCAATCCAGAAAAGATTAGCCGTCACTATCCTATACCATTTCAGACAAAAGGTTGTCCAATCTCTTCTTAAAAACTTCCAGTTTTGCAGCATTCACAACTTCCGGAGGCAAGTTCTCCCACTGATTAATTGTTCTGTCAGGAAATTTCTCCTTAGTTCTAAATTGCTTTGTCAAGCAATTAATTAGGGCACCCGTTGGAACCCTGAAATGCTTCTCTCCTTGATTAGTTTTCACCCATTGCTTCTTGTCTTTGACCCCCTCTTCTTTGGCCAACCCCTAAGATATCAGAACATTGCTACCATATCGCCCACAGTCCTTCTTTTCATTAAACTAGACATACCCAATTCCAGCAACCGTTTTGTTTTAGCCTCCAGTCCCCTAATCATCTTTGTTGCTATTCTGCACTCTTTCTAGAGTCTCCACGTCTTTTCTACATTATAGCGACCAAAACTGAATGCAGTATTCCAAGTGTGGCCTTACCAAGGCATTCTAAAGTGGCATTAACACTTCATGTGATCTTGATTCTATCCCTCTGTTAATGCAGCCTAGAACTGTGTTGGATTTTTTGGCAGCCGCTGGCTCTTATTTAAATGGATGTCCATTAGGACTCTAAGATCCTATTATTGTGACATGTACAGTACCCATGTGCCCACCAGAATTACCTCCTACAAGTGACAGAGTGATGGAGTACAAAAATACCTTGATCCCAAGGGGAATACCATAGCACAAGACCAAATGAGATACAAGACTCTTTTGAAGTCATTACTTTGGATATCAACACTATCTACTGTAGATAAATATTTAAAAATGCATAAAGTTATTAACACAGTGGTATATATAGTGTTAGGGCACAGAATAAGTGTCAAGATGTAATGTTAAATCTTATTCCAATCATTGAGATCTATTAAATGATAGCAAACTTTTGATTTACCATGCATGGATATCAATTAAGAAAAAATTCTGGATTGATAACATGCACACATTTTATACACAAATTAATGTGTTAGAAAATATAACTAATATGATGTAGTGTGGAAAAGGTTTAATTTATTGTCTAAAAAGTGAGCTGCATTATTTATAATTATTTTTTTTTGTTTTGTGTTTATTATTTGTCCTTTTTCCCTCATTGTTTTTATTTTCATTCAGATTTATAGTGAGGGTATTGATTTTTCTTTTCCTTTTTTCCTACAAGAGCCAATTTGTTCAACACCTCAAGGAAGAAAAAACAGTCACAAATCCATAAATTCTATTGCATAGAAAATCAGTCTTCCAGTTGTTCAAAAGCACGATATAATTTTCATCAAAATATGGTGTCCAAACTTATGGAGTTTGGCGTCTGTGGTGAGAAATATTGGTAGGCACACAATATTTGAATTTGATATATATATATATAAAGTATGACATTCCCGTCAACCAAAACGTGGCTGAGTATTCCTGATCAAGTACCGTAACTCCATTTGAATGCAGCCAAAATGGACCTTTTAGAAGAAAGCACCTTGTTTGTTTTGTTGCTCTCAAAGAACAAATGTGTAAGTCGCCAGTTACTGAAAAAAAATAAATGTTGGGCGATTCAGGAGCAATTTTCAAGACTTTCTAGAACAGTTAAATTGACTAACATGTGCCATGAAGGCCTTCTATTTAGGCACCTTAAAAGAAGCTGGACAAATTCATGGAGAATCAAAGTATCAGCAGCTACTAATCTTGAAAACACTGTATTACTTCCTGAATTGTAGGCCACTTACCCTATTTAGACTACTAGGGAGAAACATGAGAAGAGGACACTTCATATTTTTAAGCATCTTAGTTCCCCAAAGTATAATAAGAAATGCTGAAGTAGATGGGCCTGAGGCTTCATTTTCTGTTTTGGGGTAAAATGAAGCAGTGGTTGCAATTATTTACTGGAGAGGATATGCATTCTTTTGAACTGTTGTATTCTGAAACTGTACCAGTATTGCTAGCTGCACTTTTTTTTCTTTTTACATATGTTTAACCCAGTCTCCTGAATGCTTCCTGTGGATTTCCATTAAGAGAAATATGATGATTGGTGGATGTGCTGAGGAAGAAAGTCTATGAACTTCAGCAAGAAACAAAGGTCATGTTTTAATAACATTGGTGGGAAAAGATTATTTAGCACAGAGTGATCTTTCAAAGATTTTTGAAGACTGGGTTCATGATTTCCCTAGAGATTAAATTCCAGGAGGAGAATATTCTCTTTGGATTCCAGAAGAAGGTTGAAAAATTTTTCAATTATCCTAAATCAGCATCAGATGGAGTGAACAGGAAGCATGCTCCACTCCAGAATAGAAGCCTTCCATTTCATTACGTGGAGCATTCAGACATATTACATTCTCTGTTGAAAGCAGCTAAGGGTAATCCAGTTAACTGTTAAACAAATGTCTTTGAGATTAAGGTTGGACTTAAACCAAACTATGAATTTCTCAACTGGGCTAATTTCATATCAAGGACAGCTAAATGTTCTCTTTACCAACTCCAATGGAACAGATCTGGGTATTATGGAGAAAGTGAAAAATTTCATACAGTTATCTGGTTTATTCAGAATCGCTTTCTCAGTCTAAGATCAGGTCGTTAATAAAGTTCCCTTTATTGCCCTTCACAGTGCAGCATCATTGCAGAAAGGGATTTCTATAAGAGCACAAGGCTCAACCCCCTCCCTCTCCCTCTCCTTAAATCTTCTCTCATTGGCTTAGGAATAAGCTTCACATGAGAATACTCAAACTTGCAGTAGGTTTCTGTGCTACCACATGTTATGGATGTGGATGTTATTCCTGTTCATGTTAACGGACAAATGACTAGAAAGAGGAAACTAGTGCCTTCTTCAAGCATGGGGAACCATTCTTTCTATACAATGAACATACGACTGTGGTTAAAAAAGAAGTATTTTCTTTTTTGAGGGGACTACCTAAGCTAAATAGTAAAAATAGCTGTATTATGGCTATTTTTTTCTACAAAATCCATTTTTCAGAAGAGCATTAATTCCCAAAATATGGATATATTACTTACAACAAGGGTCCCCAACTTGTGGGCTGCAGCCCACTACTGGTCAGCAGCCTTTTCGCAACTGGGCCATGTGAGTGGATAGCTGGTGCATGGCACACATGTGCACAGTCCCACTCACATGAGCATCACAGAGGCTCACGGCATGACTCGCACGAGCATCATGGGTGCTCAAGGCCTCACGTAAACGTCACAAGCACTTGAGGCCCCACTTGTAAGAGCACTTGTGGCTGCATTCACACCAGCGTCGCAGGCACTTGGGGCCTCACTTGTGTGTATGTTGTTGCAGGCACTCATGGCCCCACTCTTGTGAGCAACGAGCACACACACACACACACACACACCTGCTCCTCCCACAAAACCAGGGGTGGGTTTCAACCGGTTCGCGGCGGTCCCTGCGAACCGGTTGGTCGGCGAACCCAGAAGTAAGTAACTTCCTGGAACGGTGAAGGGCCCACCCGCTCGCCCGCGCTCCTTACCCGGTTTTGACGAGCTCTGCGCTTCCACGCATGCGCAGGACGCATACAGCGCCTGCGCGATCCTCCAGGAGCAGCTGGAGCATCGCACAGACGCTAGTACGCATGCGTGCGCCGCACCCGTGCACGCGCGTGCCGCCAGCCCCGTTCCAACCGAACCGGTTGGAATGGGGCGAGAAACCCACCCCTGCAAAAAACCATCCCCTCTTTCCTCCCTCCCCTCTCCTGTTCCGGGCTGCCAATCCAGAAAAGGTTGGGGGACTCTAACTTACCGTATATAAGAATAGAGAATACTGAAGATTGTGGTTGATTTGTTTTTACATTCTTGTAATTTTTCCACTTTGAGGAGATTAGAATTTATCAGCAGCACCTTTCCTCAACCTGCAGATGGAGTATGCCACTAAACTTTTTGTAAAGAGGTTTTTTTTAACCCATTTATTAATTTATAGTGTTTATGTATCATCAATTCCACAATAACTCTGTGGTTTATAAAACTAAAGATATCACTATTAAAACAGAATCAATAGCGCTACATCACAACAAAGCTTTAGTGTCCACATTAAATGAACATGTCCACTTTTGAATATCATTCCCTGGAGATCGTTGCCAGGCCTCATCACTCTCATCACTAATGGCCCTTCAGCAGTCACTGAAAATGGAAAGTGTATTCACAGAATAAGTTTATGCTAATTTTGTTTGTTTATACAAGTTTTATGATTATTGCTATTGTTTATATTCTAAATTGTGACATTTTAATTCTACCGTTATTAGTTTTCACTGTATAATGATCTTTCTGTGCACACTTTAATTAAGACGCTTTGACTGTAGTATGCTGTTGTTAACAGCTCACGTTTTAATAGCATGTAAGTATCATAAATATCTAGCAAACACCAGAAAACAACAAAGATGGGATTTTCTGCATCTCTTCCCTGCTATCTAGTGGCTACTTAAGGTTTTGTAGCACATGTATGGTAGCCCTAAGTTGACAAGACCAAATTTTTCATAGTCAAATTTCCAAAGCCTGAAAATGACAAATAGACAATTGCTTTCAAGGTCCAATCTAATAGGTGAAGACAACGTTCTCTTCCAGAGAAAACAAGTCCATAACAGGTTTCTTGTTATCTCCAAGCTGACTTTCCAACTGTTTCATCTCTAATTTCACTCCTACAATGATAACTGTTCCTCAAATCATGAGAAGATCTATCATCCAAAATTCTTGGGAGAATGGAGAAAGGAACTTGCTGGGTGAATTCAAGGCAACTATGAACTTAGGAAGATGCTCTCATTATTTCAATCAATTTCCTCATAATGAATTGCTACTTGTATGCAGTTTATTTCTTGAATATTGCTTTCCCCTTTCTTTGGCTTTAAGCTTCTTTATCAATTCAATTTGTCAATTTAATGGGTTTATATGCCGCCCAATCCCGGGGGGGGGGGACTCAGAGCGGCTTACAAGTACGAATAAAATAAAATAACATACAGGGGAAGAACATAAACAATACAAACATTTTAAAAACACAACATACATTCGGATTAATTGGGGGTTGACCTTTATGCAGTCATTACCCTAGTTCATACTGCATTGTGCTATAATGTAATTTCTTTTTATAGCATGTTGTGAAAATCCAATCATTATAGTTTATAAATTTTCATTTAAGTCTTAGCATCTTGGAGAAACTGTTTGATGGGATATGTGAATCGGTGAATGTCTCTTTATGCAGCCATACTTTCAATACTTTAAAAAAAGATCAAAAAGAAAAAAAACAGGAGCTGGATTTTTCAGATTTAATTGCCCTCCTGTTCCTACATCCAGGGGTGGCTGCTGGGGGCTCGCACAGGTTCAGGCGATCCTCTAGCTAGAATTCTGACCAGTTTGGCGAATCCCCAAATGCCACCCCTGCTGGCCACACCCACCCCATCCCGCCCCCCGCACGGAGGTTCAGGGAGGGGAGAAAACCGGCCTACCACAGGTTCTGGAAATCTGGAAATGGGCTTGTTTCCAGCCTCCAGAGGGCCTCCAGAGCCCGGGGGAAGCAGTTTTCACCCCCCCCAGAGGCTCAAGGAAAGCCTCCAGAGTCTGGGGAGGATGAAAAATGCCCTCCTGACTAGGCCCTGCCTACCATGGCCACGCCCACCCAGCAACGGGGCAGCGAACCCATTGCTGCCATTTTTGAAGCCCATCCCTGCCTACATCGCTTATCATCTCACCTAGCAAGACCTCAGCTGTATTAGATGTAACATATCTTATCACATGCTTAAAAGTAAAAGCATCCCAGCCACTGCAGTATCACCAAAAGTGGGCATCTAAATCAGAACCAGAGTTGAGGATTTAACAATTTTGCCCTCTAAGAAACAACTTTCTGGCAAGTGGAACATTAATTGGAAGTGTTTATCGCTGAGTTGCAATCTCATGTGTTTAAGGAAAGATCATTATCCCCAACTTGGCAATGTAGCTTGGAAAATATTAACAGCAGACCCAAGTCTTCATCTTATTTCATGTCACCAACTGCTATGAAGCAAACTGAGGAAAGCTATAAGCAATGCAAATTTATCAATGTTAAAAAACAGAAAAAAGATAAACTAAATGAGGAAAACAAAGGTTTTTTTACGTACTATTTCTTAGATCCTGACTCTCATAAATATTGTGCAGTATACAATGTATTGTGTTTGTTTATTTTTAATAGCTATTCTTCCAGTCATTAGCCCTTGTTCCAGAAACAGAGCAATCTAAAGCAAATATCACACATACACACGTTATATCAGTTATCAAAGAATCCAAAATAAAACCAGAAGTACAGCAAATCTTGGGGAGAAAAGCGTGAGAATTGGACACTGACTATCTTATACCAAGCACATTGGATTGCTGAAGGAGCAGACTGCTTCTTTTGTTTCAAGTTGTATCTAGGACAGCATCAGATGTGGTGCGATTATTCCACCCAGAATTGTCCATTAGCTAGGCCAATTAAAATTCAGGATGCTATAGTCCCCATGCGAAGGATGCTATGTTAGAAAAGACTGCCCTAGGATTTGATGCAGAGGTGGTATTCAGCAGGTTCTTACCAGATCTGGAGAACCAGTAGTGGAAATTTGGAGTAGTTCAGAGAACCAGTAAATACCACCTCTGACTGGCCTCACCCACATCTATTCTCTGCCTCCTGAGTCCCAGCTGATTGGGAGGAAATGGGAATTTTGCTGTAACCTTCTCCTGGAGTGAAGAGGCAATGGAGATTTTATAGTATCCTTCCCCTGCCACACCCACCATGCCATGCCACACCCACCAAGCCACGCCCACAGAACCAGTAGTAAAAAAAATTGAATCCCATCACTGATTTGATACTTTCCTATAGCACACACAGGTAGCACAGGTATTTATTTATTTATTTATTAGACTTATATAGCGCTTCATAGGGCTGAATTTTTTTTTTTTTAGCAAATTGAGTCAACAACTTGCCCCCACAGTCCGGGTCCTCATTTCACCCACCTCGGAAGAATGGAAGGCTGAGTCAACCTTGAGCCGGTGAGATCACAGTCAGCTAAAGTGGCCTGCAGTACTGCACCCTAACCACTGCGCCACCTCGGCATTCCGCCACCAAGGTATTCATTGTTGAACTATAAAACCATAAAAATATGTATAACTCTCCTGAGGATTTTGACATATATGAATGACAATCTTTTGACAACACAAATTCTCCATCCTCGGCTACTGTTGACATAAGACAGAGGAAGGCAGAATTAATGCCAAGAATTCTTTCTTACTCTTGTACAGCCAGTGCGGTATTATTTTAGCTTCCTATTCAATAAATATAAGGTGCATTAGAGCAATTGGGAAAGATGGAAGCTGGAGTGACACTTAATTCCTGCTATCCTCTCTACCCTATTTGACAAGTATCAGAATCAACGTAGGCAAGTACTCACAAGCAGAAATAGTGATAAAGAATGTGCCAGTATTGTGTTCTCCCTGAAGTTCCTTTGTGCTGGTACAGCACTAGTGTGAGTTAACATTCAGTTAATGGGTTGACTCCAATGCGGTAATAGGAGAAAAACAGCCTGTTTCCCAAGTTTTCTCTCCCAAAGAAATATAAACATACGCTATGGAAATGCTCAGGATGTGACCATTTCTCCAAGGACACTGCTACAGAGTACAGATATGTCGAAGTCTTCATTGGATAATTTAACAACAAATCATTTGGATCAAATTAATTCAAAATAAGAATATCCTCTTTGAAGAGGGAGGGAGGAAAAAAGGGGGGGGGCTTTCTGATCCAAGTTCAATAAACTTGGGAAGAATAAGTAATCTCTTTGTTAACCTAATAGGAATTAAAGTCTTTATGTTGATTGTAACTGGAGCCAAACTTTTATATGCGTCCAACATATTTATATTTGACAATGAATGCATCAAGGCAAATGATAGAATAGCCAATGGCCAGAAGACTTCATTCAAGTCCATAATGAACTACAGCAAGTCACATAGCTAAGCCCATCTTTAAATAATCTTCTTGAAAAAGGAAAAGAAGGGTACTCTATATGTACTCAAAAGTAGTGGGGGGAGAGAGTAACTACCATGGAAATAAATAATACAGTTCTGAGGCTTGAATGTTCCTGGTGCAATTGTGATTCCACAGTTATAGTCTACAAATGCCGAGAGTAGTTATGCAAAGCTAATCAGAGAAAAAAAGAGAGATGCCTTGAGCTTCAGCCTTGAATTTTGTGCTTGTGCATACTCCTTCCTCCATGGCATAAAAATGAAATTAGATAACTGAGAAAAATAAGGAAGATGATGATAGGAAAAACAATCTCTTCTGTTGGCAATTTATTCAATGTGCCCGCTTAAGAATACAACTCCATCAGTGGGTCAAAGCCATTCCACTGCCAGAATTAAATCCAATGTTTTCAGTGTTACTTCTGTTGCTTGACCCAGGCACACTGACAGCATGCTTTAAAGTTGAAAAAGGTCATTTTAAACAGTCCTTCATTCTCTTTGGCAGAGGCAATTGATTTGTCTTCCAGTGCATCAATTAATTTGTAGTTGGCAAAGGTGACTGGGAGAAATGTACTTGTGGCTCAGTGGCTGGATGATATATTGTCATCTCCTTGGGTGGGGAAGGCAAAGGTATGGTAGAAGGTAATGAGCATCATTCCCACTCTCCATAGTACAAGAAAGAACATAATGCAGAATCAAATTAGCCACATCTGGAAAGACCAAAACCCAAGGTTTGAAGAAGGAATTGGTGTCTAACCAGAATTTGCTATCAATGTATTCAATGCCTCTATTGGTAGGGCCTCGAATGGTCTTTACTAATAGTGTGAACAGGTAGCTGAGATGAGCACTGTCCCACACCAGAAAAGTCTCCTCCGGCATCCTCTGGAGCAGCTGCTTGACTTGACTTGTGTTTGAGGTGAGTTGCTTTCAAGCCTGGGCATCAGCAAGGGATGCTGGTTGACCTGCTCCCACATGTTCATTGCAAAGTCTTCAGCCTTGGAAGCTTCACCTCTGCTACCAAAGGATAGGATCTATTATCCACTGTCACTGTGTAGCTTTATTCTGTCAGAACCAATTACTGAACTTATTGGGCTGGCATTTCAGCTCAGGGAATTTATTATGCATGACTTTGTGCAATACAAGTAGTCCTCAATTTACAACCACTATTAAGCCCAAAGTTTCCATTGCTATGTGAGACATTTGTTAAGTGAATTCTGCCCCATTTTGTTATCTTTTCTTTGCACATTTGTTAAGTGAAACATTGCAGTTGTTAAGTTAGTAATGTGGTTGTTAAGTGAATCTGGATTCCCCATTGGCTTTGCTCATCATGTGATCCCCTTTTGGGAAGTTTAGGACACTGCAACTGTCGTAAACACGAACCAGTTGCCAAGCGCCTGAATTTTGATCACATGACCATGGGAATGCTGCAATAATCGTGTGAAAAATAGTTATAAGTCACTTTTTTCAGTGTCATTGTAATTTTGAACAGTCACTAAGTGAATTGTTGTAAATCGAGGGGCATCTGTATATACATTTTTTTCTTTCATCAAGTATATGTTATATGTTTCCAGTTCCTGATATTATAGTACCCAAGCAGAACGAATGTGCTACAATGAGCCCTGATTAAGAGAAACTCATCACAATTACCTTTTTGTTTTTTCCCAGTTTTCCATACTAATTTGGAAGGGACTGAAGTTCAAGAACAAAATGAGGTAGGAGAAAAGTGGAAGGTAAATCCAAGGCAGGATAAGAGGTTTTATTTGTACACACACTTTTCACTTCCAAAATAAGGGTTTTCTTTAATATCTAAAACTTCCTTTATTCCTATGTTAAAGCTAATCTATCACCAATTTTCATTTGGACCATTTTCCCCGAGATTCAACTATTTCCTCCTTTCTTCCTTCCATCTTTTCTTGTTTCTTTCATTCTTTGGATTGTTAGGAAGTGTGTGAGTTTGTGTGTGTGTGGGGGGTCATTCTTGATGCACAATCACTCTGCATATCAGAAATGCTGTTTTGTAAATAAAAAAGTCCCTCCCCCAAAAAACAACACTCCAAATACACAGGCCATAAAGCAATAGTATGCAGTTACAGTCTGATATTCGTGTAAATTTAACACTGTCTGCATTCCTACCAATTTGACAGCTTCCTTGGTAAGCCACAATCCTAACTTACCAGACGTGGTAGATGCAATCAGCATTTTGACTGATGTGGTCTTCTTTTACCAGAATATTTGATCAAGTGCCAAAGTTGAATTATTCAAATTTGCTGATTGCATTTTTCCATTTACTGAAGGTTAGCCCAAAGGTTTGGTGGCAAGTGATGAAGTGTGCGTATGTTTGGCTGAAATACAAACAGAAGACTTTCTTCTCTGATGTTATTGCCTTATCAGACAAATAGTTTACTATGCCAATGCATTTCAAAGCAGATCATTTGCAGTTCCTGCCTCATATCAGAACTGAATAGACACATTTACACTAGAAGAGGGAGCCTCACCAAATTCAGTGGGAATTATTCCCAGAGAGTGTGGGCAAATTTACACTTGAAGTCTGTTATCCCATATCCATTTATTTTGGAGTAAGCTCCACTGAACTCTGGAACGTGCTTAAAATGTTGTACATTATGGAGAAACTGAAAAGAGATTTTTTTTGTTACATTCATAATAAACACCCATTCAGTGAAGAGCAGTGGCCAACTTGGGAAAGATAACAGGAAATACTTCTTTATTCATATATCACATGTGGATTTCATTTCTTTGCCACAAGCTGCAATGATAAACACCAACAAGGAGAGTTTTTAAAAAATGTATTGACTCACAGAGAACAAAAACACCAGTTATCTGCTAGCATTGTTGGTCAAATGCTACCTTCAATATTACATATGTTTATATTATATACTTGCCTTGAGCTGCAAGATGGGTGACAGATACATTTAATAAATACAGGTAAGTCTTTCACTTACAACAGTTTGTTTAGTGACCATTAAAAATTACAATGCCACTGAAAAGTCACTTAATGACCATTTTTCACACAACTGTTGCAGCATCCCCCTTGGTCACATGATCAAAATTCAGACACCTGGTAATTGACTCATACATATGACAGTTGCGGTGTCCTGGGGTCATGGGATCACATTTTGCAAACTTCTGATAAGCAAAGTCAATGGAGAATCCAGACTCACTTAACAGCCGTGCTATTAATTTAAAAACTTTAAAAAAATTCACTTAACAATTATGACAAGAAAAGTTGTAAAATGGGGCAAAATTTACTTTACAAATGTCTTGCTTAGCAACAAAAAATTGGGTTCAATGAGGTCCTAACTCAAGAACTATCTGTAACGTTTTACTGATTTATTAACTGAATGGAACAGGGTACAGTCTTGTCTACTTTGGCCTTATAGTGCCTAGACAGAGAACACAAGCACATTCAGAATATCTCAGCTTGTTTTTTCCCATCAGACTGCTCACCACTACTTCAACGATGGTCTGAGAAAATAGAGGGAAACGCTTTTGTAAATTAACTCAGACTAAAACTGCATTCAGCAAGAAAAAGAGCAGTTGGGGGGAAAGCAACATTGCCAATTGGTAGTTGATTAGTTTTCTATATAAGTTTCGCTGCAAAGGCAAATTACATTTAAGGCACTTTCAGATGATGACATTTTCTGCCACAAATCTTTTTAGTTGCAATACAAAACCCAGATAATACTGCCTGGGGGTCTTCCAACCCCAGCAGAAATTGGGAGTCTGTAAGGACACCATCTGTTAACCAGCATTCTGCCCCCTTCTTATCTCCAAGGGGAGAAAACCCAAAGATCCTTGTTAGCATTTATGTTACCATTCTTTAGAGCCCTTTCCTATGCAGCAGGCTGGTGCAGATCTACCAAGAACAGTAAATTTGGGTTCCATAGCAAGCCCATGTTTTGCACTATAGCAGGAAGCTGGGAAGTGGGCCAAGTTGGGCTTTCACCCAATAAGAATCCAGGTGGTCCCACTATTGGCAAGAAATATAACTCAGCTGTTTGGGGGAAAGCTTTCCCTGTTACTAGCACAGACACCCAAATGACATAAGAGAGGAAAATAACACATTTGCAAGGTGCTGGCAGTATTATCCATGAAATACCTCATCCTAATTATTTGTCATGTCAGAACCCTCATTCTGACACACTCCAAGATTAAAAAATGATACCCATGTTCTGTTTTAACGTTATCTCTTTCTTCCTCCTGAAAAAAAAAACCCTGAACACCTTAAAGGTGAGCCTAATCATTAACTTGCTTTGCTAAATGAAAAAGATTTTCCTAATATTTCTGTTACTAACCACTGGTTGGAATCAAGGGCAAGATGAAAAAACTGACCGTGGGAAATTGGGACATTAAAAACAAGGGAGCGAGGGAGACGTGGGGGAACAATCAGATTTGGTAATATTATCATGACATTCTGCTATTCTTGAGTTCTTCTGTTTTGCCTTCTGTTTTCCTACAAGGAGGGTGACCTTGGATATGGTTCATATTGAGCAGTAGGAAAAATGTTGCTTGATAAGGCTGGGTTGCTGTTTTAGATAAACTGGAATTACTAAAACAATTTATTAAAAAGGGCAAATTATTTCAAAACGATTCCATTCAATATTATTATCCCCTTTAGCCACAAGATAAAACAATTAGAAAGAAAAGAGAAAGTTGAAACACATAAAAAGCAAATAAGCCTTTATATATGTCTCATTTTCCACTATGGATTCCCTGCAGAATCTTGGTGCAAAATAAGTTCAGCAAGCAGGAATTCGCTGTAGAAGTTATCCAATTAGCCAGGAACTACTGCTAAAGTTGGATTTCAGAATATTTTTGCAATTTACAGGTACAGGGAGAACTGAAAATTATGTGACAGACACAATAACTTTGGATGCTTCTTATTTAAAATATATAGACTGTAATTTATATACAGACTGTAAAACTTATATCTGGGTGATACAACCTGTGCCCTCTGGTCCCAGTAGGAGCCCCAAACAGTCTACAGTGAATACTCAGTGCAACATGTAAAAATGTTGAATACATAGAAGCAATCTTAAATAAACAGTAATTAAATTAAATTTAAATTAAAGTTTCGGTTAGTTTCATGTTGGTTCTCCCTGCTTTTTAAAGATTCTAATCGCCTTATTTTTTGGTGTGCAGATTCTGGCATGCCATAAACAGGAAAAGTGTGTCCCTCTCTTATAAAAGATGGTACAAGCAAAAATCATAGAGAAGATGCTCAGTAGCTGACTAGACAGCCAATCTAAAATATATGCAGTAGAAGAGTACTTCAGTAGCGTAACCCTAAGAAAAGTAGTTTTGTACATTTAATATCCTGATATTATTGAGGCTTTAAACATCCAAAGTCAATATAAAAGTATGCTATGCAATCATGATAAGGTAAAGAAAAAGGTTCCCCTCACACATATGTGCTAGTCGTTCCTGACTCTAAGGGGCGGTGCTCATCTCCATTTCCAATCTGGGTCTTCATTTTACTGACCTCGGAAGGCTGGAAGACTGAATTAACCTCGATCCTCATCCAACTCCAAGCTGTAGACAGAGTTAGTCTGCAATACTACATTCTGACCACTATGCCACCAGGGCTCAATGCACAATATAATCTATTTACAGACACCCATATATCTTCCCCAAACATATAACTTCATATAGCCAACCAGTTCCTCATTCACACATACACCATGCATCTTTAGTTCTCTACAAACACTGGGTCTGCACATGCAAACACTGAAAGTATGCTAAAGCTCAGTACTCACAGTGGAAATTTCACCTCCAATATCCACATACATCCCGTGTCTCCCCAGCCTTTCCCATTGAGTGCCAATGTCTGGAGGGAGTTTCAAGTCGTTTGGCTGATATACTGTACTTACTGACCTCAATAAGATGGGAAACCCTGAAAAAAAGCAGAATTCCTAACTACAGAAAGTACTCAATATATAAAAGTCTACAGAGAACTGAGTGGATACAGGTGCTGAGGTGGGCCTTATGTTTCAATGCCTCAAAATATATATATATATATATATATATATATATATATATATATATATATATATATATATATATATATATATATATATATATATATATATATATATATATATATATATATATATATATATATAAAAATACACAAAGAGAGAGACTAAACACAACTAGAGAGCTTCTATCACCCATTTTCTCTCTCCTCTTTCCCCTTTCCTTTCTATTCTTTCCATCATCCTATTTTTCTGTCTTGTCTCTTTGAAAACTAGGAAGAGCCTGCTTTTCTAGAACTTCACAACTCAAATACTAAACAGATTTTTAAGATACCACAAAATGCACAAAAAATCCCTTAGTTTTCAATATTGTGTAGCTGCACAATATACCAAGATTAACATACTGGTTCATGCCCATATAGCAGAAAAGTACCTATTATAGCTGGTTGTCAGTTTTTGCATCCTACAAGATGCAAGAATCAGCTTCTATTCTTTTTGCTCTCAACCAGATTTGCACATTGCTTCTTATACAGTATTTTGATCTCCAATTAGAGAAAAATCTTCACCTTCCACATAGCATGGAGCTCAGCTGTCACCATAAATCACTAAAAGATCCTGGGTTTTTGCATACAATATTCCCATATTTGGCGGAAGCATTATGCGCTGCTAGAATCTAAAACTGAAATAGATGTATTTCCTCTTTCTGGAACACACACACACACACGGGAAAAAATAGGATCATATCTAACTGCCCAATAGATTCTCAACAAATGGTTGTAGTGTGACATGTTTTCACTCTGATCCAACCATGAGCTCCACCAAGATGCTCCACTTAACTCTATTTGTCTAACTTTTACCCACTTGCCATTCAGCATTCCTTACTTGTTTTATCATTCCTAATGGATCTCAGATACTTCCATTCAGAGGATGTCTGATCTTTTCTCTTTCTAGTCTTTGCTCTTCCACAATGAGCTACAGGGAGAATTGCAACAGAATGATGGCACTTTAGGGATTTAATATCTTCATGTGTACACCCACTCAAGTCATGATGTTCTGGCCATACAACAGACATGACATAATCTATTGAGGACAATGTTATCTCCACCCCCTTTCCCGTCCTTCACATTGCACAACTCCTGCAACTGACATTTTGAACAGGAAATGTCTTAGTATCTTCTTAGTATTAAGTGTGCCTGTTGTTGTTTTAAGTACAGAACCTCAGGAATGTAAAAAGAATTCAATATGCCTGCAACTCTGGTCAAAAGCTTAACTTGCATCCTAATAAATAGAATTAGAGATTGGATATAGGTCCTATCGATTTCTCCTAGAAATGAACAATTTCACACTTTGAAATCAGATAATCATCTGATGACTAAATTTCTTTCTTATTATAGTAATAGAGAGAAAAAGTCACTTAATTTTTTCTCAAACAAAAAAAGTGTTTGAACTCAGGATGAGTAGTTGAAATGTATACATCAGTACTGATAGTAAGTTCCACTGGTTTGAATGCAATATACTCATTGAGTCATTCATAGAACATAATCTAAGAAATCATTGCAGGAAGCAGTTAATTTAAGGATGAGAAGCATTTGATCACAGAAAAAGCAAAGCCACCCTGGAAACGCAGACAATGGCATTCCCAGCATTTCCTAACTTCCCAGTGGCAAATTCTTTTATGATGTCCCACTGCAGCATTATTCTTCCCACATATGCAAAGAAATTGCTAGGCACTCTGCTGCTCTCCTTGTTAACAAAAGGATGGAAAATGTAGTGGAAAAACATAATGGCAAAGAGGCAAGAAAATTAGATAAAGGCATAGGAGATTATTGTTAAAAGAAGTTTCACAGGAAATTTCTCTCAAATATGAAGCTCTTTTTTCTTTTCCCCTTCAACAAACTGTAATATTGTCTCCTTCTACACCACAACTTATGTTGTTTTATTTTGTTGTGTCCTAATTTCACTTTTCTTCATTGTTGCTTTCTTCCCCATTCCTTCTGTTTTTGGAGGTCAGCGCTCCTTGTGAAAACTTCCTGGCAAATCCATCTGGCTTCATGCCTTTCATCTCTCCAGAAACACCAATATTTAATGCTTAATTTCCAATTTGGCAATCTCACAATTATCAAGATGGATTTAGAACAGCAAAATATAGAATTATAGCTCTAACCTCTAACTTTGAAAATCTGGAGAAGCAGATAATAATAAAACAACCCTAATATCCCTTAGCCGTTTCCATTCAACGTGTGAAATCATAATATGATGTTCTTGTTGCGGTTTGTCCTGCTGTGTAAAGATAAGCATTTTGGCTTCTACCCAGAGGTGGCATTCTACCAGTTCGGACCAGTTCACTCGAACCATTAGTGGAAATCATGGCGGAAATCAACCCAACCACCCCAGCTCTATGGAATCCCATTTAGGCCTTTTAGCAAAAAGCGCATGTGCAGAAGGCTTAGCACATGTGTGGAGGTGGCACATATGAGCAAATCCGCACGTGCACGCACATGCTCATATTTGTGATCTGGTAGGAAAGGTAAGTAAGTACCACCCTTGCTTCTAACCTTTGGTTTGTGACATAGAATGTTGTGTGAATCCAACCAACTGCACTTTATTCAGTAAACTATGGTGAAGTAAAGCATCAATTAGCATATTGTGTGAACTCAACCATAATATTACTAGAATGTTTTTATTATTATTATTACAGAGGTAAGATACCATAATATTAACTGTATATTTTTGGAGTTGGTTTTTTTTTTTAATCTTCCTTGGGATTTTTCCAATCAGATAGCATTATAGGTAGTCCTCACCATACAACCATAATTGTGGCCCGTATTTCTGTTGCTAAACAGGAGATGGTTGTTAAGTGAGTCATGCCCAATTTTACAGCCTTTTTGCAATAGTTGGTAAGACAGCTGCAGTGTTAAGCAACTCATGTAGCCATTAAGTAACTCTGGCTTCCCTCATTGATTCTGCTTGTTGAAACCGGCTGGGAAGGTCACAAATGGCAATTATATGACCACAGATTGCTGCAATTATCACAAATATATTCTGTTTGCCAAGCTCCTTCATGTAACCCAGAGATGCTATGATGGTCATAAGTGCAAGGACTGGTTTTAAGTTGCTTACAGCCCATTTATGCTGCTTCAGGTTAAAACAAGCTTCATTGGGTTAAAAAAGCACAATGCCAACAGAATTAAATGCTTAGAGTTGTCATGTTTTCTTCAGCTGGTTTGAAACTGCAGTGCCGGCATGTTCATCTATTGAGCATAGAGAGGATTATTTCCGAGTATGTATCCTTGAGACTGGGTGCAGCTCTTGGGATACAGCCTTAGATTTTCTAGGTAAAACATTTTGTGCCTTTCAGGCAGTACTGAGAACAGAAGCAGCTTCCAGTGCTGCTCTTGTTTTACAATTGAGTTTCCCAGCACCAAGATAGGTAAAAGGTCTTTCATACTCCTTCTACTCCCCCAAATTATAGGCCTTTCTAGCCTCTGAGAACAAGAGCAAAAAGGGCTGCAGAGGCGTATGGTTGGAAACAAGAAACTAGCTGTGGTTAGACTAAAGATTCCTACACCATGGGTGTCCAAACTTTTGGCTTGCCTGGGACGCATTAAGTGAAGAAGAATTGTCTTGGGCCACATATAAAATATATAATATAGTTTAGTGTATATAAATCACATAATAATGTTACATTTATAGTCTTGTGGGGTTGCATTACTAGCTGTCCAGTGTCACATGCAGCGGATATGCCCGTCCTACACAATAGGATTGTGTCCTGATTGCAGTACCCAAGATCTTACTCAGACTAGATCACTATTTAATCAGCTTCCACCAACAACCATCTAGCTTCACCTTCCGATCTTGTTTATGTTGGGGGGAGGGTTATGAAGGATTTTATGAATAAAACTGACGCTTTAAACTTTAAAATACTAATTTTACACTTTAAGGAATGGTACTTCTTCTGTAGAAGTGAATTCATTGTCTGCTGTAATGGAATGGCAGTTCCCTGTGAATGGCAAGGAAGTAATGCTTGTTAGACAAAACGAAATGGCAGCCATCCCAAAGAAAAGAGATGACAAGTCATGTATTTTCTAGTCTGCATTCACACCTGCTCTTTTTTCTTCAAATTCAATACTGTATTAGCTAATATACACACTCGGGGTGGGGGTGGAAGGGTACAATTTCATTCTCAGAGCTAAGGTCTCTGCAAGGACACAAGCAAGTGTAGGCAACATAATACTCCTAAAAACAGTGTTTTGTCTGTTCTAGCCTAATGTCTTCAGTTGATCCTTCTCTTTGTCCTCATTCTACCCTTGAGCACAATTTTATTTCTATCAAAGTTCATATTCATGCTTTTAGGTAGCCAAGAAAGTGGCAAGATATTCAACCATTCCTCCCAAGGCCCCAGCTAGACACTTGGAACAAAACTGCCACAGATCTTGGCAAGACATTTACTAACAACCCAGTCTGTTTACAAGCTGAATGACTGAAGCTAAGAACAGAATGCAAATATTTGCATTTGGTTCCCAAGACTTTTCCATCATCACCCTGCCAGCCCACATGCAACCACCAAGTAAAGAAAGGGAGACAAGGGAGAATTCTACTTCTCTTCCGAGCCATAGAGGACCTTTTGATTTTCTGTTCCTAAAATCCTAGGAATTATAATTGTAGTAAGAGATGCAAATATGTTCTCTAGTTCCCTAAAGCTAGGGAGCTTTTTATTTTTATTTTTTAAAAAAAAGAGTTATTCCATAATGTTCTAAAAATGGAGGGTCAGATAGCTCAATAAGGATTTCCTCCCACGCTGAACTGGAACTTCCTATTCATTACAGTATTTTTGGTATGAAACTTAATGGGGGGATTTAACATGATGCTAAAACATTACTCAGAGGTAGAATTATTTTTATGTTTTTGTTTTTAATAGCAGACATAAAAGACTTCAAATCTTAGGTGGATATTAGAGCCCCAACTGAGTCCCAGTATTGTGTCACCACTGTGGGAAAGCAAAAATCATCAGTGAATGGAGAAGGGTTTCTGGGAATGACAGTTGAGAAAATGTTGTAGGTCAGCCTTATAGATTTCGGCATATTATGGACCCTTTACTTGAGAGCCATTGATGCCATTGTTGGTATATCTACATGCTTCCATCCAAAGCACACTGCCCATTGTCATCTATAGCAAGCTCTATGCTACCATTTGTTCTGACCCATTCTCAACTGATTCAATCAATCAATCAGAATAGAGCTGGAAGGGACCCTTGGGTGTCCCCAAGCCCAACCCCCCCCTGCTCAAGCAAGAGACCCAATACCATTTCAGACAAGTGACTGTCCAATCTCTGATGAAGCACCCACAACTTCTGAAGGCAAGCTCTTCCAATGGTTAATTGTCCTTACTGTTAGGAAGTTTCTACTTAAGTCCAGCTTGCTTCTCTCCTTGATTATTTTCCATCCATTGTTTCTTGCCTGCCTGGTATTCAACAATTCAACCTGGTATTCAGGAGACTGAAGTGCCCAACCAGTAAGATCAACTGACAAATCAGCAGAGCCAGATCGTATTTTTGTAAGGCTTGCCTAGAAATCAAACAACTAAAAAAGAACATTAACAATCACCTACAACTTAATCCACTGAACTACATTATTAATAAGTTACAATTATTAATATGTTACAGCCCAGATTGGACAATGACACTGTACCCTCTCAGGTGTTGGGTGGCATGTTCGTACCTACATACAATCCCCAAACCTTCACAAAGAAACAATAGCACAGTGATGCTAACATGGGAATCAGACCCTGCAACAAACCCAGATGTCTACTTTGCCAACCCCACAATCTACACGATCTGCACCATGACAGATTCCAACAACACACACATAAAATTAAAGATGTCCTCATATGGTCTTTCTCTAATGTGAGAGGTACCATCATGAAACATTTGCAAGAAAGCAACCAAGCTCAGAGAGAACCAAGAACCCCACATGCCATCATCTGCCAGTAATGTTCCTCTGGATGCTGCATGGGACAAATGAGGCAAACTTTGTACAAAAGAATTAATAGACACAAGTCTGACATCTGGATTCAAAACAAGGACAAAATAAATACCATAGCATTTCAAACACTGAGGACACTATTGGTTATAAAAGTAGCAATTCGGGGTAGGAGTGGGGACAGGATGGGAGAAACAGACTTTAATAGCATCATTTGAACTCAGAAAACATAAAAACTTTTCAGACTGTCTCAGAAAGTCCCAACAAACACATATGTGATCATTTTAATTGTTCATAGATACCCTATCTCACAATTAGGAAAGATTGAACTGTTAAATGGATCCTTCTGTAAATGAGGACTACACCCAGGGATGGAAAAGGAGAGAGCTTAGTGTGAAATCAGCATCGCTATCTCTATAATGTCATGCGTGGCACGACAAAACCGCGCTCAACTAAGCCGTGCACGATTAAACCGCGTCGCTGACATCATCAACAGGGCGACAACAGCGAGCGGGGAGAAAGAAGGGCGCTTTAAATAGTGCTTTGAAAGCAAGCCGATTCAACTTAAGGTAAGGGTTAAGTTTAGGGTTAGCTTTAGGGTTAGCTTTAGGGTTAGGTTAAGGGTTAGGGTTAGGTTTAGGGTTAGGTTAAGGGTTAGGGTTAGGTTAAGGGTTAGGATTAGGTTTAGGGTTAGGTTAAGGGTTAGGGTTAGGGTTAGGGTTAGGTTTAGGATTAGGTTTAGGGGGATTAGGTTTAGGTTTAGGGGTTAATTTTAGGTTTAGCGTTTACAGCGTGCTTCTGTCTCCGCACTGTTGTTGCGCTGTTGATGACATCAGCTACGCGGTTTCTTCGAGCGCGGTTTAGTCGAACGCGGTTTTGTGGTGGAACCAATGTCATGTGGCCTACTGTTTCCCTCATAATTAAAGTCTGAAATATACAGCCAGAATATATCATAGGAATTGTCCGTCTCTTCATTATCCAGAATGTAACAGTTTTGGGGTAAAAGCAGCAGAAATATTACTACTTATGCAAGTCCTTCTGCTTCACATGATCTTTTGAACCTCATAGTCTTAACATTGAGGGTTTTTTTTTGTAACAAACAAGCTATTGGATAAACTGGAGCTAAGTCTTAAAATAGCTTACATTTCTGAGCTACATTTCAACCATTCCAAGCCTGCAGATCCCACTCAGCTGTATTTTAATGGCAACATTTGTTTCACCAGTAATTAAATGAGAAAGTCCAGCCTCCCTGGTGATTTTTCCCAGAAGGCTATTAATGTTTACAGAACACAAATTAAAAACAATACAGTGTATAAAATCATTCAGTTCCATGCTTTTGGCCTAGCTCCTCAGCACAGAATGACTTGCCATGGTGTATTACCATCAGTGAATTACACAATGGCAATGAGTAATAAAGGGTTATATACTTCCTTTAAAAGATACATTTGCCAAAAACCAATACCAGTTTTCCATTAATGCTATAGAAACACTTTGTATCCAAACCCTGGGAGATGGTCCCATAGAGAATTTAAAAAGTAAAGCCAATCAGTCTGACATTTTGGTGACTATGCAGCTAATTTATGGCAGATAGTCCTTTGCTTCCAGCACCAGCTTCAATCAGTCAAGTGTCTAAATACCTCCGCAATTGAAAGAGTTTGTCCAGTCCAAGTGTGGTACCCATCTCCGGAACCAATATCTTAGGTGGTTAGCTTAGGTGCATTTCTATTTAAATTTATATTAATTGCTACAAAAAGACATCTGCACAATACATTAGCATATACAGAGGGCAGGACAAAAAGCAACTTATCAAGGAGAGAAGCAACGTAGAACTAAGGAGAAATTTTGTGACAGGACAATTAATCAGTGGAACAACTTGCCTCCAGAAGTTATAAATGCTCCAACACTGGAAGTTTTTAATATGATGTTGGATAACCTTTTGTCTGAAATGGTATATAGGGTTTCTTGCTTAAGCAGGGGGTTGGACTAGAAGACCTTCAAGGTCCCTTCCAACTATTCTAGTCTCTATTCTCTATTGTGCTGTTGCTATTCTCTCTTCTCTTCTATCCCCTTTGTTTTGTGGGCTTCAGTGCTGATCTACTTATTTTACAGTATAATACAAACGTAGCCATGCTACAGGTAATTCTAGTAGATGGTGATCCTTCTCTACTTCAGATATTTTGAATTATAACTCCCAAGTCTAGCCATTTGGTGTTCAGCACACACCAATCAAAACATCTGGAGGACATGAGGATGGCTTACTGATGGCTGTAGAAGGGAATGCATGTCCCATTCACAAAGTTTTCTATATGGGTTATGAAAGACCTTCAGAGCTCCCAATTTTCACAGATCAGCCTTTCTTCTATTGAAAATATTGTATCAGAATACCTGAATGAATGGTAAGATGATATAGGAAACCCTAGAAAATACTGAGGCTGATTTCAAATGGTACTCTACATAAGTAATTTTTTTTGAACTGATTCAATCTGCCATGAAAAAATATAAATGCATAACCTTTAAGAAAGGGCATCGCCACCCACTGTGGGATGGGTGAAGCAAAGTGGGTAAATAACTGCTTTGGGATTAACGTTCCTATCTAAACCTGGTCTTATAATGTCCACAGACTAAATCAGTTCTGATAACATGATGCCAAAGAATCAGAATAATTTTATGCTTGCTGTCTCTTTGGCAAGCACCCCTTTGATCTATTCTACCCTGAAAAGTAAGGAATTTGAATAGACAGCAGGAAATTAAAATTTGCAAATATGCATGGTATTTCCAATGTCTACTAAAGTTATTTAGATTTCTTTCTTATAAAAATGTATTACCCAACTGCATGATTCATGAATATTGCTCCTCTGATCACAAAAAAAATGATATATGCCAGCAGTGCCAAATTATACATATTCCCACAAGTTTATTTAAAATGAATAGTGAGTCTCCAATCTGATCACACTCATTTTCTGGTAAAAAATTAACTGTTGCACCTCTCAGTCCCCCAAAGTGCCATTTGCTGCACAATATCTTGATTCAGCAAATAGAAATGAAGATGGAAGTTTAGTTCAAAATGTCTCCAAATATCCAGAAATGAATCAAAAGCACAAAATAAAATAAGTTTCTCCAACTGGGTATGTTCAGGAAATGTTTGACTATGACATACATCATTCATTTTTACTATAGGCAGAGTATTTTGATGTAGTTGTAGTCCATCAAATCTGATGTTTTATCCTGGTATTATTCCTGCCTTCATCTTACATCATGAATACAAAAATCAGAATTTTAATTTTTCAGCTAGCCATGATTCCTTTTGCACATTTTAACCATATGTTCATTCCAGCAAACATGTTTTTTTTAAAACAAGGTCCTGGATTTCTTCCTCTATCTACATTTGTTAGCAATCCAAGTGTCCTATTCTGGTTTTAATTGCTTTGCAATACAGAATTCAGATTAGCACCAGCAATTCTTTTTCTCAATGCCTTACAGACAAATGAATAGTACAAATTGTTTAATATTGAAGACTTCTAAAAAGGAACTGAAGAATCAATTCTTCTTTCCAGTCTATAAATCACACCATTAGTCTCATTTTCTTCGATTCTAAAAGTAGCTCTACAGGGATAGGACAAGCATCACTATTGGATTATTTTAATCTCCAAAATGGTCCTTTCCTAACCTGTCAATTCTAAGGATTATGATCTAACATATCTGGAGAAAGTTAAATAATTTTGGGAACCAGGCAGTGGTGGGATTCAATTTTTTTTACTACTGGTTCTGTGGGAGTGGCAGGGGAAGGATACGGTAAAATCTCCATTCCCTCCTCACTCCAGGGGAAGGATACTGCAAAATACCCATTTCCTCCGGATCATCTGGGACTCGGTAGGGAGAGAATAGATGGGGACAGGGCAAGTCAGAGGTGGCATTTACCAGTCCTCCAAACTACTCAAAATTTCTGCTACCAGTTCTCCAGAACTGGTCGGAACCTGCTGAATACCACCTCTGGAACCAGAAGGAAATGCTTCCATACCACCTTGTTTTATTCTCTCCAATTCAAACCCAGTGTGAAAATAATCTGATATCATTCTTCAAAGCCAATGACACTACATCTACCAAGGCGAGCCTGGAATTGGGTTGAGAGTTTTCGCCAATAGAAAAGATTGCCCTAAAGCTCTGCAGAACTGTAGTTTCAGATACACAGCAGTTCAATAATAAGGCGATCTGGGCCCTGGACCTCTGCTAACCTCCTGAGAATGGGAAGGGAGAGAATTGATTCCAACTTCTACAATTACTTTATGTGTACTTTATCTATCGACTTGGATCCTAATGAACAGTCACTGCTGCACTTTTCTGCGACCCACTAAAGGAAATCAAAATGGGAATCCAATATGGAAGAACTCCTTATTAATGTCATCTACAGACTATCTCCAAACATTACTATTCTTGTTCAGTTGTGCTCCAATATACAAAGTATCCAAAATACTTCAGTAATATGAAAGTCTGAAAACAGAATTATCCATTATAGTTGCTTGTTTTTAGGAGGTTGCTCCTTAGAGCATATACGGCAAACACTTGGATATTATCCATATACTCCAACCATGACATTCAATTTCCCCCACAATCACTAAGTGAATTCTGCTTTTTCATTACATTATGGAAGCAGGAAGTTTTTCCCTCTCTAGATGCCTTCTTTCTCCACCAGATCATAGACATGTGGTGCAATCCTTTCAGAAGAAAGGTTAAATTAGTGTAATCAGTGTAATCATATTAGTCTCTCCAGCAACCTCAGCCAAAGTCTGGTAGGGTGGGGGGAAAGGACAGGAGGAGGATGATACAATGACCTCCACCCAGACTAGTCTTTCAAAGTTGAAGAAAGTGAGTGTTTAGCCTGGAAAAGAAAAGTTGGGGTGGGGGCAAGAAGCCTGGAAATATTCTTCCTATATCTGAACATAGAGTTAAATTTGGGAGATCTCTTCCACAAGAAGAGGTGATGGTCTCTAAGGACTTTGCCAGATATCTTTTTGAAGACTACTCTATAGCCCAAGACTACAGAGCAAGCAGAGATACTCCCGCTCTATGTACGGATGACATACAAGTGAACTTGGGCAACCGGGTTGATTCACGAAATCACAGCCCGGTTAACATGGGAGACGCGGTGCGAAAACCGCCGACGATTCTGCAGCCATAGGAAGCGGCCAGGCAGAGCTACGAGGTCGAAGCGCCACCTATCCACCGAGATGGGACACCGCAAGTCCATTGGCTGGAAAAGTGGCGGGGGGGGGGGT
This sequence comes from Thamnophis sirtalis, assembly GCF_051295495.1. Taxonomy (NCBI): domain Eukaryota; kingdom Metazoa; phylum Chordata; class Lepidosauria; order Squamata; family Natricidae; genus Thamnophis; species Thamnophis sirtalis. The sequence continues at coordinate 83,300,621 of NW_028261381.1, forward strand.
AGAGAAAGCGAGAGAGATGCAGTCCCTGCCGTCGTATCTCAAAGTTGCATCAACGTCTCCCCCAAAGGAAAGAGATGAGCGGGAAAGCGTTTCAGCAACTCCAAACGAGCCACACACACACACACCCCGCAAAAGCCAAGCATCGTCCCAACGACGCCGTGCGACCACGAGACGAGAGACGACCGAAACCTTTCCTCTCTCTCTAACTCCGCCGGCGATTCTCTCCATACACCTAAGAACCCCATTGTCCTTCCCGGCTCCCGGCCAGGCGCCCCCCTCTCCTCATCTTCCCGCCCTTCTCCTCACTTTCTACCCCTCTCTCACATACGCACGCGCGCAAACGCACCCTTTCCTTACCTAGGCGGCTCTTGCCCCGCGGCTGAGAGAAAGGCAGACGCGGGTTCCAAGCTGCGGAAGCAGCTCGCTGGACGACGCCTCCCTCGCTCCTTAAAACCGCTTCCCTGGCCAGATGCGGATTCCCCCCCCCCTCTCCGGTCTCTCCCGCCTCTCGCTTTTGGTGGAGAAGCTAGAGGGGGGAAGGGAGCGAGGAGACAGAGAAATATGCAAAGACAGGAAACGGAGACGGCGGGGGCCAGTGCGGGAGATTAATGGGAATCAGCTACCCCTCCACTAGCTGCCAACAAAGAAACCTGCGCTCTGGGGCGAGTTGGCTTCTGCGGCCGCCTGACCAGACCAGCCGGCTGCAGCCAAGGCTGTGGAGTACGGCGCGGGCCGGGCTGCTCAGGGGGGAGGGAGCCATTGACATCTCCAGGCCGCCGCCACCCTCTCCCCCCTCCCTTTAATCTCCCCCCCCCCAAAGTGGGACGGACCGCTCACTCCCCTTCTCCCGAGTCGCGTTCGAGCGCCTTTCCTTTGCGCGCACCTCCTCCAGCAGTGGTCACAACTGCTACACAGAAGCAACTTTCCGTCCGCTTCGAAGGAAAGCTGCATCATCCTGGTTTTATAAAAAAGCTGCAGAAGTCTTGGGCGACCCCATCCCACCCCCACTCTTAATTAATTCCCTGACGAGCAGCATCTGGTTCCGATAAGGTGGGGGGGGGTTGCCTTTTTGTAAAAAGGCGCGGAGGTCTTATGAATGAAAACCAGAAGTGTTTGCGTGGGATGGGTCTCGGGGCAGCTTTGAAGGTTCCTTTTCTGCTTCAAAGTATCCGCAGTTGGAGGAGGGTGCTACTCCCCACGATCTCGCATGGGTTTCTGTGGATTCTATTTTCTGAGCACCCACGCCCACCCCGACCAACTTTTAACCATTATTGAATTGCCAGATTTACTGGATTTTGCCTTGAACGAAATCATGGTTTGGTAATGGACTGATACAGTGAATTCACTCATAATTGAAAATAAGTGGTTTACATACCACAATGTCTGATCTGAGCCAAAGAACAAGGAGAAAAATGAAAACCACCCGTAACCATACTATGGTATGTCTTGGCCATGCTTTAAAATAGTCGAGACAAAGGGCACAATAATACAAAGCAAAAAAAAAATGTTTTCTGTTTCTTTAGAGCTAAGGCCTACCCAATATTTTTTTAAAACATGCAGGCATCCTCAATCAGCACAATACTGCTACATAAAGATACATGTAGCTGCCAGCTATACTACTAGTGGCCTTGATGGCCTTTCACAGAGATGAACACATTTTGTATAGCTATTTTAGGACAATATTTATTAGGACAACTCAAAAACATTTTTTTCAGCATCATGGAAACTTTTGAGATTCCCAGATCTCTTCAGCATGTCAGTAAGGAGACAAATGGAAAGTGATAAAAGCTTGACCAGAAGTCATGCAAGTCATAAATTAGGTTGGGGCACATCTGACTCTCCAAAAGTTACTAGATTCTTCTCTTTATAATGGCTTGGATTTCTGGGAATAGCAGCTCAATAGTATCTACAGACTCACAGTTTCCACCACCATCAATATATTTGGATGATTAGTCTCTAGACCAATGTTCTCGACCTCAATAACTCTTTAAGATTGTGGACTTCAGTTCCCAGAATTCTGGAAGTTGAAGTCCATACTCTTTAAGAGTTCCTAAGGCTGAGAAACACTGCTCTAGACAGGCTATGGGAAACACCTGCAGATATTTTACATTCATTTCTCTACCGGGTGCTTGATAGTTTTATTTCCTACTTATGATTTCAGGAAAAATAAGCCAGCAAGCAATGGCAGATTCGTCATGAGAGAAAATCTACAGTTACTTGAAACTCTAATCATTATTTGATGAAATACACCAATCCCTTGGTAGGTGAAAAACAAAGGATAATTATACTGTTGTTATACATTAATAAAGTTTGAGTTAATTTTAGATGTATGCCAAGTTTTTTTTTAAAAAGGAAAAACTGCATTGGGCAGTTTTAGTCAATAGCAGTATAGCAGTAGACTTATATACCGCTTCATAGGCCTTTCAGGCCTCTCTAAGCGGTTTACAGAGAGTCAGCATATTGCCCCCAACAATCTGGGTCCTCATTTTACCCACCTCGGAAGGATGGAAGGCTGAGTCAACCCTGAGCCGGTGAGATTTGAACCGCTGACCTGCTGATCTAGCAGTAGCCTGCAGTGCTGCATTTTAACCACTGCGCCACCTTGGTCAGCACCTATGGAGATGAATCATCAGAAAAGTACACTGTAGTTTCACAGGTCATTCTGTTAATAAACAATTTTCTTCTTCTACCATAGAATCATATAGATGGTAGCTAAAGTAATATCCTTTAGGTCAGACAAAAATCAAAAGCGACTGTGAAAATTTAGTCATATTTTATTGCAATTTCAGATTATCCTGGCAATCATTTTTAAAATTTGAAGCAAATTAACATGCTGACACATTAGAGTAACTAAAAAAAAGCAAAAGCCTTAATACACATGATCAAAGTTTAATAGTAATGAAGTATATCTGCCAAAAATGGGGCAGAACAAGAAACAAAAACAAATGGGATATTGGACACCAATGGGGGGAAGGGGAACTTAGCTATAACAGCTATTGAACTATGGGATATACACTCTTTAAGGATTTCTAGGAGTTGAAGTCCAGAATTAAAGATTGCTAAAGTTGGTCTAAGGTCTCTTCCAATTACTGTCTGTCATTTCAAAATCATGGATAATAAAGCTTAACAAAGTTTACACCTATCCCATCTTTGAGGGAGACGGGCAGTTCAGAAATGTGAAATATAAATAAATAAAATCCTGAGGCTGCCCTTGGATGCTGTTGGAAAAGAAGAAAATCATCTCACATTGTTTGAATTCATGCAACCAAATGCAGACAACTGGATGCTTTCCACATAGTATTTATATTCACTTCGAAATATCCTGCCTGCCTTGGCTTCTAAAGCAACTGTATCCATTTCGGATTTAAAAGCCAACAATGATTAATGATATATCATTTATCTCATAATAGACTTGCTTTTATTTCTTAGCAAGAACAGCTGGAGCTCAGAAGCATTCCCAACATGCATGACTTGGCTAGACAGGTGACAGCATGTAGTTGACTTTGACTGGTCTCAGAAGCTACGCAGACTTGGTCCTAGTTAGTACTTGGCTGGGACTCCCCTGGGAATTCTAGGATTAAAAACTAGATTAGATCAGACAATGGAAGAAAAAGCGAAAGTAGTCAAAAGCAAATGACATTTGTAATATTGTGATGAAAACTGAATAAGTAAATTTGTCAGGATCGGCTCAGTCATATTTACCTTTCACACTAGCAGATTACTATATGACCTTGTTATGCTCCAAAGCTAAAAAGGTAGGGCTCAAAATCGTATTTAGAGGAGAACTTACAAAGAAACATCAAAACTTATATACAAAAACCTTTATGACAAGATTATTAGGAATGACTTCGGGGCTGCCATAAAATAGATGGAACCACATCATAAACGTAGGTAGGTCTTTATTATTATTTAGCTGTGATATGCATTAATATCTCTCTAAGTGAACATATATGGAAAGTACCAGGCTGGGCATGGCAGACCTGTAGGAACACTTCAGATGTACAAACAAAAGCAGTATATTTTAAAAATGAAAAGGCTAGGTTGCAAGAAAAATCTCTTAGGTTGTTGAAAAATAGAAGTCACAATTTTTTCAGAAATAAAATTCCAGTACTGAAGGTACTCAGGTATTTTCATTATAAGGAATATTACATCTTTGTAACTAATATCAGGTGCTCTAATTCAAATTCTATTTCAGCAACCATTTAAATATGGTCGTCTTGCATTTGGAAAATTACCATCATGGTTGATCATATTTCTCCTTTCTCTCAAGCGAGACAGGAAATGGCTGTTTATTATAGGATAACTCTCTGGCAAACAGCTGCTTGCTGTTTAACGAAGCAATTCAGACATGATGATAATACAGTATAAACAGAAATTGGGACATATTCTATACTTCTGAAATATTAGGAGACTGAAATACAAATTAGACCCCGGGTGATCCAATTGTCATAGATTTAACCCAGTAGGGGAGGGGACCAGGGGTGAAATTCAGCAGGTTATGACAGGTTCTAGAGAACCCGTAGCAGAAATTTTGAGTAGTTTGGAGAACCGGCAAATACTACCCACAGAACCAGTAGTAAAAAAAATTGAATTTCACCACTGGGGGACGACGATCCAGTAACAATAACAATACATGTTCCCCATTTCTGTTTCCATCAATCTACTATAGTAGGGCTGTCACTCAAGGCCTGGGGGCTAGATCTGGCCCGCAGGGTGCTTAGAGCTGGCCGGTGGGGCTGCCTTGGAAACAGAGAAGAATCAGCCCGCAGTGCCTTTGCCAGTGAAAACGGAGCTCGCAGCCCTCCCGAGCTTCGTTTTCACTGGCAGAGGGTTGCAAGTGGCGGTGGCAGCCAAAAATGGAGTTCAGGAGCCTATTTTCACTTGCAGAGCTCAGGCCACTACAGGCACCCTCATGAATGACATCACGCTGGCCATGCACACCCTTGCCACACCTACCCCCCCCCCCAAGGTCAAACACAACCTTGATGCGGCCCTCAATGAAATTGAGTTTGACACCCTTGCCCTAGAGGGTTGACTCCAATATAAAAGGGAAGTTTCAATCTGTCTCACATGCAAAAAGGGTTCCTTTAGGCTTTGAGAAGGATCGGTATCTGATAAGTTAATCCAAAGTGGTGAAAGGGCAAAGCTGCAACTCAGAATGAACTAGAAAAAGGAAAGGGGAAACTGAGCAGCAGCCTGAAGGGGAAGCAAGAGAGAGGTGCAATACAACATCCAGATGCCAGAGTCGCCAGGAGTGATCTACGACCGATTCTTCACAGTGAAACTAGCTGGGAGTCTTTATCATAAAATGCTATCTCCTGCAAAATGTAACCCTGGACAATATTTATTGCCCCAATCTATCATTAGCATAAATCAATTATTGTACTTTTATGTAATAATTATAAATTTGTTACAAGTGAAGCCACTTCGAAAATGAATCAAGGTTAAATTGTGCAATACACATTTACCAGAAGACCCTGAATTCATTCTTCATTCCTCTGCAGAATTCCAAATTATCCAGCCACACAAGAGATATAAATACTGCCTTATTAGTTAAGTCTGCAATTTTTTTCACCAGCCATTCTCCAGGCACAGTTTGCAAACTACAGTTCACGTAACATACTAAGCCCCAATTAAACAAATCACATTATGCCTAAGTGTACCTGCCCTAGAGAAGTGCATGATTACAACTGTAAGTCACAGAATTCCCTTTGTACTTGGTTCACACAGCATTTGAATTCAGCTGCTATTTGTGAACCATGGTGTATAGTTTAGGGCAGGGCTGTCAAACCCCCAGCCCATGGGCCGGATGTGTCACATGCTGCCATGCCCATGCCCAGTTTAGCAAAGAAGGTGTGTGTGTGAATACTGATACGTCACATGATGCCACCATGATGACATGAGTTTGATATCCCTGGTTTAGGGTGAAGAATTAAAATATTCCCTTAAAATTAATCCTCTTTCACTGAATAAAATATAAAAGTACTATGGTGGCTTGAGCAGGCTTAAAAACGTTTTTCTTCTTCACCCATCATCTTCATGTTCTTTTTTTTTCTTTTCACCTGATCATGATGTTTGATGCGTCCACTTGCTCTCTCCTCTGGGATCAGAGAATCATCTAAAATGGGAGTCTGTTCTTCCAGGTTTAGACTTTGTGATTAGAAACTGAACAACTGAAACTTCTGCATCATGTAGGGAGCCTATGCACCTAAGCAGAGAACCAATGAAAATTTTCGAAGTATATGCATTGTATCATGCTACAATGTGCTTACACTTAATCATAGCACAATTATGACTTTGGAGATTCTTTATCATTCTGGTCAGGGTGGCCCAAAAGTGCTTTTCCAAAAGGCAGCTGGACTTTGTTTTTTTTTTCCTTGAAAATGTTTTGCTTCTCATCCAGGAAGTTTCTTCAATTCAAAGCACATTATGCCCTTTCAAAATGATTTTGCCTTCTCTGAGTGAGACCACCTTAAATCATCCTTAACTGTACCAGTATTAAAGAAGCATTTCTGCATAACCCAAGAACAATCTCAAGACATATGCTAGGTTTTCTGTTCTGACCCCCCTCCGGTACGGTGAGTCACACCGACACAAGATTACTGCTAGAAAATTTATTCACAGTAAATTAACACACCGACAAGATTTTGGCAGCAACCCAGACTTCCACAGATAAGAAATACGTATATTATAAGTATAACAGTTGAGACCTGCAAACAGCCTCCTCCCAAAGTCTCTTCTTATATGCTCTCTTTGGAGGAGCCTAATCACAACCACCTGGCCCCAATTATCTTCTTTATCTCCGTAGTTGCTGTTCGCACTTATCTGTCCGTCTTTGCCTGGCATCCGGGACCAACTCCCTTAGCTCCTCCCCACTGCTCCAGGGCCTGACGTCAGGGACCAACTCCCTTTGGCTTTCACCGCTGCTCCATGCCTGAGGCACCTCCTGGTGGCCAACCAGCCTCTCTGGTCCCTGCTCGGAGTCTGAACCCTGTCCAGAGTCCTCTACATCTTCCAGAGCCGACTCATAGGGTCCCTCACTATCGGAGTCTGTTTGCAGCTCCTGCTGGGCCACAACAGTTTCTAACTTTTAAAGGAAGTTAAGTTATTGGGAAAAGAGGCAGCAAAGACAGGAGGGGAATTGGACAAGAGAACAGAGTATTTAAATTATGTGGTGGTGAAAGGCTGAGTCTCAGGTGCAAACCCAGGAAATTAGACTAATTATGTGATTTGTTTAGATAAGTTGTTCTTCCTTTCCTCTCCCCTCTTACATATTTAATATTCTATATGGTAGTTTTAAATGAGTTTTTTTTGGAGATTTTCTTTTAAGCAGTATTTCTACGCCTCATGTGGTGTCCTCTATGTAGTAGCCTGATTCTGCTTCTTAATTGCTAAGGAGTCTGATCACCTGTATCTGCTTTAGAGAGAATAATTGATTTGGGTGGCAAAATAATGGCTTCTCAATCCAACAAACAGCCTCATATGCTCAAATAACAGCTTTCAGAGCAGAGGTTGTAAGGGCATCTGCTGTTATAGCAAGCAATGACAAAGATGCCAAAGTATAAATAACTTAAATGTTAATAATGTAGATTGTTGCATATGGATGCAAGTCTTTCAATGGTGGGGCAGAAATGTTACTAACAGTCCAAAGAGCCTGTTAGCTTACTAATTAAAACTATTTAAACAAAGAGTTACCAGGCATAGATAGTCCTCAACATATGACCACAACTGAGCCCAACATTTCTGTTGCCAAACAAGATAGTTGTTAAGTGAGTTTTTCCCATTTTATGACCTTCCTTGCCACAGTTATTGAGTGAATCACCCACAGTTTTTTAAGTTAGTAACACAGTTATTAAGTGAATCCGGCTTCCCCATTGACTTTGCTTGTCAGAAGGTCGCAAAAGATGATCACATGACTCTTGGACACTGCAACCATCATAAACATGAACCAGTTGCCAATTTTTATCATTTGGCCACAGGATGTTGCAACAGTTAAGGGTAGAAAATTGTCACTTTTTCAGTGCTGTTTTACCTTTGAATTGTCTCTAAATGAATGGTTATAAGTTAGGATTACCTTTACAACTTTGAATATTGTTTAATATTGTCTGATAATCTTCAATTAAATACCATGTTTCCCTGAAAATAAGACAGGGTCTTATTTTCTTTTCACACACACACTGAAATAAGTGCTTGGCCTTATTTTCTGGGAGGTCTTATTATTTTTGAGGTGCAGGAGGTGGCAAGCATGATCACCTCATGGCTGCTGCTGTGCTGCAATAATTTTGGGTAGGGCTTATTTTCGGGGAAGAGTTTATTTTAGTGCATGCATTCAAAAGCCCAATTGGGCTTATTATCTGGAGGGGTCTTATTTTCAGGGAAACAGGGTATAATATGCAAAAAATTCAAATATTCCATTATAGTAGTATATATGTAAGCAAAGTTGAACTTCCAATCTAGATCTAAAAATAAATAAGGAGGCTATCCCTGGTTACCAAACATGGTATGTTAACATTTTTTAAAAAAATTCTGACATGCATTACTACCCCTTGGGAGCAGGGATAGAAGTTACAGATGTGATTTAAGTTGAATAAGTTTAAACAATTTTCCAAAATAAAAAAAATGATGAACGTTTCCAAAGCCTTGTCATAGTTTTCTACTCTGCTCTCAGCTTAGTTTACACACCATAATTTTTATAATGAACCAACATTGTTTGAAATGCTTCTATGGCAAAACTAAGTTCACACATTGTACTATCTTATAAACATGCTTTACAAGCCACAATTGGTTGATTATATACATTATGCTAAACCAAATAAACCGCATTATGATTTCAAACAATTTGTGAAACAAATGTTAGCCCCTTTGGTTAGACAAAATTTGAGGTGTTTATTGGCTATGTACCGACAATTAAAACAAAGTGGCTATAAACCAAGAGGAAACTCAGTTGCTGTCGTCTTTCTGGAGCTCAGTTTTGTCATGGATTCAGTTTGAAGAAGGAGCACAACTCTGAAAAGAACCATGTTTATTGCAAGGATCCCTGGGTGCCTGTTTTACAAGACAGAACTCAAAATAAGGGGAAAGCAAAGATTATTATAGGGTTACAATGGCTACAAGGTGGGAAATCCTAGAGATCTGATTTGCTGGCCAGTTTGGGGAAATGGGCATGTCCTTGTCGGGGTACCTGAAGTGAGTTCTATTGTTAGACACAATGGACCTTCCAGGAGGACAGCAAAGCTGAGGAATATAGTTGTTAAGGAGATGGAATGTTGAGTAAGAAGATGGAAGGTTGGGGTTTCTCTAAGTTGCAGCTCCCTTGTTAGGGCTGCCCTTGGGCTACATTGCGAGTTGGTGAGGAGGCTTCTATTCTTTGGTTTAGATGGGCTTATAGGGGGACTTTTTCTCAGGTGAGGGGAGGGTCAGTTTGGGATTAAGCAAAGAGATTAACTGGGTTTGACCCTGGTTGTATCTAAGCCAATCTTTAAAATCCTAACAGTATAAACAACAGAACAGCTAACAAATGAATCTTCCATTCCCTTAAATGCTTTATGGTGACATAACCTTTCGGTTCCACCACAAAAGCGCGTAGGACAAAATCGCGCTCGACAAAAGCGCGCTGTGACGTCATCACAGCGCGACGAAAAAGATCGAAAAAATGTAAAAATAAAGCTAAAACCTTCCCCTAACCCCCCCAAACCTAACCCTAAACCTAACCCTAACCCTAACTCTTAACCTAACCCTAAACCTAACCCTAAACCTAACCGTTAAAGTAACGAAAAACGTAACGCTAACCCTTATCCTAACCCTAACGCTAACGCTAACGCTCTAAAGCTAACCCTAACCCTTACCCTTACCCTAACCCTAACCCTAACCCTTACCTTTATGTGAATCGGCTTGCTTTAATTTAATTTTTATTAATTTTTATTTGAATTTTTCGATCTTTTTCGTCGCGCTGTGATGACGTCAAAGGCGCGATTTTGTCGATCGCGCTTTTGTCGTCCGCGCTTTTGACGGGTCACGAACCTTTCGGGTTTCAGCCTTTCAAGCACGGTTCAATTCTTAGGTCCTAAAACCCAGAGGGAAGTCTAGACCTGATACTTGTCCCATCTACAGAAAGTGGGGGGGGGTAGCCAGAAAGCCTGGAGTTCTTTACCCTGACATGGATAAATCAGGACAGCAAATTCAGCAACCCACCTCACAGGGCTGTTGCTGTGAGAAAAATAGGAGGAATGTGAATATATTCATCGCTTTGGGTTATTTATAAAAATAATAAATGTGGGGTGTAAATAAATAAATTCTAAAAGATCCAGAATCAATAAGGAAAAGAGCATCAGCCGAGGGCAACTACCACCTTTTCAGAATAGGAATGAACAATGTCATATTCCAGAGCGATCTTGGCCAATTTCCTGTTTGCCAAAAATATTGCTTAATTATTTTCATCTATTTCTTTCCTCTCTACCCAGATGCAAATAGATAATGTTTTTGGCTTTTGGCTGAGGGAAACCACAAAGAAAGAAAATCTCAACCCAAAAACCAAATAGATAGTAAAAGGGAGAATATGCTTTGCTTGAAACATCACCCTAAGTCAAGGGTGTCCAACTTTGGCAACTGTAAGACATGTGGACTTCAACTCCCAGAATTCCCCAGCCAGCATGGTTGGTAGGGAACTTTTGGGAGTTGAAGTCCACAGGTCTTAAAGTTACCACGGTTGGACATGCTGATCTAAGTTTTGGCTTGTTTAGATTTGTATTCCAACTGTTTGTTTCAAGGTAATATATTAACACTCCATTTTTCCTCCAACATCATCCTGTGAGGTAGACAGGGCAGAGACAGAGAGAGTGATTTGCCCAAGGTCACCCAGTGAGCTATGTAACAATGGGTGGAACAAAACTCTGCAGTGCCAACCCAACATTTTAACTCTTACACCACACTGGCTCTCATGCATCTTAGTTTACTAAATAAACAACTGGCTAGAACACACTAAGTTAAAAGCCAAGAATGAAGATATGTGAGCTGAGCTAGAGTCCATGGGGGAAGCTGTTTAAATTAGCTCTCATCACAAAGCCAACTTTTTTAAAAAAACTGTGGAGGTTAAAGCAAATAGTATAAGATAATATAAATTCATCGGGCTAAGTTCAAATGTGTTTTGTTTCTGGCAGGACAAATTGTGTGTGGACCCAACAATTGTGACTTATAGATGATGACTTAACATGTTGGTGCATGTTAGTAGACAGGATGATTTAACAGAGATTACGAGAACTGAGCTCCCATGTTGGGAAATCTACCACCAAATTATCATGCAGTGCTAAATGTCACTATTTGCAGATGACGTTTTACAGCCACTTTAGAATACAGTACACCACTTCAAAAACTCCAGACCACCAACAGATGGCAGAAAGATTTTTTTTTTATATCTTTCTGCCATCTAGTGGTCCAACGGGTTTTGCAGCCCAGCTCCCTCACAGATTAAATATACCATTTAATAATTAAAGGGGACAGACCCAGCAATTCTGTTAAGCACCCATTTTATTTTACAACATACTTGCTCAGAAGTGCCTAGTGTTGAGCCTAACGTCTAAACGAATTCCCTCCGGGGCATTAGCTCTTTAGAAAGCACGTCCAGATGTGTAATAACTAATTTTTGACACTAACACACCTCAGGAACTGGCAAGAAAGGCTTGTAATTATTGTCCTTACTTTTCTTTGGGCTTTTTCTTCAAATGAAGTATAAGGCTTTACGTTGGTTGCCGGAGGGACGTTTCTCCGCTCCCGCCCTGCTTTTTGGAGGATGGCAAGGAAGCGGCAGGAGCACGTGCTCACTACGAAGTGAACGAGCAAGGACACATCACCTCCGCTTAAATATGCACAGAATAGCACTGTAAACGCGAGGATATCGTGTTAGTCTAACCGGAGGATTGCAAAAAGTGCATCCCTTATTCCGGCCGGGCCATCATTCCCGCCGAACCAATTCAAGACCTGAATCCTAAACACGTGGCTTCCTAAAAGTATCTACTACGGTACCCAACAGGTAAGTCCCGTCTCTGCATCTCCAGCCCGAAGCCCCTCTGGCATAAATAGTAGCACTCGGGGATCGCGCCTTCTCTGGCCGTATCGATCAGGCAGGGCAATGCCCTGAATGCAGAGAAAGCAGAACTGATCCCCGAGACTGTAAAGCAGCTATTTATCTCCTATTTATTTCACCGTCAAAGCAGGCGGGCCGTGACGTCACGAATGGCTGTTCCGCGAAACCGACGCCCCTCCCTCCCTCGCCCGGGCCGCGGCTACAAGAGGCCATTGGCTCTGGGTTAGAATTTTTGAGGAAATTAGCCGTTTCTTGTAGCCGTCCTTAGTGACGTCCTGTAGTTCTTATTCAAGGGTTTGTCATTTGAAAGGCCAAACAAGCATTTCCTGGAGAAAGTGGCTTTTGTGGAGGAGATAAGCGCTCTACTCCTTCATTTCCGTCCCTTCGGCTTTGCTGTACTTCACAGCTTCTGCCTAGCGGTGCCGTGGGAGGGTGTATCGGCGGTAAGATCCTAAGGCTGCCAGCAGGTGGCGTATGTGTGCTTTTTGAGCGAAGGTCGTTTAATAAGAGTCTATTCGACCTTCGCCCCATTTAGTGTCCCTCGGTTATATTACAACTAGCCAACAGTATTTAGCTTGGGGGGGGGGCGAAAATTGCCTATCTGGACCCTCTACCATGAATAAAGCAATTCCTCGTTTAGAAGTTTGCCAATCAATTTGATTGCTACGAAAATTGCCTATCTGGACCCTCTACCATGAATAAAGCAATTCCTCGTTTAGAAGTTTGCCAATCAATTTGATTGCTACCCATAATTGTATTTTGTTACCCTACATTGTAACATTTTGTATGTTGGGATTCCTGGAGAGGTTGACACTTAAGGTAGGTTTAGATATTGACAATTTTTTTTATAATGGCGGGAACTAGCTGCATTCTTTTTCTGGGTAATCAGCATTACAAATGGCATTCTTGTAAAGTTCCAACAGTTGCATTATAATGTCTGCATGGAACCATCTAAACATAGGAACTCCTACCCTGCCTACGTTTGTAGGACTTAAGTCACTTTTCGAAATTACAGGTTCAAGGCTTGGGCGCCCATTGAGGCCACAAAGTACAGTTTCAATGTATTCTTTTGATAAATTCAGCTGTACTCACAACTGAGATGCACTGTAACTTTTTTCAGTTTTACCAGTGTAATGCATTGGTTACACATAGTATCCCAAAAGTCAAAACTGGTAACAAAGGCATCTCCTCTGGAAGATATAATGTGGAAAAAAAGTGCAACATGATACATATCTGAGAAAAGTATTTTCCTGATTTTAATGGAGGTGCTTACAAGCAAAATTTACTTAAAATCAAAACCTAAAGCGACTATTTCAATCTGGAGCATATTTTAAGTTTGATTAACAGTTAATTCTTCCTTTTTTAGGCCTGATTCAGATATACAGTACTAACTAAGCCATAGCTTATTTCAGCCATGGCTTACTGAATAAATAATGATTGACTTGTGCAATACTAAAGTATAAATCAAAGTTTACCAACCACGGCTGTTGTCTAGCAGTATGGTATCATACACGTAGTGATAAAATGGAAACTATTATATTTACATTGTCAAGGAAGGACAAAGATGACAAAGATGATAGAAACAGCAGCTTGGTGTTCTGATTTTGTCTTGATAGAGTATTAATTATACCTAAGGGCTCAGTTTAGAGATCAGAAATAATATTAAACTGTGGTTAACTGAAAACGGAGTCCTCTGGGGCTGTGTCTTTGAATCACAGCTGATTTATATCAAGTAGCAAAAATATACAGTAGCCTTGTACTGGCTATTGTTAGTAGCTCTCTTCCTCCTTGTCACTTTGGCTGATGTGCTTAGCAGTGGGGAAAGGCCAAGTGGCAGATACAACTTGTCATTCTTGTCAGAGTGGTTCTCTCTCTCTCTCTATATATATATATATATATATGTATGTATGTATGTATGTATGTATGTATGTATGTATATGTATAATGTAAATGTAAATGTAAATGTATATGTATATATATATGTGTGTGTGTGTGTGTGTGTGTGAACAAACAGAAATGGCGAAGAAAAGTTCTATAAACCAGCAAGGCCTCAGCAAGTCCAAAACCTGGTCATTTTTCTGCCAACATTTTTCAGAATCATAATGAATTTTGTGTGCCTGAAGTATACCAAGTAACTTTTTCTTCTTGCCTTGATAATTTTGTAGTCTATTGTTAAAGAAAAGTACTTGTATTGAGAGAAGGCTGGCTTGAGGAAAGAGTTTCAAGATGGGAAATGAAGGATTGGGAAAGATATCCTTGCAAGTGAGGTAGAATAACATTTATTCTGGAAAACTGGTAGAAGGGGTGAAGGAATCAGAGAGTTGGTTGGCTGGGCAATACAGTCTCCTTTATCACCTAGTCTTTTCTCCAGCACTGCTGTTCTTGACTGACTGAGCAACTTTTCTGGTTTTTTAAGGCTTGAATTCAAGGAATGGCATTCCAGGCACTAAATGCAAACCGTCGCATGCAGCGTACAGCAACACTTTCTCAGCAAGTTCTGGAGCGAGCAAAAAAAAGGAAATTGTACTGGTGCCTGCCTTCTCATCACCAAAGCAGGACCTTTCGGGTAAGGGCTGGTTGGTTTTAACCAATAAGCCTTAGAGCCTGAACCTGGATACCAGTTCTTTGCTCTGCAGACAAGGTTTATGGTAGGTAGGTAGGTAGGTAGGTAGGTAGATGATAGATAGATAGATAGATAGATAGATAGATAGATAGATAGATAGATAGATAGATAGATAGATAGATATTTAGTGTCACAATTGGTATGCCCCAATTATGGCAGGAAGCTAACTGCTTCCATTCTCTGTCCATCGGCTCATCACAAGAGACCATCCAGACAGAAAGCCCAATATTTTTACTGTTGCCTTTTGTTACATACAGTACAAATACAACCATAGATAGATAGATAGATACCTTTATGATTTTTATAAAGAACTCAAAGCAGCAAACATATCTAATACTCCACCCTCCTCTTTTCCCCACAATAGCAATCCTTTGAGATGGATTGGGCTCAGAGGGAATGACTGACTCAAAGTCACTCAGCTGGTTTGGACCTAAAATAGGATTAGAACTCACAGTCTCCTGATTTCTAGTCTGGTGCAAACACTAGACCAAAACACTAGACCAAATTGGACCTTTTCTTATATAAAGAAAGAAAATGGTATGTCTCATAGCAAGGATTGTTAGTAGTTTGTTTTGGTTTAAAAGGTGTCATGAGAAGCAGCTAAAATATTTCAACGAATAGAAATGAATACTATTTCTTACTATGCAATTGACTAAGCATCCTGAAAGCTCCGGAGAGCGAAAAACGGCCTACGGGCAATCCAGAAGTTTGGGAACAGACTTCCGGTTTGCCTATAGGGACGTTTTTTGCCCTTGGAAGCCTCTGGATGACGAAAAACGCCCTAATGTGCAAACCAGAAGTCCATTCCCAAACTTCAGGTTTGCCTAGTGGGTTGTGTTTTGCCCTCCTGAGGTTTCAGGGAAGCCTCCGGAGGGCCAAAAATGAAGGCTGAAGACAGGGCAACATCTTGTGTGCCCTAACAAATGGCTCCGCGTGCTACTTGTGGCATGGGTGCCATAGGTTTGGCATCACAGTGCTAGAGTATCAAGCCATATGTAGTTGGCCTCATATTTTGGAAGGCTGTTTCTGCATCATAATATGTTGTTTTTTTCTTTACATCATGTGTCTGTATGTATATTTTATTGTAACATTTTGTTTTTGACAACAGGGAGAGGCTGATGTTTCTCTTGAAGCTGCTTTTGCTGCAGTTGCTGAACACCTGGCCTGTATCTCTGCAGTATGCGAGGTAACCAGTTCTATAAAGAGGCAAAATGCAATTCTGACATAAAGGGGTTCTTCTATCATGGGTTTTTCTGTGGGCTAAATTTAGGCTTGACCTTTTCTCAGTGAAAGCTTAGTCTGTTCCCATTCACAGAAAAGGCTGAGACTCAGGAGAGTCCCTTGAAAGAGGGAAGGCAAAAGTTGTTTTTAATTATTTCACCTCTAGCCCCTGTAGCCTCTTCCATCTTGTCCCAAATATTCTTCAACCTTTCAGAACAGATCTCTCTGACTTACTGTATGCTGAAAAGACTGGTGATCTTGACTCGACCCTTTGAGAATCTAATATGAGCAACCACAATCCCAACCAAGTAACACTTAAAATTACTTTAATTTCTGGGAAAATCAGGATATATTATGTTAAACTATCACCTGTGAAATAAAAGAACACAAACACAAACACAAAATCAGGATATATTATGTTAAACTATCACCTGTGAAATAAAAGAACACAAACTTCTGTTTCATTTGTACGCACTTCTGCTAGCTGTATTAGAAAATTCATTGCTTGGAAGAAGATGCAGGATAAAAATATATTTTATTTTGCATTATATATTTTTTTTCATGTGAGGTACAAGGGCCTAGAATTCTTTGTCTAATTTTGGTATCCTGTTCACTTTGCCTTCACAAAAGTTTAGCAGATGCTGCCCATACAGTTTCAGACCCCTCTTTAAGCATTTTTAAGACCTTGATGTAGGTGTTTTAGTTGCATTTCCTACCTGTTCCATCATTCCAGCATTTGGAACTGCATATATGTGTATTCTGTACTGATAGATGATGATAGGATAGATAGGTAGGTAGGTAGGTAGGTAGGTAGGTAGGTAGATAGATAGATAGATAGATAGATAGATAGATAGATAGATAGATAGATAGATAGATAGATAGATAGATAGATAGATGATAGATAGATAGATGATAGATAGAGATTCCAGAGATAATGGATCATTATTCTCATTTCAAGTAGAAGAATCCGGCTCTGTAGAGTAAGATGCAAGTGTCCTATTACAGAAATAAATTCTGGTTTAGAGTCACTTTGGCGAGATGGGTGGCATATAAATTAGGTAAATAAATAAACAAGCTTCTTTTGCTCTTCCGAAGACAGAAAGTGGAAGCAGAGCCAAATATACTGTTGTCATCAGGTCTCAATAGGACAAGTCTGGCTTTGAGCATTAAAACAACAACATGGATTTAAATAGAGGGGTGAATGTAGAGGGTTGCTTTGAACCCCACACATACTCTAAAATGTTTCATGCACACAAAGTGGGTTTAGTAATCCCTTTTTCATCAACCACTTTCCCCTAGAATTACTACTGTTCAGTACCACCATTTCAGTTTGACGAGAATGAAATTGAACATATTTTTCGCTACCACAGCAGGGAAGCATCTCAAAACTTGCTAAGAACATTTGAAGATGAGGTAAGGATCCTGAATGTTTCCTCAAAGACAGAATTGTTTATTCAAGGGCAATGAAACCTTCCATGTATTCCCTTTAGCCAGGATTTTAAAAAGTAGAATTGGGTGAATGAGTCATTGGGCCTTCCATCATATGATTCCACATTTTTCTTTCCCTTGAAATTATGCGTGAGGTGAGAGAGATATTGCTGAGCCTATTGTTTTTGGAGAGTTATGCTTACCACCAATTCTTGATGGGTGTCCTTGTTACCTTCTGGCATTTACTCCTGCACAGTAATGTTATTTATGATTTGGGCAAGATGATGGCTGATGTATAGACTGAACTTAGTCACTTCCAGACTTGAAAGCTATAATGTGTTCTCTCTAGGAAAGGAAAAATGCTCCAGTAGTGGAAAAGCAAAACGTTCCAAGAGTGAAAAAGCCTGAACGTCACAAAACTGAAGCAACTGCTTTAACTGAACCAACTGCTTTAATTTCAGCTCAGCCGTCTGTATCAGAAGCAAGTATCAAGTTGCATTAAGTTATGTGGTGGGGATGGGGAATCTGTGGCCATCTGGATATTGCTAAATCGTATTTTCTGATGTTCCTTGCAATTAGGCATACAGATTAGAGTCATAGAATCATAGGGCTAGAAGGGATCTTGGAGATAAACTCCCTGTCCTTATAGTATGCCATCGTGGACAAATGATTGTCCAATCTTTTCTTGAAAGCCTCCAGTGATGGAGCACCCACTCATCCCAATGACTAGAATCACTGAGAGCTGGATTGTTAAGGCTAATGCATTTTGCATTTTCTGTATAATTCATTACCAGTTTATACCTGTCCACAAAATTGCAGATATAATAATTTTCATTTGCACACACAAATACACTCACACTGAGACAAATTTTCAAAATCAAGAGAAAAGAGGAAGGAAATCTTGTATTGCCTCAATAAAAATCTACTTGCAAGGTATTGAATATCATGCTATAAAGTATACAGATTGAAAGATTTCTTGAAATAAACATGTAATATTTATGGGTACCCCAGTGACACAATGCATTGGAATATAACAGAATTTGGGGCTGAAAACTCAACAATGTATTTGCCAGGACAATTGCTGCCTTAATCTCTGATGAACTGTTACTATCTTTCTCCAGTAGATTTTACCTAATATATTTCAGCTCACATAGATTGATCAATAGAGTAAATTCTTTTTCCTACAATGTACTAAACTTAATTCATTTCTTTGTTAAGAACAATATCCTCCCGATGAAGTTTGTTTTTGTGTTTTAAAATTGAAGGGTTTTTATTTTGTTCATTGCAGGAGATCCTCTTTGAAGTGTCACCTGGCTCATATATAATCAACACAACTTCATATGATGACACAATCAAAGAAGCACACGTAGTAAATGTTCAGCCAGGAGAAAGTGTAAATCTGGTTTTTCATTTACCTCCTAAGAATGAAAATTAAAATCAATTTCAATGTCTGAGGTGTCATCTTTTCATACCTAATATATTGAGTATTCTTCTCTACCTTACTTTTTAACTGTTATAGCTTGAACTTGATTAACATTTGCTGCAATTTGAATCATGAATGTATTTTTACTTTTGTGCTATGCGATTCTTTGTACCTAATAAATTGTGATAATGATATTGCTTTTTTACGAACACTTGATTCTGCTCTGTGTTTTGTTCACCTAAAATTCTGGCACTGTTGGAGTAGAGTAGGGAAAAGTAATTTTATTTTGCTTCTCTGTAGATAGAACAAACAGTACATTCTGGCTAAAGCTAAATGACTAAATCCATTACACTCATCAGCATCTAATGTTTAGTACAGAGTCATTTAGCTAAAAGCATATTGATTTGATCCTTTTTTTTTGTGGCATGACTAGTCTCAAACTTAAAAAAACCAGTTACTTCAAAATTACTTTACCCTGGTGTTGTTCAGGATTTCAGTAGTATGGCAAGAAGAACTTATGAAAAAGCTAAGAGAATCTTATAAGCAATGCTACTGTGTAGTTCCATCTTGCATTCCTGAAAGAAAGAGGGGGTAGCAAGCCTATATATAATTAACCTCCCCATGATGAGCTAGTAATTCCATGGCTTAAGATTTTCTTCATCGAAAGATCCCTTTGACGAGACTGTTCAATGGTTTCAAATATAGCACTGTGGTTGTACAGAATTGGTGGATATCCATCTGCAGATGAAATGGCTTTGTTGTCAGCTCTTTCTTTTCTGCAGCTGCTACTGACAGTGTTGGCTCCTATAGATGATATTATAACAATTATAGACTGAAAGGTTGAAAAAGAAACTTGACTCTACAAAATGTCAGAAATCCACAAGCAGAGTATCTTGAGATCCACGAGAAGGACTCGATAGATGATCCCTGCAAATCATAATGTGATTTGTCACTTAGCATAATGTGTGAACTCAACCCTAGTTCTGTTCTAAGTACTTTAATGCCTAAAAGGGGTAGTTATCCACCCCCATGAATCTGCTTTAGCTTGATTGGTTATTAATGTGAAATAAAAGTAGACTATCAGTAACATTGTTCCCTTGGTGGCGTTCTCTTAGAAATAGAAATAGCAATAATACTTAGACTTATATATCGCTTTACAGCCCTCTCTAAGCAGTTTACAGAGTCAGCATATTGCCCCCAACAATCTGAGTCCTCATTTTACTGACCGCCAAACTGCTGACAGTTGGCAGTCAGCGGAATTAGCCTGCACTACCACAGCGCCACCACAGCACATAAATTCTTGGCTTTTGCTTGTCTGTTGAATTCAATCACTATTTTCAGTGAAATAATGGAAAATGAAAAATTGGTTTAATATTACTCTCTTAGAAACAATTTTGGCAGAACTGCCTGTAGCAAAGAACTCTTTTATCACATAGAACACAAAAAAGGTTAAAATACTGAATGCATTCCAGAATATGTAGGCGCATGAACTGAGTGTCCGCATGATAATATATAACCACCTAGTACTGACCTGCTTTAATATACCTCTGGATTTCAGTAGGAAATTTGTTGGCATTTGTTAACTTTGTGTATTTTGCATGTATGCAGGCAAGGTGAAAACTGACCTCTCTATTATCGCAGCAACCATTTTACAGATTGCACTGTTGGAAACCTTACCTGTGGTTTGGCTTTAAGATCCTTTTCCTAATGCAATGGAAATCAATTTTGACTTGTCAGCTGAAGAGGTTCTAGGGAGCTCCGTCCAAATGTAGCCAAAGGATCAGAAGCGGCTTTTGCAAAGAAAAATATGCCTTGGCTGGAATGCTATCTTCCAATTGTGAACAGAAAGTTGGCAAACCTTCAGCATAAAGATTTAAAGGATGTGTATGGGTGACATTGTGTTCAACTCATCTCTGACCCATCAAAAGATTGTCTGCACTTGCCTTTCAAGGGGCCATTTTTAGCTTTTCCCAGAACAAGTCATGCTACCTGGTCTGTCTCTAGTGCATCCTACCAAGGTAAATTGGGCTGGGGCTGGCCTTGCTCCTATTGGCCAATTGAAACTTCACTCTTTGCCCCAACCCTGCCACTTTATTTTTCAGGGTCACCCACTTTTAGCAGTAGATTTCAGGCGTTCCTACTTCTCTTTTCAAATCAAGAGGGGCAGAAAAAGATCATGTTAATCCTGGTTCCTCTCAGAGATCAGAGGAAGTGGGACAAAACTGGCTTTTCAGCCAGGGCCCCTGCAGTAACTTTAAGCTCCCCCGCCCACCCCCAATAGGACAGTGCCTTCCTTCCCGTTTTTCCTCCACTATGGAAGAAGCTAAGCTGTGGGAGAGGACAACTGTATAATGGGAGAAATATGGGGACCAAATTCGCTGCGGAATAGCTTTACCATGGGTTTCTATAGCCAGTCCTCTCGCAGTAAAGCTTTCTACAAGTTTATTAGTGGGATGCTACCTGAAGAGCTGTTTCCAGCTTCCCTGCTGATAAGGGAAATGGGGCATGTGGCTCTTTTTGATGCCAGGAGAACTAATGCAAAGAAAACTCATTTTGCTGCCTGTCTTCCACTTCTCTTGTTAACCATGATTGTCAGAAGAAATCTGCAGTGGGCAAGAGAAGCAGGGGAGAAAGACTCCATGGGACTGGAGAACTAGCAGCAGGAGCCCCCTTGATGATCTTCTAGTAGCTGTGGTAGCACCAGAGGCAATGGTCCCCATCCCAATTCTCTCTTCCCTCCACTTATGGCTCAGATGAAATTCCTATTCTCTTTATTGAGCAGGAGTTGAAAGTGCAATTCTTCTTAGGGTGGCATGATTTTTCCCAACTCCTGCACAAAATGTCACCACTTTACAACTGCCATGTAGAAGTGCCCTACTTCATCATAAAATGTCTTTTTCCTGTTGAAGTACACTCATAAATTAGATGTTACACATGGGCCAAATGATCATGATCCAAATAAGTTATTCCTGAAAACTAACCAAGCTAGTATAAGTGGTTATTTGCCCTTTCTCAAATATGTCTATAATGGAGTACTTCACTTCTATTAATACTGTAATATTCATAAAACTATCTGATTTGCAGGCCAAGTCTGGAGAATCTACTATCTTTGAGATGTTACTTTATGGCAATTCCAAGCATCCTAGCCAGTATGATCCACAGGAAACAACATCTGTAGATGCAAACAATGCAGGGGTGGGTTCCGGCCGCTATGTGCACATGTGCAGTATTGGGAAAATGCTTCTGTGCATGCGCAGAAGCAAAAAAAAGATGGCAGTGCTTATGGCATCAGTTCAGCTGAATCAGACTGAACTGGT
Organism: Thamnophis sirtalis; assembly: GCF_051295495.1. Classification (NCBI taxonomy): domain Eukaryota; kingdom Metazoa; phylum Chordata; class Lepidosauria; order Squamata; family Natricidae; genus Thamnophis; species Thamnophis sirtalis. The sequence continues at coordinate 83,322,712 of NW_028261381.1, forward strand.
AGAACCTCTGAAACAATGTCTTTCTCTTCCCCCTCCCTCCTTATGATATATGTATAAAGGCGAAGGACAAGTTTAACAAATCTTGGGCCAACCATCATTACTTAATATACACTCACATGAGACAATGACTGGGTTTTACACATAATGCTAAGAAATCAAATCTAAGTCAAAATAGTTTGATTTAAACAACATATAAACCAGATTATATTTGGGTTGAAATGTTTGAATTACACATGTGAATTACCGTGTGGCCTGATTTTCACCCTGTATGTGAAAGCAACAGGTTCTAGATATCTATTTGAGATCCATCAAGGGAGATTTTGTGTACCTTGGCTTTTATAAACAAAGGTGGGTTGGCTTCTCTTCCAGTACTTCCACTCTGGTCTTCTGGTTTCCTGTAAGGTGAGGTTTTCAAAAAGACTAGAATCTGTGTTCACTGCACGATCTACCATTGTGTTCTCAGTGCTACTTTTGTCCCTTTCACATTGAGACTCTGAGGAGGATGAGGAAGAACTGGGTAGCACAGCATCATGTTCTGCTTCGGGAGAGGCTTCTATTGCTAAGAATGATGTTGTAGGCTTACTAGTGAATTCTTTTTTAAAATCTCTGGAGGTTAATTCGGCTAAAGAGGGCCATGTCCACCAGCCACTGTATTTAGAGTAGCAGTGGCAGCAATAGGATACACATTGCCTGTGTCTAGGCAATAAGCATGTGTGATGAAAATCACCACAGCAAGGACGGGTAAAACAGCAACATGTGCACCAGCACCTTTGGAAATCACACAGAACACAAGCTGGAATAATTCCATGTGAACAATTGTAGCAGCCAGGCCTGTGAAGTGGCCCCTCAAACTGCTTCCTGCTTGTGTATGGCATATGGATCCTCTCTACAGTTGTCTCCCACCGCACTGGAGAAATCCATAAAGCGAGGCCTAATGGAACTTTGGCTTTCTTCCCATTCCAAAAGCTGACTGTAATTTGCTCATCTTCTTTTTCTGTTGAAAACAATATATAGAATGTTTGTTTTAAAATGCCAAGCATGTGTTCTTAACAATTGACTTTGTTGCTATACTAAGATTTTTATTTTCTTCACACTTGACTATTCCATCTCTTTTGTGAGAAAGGATTTGGGCAGGCTTTTTTTTTTAAGCAGAGGGGGAAAAAGTTTCTCATTTAGCAAGCAAGATGGATGGTGTGCTGGCATCAGATGTAGTCCACAAGGTAGCTAAAGGATGTGTGTCCTATTTTCACAGAACAATAATTTCTCCGTCTGCAGCCTCATTGGCTTCACATCCCCTGATAAGACATCAATGAAGTCTTTCATGGGTTTGTCACACCAAGAAGGATAGGTTGCCTTGGGAACAACAAAGTGATGAAAAATACCCCAAACTCCAGTATTCTCCATCGCATCACAAAATCTAAAACCCCATCTCAAAATATTTTAAAGTATGCCAAGAAAAATAAAATAAAAGAACATATGCATTTTTTTTCAAATGGGAAGAAAACTGGGAAATCAAAAGAAATATTTCAGTCTGAACATAATTCACTTAAATTGTACTTGCAGAAGTCAAAAAGCCCTTTTAAGGCCATTAATCTGTGTAGGGTACAAAATCTGATTTCTGCAAATACTGCAATTCCAAACTGGCAGCTATTTCAATTTTAATAGTGAGCCTCAAACCTTGGTTAAAATGCAATATGTAGTGTAGGGGGAGAGAGATGAGAACACATATGCTCAGTAACAGAGCTTTTTGGCTTAGTCACCATCTTTAATTATACTTTATGCCCACTCATATAGCTGCAAAGAGCTGCCTCCATATTCTCCTTAGGTAGTAGTTTGTGAAGAGCATGTACTACAGCACAACTTTCCACCAGATGCAGACTTAGCAAAACATACCAAGAAAAAACAAAACTTTTAAAGGGTGTTTTTTTACAATTGTACATATTTGGATCAGTTCATTTTTTGGTCTTTTGTTCGGACATGAAATGATTTTTCAAGTTTGCAAGGAGCCTGCTTTCCCATTTTCAGTAAATGATACCTAGGTAGAATCAAAAATGGTTAGACCTTGTCAAAAAGCTTTTTCTAGCTCTTTCTAGAGCAGAGATTCAGAACTATTTAAAATGCTAAACAATATGCATATTCCTATTATTTTTACTTCTCTCTGCACCTGGCTTTGGCTGCAGAAAGCATAGCAATAGCAATAGCAGTTAGACTTATATACCGCTTCATAGGGCTTTCAGCCCTCTCTAAGCGGTTTACAGAGTCAGCATATCGCCCCCACAGTCTGGGTCCTCATTTCACCCACCTCGGAAGGATGGAAGGCTGAGTCAACCTTGAGCCGGTGAGATTTGAACCGCTGAACTGCAGATAACAGTCAGCTGAAATGGCCTGCAGTACTGCACCCTAACTACTGCGCCACCTCGGCTCTTCGTGGGAAAACTGCTCCCACATACTGCACAGTCTACTACCGATATACTAAGTTCTTCCCATGTGCGCCAGAGGTGATATTCAGCAGATTCTGACCAGTTCTGGAGAACTGGTAGCTGAAATTTTGAGTAGTTTGGAGAACCGGTAAATACCACCTCTGACTGGCCTTGCCCTCATCTTACCTCTGCCTCCCAGTCCCAGCTGATTGGGAGGGAATGGGGATTTTACAGTATCCTTCCCCTGCCACACCCACCAAGCCATGCCCACAGAACCGATAGTAAAAAAAATTGAATCCCACCACTGATGTGCACCCAACTCAAAAGAAAATATGAAAGTTTGGGGGTAGGGAAAGGGAAGGGATTGGTGTGTATAAGGGTATTTGTGTTGCTGAAATGTCTTCAAAAGAAGCAGATTACTTAGCAACAAAATAGCCAGCTCTGATACACATTAGTAGACAGTAGTGAAACACTGATGAATGCACCACAGCTGGTCCAAGGCCTCAGATCCAATATCAGATGAAATTGGAAAGGAACATGGGATACTGCAAACAAGAAAGCTACTGGGCATGGATCCCCAGCTGCACTAATCTGCTTATTTGTATGGAAGATAAAGACATTGCATGGAAATATGGGAAAAACTGAGGAACCTATTTCAAACAAAAAGTCACAAATTTTCAAATTTATCTTATATTACAAATTTGTAACAAAGACTTAAAGATGTAGGCAATTTATCGGCGTATTTAGTTTTTTCTTGCAACCAGAACAGTTGAAATAAGGAGAGGTACAATTGCCTATAAATGGCTAAGAATGGCTTTCTGGATTATTATTTGCATAAGGAACATGAAGTATTTTTTTTCTCCAGATTAAAGAAAATCTGAGTCTTGTCCAAATAGATTCAGGATCTTAGAAAGTAAATTGAGGAAAGGAAAGATTTCAAAATCAGACTTCCAAGCTCCTAGGAAAAAGAGGGAGGCAACTACAGGAGAAATTTACATCTCAGGAAGAAATATCCAGAGAGAGATAAGGAATTCTCAGCAGCAAAACATTCATAAAAACAAATATTGTAGCAGTGGAAATATACTTCACCAAAACAAGAGGAAATCAAGAGGAAGAGATGTATCAAGAATGAATTCTGCAAACCAAAATTAAACAAATCCTTCAAGGGAAATAATTTGCAGGATCAATTCATAATTAAAACAAGATCTATATAGTGGGACCCTTCATGTGTTTTTTAAAAGCCTTAGTAGTTTTTCAGGCATAAATAAATATAGTAAAGTTGCAACTTAACTTGCCAAAAATGGATTTTGAAGGGGCAATTTATTTCACTTGTACAAGCTACAAAACAGGGACTGTTGAGATCTGTATGGCAAAAGCTTAGCATGTTCCCAGTCTGGAAATTAATATTATGAATATAAAAACAGAGACAATGTAAAGAGGTAACATTCTTTATGTTCAAACGGAAACATCAAAGTAGTATCATACAATGACATGAAAATATACTGCAAAGGAATATTTTCAGACAAAAATCATTAAGGGCTGTAATATAACAGATTTGACGATAAATGCTAACTGTGTTTCAAAGTTGATGAAGGACAATTTAGCAACGTGTGAATGTTTACTCTTGCTACTCTGAATTCAAATGTATTGACTTCAATAAAGCAAATGCAATTAGAGCCTCTTGTTTATTATCCATTAAAAAAAATCATCCACAAGGCAATTTCTATAGTTACTTTTGTGAGCTATTTCTTATAAATATGCATAGAAGAATTGATTCTGCCACAGAAAGAGGTTATCTAGTGTGATGTAACTTAATGAAAAACAAAAACCAAGTGTTCTTAGGATGTCAGAAATCAATTTAACTTCCCAGCAGGAGAAGAGACAGTGTGGCAGCCTCAACAAGAAGAAACTGTGATCCATGCCAGGAAAAGGGTACCTGAGTCAGTTACTAGCATGTTCTACGCTAGTAGATAAATAGGCACCATTGGCTGCCGAGATGAGCCAGCACTTTGTGTCGCAGTCAGAATCTTGCTGGTACTGAACCCTCTCAGTTGTGACTTCCACTTGTGAGGCGGCTTTGGTGAAGGGAGAAAGGCTTGGATAAAGCCTGAGTCAGAAGGAATATAGATATGAGTCCGAGGTAAGCTTTTCAGAAGAGCCAAAGAAATGTCACTGAAAATACTTTCTCTTCAAGCCAAGAAGGAGGACAACCAAACCCTCCTCACAGCACGACACTGAGAAAATGCCTAAAGCACAAACATAGCTACTAACCATAAGAGGGAAAAAATTATGTGAAGAGATAGTAATCATGAACAGATACACACACCTATGAGAAGGGGGTTGGAAGACACCCCCTCAATTTGGGGTGTATAATCTCATTGAACTGTCTTAGTTTCAGGAGATGCAATAGTTGTAGTGAAAGTTTGTGTTGTGATTCCGTTCTTTGACATGTCCTCTTCAGTTAAACTGATATGCTTATGGCTAACCCAGTTCGTTCGTTCGTTCGTTTATTGATCTTGTATGCCGCCCACTCCTGAAGGACTCCAGGCGGCTTACAATAAACAAGGGAAGGGGATAAATAGACAAAACAACACTTTAAAATATACAACATTCACAGTTACCGTGGGGCTGAATATTTCACAAGCCCCCCGGCCTGCTGGAGCAGCCAGGACTTGGTGGCTTTGCGGAAGGCCAGGAGGGTAGTAAGGGTCCGGATCTCCACGGGGAGGTCGTTCCAAAGGGCAGGAGCTGCAACAGAGAAGGCTCTCCCCCGGGGAGTCGCCAGCCAGTTCCAGTTCCTGCTCTCCCCCACCCATAAATCTTTTCTCCTTTCTTTGGTAGGTAGACACACATATACACACACACACACACAGACTCACACAGAGAGAGAAAGAGAAAGAAAAAGAAAGGAAGAAAGAAAGAAAAAAAAGAAAGAAAAAGTGAGAGAGAGATGAAAGAAAAAAAGGAAAAAGGGACAGAGAGACAAAAGGAAGGAGAGAGAGAGAAAGAAAGAAAGAAAGAAAGAAAAAGAAAGAAAGAAAGAAAGAAAGAAAGAAAGAAAGAAAGAAAGAAAGAAAAAAAAACACATGGCCAGCAAGCCACTCCCACCAGGTCATATGGCCGGCAAGCCACTCTCACAAAGGAGGCTACACCCATAGAGTAGGTTCAAAATTTTTTTGAAACCCACCACTGGTAGGTACTGTCCTAGGTTCCATGTGGTCTAGCGCAGTGTTTTTCAACCTTTTTTGTGCAAAGGCACACTTTTTTCATGAAAAAAATCATGAGGCACACCACCATTAGAAAATGTTAAAAAAATTTAACTCTGTGCCTATATTGACTATATATAAAGTAATTTTCCCACGGCACACCTTACACTATGTCACGGCACACTAGTGTGCCGCGGCACAGTGGTTGAAAAACACTGGTCTAGCGAACTATACGGCCTTTCATTCTTTGGCTAGATCCAAATGCAGCTAGATTAGGTTTTTAAACTTTCTATCTTAATGCAATATCCTAATAAAGATTTTCTTCTTTTTAAAAGAGAAGCACCAGCCTATTTTTATTTCCTTTGGCAAACACAGCCTAAAGCTACTCCCCAAGTACTTTTTTTCTCTTAATGACACCATCATCCCTTGCATTGGGGTGGAGTTGGAGTGACTGAATGGAGTTGAGCATTTATTGGTCGGATGCCCTTCCTAACACCTACATTGCATTCACAGTAATTATTTTCTCCTTGCACCCAGAGAGTGAAATATCTGCCATACCTAGAATCAAACCTAGAGCCTCCTGATTGTGAGTTCCAGCTCTAGTCCACTATGCTTCTCTTAAAGCTATTCCGCAAGTATATGACAAAGTAATTTCAATGTTACCTCGCAGAGGGTCTCTGGTCTCCATGCCCTGGAGGACAGTTCCTGGCCCATACCTCTTCTGCTCTGGTTCCCAGGGGGCCATCACTTTATCACCAGGCAGGATGGAATGTCTCATTCCATTCACACATTCAAAGATATCCCTGCCGGCTGTTTTTTGCAAATAAGGTTTATCTTGCCCCATTACAAATTGTACCAGAAATGATCTTTGCTCACCTTCCTATTAGAAAGAAAAAATATGTTTTTAAAAATAGCACAAATAATTGGAAATTGTTCCTATTGATGACTTAGAACCCTTTTTTTTGAAAAAGTAAACCTGTTCCAGGGAAGAAATAACCACCCAACTTAATTGTTACTTGAATTTCTCTTTGACTGTTTGACCTATATATTAGGCAAAGTTTATATAAGGCTCCTTTTAGTAACCATTAAATTTTATTTCATATGTGAAACTCATTCATAGTTTCCTTTGTCATGCAGCTTTCTTCCATATTTTACAACCACTTTTACTTTCCTGGGTTATCTAGAAGAAAAAGCAAACAGAGGCATTCTTTTCAACTAATTTCAAAAAATGAATACAAAAAGTAGATACAAGATAAATTTTGAATATAGTTAAAAGATGACATAGCTAAAGGAATCCAACATGAACAAAAGTTCCTGCTGCTTTGGTATTAAATCATTTATTCAGTTCTAAGTATCATTTTGTGTATTGATTTGTGGGAATGACATTGAGGGACAAAGTGAAGAGATGCTACCTAGGAAGGGATCAGATTAGAAAGAGAGGAAGTCCTAGTCACTTAATGGTCCGAGAAAGAAACTTAGGAAAGACCAATCCTAATTGATCAAACTGTTAAAGGTGACTGCGGGAGATTTGCATTTTCAGACTTGCATTCATTTGCCTTACAATAAAGTTGAATTATATTAACTGGTTGTGTTTCCTATCTGGCCTATCTGGAAGGGCTGACATTTTGGGCATAACACAAGAAATAATACATTTTAAGCTGAAAATGTTAAATGGAGAATCTATTAACAATCAACCATCCTTTAACGACCAACCGATTTTTTAAAAAAATAAGAAAAACTATTTTGCGATGATTATCTTCCCTCTGTGGATCAATCTTAGCTAAAAGAAATAATGCCAAATGTGTTTGTCATAGTCTATCCTACTCCAGGTGGCTACCTGGGGTTCTCTCTGAGGTAAACATTTCCAGAATTTGGCCCCAAAATTCATTGCTCTTTGATCTATAGGAAGAATTGATAAGTTCAATACCACCAGAAATGACAGTACCTGAAAATCTTTGCTTTTGAACTGAATGCTATACAGCAGAACCCCACACCCCACCCCAAAATTTGGATTATATTATGAAAGGTAACTCAACACATCCATACTATTTGAATAGCTGATTCTGCAGTAAAAGAAAACTGAGCTACCTGGCTATAAAATCAAAAGATTTTCTTCCTCTCACCCCACCATCCCCTTGAGTATTTTCTGTCTGCTCTGGGGCTGTTTAAAGATTAGAATGTTTGTTTTCCTAACTACACTCTGTCTTTGTATGTGGAATGAGAGCCGAGCGCTGAGTTGGTCACACAAAAGCTGGATGCACTCCAGAGGCGCTGCTTTCTGAGTAGCTGGTTCTTCAGAGTTATCGGATGTTGAGTGAGTGTGGTGAGCAAACAAACCTGCTTTTTTGTTTTTTTCAGAAGGAACATACCACGTTTGTTTCAGGTGCTAACAACTAATGAATTGAAGGCAGATTTTCTTTTCTACTGTCAGGTTTATATATCAACACGCCTGCCACCTTTCCAGCAATAATGCTATTTATGAAATATCACTAGTTGCCGAGATCTTCAAAATAGCACAACGCTCTTAGAACTCTGGTGCTACCAAAGAAATAAAAGAACTGGTTTTAACCTGACAAAAAGGTCTAATAAGGTAATCTTATACCCCTAGTTACAACCATTTCCCTCAGTCATGTGCCCTTCAGGTTGCTGCTCCTGCCGTAGTCTTCCTAGATGGCATGTTTCTGTTTGGCTGGGAATAAAGGAGTTGAGTGTAGCAATAGCAAAAGCACTTAGATTTATATATCGCTTAATAGCACTTTACAGCTCTCTCTAAGCAGTTTACAGAGTTAGCATATTGTCCCCAACAATCTGGGTCTTCATTTTACCGACCTCGGATGGATGGAAAGCTGAGTCAACCTTGCGCCAGTCGGGATCGAACTGCTGGCAGTTGGCAGAGTTAGCCTGCAGTACTAACCACCGCGACACAACGGTTATTATTAGTGTATGTAGATTAGGGGTTGAGGAGAGTTGGAGTGAGATTATACTACAAAGTTAGTTCTCAGTATAAGCCATGAAATAAAGAAATTAGTGTTCTGTAATAATTGGATAATTTCCGGCGTCTCTTTCCATTCCCCCCTGCTGCTGGGACTGTTGGTATGATGTTGATATTGAAAATATCTGGAGGGTACTGACTTGCTTATTCTTGGCATAAATTGTATGTTCCTAATGTAGTACACGGTGGTATTAAACAAATAAATGAAACCTAGAAAGGTCAATGTTGGAAAAATTACCCGGCAACTGTCACGAAGTCTTCTAATGATGTTGTTAGAGTTACACTGTTATAACTGGCTAGAAGGCATTCCCTAGGATTTGTTAGAGAAGGAAGAGGGGCTGGATATCATGATTAACAGGCTCTAAACATTGTTTGCGCCTGTCCTAAAATAACATGAGAAAGATCGGGGTGAGAGTTGGAGGTTGGTGAGTAGAAGAGAGGAATTGTGATATCTGGGAAATGAATACAATTGATGTTTATTGCCCTTATCTTGTAACATAACTAGAATAAACAAGTTATGTTATTCTAGCATAACTAGAATAAACTAGTTATTGTAGTTTAAACTTTCTAGTTTGCTCTTCAATTGATTTCAACAGTATTCATCATTTTCTAGTTTATTCTTCTTTGTTTTACAAGAAAAGCGATGGCATCATTTACTATATGGGTAGCAAAGGCTATTCATCCCACAATGAGATCACATGAAATGTATTTTATTTTACTTACTTACTTATTTACTTAATAAATGTATATGCCACTCGTCTCATTGTCAGGCAACTCTGAGTAGCTTATTATCCACAACACTTATATTTCTATATTATATTTCTCTTGGTGTGATTCCTTTGCCCTGTTATCTCTGTCCTTGGATTGATTCAGTATGAATTAAGGGGATCCCTACAACCCTATGCACTGATCCCTTGTTGCACTAAACTGACAAAAATGGTTATTGTGAGTAAGTGCATTTAGTTGAATTTCTGTAGTTTCTTTATATTAGTTGGTGTACATTTAATCACTTTTATAACCATGTAGAAAATAATCTTGCAACTTGCCTCTAAATCTTTTATGATTGTTCCTTGGTAATAATAAGGGTCATTTTCTTTTTTTGCCAGAACAGGACTACCAACATCCAGTGATCTCCCCAAATTCTGTCCTGCCCTACATTTTGGATCAAGAAGAAAGGGACAGCAGCTCCAACACAAACACCTTGAAATAAAACGGAAGAATGTTAGCCAAGAACCCCACAGCAAAAACTAATCACACATAACAATAAATGTTATCTAACATGTAAGCTACACGTGTTTAAAGCCCAGTTTAAATCCATGTGTGTCTGCAGGTGTGGTTAAAAAAATATCAAATTGACAGTCACGCCAGTACAATAAATGTTCTTTTTCTTTTTATGCATGTTCCATGGGACTATCATGGCTGCCATCTTGATTTCTTTTAACCATACTCTACGGACACCCCTGGTCCCAGGAGGAAAAAATCACACTTAGCAAATTCTCCTAAGCATTACCCCCACCTGCTTGAGTAAAAAAATAAAATAAAAGCAAGAATGTACAATATAAGACTATATTTGTGGAATTCTGGGATATAGAAAGACAGAGTTTAATGTCTTAATCTCTTCTCATTTTAAACAAATTAATATTATTTGTTTCTTTATTACCTTCTTGTGAGAAGTGGGCTAATGCCATAGGAAGGATGCGCTAACAAGCAGCCACTGCAGCTGGAACTGGGATTAACTATGACATTTCTGTGAAAAGATTCAGCATGCCTGGGCACCGTACAGCAGTGCTTGTGGTATGGCCAAGAGGACAAGGTATATTCGCTCATTTTTTCAGGGCTCTCTCTACAATAAAAAGGAGCATAGCCTATTATACAAATGTGCATTCTTTACTTGAAAATGTATTTAAATCAGGCTCTTCTCCACAAATAACTGATCTAGAGATGAACATCTTGTTTTTTTCCCCAGAAATATAAGGAAATATTTGGTGCAATTGCAAACTGATCCATACTTAACCAATGGTTAACAAAGTTCTGGAGACTGCTGCAAATGTCATAGAAAAACCCTGAGAGCCAAACACTTCAAATCAATGTACTTAATTTTGAATTGCTTCATACCATCCCTCCCAGATCCGTCTGTTCTTTTTGCTAGATTCCCCAGACTGTCTTTTGAATAGGCTCATTCAATGTCTTCATTCTTTTTCTCCAGTTGCTGGAAGCACAATCTTTTTGCAGCCAATTAAGGATAAAAATTACCCATAATAATCCCAAAAGTGTTTTCCAAAAGGCAACTGGATTTTCTTAGGTTTTTTTCCTTTGAAAATGTTCTGTTTTTCATCCAAGAAGCTTCTGAAGTTCAAGTAGAGCTAGAACTGAAGAAGTTTCATGGATATGAAGAAAAACGTTTTCAAAGGAGACCCCCCCCCCCAAAGAAAGTCCAGTTGCCTTTTGGAAAAAGCACCTTTGGGACAACTATGACCTGGATGATTGAGAATCTCCATAGACATTTTACCCGTAATAATTTGTTAGGAACATTAGCTCTAGGATTCTCAAACTATAGGCCATGACTCCTAAGTACTGTATTGCAACAGGAACAGAGGTGGTATTCAGCAGGTTCTAACCAATTCTGGAGAATCAGTAGCAGAAATTTTGAGTAGTTCAGAGAACCGGTAAATACCACCTCTGACTGGTCCTGCCCCCATGTATTCTCTGCCTCCCGAGTCCCAGCTGATTGGGAGGGAATGGGGATTTTGCAGTAACCTTCCCCTGGAGTAGAGAGGGAATGGATATTTTACAATATCCTTCCCTGCCACACCCACTAAGCCACGCGCGCCAAGGCAAGCCATGCCCACCAAGCCACACCCACAGAACCGGTAGTAAAATTTTTGAATCCCACCACTGAATTTATTTTAGAGGGCCGTGGTACTGCAAAGTTTGAGAAACTAACCTTAGCCATTGCTGCCTAAGTGGACTTTGGGCTGGCTATTCCTTTTGCATCCAGGGTCTTAGGATTTCTTGAGCATAGCTAAGTGATTGAAGAATGTGCTACCATCATAATTTACAACTCTGGTGCATATGACATAAGGCAAAATTATGAATGTTTTCTTGGTTTCTTGTTGGTTTCTATATAATAACCAGTGGTCAGGAGAGAAGTGAAATAATGTTTTTCTTGTTTCTTAAGAAGCTACTCCAGTCGCCCTTAGGACAATCTGGTTTTGCTTATTTGTTTATGCTTACTAAAATTATAATCCTCCTTTCTTTGAAATCAGTTGGACGCACCTTGTGCTCTACAAATAGCAACGTAACAAAACTTTCTTTATAAATGAAAGCACTTCTATAGTAGTTTCTATACTGGTCAGAAGGGAAAGGAGGGGAAGAGACTGGGAAAACATTGGTATTTGAGTTTATTCCTTTTTTTAAAAGAGAGAGGGAGCAAAGGGAGGAAGAGAGAGAGTGGGGAGAGATGCAACTGCTCTGCAAATCCCAACTGCTGGATTTACTTATTTTAGGAGTGTCTTGTTTCCTCTCTGTTTTAATGTGATGAAATGCACATAAACAATTTGGATGTTTTATTTGGATCAACCCCCAAAGGTCATCTCTTTGGGGTTTGACAGACAGAGTATGCTGGGAGACTAACAAAGAGATGTTGATCATGGTGAGTCACAAATGGGGTAATCATCTCCCTGTTTCTGATGCTAAAATGTTGGCAGGTCGAGTATTTTGCATAATTGAGCAATATGTTTGATGTCTGGAAATAGCTCCAAAATGACTGGAGGGGTGGGGGGTTGGGAGCTTTACAGGTAAATGTAATGTATTCATAAAATATATGAAAATTCTTTTCTTAGTACAAGTAAGCTTGCAAGTTGCACCTGTTCGCTTAGAAGAAAATGTTACTGAACTCGGTATGACACAGAATTGCAGTGCAGGCCTGTGAGTTTGCTTCAGTCAGATTATTATAGTAGTGCAAGTACAGATAGTCCTTGACTTTCAACAGTTTTTTTATAATGACCATTCAAAGTTACAACCGAACTGAAAAATAGTGACTTCTGACCATTTTTTACACATGACCATTGTGGTATCTCCTTTGTTGGGGATACCTAGCTCAGATATATAAGACCATATGGGGAGAAACCACGTGTCAGGTAACCTGGCCGCAAGTTTCTTGAATGTTTAAATGTAAAAATCAAAGCATTTTAAGTGCAGTTCAGAAACAGGCTGGCATTGAATCTTATTGCTGACAGGATTTAGGAAAACATGTTATAGGACCCATTTTGTTCTTGAGAACAAAAAGCACAAAGAAAATCACATGGCAAATGCATCTTTATCATTGCAATATTTCACTGCTGATTCCCAGGTTCCTATAATTACCAGAAAATATGGGCATCTCTCCTACAAAGACCGTCTTCATCATAGAGCTCATGATACAGAAAGCACTTTATGTAAGTGCTTGAAGAAATGTTTTGACTTGTTCACTGTTCTCCGCATTTATCCTGACTGACTTTTCAAAATAAAGAGACTTCACAGTGACAGGCAGTGAGACATTATTTTGTGACTGTCAAAGTAATATTTACAAAGTGATAGCAGCTTCAGGCATCTCAAACTTTAGCAGATATGCTGACAAAAAGATTTGACTTGGTATAGTTTGTCAGGATAAAGAAAGCAGATGATGGCTTTAACATAACCGTGCTGGCAAGCATTGGCTTATTATTTTATTCATCTTCCAGAAATAATTTTGAAAGAACTTCCACAGGTTAAAAAAAGAACTTAGATCAAGGGTGTCAAACTCGCGGTGTCATGGCGGCGTCACATGATGTATCATGACTTTCCCCCTCCGCTAAACTGGGCGTGGGCGTGACCAGCGTTTGATGCATCTGGCTCGTGGGATGTCCTGGCTTAGATGATATTCTCCCACAAGAGATGCTCTGATTAAAAGAATCTTGAGTTCAGCCAACAAAGAATGCAATGCATCATGTAACATGCCTTAGATCAGTGTTTCTCAACCTTGGCGACTTTAAGTCCTGTGGACTTCAACTCCCAGAATCCCCCAGCCAGACGTCCACAGGACTTAAAGTCGCCAAAGTTGAGAAACACTGCCTTAGATAATTTAGATAATTGTCATGTAACAGGATAATTGTATGTCTATGAGTAGTTAAGTATCCTTAACTGTCATTATAAAATCATTAAAACTTACTTCCAAGTTGCTGAGCCCAGGATACGTTTGTAGGACTAACAAGCTTATTCAAGCAGCCTGAACTCCACCTTTACCAGCCTCTCTCTAATATGGTCTTCTAACTACCCCTGTTAATTCTCTGAAGAACATTTACTTGTTTGCCTGCCTCGTAGTTGGGTTATTATCAATTACATGTTGTGAATGACCACTTCCCATTGGTTGTTCTCTGCATGTTAGGATGGAATGAAAGTATGAAGCAGGGTTGATTTTTCAATTATTTTTCAATTATTCTTTCTTTAAAAAGTCATCTCCAGTATTCTTCCTCCATCAATGCCCAAATAGTACTGCTGAATCAATGCAGAACAGTCTTCTGTGTGTTTTATGAACTCTGATATGTTCCTTTTAGACAAATTTAAATTCTCAGGAATGTATCTGGGAATTGATCTGCATTTATAATATTTTTGTTTTGTTTTGCTGAGTAACAAAAAGCATCACTAACATTGAATCCCTGGTAACTTTATTTCATTGACTAGCCCCTAGGTAATTGTCTAAGAAAAATACTACAGCATTAGCCTTTTTAAAAAACCATAATTCTTAAATAATAAAGAACTATAGAGTAGCATAGGTATACTTTGCTACGCCAGCATCTTTCAAGAAGTTTCGCCTGGTAGAAGATCCTAGAAGCTTATAGCGGTATTCACTTGAATGAATGAAATTAAATGACAATAGCTAACAAGTACAGTACTGGCAGAAATACTACTGGGTATATCAGGTAGCTTTTTTGTAAAACGATCTGGAAAGTTGGAGAGATTATCAATGTAAAAGCAATTTTAAAAAACAACTCACCAGAGTCCGCTGTACTGAGAATTACTGAACTGGACTGACCTTGGCAATATTGAACTGCTTTGCTGCTGGGCAGAGTTGGTAGCTAATGTTTTCTGTTACTAAGGAGGTTGCCATGGACTCATTGCTACCAGGAATATAATGTAAAAGAGCAAAGCACACGCACACACACACACACACACACACACACACACAGACACCAGCAAGAATTGGTCTCAGTCTTCCTTCTCAGGTTACTGACATCAGCCAAAAACTAAGCAAGATCAGAAAAGGAACACTGGGGACTGACAGAAAATGTTGTTCAGCATCCTACATCTCTGTGCAATGAAGCCCTTCCTTCAGGGGAAGGACCCATGGTGCTACTGCAGAAAAAGCATTTGATCCACAATTTATTGCAATCCTACTCAATCCGTCCATCCTTTATACTCTTTTTTCAAGAGGGAAAGATAAGGTCTAAATAAAACTGGCAGAAGCAGCTTCTCCCAGAACTTTTTGTAGGCTAAATCCAGTTTGTGCCAATTACCTAATTGCTAAATAAAGTTATTATGGTGGGTTCCTACCGGCGTTGGTACTGGTTCACTGCATGCATGTGCACAGTTCACTGTAAATTGTTCTGCGCATGCTAAAAAAAACATGCTGGCAATGGCAGCGGAGACTGGGGAACCAGTTTTGGGGCATGGCCAGCCTGGGTCACTACTGGTTTTGTGACCCAGGCCAAATTACCACTACTGGTTCGCCCAAGCCGGTGTGAATTGGTAGGAATCCACCTCTGGGTTCCAGGCAGCCTTCTTTGACCGTCATCTTATTCATACTCAGTAGAAATTGCTTTAAAAGTATCTCAGCAATGAATGATTTTGATCCAGGGGTGGGTTACGGCAGGCACTACTGCCAGTTCGCTTATGAGTGTACTGTGCGTGCGTGCATGTGCAGTGCAATAAAAATTGTGCAGAAGCAAAAAAACAAGATGGCAGTGCCATAAGGGCATGGCAGACCTGGATCCCTGCCAGTTCCAGCAACCCAGGAGGCCAAACCACTACCGTTTCAGCTGAACCGGTGTTTTGATCCCACTGGAGGAAGAATCTCAGAAAATTGAAACCTAGTATATTTGTCTGTTTTTTTATCCCACAACCGGGCCAAATCTAAAAAAAGGCCTCTATCAGTTACAACAGGAGAGTCCATAAGGTGTGATTAAAAAAAAGTCAAAATAGTGGCTTTAAAAATAAAATACAGTATCCCAAGATCGATAGGGCTCTGTTCTTGGTGTATTTTTTAAAGTACTATATTCTCTACACAAATCAAGCAGTTTGCTTTAAGAGGTATAATTACAATACCAGTTTTTGCCTTGTATCCAAATATCCAGCAACTTTATAAACTTATTTGTCACCTTATTTGTAATTTATTTGTCACCTTCAGGGAAATTTTAATTATTGAGTGGATTTTAAAAAAATCTAACAAATGAATACTGTAAATAAAATTAATGATTTTCACAAAATACCAGAATATTTCAATCCTTTTTATTAAAATATATACTTACTTAAAATGAACTGCTTGAAATGATACAGTAGGATTATTTCCTTTCCGATTGTAATAAAAATTACTCACATATTATTGCTCATTTTAAAGAATCATTTCAAATTCTAGATGATGTAATTATTTAAAATCTGCACACCCTAAATATCTCACAGGCATATGTAATACCGTTTAGCAATGTTAATCTTGCAACTAATTTTGATCTCTAGGGAGAAGATATTTCTTATTTTGATATTTTTTAATTTTGATCTATACAAGCAAGATATTTCAGATCTGATTGCATTTGCCCTGTGCAGAAGAGCTTATAAAGTCCTTGATGATGGATCATTTTGAGTAGTCCTTGAGGGGGGAATGGTGAAGGCCTCTGCAATCCTCCTCTGAATGGTCAGAAAGTAGAGACTGGAGAAACTTGATGTATTTAATTGCAGCTCTGAGTGTTTCAACCTTGCTGAGCCGTTTGTCTAAGTATTCTGGTGGTAAATGGTGTCTAAGCTTGGCATAGCCTTCATTGACACATTTAACTCTCTGCCTTTCCCTTTCGTTTCTTTTTCGGATGAATGCTGGGCTGCAAGAGTAGTCACATCGGCCAAAATTTCCACAGGAGACTTGAAATGGGAAGCCACAAGGATTGCTGTAGAAATTCTCAGGAGTTGGAGGTTCTGCTGTTAATGGAAGTAGAGGTAACTCTTCAGGGCCATTGAATTGACTGAGGTCCTCTGGGCACAAATGAAAAGTGGCAAAAAGGTCTCGATAGCAAAATCTGGACATCTGTCCCACGTAGGAGTCACTGAAGATTGGCAATTTATCCATGGCATCCCAGGAGATCTTCCTGGCTATGGTGCCTTAGGCAAAGCTGAAAAGTTCAAATGCGTATGAGCACAGTGAGTCACAGGTTGCCCAAGACTAGATGTGATTATCAGAATTTTTAGTGCACTTCAGATGTAATGAAAATATGTGGGAGAATGTACAGATGTAGTCCTGACCTCTTAGCTATAATAATTTGAAAGAAAAAGGGATGTGATTACATTGCCAATATATGTGACCAGTGTTTACAGCCCAGTAAATCTTTGCTCTTTATCTTGATTCACAAATGTTAAGATTGACCAAGCGTCACAAATTTTAAGCTTTACTAGAAATAATTTCCCTTGTTATTTCTTTTGTTTAGTCCTCATGATTTGAGTCTATACCTAGCTTTGCTCATCTTATAATTAGTTCCAGGGAAAGGGGATGTTCTACAGAGTTTACAATATTAGTAACTGTTCTATAAAATCAAACAGACATAAATACTCTTCATATTGGCTAGATTGTGTCTCAGCTTTTAGCAGGTATATTCTGTTTGGACAATATTTAATGAAATATTTATCCATAATACAGTTTTTCCAATAATAAAGAACATTGTATTATGTGCATGTCTTATGCTATGTTGCAACATTCTATATCAACAGTACAGAAATAACATTTATCCTTTCTTAAGCATTGATTTGCTTATTTATAAGAAATCATATAAGCAAGCAAAACCTTTCTTGTATGGAGGATTTCTTCATATCACCATACCATCAGACATTTTACTTTAAGTATGTAAAAGTAACCATCAAATCATATCACCTTAGACAAACAATATTGTTAGGACTTCTGTGGTACATAAGAAATCTACATAATGAGTTTAAATACACTAATTACTTCAGAACATTTAAGAAAGCTACCTCATCTCAGTTGAAGGTTCAGGTTAACTGCTCCAATATCAGACAACTCCTAGAGTTAGAAAATAAGTCTAAATTATTGATTCCTACAAGGTGAAAGGAGAAATTCCAAAATCACTTAGCAAATTCTAAAATATTGTACAACATCTGAGCTCTAGAGCATCACATTAGTATAAATCATCTTTTGTGTTAGAGGATAAAAAAGCCCCTGAAGTATTTAACCTCATGTATAATTTAGATATTTAAAAATCCAAGGTTAACATTAATACAATGAAAGCCATGCAAAATTTGCTATTAGCCTGGGTGTCTTACCTGACTTCCACAGTTCTTATGTTTGGTGGATTGAGTCAAAGTCAGCTCTAAATTTATACTCAAATGACAATATGCAAAGTAGCTTACAGTTAGATCTGCTCATTTCTGGTTTAGCTTCTTCCACCCACACTGTAGCTTTAAAGGCAACAAATATTGATGTATTTGAATGCATAACATATTATATGACTGTTAATATCTAATGTGCAGCATATTTATATCCTTCCAAGATATGTTGTAACATTCTAATTCTAGATGCATTTACTAGATCAGCTATTTTTATGTAGATTTATTAAATGTATATCATTTTTATCATCAAAATAATAACTTAATGCTGAATGTTTACTGTCTGAAAAGATTAATTGAAAATGTCAAAAAAAGTTGACAGCTTATTAGTAAGACTCAATGCCAGAAGGCATTCAATTTATCAAAAGAGCTGGTAACGTAAAGAACTTACTTTCAGTAGTCTTTGATTATGATTTATTAAAGGAATAAATTCATCTTTTAAAATGAAAAGACGTGAACAATGTAAGAAATTAATGGAAGAGTAGATTCTTAGCAATCCCCCTCGACATCCCAACCTGGCTGCCTTCCCAGTGATGGGTTTCTGGTTGTGCTTATAATTCCAAATATATAACTGAAACTCTATAGGAATAGAGGGAATTCCAGCTGGGCAGAAAACAGCAAGCAATGAAACATTAAACATCATTGATCCCAGATGTTCTCAATCCTAAATACTAATCGGATCCCAGTTACTTTTCCTTTTAGTAGATCCCAGTTAATTCCCTGGTTTTTCAATAATAGATATAATAGACAGAAGCAGAGGCAATAGTGGTAAGGATAGGAAAGCGTAAAATAGGACTACAATCTAGACCAGGGGTCCCAAATCCCTTGTCTGTAGCCTGGTACTGGTTCATGGTCCATCGGAAACCAGGCCGTACAAGTGGGTGTGCATGCAAAGCTCCATTTGTGCAAAGGGTAAGTGTGCATGCGAAACCATCCGCCCTGCCTCTGCTACTACCAATCTGCGGAGCTGGAAAGATTGGGAACCGCTGGTCTAGACCATACATGATAATAGCAATAATAATTCCAAGCAAGAACATCTCAGCAAGATTTCAATAGCCAAATTAACCACAAAAATGGAAATGATTTTTTTTTTAAATAGAAAAATCAGGATTTTTTTTTCGGTTAGGAAAGTTTTCTTGTACTTAAAGTTAATAATGAAATAGTTGTAATAGTCACAGATGAAGTTAGATAGAAATCCATACAAAAATCTTTTACAAATGGTATAGTGGAATGAGAGAAACTTTTGTCAAGAGGGAATAATTTTAGAAACTGATGCTTCTAGAAATCAAGGTACAATACATAGTAAACCAATTTTCAAATTAGAAAGTATCAAGTACAATTGAACTGTTTCAAGCCAGGGAGGAAAAATCTCAATCTGATGATTGAGGACAAATAAACTAACTGATCCCTTAAAACAATGAATGGCAAGCAGAAACAGATATTTGAAGCCAATAAAGAATATTTATAGTTCAGGGTTGATATGAGGAGTCCTTGGTGCTTTCTGAGCTTGCTTGTTTTCTTGCATACATTTCATTACTCACACTAGGTAACATCATCAGCAAAGAAAAAAATATTTAAGTAAACTCATTCTGAAAATACTGCAATGAGAATGAATATTGATACCTATAACCCATGAACCAATTTCAAATCTTATGTGCAACAGATCATTTTGGACATTCAAACATGAAGGCTTTCTTGCAGCTTGGGAGAGTATGAGAAAAACTATAACCTTCCTCCTTTGTGGATTTAGCTAACTCAGTGCTTGCATAAACCCTGCCTCCATTTTGTAGTTCCTCAGGAAATGCAGACTTTTCATGCATTAGAGATCACAGCATCATAGATGCAATAATTACTAATTAAATTTTGCTAAGGATGCATCCCTGCAAGTACCAGGAAGTACCTGTTAAGGAAGCATGGCAGGAAAGGATTACATCTCTATCTCCCGTTTGCATGCATACTATAGACATTTGGTTGGCCAGTGAAAAACAACATGCTGGCTTAAGATGGGTCTCTGAACCTGCAAGACTGTTCTGCACATGTGGCTGATCTACAGGGAAATTTTGTACTACCAGAGACAGTAATAGTGAGTTCCCCTTTGACGGATTACTTCAAGATCTTGGAGCCTTTAGATGACATTTTCTCTGCCTATTCATGTAAGAGATGAATATAGCTGTCCGACTCACAAGTTGGTATATTAGGCAGTGTATAGCAATAAAACAGCATTAAAGTGTATTAAATACTAAAACCAACCAGGAATCAACAACAAAACTCAGAGTTCAGGCACAAGCAATAAATACTATACCTTACAGGATGAATTCATCTGACTTCCTTATCCCAGTGCCCAATGGGATAGACACATCTTCAAAGCCTTCCTGAAGGCTAACAGTGTGAGGCCCAATCAAATCTCAAGGTCATTCCACAACTCAGGCACCACAACCGAAGAGCCCCACCTCCTAGGTCCCATCAGAGGACATTGTTTCAAAGTAAGGTCCTGGAGCATGCCCATTCTATTTCCATCCAGGGAATGGATGGAAACAACTAGGGTTCATTTATTGATATTTCTCAACTTCTATTTCTCAAGGTCATCAGACCTTAGGTAGTGAAAAATAGGAGAAAACCACAAGTTATTTAATACAACCCCTACTAAAAACCCATAGTGGTTTCCCCAGTCAGCTTAGGACATAGTCTCATGGGATAAATGTATAATCTGCTTCAAAAAGCTAGGAAGGTGGGAATCCCGACCTCTGGTGGGAGACTATTCCATTCAATGGAAGCAACAGATATCCCCCATGTGTTTTAGAAAGACAAGGGGTGGGGACTTTTGGTAAGGCAAGGCAAACTATCCACATTTTTTCTACTCCCTGGATCATGAGGACATTGTTGTCAAAAAAGCACCTGGATATTAGATCTGGACTGCTGAAAATCTCTTTAAAAAGTTGGAGATTGACCATATGAATGATTTTGTTGAATAGATGGCAGAAACCATTTTTTGTGCAGCTTTTTATGGACATACAATTTGAACAAACGTCATGTTTTTAATCAATTTGGAGCTTAATTTTTTTCACTGCTTTTAACATTGAAAAACTCTCAGATCTGCAAATTTACCAATCCCAGACTTTCTCTTCAATTCATTTATTTTAAAAAGAAATATTTTTTTTTCAATTTTGTATTTATTTATTTTTTGCTTTTTTTTTGCAATACACAGCAAAAGGGAAGTTATATAGCTGTTTTAAGTGGTAAAGTTTTGGATGAAATTGATTTAAAGAAAAGCATGTTAATTAGAAAGATTTTCGATAAAAATGGTAAGAATTTTGAGGAAGGGATAGATAGAGGAAATCAGAAGTCAGAATTGTATCTATTAAGAGGAGAAGGGGTGGAGTACAAATTGGCTAATTTTCTTATGATGTTTAATGGTTATCTTGGTTAGATAAGACTTTTTGGGGGGAGGGGAGATGTGTGAAATAATGCCCACAAAGGGGGAGCTGGTGTGAGGACTACAGTGAGGTGGCAGTTTCCCAGGAAGACGGGAGAACATTTTAGAAAGGGAGGGGGTGAGACAGGAGGCAGCATAGCACTGAGACAGAAAAAAAAAGTTGGCATAGCCACTCCCTAGAATCTCCTAAGTAAGTCCATAAGGATTTAGGGTGACAAGATTTTGTCCATTATGTGTAACCAAATAAAGAACTGAATTTTTGCTGAATTATTCCATGCCATTCCTGGGTTTAGCCTGACAAAATATTTAACTCGAAATAATGGATTAGTTTGTGACATTTACTTTATCTATTTTTGTTATCTAAATAAGGGATTGTTATTTCTGGTAATATTTAATACTTTTTAATTTTTGGTAACACTTGTTAATTGGGATTAGATTTTGATTGTTAAAGAAAGGGATGGTTTTTTTTTTGACTAAATGGAAAGAGGGAGTATATATTTTTGTTAGGTATTTTTGTTAATTTTTATTAAACCTTTGCTGATTAATAAAAGAGCTAAAGATTTAGAAATGAGTTCATAGAAAATGGGTTGATCTATGGAATGAAGATTATTTGGTTGTATTTTAAAAGAGAGTTAATGTTGAATATACTTGCTGAGGATGAAAGGGGAAATTTCTTACTAGCTTTTTTGGGAGGCACAATTTTTTCTTCCACGTTTTTTTAGTATTTCTGAATCAGGTCCTTGTATTAGATTTATGTTTAATATGATTTTTAATAAAATTATTGGGGGGGGAGGCAAGGGATGTATACTCTCAGCAGGTCCTCTTGCAATGACCAAACCAAGGAGGCAGATTCAGCTTTGGCTGAATTATGTAATCAATGCTACATTGTCTGGGTCTTTAAAGGCAATGTCCAAGCACTTTGAACTAGTTTTGGAAACCTGATTGAAACCAATGAAGTGACTTTAAAATAGATGTTATTCTTTATTAGTGGGATTGACCTCCTAATGCTCCAGCCAGTTTTTATACCAGCTGTAACTTCAAGATTATCTCCAAAGCCATCCTGACATAGAGTATTTGGCAATAATCCAGATAAGTGGTCATTAAAGTAAGACTGTCATCAAGGCATTCTGGTCCAAGAAAGGCTGTAACTTGTACAGCAATGGAAGCCGCATAAAGCTCCCCTAATCATAGCTTTCACCTGCCATTTAAGCAGGAGCTACAAATGCAAGAGATGCTAACCAGCTCTTTCAGGAAGAGCATGAACAGAGGGATTGGTGTTATTTGGTTGCTATATTGTATATTGTTGAACAGCAGCTCAATCTTGGATGGATTTAATCAAACTCTTGTTTTGCTCCACTCAGATCTTCACTGCCTCCAAGCATTAGATAAAAAAACTCTACAGCATTTATTTCAAACAACTAGGGAAATAACATTATAGAATCCTTCTAAGTTTAATAGTTTCATCCTTTGACTTCTTGTGGGTACCAATTATAGTGGCCTAATAGCCAAAATGGATTGCAGATAGGGTTTCAGATCAGATACGAAACAATAATACTATAAAAGGTGTGATTAAAAAAAAATCTACCTCTGATACCAATATTCTGAAGACTTTATTTGCATTCCATTATCAAGCTAATTTTAAAAAATAATTATCCATCAACTATTGAAATTTACACGAATTGCAGATAATCACACAGAATTTTTAGCAAGCAACATAGAAGTCCAATTCCAATTGCACATTGCACTAGGTCTGTACCTTTAGTTAATATGTCAAGCCTCTAGCTTACCGATTATCTCTGTACATGTAAGGCCTACCTTATATTTATAGATGCAAGCTAACAAGCTGATAGAAATATAATTTAACAGTTCAGTATTTTAGAAGTGATAGTTATATGTACAACATACAGCAGGTGATAAGAAAAGAATGTATTTACAAAAGATTTCATATGTAGATCACTTGTAGCATACATGCTGCACATTCTCCAAATTCATGTAAACCTCATTTAAGAACCATAAACAATTTTCTCCCCATTTCATAAGGATCACGCAAATAATTGCTTATATTTTATTAGTAAAAGCAATTGAGTATGTACAGAGATTTTGGCTTATTAAAAGATTTTCAGATCTTCCATTTGTGTTTGGGCTATCTTTGTTGGTATCTTGTGTGGCATTTCGGGAAGACAGAGGTCAGTGATTTATTTTAGAGCATTTCAATCAATATGTTGGAGATGTCACTGGTATATTAACTGAGCACAACATGGCGATCAAATACAGATTTACGCTGTTCTTGGACTTGGAGTTTCCATCGCTGCTGGGCATATTCAACTTTGTTCAACATGTTGGCCCTGCTTCGGGAACGTGCCAACACATCATGAGCGTTTGCAAAAGGCTGGTGATCCTGAAATGAAGGAAATATTTTTATTATATATTACTGCTCAGTATTTCAAGTTAAACATGTATTGACATATATCCTAATCTCTCTCTCTCTCTCAAATATATAGAAAGTTTCAACAACAACTGAATACCAAGCCCAATTGTGGTTGTTAGTTGAGGACGATCTGCATGTGAAAACACCCAATTCTAGCATAATATTAACTAGTAATAGCATTATATATGACTTTCCAAGACAAAGAACAAAAAAGGCAATAAAAGAATTGTAGATATTCATATAACAATCACCCTGAATGTTTGTTATTAGAATTTAGGATTAAGCACTAGAGGGATGTTATGCAGATATAACATAATGGACAGCAAGAGAACTATTTAGCCCTATACATCAGAATGGAGGAAGCAACTGCAGAATGTGTGATCACTCCCCTCCCAAAAAAGTAATAACTGTTAGAAAGGATGACAATCTAAATCCATCCATAGGGAAGAAGAGCCCTGATTTTTTTTTATTTTTTTGGAACAATTCTACTGCAAAACGATGTGGATTTATAGTGTCTTTGGGTATTGATACAACATTTAGAATTATATTCATCTTTCTGTAAGAGGGTATTCAAATCTAAATAGCCAGTACTATGTGACTTCCCAAAGTCTCTGTGTTATTTACTAGCAATACCTATTGTGGAACTGTTTGGAATATTCACTACATGATGTCAAAGAATACCAACATACGTAAGTTTACATTCAATATCTTAATAAAAAGCAAAAATACAGCTGTTTCGTTGACAAAATACCAAGAGAATCATGTGTTTATATTAAACATTCAAATGTTAAGCATATGAAAGAAAAAATGCAATCCATAAACATGGACATTTACTATCAAATGCTAATACACTTTAAATGTTTTGAGCACTATGTTTAAAGGTATGATTTAGGGAAGGTCATGCTAATTATTTACACAACAATGTTATACTTCAAACTGCTTAACATTTTAATTTATCAGATTATTCAAGACTTCAGCATTACTATGAAATAGAAATCCACCAAACTATGAATCTGACATGTTTGAAAAAAGTTCAAATCATGGTTCCTGTGTGAGCCCCATATGGATATCAGGGATTCATTTGTTTCTACTGAAATTCACAAGAAAATTAGCTAGACATAGAATAAATAATTGAACAACTTTGTTCTTTCCTTCTTGTATATTGATGTTAAAGTAAATGCTGGCATAAAACTGTTTAAGTGAATACATAATACTAATGTTAATATTAAAATATAGCAACAACATAATATGGAATGGTGGTGATATTTATTAACTGATATTTGTAGTTTTTAGACAGTTCCATCTGGTATTGATTTCCATACATTCTGCTGCAGACATTGTTAAATCTTCTGGATATTTGTCTTCATAATGATGTTTTAGTAATACATTAAGTTACTTTTTATTTATTCAGAGAATGATGGTCAGGAATGTGCTTACCAGATTTTGCCTAAATTATGCATATTATTTTTCAGCAATTAATACAATCCATTAAATACCATTGTACCTCCACTATTTGTTTTAACTAGCTTTTCTTGAGCCCTCCATAGGCCAAATTCCAATGAATTAAAGTTAAATAGCAGCAGGCATGACATTAGGCCCTATGCTTATACTCCACTGTCTGAGAACCCTAAAGTATGTGACAAAATTTTTCTAAAGCACTCTAAATGCTGAAAGCACACAAGTACTATGGGTTTTAGTCAGTATTTACACATTAATCATAAAAGCATATGCTCAGTGGAATTTCCTCATAATGAACTAGATATCAGAAAGGAGATCAATGGGGAGGTGAAAAGAGAGGTTTGTCACTTCCTTTTTCTCCATATGGTTCCCTTTTCTATCCCTGTGAGGCAGATTTTATGATGGTGCAAGACAGTATAAGTGAAGGGGAAATTTGTGAAAATCACTCTCTTGTGCTTCCAGTTAAATGTGCAGCTTAAAATCCTTCTATAGCAAAGTGGATAGAGCTGCTGTTCCACAGGGCTTGAGGCAAGTTGTGGCAGCAGAATACAGTAGTCTCTCCATTTCAGCCATGCTAAGGGCAGAGATGAGGGGAGGTAAACTGAATCTGTATGCATATGGCAGAAGCATGAGGGCCTCGCGTAACAACCACATAGTTGTCATCGTATGGCCACAACCAAGACTGCTGTCACTAAGCAGTACAGTCATGTGATGTTTTGCTTAACTACTACTTTGATTAGCAATGGAAATTCTAGTCCCAATTAGGCTTGTAATCAAAAGACTACCTTTAATTGCAAATCTAAACAACAATATCTGTACCCAAGAAAGGATGGTGAATGGAGTGTGGCAAGTTTCTACAAATGTTTGTTACAAATATTAGTACAGAAAATATCAGGTTACTGTCATAAAGGCCACAAGTCATCCCTAGTCAATAGATTGTCAAATGTTAAAGATGTTAATACAATGTTGAATTATATACCAAAGTTTTGGAATTTGACTGCTTACCATCAGTTAGGGGTCTAGTAAGCAAGGGGTGGCTAAAAGAACTTTATTAAGAAATTAGAAAAATATTATTCCAGACATCAAGGAATGATTGTCAGAAATGTCAGATCTACTTATTTTCTACCAATCAAAAGATACAGCAACATGTGTTACTATGACAGATTCTATGACACCTCATATACTGTATCTTGTATTGTTCATATTATAGTAAAGAATTCACAGGTAATTGTTGATAAGTATAAATATAAAATGATTTTTCCAGGTTTTTCTTCTCCTTCTTACTTTGCATTTTAGTCTGCATATTTATTTTTTTATTAAATATTGCTTTGTCAAAAATAAAACTCATTATTTTGTAAGCAACAACAATCAATAGTAACCATCAACTATGTTGGAAAATAACAGTACTATTTTCACTTCAGCAGTCAGTTCTAAAGTCTTAATGAAAATTTTAAATCATATTTAAACTATCAAAATTAAACCTGTATTGTAATTAGGGAACACATTACATATATTTGAATAGATTAAACACAGAACTTACCCCAACATCGTCATCGCTCTGTATTAGCTGTGAATGTCCAAAGAGACGTCTCTTCAGAATTGGTTCTACCATAGTGAGATACACCATGTATAGTAGCAGAAGACCCAAGATGGACAAATATATTATGATGGTAATCTATATAATATAAGAATATTTCAATTTATACCATTTAAGATCATACTTATTTGAATTATATAGGCTGTCAAAAGTAAATTAAAATGTCTAGCAAACTACAACACATCTTATTTTTACTCATTAATCTCCAAAATACAGAAATCAATCGAAGAAATATAATTATGGATTTAGAATGGACTAAAAAAATAAGAAAAAAACCCACATTTTTTCTGAGGGGAAGACATAGCAGAAAGATGAAATTCACATTTTCAAGTAATGTTATTATAATTGCATCCAGTTCCCTTGTAAAGCTTAATGTGGCTGTAAAAATTACTGGATACCAGCTAATAAAAGTGAGCAGTGCATTAAATTTTAGATGTTCTTCTAGAAACAATTGAATAAGGTAGGAAACATAAGCAAAATTAAATATCCAATAGTATAAGCAGTTTCTTGTACAAATTAAAAGACAATCTTCTTAGAAGCATCATATGCATGCTTAAAGGCAAATGTGTTTGGTATCAGGTATACAATAACAATATATAAGTGCAATCAGTCCCAAGCTTGTTGTATACTTGCATAACAAAGGTAATTTTACTGCACACATAGTATTTTCCAAGCGTACTTTGAACTGGCAAGAAAGTTAGAATATGTATATTCACTAGGTTAGAAAGTTGCATAACTTTAATGGTAAAAAACTGAATCATATAAGACTGATAAGGACAGAATAATATGTAATGTAATATAATCTAACATGTTTTCAAAACTGAAAACAAAAAAGCAATTCATGATCATGAAAAATGAATGAATGAATGAATAAATAAGATTAGAAATCTTAACATAACAAAGTAATATATCCTAGCATCTAAGTACTATGATCAAATTAATCCGTAAATCAGTAATTTACAGTTTTCACAAAAAGAAAAGGAAATTAAATTTTATAAACATGCCCCACTTTCACTTTTTTATAATTTAAGATACTGTTATGATACATGCGGCTTTGGAGAAAAAGACATTTGAACATTACTTAACAGAATTAAACAAAACAGTAATCAATGTTATAATTTACTTTTATTGTTTCTGAACTTCTTTCTTCATACTTGCATTCACAACGCAAGCAATAGGCTTCAACGTCCTGTCCTAGAACTGGCATAGGGTCTACCACATGAAGACAGTCACTGCAGGGGAAGGAAAAATTGTTTGGCAGACATTTAGATAATTTATAACACTAGAGAGGAATATTCACCAATAAGAACACATGCTGAATACAAACCTGAATGAAGAGTCAACCAATCTATTATTAATTTGTATGAATGTTAGAAATACTTGACATTTAATCTACATAATATCAGCTTAAATTTTTAATATGTCTCATTAGTATTTAACCTATTAGAAAATTAGTGATTTCCAGGAAGCACACAAATATGTTTAAATGTCAACATTAGGACGATCCAAAATATCACCTTCCTCTAATCTCAGAACCTTACATCTTTCATCAACCATCATACCTCCTAAATGGAGAGACAACAGCTTTGTTATTTGGAACTGGTAGCATCAATAAGGATTGCGAATCACTCAAAAAGGAGACTTAGGTATCTTACTTGCAAATCTATCATACCCCTAACCTTTTCACTTAAGTCATATTCTAAAAAACAGTAAGAGCATATTACAAGGAATTTCATTTGGTATAAAATCATAGTGCGTACAATAATTTAAGACAAAAGCTATAGATTTCATGAAAAAAATCTTTTTTATGGGAAAAAATATGGAATAACTGAAAGAGGTTTCAAAAGAATATCATTTTCATTAGACAAGCGACTATGGAATAATAGGACTGATTGTTATAATATAGCTATAATATGTTTTTCCTTCTATTATCAAAATTATAATATATAATATGCTCCAGACCTGTTTTACAGAATAGCAATTCCTTCTTCCTCATCTATATTTCAGAAGCCTTAATTCTATGCAGAAAATTAAGTATTTCTGAAGTGGATCTAATCATGAGGCTTATGAATTGAGGATGTAGCAGGTCTGTGAAATGTCGTATTATATTTTCATAAGGGATTTTCAGTGATATAGTATTGATAAGGGAACATGTTTACTAAGAGTATTCCGAGTATGTGTTTTTATATGTCTTCTAAAAACATTTTCTTCACTTTAGTTATTGTGTAATCCTTCTGATAAACATGTAATGATTTCTGTACCAAGATGAGAAGAAAAAGTAGCACATTCCATTCATAACTGCATAACAATGTTGAATAAATTAAAGCTATTTATTCTACTACCAGACAAATAAAATATTTTAGTTGAACCAACTTGTAATTGCAAGTACCTCAGATAAACTGGATTAATTTAATCCAATCAATCCATTCAATCAGAATAGAGCTGGAAGGGACCTTGGAGGTCTTCTAGTCCATCTCTCTGCTCAAGCAGGAGACTCTATACCATTTCAGACAAGTAACTCTCCAGCCTCTTCTAAAAAATGTCCAGTGATGAAGCATCCACACTTTCTGAAGGCATGCTGTTCCACTGGTTAATTGTCCTCACTGTTGGGAAGTTTCTCCTTAATTCCAGGTTGCTTCCCTCCTTGGTTAGTTTCCAACCATTGTTTCTTGTCCTGCCCTCTGGTGCGTTGGAAAATAAATTGACCCTCTGCTCTTTGTGGCAATCCCTGAGATATTGGAACACTGCGATCATGTCCTTCTTTTCATTAAACTAGCCTGCAACCATTATTCATATGTTTTAGTCTCCAGGCCTTTAATCATCTTAGTTGTCCTTCTTTGTACTTTTTCCAAAGTCTCAGCATTTTTTTTATAATGTAGTGACCAAAACTGCAGTATTCCAGGTGTGTCTTACTAAGGCTTTATAAACCGGTACTAATACTTCATGTTATTTTGATTCTATGCCTCTGTTTATACAACTAAGGATTGCATTAGCTTTTTTGGCTGCTGTTGCACACTGTTAACTCATGTTTAAGCAATTGATACTAGGACTCCAAGGTCCCTCTCACAATTACTGTTATCCCTTATTGGGAAAATTATATGATCTAACTTTATCACCAAAAGGGAACTATCCATCCTGATAAATAACACCATAGTAAAAGTGCCTGCTGCTACGCTGACAGAAAGTCTTCATGATATGAACACTGCAATAGGGGCAAGAATGGTTTGGCATTCTGTTTGAGTATCTACTGAGAGAATCTGACTCCCTGTCCACAGGATATTTTCTCTTCTTCAGAAGTAGATAACCTAAGACAATAACAAGGGGATGTGGGAAACTGAAGTAAAAAATATCTTAGCATAGGACCTGTTTACTTGAAGGACAATTTGTCTCTCATTGTATCTGTCTAGCAGCCCTAGTTGATCTAATCTGGCAGGGCTGATGCGCTTTTAGGTTCCTTGGATTAAACAATGCCATCTATTCTCTGTAGCAGTGCCAGCCATCAGGAATGAGATTTCAATGGCCTCACCCTACTGGTGTTTTAAAGAGCCCTGATAGATTTGGCTTTTCACTCAGGTTTTTGGCAAGCATGATTGTACCCCCCTTTTCTCCTTTTTCTTTTTTCTCATTTGTATTCTTATCTCTGCCACCTTTGTTCTTTTTGTTTTGTTCTAATGCTTTTAACAATTTGTAAACTGCCCAAAGATGCTGGGAGTTGGACAGTGTATATTATTATTATGCTTGGTCATACAGTTAGCTATATGTTTAGGCCAGATTTGGCATTTTTATCCATCTATTGAATCAGGCAATGTTGTTTTGATTATTATTAATCTACACCTACTGTATATCTAAAGGACATTATGGAAACCAATGATCTAAGACTATGAAAAATCAGCCTGCAGACATGTATCTGATTTATTTTAAGATCTCAAGTTATATCAAAAAGCATTGCATTGCCTTAAATAAAAAACACTTTAAAATAAATCATTTTTAAGCCAAAGTATTTATAAAAAAATATTCTGAATGTTATTTCAAATATAATCTTATATTTACTAGCAATAACCACAAACAACTTCAATTTAAGCATCCAGATTTAACAATTTTCTTGATTCAAAATACTTTGAAATACCAATAATAAATGAGCTATTTAAATTATTCTGATCTCTTAAATATAAAGTATCATATACTTACCAGTCCTTCTGTGAAACATTTTTACTAAAAAATTTACCAGCATGGTCTTTGTATGGGGGACATATACATTTACATCGGACATCCTGGGAGTTCTGTAATGGCAAAGTGAATTAAGAATGATTTTGTCAGAATATTAAAAATTAAAAATGCAGGGAAAGAGAGAAATAATTCTTAAGGGTAGTTTTCCAGTGCTAATGGAACAAAAGCAGAATAGATGGAGCTAAAAAAAACCTACTCAAGAGAAATGTGTCTTAAACTAAAATTTTATTTTCCAGATAAATGTGTATTGGCTGTTCAGCATAAATCTTTTAAGTAGCATAATGGCATCCCCAACTGAAAGGCAAAAAGATCAATTACATAATATCATTTTTAGAGAATATCCAAACTAGAAAAGTAGCTCAGAAATGCATTTGCAGGAGTCATCTGCAATTCTATTTATTCATAAGCTTGATTTATTCAGAGGGATGCATGGCAATTAAATCTTATCTAGGAGTAAGATATTCAAGGCTTTAAGTGCCATTATCTCATTGATAAATAATTATATTAAACAGGATTAAAATGCAGTTCTACCTATTAACATTAGTGGGCTTTAGTTATGGCTATTAGACAGTATTAACTAAGCATAACCTGACTAGTCACTATACTAAATTATGATTTATTTTAAGCATAGGTATGGCAAACAAATCCAACTAATATCTATTTACAAACAACAATTTCACAGAATTAAAAAGCAGAAGTAGAAGAAGAAAAATGACGATGATTTCCAGATACCACCCCAACAATCTGGAATTTCACAGGAAAAGGCCAGAATATGAGGAACATCTCTGTGTCTTGGCAACCAAGGAAAATGTTGAAGAGGTAACAAGAGAGATTCTGCAGTAGAAGGAGGTACAATGTGAGGTAGCCTAAACAGGAAGCATGTCCAAATGAAGTAATTCTTCTTTATTGTAAAGTTACATTAACAGAATCTTGCAAGTCTGAAACTACATTTCTTCCGGGTTGCCTTTATGGCACCTCAAAAATTAGGGAACTACTTACTAAGAAGGTGTATATGTTAAAAGAAAAATTTCAATCCATCTTCAACATAAACCTCTTCATAGGATAGCCATGAAAAACGATCTAGATATTTCAACTTTCCCAGAAAGCAGTTTACAGTAGTAAACAGTGTTTTTATAGAGTATCACATTACCCATGTATTGAAACAGCAGTCCTGTTACCTTCTATGCCCAATTCAGGATATCATTATGGTATATACAGTCATATGAAACTTAGACCCAAATTATCTACATGATCATGTACTTTGCACAGCTTATCTGATGCATTAAATGTCCAGCAAGGCACTTTTTGTATATCCCAGTGTGGATATGCTTCAGTGGACTGAAGCACGGTCTTCAGCAGACTCCAGCGTGGATTGTATTGTTTTCGTAATAGATATATATTATAGAACAACTTGTTATTGATGTGGCACTGGTTCCCTCCTTGATATAATTTTAACCACTCTTTTATTTTAGAGATTTTCACATTGCTGATTTTAATCATTTTAATTCTACTGAATTTGAAATTGAATTATAGATATATTAGAAACCATCTAGAATGGAGTATGCAGTACACATATACATAATTAAAACTATAATATTTAAGCATATACTTAAAATGACTGATTTTTTACTTGCTTCACGATTGGGTGCTTATAAATTGAATCAATAAAAATAAAATAACAAAATGTATGTATGTATAATTCCTACTTGCACTATTCAGATATTTCATTCAAAAAAAATTAATTCAAGTTAACTCTTCTTCTGCAGTAAGATGTAGACAGATACCAGGATAAAAACATTAATATGCAAAGGTCATACACAACCCCTTGTGCTTGGTCTATATAGGGCTATATATTGAACAAACAGGAGGGGTGTGTTTGTGTGTGTGTGTGTGTTTGTGTATTCCATTTGGAAATTTCTCTCAGATAATTCCCCCACCCCTTTCTCTCAGAGATCCCAATTTAAAAGCATTTCAGACTGAACAAAGCATTAAATCTCATTTGTTAAAAGGCACAAGAATTGGTAGCCCAATGTAGACCAGACAACCATATCCACCGTCAATACAAATTAAAAAAAGAAAAAACTAACTGGAATGAAATGCTTTTTTCCAAGCCGAGTTTGAATTATAAGTTTGAGCATTACAGGTTTAAGCACCCTTACTACAAGAAAAGGAAGTGACAAACACTTGGGGGGGGGGGGAGAACCAAAGCAACTTGAGATCATAAACACGGGCCTCTTCGGAGAACTATTCTTTTTGCTACGGCTCACAGTTCGGCTCTGCTTGGCTTTAGAAATATATGGAAATACTCCTTAAAAGTAAGAGACTTTGCTTAAAAGCGAGGAAGGGATAATAAGAGGGGAGGAAAGAGGGAAACGAGGCGGGGATGGGCGCTCAAATGACCGGACGTCAACCCCGCTTTGGCCCAAGTTATCCAGGCAGTGGGGCGCCTTGCCTGCCCCCGGCCCCGAGAGGGGTTTTAGCGGACGGGAATCAGGAAGGGAGGCGGGCGGGCGAGGGGGGGGCAGCCTTGAGCCGAGGGGACAGGATGGGGATGGATTGGAGGGTGAAGGGGCGCTCACCTTTTCGCCGGTTTCCTGACCCGCCGCCCACGCCAGAGCCAGCAGCGCCCACAGCAGCGCCCACGCGCCCTTCAGGATCGCCATGGCCGACTTCAGCGCGGAGCCTCGGCTTCCTCAGCGCCGCCAAGGCGGGCCCGGAGCCCGCAGCCTCGGCTCTCCGATTATCATCGAAACTTCCGCCTCCAAAGCCCGCCTCGGACCGGTCTTTCCGTCACGTGGCTCATCGGGCCTTCCGTTCTAGGGAGGGGCGCGGGGCCTTGAGCTGCCCTCAACCTCCCCCACACCTCAACCCCGTTTCCTGGCGCTGCCCTTTCGGCCAAAGGAGGCGAGAAAGCTCCCCTCGGTTAGAGAAGCCGTATCGCGGGTGCGAAAGTCCACGCCACCGCTAGATGGGAGCCTAGAGCTAGAGGTGGCTCGTGAGAGCCCCCTAACGGTCACAGGCATTTCTGCAGTCGAGATACGGGAATAATTCGTTGAAGTTGCTGTTGCTTGATGCGCGTCCAGCCGTAAGGAGAGACGGGAGGCGTTTGCTCTCCTTTCCTTTTCCTGGGAGGAAAAAACCCTCCTTTTACTTAGAAATGAAAATTTGCCTGCGACTCTAAATTGAAAAATGATACTCTGGTGACTGTGGGGCAGCTTGCTTACTTATTTGGATATCAGCTTAAGGCTGGACATATCCAAACAGTCACGGTGTAAACTTTCCTGTTTAATGTATACAGTGACGGTTCAAAATTATGATGGATCAAAATTATGTTGGGTCTTCATAGTTGCAGCATTCCCATGGTCATTCAATCATGATTTGGATGCTGGCTCACAATTACAATGTCACAGTGTCCCATGGTCACATTATCATTATTTGAAACCTTTGCTGCCAGCTTCTGTTAAACAAAATCAATGAGGAAGCCAGCGGAAGATCACAAGTGGCAAAAACAAAACGCTGTGATTATGTGGGTGTCACTTAATGACAATAACGGGGGCTGCTGGAACTGTCATTTTAAGTTGGTGCAGTATCATGATACTACGTATGCCTTATTATTGTTTTATAATAAAACATGTTTTTATTTTATTATAAAATATTTATAACAAATATTTTATTGTTTTGCTTAATGACAAAGTTCCCACTTTTAATTATTTCCTATTAATGAGGATTACCTGTATAGTAGTAGGGGCATATGCTTCTGTAACTAGCCCTAAAGTCCATCAAGATAAAATTGATTTATTTTCAGAAATAGAACTGTTGCACAAACAAAATCATTAAGCCCTGGCTATCTAAACCATGATTTATCTAATACCATAATGCTTTGTATAATATTATATTATTTGATAGATCACAGTTGACCTCATGTTTTTGTTTAGGAAGATTTTACTTTATTTTATTGTAATTTCTTTCAGAGACAACTTGATAAAAATCTGAAAGGAACTTATATTTGATTTCAGGATACCCCCCAAGTAGACTGTCACCTTCCTGGAATGAATGAAAAAAAGCATAATCAAGTGCCTGAAACCACTTTCTTGAATGAAGTCACCCACAGATCCCAAAACTTTCTTTTCCAAAGGGGTATAGTGTAGCATATTACCAAAAAATAAAAATCCAGGATTCTTCATCTCATGTAAAAAGAAAAATAACATTTGCTGCTTTGCATATCACATTCCAATTTGTTTTATTCTGAAAACAATATTTCCTGCTTATTTTTATTACCATACATCACTTGTAAATAATTGAATTAACTGTCAAATGCCCGTCCACCAACCTGTAATAGTCTCAGTTTTTATCAATAGATATATCAATATAAGTAATAAATATATCAGTAAAAGCAGTTTAAGGTGCTGGTTGCACTTTTAAAGCCTTTCATAGCTTGGAACCAGGTGACCTGAGAGACCATCTTCTCCCAGTGGTTTCTACTAATCCAATTTGATCATGCAGGTTGGGCATGCTACAGGTTTTGTCAGCCGAGGAATGTTGGCTGGTACTAGGAAATGTGGAGCACACCTGCCCTGTATGACGTAGAGAAGCTGGTAGATACTCAGGGAGAGACAGATGCCAGTTGGCATGAATGAAACAAAAAGTGGATTAGATGAGGTCCAAAAGTGAAAATATTATTAGTATCTTTATCTCATATTGTCATCCTTTTTTCCACTATTTTTGACACATCTTTACCTCTCTTTGTCATCTAATATTTATTTTACTGTTGGGTCCTTGGTTGGGTCCTCTGTGACCCTGAAGATTTTCTTGTAGACATTGTATTACCCAAATTAGGTAACATCATCATTGCTGGTAAGGATATGGGGTTTGCTCTTATTTTTATATACCGGTACTAGTGGCTTGCCTTGTCAGTATTGGTGGGAGTGGTCTTGTGGTTCCTTGATTAGGCTGTTGTTTACTGTTAGCTTGTTTGCATGGTAGTTGCTTGATAAGGGTATTGTTTACTTCTTGATTGTTGGTCTAATGTTAATATTGGTGTTAATCTCTGGGTGTTGATTGCTGGTGGGTAGGCATTTTAGTCTTTCTGTTTCCTTTTTGGCTTTTTAATTGCCTCTTTTGAGTGGTATGTAGACATTGAACAAGTAACACTGACAGGGCAAGCCATTAGAATATAAAAATAAGAAGAAACCCCTCTTCCTTTTAGCATTGATGGTGTTACCAAGTTTGGTAATGAAATATCTGCAAAAAACCCACCAACTCAGAGAGCGCTAAGGACCCCAGAGTACAACCCTGAGCAACAGATATTCTATTTTATCAGTATTTATTCTCTTCCAAGTAGCAAGTTGCCAGGAAGAAATAGATAATTGTTACTAAAGGTCAGTACTGATTGCCTGCAAATGATTTTTGAAATTAATCTGAGGGCCTAGGATTGCATATGGCTCATTAGCCACCAGCTGCTCACACCTGGCCTAGTTTTTAATTTTCTGTTTTCTACCAATTGATATATATTTTAATCTTACTAAATATGGAAAGAGGCTTGACTTTAATAGCTGGATAAAATATGGATATTTTGTGGAATGCCACTCAATATCCCTCTGGCAAGTGGCAAGACTAATTCTACTTGCTAGTTTCTTTTTTCCAGTACATTTGAACAATTTATATAATATAAAATAATGTGCTTAATGGGACTCAACAGGATGGATTAAAATCAATGCTTTAAAAAAATCAGATTTTTAAAAATTTAAATCATTTTTTTATTTTTATAAAATTTATTTTAATAAAATGCTTTTGGAGTAAAAATCTATCTAAACATAGTTTTATATTTAAGATACATTAATAATTTAGTTCATTCAGCATGAAATGAAACTTAGTTATGTAGCATGAGGCTGTATATTCTGCAATATTCACATTTTTGGTAAACTCATTCAGTGAATCCAAGCTCTGCAAGCTAAATAGGAAGCCTTCATTTTGTTTGCGAATAATAATATTAAAGATTCTAACTACCAGCAAGAATGAGTGCTAACATTTAAAAAGCAATTGTCATTTCAGATCCATCATGGCTGCGCCTATTAGCGGGCATCCACTCAGCTGCTGGCTGCCACATCCCTTACGTTGTGTCACTGCCACATCACTAGCCATCCCACTGAAGTGGATGGGACTGTTGGTGAGTCAACAGTGGGTCAGAGGAGGAGCCGCTGCGGGACAAAGATGACAGTTGCTCTTTAAAAAATATGATTTAAATTGAGTAGATTTAAATCAACCTTTTTATTAGTGATTTAAATAAAGTTGATTTAAATCAAATCCACTCCGGGACTCAATAAATCTCTAAGTGCCAGAAATGGCTCTCCCCCCCCCCCCCCCCCGGATTTTAATTAAGTATTTGATCCAGGGAAAAAGTATTAGAAACTTACGTGCTTGAACACTGTTTTTAAATCAGATGGCTTAAATATGTACCTTTAGATCAAGGGTGTCAAAGTGGTGGCTGGCAGTCTGGATGCGATATACGCAGGCCATGCCCACCCCAGCTCCACGAAAGAGAAAAACATTGCAATACACCACGTGACGGTAACGTGACACCGTTTGACACCCGTGCTTTAGATTGATTTGGGATTTAGGTTTGCTTTACTTCTGATGGACAACATGACAACATTTGCTTTTTATAGCTTTGTATCTTCTGAAAAATAAAGGTTGCCTCAAATCTAGATTCATATATGTAATTTATCTGGGAAACAATAAGGAACTGATTTACCATTGCCTTCTTCAGAGATGTTTCTAACTTCTCAGTCTAGTCAATGCCAGATGTCTCCCATCTAAGTACCATTATCAAACCAGTTTAGTTTAATTTTCTTGATTAACCAATGTTGACTAGGTGTTGCCAGCAGCTTAAACATTTACAAATACTGTATGGCCAAAACTAAGTCTCTAAAAGGTAGCTTGATACTTCTTGGCCCAGCAAAAAGTTGTTCTCTTGTGTAAAGATCTAGCATAAGAAATGATTTTGTGGAATATTTGTTTCCAACTCTGAAACTTTCAGTTGCTTGCTTTACCTACACTGGAGCTTTGGAATCTTCAACTAAGAATATATTTGAAATATATTTTGCTTATTCCAAAACAGTTGCTAAGAATTTACAACAGTTTACAATCTGTAGCCTTGCTCATTATATACTTCATTACCTGTTAGTGTGACTAATTGTGTGCCCATTTCCAAAGGTGTTTCAAAGAGAAAGCAGAACAACCCATTTTAAAAGCAAGTAATTGCATTTATTATTTATTAGAAATTACAGCAACCCACTCTCCCAATCTTTCAGCCACCTGTCTACTTTTCAGTTATGCTGACAATCTTGCTTTTGTATAATGTTCATTCCAAGAAACTGAACAAGAACACGTAATGTTTTTCTTTCTATTTACCATCTCAGAAACAAATAATATCTCCCATGTAGGAAAAAATAAAAACAGCTTTGTTTTTTTAGAAGTATTAGGCACCCACAATTAAGAATATTTGAATAGCTTTTTATTTTAGTAGATATACATGGTTTCTTTTTTTTAAAGTATGAAAGCTAATTGTATGTGGAAACTGTAAGTGAAAAATTAATTTTTGTACACATTGCTCCCTTGTAGTTTCACTATATTAATTTGCTGTCTCCTCACTATTCCTTAGATAGTGCGCAACAATTCTTTCATCAGATGTTTTAAAAACACTTTCAGAAATGAATCCCCATCACATTTAACAAATCTTTCTTCTAAGTATCTTGTAAAGATTAGATTAGGTACTCACATATTATTGGGATTTTTTTATTGTTCAAATCTCTCAGTGAGAGATAAAGTCACTTCAGGGGATTGAATTCTAATTCCCCCCCTTCCCTTCCAAATCAATAAAGCCAAAATTATGGAAGCCAAAAGACTAACCAAACCAAATCAAGGACAACATGCTTTCTGGTGGGATTTGTTTTTTCAATTAATTCAATTGTCTGTATTCTTACAACACTCTGAAGCATAAGCTAACTACATGGGTTGGTAAAATGTGGCTGAGTTCAGTATGAAATGCATAGATCTCTGGTTTTCACATTTCTTCTTTGAGAGAAAATGTTTCAGATATGTATATTTGTCCAAGGCTTTGGACAAATATATTTGTGCAAAATAGTGCTTTAAAAAAGCCGTATTAATGTTCTGTTTCCAACTGCCTCTGATATTAGTTTATTTCCCATTTCCACGTCAAGCTCCATTTAAAACAAAATATTCAGAGTAAAAATGCTTGTCTTTCTCATTACCCAAATAAGCTGAATGCTGCCAGGTTCATGAGAAGGCAGTTTAAAAAGGTAATGGAGGGGATATGAATATCAAACGCTGCAAATCAAGATGGTTAGGAATGTCATCCAAGTCCAGAGGCAGGGGTTCTTTTGCATACTATTTCCTCAAGAACAAGAGTAAGAGAAGATGCTGCCTGACTGTAGGATATCTGAAAATTCTAAAAATTAGAATATTAACAGTTTTCAATTAACACAGTACAAATATCCTTGTATCAAGATAACATAATGTATTAAAATTTACAATAATGTAATAAAGCTGGGAAAAAATTACTATCTATATGTCTTTCCATTCTGAAAGTTGTATAATCCAATCCAAAAAGGTTTTGTCCAAATCTTCAGCCTTTCCTGGAGATCTATAGAAATTAGCATATCTAATCTGGAGACTATCTTGCAATCAAACATGCTGCTGTACATATTCTACCAATTAGG
Organism: Thamnophis sirtalis; assembly: GCF_051295495.1. Taxonomy (NCBI): domain Eukaryota; kingdom Metazoa; phylum Chordata; class Lepidosauria; order Squamata; family Natricidae; genus Thamnophis; species Thamnophis sirtalis. The sequence goes on from NW_028261381.1 coordinate 83,362,826, forward strand.
TGCCATGTACCATTATGTTGGTACATAATGGCCATCTACTGCGTTTTTCTGCCTCACCATGTAACTGTTTGCCGCTGAAGACTAACAGCTTAATATGTTTCCTTATATTTTTGTATCTATTACTCCAAAGTGATTTTAATGCTAATATGCTGGCATTTGGGTGTGAATTTTCCAGTGTAGTCATGAGGTCAATGGATCAGTCTTGAAAATTCACTGGATTAACTTTCTTCTCATTTCCTCCAGCATCTTAAATTCAGAGACTTCAGTAGTTCTCCCATGACAGCAGTTTGCACAACATTTTTGATTAATAAACCCTAAGAATGTACAAATCTAAAATGTATAATACTGTATTGATATCATGTCATGATCCTCCCAAGGATTGAGCAAAGCATGCCCTACTTTCTCTGCATTTCTATGACAACTATTAGAAAAAGAGCTCCCTTTTCAACTTTCAAGTTGCTTCATTGTTATCTCACAGCTGCATTCAACTTGAGAGTTTTTTCTGCCAATTATTCACCAGAGTTTTTAAAAAACGAAATACAGTTAATTTATATGTCTGTGGCTAAAGAAATGAAGACTCGAAAAGCATATTATATAAAATATCTAGGAGGCCGTAATGTCTCATATATACCAAATATAGTCTAGGGGTAGAAACCAGAACCAGTCACATGTTCTTGAAAGGGATATAAATCCTAAAATAAGTTTTAATGTTAGCTTTTATGGCAGAGCAGAAGCAGATGATGACATTCAATTCTTGATTTTATTTGGCACAGTCAAGCAGCTGAGAGGACAGACTGTCTGGGAACAATTTGTAAATCATATTGATAAACTTACAGGAAAAGCAATGTATAACTCAAAAATAGAAATTGAATACCTGCCTCTTTACACATGCATTATTAAAATGTTAAATGGAAGTAGATGAGGGTAAATTGAGAGAGTCACATGGATGAATTGATTTTATATAAACATATAGATATTACAAACTAAAACACAATTTATTAAATAAATTAAATCAGCTGACTTTGCACCATTAATTATGTGGTTTATATAAAATTGGTCAGATTTATTCCACATTATACCAATATGAAACAACTAACATTATCACTTAGCATAGTATGTAACCCTAAGAGCTAGTAGTCACATGAATTGCAGGCAAATTTCCATTTATTTTCATAAATTTCCATTATATTTTACTTTGATATTCATAAAAAAATGCAAATGTGTAAAAACTATTGTAAAAATCTATGTGTGAAATTAATGAGTTTTCTGCAGAACTGCACAGCAGGATTCTATTTCTAAATTCTTTCAATTTATTTAATGTTCAACTTAGTACATCAGTACAATTGGCAAGATCTTATGGTTGTACAATGTATTTCCCTTCGAACCATCTCCATAGTCTGACACATGTCCATACTATTCAAATAGAATGGTGCTATATTACCCTTTCAAAATGCTAAATATGCATACGTTTGAAAACAGCAGGGATTTCTGGTGCAATGATGCTAAAGTAAAAGTAAAATCTTTTAGCCAAAATTCAAAGTTCTTGCCTGGCCTTTTCATGCTGTTGCATACAAATTTGATGGTGTTCTCCAGTGATGAGTACATGACTCATGGGATTTGGCATTTACTTCCAAGTACCCCTGCAGAGTTGGATTACAAGAGTATTGATATCTGCTCCATCTCAATTTGAGCCATAGATTGCAAAATCTGCCATGAACAAGTTTTATTTTTAAATACAAATACTCACTGGTGAATATGCCATGCTTACTGGAATATGTGGAACAGGATATTTGCCAATGACACTCAAGTTCATTTTGCCAGGCAGAAAACAGCAGGCAGGCAGCAACAGAGTCCCAGATTTCCTCTGTTGCAGTTCTTGAACTCAGCATGTGCCCAATCATAATTAAAATATAATGAAATTGACATGGAAAATGCCAAATTAATTAACTCTAGCACAGAGACCTTTTTTAAATTGAATAATCCTTTCTGTTCCATGAAGTCAGGTGGAATGTTGCTAGAGCTTTAATCAAGCTAAAAATTGTATCTCTACTGACAATACTAGAGCTGAGCAAAAAGGCTTTTCAAAGTGGTATTATTGTGGCCCTTTGAAGGAGTCCAGACAAGAAACCAAAACAATGAGTACTCATGTGACCTTTCTTTTAAGGTAACAGAATTCTTCACGTTTGAAAGTGCTTTCCTACTCCTTGCCTTTACTTTCCAGAGAATTTGGGAGGGTCCCTTCTGACCATTTTCTCCATCCGATTCCTCCTTTGGACTCAGATTTCATTTATTAGGATTGCCTAGCCTGTGACTTTCTTTGGTCTCCCAAGGTTATTCTCACAGCCCATTAAATTAGCCCCGATGACACCAAAATGCAATGGACATTATATTTTCATGATGTAAGCTCCACCATTTATACTTGTGTCTGTTATGGTATAAGCATGTACTGTAAATACGAGATTAATAGGTACCACTTCAGTGGGGAGGAAACAGCACTCTGTGATGTCATGTTGGCCACATGGACATGGACATGTCTTCAAACAACACTGACTCGTGGTCTTGAAACAGAGATGAGTGTTGCCCCCTATATTCAGCAACAACTAATGGAGTAAAATCTGCAGGGATTCCTCTTTTTTTCCCCTTGTTATGATGTCAGTGTATAAGAGCTAGCATTTGCATAATAACATCACAAGGCAGATTTGATCACTTGCCTGCTGTTGTCGCAATGCTCTCTTGAGATGGATGGGCCTTCTGGAAAGATGTGCTAATAAAGCAATCATCCATTATTTTTTATAATTAGGCTCTTAAATAAAAACAGTTTTTTCCTCAATGGGCAAATTCCTTTAGAAAGCTTATTTCTTAGCACTATTGCAAAAGAACTCAGGTTTTATTTTCAGAGGGATATTCTGACATCATAGAAACCTGGACCTGAATGGACATTACGGTTGTGCAGTTGATTCTAGAAGGTACATCCACACTTTTGATATCTACATTGTCAGTTCTAAGGCTGATTGCTGTACCTCTTATTGTTTGGTTTCCTTTACATTAAATTTTAATTCACTTTTTTCATTGTATTCCTTGACTTTCATTAGAGCTTATAGGTTATTTCCATATTCAGCTATCAGACTAATGTCATCAGCATAAAGTAGGTATTGATGCTGCTTCCTCCGGATTTAATATGACATCCTTTTGTAGTCTTTGAAATAGCAATAGCAAATTCTGAAAGAAGACTTTTATGTTGATGAAAGGCCAGCTCACCAAAATATGCACACATTACAAAGAAGAACAATAGTTGAAAAAATAATGGAGACAAGACGAGCATCTAAATTAGTTTTGATATGGTCAAGCATCTTAGCTCCATTGTCAATGTTCTCCTCCTTATCAGCTGAAGCCAGGGAAGAAGGTATATATTTAGTGTCACAACCCCTGGTAAGCCCCAATTATGGGAGGAAGCTAAATGCTTCCATCATCTGTCAATCGGCTCGTCACAAGAGTCCATCACGACAGAAACCCAATATTTTTACTGTTGCCTTTGTTATATTTGTGTTTTTATTTGTGCTGATAAATAAATAAAGGGAGACTAGTATAGATCTATTTCAAGCTATCATCAGCTAGCCATACCCTTACTCTCATCAGCTAGCCATACCCTTACTGGGATTCGAACCTGCGCTGTATTGCATCTTAGGCAAACGTCTTAGCCATTATGCCACAGGTCTCGGTGACGAGCCAATTGACAGATGATGATATATATATATAAAATTCTGGAAGGAATCCCTCACAAAAGGCTGAAGAAACTGCATACAAATACTGAGTACAGGAATCTAATTTTAATTCCAGGTATTAATTTGAGAGAACATACTACATCTAATACTCAATGTATTAAATAAGTAATCCAAGCATAAAATGCACAGAATGGTTTTTCTATAGAAAACAAAGTACATGTTGCATTTCAGTCTTCCATAAGAACCATTCTGTTGTTAATGGCACAAAACTGAAAATAAGGGCAAGTGGGAGAGGAAATTTAGTGTGGGGCATCCATTTCCTAAAACCTGTCAAGTTGGGCCAGCCAAAGCAGATGGCAGCAGTGTTTTTCTTTTCATCCTACAGATCTATAGTTCATCTCTACAGTCACAGAGCACTCCTCATAAAGGAGCTCCATATTTGCCTGACAAAAATGAGGTATTCCGAATGGGCAAAACAGAATAACAGAATAAAAATCAGAGTGAACCCAGTGAATGAGGCTCCTGGAAAGCATTTAAAAATCAACCATGTATACTTTAATAGAAGTTTATTATATTTAATGTTTGTCAGCACAGTAATAAACACTCAAGTAATAAATTCATGAAACCAATAGCATAATTACTTAAACAAATATATATTTCTTTTAAACCAGAGATATACATAGTGCAGTCCATCTTGCAAACACAGAATTTTTCTTTTTTAAAAATATATACAAATATTATAAATACTAACCAGAGTAATGACAGACACCAAAAAAAAAAAAATAAATTTCCAAGCACTTGTACTTTGTCAATAATGTGATAGACAATGCTGAACAGATGTTGCCAATCCAATTGCAGGAAGCTAAACTATATCTTATTAAAACACGGACTTGGTGGTCCAGACGTAGATGCATTTTAGCTATACTGTAGCATATTCTCTTCAAATATAGACTGAATAAATCAAATTATAAAAAAGGGACCTAACTCCAAAAATGTTGGCTATCATTCATTAGAAATAGCTTCCAGTGCTTTCATTGGTTTAATGATAGTTCTTAACAATGTAAATACATATTCAATACAAATCCTTATTTAATAAGTTAATAAGGATGCAATGTATTTTAAACTGTTTTTGCATCCCATTATATTGATATTGGCACAGACACACATAGAGACACACACACAACTCTACTGAAGCCCCTTTCCAGCAAAACATTTAATATATTATAATTAGAAGCATATCTGTGATGCTAACTATACGGCCCATAGAATTCAAGGCTAGTAATCATAGCAACTCAATCTTGCTATAATGGCTTTAGCTGTACTAAGAACAGAAGCTCAGGAGAAATATCTTGATTGAAGAGTAATAGTGATGAAAGATTATCTACAGAACAGCTCCCAATATTCTTAAATAGTGAATGTATGTTAAAACAGCTGCCCAATATACATTGCTTGATACCTTTGTTTGCATGAGTTGGTGCGCAAGCAAGAAATATTCTTAGGATCATCTTGCATCTTGTCATAATAGTGTGAAGGTAATTAAGTAGCTCTATGCATTTCTATGTGCAGGCTGCCACAGTTTTATGATTGCTGCAGCATACTCCAATTTGCAGACCACCTCATTTGTAGTGGAATCGTAAGATGAATGGAAAGTGAACATCCTGTGTGCAAAGTCTCAATAGACTTATTCTAATTCACAGTTAATTAGATGTTTCAAAAGCAAAACACAAGAAAATGTCACTTTGGAAATGTACGTACATGCATACACACACACACACACACACACACACACACACACACACACATATTACAGCCTTCTTGGAAATTTTAAATTACGAAGAGAAAGTTAGAAAGAGAACTGAATATATTATTAAATGGTTAACACTGTTTGGTAATTGTTGATATTATTGAGAATCTAGTAGTCACCCATTAGTGAGAAGCCCAAAGAAAGTATGGCTAAAAACAGAGACAATGAATATGTTGTCCTAGAAAGACTCTTTCCTGTGACATTTAATACATACACATATTTATCTTGCTATGATCTATGCTCAAACAGATTCTGAACAAGGAGACTGGATCAGCCTTAAAACACACTTTTAGATTCTTTGGCAAGTATGAGTATGTCAGTGTGTCAGAAAAAAATACATTACTAGCAGTAAATGGACAATCATGATGGATAAGATGATGAGGTATCTTGCCATTAAAATGATGCATCCATATTTAAATCTAGGCAAGCAAAAAAGGGAGTAATTGAGTTCTCAAATTTAATGATACATTGCCATGCAGCCAAATTTATGTATGATTATATTCATATAGTAAATATTAGCATTAAAACTAGCAGATACTGAAATTCTCTTCAAGGCTGTATTGTGATTTAAAAAAATAAAATTTGGCTTCCAACTTCTTTCTGTTAACATCAACATTTCATTTGGAAGGAAAGTTCTGAAAATTCTGAGAAATACATACATTTGAAAAATACACAGGACTTAAGACAAAGTAATCCTTCTAAGAATAGAAGGGTTCTTTTCATTTGTGGGAAGAAATCTGAATCTGCTACTAGAAGAAATTAGGGAGGTGATTTTCCTTCTTCCCTGAAGGCCCACTTTCTCCTTTCAATCATATACTAGTCTTGAAAGCCTACCAATTCTTTGGGATTTAGAAGAGGCGGGGCAAATTGGTGAAAATGGTGCCTCTTTCCATTTCCACCCAAAGAACAATGTCCATAATTAAAATGTTATTCAATAAGAACCTTAGATCAAATTGTATTATTACCATCAATTATACAAACTATATTCCTTTGAATTAAAAAAAAATCCTCCACAACTTGTTTGAATTACTCAGATGAGAGAATGATGTTAAACAATTCACTGTTAACCACTGAAAAGTATGCTCTGTAAAGCTGATTAATAGAAACTATTCATAGCAGCTAAACATAACTGGTTCCAAAAAGAAAGTTACAAAATTGTCTTCTCCCCAACCCCAATTTTGCAGGAAGCAAAAATTTGTAACAAAAATTAGATTTCAGTAGAGTCTGGAAAAATAAATATTTTCATACTTGGATGGCTATACCGAGAACAACATTTCTAAAACTGGACTTAAATGTCCATTTACCGATCATAACCCAGATTTTCAATATGATAAATGAAAGTCTGATTCTGTCCTAAACTCCTGAAAAATATATGTTGTTTCATTTAGCTACAGTCTAGCTGTAGTCTAGCAGGTTGAAATTATTGGTATTGACATCTTCTTATTCAACCAGACAGTATTTCTCTTTCTCCAAAGTCAGCATTATATTCTCTTCATGCCTCAGTGGTGCTGAAATGAGATGAATGGAACAATCTCTCAAAAGAGAGTTATTTTTTGCCTTTTCCCCCCACCTCCCAACTCTTAGAGCAAGGATATACCCAGTAGACGCTCTGCTCATGCAATACATAAAAGCCACACACTCCAAGAGAGCCAGGACTACTCCCCATTCTGATAGGAAAAACTGATAGGCAATGCCATCTGTATGGCTAGCACAAGCAAATCTGGAGGATAAAGGTACCTGCCTTTTCCAGGGACACTTCCCAGGCTTCCAGTTGTGTGCTACAGCACTGAACCAGGAGCGCAGGTGGCTGCCATGAGGATGTGCCCTAGGAAATAACTGTTTAGCAAGTAAGGCACCTCATATTTTCTTTCCAGCTGTTTGTAAATCTTACAAATTCCATCACTCTAATGTCTGACATAGTTAAGGGAAAGAAGCTGGTAACAAAAGTTCTTGGAACAACTTTAAATGTCTGTTTTACTGTAGCATTGTCTTTTGTCAGAAGATCCCATTTCTTAAGAGTCAACTTTATGACAGGACCAGTCCAAGATTGTTTGCTGCCTGAGATTACCCACTGTCCATCTCCCACGAATAAAAAGCACAGCATCCAAAAAGGCAGAAAAATGTTGTATTATTAAAAACACGGTAACAAATGAAATATTGCTTCCTTGCTTTCATGACATCTTACATCAACTGCCTGAGGCAGCCATGACAACTCTCCCAAAGTACTCACATAAATAGTTTAGGAGCAAAGTGGTAACACGGCTCTCTTTAGAATCTGGCATGTTGAACAGTATCTCATTATTTTGTTTCTTTTGGAAACATGTGGCAAGCAGTGAGTCAAAACAGAAAGTTCAACAGGGAAGCCCATGTAGAAGATCTGGAGAAAATATCTATTAGTTGTATGACAGATTTTAGATCAATACCATTAGTTTGAATTTAATAAAATTTGACCATAGTATCTGCATTTCAAGGTTCTAGAAAATATGTATTTTAAGACCAATTTATACTACCCAGCTAGTATGATGATGAGTACCAAGAGAAATGATAAAATGCCATCAAGAAAGCAAGTTCAAAAGTTACTGAATGGAAAACACATTTCTAGCACATGAATATTCAGATGTGACTGTTTATTCATTGAAAAACCCAAGCTTTCCACCACATATTACTTAACACTGAAAGCTTTCTGGGTACTCATTCATGCTAATTTTCAATAATGTAATAAATACACCATTGATAGTGCATGGTGAACAATCAGGAGAGCTCTCTGGCAACAAACAAGATCAATCCCAACCATTTGTCCCACATATTCATCATGCTAATAATTTAACTGTATAACAAACATCCTCTTAAATATCAGTATAGCTTGACAGTTAAAACACTCACTTCTCTTCATGAATAGAAGCATTATTGACAAAAGGAATTTCTTCCTTGTCTGTTTTCCCCAGGATCAGATTTTGTTTCTCCAAGTTTATCACACACTAAGAAATAAAGATTAATGAAATACATTATGAATAATTAAAATTACTTGAGTAAAAAGGATAAAGATGTGCAAAAGGAAGAAGACCAAGAAAAGATATATTTACCTTCAAATATTTCAGTGTTTGTAATCCCAGGGAGCAGCTTTTCTCATTACCTTCTGGAAAAAAATACAAAGGCTATTCAGAAAGATGCATTTAAAAAAAAGCTGTTTAGAAATCTGTTGCTATGAAGCACATTAAGGATATGTGAATCAGTTGTCAAGCATCTGAATATAAATCATATGGTCATGGGGATGCTACAATAGTCATGAGTGTGAAAAATAGTCATAAGTAACTTTTTTCAGTGCTGTTGTAACTTCAAATGGTCGTCAGATGAAGTCGAGAACTACCTCTACATATTTGTGGAACAGGCACGTTCCATTACTACCAAACAAAAGTTTGTGTTGCAAAATTCTATACAACCAACATAACCAGGAGTTACTGTTATAAAAATTCAGAGGCTTCCCAATTCTAGAACAACTCTGGGCAGCTTAGTTAAAAGACAGAAAACAGCAAGGAAAAAACCCCTACGTCCAGACAATCTGCACTTTGTGTACGATAAAACACAGTCAACAGAGGTCCACAACCACCTGTAGCCTGAAAGAACAGCTACTCTGTAAAAGATTACCAGAATATCACCTGGGTGAAAATCACACAAATCTTTGGGGGATATAATTCCAGAGGGCAATTCTAGGGGCACAGGGGCAGGAAATTGGTTTATCATTCATGGCTCTAAAAGTTTACTGGTGAATGTGTCTATAAACACTTACCGGCCACAACAACTGCAGAACAATCTACATGGACAGTCCCCATTATAAGAGGCAGATGTTCCAGATGACCAATCGCTTTCATATTATGTGGCAATGAAATCTTCTCACCTTCTGCTTTGCAGGTTTTCATATGCTCTTTTAGCCTGAATATGGAAATAAAACAACTGTGCTAAAATCAGAAGTAGGTTCATTTTGGGGAGGAGGTGTGATGGAATATGTAGAGAAGCAGTAGGGAAGTTTTGGCAACATGGAGTTTTGCCAGAGAGGCCTAGATTAAGAATCTATACAGTCCCAAACTGGAAGGGGGGGAGAGATTCAGGCTAGCCACACCCTAGTCTCTCAGGATATATCTGGCAGCTTATAATGTTATAGCTTTAGATTTGGGTCATTAGGTGTAAATAATTAATTGAATTTGATTGGATTTCATTGGGTCTTCTGTAACCCTAAACATACCAGTCTAACCCAATATCTATTTGAAGCCAAGTCAGTCCTTCCTTCCTTCCTTCCTTCTTTCCTTCCTCCCTTCCTTCTCTCTTTTCCTTCCTTCTTTCTCTTTTTTTCCTCTCCTCCTCCTCTTCCTCTCTCTCTCTCCTCCTTCTACTGTGAATAAAATATTACTACAACATGCATGTCCAGTTTCCTAAGATAAAGCTTATTGCAACACTAGTCAGCTCTTTCAGGCTGGGTATAATTCACATAGTCTTCCTGGCCATGGTCAAGTAACTTTCTTGCAAGCAGCAAAAAAAGTTTTGTCATTTTCTTTGAGCTGCATTTTTAACTTTCAGATCTAGCCCGAAACTTGGGTATTTTGTAATGGTTTTCCCACCATGCTTAGTTCCTTAGTGCTGGACAGCTGATTGAATGGCAAGAAGATGTAATTTCTTTTCCTGAACTCTCTAAGAGTACTAACAAAGAAAGAAAAGTAATTCTAATTTCACCTAATGAAAGTGAGAAAGCAGAATTGGTAACAAAGAAACAATTACTGGTATATAAAAATTACTATTGGGTATGAATTTTTTTTTTTTTTTAATGAATTTATTAAAATTTATAGGCCGCCCTTTTCCCTGAGGGGACTCAGGGCGGCTTACAATCACAAGGGAGGGAAGTGCAACATCAAATACAAAACAAAATGTGAACAAAGAAAAAAATAGTAAAACACAACTTTCGTTCAACAATCAAACACTCGGGCGGGTGAATTAGGAACCTATCCCCAGGTATATAAAGTTGTATGGCTAAATATTGTTTTATAAACTAAAATTGAGAAAATTATGTTTAAAAATGTTGAAACAAAGCAAAAGGGCTAGTGATGCAATCTCCCACAATATGGTTTAGATATGGTGTCTAATCAACATACACTGAGAAAAGAGAATCTGAAATATTGAATTACAAGACCATTTTTTGGAGCATCTGTTCACTTCAGTTCATGATTTTTAAGCCACTTTTTTACAGGGAAGGACAGCAAGGATGTTTGTGCTAAAAAGCAGATTGTGCTATTCTGCCTTCATGAAAAATAGGGAAAAAAATAGTTAAGATAATTTTAACAATTGGCAAACCTTTCATATTTTGCTAATACACGATGTTCTATTGCTCTGTCGAGTATCAAATGTGAATCATAAAGCCACTTTTAGTTTTTGACCTTTTTGTTGTTCCCTTACATAAGGGATATACAATCTGTGGACTTCCAAGTGGTTCCTGATAGTCCTAGGTATGATTCCCAAAGCCTTCCCTATCATCACCAAAGTATAATTTTTAACATGACAGAAAAATAAAAATAAGCAAATTTAATTTTTGTGTTGGCCACGTATTTTTGGAATGAGGTGCCCAGCATCCCACTTCAAGTGTGGCCCTCAATTAAAAAACCAGTGCCTCCCACTGAATCAAAATTGTTATCCCTAGGTTTATCATCAGATTTCTTTCAAGGATTTCCATATTATTTAACTTACAAATTGTTTTTCCTTTTATTTTTTTGGATTTATTTTTGCAAAAACTTATATGCCACCTTTTTTTCTAGGTTACAAGGCAATTTACACAGTGATCGTCTTTTATTTTAGTCCCGTAACAACCCTGAAAACTAAGCCAAAACAGGGTGACTGGCGCAAAGTTACCCACTGAATTTCTTTGGCTGAGAATGGATTTCTATCTTGATTTTTTTAATGCTACTCTAATATTTTAATCATCATTAACATACCATCTTGAGCATTTTTGCACCTTCCCCTGTGCATGTGTGCTCTGATCTTATTTTAGAACTCAGCTGATATATGTGATGTTTCTGAGTGTGAAGATTTTCAACAGAAAATTTAACCTTGCCCTCTTCTGCTAAATTCATGCAACACATAACACAACTCAAACCAAAAGCCCCAGTGTATAAGAAATGGTCTAGAATGGGATGTGTAGAAAGTTAGTTTTTTACAATTGATCTAAAAATGTTATCAGTTGTTGATGGGGAACAATTAGTAGTATTCAGAACACAGCCAGGCTACAAATCAGGAGACCATAAGTTCTAATCCTGCCTTATGCATGAAGCCAGCTGGGTGCCCTTGGACAAGTCACTCTTTTCTCAGCCCTTTGAAGAAGGCAATGGCAGAAAACCACTTCTGAAAAAGCTTGCCAAGAAAATTGCAGGGACTAGTTCAGGCAGTTGCTAGAAATTAAGACTCGAAAGCAGAAAAAGAATAAAAATAAAAAAAGTGACTCAGAATAGCAAGTTATTAGGAATATGTATAATAGCAGCATTTGTGCTCTACATGGGGCTGCCCTTGAAGAGTATTTGGAGACTTCAGCTTGTCCAGAATGCAGCCGTGTGAGCGACTGTGGGTGCACCTCGGTACACCCACGTTACACCTATCCTCCGCGAGCTGCACTGGCTGCCTATTGGTCTCCGGACACGCTTCAAGGTGCTAGTCGTTACTTTTAAAGCCCTTCATGGTATCGGACCTGGGTACTTGAGAGACCGCCTCCTGCCAATTACCTCCCAAAGACCTATTAGATCCCACAGACTAGGCCTCCTCCAAATTCCATCTGCCGGCCAGTGTTGACTGGCAACTCCCCGGGGGAGGGCCTTCTCTGTGGCTGCTCCGGCCCTCTGGAACGATCTCCCTGCTGAGATCTGGACCCTTACCACCCTTCCGGCTTTCCGCAAAGCTAATAAGACCTGGCTGCTCCGGCAGGCCTGGGGCAGTTAAATCTTTCAGCCCCAGCCGAGATTACGACTGTTGTTGTATTTTTAAACTGTTTGTCTTTTTATTTTTATTTTGTACCCCCTTCCCTTTCTGATTGTTAGCTGCCCTGAGTCTCTCGGGAATAGGGCAGCATACAAACTGAATAAAATCTAAAATCTAAAATTTGGGGGTGGGGGAGAGACACAATACAATGTAAAGGTCAGTGCAAAGGGAAACAGAAATCCATTGTCACATAGGATAAGAATTTCAACAGAAGCAATTTCATATAGGAATATAGTAAAATCTTGATTTCAAGGGCAATTTGTGGGAAGAGCTGTCTATAAAATCTGAACATCTGCTAAATTGATGTCATTTTATGTCATCTGTGTAAATAGCATGATTAATAATAAACCCCTCAACTTAATAGACATTAGTAAATTAAATGGGGTGGAGTCTGAACAAGTATCTGGTTCGTTAAAGTGAGGTTTTACTGAAATAAAGGAAATAGTACCTGCTCAATTCTTTCTACATGTAAAATCTCAAAAATCTTCTATTCTCCTACTGATTCTGGACCAAAGCAGGACAAATGTTTTTCTGCCAAAGGTGCAGGAAATTTCAGCGGAAATACATTCTATGCTAGTAGTAGGCAGGCCCAGAATCTTATTCTATTTTATTTTATTCAAACTTTTCTTTGTAGATCACAGGAATGATGGAAGAAATAGCTATCTTAACTGTAGCAATCATAAAAAATAAACCTCAGCAATCTTGCTAAGGAAAGATTAGGTGACTTGTGTATCAGCCAATCTACATATGAAGATTTGCTTACAAAACCTTATTCTGTAGGGTTTTTTTAATATGTACACATCAGCTCTTTTGTAATCTTCTCTAGAATCTTCCAATGTACTGGTATTGAATTGGTTGACCTGTGGCTTCCTGGGTCCTCTTTCCTCCCTATTTTTGATAAGAATGACATTGGCCAGTAAATAGGATTTCACCTGAGATTCTCAAAAGCAAGAAATGGAAAATCAGCCAAACCAAGAACTCAAACTTCTTCAATATCATAGCATGTAAAACAATTGGCATTGTCTGTCTGAACTCATGTAAGGTCATTAAGTATTACTTTCTTTATATTTTATGTCAAAGCTAAAAGCATACAGTACATGGCATAGAGCCATGATTAGTTGAGGAGCACCTGTCTCTCATACTACGGTATCTGCCCAGCTGATTCAATCTTGTAGATTGGCAAACTTTCAACAATATCATCTATATAGGGACTCTGTAAGTGTACCTTCTCTGTAGCACCAGCATTCTGGAATAAGATTCCCCTCAAAATCTGGATGGCACCTACCCTGTAGTTTAGAAAGGCCTTACAGCCTGGATCACTATCTAAACCTTTGGTGAGGGAGAGTGAAGATACCTTGCTTTATTCCTGTCTAATTTATTCTTTTCGCCATTTTTATCCCCTTTTTAAAATCTGGTTTTTGCATTTTCTTTTAGTTGTCAGCCACCCAGAGTAATTGGGAATTAGATGACAGAAAATGAATAAACATATTCATATATACTCAGGTTTAGGGGATCTTAAAATCAAGAGTACCATTATTTAATTATTGGTCCTCTTCGCCAATTCCTATTCATTTCACTTTGTTAAGTTTTGTTTATTCAGTTTAAGCAAGATTAGCTGATCTGTCTGTTACTTAATTAATGTTCTAAATGAAAGAAAGCTAATAGCAAGAGAAGTCAGACATTTTCTGGAAAGATATGCAACACAGAATTTATTTCCCCTATGATACGAGATCATTCTATTCCTTCCTGAGTTTGAAGAAGATTCATAATGTGCTTTTAGAAAACTTTGTCCACTTCTTTTTCTTGGCTGGAAAATGTACACTAGATAGCAACAACTATATTGTTTTAATCCTCTCTTTTATTTCTTTTAAATCAAATGGTCAACAATGACACGAGATTCATTCCCCCAATAACCAAATATTCTATTTTTGCTCTGCTTCTTTTGAACAAGTTACATCTTCCAATTACTGCATTCTAATTCTAATCACGAGAAGTATTCCAATAGATCTCAGTGATACCAGCAACATCATATTTCCTTCATGTAATAACAGTTCAACCTTATCTTATTTTTCTTATACTTTGAGCATCAGAGGGCGGTGAGATGGTTCAGCAGTTAAGACACTGGGCTTGTTGGCTAGAAAGCTGATAGCCTGGGTTCAAAACCCGAGCACTGCACAGTGGGGTGAGCACCTGTTTCACTTAGCTCCTGCCCACCTAGCAGTTCAAAAACACGCAAATGAAAGTAGATAAATAGGTACCATTTCAGTGGGGAGGAAACAGCGTTCCACGATATCATGCTGGCCACATGACCACGGAAATATCTTTGGACAGAGCTGACTCATGGCCTCAAACAGAGAAGAGCACTGCCCCTTATAGTCAGCAATTACTAGTGGAGTAAAATCTGTAGTGATTCCTTTCCTTTCCTCCTGCATGCATAAAAACCACTAATATTGCAATGCTGACATTCTTCCCTATTTTCATTAATCAATTTAGAAGACTGCAGCATAGTTACTCTTCCCCTTACTCTTATGTTCACAATTCCTTATCTGAATATCTTATTTCAGGGAATTCATCTTCAATTTTCACAATATTTATCAAACTCATTACACCTCATCCAAACATATTTTGTCCATAAGATGTAACCTATTTTGTGCAGCAATCACAGAGATACTACTTTCAAGTCCAAGGTGATATGGTTGCAGCTGCTGTTGATAGTACACATACAAAAAAGGATAATATAATGACTTTTAATGATTTTTTTGTTAATAATACATCTTTAAAATAGTTAGTTGAATATCAATATTTAATTGAAAGATGACCTTTAGCACAATCTTTCTCTTCACTTTCTTTTACTGGAGTGACAGTGAACGGGTAAGCAATTCGTGAATCAGAACAAAATAGTCCTGAAGGCAATCACTGTTGTTTGCTGTTCTTTCCCTCTGCACCAACCTTCGTTCCCACCGAAAATTATCTTAAAAAGCTATTAGTCTGAAAGTAATAATTTTTTTTGTTCCGTGAGAACCTGTTTTCATTTGTAACATTTCTAAGGTACTCTTCTTCTGTTCCCTTCTGCAAGATGACTCATTCATGACTGATTCATGACCTATGCAGAGATGAGCCAGAGCTAAAGGCACTTTGATGCTGCTTCTTTGAAGAATCTATTTTTCTGTCTATTAATGGTATCATTAAAAAGTTCCTTTTTCAAATGTACCCAGCATCTCTTTTCTTTTTGCACCAGCTTCTTAAATATAATACTACAGGAAGTCCACGAGTTACAATCACAATTGAGCCCAAAATTTATGTTGGTAAGTGGAAACATTTGTTAAGTGAGTTAGTCCCTTTTTACGACTTTTCTTGCACATTTGTTAAGTTAATCACAGCAGTTGTTAAATTAAGTGAATCTGTCTTCTTTATTGACTTTGCTTGTCAGAAAGTCACAAAATGGGATCACATGACCCTGGGACAATGCAACTGCATTGCAATTCAAAAAACTTAAATCACTGATTTTCTTTGCCTCTGCTGTAATTTCTGAATATTCTGAAGGATGTACTTCTTTTTATCTATATCCATTGCAGTTATGCCATCTCAATTTGTATTGTTTATTACATTATATTTCATGCTTATTCCAACAACCTCAAAATAAAACAGATTTGCCCTGGAAGCAGTTGGAGATAATATTGTCAATCTACATCAACAACAAAAATAGAAAAACATTCTGGTTGCAAAAACTTGCTTTTCTTAATTAAACACTGAAATCTACAAAATGGAACCAAACACAAAAGGGTGGATCAATGGGAGGTTTATCATTACCTGTATAATTGCAAACCTGCAATTTGTGTTACTACTTGGATCCTAATGGATGCTCATAGCTGTCCCGGGCCTTAGGTTATGGTAGATGCCTTTAGAATTTTATATGGTTTTTCTTTTTTTGTTTTTATGGATGCACATGGTGTACACTTTTATTATTACAGATTGTCCTCAACTTACAACAGTTCACAGTGACAGTTCAAAGTTACAACGGCACTGAAAAGAGAGACTTATGACCGTTTTTCACACATACAACCATTACAGCACCCTCTTGATCATGTGATTAAAATTCGGACGCTTGGCAACTGGTTCATATTTATGACAGTTGAGGTGTCCCAGGGTTCTGTGAATCCCTTTTGTACCTTTCTGACAAGCAGAGTCAATGGGGAAGCCAGATTCACTTAGCAATCATGTTAATAACTTAACAACTTCAGTAACTCACGTAACAACTGTGGCAAGAAAGGTCATAAAACAGGGAAAAAATGACTTAACATCTGTCTCACTTAGCAACAGAAATATTGGGCTCAATTGTGGTGGTAAATTGAGGACTATCTGTATTTATTATTTTTGCCATTATAAATTGCCCAGAATACTATGGATTTGGGAGGCTTCTAAATAAATGAATATATACATACATGCATATATATGAAATGTGCTGTGCTGTTGCTATTTTTATAAGGAAGTTAAACGGGAAATCTATGCTTATCAATTTAAGTCTAACAAACTACCAATAGATTCCTATTTTATTTTCCCATCCATCTTTATCCCAGAAAAGTGATTGTAAAATTAAGTGAATCTGGAAAATAGATTTTATGGCTAAACTAGATTAGAACTTGGCTTTTACATATATAAGTCTCATAACTGACTTCTTCTTAGTTAGGCTATGTGTTTGAGTCAATTTTACATCAAAGTACTGGAGCCTCTCCTGCTGAAAACAGTTTGATACAGAAAGCTTGTTTTACATTCTGAAATGTTACATTTTATGAAGTTATAGAAAACCAGGGCCATAAGATGCTACAACCTCCACACCAGACCCTACTTTTTTTATAAGTACTAGATGCATTCTCACTTCATACAAATCTAGAGAATTTCAGAACAAAAAAAGATAGGCATACAATGCCATGTAAATAGGGTTTTGCGAACATCATTTATTCTTAAAATGAAAAAGTAACTGGAAACAATAACAGTAATGGGTGACTGCAACAGGGTTAGGAAAGATCTAGTAAAAAGAAAAATCTGACAGATATGCCAGCAATGAGGAACTTTCTCAGCGACATTCATTGTAAAATGGATTAAGCAAAGCACATCACAAGACAATCATTTCTATAAAGTAAAGTGCTCAGAAAAAAACAGAAAGAGAAAATAATGTAAAATCACAATAGAAAACAGGAATTACAGAAATGAATGCTAGCCTACCCTACTGTGATGCTGAAAAGTGCAGAAACTTGAAAGGGAAATTATGCATAAAGTGCAGTATAACATGTCACTTTAAATTTCAAATAGGTTCCATTTAATAAGAGAAATGGATTTCTCCTGGGCAAATAAAGCATAGGATTTTTTAAAAAGAAAACTTGACAGTATTATGCAGTCTCATGCAATAGAATAGCTTTAGAAGAGAGAACAGATCAAGAAAAAAATATTGTGGATGGTGAAGACAATCTTTAACAATTAGTGTTAATTAAAACTTTGTAAACCCATGTATGTTAAATGGAAATATGGGCATACCATAAATTTTAATTTTAAAAGTTGAAAGTGTCACTACTGTATTCATCACTTCAAGGAAGAAAAACGAGACAATTTGTACATTTCAATTCATTTCCCCCTGAAAACCAGAAAATGTAACACTTTGAGAAAAACATCATCTGTGTTTTCAGGAATAAATCAGTCATGTTGATAGCTGTGCAAAAGGAGACACCCACAACCAAAGAGTGGTGATAAAACTAATAATTAAGCCAGGCGAACCTCACATTTTGAAATTTCCTGTTGTAACAATAGATTTGACAATGTAAAGTGCTTTTGTTGAATTTTTCATTGAATTTCTAACTTACAATTACTTCTTTTTTACAGTAATCAAATTACAAACATCTTTCCCTTTTTAATAAAAGGAAAATAATTAAGACAATGTCATGCATCCCAGCACCAGTTCCCTTTTTTAAGCATCGGATGGAACCAAAGTATGTTCTACGCTACCTTCCTGAATAGTCGTGTATTGAGCCATGTATTGGCTCAATATATGATATTGAGCCATGTACTTAGCCATGTACTGAGATACATGGCTAAAGAAATAATTTGCATATGGTAAGGACTACACACAATGTTCTTCTTTCCGACACTATTATTATTCCCACCTCAATAAATATAAGCTGTAATTTCTTTGATGGAACACCATGAAGTCTCTAAGCCTACATGAGTTTTAAATTAAATATTAACCCTAGGAGTTTGGGGGTTAAACCTTCTGTGATTCACTGTGAAATTTTGCTCTCTAAGACCCAATTTATGAGCTTGTCTGTCACAATTCACTGGTATGAAACATCTATTTGTTATGAGATTCAAAGCTTCAGTTCTCAAATGTTCTGGGGCTCTCCCCTAACTAAATGTCACTGAAGGGAGCTCATGTGCAAATAAAGACATAATTAGGGGAAGGAAGAGAGCACAGTTTTTAGAGGTCAAATCCTATGTGACAAGGATACAGAATGTGAAAGGCCAAGAGCCTTATGAAATCGTTCAAAATCTTGGTGTATCCACAGAATGCTCCAAAATTTGCCTTCATGGACAACATTATTAAATATATTTTAATTAATTTTACTATGTTTATATTCACATTATATATTTAAAATCCTGGCCCTACTCTCCTTATCAATGCAGCCCCAGCAAATGAAGCAAAATCTAGTATGGCCCTCAACACCCCACCAAGACATTAGTGTTATATACTACTAATAAATAAAAACTGGTAGTTGGAGGAGGTAACAAAATGCAAAAAAATAAAACATATTTTGGAAAAAAATTAAAGGTGGATTGAAAATATCACTGAATAATGTATCAAATCAATCCTCACTTCAGAGAAGACCCTATATAAAAATGGAGTAAAAGAATCTAACTACATATTAATAAACAAAATAATCTATAATCAATAGTCTGCATTTTATCACGGCTATTTCTCACTAGCTAACAAGTAACACTTCTGAGGAGGTTTACTGGCTCAATCCAATAAA
This sequence comes from Thamnophis sirtalis, assembly GCF_051295495.1. Taxonomy (NCBI): domain Eukaryota; kingdom Metazoa; phylum Chordata; class Lepidosauria; order Squamata; family Natricidae; genus Thamnophis; species Thamnophis sirtalis. The sequence continues at coordinate 83,382,379 of NW_028261381.1, forward strand.
ATAATAAAAATATGGTTATGGTTTATTATTTTGACACTCTCAACAGCTTGCTCCACAATTTTTGACAGTATGAAAATAGACATCATTTCCCCTAATTTCCTGCCAAACAGCTGTGAAAGGCAGGGTTCAGGGTAATATATGGCTTCCCTCATTCCAACAGCTCCATCCCATATAGCTAACTGGGACGGATATTTGAAGAGACACTTGGAGGGTCAAAATTGGTCCATCCCTGTGCTGAAACAAGGGAAGCCTCACCCTGCTTTCCAGTCCTGAGTCAGAAATATACCGAAATAAAGGTGCCAGCTACTCTGTGGGAAGTAATACTAACTTACAGTGTAAAACTCCTACTAAATGTATAATGATGACTTTGGGTAATGAGACTGTAAATTGCTCAGCAGTGCTCAGTTCATTACAGGCACAACCACTGAGAGCTACAGTGTTATATAAATAAGTCATTACACAGTTATAAAAACCTGGCATTTATTTTCTCAGCAATCAGTGTGGGATGGCCCCTGGGCTGTAAATTGTTATTGCTAAAATAAGTGTTTCATGGTCACCAGACTAAGAATTATCAAATCTATTTGAGAAACAGGAAAAAAATAGACCAAATTACCATTGGAATAAAATTCTTTCCCAATGGGTAGTATCATTCTAAATTTATTGAAACACAGTTTGCTTGTTCCAGACCTATGTTGTTTAAACTTATATGGATTAAGATTTGGTTTGAAATACAGATTCTCATTTAGCTGTTTCAGCCTGTTTCTAGGGAGATTTTTATACCAGTTCAGGAATTTGAAAACACTGTTTCACAAAAGATTATTGTAAAGGAACAATAACAAAAGCTATCTATCTATGTATTCTAGATGCTTCTTTCAAGATCATTACTCTGTGACAGAAAGAGAGGTGCTACGGATGCCCAAAGAAATGTTGCTTGGAGTTAGAATATTTGATTCAGTACTACTATTACTAATAATAGTTCTGTAATTTACTCCATAATTTTCTTTTCCCCCTTTCTGCAGTAGCAAATTTTTAGCTCAGCTTGCAACTTCAAAGGTAACCTTAGAACCTAAATCTGTAACTGAGCAGTGCAACCAATAATGACCTAAGCTTGTAAGAGCAAGAGAATTTAATTGCTGTACATCAATTGCTACAGTCCACAAAGAGTATTGCTTACCCTAATCTCTCCAGACACGCAGAAGAAATTATATTGCGTTGGCATCCAGTATCAACCACAATTTGCAATTCCTTCCCATTACACTGTAGAGAGAAAGATAGAATTTTTGCAAAATATCAGATGATGGTAAGTGAATTATCTGTATTTCTATTGGTTTTTGATACAGTTTTAGACAAAAAGTTCTATCTCCATTACCACCCCTAAGCATTTGGGACACAATAGCTGTGTTCACATAGACCCTTAGACACATTTGATTTAACTAAGGGTTATTCAGTTTTTCCAGAAAACTGAATACAACAAAATACCATAAATTAACAGCAAGGGGCTGAAGTTGCACAAAATGCTTGACTAAAATATATTTGAATAATCTATGGTCCACTGGGTCATACAAACCCAATCTTTGGATTTCTTTGATTTTTATATTGATTTTTATTTAGGAACTCAAGGAAATATCAACAGCTCACAACTCTGACATAATGAGAATGTATTTCACAGGGCTGACTTATTGGGTTCTTGATGTTCTCTGAGCTTGCATCTTTTCCTGTGCACCTAGCCTGATTATATTACCTTGCAGGGAGAAACGCATGCTAAGAGAACATCAAGAAACAAACATCGTAACAACTCTGTGTCACAACTTGAGCAAAGAGACAATCACTCACCCAAAGCCCAGAAATATTATTAAGAGTAGTTTCCAAGTTAAAATGTATTTCATATTTGAAAGCTCAAAACCCTGTTATGTAGCCATGCTATTTTTGGGACTATTAGGTGGGAAAAGAAAATGGAGAAATTTTAAGAAGTCAAACGCTATTAAACAGTGGGCCATATATAATCTATGTAAAAAATGTTTGCTGAAAAAAAAAGTTGGGATGTATATGAAAGTGTACTTATATCCCCTTTTTATATGAAAGTGGGAGATGGATATGTCAGAAAAAAGCACAATGAATGCACTGGGAACAGGGTATTTAAGAAATTCATGATGCATGAATGTTACCATGGATGATGGCATTAATAAAATCCTGAAAAAAGGAAAGGTAAGAAGTTTTTAAAACAAAAGGCAATATATCAAACAGTATAAACTTGGTGAAAGCAAAGATGGTTTGTAAAATCAGAAAAGTACCGAGAAACATACTAAATGGTGGGGAAGTATACTAGATTTAGCCAGATTTTTTTTCTTACTTCTTTCCTTTCCTTTCCTTGTTATTGTTATTGTTTATTATTTTTCTGTGCTGTGCACAATAATGTTTACCAAAGGAGAACAGAATGATTGTTTTATTGAAGTAAGACTGCTTCACACATGAAAGATACATAACATACACAAGACTAAAATGCAATTGCCTAACATGTCCTCAATGAATTGTGTAAACTCAGCCAGTTTAATTAATTTGCAGGAAATTGAGTTGAGTCAATGTTTTGTCTAGTGAAGGATTTCAATAGATATTGCTCAGAACATGGGGAACAACTCCAAGGCTTTAGGACAGAAGCTGAGCTATTGGAAGTGATTCCCATGATCACAGTTAATCAGAAGAATAGCTGTGTTAGTTGTAACACAAATCACATAGGCTACATTTGTGTCACTCCTAAACCAAAGAGCATAGCTCTCACCTTCTCCCTCATGCTTTCCCTGCAGATGAGTTCCAGAATGAATCTGAAAGCTTGGAAGACAAAACCTCTGCTCCTAGTGACCAACCCAGATTAGATCCTGCAACATTATCCTGGGATATATATATCACCTTCATTCATGACTTCCAACTCTGATGTTTAATTCAAACAAGATACAGGCAGCCCTCAACTTTATCCTCAGATTTGAGGAGGCCTGGAGCAGAATGCTCCTGAGTCTTGTTCTGGAAGGTTCTACTATTTCAGATGTAGGACCTTTTGAAAGTAAAGGAATTGGACTAATGGATCTCCTGCAGGACACAAAAGCTTACCTGACAGCAGATGACAATGAGGTCCTCTTCCTCTGTCTTGGGGGGACTGTCCAGTTTCATTTGATTCAGTTTATTTGTCTGAGCTGAGGGATCGTTTTTCTGAGAGCACGTCCCTCGGCTGTGCCGCAATCGTGACATATTTGTTTCCATGAGGCGTCTCTGCAAAATGTTGTGTGGTTGCTTAAAAAAAATTCAGGGCATGGGAGAAAACACAGGTAAAGCAAAACCTGATTGTAGCACTTGGCAGTCATTTAAAGTTTCAAAGATCCAATGTTTAAAAATCTATGTAACAATCAAAAACACTCCACAACATATACAGTTTAAGCCAGAATTATTTTTATTAGGCATTATATCAGATGGTTATGATAAAGAGTCAACTATACCTAATATTACACATCTTGACGGGAGCCAGAATTGTGTATGTGCAGCAGTGGAAGAGCTAAAACAGCCCTTCAGAAGAGAAGACAATAAGGAAGATACTAGTCTGTGCGGAAATGGGTAGACTAATTCTAAAAATAAAAGATAAAATAGCATAGAATACTATGCTGCATGGATTAGATTCTACCAATGGTTAGAAACACGAGGTAGAAGTTGGAAGGCAAAAGAATCAGGTTAGGTGGACATGGAAAGAGATACTATGTATGTATTAGAATGTAGGTATTAGAATGATAGATAAGTTAACATACTAGAATATGATGGTCAGAAATTACTGTACAATACTGTTTAAAATAGTATATATGTTATTTTGTTTTTACCTTTGTTTTATGGCAAGTGGAACATCAGGACAATTACATTATATTCAATATATTTATATGTAAATAATAAAAATATATTTTTTAAAAACACTCCATTAGGTACCAATCAGTAGTGATTAATTAGCAATAGATTTTTGTCAGCATCTGAATTTAAGTTGTATTTTATAGAGTCAAAGCAGCAGTGATTACATTTATACTGTAATAGTCAAGTAAAAACATTTGTGCCTGTCAGTTATGACCCAATTTTCAATACACAAATCTAATTCATTTACCACATCACCATAATTTAATTTATCCCTGTTTTAGTATATATCCCATTAGAGGCTGGGTGCACTTAACAGATTAAGGCAAAACCAGTCAAGCATACACCTCTTAAGATAAAAGAGATCCTTCCCTGAAATAAGGAATCGTTTTCTCACTCATCTCTCAGTCTTGCTCTTATAGAAATGGTCAAAGGATTCAGCAAATGTATGAGAGAAAGAGCACTCAAAGTTTTTAAACCTGCATCAGTTTACTCTTGTCTATAATGTAGAAATTGATAGAGCTATTAGAAATAGAGAGGCTTGCCATTCTTTGTTCTGTTCTGCCTCCTGAATAGCTGCAAAACTGCCGCACAAGTCAATGTTTTTGTGTGTTAGTGTTGTGCTTTCAAGTCAGTTCTGGCTCCTGGCTACTGCAAGGATAAAGTCATTCTGAAAGTCATTTGGCAAACTGCCTTCTTCCTAGAGCTGAGAGGGAGTAAATGGCCCAAAGTCATCCAGGTGGCTATGTGCCTAAGGCAGGAGTAGTCGTCGCAGCCTTCTGGTTTCTACTGGGGTACCCTTTTAACCATTACACTAAACTGGGTCTCTTATACCAGCTTGGCACAAAAAGAATTTCAGATAGTGTTACTGCTTTTGCACCTTAGCCTGATAAGCTTCTACACTTTCAAAAATATTTTTCTTTCTGAAAATACATTCAGGGATACTAGAAAGGCTCTTAGTTCAATGGTTATCTTATGTTTTGCAGGAAAAAGGATCTTTTGTTCAAGACATAATGCCATGTCTGAGAAATAAATCCATCTGAAATGCTACAAATTTGTTGCTGACACTGTGGATTAGGAGAGTTGATGCTTCTAACTCCCATTAAACTCGGCCATTCAGAGTGAATTATGCAATCTGTTGCTAAAAATATAGAGGACACTGCCATCAGCCAATCAGATGCATCTTGATTCAGTGGCCAGCCCCTGATCTAAAACAACATAAATGGAATACATAGCTATCCCTGCCCCTTCCCATATATTCAGTACATGTGCTGTGCTTTATCTGGCTGTTTTGGCGGTGTGTGTGTGAGAGAAGAGAGGGATGAAAGCGAGGAAAACTCCCTGACAATCCAAGTCTTCACAAATAAACCTATATATCTACTAAAATTTATGATGATGGCATGACATTGTCATTTTTCCTTTGTACTGAGAAGAGAGACTGGAAAATGGAATGAGACAACAGTTCAACACATCCTGATTATATGAACAGAGAAAATCAAAGCAGGCACTTTTCTACAAAAGCTAGAAAAGATTAGAATTATTAACTTTGCTGATAAGGTTGCTTGGGAAACTTATTAAAGAATTCTGAGTTCCAAAAATGGAAAGTATAGTGATCAATATGGCAAAATAGTCCCTGCAAATAGGAAAATAACCCCTTGCCAAGTCCCACAGAGGTCCAGTGTTGTAAACTGCAGAAAAGAAGTTGTGTTAGAGCAGAGCTGAAAGAAAATCAGCTCAGTCGCAAAAGGATGATGTTGAGTGATCAGAGAAACCATTTGTCTGAAATGGTGTACGGTTTTCTGTCTGAATTGGGGGTTGGACTAGAAGACCTCCAAGGTCCCTTCCAACTCTGTTATTCTAATATTGAAATGGGTATGGGGTCTTCCTGTTTTCCCATAAGACTAGTTTCCTGTAGCTATGTTTGTTCCTACAATGAAAAATAGCCTGTTATTTAATTTAAATCCTCACTTTTTTATTTTGTAAGTAACTCAAGGCAGCAGCGAAAATACATAATGCTCCCTCCTCCTTTCATTTTCTTGAGGACCACAACTCTGTGAAGTGGGTTGTTCTGAGACAGAGTGATGGCCCAAAGTGACCCAGCTGGCTTTCATGCCTAAGACAGGACTAGAACTCACAGTCTTCTGGTTTCCAGCCTGGTACCTTAACTACTAGACCAAAGTGGCTCTACCTAACTTATATGACCTGAACAAGAATAGCATTATCATGCTAAAATCATTAACAAGAAACTACTAATTTAATGCAATTTACTTCTAACTAAACTCAAACATACCCTGAAGTAATATATGTACAAACTAGTTGTGCTTTATGTTTTGAATTGTCTGATCCCAACTCAATAGTTCTTTATACCTGGAGACCAAGGCATAGGCCACATATGGTAGCCAGCATCTCATTTTGATAAAAAATGATATTTCAAATTCATAATGGAGATTAATGGTGAGTTTAATAGTCGGGTAAAAGTATTTATGGGACAGAATAAATATTGTGAAAATGAGTATTACTTCAAGATTGACATATATTCGATGATGATTTCTGTTAATTTTACTTAAATAAACAAACTGCTAAATTAATGATTAACTTTTTGGGAAAGCTCAAACGCTAAGCTTTCCTTGTCAAACATAATATAAAAATCCATAAAAATTGCTTTCTTTTTCAATGATATCAGTAGGCACACTTGTTAACTTGTATTACAATTCAGTTTTGTTGACAATTAAAAAGAAAATATATACTGATAACATAGAGGGCTTGAAACTGGAGTTCCACAAGTTTAAGAAATGTTGATTTTAAAATAATATTAATTCACAAAAAATATTTTTCAGGTTTATTAGACTCTTCAAAGGTTGCTTAGAAAGTCTACAGAAAATCCATTTTCCAATGTTGGAGATATAATATTTTTGAGGTGTTTACCTCAACTATTGTCATGTCCCTTGTCAACTTCTTATTAACTGAATATTCTTGCTATAGTAATTTTTGGGAAGAAAATGAAGTTTAAGGATGTCCATGTATTTCTAAATTATGTTTAAACAATTTGTCTATTTATTAAAAGTTCCGGATTTATCATGCTCAAAAGAGTTTTTTATAAAATGTATCAATATTTATTAGTATTGTATTATTTGATTTAACTGTCTTTTCTCTTATTTGTTAGGCTAATTTTTATGGTGCATCTCTCTCTTTCTCTGTATATGCATATCAAATATGCATGCAGTTTTGTTTGAATTCACAGGTTTTGCTTTTTTTTCTTGGCGTAATTCAATATTAAAACATATTTAAAAAATAAAAAATCCCACAAGGATCTCATTTCAGTCCCAATGCACTCAACATCCAGCTATCTAAATTCAATGACAAAGCATAGAATTTCAGAGAATTTCAGACTTTTCTGTCTCATGATGCTTATATATCTACCTCTACCACCGGTAATATACAGAATCAAGCTAGAAGGTCATGACTCCCTTTTCAAATTGTAAACCATACAAAGGAAATTGAAGAGAGAGAGAGGAAGGGACGGGAGGGGAGGAGAAGGGAAAGGAATGAAAGGGAAGGGAAGAGAAGAGATGGAAAGCTTCCTTAATTTGCAGCTGATGCCAAACTGGAGAAATTATGTAATATTCGAAAGGCAAAATCATAATTCAAAAATGAAATCCTAAAAGATTATGTTTAATCATAGCCCTGAACTAGTTGAAAAATCAAATGCGAATGTACAGAATTAGGAAGACCTGATCTGACAGCAGCATGTGGGAAAAAAGATTAAAGAGTCTCAGTGGACCTTAGCTGAATATGAATAAACAATGCAATGAAGCAACTACAAAGGTTAATGCATTTTTGACAGAACATTTAATAGAAGGATAACCTTCAGACTGTGAGAGATGACTTCCTGCTGGTATTAGTTAGACCACCCTTGAAACACTCGCCTCCAATTATGAACATCATCGTTTAAAAGACATGTGGATAATAAGCAAGATTGGTTTCAGAGATAAACTTCCAGAAAAATAAGATACATGGAAACAATACCCTAAGAAGAAAGAGCTGGCTATGTTTACCTTTCAAAAACAAAGATTTAAGGGAGACCTGACAGCCTCCAGAAACAACTAAAAGACTGCCTTCAAAATGAAGCAAACCTGAAAGTGAGGCACAGAGATGTCCAATAGGTTGAAATTAAAAGAGATTCGGGGTGAATAGCTGGATTAATTTCCTTATGTTAAGTGTGCCTTAGAAGTGGAAGAGTCCACCTAGGACACTGATAAGATTCCTGTTTGCTAGAGGTTTTCAAACCAGGAGCTGGGTGGTCACCTGTCAAAAGATAGTTTAATGGATTTTTTCTTCAGAAGAGGATTGAGCCAAATATTCTACAACCTGGAGAATTATAAAGTCTACATTATTCAAATTAGACATGGGACATATGTGGCCCTCAATAAACAAGTTTCTTTTAAATGTTTTAGTGATCTGCATGTGCATAATTTGCATTGTAATGATGCCTGCCTATTTTCAGCAAGGCTTAGTTTTGGGTAAAGACTGTAGAAAGATAGGAACATTCTTCAAGTATCTGAAAGGACATAATACTTCTCAAAGCTTAACTTCCAACCTTTTCCAAACCCAAAGATAACTCAATATAATAGACAGCAGAGCAAATGCATGCATATCATTTTCTATTTTATGAAATTAAAGCAAAACAGTGTATCTTTCTCTGTCCTGAAAATTTTGTAATTCACATCTATTTAAGTAAATGTTTGGGAAAACAGATGCTTCAGTAGTCTTTTGTGTACTGAATTAATGTTAGAATTTTCATGGTCCTACTGCAATTATAATTAATACTACTGTGTTCACTATAGTAGACACACTCATTAAGACCCTTTAGGTATTCCCTATCTTGCTAATTATGCCTCTACAAGAAGTAGAATGGTGGTTCATACATTATGTCATTATATAGAAACATTCCTAAATGGCCCCTGCTTGGCCATCTAAGTGTTTAAAGTATCCTTTGAATCCACACAACAGAAGGCACAATGAACTACATCGGTCCAGAAATTTCAGACAAGGACCCACGAAAAGGAAGGAAAAAATGATATATGCATTAATATAAACTGCTTCCAGATAGGTAACTCAAAGCAATGACAATTAACCTTCCATCACTACTTAATATTTTAATTACTACCAATACATTTCCCAATGTATTGAATTAAATTTAGTACAATAAAACTTGTTGTAAGTAAGCAGTATGAAAATATATTTTACATAAAAAGGTAAAAATAAAGGTTCCCCTCGCACATATGTGCTAGTTGTTCCCGACTCTAGGGGGCGGTGCTCATCTCCGTTTCAAAGCCAAGGAGCCAGGGTTGTCCGAAGACTTCTCCGTGGTCATGTGGCCGGCATGACTAAACACCAAAGGCGCACAGAACACTGTTACCTTCCCACCAAAGATGGCTCCTATTTTTTTACTTGCATTTTTACATGCTTTCGAACTGCTAGGTTGGCAGAGGTCACTCCGTTACGTGGTGCTAGGGATTCAAACTGCTGAACTGCTGACTTTCTGATCAACAATCTCAGCGTCTTATCCACTGAGCCACTGTGTCCCTAATATTTTACATACGTTAGTGTTAATTGTCTTCCTCTAATACCATTGTCAATTTTCTATTCATATTAAATATAGAAATATATGCTGATATTTACCTTTCTACCTGCATTAACTTTCTTGCCAATTAAACACAGAAATTTCACAAAATATTTCCAGTATCCATATTTTTTTTTCTAAAGAATTACACTTCTTTGATAATTATGTCCCCCCCCCCCTTAAAATTAACTTTGGGAGAAAATGGACATTTTAATTAAGGCAAGATTAATGTCTTCTTGAATTTCTGCTGGAAATCAACAAATTGAATATACAGAAAATACGCTAATCATTATGAAAAAAAATCATAGTTTTAAAATTACATTATAAAAAAAATTAAAGGTCATTTGTACCAAAAAAATCATCTCTGTTGAATACGTGAATGGAGTGGGCTCACAGTTGTTTCTAGATGGTTCCCCCAATATAACTTTAATTTCTATGCTATCATTATTCATATTGTCATCTATAAAATCCCAAGTATTGTATTCTTCGTTAAAACTCCTTATAGACTATATACCTTTACCATGTTAAACCAGATCAATTAATGATAGCAGCCATATCTGCATCAAGTACTATGTTTGCATAATGTTGGAAACTGATGTACTTTTGTGGCTCAGCAAGTTGTGAGTATTGGAAGTGTGGCTTCCATGGCACTGAGTGTTTAGCACCTCATGATCCATTGACCATATATGGTCAGTGAGTATAATAGTTAAGGCTTTACTCTACACCCATCACACAGCCTGCTCTTTTTCTAAGACAGGGTCCCTAACCCCGGGCCATGGCCCACAGTGGGTAAGCCTGTGCTTGTGAACTCCATTTGCATGAGCAATGGGCATATGTGTCCGCTGTTCACACAAAATAAGAGCTGAGTGCGTGCTTGCCCACACTATCCCCTCTGCCCCCACCCACTGGTCTGCAAAGCCAAAAAGGTTGAGGAACTCTGTTTTATGAGACTCTGTATAGAGATTCTCAGTCATCCAGGTCATGGTTGTCTCAAAGGTACTTTTTCAAGTGGCAACTGGACTTTCTGGTTTTTCTTTGAAGACATTTCACTTCTCATCCAAGAAACTTCTTCAGAGCTGAAGTCCAGCTGCTTTTTGAAAAAGCACCTTTGGGATGATCTATGAGTCTTATAATTTCAGGTTGCTCCCTTCTGCCCTTCTTCCAAATGTACATGCTATGGATCCTTGCTCTCTAAGTTTGGTGCTAAGCTTGCCTATCTCTGTAATGTACTGCCCCTGCCACATGATATGAAATGTTCCCAAAGCCTTTTCAGAAAACATCTTCCGAGGCCTTAATTAATAAGTTAATAACTTAGACTAGACGACCTCCAAGGTCCCTTCCAACTTTGTTATTATGTTTTTCTGGTAATACGCTACACCTTGTATTATTGCATCTGTAGCCTTGTGCACTACTGAGAATAGGCACTGCAAAAATGAATAATTTTAAGAGATACTGTAAATTGGGGGGGAGGGGTATCCAAGACTGAAGAACATACCAGGAACTAGGTGAACTCTTTCACTTATCCTTCTTGGTGAGAAAGTTGATAACAGGAAACATGGTACATTCTCTACCAATGTGCAAGTGAAAAGGCAGCTCCTTCAGCCAAATGATCAAAATTTTCTATCCCTTTTCTCTTAGGTCCTTGCAGGGGTGAAATTCAGCAGGTTCTGACAGGTTCTGGAGAACCGGTAGCAGAAATTTTGAGTAGTTCAGAGACCGGCAAATAACCACCCCTGGCTGGCCCTAGAGTGGGGCGAGAATGGAGACTTTGCAGTATCTTTCCCCTGGAGTGTGGCAGGAATGGAGATTTTGCAGTATCCTTCCCCTGCCACGCCCACAGAAACGGTAGCAAAAAAAATTGAATTTCACCACTGATTCCCTGGTTTTCGAAATCCTTACTCTTCCTTTCAAACAATATGGATTTGCCCATTCTTATCTTAGCATAACATTGAATATATCACTGCCTATAGGTTTTGCCACTTTAAATATATTACTATTAGGCTCTCAGTTCCCCTTCACATAGCCAGTTGTAAGGTATTTGTTTTAAATGTGTTTTAACACAACCATTTTGCAAATCTGCAGATAAAGAGGAACCAGGGATAAACGCAACCTCATCAGGCCAATTCCAATAACAACTAGTCATGCAACATCTGAAAGGGTAGCATAATTATTTCACACTGTGCAGTGTGAGTCTAGAGTAAATAGCTTTGCACAGGGCTTCCAGCTTGTCTTTAGTTTAACCTCCGTGTTCTGATTCAGAATATAGGGAAGAGAGTATTTGTGACTCTCCTAAATCCATTCTCAAATATTAATACCATCTTTTTTTTGCAAAGTGTTAATGTTAAGGAATCAATTATTAAATTTCAATTGTTTTATTAATTTTTTACTAAATTGCAGGCTTGGGATTGTTGTAAATTTGAATGTACAGAAATGCAAAAGTTACTTTAAGTCTTTCTTTGAAGGTCATTCCTGTAGTCGAAGTCCACCCTTGTTGAAAGATTGATTATAGATGGCTGCTATGTCTTCATCATACTTAGTACAAGTAATCAAATTTGACAAGATCAAATCAACATTATTGTTCTCCATGTGCCACATCCTCTGCAATTGCACTTTTGAAATTTCAACTGCAAGTTCCTTGCAGATGTAAATATCAATAGCTACTAACGTAAAATGTATTTATATACAAGCACCTTAACTTTAAATTATATGAATGCATCCATGGTAATATAAAAATAATATAGTTTATCCATAATGCATTAGGGGAAAAAAGAAATTTCTCATAAATTAGTCCAGAACTTCTGGAAGTTTTACAACCTACAGGGATGAAGAAATAAATGAAGATGAAAATTGATTCAGGAGAGGTAGTGGGTGGTAGTTTCCAAAGAAGTGTGTTTTTTTTTCCTTTGGTAAAAAGGATTATGCCAGTCATATTCTCTCATATCTTTTTAGAGACAATTAATTCTGAAATCTTTACTTACAGATTAATGACTAGAAAATCCAGTATTTATGCATATAGTGGGTTTTACAAATATTAAGAAAAAATAGGATGTTATTCCTCTATTAACATTAGATATAGCCTACTAGTATTTATGCGATGTCCTCTAATTTCTTTTAAACCAGAAAAAAATAACATTTTAAACTACTTTATTTATTTTAATATAGGAAAGTATTTTCTTTTCACTGTGAGTTCATGTTCCAAATAAGACTGAAGGCAAAAAGACCATACAAGCTTTCTAGCTAAAACACATTGACAGTTGCTTTATATTAAGCTGTGATGTTGTACCAACATCCCATCCTCAAATGGTGTAATGCATCCTTTAGGTGAGTCAGGAATTCCATTCTTTCTATTTATCTGATAGCAGAAGCTCAGCAATGAGACACTTATGTCCTTATCTATTCCTTTTTTTCCCCACAAGGAGCTTCGTTTTAATGCTACTTATGGCAGGTTCCATCAAACTTTTTATCATAGCACAGAGCTCATATTGAACTACATTAAGTCATTTGTTTCTTTATAAAGCTGAGTCCTATATATGAGTATAAATGCCCCAACCAAATTGGCCACAACGAACTGGTGCTTCAATTTGCTGAGCTTTCATGGCATTCAGTCTATCTTCTTGACTTGGGAAGGTGTCAAGATGGCGCGCAACTTTCTGAAATTTTGGCAAGTGCCATTGTGAATCCATCTTCACAGGGATTTGATATTTATTCAACATTGTCGTACGGGTCTCCTGTGTTTTCTCTCGTTTTTTTAAATGTTTCTTCTGCTTAATACGCATGTCATCAGCTTTCCGATGCTCCTGCAGCCACTGCTCACCAAACTTATGTTGAAGGACCTCTGTTATGGGTGTAGGAGGAGGATATGGCTTCCCATAGGTCATGGCGTCGGGAAGACGAAGTACATTTTTGGGGAAGGTCTTGGCAACAGCTGTTTTGCAGTAAAGCTTATGGTGCTGGCAATATAGATGGTGTTCTTTTGCAGTGAAAAGACCAGCCTTAATTCCGTTACTATTCATGCGAATAAAATCTTTGGGTATGTCTTTCCCTCTGATAGTACGAGGTGGCATAACATGCCAGTGCCCTATGGCTTCGGGGACTCCTCCGTCAGTTCCATGTGAAGTTAGGCCATACACAAAATTGGCTCCTGGAATCTTTGCACACCTTCTACGGGTCCTTCCTAGCTCTGGCTTTAAGATAAGAGGATTCCGGAACATGCTGTTTCTGACAAGCCCAATTCTTTCATTTTCTGTCCCTGGTTGAATATCAGCTTTGGTCAGAGGCAGAAGCGGTGGTGGACAAAAGTCACTAACACTAGCCCTCTTTTTTAATTTATCAAGGTACCTTTTCACAAACGTACTCATTCCTGTTCACCACAGTTGAATTAACACTTGTGCTTTCAGATCTGTCTTTACATATATTTCATCCAGTTGTCCATAGCATGAAGTGTGACATCATAAACCATGCAAAAGTTATTGTTGTGATTTGCCATGTCATCAAAGCTGATTCATAATTTGTAAGTTAGCCAGTAAAAAATAAGATATCTTTCTGTCTATGCCTTAGAAAGGGAGCTCATAATCAAGCTAGAAAGCCAAAGGAAGCCATTTTATTTCATTTTCATTAAGAAAAAAAATAGATTTATTAATTCTGTTTCTGGGGAAAGGGATCCTTTGCTTCTAGAATTTTTTTATACCTTCTAACTTTTGCACAGGTAGATTCCATAGTCACTGTCGGCTGCAATGCCCACTGGCTTCAAATGTATATACTGTCTATATGTTTCTGAAATATCTGAAAGCTGAACAGATAGAAGGGACTTATAACTATAGTCCTATTATGTTGTCTACATTTCCCCCTGATTTTAAAAAAAGCTGATTAGGTCAGACTTTCGCATCACCTAAACCAGCATTAGCCATCTAATAATCTTTAAGAAATCAGCTGAGGCCATATTAAAGCAATTGAGACCAAATTAAATCAGACATTAACAAAATAGAAAGATAAGTGTGAGGTAAAAATATTTATGAATGTTCTTGCTAGATAGTTTAAGCAATAGTTTGCAAAATCCCAGTACACATTCAGTTATAAAGTAATTAATTTTGGTAGCATAAATATGACATATCACACACACACACAAAACCATTCCAGCTTTTAAAATCATTCTATGTTGCCAACTGCATTTTGTTCAATTCAAATAACATGTTTAATGCATATTTCAATAGTAAAGATACAGAAAGCTCTGCAGATAGGGGGGAAAAACCCAAATCCTCTGCTTTGGGGGGGGGATTGGTGTTTTTTTTAAATAAATGGTTTATTCTCTGTATAAGATTTCTAAGGGATTATTTATAAGAATCATAGAAAGTCAGTGACAGAATCAGGATTATTTCTTTATCCTCAAAGCATCTACACCTCTTTTAACTGGATCAATGCCATAGCAATGTAAAAGGGAGGGGTTTAAAACTGTTTTTCCAGCACTGCTTTACTGATCCAAAATTCTTTCATCTTTATAAACTGTCATTTTGGCCCCCACCCCACCCCCCCAAAAGATCTTGCAAGCTTCCAGGTAAGCAGGGCTCCAGGGCTGCAATTGTTGTGAACTCGTTTTAATAAGAAGCGCCTTCTGCAGAAATCAATCGAGCTTATTTCAAGAAAGGCTGTTTAAGACCCTGGTGTGCTATGAAGAGAGAGGGAAGCACAAGCCTAGTAAATTATTTCGAGAATTAAATTTCACATCTCTTCCTCCTTGCCTTGATTGATCAACCGTTTAAAGTCAACATGATTTGCATTATGCGGGTACATGCTTCAACAACAAAAAAATACCTTTAAAAAACCCCACGAAGGAAGCTGCTAAAATCATCAGCCCTTTTCCCCCCCGCCCGCCCTTCCCGATTTCTTCCACCCCGCTCCCAACCCCTCGCCAAATTCCAGCACAAATATTCGAGGGTTGCCAAATATTGCAAATATTCGGGGGTTGCCAAAGGACATCCAGTTCACCCTGTTCGGAACCACCCCCACCCCCACGGTGTTCTTCCAACCCTCGTCTGCATCCCCCGTTGCCCGACAAAAATCCAAATTCTTACAGTATCTTTGGAAGTTCCCAGTTTTTTCAGCCCGTCCAAGGGCAGCAGGTCGGCGGAGTCCTTATGGTTGAACTGAACGGCCTGCTTCATCCTCCTCTGCTGTCGGAGGGCTGCGGCTTCCCTCACGTCCATGTCCTTCCTATCGGTCAGCAGCCCCGAGTAAAACATCTTGCCGGCTCCCTTCGCGCCGGCCGGGCCTCGGCTTTCCTCCGATCAACTACAGCGGCGGCAACCACCGCCGTCGCTCCTTCTTCCGAGGGGGGCGGCTGGGCGGGCTTTGAGCGGGAGCACTTTATAGCAGGACCGAGCCGCCCGCGTGACGAGCCGCGGCAGCAGGTGCCCCCGCCGGTGTGGCGGCGGCTGCAGCGGCAAGGAGGGGCTGGGCGGGCCTCGTGCGGTATACCGGCCGGTCGCCCCCGCGCGCCGCCGGCCGAAGACGCGGGGCTGCCCGCTGAGCAGAAGCAGCGGGCATCCCTGGGAAGGCGAAGCGAGTGCTGGCTCCTTTGGCAAAAGCCACCGCCATTGGCCGTGCGCGCCTCCTCAGCAGTTGCTGTTCCTGGGAGGAAAGGAAACTGCGTTTTCTTTCTAAATAAATGGATGTGACTTCTTTTTTTCTTTTCTTTTTTAACGGGTAAACATGCACGGTGGGTAGCATACTATATGCTGCATATGAAGAGAAAGCTGGTAGCTGTAGATGTATAATGAGTAAGATTAGATGGCTTTTCCTTTTCCAAAGTGAGAGTGGGATGCTGCCCGTCATCTCCTGGACCAACAATCCCTACTCACAGTCATTGGTGCCCTAGTCACCTCCAGTGATGACTATTGCAATGTGCTCTAAATGGGGCTGCCCCTGAAAAACATCCGGAACCTCCAGTTGGTGTAAAATGCAGTGGCCCACATGGTTTTTGTACAGACCTCAGTGAGCACATGTATCAAGTCTCCTGCTGGAACTGCTTTGGTTGCTGATTTGCTTCCAGGTGCAATTGAAAGAGCTAGTTGTCACCTTTAAAGCCCTTCATGGCTTGGGACCAGGTTATCTCGTGCCGATCATATCTACCCAACCACTAGAGTGGGGAGGCAAGGAATGTTGCCAGTCCCATCTCTTAAAGAGATACATCTGGCCGGAGGAGGAAGGGCCTTATCTGTGGTAGCTCCCTCTCTGGAACATCCCTCCAGATATTAGATTGCCCCCCACACTGACACTCATTTGGAAGGCCCTGAAGATGTGGTTCTGCTAGCAGGCCTGGGGAACCCACAGAGTGGGATGGAGCCCATTAAATGGCTGATATGAATGTGTTGTCACCGCGTTAGCGGGGGGATATTTTTTATTATTAAAAATTATTATTTTATTATTTCATTATTATTTTATTATTATTTCTTTTATATTGTGTTTTTAAGATCTTGTAAGCTGCCTTGAGTCGCCATGAGTGAGTCGCCATGAGTGAGTAGGCGGCAATATAAATTTTCTAAGTAAATAAATAAAATCAATCTCGTGCAAACACATAAACATAGGTGTCATTTTTTTTTAAGAGAACTTTTTTATTTTTCTTTAAAAAAAAACACACAAATATGTCATCATTTGTCAATCATTAAGACATTGAAGTACAATTTTTTTTTTGTTGTGTATACCCCTCCCTCCCTCCACCCCCCCATCCCCCCTCCTCCTTCCCCCCCCCCGACTTCCCAGAACCCGTACACGGTATGGATTTTTAACTAACACAGTCTAAAATCTATTGAGAAAAAAGAAATAAAGAAATTAATGACATTCTAGATTGAACTTAGCTTCTTCTTACTGAACTGACTTTTAACAGTTTAAATCATTTCTGATCTTAAGCATAGGCTAACTGGAATTTCTTAGTCCCGTATTTATTTTGTATATAGTCAATCCATTTTTTCCAGTCTCGTTTATATCTCTCATTTGAATGATCTTTGAGATAT
Organism: Thamnophis sirtalis; assembly: GCF_051295495.1. NCBI lineage: Eukaryota > Metazoa > Chordata > Lepidosauria > Squamata > Natricidae > Thamnophis > Thamnophis sirtalis. The sequence goes on from NW_028261381.1 coordinate 83,399,887, forward strand.
GCCGATATTTTAGCCATTTCAGCTAAGTTTGTTACTTTCAATGTCCATTCTTGGATTATAGGCAAGTCTTCCTTCTTCCAATATTGCGCCACCAACAGTCTTGCTGCAGTTATCAGGTGCAGAATCAAATTGGTCTCTACCACTGTAAAATCAGTACATATACCTAGTAAAAATAACTGAGGAATAAACTTTATCCTTCTTTTAAAAACATTTTGCATGACCCACCATATTTTTATCCAAAATGCCTTAACCTTTTGGCAGGTCCACCATATATGATAATATGTAGCATCGAGAGAACCACACCTCCAACATTTAGGCTGTACATTCGGATACATAGAAGCCAACTTTTTAGGATCTAAATGCCATCTATAGAACATCTTGTAAAAATTTTCTCTCAGATTTTGAGCTTGTGTAAATTTCACATTTCTTACCCAAATTCTTTCCCATGTATCCAACATTATTGGTTCCTCAATATTTTGAGCCCATTTTATCATACAATCTTTAACTAATTCTGTTTCCGAATCCATCTGTATTAATACATTATAAATCCTCTTTATATGCATTAAGCTTTGATCTCTTATTTGTTTAAACAGATTATCCTCAACTTGAATAAAACCAATTTTTTGATCTATTTTCCACCTAGCCTGTAATTGCCCATACTGGAACCATGTTTGAACTACCTTCTCCTCTTTTAATACCTCTAAAGATTTTAATTGTAATACCCCCCTTTCCGAGGTAAGAAGCTGTCTGTAAGTAAATCTGTCCTGTTTTTGTGCTGTATTCATATTTTCAATTGCATGTCTAGGAATTGCCCACATGGGTATCTTGTCATTTAATTTATATTGGTATTTCTTCCAAACCCGCAATAAAGCATTTCTTAAAATATGACTTTTAAAGTTCTTATCCAATTTTTTGTTGAATAACAGGTAAGCGTGCCAACCAAATACCAGATCGTGTCCCTCAATGTTCAATATTCTATCATTGGTTAAATGAATCCAATCACTAATTACAGATAATGCCACTGCATCATAATATAGTTTTAAATTAGGTAGTTTCAGTCCTCCTCTCTCACGTACATCTTGCATTATTTTCATCTTTACCCTCGGCTTCTTTCCTGCCCACACAAATTTGTTGATACCCTTCTGCCATTCTAAAAGGTTCGCATCTTTTTTAAGTATAGGTAACATTTGGAAAAGAAATAAAAATTTTGGTAAAATGTTCATTTTCACTGCCGCTATCCTGCCCAGCAAAGATAAGTGCAATTTCTCCCATTTTTTCATCTCTGTCTGTATGCTATGCCAAAGTGGTTCATAATTATGCTTATATAACTTCCCATTTGAAGTTAAAATGTTAACTCCAAGATATTTGACTTTTTTAACTACCTCACATCCTAGCATCACTCCTAATTCTTCCTTTTGTTTAATATTCATATTTATAGCTAATGTTTTGGTTTTTCCTAAGTTTATTTTAAAGCCAGACACTTGACCATATTGATTAATCGTATTCATTAAAACCATACTGGATTCCTGCGGTTGTTCCAATATTATGACCAAATCATCCGCAAAAGCGCGGACTCTATATTCTTGCTGCCTAATCTTGATCCCTTTTAAACCATCCAAGCCCCGTATTTTATTCAACAATACTTCCAAAGTTATAATAAACAATAATGGGGACAAAGGACAACCCTGTCTTGTACCTTTTCCAATTTGAATAGAGTCTGTTAAACTTCCATTGACTATGATTTGTGCTGTTTGCTGTTGGTATATTGCTTTAATTGACTGTAAAAAATTATCTCCTATCTGCATTTTTTGCAATATCTTCAGCAGAAATTGCCAGTTAACTCGATCAAAGGCCTTCTCAGCATCCAAAAATATAAACGCAGCAGGGATCTGGTTGTTCTTTCCCAAATATTCTAATGCATTAATAATTAATCTGACATTACTTTTCATCTGTCTCCCTTGTATAAAACCTGTTTGGTCCGTATGTATCAATTGTTGAATGACCAACATTAACCTATTTGCTAATATTTTAGTAAAAATTTTATAATCTACATTCAGTAATGAAATGGGTCTATAATTTTTGGGTTGAGTAGTATCTTGATCTTCTTTGGGTATCAAAGATATAAACGCTGTCTTCCAAGATGGAGGGACTTTACCTTCCGTTTGAATCATATTAAATAATTCTCTAAGAGGTTCTACCATTTCTAACTGTAAGTTTTTATAGTAAACCGCTGTCAAGCCATCTGTACCTGGTGCTTTCCCTGGCTTTAATTGCTTAATTACCTGCAGGATTTCCCCCGAGGTTATTGGTTGATTCAATTTTTGCCTGTGTTCTTCTCTAACTGAAGGTATTTTCTCCTTGTCTAAATATTTGTCTATGTCTAAACCATTAATTTTATCCCCTTTATACAGTTCTGTAAAAAATTCCCAGAAAGCCTTTTGAATCTCTTCCTGTTGGAACACCTCCTTCCCTCTGTAAATCAGTTTAGATATATTTCGAGTTTTCCTTTTTTTCCTAATCTGATAAGCTAACCATCTGCCAGGTTTGTTTGCATTACAAAAAGTATTGTGTTTTGCATATAATAAATTAGTAGCTACCTGGTCAGAGATCAACATGTCAAATTGAGATTTTAATATGTTAATAGTTTCCTTAACCTTTGTATCGTCTGGTTTCCTTGTTAACTCCAGCTCTTTTCTCTTAATTTCCTCTTCCAGTTCTGTTCGTTTTAACCCTTGCTTATTTCTATGTGTTTTATTTATATTCATCAAAACTCCTCTCATATACGCTTTGCTTGCATCCCATACAAATTCCATAGATGTACCCTTATTCATATTCAAAACAAAATATTCAGATAGTAATTTTTTACAATCATTAATATAGTTTTCATATCTAAATAAATTTTCATTCAGTCTCCAAAACCTTCTTGCCTGCACTACCCTTCCCAACTCCATCCAAACTGGGTTATGGTCCGAAAGGACTCTAGCTGCAATCTTTGTTTTCTTGACCCTAGAAAGCAAATCATTAGTGGTTAGAATAAAATCAATCCTTGAAAGGGATTGATGCCTGTCCGAGAAGAAAGTGAAGTCATATTCCTCTGCATTTCTTTCTCGCCAGATATCTCTCAATTCAAAATCATCCATAATGTCAAAGAAGGATTTGGGTAACTTTGCTCGCATCTTGGTATTTAGGCGGGAAATCTTCTTATCTCTCTTAGTGTCTATCACTCCATTCCAGTCACCCAATAGTATACAGGAACTATAGTCCCACTGTACTAATTTAGCATGAAGATTTCTATAGAATCTATCTTGCTGTTGATTGGGTGCATAAATTCCCGGACTTCCTGGGAGGAGCTTACTGGTGGGGGCAGCAAAAAATCAGCTGCCTCCGAATTCCTGGCTACGTACCTGTTTAGAGGATCTTCCATCTGACGTCTTATCAGGTTTTCTTATCCTTCAGGCAAGAGGGAAAGAAGAAACTGTTTTGCTGGCAAATGCTCTTCGATTTTTGCAGCTTTTGTGCTTGCAAGGAAAGGGGGGCTAGCCCAAGGCAGAACGGCTGTCCGTGCTGGGAACTTCAAACTGCCTTGTGCAGGACAAAGTAGGTCTCTCCCACTCTGCTCTAAGTTTTGTTTGATCTAATCTTATCACGAGCTGAATCCGTTTACTGCGAGGACAATAATTGCTTATCAACATTTTAGCTTCTTCTCTTTTTCTCCTCCGAAAAATTATTTACTCAGAGGCTTTTAAAATGGCGCCGAGCAGGCTGGTTTCTCCGGTAATAACGAACACTTTTTGCTAATTCTCACAAGACTTCAAAAGAATTCAAAACAAAAGAGATAGCTTATCATATGTTTTGGTTTCACAATAGAAGAATTTTACTCCTTCATTAACTTTGCTTATTTGGAAGTTAAATGGTGATGAATCTGTTGAACGGTCTTGTTACAATGTTTACTCACTGAAAGTTTTGCCAAGCCTTAAACTTCAAAATAAAAGCCTCTTTACTTAAAGCTGCATATTTAGGCGATAGAGTTTTATTAACTGCAGGCAGACAAATTTTGAAATGGCCTCAAAACCAAATATTAACTTGAAGTCATCACCCTCTACTTCCAGGGGCACATCCTCAGTGCCTGGCACAAAGCTGCAGCCTCCGCTTCCTACGCCCCCTGCTGGGGATGTGTTAACGAAAGAATTTTTTCTGAGTAATCTAAGCGAGGCTCTTAATGCACAGACAATTAAAATGGAAGATAAATTTAGAGATAATAGAGAGGAGAGAAAAGAGGAAATAAAAGAAATGAAAGAAGAAATTAAAAGTGAAATTAAAAGTGAAATAAAAGGACTTAAACAGGAGTTGTATGAGAAATTTGAGGCTAAGGTTGATAAAATTAGAGACGACATGCTGAGTCTTGTAACTGTATTAACAGAACATATTTCTGGAGTGGAAGATACTCTAGAGGTTCTTAGTGATGCCAATGCTAACTTGACATTGAAAACAGAGGTGGTGGAACAAAAAGTGGAAAATGCTGAAAAAGAAATTATTATGATACAGTACCGACAAATGGAGTTCGCATTAAGAGTAAGGGGGCTGCGTGAGGAGAAACAGGAGAACCTGAAACAGATCCTATCGGAAGCCTTTGACCGCCTGATGGGAAGACCAGGGACCAACCAAGGCTGGCAAATTGACAAAGCTTACCGCGTTAACTCCTGGCTGGCAAAGCAGAAGCAGCTTCCTCGAGACATCGTTATATATTTTACTACAAGAGAGTTCAGAAATATGGTACTGCAAGCGTCTTATAACACTAAGCTTCAAATTGGCGGTCAAGACCTGGCTGTTTTGAAAGAGATACCACCTCAAATGTTAAGAGCCAGAAGAGACTACGCTTTTTTGGTCGAAGAACTCAGAAACCGTCAGATACAGTATAGATGGGATGCACCATTCGGCATCATATTTACATTTGATAAGCAAAGGTACCGCCTCAACTCTGTATGGAAAGCCCGAGATTTTTATTATAATATATTGAAGGCCGGACACCCTGCACCATCTGGACCTAGAGAAAGACCACAAGAAGGACAGGATAGACAGCAAACTACACAACCACCAGACAAGATGGAGCATCTCTCTTCTCTAGAAGCGCAAGGTGCTATGGAACCAAGACCTAGCCGCATGACTACTAGACGTATGGAGAAACAAGCTAAGAAGCAACAGTATCAACAATCATCGGCCATCGATCAAGGAACTACAACAACAAATCTGGAAGCAGTGGGAGGAGCTAAACCTAAGGTTAAACAGGCCGTGCAGGAAGCTCTAAAAATGCTTCAACCAACCAAAGATGACAACTAAGATTTTAACATGGAATGTCAACGGACTGAACTCTCCACAGAAGAGGAAGAAAATATTTCATTATCTTAAACAGTTTAAGAACGATGTAATTTGTTTGCAAGAAACTCATATCAAGTCAACTGATCAAAAATATTTGATCAACTCAAAACTTGGTCAACATTTTGCAGCTTCTGCTATGGAAAAGAAGAATGGTATAGTTGTATACTTAAGAAAAGATATGAAAGCTGAATTAATAGAAGCAGATCCCTTCGGAAGATATATTGCTTTAGACTTAATCTTAGAAGGGAAACATAGGTGTCATTTAAGGCCCTATTAAGTAGCTACATCATTTGGACATTCCCGCTGGGCGAGATCATTTGGCGGCACAGGATAAAATACCACCAGTATGCGGACGATACTCAGTTGTATCTGTCCGCCCCGTGCCAACTCAATGAAGCGGTAGACGTGATGAACCAGGGCCTTGAAGCTGTTAGGGACTGGATGAGGGCTAACAAACTTGTGCTCAACCCAGATAAGACCGATAAGACCGAGTGGCTGTTGTGTTTCCCTCCCACTAATTCGGCAAGTGTTCCATCTCTCAGGCTGGGGGGTCAAACACTACACCCCTCAGACAGGGTCCGCAACTTGGGAGTCCTCCTGGACCCACAGCTGACTTTTGAACACCATTTGTCAGCTGTGACCAGGGGGGCATTTGCCCAGGTTCGCCTGGTGCACCAGTTGCGCCCCTACCTGAACCAGGAGGCTCTCACAACAGTCACTCGTGCCCTTGTGACCTCTAGGCTGGAATACTGCAATGTGCTCTACATGGGGCTGCCCTTGAAGAGTATTCGGCGACTTCAGCTAGTCCAGAATGCGGCCGCGCGAGCGATTGTGGGTGCACCTCGCTTCACCCACATAACACCTATCCTCCGCGAGCTGCACTGGCTACCTGTCGATCTCTGGATATGCTTCAAGGTGCTACTTGTCACCCATAAAGCCCTTCATGGTAGTGGATCTGGGTACTTGAGAGACCGCCTACTGCCAATCACCTCCATGCGACCAATTAGATCCCATAGATTAGGCCTCCTCCGAGTTCCATCTGCCGGTCAATGCCGACTGGCAACTACGCGGAGGAGAGCCTTCTCGGTGGCAGCTCCGACCCTATGGAACGATCTCCCCATGGAGATTCGTACCCTCACCACCCTCCAGACTTTCCGCACAGCCCTTAAAATCTGGCTATCCCGTCAGGCCTGGGGCTAAAGACTGTAACCCACCCGAATGGTATGAATGTTGCGCTTTTAATTATGTACTGTTTTACGTGTTAAATGTTTGTTTCCTCCCCCCCCCTTCGAGTTGTAAGCCGCCCTGAGTCCCCCCAGGGAAAAGGGCGGCATATAAATAAACTCTCAATCTCAATCTCAATCAATTTGTAGATTAGGGCTATATAACATCCATATCTGCTAAGTCTTCTAATCAGGGATCTTTGCATGGGATCCTTTGGGAATGAAATATCTGATTTCCACATATGATGTTGGCAATTAGAGGGGGAAGGGGAAAGCTATCATCTCATTTTCAATCCTGGTGAGGAAAAAGTCCCTAAAAGGTTGCCAGAATTTTGCAAATAAATGTCTTCTTTTAATTATGATCAGATAAACCAATGCTATATTCCTTCCTTTTACTTCTAACAGTCTTAATCGTTTAATTCAAATTTTGTGATAGGATTTGTTTTTCTTTCATTTTTCTTGATCCCATTGCACATTATTTCTTTTATATTGTGTTTTTATGATCTTGTAAGCTGCCTTTATGATCTTGTAAGCTGCCTTTAAGAACTTTAAGGAAAAGCCTTAAAGACTGCAATTAATCGCCAAATAAAACCAGGATCTTATATTAATTGTATGCTTCTGCACATGCACAAACATCTTGTACAACAAAGAAGAAAAAATACCTGGTCATTTTTTGGTTTTTCATTTGTATTTCTCCTTTCATTTTTAAATTTTCAGGCCTTTTTTTTTTTTTTTTGGTATATCCAATTTCTGTTTACTTCTGCTTTTACAGTTTTTAATGTTTTTAATAACTATAATAATTTAAGATGATTTTTTCCAAAAGTATTCCTTGTTTTATTGGTTTGTTATACTCTGCCCTAGAGTCCCTTTATATGAGATGAGCAATCGTATAACCATCGATCAATAAATAAATGTGTCCTTTTCCAAATAATTCTCTTGATCAATTATGCATAGGTTCCAATTTTGGAACTTTCTGTCTTGTCCAACAAAATTGGATTCACATCTTTCATTCTCTCATTGGCATCTTTTGGACATAGTCCAAGGGTGGGTTTCGGATTCTTTTACTGCTGGTTCGCTCAGGGATGCTCTGCACACGCACTGTGCACACATGCGCAGTAGGCAAAAAACAAGTTAGTGGCACCTAAGGAGCCACCTATGGCGCCGCTGAACCAGTTCGGATGCTTGGGCAGCCGATTTAGTACCTATTCGGCCAAACCGGTAGGAACCCACCTCTGACATAGTCTATCCATAGAATCAGACATCATTACTTACACTGTTGATATTATAACTACTTATTTCTGGCTCCATTTTTCAAAGATCTTTAATATTTCCAATGTTATGTTTTGTCTCATTTTGTAAGTCCCAGTTAACCAACACAAAAAGCTGGATTATTTATATATATATACATCATAAAGTTGCTTACCTTTGTTATGAACCAAGATAGCACAAATCCTCTTTTTCCCACAAAAAGCTATTTATATTTTATAATTAATGTAAAAAACATACTAAAAGTCAATAATCCAAAATTAGCTTGACCTTTAATTCACTGATAAGTTTCTTATATCAAAATCTTATTTGGCTTTTGCTTTTTATTTCAAATGCTTCCGTTTCTTAAGTGTATAATTAATTTTTCTTTTGTTGACGCTAAACTCACCCAAAGACTTTTTAAACTTGTCATTCCAAATAACTCTAATAGCTTTAAATGGTTAATGAGTGACTTCTAACAGTGATTAAAAAGTGGGGACTGTTTTCTTTAAAAAGCTCTACCAGAGTTGTGAAGAAGATGGCTAATCCTGTCATCTCTTAGCATTCAATCCTATGGAAGACAGCTATCTTGCATCTCCTCTTGAGAAGCAGCCATTCCAAGTACATGTGGGCAATCTCCTGTTGTCTTGTCCAGAGAGGTTTGAAGAAACTGGTCTTCTAAGCAGTTCTCTAATCGTTGCCACAGTCATCAGTTTCTCTTTCATGGAGATGTCTTCATTTTATCATGCCTCCCCTAGAAACTGTGAACCTTCCTAAATGAGTCGTGTGACAATCTCTTGTTACTCCTCAGAAGCATTAATATTCTTATTTTAATTTATAAAAATTGTAGTCCATCACAAAGAGTTCAAGCTATGGAATATCTATCTGTACAGTCTGGCATAATTAGCAGTATACAAAAAAGTAGATAACCAAATAATGGTGCAAAATGTCTATAAATGACAGTATTTTCAATCTGTTTCTTTAGCAAACAGGAAGAAAAGCGGCATGCAGCTAGACAATGCAGGGAAAGAGTAATACTGAGGAAGGGAGGGGAAATATCTTTCCTTGATTAAGATGGTATTATTTATAACCCTGCATTGTCCTTCTGTCCAAAAGGGAAAATGACCATGGTCTGCATTACAATTATTTTCAACTTTTCAAATCCATCATGGATTTTTAACCATATGTTGCCCACACTCTTAGCTTGACTACAAACTATCTCCTCTGTTTAAGTGTTTTTGTCAGCTCCGGCCAGCCCAGAGGCCTAGAGCTGCCATGTAAATCTACAAAGCTAGTGATAACTGACTGACAACAATCTACGATTAATTGCCGGGTGGTGTTTGTTTTGGGTTATGAGGGAATGGGTGTGCACACCCATGAGGTGCAGGTTATCCTAACTACTAAGATACTATAAAAGGTGGTGCTGTTATCCTAATTACTAAGGAACTATGAAAGGTGGTGGGGAGCACCGGGTGGCAGCTCTGACAATTTATTCATTGCCTTAGTGCTTTGTTGGTCAGTTCCTGCCGAAGGAAGAATACAAACTGCATTTCAAACTGTTTCTGTGTTTGGCTGTTTTCATTAACCCTTTGGAACCTGACAGTTTTTTAAAAAATGCATTTATTAAATGTACATGTTGCTCATTTCACCATCAAGTGACTCAATGCAGCTTAAAACAAGATAAAAATAACAATATAAAACAGGGGTGTCAAACTGGCGGCCTGCAGGCTGGATGCGTCACATGCAGGCCATGCCCACCCCAGCTACGTGAATAGGATAAACATCACAAATCGATGCGATGGCAACGTGATGCAGCAAGTTTGACAACTATGAGCTAAATAATTAAAAGGATAAATATTAATATTAAAATGAATAAAGATAGCTAAGGAGCCATGTGGCGCAGTGGTTAGAATGCAGTACTGGAGGCTACTTCTGCCGGCTGCCTGCAATTTGGCAATTTGAATCTTACCTGGCTCAAGGTTGACTCAGCCTTCCAGCTTTCCAAGGTCGGTAAAATGAGGACCCAGATTATTGGGGGCAATGTGCTGACTCTGTAAACAACTTAGAGATGGCTATACAGCTGTATATAAGTCTTAAGTGCTATTACTAAGGAAGGAAACAATTCCCAATGGGGTGGTTTTGGTCTTGATTTCTAACCACCTCCTATAAAATACAACCCCTATGGGAATTCAGGCCAAACAGCAAAACCAGGTTTTTATGCTTTTCCTGAAGGCCAAGAGGGTGGGGGCGGTTCTCACCTTGGGGAGCATAATATTCCAGAAGATGGGAGCCATGGCAGAAAAGGCTTTTTTCCAACAGCTGGGATTTGGTTGTATTTCATGCCGCTAACATTCTGTTATATAGGTTTGCTGTTTCCTCTTAATTTAGGCTATATGTGGTCCCTGTACACGACATGTATCAGATCCTGCAGGCACAGTGATGCTATGGGTGATATAAGATGCAATAAAGCACTTGGTTTGTGTGTTCATTTATACTGGAGGATTCCTCAAACTTGCTTTTACATTGAATTACAGTTAACATGACGTTTTGAAAACATATTAACGGGACATTTAAACAGTGAAGTGTGTAATAGGATAGAACTGCCTTATTAGAATTAAAGATAATTTTTTCAACAGGCTATGAAGAATGCCTTTGAAAATGTTTCTTCTAAAAGATACATTACTATCCCGAGAGACAAAATAAAATACATGCAACAGATTTTGAATCCTAATAGAAAATGACTTTAAAAATCACACACATTTAAGGCTGTACAACTATGATTTTATAGTTACACATAAAAAACAGGTGGAGTTCCAGTCACCCTCTCATGGCTGCCATTGTTACTTTATTAAAAGTAATTTGATCCTGGACAATAACCCTGAATGTATAGCTTAGTAATTTGAACCCAACAGTTATTTTTTCTGTTTGTTTTTTCTCCTTGTAGAAAAGTCGGCAGTTAGATGATGAATTATTTATAAGCAAATTCTGGAGAAAGAAGCAACCCGTTTTGTCCCTTGTGAGATGTTTGGCACTTACTCCATTTTGAAATAAAGATTCTTTAGCTTGTTTCTTTCATCTCTAGACTAAAGAGGGAATAAATCTCCCCTTTCAGTGATTATGCTGTTTTGTCTAAAAGTGACGTGATAGAAAACTTGTACTTGTATTAGAAACTCTGATTCAAGCAGATATGATGATTATATCAAAGAAGCATCAAGAGAGATCTGGATCTTATTACAATACAAGATCATACAATGCAAATAAAACTTATAAAACTACAAAATAAATACATTAAAAATTAAAATGTGCAGAAAAAGAAAAATAGAAAAAGAAATCTCTTTTTGGTGGGAGTGGCTTGGCTTAGTGGGCATGGCAGAAGAAGGTTACTGCAAAATCCCCAATCCATTCCACTCCTGGGGGAAGGTTACTGCAAAATCCCCATTCCCTCCCTACCCCACTAACCTGCTTTCCATCTCTGTTCTCCTGTTCAGGGCAACAAAAGAAGATCAGCTGGGAGGCAATGGGGCGGGGCCAGCCTATTTGCCGGTTCTCTGAACTATTCAAAATTTCCGCTACCAGTTCTCCAGAACTGGCTGAATACCACCTCTGTATCTCACTGCAATTTATATAAACCCTTCTCTAAAACTGCTATTAAACAGCAGAGGTCCAGTAAAGGTACACACACAACACAGTTGCACAAAGGCCCATCCTCACCACAGCCATCCCCTGCGTTTTGAGCAGGAACTGTGCATCCTGAAAAACTCCCAGATTTTACTTTTTTAAGTGAAAATTTGACAATAAAATAATACTCCAAGAAAGTAAAATAAAGGAATAAAGAGAATGATGGTATCTATTTCTATGAGGGAGGAAGTGGTCCCCTCAGCCTTGAAGGAGGATGTAGGGCACTCTCCCTTTGAGAATCCATCAATGGGCCCAATGATCCTGTACAACTTCTGTCCAATCTCCAACCTTCTTTTTCTGTGGAGAGTGGCTGGGTTTCAATTCCCGACGACTTTAGATGAAATGGATTATATGGACCCCATTACAGCTTGGGTTCAGGCCAGGGTTCAGAATGGAGACAGATCCATATAACTTTCACCTTAATGGCATTCAGAAAACCAGTCAAAATGAGGTTGTCCTAGGCCTTAGGTTGGATGGTTGCAGAGTTCCATGGTTTGGGGGTTTACTGGTTATGTGTAGACTTCTGGTCAGTTGTGAGTTTTTTCTATATATATTGTTTTTCTCTTTTAGTCATAAGCCACTCAGCTTTAAGGAGTCAAGCAGCCTTGAAATTGAAGAAAAATAATCTCACTTCACTGTCTGGTGCCTTTTCCAACAGTTTTTGTCTTGTTCTGCTGATTTTTAGATGATGCCAACTAGGTTTCCTCCAGTTTTATTCCAAGCATATAAACTGGTATGTCATTTCAAAGGAAAATACCATTTCTGGACTCAAGATTTGGCTCTGATATCTTCAATGACATGAAGAGCAGCTTCTTTCCTACAAGCCATCTGGCAAGTGGGAGTGGGAAAGAGACAGGCTTTTTGCATTTTAAATCTTCATTAATTTCAACACTGATTACAAGTTTCCACAAACAGGAAGCAAATGATCCAGCCTCAATTATTTGCCAACATGCTAGTTTCACATAACAGTGCAACACATACTTGTCACTTCTAGCTAGTGAAAAAAGAATTGCAGGTGTTCCCATTAGAAACACTTAAAAATTGTAGGATACAATTAAACATAAAATGGATCTACTGGAAAAGGAAGAACTGGCACAAAAAATTAGAGGCACCAAACAGAACTACTCTGAAAATGCAAATAAGCCAGGCAGATGGTTGGCATATAAACTGAAAAAAGAGAGAGAAGCAAAGAAAATATTCCAGCTAAGATATGAGCAAGGACAAATTCAGTATGGAAATGCTGAGAAGAAAATTATACAAGACCACTATGCTAAGCTGTATGAACAAGAGAAAATGGAAGAAGGAGGAGTCAAAAAGTATTTACAGGACGCTAATCTTCCCCAGATATCAGATGAAACTAGAACAATGTTGGAAGGTAAAATAACAGTGATGGAGCTAACGGAAGCACTTAAAAAACAAAATAATGGAAAGGCCCCAGGACCAGATGGATTACCAGTGGAATTCTACAAAACATTTGAAGAAACCTTGTCTTTCCCATTCTTAGAAGTTATGAATGAAGTGATGTTTGAGAGCAGAATACCTAAATCATGGTCAGAAGCATACATTGCATTGCTACCTAAAGAGGAGACTGATTTAACACAAACCAAGAACTATAGACCAATCTCTTTATTAAATTCAGATTATAAGTTATTTGCATCTATATTAGCAGAGAGACTCAAAAAGTAGTTAAATAGTTTTATCCACTCTGATCAAAATAGTTTTTTACCAAAGACACAAATTAAAGACAATATGAGAATTATTTTGAATACTTTGGAATATTATGAGGCCCATCCGGAAAAACAAATGGCTTTGATGTTTCTTGATGCACAGAAGGCTTTTGATAATGTGAATTGGCAATTTATGTTCTTACAATTGGAACAGATGAATTTTGGTAAGAAATTTATTCAAACTATACAATTGGTATATCCTAAACAAACAGCAAAGATAATGGTAAATGGAGAACTGACAAACTATTGAAATAAAGAGAGGTATGAGACAAGGTTGCCCACTATCACTGTTACTTTTTGTCCTAACATTAGAAGTTTTAAATAGAAAGATTAGAGAAGTAGAAGAAATAAAAGGAATTAAAAATTTTTTAAAAAACAATACAAGCTACAAGTGTTTGCAGATGATTTGGTTTTTATCCTTGAAGATCCACTAGAGACAGCACCCAAATTGTTAGAAAGAATAGAGGAATACGGAAAAGTAGCAGGTTTGAAAATAAGCAAAAACAAAACAAAGATTTTGACAAAGAACATGCCATTAAGACAAAAGGAAGAGTTGGCGGAAGCTTTGCAGATTCAAGTCACGAACAAGGTTAAATACTTGGGGATATACCTATCAGCTAGATGCAGCACTCTTAAGGAGGACAATTACACTAGACTAAAGCAACAAATTGTGACTGACATGATGAAATGGGAAAACCTACAACTATCAATGATAGGAAGAATTTCTACAATTAAAATGAACATTTTACCCAGAATCTTATACCTGTTTCAGACAATCCCAATCAGATTGGGCAAGGACTTTTTTGAAGATCTAAATAAAATAGTTTTGAAGTTTATTTGGCAAGGGAAAAAAGCAAGAATAAAACTCAAATTGCTACAAGATGCTAGAACAAGAGGAGGATTGGGTTTACCTAAGTTATATTATCAAGCAACAAACCTGATGTGGATTAAGGAGTGGATAACACTAAAAAAACTCTTGATTATTGAATGTAGAGGGTCATGATTTACTGCTGGGATGGCATGCTTTTTTATGGTATAAGGGAACTAAAGCACATGGTTAGTTTAGAAGACATTACGGTATATATGGGAGGCTTTGCTATTAAATTGGGAAAAGGTTAAAAAATTACACTACTTAAAAACTCCAGTCTGGATATCAACCGTTGAAGCATTTTCATATCCAACAATATATAAAAAGAAACAAACAGTTAGATATGTTGAAATACTGAATGCAGATGGTGAACTCAAATCTATCCAAGAGTTGAAACAAGAAGGAATAGAAATGAATTGGTATTCATATGCGCAGATACACTCTAGATATAATGAAGATAGAAAATCAAAAGGTCTTTACAACAAAATGACTGAGCTAGATAAAATTTTAACAGGTACTGATGAAAACGTAATTAAAAAACTATACGGATATTTATTAGAGGTTAAATTACAAGAGGAACAAGTTAAAGAAACCATGATAGCTTTGGGGGGGGGATTTTGGGCAGGGGATTGATTTAGAGAAATGGCAGAAATTGTGGTCTCAAAATTATAAAATGACAATGTGAACTGCATATAGAGAAACTTTGTATGTTTTACAGGTGACATATACCCCCAAGAATTGCAAGTATGTCCAAGAATAAATCGGAAAAGTGCTGGAAATGTCATCAGACACTGGGCTCATATTACCACATGTGGTGGACTTGTATTGAAGCCAAAAGATATTGGACTAAAATTCATATGTGGTTAGAGAAAATGATACACAAACACATAGCCCTTAAACCAGAGATTTTTTTATTTGCAAAAAATTGGAAAAATGAAACAATACCAAAACAGGAGGAAGTTATTTGAAATATAATGGAGTGTGCTGAAATGAGTAAATTGACATTTGAAATTAGAGAACAAGAAGACGAGCAATTTTATAAGATATGGGATTTGTTTTATCAGTGGCTGGGAAAAAAACCCTGGAAATGAAAAATGTTTTACTTATGTTTTAATTGAAGGAGATAAGTGATAATACAATTATGTTGTTAAATAGATTAATAATGATACAATGAAAGACTGACATATATATGAATTGAATAATTTAAAATATTTTGTTTTAAATGAAGGATAAGGATAATAATGAATCTATTTACATTTGATAGAGTATTGGTGATATTATGCATAACTCTAGTGTATATTATAAAGATATCTTGTTGATAAATAATTTTAATAAGGAAGTAATGAAAGATTGGTATATATATATATGAGATGAGTATTTAGAATATTTTGTTTAAAAATGAAGGAATAACATTTTTGTTTGAATGTATGATGTACAAGGACAACAATGAACATAAGCATATTCGATGGCTGATTGGCGAGATTATGTATAATTGAAAGTAGTGATGTATAAACATAAACAGTTGGTAATTTCTTTTACACTGTAAAAATATTCAGAATAAGATAAGTGATTACATAAAGGTATATTGTTATTAAACAGACAATCAAGAATGCAAGGGAATTAGGTTCGTTGAAAAGAAAGAAATATTAATCGTAATTGAATATATGTTGTACAATGCAAGTGAGGTATCTAGTTATATTAGCCGGAAAATCTGTGATTGTATATGTAATTGAAAATATGGATGCACAAACGCTTGTAACCAAATGACATGCTGTATGTAATGGATGAGAATTTTTTTTATGTTGTCTTTTATGTTTAAAAATTAAAAAAAAATCAAAACAAATTATAGGAGAAAGCATAAAAGGATAAATTTATTCTCATTTTTGCAGAAGCATTTTATCTTCATCTGGTTCCTCAGCAATTGAATCACAAATGGCTTTTAAAACTCTCTCAAATTTAGGAAACAGTTACTTAATCTTGAGAAGCTTGAGAAGTGGAAATACAGCCTATGTTTTTATTTCTTTTTTTCCATTTTTTTCTTTCTGCAGAACATCTGATGCTACAGCAGGCTTTGAAAAATGGTAGTGGGGAAGTAGGTATCTTTGCTATTCTTTTTGCAACATCATTTTGATGGTAAAATTAGGTGATTCCCCTTTAGCTTTCCACATGCTGAAGTAATAATTGGTGAAGATTCTAAATTTTTTGGATGTACTTTAAGCAGTGAAATAAATATGAATTGGTTCCACATTAGAATAAATAACTCATTGTAACCTATGTACCATATTTTTCGCACTATAAGATGCTCCAGACTATAAGATGCACCTAGCCTTTGGAGAGAAAAACAAGAAAAAAAATCTAGCACAAGTAGCTGATTGGCAGTTGGATCTGCCTCCTGGAATATTGCTGATCAGCTGTTCCAGGCTGCAGGGATCGCTACTGCCTATCACCGCCGACACCCATCGCCGCCTCCAAGCACCCCATTTTCGGCCTCCAGATGTCCTGTTTCCAGCCTCTGCGCATCTCATTTTCAGCCTCTGTGTGTCCTATTTCAGCCCGTTTTGGCTGAAACTACCACCTGGAAGGGGCACGAAAACGGGACGCAGGGAGGCTAAAAATGGGGCACATGGAGGCCAAAAATGGGGCATGCAGAGGCAGCGATGAGCAGCATTGATTGGTGGCAGTGATCCCTGCAGCCTGGAACAGCTGATCAGTGGTGTTCCAGGAGGGAGATTCAATCACCAATTGCCTGCTCGTGCTAAATCAGGCTGCGCTGAAGCTGACCAGGCTGTTTGCTGTTTATTACAAGGAGGCAAATTGCTGGGAGGCAGAGGCTGAAGGGTGGGGGCCGGCGGGTGAGTGGGGCTTTGGCAACATTCACTCTATAAGTTGCAGACATTTCCACCCACTTTGGGGGGGGGGAGTGCATCTTATAGACCAAAAAATACGGTATTTAAGCTGGATATGGGGTTTGCTTTTCTGTGTCACTCTCAGCAATGAACTTTCTGTTTCTCTTTCTTTCTGAAAAGGGCAACAGTTAACTAAATCTTAGGAAGAAATTCTATCGGATCACTCTATTTGTTTAGTGAGAAAATAAAACTTCAGGAAGCAGTTTAGTGCTTCCCATGTCTATTGCACTTGGTCTCCTTGGAAAAAGGAAGAGTTAAACTATTTATGAAAAGAACTATTTTAAATTCCTTCTAAGTAATTTCTATCACTAGGGCCTTTGTCCTGAAATGTAGTGTTGCCAAGAATGAGAGTAATTTATGAAGGCCTGCTATTAACTAGGTCATTAATATTATATCAGTGTGGAAATCTGGAGCATTTTAGGTATTTCTCTTGACCACTTGATCCTCACTCAAATGAAAGAAAGTTCTATGGAAGTGTTTGCTTGAGTGCATTTAATATTTTCCAAGTAACTTGGAGAAAAGTACTTTCGGTGTCTTTAATGGGAGTTTATCTATAAACATTACCTATGATGTCTTACAGTTTCAACCACTATTAAAGATACACTTATACGCCTAGCTTCTAAGTCTGGCAAGTCAAATGTGTACCCTTCTACCTAGAAGGAAGCAAAACACCGAGCAGATAGCCTTCTCACATTAATGAAATAATGAAACAAGCAAGAGTGGGGCTGTTAATTATTCATAAACATGATGAGAAAAGCTGCATAACTGAATAATTTCAATTTGAGAGTCATCATATTTCATTAGAACTGCCCAGGCACTGGAAGATATCCCAAACAGTGTGATAAAATAAGTATGGACTACACATTCCCTTCAGTGCTTAGTACTCTAGAAATTATTTCTGAAATGAAGTGATCCATGCACACACACAAAATGGACATTTGTATATATGAAAAGCAGGTTGACTAATAAAAGAATATTATTATCACTATTTCCAGGCTATAAACCTGATTAAATTTGAAAATAAATTAATTTGAGTGATTTAAACAAATTGCTACTCCTGTGATCTTATTTGAACGATGGGTCAAAGGATTAATATATTAGCTATCACATTCACATGTACAACTTTAATTTAAAAAAGAACCCAGAAGACTTGATATATAGAAGTAAAAAATGTTTATAATATTTTACACATCATCTTACGGATCTTTAATCAACATTTGGTAACAAATAATACCAACAACAGAAATGGAATATCTGCAAAGTAATATCTCCTTTCTATATTCTAATTAAATTTTCCAATGATTACACTCTGAATTAATTATCCATTAATGCTTGCCAGGAGGATTGATGAAATATTGTTAAGAGTTTAGTTCTCACCATATAGAAGTCTTATATATGAAACCTTTGAAAGTCTGCTTTGAATGGGGAGAGCTTTTCCCATTTTCCACTAATGATTTAATAGCAAAGGATTGAAGGATAATAGCTGATATTACTATTTATAAAATAAAATAAGGAACTGTAACTCATTTCCCTTGTTAGTAAGCTTAATAAAGGAACTGAATAAAATACTGCAGAAACAGTATCAGATATAGTAGCAAATATTTTGGACCAGAAGTCTAAGATAATTGGGAGGCTCCACCAAATAATGAATCATTAAGCTGGTAGAGTAGAATTTATGCTTTTAGTCTCACTGGAATAAAATGGTACATATAAACAATTTTTACTGCTGCCTCTTTTAATTTTGCAGATGTCTTTAAAAGTTCGGCAGCCCATATTTCATCCCAACTTGTATATTGAGTAATTAAATTGAAGTGACATTCCCAGAGTATTTTTAGTGTTTTAGTCTTCTTCATGTGCAAAATATCTGGAGTTTTTATGAAGGTTGAGTTGACTGATGAGCTAATGTTTAGCCTTTCAAAACAGTGAGTCATCTCTTTTACAGAAATATCTTTATGACCCATAGCCAGAACATCCAAATATCTTCCAGTCTGTTTGTTCTTTCTTCAGAACTTGCAGGTTTCCCTCCTACAAATACATTTCTGAATTAATTTCTGAATTTCTGAATTCCTTTAGACTCATAAGACATACTTGAAGCATGGTTGTTCAAAGATTAGAGAGGATATGGATGAATCTGGTTAGCTTTCAAAGGCTTCCAAATTTCAATCTTCAAGAAAAATACTGTCTAATTGGAAGACTATAAGTACAGTGGAACCTCAGGTCACGAACACTTCCAACCACAACCAAATCAGGTGCTGACCAAAAAGTCTGCTAAATGTTTTACTGTGGTTGCGAACACATCCTTGAGTGGCGATCGAACACAGCTGCGACTATTTTCCCTGCCACCCCCTTTTCGGGGGGGTCATGCATACTCAGTCAGCCTCACTTCCAGTCACAACCAAATTGGGTTGCAACCGAAGTCCTGAAACGGTTTACTGTCGTGACCAGAGGCTCCACTGTATGTAAGAAAGAATGACTATAATGGTAGGCTTAGAACCTTATGTTCCTTATGTTAATATATCAAACCCTGTGTTTTTTCCAATAATTATCTAAGGTGAGCTGTCTACTGATTATTAGATGAGATGGCTGGAGGAACATTCTACACATGTGTAGTTTGAATAGTACTATACAACAATAACTGAGGCAACCTGCATTTGCCACCAGTTAACCTAGAACTGTAGAATTAAAAGATAATGTTCAGGAAGCTATTAAAGATCTGGCTATTCTCCCAGGCTTTGGGGCAAAGCAAAAGTTGAGTCACTGGTAGATTGGGGTCTGGTGGGATGTTGATTATGTGATGTTTTAGGACTATTCATTTTCTTTCCCCCCCTCTTTTTTACTTTTAATTGTAAGCTGCCCAGAGTCATTGGGAGGTGTATGGCATATAAGTTGTATGTATATTACACTGTATTTATGTGTAAATAAATAGATTGTGGAAGAAACTATGGGGATCATCTAGTCTAACCTTCTGCAATATGCAGGAAAGCCAATTAAGGTAATAGCCTGGAATATGATGGATTCTCTTACATGGCCTCACCTTGAAATTCACTATTTACCTTTATCTTTGATATACTGTAACCCCATGTTTTCTAGTCTAAGGTCATTTTAACAGTGAACCTTAAGAAAAAGCCTTAAAGACTGAAATTAATTGCCTTTTAAAATCAGCAACATATTAATTCTATGCTTCTGCACATATCACAGATACACTTACATGCACTCCTTCTGAACACTATTTTTTTAAAAACTAAGGATAAAACAAAAGATACTGTTTATTTAGAATTAAATTTGCACCACATGCTGCCCTCTTGTGGAAAACAAGGATAGAAATAATATAGATTATTGCATAGCATGTCAAGAAATCAGTCAATAATTTATGAACAGGAGTGTGGGGAAAAAAAGAACAAAGTTACATACAGCATTGACAAATTAATTAAAGAAGCTATGGAATAATGTGATTTGTCTTACTTTTTTTTTTACTGCACATCATAACATAATCCTATCCCAGCCATACAAATGTACTGTATTTTCTTTATTTAAATTATATTTTTAAAGGTAATTTTTAAACATAAGCTTAACATATTTAAATGTCATATAAAAATACTTATCATTGCCTACATACATGAATAAGAGAATTATAATTTCCCCGCATCCCTGACACACAGTTTTTATTCATTTTGCATTGGAATGTCTGAGAACATAAATATTCACTTTTCCTCCAGGGTAACTCAAATAAATGATAAATATTGAATTGGCTACCAGAATCTTGAGAAATAATGGATTCTGTATTAAAAAAAAGTTTATTTTCACTTTAAAATCCACTTGAAAGTCTATTGTACTATTTCTTTTTAATGAAAAAGCACAAGACTCACATCATTCTTTGGTTTGGTTTGAAATTACACTTTGAAAACCATTCCTTTCTCATATCACAGCAACATTTAAGCTTGTGCTGCCTTCTTCATCTTTGAAATTCCAAGGTAAACTGATTGGATATTTCCAAAATGGTGGATCCACTCTTTTAAACTGCTGCCATCATGAAATGTCAAAAATTGCTTTTCAAGAATATCCACTTAATCATGATTAGTCATCCTTGCATCACTTTCAAGACAATTGGGCAACTTTTCTAAAACAGACAGTCACCAGTGGAAAATGAGAAAAAAGGGGAAAAAACCTCATGAAATGAAATAATTATATATTTAATTTAAAATATACATGTTGTATACAATTGGCTCATCAGTTTCCTCCAGACTCCCCTATGAAAAGAATATAAAACAAGCCTGTACAGTTAAGAACTCAAAGTTTTTTTAAAAAAAAATGTAATATACATTATTTGTAAGGTCTCAAAAATCTGGAGACCTTAGAGCGCAACAGTCGAATGAAAGATCTTGGAAACATTTCCCTAGATTCTTGTGCTGTATACTTAAAGTAATTCTGTGGGTGGGCCAAGACATCAAACAACGCCTTTATCAGCTTCTTATCCTGAAAGAATAAGTTCAATATTTTTAATCATATGATGTTGACTTGAAGAAAACAAAAGTGTAGCATCTAATATAGTAACTATTAAAAACTAAAGTCAGAAAAGGTGATGCACTATTATTTTTATTTATGTCAGACTTAGATCCTGCCTTTTGTTGAGAAGTTCAAGGCAGTGTAGATGGTATTGTCTCTATTTTTAAAAAACCAACTATCCTAAGAAATAGGTTGAGCTGTGTTGGTGTGTGTGCATGAATCAGAGAGAGACAAACTCAGTGAACCTCTACACTATGGTTGATGTATTTCCTGATGGATATTACAATCTCTGAAACCCAGTATCATGCAAGAACTCTTGTATTCGCACTCTTGTATAAAACATAGGGCTATTTTAGCAATGTTAAGATCAACATTTTCTATTGTCTTTACCACTTCATAAGCTGGAAATAATATTTTTTTTACTTTCAAATTTTCTACCCCCTCCTTAACTATATACAGATAGTCCTCGACTTACAAGTTCATTTAGTGGCCATTCAAAGTTACAACAGCAGTGAAAAAAGTGACATGACCATTTTTCACACATACAACCGTTGTAGCATCCTCATGAGCACATAATCAAAATTCAAACATTTGGTACTTACATGTATTTATGATGTTTGCAGTGTCAAAGGCAGGGGTGAAATGCTACCGGTTCAGACCAGCTCACCTGAACCAGTAGTAATAAAATGCTACCGGTTCAGGCGAACTGGTATTTCCGACGATCAGCTGTGATCACAATTTATATTAGCTAGAAATCAGGTTTTCCTGCTTTGTAGCTAATCTAAATCATGTGGCTTAGCGGAGCCCCCCCAGCTGTTCTACTTACCTTTGCAGGTGCTCTCGGTAGCAGACTCCACCCACCTGCCCAGACATCATCACGTCCGCTTTTGATGCTCTGCTCATGCGCGTGCTCACATTTGCAAACCACTAGCGAATGTAAGTAGATTTCACCCCTGGTCCAAGGCTTATGTGATCCCCTTTTGGGGTTTTCTGACAAGCAAAGTCAATGGATTCACTTAATCCATTCACTTAACAACCACTTAGCTATGGAAATGTTGGGCTACAACTCAATTGTAGTTTTAAGTCGAGGACTACCTGTATAGTCTCAGGGCACATGAATAAAGAAACCACTTTTGTTTTTTTGCTTCAAATAATAATGTACTTTTAATCAGCACTGCCTCAAGTAGCTATTCAAGAGTTCCAGAGTTGCAAGGCAATATTTGTATAATATATAATAATAATAATAATAATAATAATAATAATAATAATAATAATCCAATCATTGACAAATACAGTCCAAGTATTCAGCACCGATATTTCAATGCAGTTTGGCATGGAAAAATGCGCCACTGTATCCATAAAAAGGGGCAAAATCACTGCATCTGAGGGAGTTGAAATGCCCAATGGCCAACTAATTAAATGCAAAGAAAATGAAGCCTACAAATACTTAGGCATTCTGCAGTTGGATAACATCAAGCATGGAGAAGTAAAAACTATTGTCAGATGAGAGTACACCAACAGAGTTAGGAAAATTTTGAAATCTAAATTGAATGGTGGAAATACAATCAAAGCCATAAATACCTGGGCAATACCAGTTATAAGATACACAGCTGGCATAGTTAACTGGACACAGCTGATTTGGACCTTTTGGACCGAAAAACCAGGAAACTAATGACAATGCACTACAGTTTACATCCACGTGGTGATACTGATAGACTATATCTGCCCCGAAAATCAGGTGGCAGAGGATTATTACAAGTGAAGCAAACAGTTGAAGAAGAAAAACATGCACTGGCTGATTATTTAAAAGAAACTCAAGAACATCTATTAATCGAAGTAAAGAACAAAAATCTACTGAAGGCCCAACAGACAAAACAAGAATACAGAAAAGATGTGATAAAGTCAAGAATGGAGAGTTGGCAGAACAAAGCACTGCATGGTCAATTTCTGGAAAAAATAAAAGATAAAGTGGACAGTGAACAAACTTGGTTATGGTTAAAAACAGGTACATTAAAGAAAGAAACAGAGTCACTAATCCTGGCTGCGCAAGAACAAGCTATCCGCACAAATGCCATTAAGGCCAAAATCGAAAAATCCTCTGATGATGCCAAATGCAGACTTTGCAAAGAAGCTGACGAAACTGTTGATCACATACTCAGCTGCTGTAAAAAAATCGCGCAGACTGATTATAAATTGCGGCACAATTCAGTAGCACAAATGATCCATTGGAATTTGTGCAAAAATTATAATATCAAAACAGCAAAAAACTGGTGGGAACATCAGCCTGAAAAAGTCACCGAAAATCAGATGGTCAAGATCTTGTGGGATTTCCGTATACAAACCGACAAAATACTGGCGCATAATACACCAGACATCACACTGGTTGAGAAAAATAAGGTCACAATCATAGACATCGCAATACCAGGTGATAGCAGGGTCGCCGAGAAGGAACATGAAAAAATCACGAAATACCAGGATTTAAAAATCGAAATTCAACGACTATGGCACAAACCAGCAGTGGTAATTCCAGTGGTAATTGGCACACTGGGTGCTATTCCAAAAGCACTGGAATTACATTTAAAACAGTTAAAAATTGACAAAATCACCATCAGTCAAATGCAAAAAGCCGCACTGCTTGGATCTGCACGCATATTACGAAAATACGTTACGACGTCCTAGGCCCCTGGGTGGGGCCCGACTAGTAACCAATGCCAAATCCGGCGAAACAACTGGCCGCTGTGATACAATTGTATAATAATAATAATAATAATAATAATAATAATAATAATAATAATAATAATAATAATAATAATAGCAGATAGCTCTTCTTTTTAGGAAGATATACCTACTTTCCTAAGTTGATACCCACTTCCCTCTGTCACAATAATTTATTAATGCATTGCCGACTCATTGCACTTCACATGAGTAACAGCATAAATCTTTTAACTATGAAAAAGCTTAATTCATATTTTCTTTCAGGCAAGGTTAGAAATAAGATTACCTTAAGGATCTCTTGGTGATTTTCTGATGCATAAAGTCTACCATCTCGGACTATATCTTCTATTAGTTCTTGATAATCCTCTATTCAGAACACACAAAGCAACATTAATCTTGCTTATCGTATTTGTTAGAGTCTCAAAAATATTCCATTTAGGTAAAAATGATAATTTACATTTAAATACCTAAAGCAATTTAAAAGCATCCGAGGGTTGTTATGGATTTTTTTTTGTAATGTACAACCAATTTAGAGGCTTACTTCCATAATTTGAAGATTTAATATATTCCAAATTAATTTCAATAAGAGAACTATATAAAAAAGACAGAAACAAAGTTTTCCATAGTAAATGTTTGATACTACTATGTTCAAATCATGAGTATTCTTACAAACTCTACTTTGTATAACATTTCAAAACCTTTTTTACTTAAGGAAAAAACACACTTATTGCATTAAAAATATCCACCATCAACATTCTTATGCCCCTTTGTCTGTGTGTAATAAAACCATTACTCAACATCATTTGCTTTTTTTATAGCAAGCATGTGAGTTCCAGAAATGGGCTTTCATTATGGGAATTATATCAAGCTCAGTTGCAAAATTCTGGAACAAATGCAGTTTCCGAAAACAGAGATCAGAAAGTTACCACTGATTACAGAAAAGACAAATTTAGCTCTTTAAAAGAAACACATGTCAGGCATTTGGAGTTCATCATGCCCAAGCCAAATTTATTTGGTGGTGGTGGTTACCCTGAGGGTAGTTCCTGTTTAACTTGGAATAATGGCCAGAGATCACATGGAGAGAAAGCTGCTAATTCTCTTTGCTTCTGCCTGAAATATTGATTAGTCCCAAATTCAACTTCAAAGCAGAAAGTGTGAAACCACTGGAACGGTTATGAGAAAAGTCATTTCCCAGTGCAGAATGAAAACATCTGATAGTTCTTCTTAAATCTAAAAATATAATCTGAGCTATAATAGAGTAATCAAGGAACAAAGAAGTCACAATATCACACAGAACATATCTTGTAAAAAATGTATTACATAAAATACAAAAACCAATAAAAAATTCAGAACCGTTTCTGAAAACAGCTACAATATCTGCCTTACTCTCATGGCCCTAAATACCATAATAATTTCTCTGATCAGGTACAGTAAACCCTACATCATTTTGTGTAGAAAGGATGTATCCTGGCATGGCTGACTATTAAGACGTGGCATGATGTTAGAAAACCATCTGTCAAGTCAAACACATTTTTTTCATAAAAGTTCTTTATTAAAGTCTTAAGCTGCAAAATGCAATTACTGCTGTTTCCTAGCCAGAAATTCTAACTGTATTCTCAGATAAACAAAATATATTTCCCCCAAATAAAGGAAACTATACAGTATATCTATATTCCAGGTTAACCTCTGCCAAGATTGGCTTTCAATCATAAAGGTCGATGAACAGTTCAAGCATCAGGTAACACAACGATTGCTAATATTTTCTAAACTATTTACCTTATGATTGGATTCATATATTGCCCAGCCATGATTAATTCAACCATGGGTTTGCAGATTTACCCATAAGCTACAATTTACAATCCCACAGTGACTGGATTCACAATATATAGTAGACCAAATCAACAAATTGCTTATGATTTAGCATGATCTGTGAGTACAGCAAGCAACAGTTTCACGTATTGGAAAGTTCAGGTGTTAAATAACTGCTCACTACCTATTCATCTTCTTGAGATCTTCTCTTTCTAACTTCTTCAATTATGGAAGTGCAGAAATATAAGTAACAAAAATAAAATGCCCACATTTAAATTTTCTTGAGTTTTAACAGTGGCTTACCATCATAGGTTACATAAGGGACCTGGAATCCTTTTGCACTATTGCCTTCATTTGATTTGAACTGGATCCATAGCTTTTTGGACCTGGAAGTGAAAGCTATAGGGCGTTCATAGGTTTGGCAGGTTTCATATGTGGTCACAGAATTGGAGGAAGCTACCAAACAAAATGTGCAAAGTAGATATTAGACTTCTATTTATTTCCCATAAGGTCCTACTATTACCCCAATACTAGTTTTCCCCGAAGATCTCATTCAATTAGCCTGTTACCAAAGTTTCTTTTAGTGAAAAACGGAAGATGACTGCTATCCATAATCAATATGTTTATCTACTGAACTCTCCTTTAGTAAAGTGTTTTCCTAATGAAAACATGCCATCAACTGAAAATTCTGGGACAATAATCAAAGTACAGTTATATGGTGCCAGAATAGTAGAGGCTGTTATTTCAGAGGAGTTTGTTTTTCAATTTCATTGTAATATATTCAACTTTCATAACTGTTGCTCTCAACATAGTATGAAAGAAAGTTGGTGCTTTTTACTGTCAAACTCTTCTCAATGTTTCCAAAATAAGAGTTCTGTAGTCTGCTGTGGGGAAAATTTTAGAAAAGAATCTGCAAAAATTTAAAAATCATGTTTCACAACACATTACTATGCTGATGAGTACCTACGCAGTTATACCTTGATAATATCATTGGCCATTAAATTTACTGATGTTCTTACTACCAAAACAAGCCAACAAAACACTGATTTTCAATATCCAACATACTGATCTCCTTTATGTTGACCCTTTTGTTCAGTAGGCAATGTCTTAAACTGTAAAAGGAGCTTTTCCCACCTACAAGGGACTCATATCATTTGTACATCTTTTTTTCATGAAAAGGATTACTTATATAACTATGCGGAGGCTGATCTAATCTGAAGACATCAGCCCAAGGAAAATAAAACAACAGAATTTCAAGATTTGGGGTGGATTCATCTAAGTCAACAAATGTCAAATTTGGGGCATCACGTCGCCATCAGGTGACGCATTGTGACATTTTTTCCCTTCACAGAGCTAGGGTGGACGTGGCCTGTGCATGATGCATCTGGCCTGTGTACCACCAGTTTGACACCCCTAACCTAAGCATTAGTATAACCAGGTCTATAGTCAAAGCTTATCTCTTTTATGTCACTTTAAAAAGAGCTACACCTGACACAGAAATCTAGCGAAACAAAATCTACTTCATTTAACTTACAACTTTTTCTCATCACCAAGTAGTCTCCACATTCATCTTCTATTGGTAAAAATATTTCAGGAACCACAATCAAAATGCGGCGCTTAGGAGGTGGATTTATAGTCCAAGTACACTCAGTGTTTGCAGGATAATTTCCAGGGTAGTTTGGGGACTCAATGTATCCAGTAAACTCTCCAAGCTCACCCCCACAATGTCTGTCTGAAAAAAAGAAAGAGGAATCTATTATCTATATTATGGCCTATGCAAAATAAAAGGGGTGGGGAGTAGTGATGGAATGAAGATAACCAATGCTACCAAACTCATCAAACTCTCTAAATCAAACTTTAGCTTCAATATAGAAATCAGTCATATGGTTTCATAAACAACTGTTAATATACAACTGCTTGCAATGATTCAGAATGAAGTATGTTCATACATCACCCTATTTGTGGACCTGGCATCTTCCAAGTTTGACAATGATTAACACACACAGTCCTTCCACATGACTATTTTACTGCACTTGACTACCCAATTGACACAATGGATTATGTCAATGACATTATGGTAGCCATATTCATAGCTTCCATAACTATTCTGATATTCATGTCACCATGTTCTATCTCCTCACAACAAGGGAAAAAATATCAAAGCTTGCCGATAATTTCAACCAAACTATGATTGTCTTTAGTGCCTCCAAGCTGACCAAATATTGCAACCAATCCACAGGGCCCTTACTCATTACACAGTTTGTCTAGATACATTGCTTAGAATGGCAAAGAAAACCCATTTTCCATCACAAACACAAAAATAGCTAGCTAATGGTCTCCTTCTTCTGATCTTTTCCATGATTCACCTACACTCTCCATTTGTGGAGGGTGAGGAGAAACCGTTACATGGCTTAGTTAAACGGTGACAGTACTGAGTATTATTACAACTGATATAGTTGAGGACCTGCAAATAAACTGGGTAAAAATGAAGCCGTTAGATACCCTGGATCTCTGAGGCACATGATCATCAGTACTTTCAGTACATTGATCATAGACTTGTTCAGGTTGCTAGGTGGGATTAGGTTTTGAGGCACTGCTCCTTTATGGCTATATACAGAAGATAACACTGACAACATTTTGCTGCTGACTGATGACAGCTCTCCAAGATAGACCAGATTAGGAAACTGAATGTATGCAGACCAATTATAGGTTTACAGTAATAGAATCTTGCAAGTCTGAATGTTCTTCCCTCCTTCCTCCCTTTATTAGGCAATGCTTTCTCAGGTTATTGTTATGTTCTGATCTCAGATTTATATGAGTTTTGTCTTGGTAGCAGCACTTCCTCTTGTCCCTCAAAACCATTCCTTACACTTACAAGTGTAAGGCATTGGGGGAATGTCTTTAGCACCCTGGTGATGCCAATCTCTGATGCTCCTTACTTCTTAACTCCAAAGAATAACTGGTTCTGTTGAATATTCCCTAATTCAGTAACAGACTGGAGTGTGTGGTAGGAACAAGCTAAAATGAAATCCAGACTTTGCAATATTAATTCTATACCATTGATTCCACATGGATTCTCAGTGGTTTACATATATCAATAAAATCATGCAACCACAAACAACCCACATTCCCATTAAGCCTATAATAAATCTCTCTCATAACAACCGGTCCTGGCAACATTGGACACCATATGTTCTTTCAAACATTCCATTTTAACCATCTTTTCAAAAGTTATTGGGAAATATATCTTTTGAGTCTTCATGGAAGGCTGCATAAGTATGGATGGCATGGTAAAAAATAAAGTTTCTCCAAGCTTTCCTTCCCAGAGTTCATAGAGGGAACCAACAACATTCCTAATCTAGACATGCTCATTGGATGGATGGGTACATTTCACTTAAATTATCAAAATGTCAAACTATTGTAGTATTTTAAAGATAATGACTAGCACTTTGAATTGTACTCAGATGTCAACCAAACCACACCTACAATTCAGTTGGTCTTCACTTTTAAAGGGCAAAAGATTATACAACTTGCCTATCTAAGGAACTTTTATTATGAATGTGTCCAGCTATAAATATCTATAGAAGATGCCCTTTGCAAGTAGCTGTTGCTATCATAGGCCAATTTTTCTGAGGTGCCTTTTCTTGTATTGTTCTTCAATTAAGGAGCACACTTTCTTTGAAACTGATCTTGGGGCCTTTTAAGTTCAGTATTGGGAAGAATACTAAAGAATAATCTTTTTTGTTAAGTTTTTGTTATGTTATTATGTATCAATGTGTCAATATTAGTGAATTTAAACTTACGTCCAATTTATGTTTTTGTTTTAATTTTGTTAACTGCCTTTATCTAGAATAGAAAGATGGGGTGTATATGAAATGAAATGGCTGGGAGATGGCTGGGATACACTAGCTTCCTACTATATAGGAATATAGACTGCTATATGCTGTTGGCAGTGAGTAGAAGAATCTTAGAAAGCAAAGCCTTAGGTCCAGTTACAGAATTATGAGTAGAAACCTTGATGAAACTTTTGGCAACTGTTATACTTTCCACTTATATGAGTTGCATTGAGACTGATACCAAAGAAAATAACCAGGTCAAATACGCTGTATGCCAAGCGGAAGCAGAATCCAACATACTAAAGAAAGCCTTTGAAACACAGTGTGAGTTTTTATGAGTTTCATTTTATGAGTTAGTGAGTAAGAGTGAAAGGCAGTGATATCTAGAAGCATTATTGAAGACTCTTACACTTAATTGAAGCAGTAAGAAGAGCAGCTATACTTTTTAGAGAATACATTTATACTGAAACTGAATCTAGTTGCTCTGGTATTAGCCTGCCTTTGACTCCTTGGCAGAATGTAAGCTGCAACTCCCCCAAGGAAAGAAATCTCATGTGATTTGCTATATTTAGAAATGTTACCACAGCAACTCAAGAAGGAACTATGGCATAGGATTCTCCAACGATGTGGGGAAAAAAGCCAATTGGACTGAATATAAGCAGGGCAAGTTGTACTGATCTCCTCGATTCTAAAATTTACTATTCTTACTTAGCACTAATCTTCACCTTTGCAATGCAATATGTTTGTCGATCCATCATAATCAGTAGTTGTGTTTCCAGGACATGAAATACAGTACTTTTGTCCAAACTCAGGTTGATATGTTCCATTTGGGCAGCGGATACAACGATGCGTAGTTGTATTGTAAAAGTGTCCAGGTGAGCACTGCACTATAAATGAGAATAAGAAAGCAGCTTGGACTAATATTTTGAAAAATTACACAAACATAATAACCTAAATTCACCTTAAATTCATTCATTTAACAACTATTTTTCTTAAAATAAATTTATAGAAATTAACATGCTTATAACCCTGTATAAATAAAAGCTTGTATGAATTGGTGTATTATTTACAAAGCATAGTTTTCAAATATGTTTACTGCATAATAGACACATATAACATTTATAACCCAATATGGCATATAGGTGAAAAATATATTCAACTTTCTGTAGAAACAAAAACCACTACAGGAAGCTAGCTATTTGAAATGGTGCTAGGGTTATGTTTGCCTTGCTTGATTGGAAGATACACATTATTTTTAACCTATTTTTGGTCTAATCAGTGGTGTTTTAACCATTAAGCAGACTACGCATGTACTTAGGGCACCAGGTCCAAGGGGGCACCGCAAAGTTGAGAAAGAAAGAAAAAAAATGGAGATTTGTACAGTGTGTACAAAGGAGGGGGGGGGCACCAAGATTTGTCAGTGCTTAGGGCACCAGTGAGCCTTAATCCACCACTGGGTCCAATGTATGATATTTCTTACATTATGATACGACTTATATTCTGGATGGTGAAAAGTATTCCTATAGGTAGTAAATCATTATTCATCCCAGCTGGGGAAGGAGAGATTCTTTCCAGGGAGAGATGAAAAATTGGCACTGAAATAAATGATGGCTTATGTTTTGAAGTCTTGTCATTCTTACCTTTAGTCTCACAATCCTGAAACATTGTTGCACTAGTAATTTTTGTCATCAGACCACCTCCACATGTAAAACAAGATGTTCGACCTGGTTCAGGCTGGTATGTCCCAGAAGGGCATGAAAGACAGGGCTTAAATCCGTCGGCTGAATATTCACCTGGGGAACACTGCCCTGGAGAGTAGGAAGAAGGGTAGCAGAGTGGATATAAAAATCTGAAGCAAAGTGAGTTTTTAATGATGCCTACATGCAAGCTTAGAATCAAATGTTAAACTTTTAATATTTGTTAAAACAAAACCCAGCAGAAAACAGTTCTATTTCTCAGCTCTCAGTTCTATCACTTACATGTAACTTGATTCAGAGAAGGCTGCCTATTTCTGCAGTAAGAGAACAGTAGCTTCCATTGTATATATTATCAGCCTCTCTTTCTGATAATAGGTTTTTAACAGGCTTGGTTTTTTAGTAGAAAATTAGCAATAGCACTTAAGACATATACCACTTCATGGTGCTTTTACAGCCTCTCTAAGTGGTTTACAGAGTCAGCATATTGCCCACAACAATCTGGGTCCTCATTTTACCAACCTCAGAAGGATGGAAGCCTGAGTCAATCTTGTGCTGGTCAGGATCAAACTGCTGGCAATCGGCAGAGTTAGCCTGCAATACTGCATTCTAACCACTGCGCCATGAGGACTCTTGTATTCAAATGTAATGCACTAAACTAAACTATTACTAATTAAGAATTGGCTCTGAAGTTCACTAAGTGCTGAAGAATCATTATGTTTGTTAAAAATTCATATTTGATATTGCAGCAAAATAGGATTTACTGCCTTTGTGCAAATACCATGGATTAACTTTTTCCAAATTGTGGCTATAGCAAGAAGTGTCCTGCCTTCAGTTGCTTCCTCTCCTGCCCCGCTGTTTGCAAAAGAAAAAGCTTATATTCAAATTAGCGGACTTATAAATATCCATCTTAATAGCTTGAAAGAGAGAAAGAATTCTTGCACGTAGTGTAGATAATATAGTACTGTAATGTGTTATCTAATCAGCAAGATTAAGAAACAATTTTTTAAAGTTAAATTGCAAACAAATAGCATAATTTAGTAATTGTGTTTTGGCTCAAACAATTTTTCATTCCAACCTTTTATGCGTTGTCTTCCTTCATCTGTCTTAAAGTTTACCATTCAGAAAAACAAAAAAAGTGTGCAAAATAGGATCTCAACCCACTGTTTAAATATATGTTTGGGTCTACACTTTGACACAAATTAAATATTGTGGGAGTTGTAATCTCAACACATCTGGAGGAGGCAAGGTCAGGAAAAGCTGCCAGAGGCATAACAGCTTTAATTTTCAATGGTTCTCCCTACTAGTTATCTATGTAAAAATACTATATCAAGTTTTTTTTTAAGAGAAAAGGAATTATAAATTTTCATGCACCTCCCAATATTCTACCCTATTTCATCTCTATTTTATGAATAAGCCCCTTTAGTCTATATGCTGAATGAACAGATAATAAAGAAAGGGAGGGTTATCCTTTGTTTGAATATATTTTAACAATGCCTGGTTCTGCTTATCTTATCTTGAAAATCTTATCTTGAAAACCCATTCACTTTCAGTTCAGTTTAAGAACATATATGCAAGACAGAAATGATAGTGAAACTGTACTAAAATGTTTTCATAACAAATACAAATGCAGGCCATATGGTAAACAGATGATGTAGAACAGGGGTATCAAACTCACGGTGTCAGGGTGGTGTCACATGACGTATTAGGACTTTCCTTCCTCCTGGATGGGGATGGGGTCAGCACGTGACACATCCGGTCCACAAGCCACAAGTTTGACACCTCTGATGTACCGTGTTTCCCCAAAAATAAGACAGGGTCTTATTTTCTTTTTATCCTCCAAAATAAGTGGTTCATCTTATTTTTGGGGAGGTCTTACTATTTTTGAGGTGCAGAAGGCAGTGAGCATGGTCACCTCGTGGCTGCTGCTGTGTTACAATTTTTGGGGAGGGCTTATTTTAGTGCATGCAGTCAAAAGTCTGATTGGGCTTATTATCCGGGGAAGTCTTATTTTCAGGGAAACAGTGTAGAAGTACAGTAATTACATCCAATTTGTATCCCTGGTCTTTAATATCTCTGCTTGTGAACTGTTTTGATGTTCATATACTATAAAAACAGAACTAATCTGCTAGAACTGATTATATTCATGTTGCCTATAGATTCTCCATGTAAATGTGAGTGATGCATCTCCCAAATTTGCAGTATGCAGATTGCAAAGACAAAAGAAGTGATTAAACTGCTTTGTTAGACAATGGATTACTGCTGCAATTGTTTGGCTATACTGTGGAGTTCTTAACTTTTAAAGAGAGGTTAAATCTGTTACCTTGTGGTTTACAGCTTCAATAAATCACTTCACCAAATGGCTGTTTTCGTTAAGAGGAGCTAAATTGGCCTTGGCTTCATTTCAGGTTATTTAAGTTCACAGAAGAAGAAGAAAGGCACTAAATGCTCTTGATCAGGGATGAGGAATTTTGTTTACAGCTAATGAACTGTGTTTAATAGGGAAAACGGCTTTGGCTTATGAATAAAGCAGCAGAAGGAACCATATGCACTCATTGCAGCAACGGAGGAAGAAAATGACATGGTAGACACTGAGTCATTAGTCATGACATGAGGGACATGAAGAAACCATTTCTTTCCCAATACTTTCTCTTTAGAGCTTGGAAGAAATTAAGGTATTATATGCAAATTAAATTATTTTCCCTAGATAGTGATATAAGAGGATATACCACTTTCCTTTACCAACAGGCCAACATAACTGCAAAGATTAGCTACACCAGTTACCAGTTTGTGGTATCAAACAACACATCATCCACACTTCTTGATTGAAAACTGATAGTTTAAATGGAGAATATGGGTATTTTACAAAATGTTCTATGTTGGTATTATATTGCACACAATGCAGGACTTGTAAATGGGAAGTGTAAAATTCACAGTAAAATCAAACAAACCTATTTTTTTCTGTACTAGAAAAAAAATAGAGAATGGGTTGTACTGTGGGTCAAAATCTAAGGCAAACTATTTGATCAGAAATATCAAGGGGTGGAATATTTAGGGGTCTCGTATTAAGAATGCAATAGCACTTAGACTTATGTACTATTTCATAGTGCTGTTGCATCCCTCTCTAAGGGGCTTACAGAGTCAGCATGTTGCCCCCAACAATCTGGGGCCTCATTTTACCCACCTCGGAAGGATGGAAGGCTGAGTCAGCCTTATGCAGATGCAGATAGAGAATTGCAGTTCTATTCCATATTAAATATACTCCATATTAAAAGATCTCTTTCATCAAATAAATTTAGTATGCCGGGAAAAGGGAATAGCATGTTAAAATGCAATATATTACTGCAATGAAGATAAATCATTAAGAACAAAGATTGAAGGAAGGTATATTAGATCTTTGGAGCTCTATTTTTCCATCAAGACTTATCTAGAACATGTGCTTCAAACGTTATATAGAACCGATGCTACTTATATCCAGTAGCATTAAATATTTTCATTATATAATGAAAAGAAAGAGCTGGTTGCAAATATTATGTATCCCTTTTTCAGTAATGAAGCATTGTCAGCTACCTAAAAAAAAATTCTATGTATCCATTTGCTTATTAAGGAAAATAACTCATCAAATAAAAAGGATCAAAGCTCTAGAAAGGGTAGGAAAGGAAAATGCACAGATTCACTTCCACCTATGGCTAGGAACAGATCCTGTATGAATATCTGGACAGTGCTGCCTGTCAGAGTAAGTAATATTAGACTAAATGAATTGAGTGAATATTAGACTAAATAAACTAATGAAAATTAGACTAAATGATACCTTTATAGCATATCTACATTTCCCACATCTAGAGTGTTTTCTAGAAGTAAAACAACTGTATTAAAAAATATTTTGTCCAGAATCATCCTGTACTTTTGTAATTCCAATACTTTCCCCCCTCTTGCATGACATATTATATCCACAGAAATTGCTTTAAAGTATAATAAATTTAGCTCTTTCCTTCTTGGAAAATCCATTGAATATATTTAATAGGCAAAACTTAGTCTGATTACTGGATAAAATTAACCCACAGTATTTAAACATTTTAATTGGCATATTATTAACCATCCAGAAAAAATTATCTAAACTACAAGATTTACTTTATTGTTGCCCAGTTGCAAGCAGTTGTCTGTGGTCTCTAATACATAGCTTAAATAACTGTCTGGCAGCACTCTTGAATGCCACAGTCTGACCCTGGGTACTTCAGTTCACAGTATTTAATTCCTGATTTTAGAATTTAGTCTTTATTGATCTACTGTAAAATCCTCTCAGGAACGAATATTAGAAATGTGTCTGGACAGTTTCATAGGCAATCTTTGCTGCTCCAGATGATCAGAAATTAATGTTCAGTAGGAAAAGGTTATCCTCCTTAGTCTCTAGTATAATCTGTTAGTTTCTCTTTAATGCCACTATTCTCCATGCTACAGCAAGAATTCATTGCTAAAATGATCAAAGATCAAGAAGAAGAATTTCATAGCTAGGATAGTGTTGGAAGCTGAGAACTTTTCCTTTATTCAGGCAACTATTCCCTATCAAGATTCTATAGAGATATCTCTATATTATATTTTTTCTGCCGTTAGAAGAGCAGTTAATAATAGGGAGACGTTATATTATACCTGCTTTCACACCCACAAATCTCTACTATGCATTCACCTGCAATGAAGGGCAAACCTACTTTTTCTGTAAATTGTGTAGTTAACTCTGGCATTACAATATTTCTCCAAAGCCTAATTTTAATGATACATTTTTCAGTATATATAAAAAGGGAGAAGCAATAGGGGGTCCTTCTGTCCAAACATGGTGTGTTTCATAATATCCTTACCTCCACAGTCAGATATACTGCGAGCACCAATTGCTTTTGAGTCCCCAGAATGTTGAAGATTTGGACAAGGTTCACAGACAATTTGACCTTCATTGTCTTGATAAGTTCCATTAGGACATAAAATACAATTTTCTTGTTCCCCATCAAAATATGTTCCAACACTGCAGCTAGCTAACAATAGAAGGCAAAACAGTCAGTCACAGAAAGTATTTTCTCTTCAGTAAGAAGAATGAATATTACATGGGGTGAAGCTTTAACTTATGTTTGAATGTACTATTTTCAATTAAAGGTATGTTATTTCACTGAATTTCTAACATTCATTATTATTCCTGAATAATTATCCTACAATGTAAATCTCACAATTGATAAATTTTCAGAATTTTACTAATAATATGTAAATGACTAATCTTTCTTCACTTAAACACAAGGATATAGATGGAATTTCTTTGGTCTGAATGTTCATAACTATAGTGGATATTTTTGGAAAATTTATTCTTGTCCCATTATGGTTTTCCTTTGAGTTCCTGAAGATGAAAATACTTCTAGTTTTCCTATAAGATTTTCCTTTAGAATTCTACACTTTATGTTCAAACCAAGGCAGATGGCTTTTTTCACCTGCTTTTTGTTCTAGATCAGTGGTTCCCAAACTTGGCAACTTTAAGACTTGTGGACTTCAACTCCCAGAATTCTCCAGCCAGCTTCTGGGAGTTGAAGTCCACAAGTCTTAAAGTTGCCAAGTTTGGGAACCACTGTTCTAGATCCACATTAAAAAACATCTACCGTGTTTCCCTTTAACTCCCGAAATAAGCACTTGGCCTTATTTTCAAGGAGGTCTTATTATTTTTGAGGTGCAGGAGGTGGCGAGCATGGTCACCTCATGGCTGCTGCTGTGCTGCAATATTTTGGGGAGGGCTTATTTTAGCGCATACGCTCAAAAGTCCAATTGGGCTTATTATCCGGGGAGGTCTTACTTTCAGGAAATAGGGTATAAAAACTGAGACATGAATTGTAGTAGAAAATCTGTAACATACTATCAAGACAACTGTTTTCCAGCTGAAACGTATCTTATTTGATCAACAATATCTCAAGTTAAAGATCCCTGGAAGCCAACTGAATAGGATCTCTAAAATAGGAGTCAGCAATTTCCTTTCATAGGACTACAGCTGTTATTTCAGAGAAATGTTTTAATTAAATTCCCTACTAAAGAAATTGGGTCAGACCTCTAATGAGACCAATCTGTTTTCTTTCTGACACCAAAGTTGAGAATGGTGCCAGACAAAGAAAAAGAGGATGTTCAAGTGAGAACATCTGTTTGCTTTAGCCTTATTCTTTGAGCTATCCCTTATAGATAGCTTCTGAATCTGGCCCTTGAAGGCAAGAGAATTCTAGACTAATCACTTCACTGAATTACAAGATTAAGCATTGTAAAAAATAGCCACATCAGCTGAGCAATATTCTTCCCAGTATTGATTTCAATTAAATAATTATGTATATGCAAAGCCTACAACCCCATAAAATTGAAAATAGGATCCATTATTGGATTTTTCCTAGCCTTACACATACTTACAATGTATAAAAACTAGTGAATCCATAGCTATTGTCTGAGCTTATAGCTACTTAACAGTTTTAACTGAGGTAATAAAAAAAGAAAAGCAATTTAAAATATCATCTTCATATGTGTAACTAAACTGGAGACAATTTTAATTAAATAATCAGGAACAGATAGCCTCTTTAAAATTGTGAGTCTTACTTAAAATAGCAATCTCTTCCACTGCTCAAAATGAAAGCTACACATCTAATAGTTGCTTTAAGCATTATACTGAGATACTCCTGATACTTTTCTGCAGGGCCATAAAGCAGAAATATACTGATATAAACAAATATGCTGAATGACAACTTCTAACAGCCCCAGGCATCAGGGACAGCATCTGGAGGACCAATAGTTAGATTGTTGCTTGCCTGTATAAAATTTCCCTCTGTAAGGTAATCAAGTATCTAAAATCAACCGCTTTATACTAACTTTTAAAGACACCACTGATCCTTCAGTATGAACGAAATAGCAACATCACAACAAAAAAACATAAGGTGTTCCACAGAATACAAAAACTGCCTCCTTTGAAAACAAAGACTAACTTTAGGAATAATGAAACTCCATTAAGGATTCAGCAACTTTCTGCTTGCTTTTCTTTTCTTTTCTTTAAATTAAGTTAAGAGCCATTCACCATCAACAGATTCTGTTCCTGTAGCCACCCTTTTTTCTGTTGTGTTCATTGACCATTAAAACCCTATTCTTAACTTATACAAGAGTTTCAGGGGTGAAGTGAAAGCTATTCTGATGCAAAAGATAGATGTGGAGAGAGGCACCCTTAGGGTGCCTGGATTAGACGTTATAAAGACATTTAAAGATTCTTTCTGCCTATTCAGCTAGTTTTAGCTTTGAGATTTTGATGCCATGGACAAACACTATAGTGTCTCATTGACTAATATGGTGAACCTCATAAAAGAGGTCATGATCCACAACTAACCACCCCTAGAAGACCCTTGCCCTGATTTCCTAAGGAAAAAAGACAAAAACTAATGGATTGTATCTCTAAGCTGCCTTCTATATTGTTTCAAAATCTTTGTGGTTACTGTTGTTTTGGTTTCTTACTGGTTTATAGGCTGTGAGCATGTGGAGAAATTTTGTGCATAAGAACTGGGCTCTTAAATCTATTATTCCTGAAACAGTACAAGCAGTTAGGTATTTATCTCTAGTTTAGAAAATTTATTAGCCTCTTCCTTTCTGTTATTCAAAAGGGAAAAAAGTTGCAATATACTGAACATCAGACATACAAAACTTAGTAGGAACAAAACTACATACTGAGTGTACTTGTTCCTGTATTTTATCTTTTTTTAACAAATAAGATAATAAGATAAAATAAAAAAATTACAATAAAAATAGGAATGAGGAGGAAAGATATGTTCATCATCTTGAGTTAATTAAATAATAAAGGCAGGATAAGCAAAAAAAGATTGAAACTCTAGTGCAAGTTAATCTGTCTCTGATGAAGAATGACTTCTTATTGCTTTCAATAATTCTATTTATTTATTTACTATTTATTTGCTGCTTTTTTAAGTTACTTGATACCATAAAGGTATCTCATAGATGAAAAAGTAAAATGAAATAATTGACTAAAATTGCAATTTCTTAACAGAGGGAAAGATGATACAAATCAAGAGCTGGATTCTTTCTTCCTTTCTCCAGCTCAAGTGGTCTAACGCCATTATATTATGACCTACTTCAAAACCCCATTCCTGCCACGGAATAGTACATAATTTCATATAAATCTGGAGGTGAATATGAGCGTTTTCCCATCTCATTTCCTGAGGTTTCCCAAGGGACATGTAGATACATTTCAAAGAATCAAAAGTTAACATTACGCACAGATTGTTGACCTGAATGGTATGGCATAGTACAATATACTATAAACAAAAAGGGAATATTTCCAAACAGAAGAGAGGAAAACACAAAAGCTTGAGTTTCGCTAGTTTTTCCATCTAATCTGAAATATAGGTACTAAGCCTGCCAATTTGCTATTGAAACATTTGTTTTGGAATCTCCTATTTCCATCGGGCTTTTGTAATCATAGTTCTTTTTAGAGCTTTTGTTTTAATACATGTATCAAGGATTGCATTGCTTTCAGTTCAATGAACGCATGGAGTTAATACACATGTTCCTAAATAAACATATTTCGTATCTGCCATGATAAATGGAATAAACAATAAAGTTCACACTGTGTACAGCACTAAGTATTATGAAACTGACAGATGCTTTCAGATAATTGAAAACAATTGAAAAAATGAATAGAAAATAAATGACAAAGCTTATGTCTAAGATAACGGAATAGGGATAACAAAGAGGACTTACACTGAGCTCCCAAAAAATAAGCTTGACATAATATTCATTTTTCCACAATTATTTTTTTTGTGGTGCTGTCAAATATAGAATTCTGGCACTTATTGCTCTACATGGGGCTGCCCTTGAGGAGTATTCGGCGACTTCAGCTAGTCCAGAATGCAGCCGCGCGAGCAATCGTGGGTGCACCGCGTTTCACCCACATAACACCTATCCTCCGCGAGCTGCGCTGGCTACCTGTCGATCTCCGGATACGCTTCAAGGTGCTACTTGCCACCTATAAAGCCCTTCATGGTAGTGGATCTGGGTACTTGAGAGACCGCCAATGCCGATCACCTCCATACGACCCATTAGATCTCATCGTTTAGGCCTCCTCCGAGTTCCATCCGCTGGTCAATGCCGACTGGCCACCACGCGGAGGAGAGCCTTCTCGGTGGTAGCCCCGACCCAATGAAACGATCTCCCCGTGGAGCTTCGTACCCTCACCACCCTCCAGTCCTTCCGCACAGCCCTTAGAATCTGGCTATCCCGTCAGGCCTGGGGCTAAAGATTGTTACCCGCCCGAATGGTATGAATGTTGCGTTTTTAATCATGTACTGTCTTATATGTAAAAGTCTGTCCCCCCCTCCCTTTTGATTGTGAGCCGCCCTGAGTCCCCCCAGGGAAAAGGGCGGCATATAAATAAACTATCTATCTATCTATCTATCTATCTATCTATCTATCTATCTATCTATCTAGTCATTCCTTCAATAGCTGCATTGATTTTGTAATATTGTGAGTGCCAAATGATGCAAAGAGAATGAGATGCACATCTGAAAGATTTCATCAATATTAATTTCTGATCATTCTACTTACCACATTTGTTATCCACATGCTTTTGACCTAGGCTGCAGGGATCCTGATTATCTACTGCTCTGAGAGGCTTTCGGGCCACACCATGATCTACACCGGACAGGCGAATATGGAACTGCTCTTTGTTGATGACCTTCCGTAAAGTTCTAATAGCTTTACGAAGCCTTTTCTCAGTCCTTTTACGTGCACAGCTCAAATTACAGGTATCTAGAAAGGAGCAGACAGCAGTGATTAGGAGCAGAAAGCTTGGACGACTAGAACCATATTACTTAAAAGAGGCAGCTGATACAGCAACTGAGAAGGCAGCCTGCCTAAATTATGGCAACAAATATTGTTCTGAGGTGAAATTTTCAAGGCACACAAAATTGATGTTAATGGAGAACAATATACATCTTTAGCCACAGTAGCTTTCTGATCATGTGGAAAAGAGCTCAAAACAGGAGATACTTTTTTTCTTTTTTGCATAGAAATGGAAGTGAAAGAGAACTCAAAGATCAAACTGCAACAAAGCTCTGTCAGAAAGGAAGCCTTTCAGTTCTTTTCCAACCAACCTGCCACCTCCTTTTGGTCTGTTTCAAGCTCAAAGTCTGCAGATATAAACATTTCTCTAGCTGCCTTCATTCTGCCGAGGTCTCCAACAGTTTTCTTGCCAGAACTGCATGTTAGGTTTACATAGTAGAAGTTCTCCGTTACTGAATTATGTTTCTCTGTGTGGACAAAATTAAAGGAAGCAGCAACTTGGCCAAATTTGTTACTGGGCATTTGCTAAGGCTTAATAAATGTTGCTGAATAAATGTGCGCAGGGTTATATGATTAATTCCAGATGCTTACAAATGACAAAAAAACTGCAGCTACTAGTTTAGATATTTAGCATGTGACATACTAGCAACTGTTCTGGAAACATTTATTGTTATATCCCAAATCTGAGAAGAACTGTGAATCACTACATCAACAGAAACCCACAAATCCTACCAAGTCATAAATGTTCTACAAAAACAGCCATTTTAAACTATGCACTGTCATCCATACCTGGTATTACACGATGAAGAGCAGCCTGAAACATCTTACTCTTTTTCAAGTTACATTTTCCTTGATTAAACGTAAAAGTTACAGTTGTCCTGATGATAGAAAGATCTTCAGAAAGAAACAGTAGAATAATTATTTTCAAATTAATTGAATTCATTACCAAAACCAAGCAGGTAATATAGATGGTTTCCACATGCCTCATTTAAATCTCTACGTATATGGGTTATGGATCTAGTTTCCAGTTTTCTTTCTTTTATTATCTTAACATTTTCCTTTGCATTTGTTTTTTACATTTTTCTTAGCTACTAAGAATTGCAAGGCAAGTAGGCAGCCGTGTAAATGGAATAAACAAACAAACAAACTATGCAAAAACTCCTCATCTCAAGAGAGAGACAAAAAATTGAAGCAAACAAACAAGCCAAGCCAAAATATATAGTACACTGAGGTTATAAGAATATTTGAAGTAACTGAAAAACTTGCAACAAACCACACTGTCTCTAAGACAAAGCCAAACAAATAAAATTATTAGTGGGTAGTATAACCAGATTATTATAATAACCCATATTGTAGTTTGTTTTGGTTTACCATGTTGTCTGAACATAAACACTGTGGTTAGTTAATCATTGATGATAGATTATGGCTGGGTTTAATCAATTTAATAATAAAATGTACAGCAGCAACTTTCACCCATTTTAATCGCAAATGATGAGTCTAAGCCATGTGTCATGCTAGCCCTTAGCAAATGTGTCATGCTAAGTATAGAAAAGCATGTTGTACACTGAAGTCAGTTGATTCAAGTCTATTGATGTGAAAACATTAAGACATGTTGAATTTTTAAAATAAAAAATTATTTAAAATTTAAAAGCTATATTTTAAAATATATGTGTTTTTTTTAAAATGCTTACAAAAGGCACACATGCAAGCGGTACCTTAAAATATTTATCCTATTTCCCTCCAAAAAGGCAGCAATGCCTTTTCTATTTTTCTGGTTGCTGCAAGATGCAAA
Source organism: Thamnophis sirtalis (assembly GCF_051295495.1). Taxonomy (NCBI): domain Eukaryota; kingdom Metazoa; phylum Chordata; class Lepidosauria; order Squamata; family Natricidae; genus Thamnophis; species Thamnophis sirtalis. Next base: position 83,443,099 of record NW_028261381.1, read on the forward strand.
AAGAATACATTAAAACAGATAAAAGTTATCTTAAAGAAAATTAAAATCTGCTCAAACACAAGAAAAATTAGGCAGATTAATTTACTAATTGAACAATATTTCCTTTATTGGCAAGCAGACCTACAAACAAAAACCAAACAAAAACAAACCAGCCATAAATGTGTAATATAATTTGAAATCATGCATATAAAATAATTACCTAAAGTAGTTGATTCATTTGGATTTTGTATTTTTTTCTTAGGTGATAAAGGGTTGCCACATTTTATAGTATAGGAATCTTCCAGGCCTAAGAGACAGATCATAAGGCTATACAATAAAACAGAAACATATGCTAGAGCATGGCTGAAATATACCCCTGAAATCTCATTCTGATGTAGCAACAGGAAAATTGTGACTCTTCAGCTATTGCTGAACTACATTTCTCAGCATGGTCTATATTAGCTGGCATTGTGGAGAATTATAGTTCAGCAACATATAAAGGACCACAACCATTTTATCCTTACACTAATATATAAAAAATGCTTCAAAATTACAAAAATACCTTATCGTCATGATTATCTATAGTTGTTGGATAAGAGATGGGCAGCAAATTTTATAAATAAATAAAACCTATAATTACTGACTGTGATTATTTACACAATATTGCAAACTCCATTTACTAAAGGAGATGATGGAAGTTCTGTACTGTTGCAGGTTATTCAAAATAACTCTGAAATTGAATAGAGTAAATCAAAAGTATTGTTTGTCAGATCAGACTATCAAATTAGAGAGAGGGAGAGGGAAAGATTATAAAGAAATTGCCTTCTGAGTTTTATTTAGTCTGACTTATTTCAGACAAACTATCTTATTTCACGGTCTTAAACTCTTTATTATAGTTTGTAACTTGCATGTCCTCTTTTTTCACCAGTGGTTTTTCACTTTTATCTGTTTTAACAGTCCTATCCTCTAATTTCTGAGACACAGTTTGCATTAGATAGAATCTGTATGTTTATGTAAATATTTGTTTGTTATACAAATCTATAGCTTGGCAAGCATAATAACAAGGAATGTTTTTTAATCCATGGTGCTTTTTTTCCTATAAAACAGATCTGACATTGATCATATTCATTACCTATCATGGCACTCTTTTGATGCATGGCATTATGTACTAGAATTCCCATCAAAATGGACTGCAGTTCTGAAATTATGGAATTTCAATAGAAGATGACAAATATAACTCAGGGTTGAACAGAGGAGCCCTTGGTGCTCTCAAAGAAAACACAACGCACACAATCATACCACAGATCAGAAGAACATAGAAGCAGAATCAGCTCAAAGCAGAGAATTGCCCTAAAACACCTAAAGGATCAAATCAACACTATTCTACCAGCGGACAATGACATGGTTATCATGGACTGAACACAAGAACAAAGAACTTACATCCCAGTATACACCAACCCAATATAGAAACTAGACAATCTGATCAAGAGAATTCCCAATGATCTATCCAAGAAAATTCAAATCACAAAAGAATCACACTGGTGGATGAAAAACAATGCACCTTCTATGGACACCTAAAGATACACAAGCCCAAATACCTCTTCATTAAATTGTATCATTACCAGGGTCACCAGCAAAGAATTTACAAAAAAGGTTGGAAAGCTCACAAAGGGGAGTGAATATTTTATCAACTCCCTACCACAGTGCTTCCAGAAAAGCTAAATTTCAAGACAGAGTAAAGGGGCAAGGAATGGATTTTACATCTTGATTCGAGATAAAATGATATAAAAATGGACTTAACTGCTTTATCATACAGAAAGGATTTGAGGTTCAGGAACCAGAGACTTCGCTTGGCATATTCTCTAGCAGAAACCTCAGTGAAATGATTAGAATGATTAGAGTAGAAATTATTGAAGCAATGAACTCTTTCTCTTCCCCTACACTAGTCAGAGAGAAAGCTATAAGACAATATTTCAGAATTTCGTGGCCAAAGATTTATAGAATTATCTTCAATGGAAAGTCATGTGCTATGAGGGAGGGAGGGAGGGGGGAGAGAGAGAGAGAGAGAGAGAGAGAGAGAGAGAGAGAGAGAATGAATATCATACATGGAAGAGGCTAAGTTTTTTCTTTCTTAGACTTTCAAGATTTGTCATACTCTACATTTTCTGGCTTTAAAGAAAAGTCAATCATTTTATCCTAGGTAGATAGATAGTATCCAAGAGATATCCAGGAGCAGGAGCATATAGAAAGTGGCAATAATCAGCAGCAATAAAAGAGCTAAAATTGCATATATTTGAGATTCAATCACACTTTTGCCAAACCATTTTAAGACCTTGCAACCAGAGGTCAATAACTGCACCATAAACAAAATATATTCATTTGCTATATTTTATGGTACCATACTCCACAAACTCATAAATAACAATGAACCTATTCCTGGAGATGACATTAAGATCTTGGAGACTGTGCATCTCTTCTGTGCCATTTTCAGAGCATTCTTTGTTTTCAATGCAAGTGAATTTGCAATTTGAAGTGTGGAACGGGAATGATATTTATAGGCTGAAAGATCTGTTTGAAAAAAATGACTTTATCTGAAGTTAAAACAGAGGAACCTAAAAACAAACCATGAAATTATGGTTCCATTCAATGTCACAAGATTCTTTATGTCCATTGGTCTGGAACTACAGATACATGGCAGCAGAACTACACCACACAACTGACTTAGTCAGACTGAAAATCATTGACCTCATCAACCTCTGCTCCCTATCTGCTTTCAATTTGATGTCCCATAAGAGGAGTCATGTAAGAACATTATTCAAATAAGTACAAATGCACTATTAACAACCCAGAATATCAGAAAAAGGAAAATGACCACCTATATAACATTTTCCAGCAAAATGGATGCCCACTCACCTTTATCAAAACATACCTGATCACTCAATTCATTATAGCACAACCAGCAGAAGCTTTGAAAAGGATAACACTACTGTACATTAAAAACATCTAAGAAACAACCGACAGTCTGTTATAACCATATGGCATCACTGTACCACACAATTCAACTAAAGCCCTCAAAAACATCTTAAGTAAATTAAAAGAACCAGCAGCCCAAGAAGAAAAAGCAGCAGTCATTTACGATATACATTGTAAGGACTGTAACAGCCACTATATATCACAGACAGATAAAAAGACTAACAGAGCACATACATGAATATCAACTAACAGTCAGAAGACACAATGAAAACCCCTTAATCTCACAACACATGGACAGACTCAACCATAATTTCAGTTGGAAATTTACGAACATCCTATAATTTAATATAATAATTTAATAAATCTAAAAAAACTTTAGATAATTCCTAGAAGGTTGATATACAGACAAACCAGTTATCAATAAATACATACAGTTAAATCACATTTACACACTATTCAGAAGAGACAATGAAAAAGCTAAGAAGAAAAGAAAGAGACCAGAAAAAAGTCCTCCTCGCCATTAGCAGCACCTGGATAAGCAGGGATTGCCACCAGACAAACAATCAAGCAGAAAACAATAACCAAATCAAGAAACTCCCAAGGACAAAACCATTCCCTGCATAAGTGATAAGGGTAAGCTATTATACATAATCGGGGAGCAATTCCCAGATTTGGTACCGATGATGATGTTACTTAGCCAAGTAATGAAGCATTTACAGACCAATAACCAAGTTCATAGAGCACAAAAACTCCACAAGTATTGAACCTACAGCCTAGCATATCAAGAAATACAGTAGTTTAAGGAAGTTTGCTGTAGTTCATTCCAAATTGACACAAAAATTCCATCCACATTCTTTCAACCTGAAAGAGGGGTTGAAAGCTCAGAGGATAAAGGTCTTCTAAGACAGTGTTTTTCAACCACTGTGCCGTGGCACACTAGTGTGCCGTGACATAGTGTAAGGTGTGCCGTGGGAAAAACACCCGCCTATAGTCAATATAGGCACTGAGTTAAATTTTTTTAACATTTTCTAATGGTGGTGTGCCTCGTGATTTTTTTCATGAAAAAAGTGTGCCTTTGCACAAAAAAGGTTGAAAAACACTGTTCTAAGATATCCAGGTTATCAAATGAGAGATGAGCTTTTAAAGAATAAAATTTTTCCCTGGCTCAAATTAAAATGCTAGGCAGATACCAGTAGTATCAGCCACTCTCTGTTCCAGTTCCTATTTTCTTATCTTTAATTGATAGAAACAAGAGGAAGATGCTTCCATATGTTTTTTTTCCATTGTCCTAGCTAGATTACCAGGATTCATAGAAAAAAGGCACTAGCTTGACTGACTTATATTTTTCAAAACGTTCATTTCAGTAGGCATACTGGAAATCACAGAGCTTTAAAGCCCCACAGCTCCTTGGGCAAATCTTAAAATTGTTTCATGAGAAGTCCATTATTTGACTAGTTGACAGAGGATAGTTTTCAAGGAAGGAAATTCAGATATATTTTAACCTACAACACTTCTGTGGCTAAGTAACTTGTGGATATAGTAATGAAATATATATTTTTTACAACACTTTTAAAGGCAATATTTTAAAAATGATCTGTGTTGCCATCTGATTTCTATGCCAATGGTGAACAATATGTTGCTTGTTTCTTTCTATAATACAAACTACTAGGTTATGGAAATATTATGCTTCATTCATGAGCAACCACTAAAGGACTGTTGGAAGAAAAAGCTTCAATGCACATTTGTGGAATAGAAAATGAATGTAGTTAAAATATATTTACTACATGCACTTCTCAACTTGGAACGATCTCCCCGTGGAGATTCGTACCCTCACCACCCTCCAGATCTTCCGCACAGCCCTCAAGATCTGGCTATCCCGTCAGGCCTGGGGTTAAAGACTGTAATCCGTCCCCACCCGAATGATGAATGTTGTTTCTATTTTTAATTATGTATTGTTTTTATATCTCATTGTTTGTACTCCCTTTCCCCATAAGTTGTAAGCCGCCCTGAGTCCCCTTAGGGAAAAGGGCAGCCTATAAATACACTTTTCACAATTTCACAATTTTCACAACTTCCACAATTCAACTGAATTTTTTGTTGGAAGGCATTTAGTCACCATGTAACTGGACCCCATTTTATAACCATTTCTATGAGGGTTGTAAGTCACCATTGTTAAGCAAATAACATGGTGGTTAAGCAAATCCATCTTCCCTGTGGCCTTTCCCCCCAGAAACCTATAAAAACATTGCAAACAGTGATCACATGATGGGAGGGTTGGTTAGTGTGATGGTTTGTAATGGTCACAAGTACAAATTGAGATAATAAGTAACATTTTCATTAGTCCATCATAATTTCTCATTAAGTGAGTGGGATGATGGTTTCCACTGATTATAAATATGAATGTAAGTCATAAGTAACTTTTTCAGAGACTGTCATAATTTGAAAGTGTCATTACATGAACAGTTGCAAATCTTGGGCTACCTGTTCTAAGTGAATCAAAGTTATCAAAGTTATTCTTGTTTCCCTAATTTAGGGATAATAACAATTGCAATAGCAACAACAATAACAACATCCCCCATTTTCTGCATTACTTACCAGAAGTAAAATGGACATCTGAGGGGCAGATTAAAAAGCATCTATCATTTCCAGCAGTCTTAATGCAGTGCAGAGATACTTTGGGAGAAAGGACATCAGACAAGGGCCTTTCTACAGAGCAAAACACAGATACTCACAGGACAAGAAAGCTAATGGCAGGCATGGTTGTAAAAATGCAAATATGAAGCTACATGTTACACAATCACTATCAATTTACACATATGCTATTCATAATACTGGGAATGAAGACATACACACAGTATATTATAAAAAGCTGGGGGGTGGGGGAAGGGTCATGCAGACAACTGCAAAAGCAAAAACAGTCTAGATTAAAAGCACAGGAAAGAAAGCATCAAAGACCCGAAAGTATCTCCTGTTTTTGGTTTATCAGCTAATTAGAAGCAACGTAGTGCTATAGATCTACAATAACTTTTAGGAGACCTGAATGCAATTTGGAAAAGCGTTCATTGTTTCAGTCTGCATTGTTCCAAGAAATCTGGTTGGCCACAAATAAGAGGGTAATAAAAGGAACATGTACAGACACATTGTGTATATTATGGGAATTGCACAGTCTTCAAGTGGTCCAAAGCTGCAAAAAAGGTTTGAGACACTGAATCTTACCCACACAGTCCTTTTTGTTCCAGTGTAATTTATACCCGGCATTACAGTGGCACTGATAACTACCCAGTGTATTTATGCAGATATGCTGGCAGCCTCCATTATTCATGCTACATTCATTGATATCTACAGAAGAAGAACGAGGGAGGGGGGAGAAATTGATACTGTTCTGAATCTAGTTAGCAAAGAACTGCACATGGATAACTACTGCCAGGCACACAACACATAAAGGGCTTAATATATTTTTTCTGCAGCATGGATATTTGAATACAGTTGCAAAAAACTAGAAACATGCATTTGCACGCACAGACCAGCTTTTACTGGAAGCGTCTCACAAAATGTTCAGAACAAATCACTGGTGCCCTGTTGATGATTGTTTGATGTGCCATCAAGTTGCTGTTAATTCTTAGCAACCACATAGATCTGTACAACAGAAATTTAACAAATTTGCACAAAGGACACCCTACTGATTTTAAGCAATTTTCATTAAAAACAGAGGGTAAGGTAGACTATTTCAATGAAGACAATGGGTCACAATGAAGAACCTCACTTGCCCTAAAATAAAATGTAGGAACTGCATGGTAAAGATGTCAACTTTGAGTTTCTTCCCATTTAGGTTGCTTACAGTTAAGGAAATAGGGTTAACTATAATTAAAAGACAGAAGCTATATTTGGACATAGATAAATGAAAGCATAATCAATATTAGTAACAACACAAAATATCCCTAACTACAAGAACTACTGCATGATCAACTATTTGGGGGTGGGGTGGGGCTTGTCATTCTATAGAGACATTGACCGCCAGTTGATTATCCCTCTTTCATTTAAATTTCCGGGGTACTTTGTTAAACAATCAAGATAAATTTATTTCTCTAAGAGTAGCAAAATTTTGCTACATTATGTGTAAGCTTCACCCTAAATGGTTCTTGTTGTTAGGAGATAGTTTTGTCTTGCTGCTTTTACTGATTGTACAATAATTAAAAGATCTTATACACTGAAGCAAATGCATGTGTGATGCCATTTCCTTTGTAGGTTCCTACTCTTCCTGGATGTCTGTTTCATCTAATTTCTCCACAATTTATTTTATTTTTTCTTTTAAAGCTATTTTATTTTCCTGACTTCTACATATAACAAACGTTACCCATTTTTAAAAACCATTCTGGCTTAGCATGCAGATAATTACTACATGCCATAATTAGTATTACCAAGAGTACTTCGCAAGCATGATTTGCAAAATTCAGCTCTACCCAAGTATGGAACACAACTATTTGTTCCAAAACCCACAGCTGCTTTCCAGTAAAAATAAGAATGAAAAGTTGCTTTAAGGAATAGTACAGTGTGTACAGAGTCAGGTTCCTACTTCAAACCACCCGAAAAGTAAAAAGGCAAATAATCTCAAAAATCTGCAGCAAAAAGTTTGAAATGCACAATTCCTTTTCATGTTGAGATCACAGAAATAGAATTCCAAAGAAAATGCCAGCAATATGTTTATATACACTCACCGCCACAATGTGTGAAGCCAAAAAGAATGTATCCTTCATTGCAAATGCATTCAAAAGTGCCTGGATGATTGATGCACAAATGGTCACATGTCCTTTCAAAAGAACATTCATCAATGTCTGTAATTTAAAAGGGATGCTTTATTACTTCACTTTTTATGGAAGTAGCTTTTCCAGTGTAAACTGGGCAACTAGAATAGGCAGATTTGAACACCTCCAATTTTTCCCCCTTAAGCTTGTTCTGCCTCATTAATACCTGCTAGAATTCCTCTTCAGCACTTAAGATCTAAGCCAATTGCCAAAGCAGGACTTGGTCATAGGATACTCCTGCTAGCAGAAGTTTCAATTTCTCTTTGCAACCCCTGTTCTCCCTAATATTTTTCAAAAGAATAAAACCAGTTTTGATAAAAAGGCTGCAATGGGAGGAACAAACAGTGAAAATAATTTCCATCCTTTTCCACCAGCTGAGAGTACCCATATGTGACATTCTGCTAAAGGGACACTGCTATAAAGCATTGTTCAGGATACAAGTCCTAGATCTACCTACAGTCAAAAGAGTTTTGGATTATAGAGAGCTTGCAGCTGAATAGTGATATCAGAGGCTGAAGTGTGAATTGTGGGGAAGATATGCACAAGAACTATCACTATCACTTGGATCTATATTTTGTATTTGTCTTAATTGTCACATTTGTCACTTTAGAAAAATTGAACAGAAAGGCAATAATAATTTTCAAGGTAACCTATTAATACATCTGCTGAAATTATATTCAATCCATTGCTATCAATAGAATATTGATATTATTATTATTATATACGTTATTCATTAAACATGAAACTCAGCCAACTGAACATTCAAAAATGCATTACAAATACCAGTGACTGGTGATAATGGTTGATACGGTTTACTGCCAGCGTCCTAGGTATCAACCAAGTACCTTCTTAAAATATAAGATATTCGGAGTAGCACAGTTTTTTGCAGTTCCGCTGGTGTTATTGCAAGAAGCTGTGATTTGTTGATGTATCTTGTAAAATTTTTGGACATGGTGCCAAGTGCCCCAATGACAATGGGTATCCCTGTTACATGCTTCATCCATAGCCGTGTAGTTTCGATGGCCAGGTCGCGATATTTCATGATTTTTTCTAGTTCTTTTTCTTTGACTCTTGGCATCTCCAGGAACAGCAATATCAGTAAACTGTACACTTCGGCCCTCTACAACCGTGATATCTGGTGTGTTGTGCTCAAATGATGATCCGTTTGTATTCGAAAGTCCCACAAGATCTTCACCTTCTCATTTTCGATAACTTTTTCCACTTTATGTTCCCATGACTTTCTGGATACAGGTAAATCATATTTTTTACATAATGACCAGTGGATTAATTTAGCAACTCGGCCATGTCTAGTTTGTGCAATTTTGCTGCATTCACATATTAAATGTGAAACAGTTTCAACTTTGTTACTGCACAGTCGGCAGTTTGGGTTGTCAGTAGATTTTTGTATCTTCGCTTTCATGGCATTAGTTTGTAGTGCTTGTTCTTGAGCAGCCAGTATTAAACCATCCGTTTCTTTCTTGATAGTTCCCATTTTAAGCCATGTCCATGTCAAGTTGTCATAACATCTTCCTTCAATGTTTTTCAAGTGCTGTTCCATGCAAAACTTTGGTTTTCCATCTATTTAATCTGTCATCCAGCTGTTTTTCCTTATATTCTGCCTTTGTTTCTGTTGTTTTTATGCTGTTCTCCATTTTTACAGCCTGCAGCAATTTTTCTGTTCTTTGGTTCACATAATCATTTAAACTTCATTTTTCTTCTTCTACAGTTTGATGGATTTGCAATAGCCACCTGCCCCCTATTTTTCTTGACAGGTACAACTTGCCAATGTCACTTCATGGATGTAAAGCGAGGTACATATTCAAAAGTTTGCGTGTTTTCCGGTCCAAGTTTTGTAGTTCAGCCAGAGTCCAGTTGATGATTCCAGCTGAGTAGCGTATCACTGGAACTGCCGATGTATTAATGGCTTTAATTATGTTTCCAGCATTCAGCTTTGATTTATTATTGTTATTGTTGTTATTATTATTATTCAATTATTTTAAATAAGACTATTTTCACCTAAAACTGTGAATATTCAGCACATTCTCATCCAGAAAGGAAGTATTTGTCCTATAATCTAAGAAAAATCAAATCAAGATTTCTACTGATAGCAATCAATTCTACTTTTAGAAAGTCATAATTAATTATTGTTCCAGATGCTTATTATGAAAGTGAATTATACTTGCCAAACAGATTAATCTCTGCTTATGATCATTTTATTAAATCAATTCATGCTAATTAATCATTCTGCTAATGTAAGCATAATCCATACATAGTTTAAGTTTCTCTCTCTGAAATTAATGGAAATTTAGAACACTGACAAAAAGATCTGAAATTCATTTACCAGTAGTTAGGTATACCCTATATTAGTGTTTCTCAACCTTGGCATCTTTAAGATGTGCAAACTTCAACTCCCAGAATTCCCCAGCCAGCCAGCATAATGTTTTCCCACACATACCTTGACACAATTTTTCATCAGTTAATAATTTAAAACCTTTTTTGCAGCTGCAATCAAAACTACCAATTGTGTTTCTACAAAAATGATCGCATCCACCATTACTGGTCTGGCATTCATCAATGTCTGTGAAAAAGAAAAGGGATCGTAAGTGATTTAATGAGCTTAAGTTCTTTTCCTGAAAGAAGAGCTGGAAAAGCTTCCAGAATCATAGACGGTATAGTATTACCTAAAGCCAAGAAAAACACTTCTCTGTATGAAACCTAAAGGATATCAAACATACAGTTGTCCAGAACAGGCAATCTGCTGCACATACCCTATTTGTAATAATGAACAGTTAGATTTCATTATTCTTTCAGAAAATTAGATCCCCCATACTCTATGTATCACTAATGATATTTTCTGAGAATTAAACTGAAAGGCTACAATAACTTAAATCTATACTCATATTTTGTTTCTCACAAAAAATAAATTTGTCACTGAGGGATGTGTGTCTGTATGCATGTGTCTGCAGCATTTCATTTTTAGCTAATATCTTAACAGATACATTCTTAAACACATCTCTAAGCAGTAACAGCAATAACAACTTTCAAACATAAGAAAGCATCTGACAGACAGAAGGGAGCACAAAGCATGCCTGTTATAGAGATAACCTGAGTTGCTTCTAAAACTCTTAAGTACTGTCATCTACAAGCAGGGAACATATGATGACACAAACTTCACGTTTTGCATTTTTGATGCATGTTATTGTAATGCACAGCTTATCGATTTTCTGTCATTCTGTTTTTCCATACCAATTTTTATTCATTCCTTTGTGAAATTATTCTTATTTTCTAGTACTTTTTCTTATAGGACTTGTACTTCCCTTCACAGTTAAAAGACTGTAGAGATTCTCAGTCATCCAGGTCATGGTTGTCCCAAAGGTATTTTTTGAGATGACAACTTTTAGCTATACAATTTGGGGTGAACACCCTGTGAATGGTGTGGGAATAGGAATGGATTTCCAGAGGAAAAATTGCAGACTATAGGAACCAGAAGCACCACTTAGATGACCCTGAGGACACAGATAAACCTCCAAGTGCTACAACTACCTCTAAAAGAAAGCAAATTACCAGCTGTCTGCAAGGAATATAAATCCTTCCATTCTCCACTGTCCTGTCAGAGCTGAAGCTTCTTGGATGAAAAGTGAAATGTCTTCAAAAGAAAAAACAAGAAAGTCCAGTTGCCTCCTGAAAAAAGCACCTTTGGGTGTCCCTTCACAGTTGTTCTTTTATTCCAGCTTCTTTCATCTGTTTCCTTTTCTCCCTATTTCTATTTTTCTTAAGATCCATTCTTGACAATATGAAAAATTTCCTGTACCACTTCCAAAACTTCACATCACTTTTGTATTCTTCATTTACAGATAATTTTCACTTAATAATGGTAGTTGAAAATGGCAACTCTGTCACCCAGCAATGTGATCATAAAGTGTGACATAACATAATTATGCTGACATGATAGTTCCAGCAATCCCAGAGGTTGTCATTAGGCAAATTCAGTGTTGTGTAGCATTCTGTGATCATATGATTGCCATCTCTGATCTCCTGCTGGCTTCACCATTGACTTTGCGTCTCAGAAACTTACAGTGAAGTTTGCAAATGATGATCATGTGAATGCAGAGTGCTGTAAGTGCAAGCCGGTTGCCGAACACCTGTATCACAATCATATGACCGTAGGGACACTGCCACAGCAGCAGCTATGAAGAAGTCACCCTCAGTGCCATTGTAACTTTGAATGGTTGTTCAATGAAGACTACCTGTCTTTTAAGCTTTCATCATAAACAGATGAATCAATCATTCTTTCAAATTCTTTTTCCATTTGTATATTACTATTTTATTATTGTTTGTTAAGGAATGCTTACTACAGATTATTTTGTTGACTGTTAACGAACTTTGAGTTGTATACTTGCTCTGTAAATTTAACTCACATTACAGCTTATGAAGAAACTGAGAATTCTGTTCCAATTAGTATTACGTTACCATGCATTCAATCTTAGAGAAACAGAATGAACTTCCTCCCAAAGGCCAGAAAACTAAATAAGGCAGGAACAATAGCTGTTGATCTTCAGTATCTGTCTGTCTATGTGTAATATATATGTGTATGTGTGTGTGTGTGTGTGTGTGTGTGTATGTGTATATGTATATGTTTATGTATTTGTGTTTTATTTGTGCTGATAAATAAATAAAGGGAGACTAGTATAGATCTATTTCAAGCTATTTAGCTCTCATCTTACTGGAATTCGAACCTGTGCTGTATTGCATCTTAGGCAAACGTCTTAGCCATTATGCCACAGGTCTCCTCCTTATCAGCTGAATGTATTTATGTATTTGTAGCTATATATAGATGGATGGACGGATGGACAGACAGATATAAAACAGTCAGAATATTGTGTAGTTTCAGGACAAAATATAATCTTTGCAGATTTAGAGTCACTTTGTTTCTCACAAGAAGGTAATGTTGCTATTTAAGCACTTCTTTTGCAAACATTGCAACATGAACAGAAGTCCTGTGTTTCTGCCTACATAATCAAATGACTATTAGTTTTTTTCCTTTTTGTAGTATTAAAAGTAGTTATCAATAGGTATTTTGTTAGAGGATGTTACATGCAGGAATAATGTAATTTAGTCTGCTGTAAACAGAGGTCCTCTGCCTCTAAGCTCTGGAGTTGTATTAGCACTGTACAATCTACAGGTCAGGTCATAACCTTGAACTGAATACAAAGAACAAATTGAACTTTTCAGATACATATTTCAGCATAGGAACAATCAAAGCAATTCCTTGTACACTGCTTTCCTAGTTCAGATTTTCTTTCTTTTTTTACTGCCTTAGCAATATTGCACTTTTCTGGGATCTTGGAGAATCCTCTCTAGATGTTTAGCTTGCACACTGCAAGAAATACTGAACTTACCTTTACATGTCTTCCCATCAAGCTGAAGAGTAAAGCCAATAGGACAACTGCAGTGGACGCCTGTTGAAGTGTCCTTACAGGTACGATCACAGCCACCATTATTTACTGCACAAGTTTCTAAGGAAAAGGAACACAATTTGGCATTTGCAGAAAAAAAATACTAGAACACAATTGGAAATGAGATATTTTTATTTATCCAACAGAATGAATTCTAATCAAATTCTAATGTTAAACAAACACATCCAGCACTTTTTTCAGAAAGGTTTGAGCCATGGATGTCTTGGTGATCTCTAAACCAAGTTCAAAGAGCACCAAGAATTCCAGAGACATTATGTGACAGATAACTTCAGTTTTAAACATTAAAAAAAATCAAGATAGGTTAACTATAAGGAGAATTACCCACAGATGAGTATTCAGTTTGGCTTCCATGGGAATCTGAGAAAATCTGTACTGGATCAGGCCAAAGTTTCTATCCTACAAACTGGATTTAATTAACGGTTCCCATGTGTATTTCCTAATGACTGATATTCAATGGTTAGTACTTAGAAGCATATTACCTTTAATAACATTATACCAGTGGTGGGTTGCTACCAGTTCGGCTGAACTGCCAATAGTAGCTTGGCGGCTTGGGTCAATGGAACCGGCAGCGACTCAGGCCTGCCACGCTCCCATATTGGTTGTCCCAGTGGCGTCATAGGCACATCCATCTTGGTTTTAGCTTCTGCGCATGCGCAGAGCAATTTAAATTGTATTGTGCATGGAGATGCCATGCACATTAAACGTGCACGCGTTCCTGGGCAAACCAACAGTAGTCTCTGCTGGAACCCACCCCTGCATTATACCTACCAAAATGATACATAGTACTCTAGTTTCATCACATGGGCTTATAAAGACATTTAAAAGCAGCATAGTAAGCTCACAATTTCCTGACTTCTGTTTATCAAATTTTGAATGCTACAGACATCTGGTTGCTGTTTTAGATATGTATACAATTCCACTGATGTACCACTAGGATCCTTTTATTATATATAACATCCTATTCATCAATATTCAGGTCTAATGAACATCCTTTTCTTCTAAGTTTGTTAAATGAAACATTTATTGTAGGTAATGTTCAGTTCTTCCTTCAATGATTTCTAGAATTCAACCTTCCCACAATAGCTACAATCCCAGGCTGTTGTTTTTATCTAGGTATCCATATATTTTCTACATATCAATTTGTTTGTTGGGGCACATCCTGCTCATTGTCATATCATTTCATCTGCAGCAAGTATACTTGATTATTCCTCATTGTATGTCAATATCCCACCTAATCTTAGAAAACTAGGTGGGACAATAGCTATATACTGAGAAACAATCAAGTAATTTTGACTGACTAATTTTCTCCTGCAATATCCTCCATAGTTTGCTGCTTTTTTAAATCATATTTTATTAAATTTCTACAAATAATAAAACATTTAAAAATATTTGTAATGTATCAAAGAAAATAAGAAATTACTTTTTATTTTCATTCTCTCTCTTTTCCATTTATTCTTTGCCTCTCCTTATTTTTCATTCCCATTTTTTCTTTTCTTAATATCATTCTTTGAGAAATTTAATGAAGTATAACTAAAAAAGTTTTTTCCAGAAATATGAATTAGCTCTATATGTTTCTACATATTTGAAACAGAAACTGCAACTGTAATTAACAAATAGCACTGTATCACTATGAAAAGTTTTTCTGAATATATTACATGCCAACTGGCAAAAACAGAATTTGAGAAGCTCTGCAGTCGCAGGAACAATTAGTGTCTAACTGTATTGAACTGAAAGCATGTAGAAATTGCATTAATTTCATTAGGTAGAATAAGAATTTTCTTAGTAGTGGTTGTTATTCGTGCTATTCATACAGCAAAGCTTGGAAATCTCTTACAAATAATTATCAGACCTGAACATCTCTTTACCCATAAGAAGTCGCCGCTTCACTCGTTTGTCTGCATCAGCTCCTGCCGTAACATTGTTTTCAGAGATTTCTGTGGTTGCTTCTACTCTTTCTTAGTACGGAAAAGAAAAGAAATATCAAATGATTAGGCAAGGAATAAAAACGAATACATTTTGGTTAAGAAAATAATTATCTACCTGGTAACTTTGAAGGGATTTTCATCACTGTCATATGACAGACTTTATCTTTGCTTGAAGTATAAACCCCTATTTACCTGGTTTTAACCTGGCATGTTGTTTTAACCCAACCTTTGTTATTTGTCATGCTATACAGCTTAGCCTATGGTGTAAGCCCCATGGATTATGATATCAGTAAACCATATTAAGTAATCCTGTGTGGCCCAACTCAAGCATCTCTATTTGATACACACTATGTAAAAGAAAAGAAATTATTATCCAAAATGAAGGATAGTAGAAAGTAAGTTTTTTTTCTGGCTCAATTTTATCTGGTAAATGTGTTTTTAACTCAAAAAACCTTCTTAGGAGATAATGAATTTCCCTTTGCTTATAAACTGTATTTTCTTACAGCAATCTGGCCATATTGGGCTCCCCCCACTGCCATAAAAAATGGTGTTCTTTCCTGCCAAAGTTTTCAGATTACTCTTTTGCAACTATTTTTAGAATCCCCTTCGTGCTCTTATTACACTGATGATCTCCTTTGTCATACAGGTATTATAGTCAATAAGCATCAAGTTTAATTTACATAAAGTACCTGATACAATGTATGATTACTTGTAAAATTTATCAACAGTAGGCTGGACAATCATCTCTTAGGGATGCCACAGTGGATTCCTGCACTGGGCAGGTGATTGGACTGGGTGATCGCTAGGATCATTTCCAATTTTTAAATTTTGAGTCTATGGTGTAATGCCAAATAGAGGATTTCTTGATATGTTGATATTTTAATCAATTTAAATATTTAATCTTTAAGGCGCCCTGGTGGCCCAGTAGTGCAGGCAAACTCTGCCCACAGCCTTGAGTTCGATCTTGACAGGGTTCAAGGTTGACTCAGGCTTTCATCCTTCCGAGGTTGGTAAAAGGAGAACCCAAATTATTGGAAGCAATATGCAAATAAAGCTTCTACATTGTAAACCATCCAGAGTGCTATAAAGAACTATGGGTCAGTATATAAGCCTAAATGCTATAACTATCAATTCTTCAAGTGAAAGCACCAAAGTTCAAATTCACTGCTTATGTCTGAAAAAGGTATTACGTTAACAGCATTACAGTACAAATAATGTTTACTCCAACCTAATCTTTGACTGAAATACAGTATATAATGCCTAATATATAACACTTAGTTTATTCATCATATTAATTACAAGTTCATTCTACCCTTGTGACAAGAGAATTTAGAATAGCATTTCTAATGTTTTCAACCATAGCAGAGCTTCTAAAGTATTGGAAAAGTTCTTTAAATTCCAGCGAGATATTCAGAAATGTATCTAGTTTGAAAGTAACCCATGCTGAACTGTATAGAACAAGCCAAACATCAGAAGTTGACCATAGGGAATGTTTATGACATTTTGTGTTATGCCACAATATGTTTTATGATAATCTCTATTTCATAAAATATTTCATAACATTTTCCAAATTTCATTTCCCTGGATTTTGGATGCATCAGTAAATCAGCCCATTTGAGGTACCTTGGTTCAAAAATTGCTACCTTGCAATGCACCATTTTGCCCAATTAAAGGCTACAAACCTAACAGTTTTAATAGTCTATAAATTCTCTATTATTTTAAAAGGGAATATTTTAATTCAGGGGTTCACAACCCCTGGTCCATGAACTGGTACCAGTGTGCAGCCCATTGGGAACCAGACCAAACATCCAGCGGGTAACCATGCAATTTGCTCATATGTGGGATTAGGTTGTGTGCACAAAACCAGTCCCTTCCCTCCCCTGCCTGCCGCCACCACAGCTGAGCCAGAAAGGTTGGGGAAAACCTTTGATGTTAATGGAAATTTGTATTAATTAGTCAGGAGCATCATCAAAGCCCATTGTTATGTGTATGTGCTGTTATGTGACTAACCCCAATCCAACACATTTCTCAGTGGTAAAATTCAATTATTTTTTACTATCGGTTCTGTGGGCGTGGCTTGGTGGGCGTGGCAGGGGATCTCCATTCCCTCCCCACTCCTGGGGCCAGCCAGGGGTGGTATTTGCCGGTCCTCCGAACTACTCAAAATTTCCACTACCGGTTCTCCAGAACCTGTCAGAGCTTGCTGAATTCCACCCCTGATGTTTCTCATTTGTAAGCAAACTGTTTGGATTTTTAAGTGAACTGAGATATATACATATATATTTACTGAGAGAACTCACTCATTCAGAAACTATTACATGTTTATTTACAACCTGTCTACACATAATGTAGCAGAAAAGTGAGATACCAATACATGTTTTTCCATTGGCATGCACTGTGTACTCTGGATGACATCCACAGAGAGGCCCATCTTCTGCATCTTCACAACTGTGCTGGCAGCCTCCATTTCCATGATTGCAAGTCACTGGAAAGTAAAGATCCAATTAAACTTCTGAAGTATTTATAAAGCATATATATATCATTCTGAGGTCAGGACCAATCCTGAGCTCAGGACCTCTCCCCTTTGAATGTTGCATCTTTGAGTCCTATATGGTTGTTGGCCTATGAACTATTTTAGCAGAAAAATTATCTATCCTTGTGACATAATTCCCAAATGAATATTTATTAAATGCAAGGGCAGGAACAAAATTAAAGAATAATAGAATAACCGAGTTGGAAGGGACCTTGGAGTTTTTCTAGTCCAACTCCCTGCACAAGCAAGAGACCCTATACCGTTCCAGTCATTGGCATTCTTTCTTTTAACAATTAATATAAGGCAATTGAATTAATTATATTTTTGTATTTATGAATTTATATGGCTGCCCATTGCATATGTCCTAAGAAGTGACCCTTATACTTACTATATGTTATACTATACGTAATAATAAATTGTTAATAATTGATATTAATAGTTAATAATAATTACCAGTATTATTAATAATAAATAGCTATTTAGTTATCTAATACTAAACATTAAATTTTAATTCCATTGATTTACATTGTATAAAATTAATGTGTCAATAAAAACCAAGTTATTGTAGTAATGTCTACGGGGATTCTTATCATCAAGGTAATGGTTGTCCCAAAGGTGATTTTTCAAGAGGCCACTGGACTTTCTTTGAAGACGTTTCGCTTCTCATCCAAGGAGCTTCTTCAGCTGAAGAAGCTTCTTGGATGAGAAGTGAAACATCTTCAAAGAAAGTCCAGTGGCCTCTTGAAAAATCACCTTTGGGTTATTGTAGTAATGTAACAGGCATATTTTTACTTCGAAATCAAACCTAATATTTAAAGATAGCCTTTTCTCTCAGTCATCAGCTTCCACTTAAACCTGCAAGGTTTAGTATCAGTATGACACTGTGGTTGAGGTTTTCCCTTGCCCACACTTTGAATATCTGTTGATATTGCACACACGTATAAAAGATATGGGACTTCAGTCAGAACACTATATCCATCAGTTACAGACATCCTGTGGGCACAGCCCTGCTCTTGCCTAAACTGCATGGTTATTAAATATCGCAGTACTATTCCTGCCAATTCAAAAATAATGCTGCTTAACTTAATTGAGTTATAGTATAGTTGTAGATTAATTATTTGATTAGAAAATCAACCAGAAGACATAATACTGAATTCAAGATTAGACACCAAGTTATTTTACATGCTATTGGCTACTGAATTCTATTTCAAAATAGAATAGAATAAAATATAGGATTAATTTGGTTGTTAATTTTAATTTAATTTTTAAAATTTTATTGTAAATATCAATTGGTTTTTTTTGGATACTTTATTTAATGTCCCTTTTAATTTTTGTAATATGTGTTTTATTTTATGTTGTACGCCACCCTGAGTCCTTGGGAGAAGGGCGGCATATAAATCCAATAAACCTAAACCTAAACTTAAAAGCTCTAGTTGAATTCAGTTAAAATTCTACAAAGAAAAACAGAGTTGGAAGAGATTTCTTCTACAAATAAAGACTTGCAGTCAAACACATTTCTAATGCATGCCATCTACTGCACACTATCAATCATCTATGCCATCTGCTGCATCTGATAATCATTAAAATTATCATAAGGCAAAACTTTAGTGAGCAGAAGTGAACAAAAACCAAGTGAACAGTGAAAATATTTTAAACCAAGAGATGATCAGATGAGGGTAAGAAAGATGCTTAGCAATTCGTTCTGATCAGAAGGGCTGCATAAGAGTCAGGTAGGTGTAGAATGTTGCATACAAATGCAGTCTCTTTGGTTCCTGGCCAGTTCAAATCCAGGTCTGCATTCGCAGTCCACTCCTCCTTTTGGCGCTTCTTTGCAGATATGGGCACAACCATGATCCTTATTCATGCAGCTCACACCTTCTACAAAACAGTCAAGGTGGATGTATCAGTATTCTCTGAGTTTTTAAATATAATCAACAGATTTATTTATGACCATTTAAGAATTAATTGTGTCATGAGACAATCTATCATATTAAAAAAGGAATAAAGCCTATATAGCAAGAGTAGAAGTATAATATGAAGCACCCTCTTCAAAGTTTTACCAAATTTACAAATCTGTTATAATTTTTAAAGGGAAAAACGGCAAAATGGGTCATTAATTGTGAATTGGTATTACCTTCACAATGTTTCAGGGAATAGGATAAGCTGAGAGAGAAGAGTTAGAAGATACAGTAAGCAGAAGATGGATCCAACAGAACTCTAGAAGTTCAATAAACTTAAAGAATACCAACATGGTTACTACCATATATGTACATACATACAAAAGGCATATATATGAGTGAGACTTCCCCTCTCAAGATTTTGATGGATAGGCAACATTATGGTCAGTCTTTAACTTGAACCAGATAAGCATATCTAATTTTGAAAAATTCATTTACTGAAATTTTGGTCTTCTCTAAAAGTCTTGCTATTGATTCATGAACTTAAATGTAAAATTAGGGATAAAGTATCCCTAAAATTCATCCAGATGCCCGCTAAACATGCAGAAACATACCAACCATATAAAGAATGAAGCAGCTTGTTCTTTCCCAGTCTAAGATATGTGTACAACCTACTGGCATCTTCTACAAACAACATTTATCCAGGGAAAGAGTGCTACTGATATATTGTTAGCTACAGAAGGGGGAAATAATTCATTCTAAATATGTAGATACATGGAATTATCTCTTGTTCTGATTTATTTCTTATAATGGGGTCAATCAAGCAAACACATATTTCTTAAAGTCTAGAGTTTTCGTTAATATTGGCATTTAATAAAGGAAATTCACATTAGAGACTTTCTGTAATTTCTGATGACCATAAAAAGCATGTTTATAATACTGAACAAATTTCGTAAAAAATCTTAATAAAGATTTTCTTTGGGGATATTTTGCATTATAAGAAAAGTGGCTAAATAAATAAATAAATAAATATTTACTCTCTGTCCATTAAATCAAATTACACACACACACACACACACACACAGAGAGAGAGAGAGAGAGAGAGAGAGAGAGAGAGAGGGAGGGAGGGAGGGGGGGGGAGAGTCAACTTCCCATATGCCAATAAAATAATAAATATTCAATGTGGAATCATTAATATAATCTGAGGGGTAGATTTCACTGTGAATTTACAATTAGAAAAATAATTACCTTGAGATGGATCAGTCTTTTTTTAATATTTCACATTTGCGAACAATTATCCTTGTTTAATATAAGAAGGAGAAGCAAGTCTCCCAGATCAAACATTAAGAAAAAAGAAACAGATTGTATGAATTCTGGAAATGAAGAGTTTCCAATATATTATCCGCTTAACGTAAACCTTCAAGGCATGGTGTGTATGTGTGTGGACATCTTCTAAATCCACAGGGCATTCAAAAAGATGCTGACATATGTGGGACTAATTTACAGACTACCTAATAATGATGCATAATTCATTTTGTGTATCAGGAGCTCCTCAAACCAGCTTGAAAACAGTAGTTAAGACAATGTATAATGCATTCCAAATCAAGCTGTCCTATGATTTGTGAATTAAGTTTTGTTTGCTATTACTTTCCTTATCCCAAGAAAAACTGTGACTAACATCATGCCCTCAGAAAGTTCTGCAGCATTTTAATAAACCATGCTTTCATTCCAACATACTTCTTCTAAAGTAACTCTGACTAACAAAGGGATAGCTGCTATATTGCTTTGATTATTCTGCTCTACTGGTTCCTTGATTCCTTTCCCACAGTGAGAAAACTAGGAATACAATGATGTCTTCACCCCATCAAAAACACAAAAGACACAAAAATCCATATCAAACCCGCAAATCACTATTATGTTGTCAGTCCTTCATTTTCTATTACAAAGGATCACAAATTAGTCTTATTAACTCTTCTGTTGTTTGGCATTTGAAAGGTTCAACACGCCAGTTAGCTAAAAGACATATAAAAAGCATTAAGAAAATGAACAGCTTAGCTTCTGCTAATAGTGTGATTTCTTTGTGAATGTTCAGACACCAAGGGTTGTACTGTATAAGCAACTACTTTGGCAAAGTTTACTGAAGACGGAAACTTTTCAGATAGGGAATTCTGTTTTACTCAGTTCTGAGTAAAGAGAAAATGTAAAATTATTCCCCTGAAAGTTGTAGTGCAAAAGAAATAGACGCATGCTGAAATACTCCCTTTTACTATTCACAAACATATTATCACCATTAAATGCCTTTTGATGAAAGAGTTTGTAAAATTAAGAATTAAAGTTTTTCATATAAATTAAATAACATTATAGAAAAAAAAGAATAACAATTCATCCTTTCAATAAAGACCTTAAATTTTGAAATTCAAAAGATACCACCTTTATAGTGATAACATTTTCATGAGGAGTAAATTATGCAACTACCAATTAAGTTAATTTTCTATCACAATCTTGGGCTTTTGTAAAATGAATGAAAATCCTGTAAACTGATACACAGCAAGTAGTGAGTTTGATTATGCAAATCATCATAATCTGCAATATTTACAGCTGCTCCATATCACTAGCAGGTTTTATCAATACAAGCTAATTTTATGTGCTCTGAAGATTCTTCTCAAAAAACTTAACAATGAAAAAATTATCTAGAAAGGAATTCTAAAGTATTCTGATCAAATATCAATCAAGCTCATTAAATGAAATGACATTCATAGTGATCCCACAATAATATAAAAGGAAATGTAACTTTTATGTCTTTTTAATTAAAATTAAATTTGAGAAGAGATTTCACAAAGGTTTCACTATAATCTCCTAGTCAGTATCTTCAGTCTCTAAAGTGAAATGGCTAAAATTATCTCTTCAAACATTCTTTAAAAGACCAACTATCAGAGTATTTGAAATGGGGTACAGTCTATTCAGATAAAAAAAAGTCACAATTCTTTTTTATAAACATGGCTTATATTACATGATTATTTATTTAAGCAAACTGTTTTTTAATCCTAGTGTTTTGGGAATGCTCATTGAGGAGACGTTTCAAGGCTCCATCACCAAGTAGTTGTTCTCTGAATTCCTGTTTTGAGCATGTAAACCACAATTGCTCCAACTAGCCTTTCAAACGAGCATGAGAAATAGAAGAGAAGAGTGCCTTCATACAGAGGAAGAAGCAGAAGATATACATGAGGAATGACTATCAATTCTGTACTCCTTTTCCCCACTATCTCTGAGACTGTTGCCTGATTTTAATGGCATCCATTTCCAAGATATAATAAAAATGAATTCCTAGCCATGCATGCCCAAGTCACTGAGAAGTTATTGTCTAACGCATACCTGTCAGTACAAAATCTGCATAATGTAATAGTTAAAAACAGGCAAGAGACAGGCTACAATTTCCCTTTTATCAATAGCATATCATGTAACATCTTTAGAAACTCCACGTACCGTATATGACCATTCCATATTACAACATGATTTAAGAAAATTGATTCTGAATGGTGGGGAAAAGGAAGGGCCTCGTGCATGTTTTTGTAAAAATGAAAAGGCTTATACCTTCTGAACGATGAATGCAGGTGTGCTGATTATCGCTGAGGAAGAATCCTTCATTGCAACGACATTCATAGCTACCCACTATGTTGATACAAGCATGTTGACAACCTCCATTATTTACCAAGCATTCATCCATATCTGAAATACATGTGGTACCAGTTTTGAACCATCTCCATGTAAGCTTGTAAGCCACCCAAAGTCGCTTTGAAGCAAAATGGGTGGTAAATAAATAAATATATAAATCTATACCAGCTGCACACAAATAATCCATTAAGCAGTAATGAACTAAATATCCAGTTGGTTGGATAGTTTCCCTATTTTTCCTATCACTCCTCTTCAGACTCAATAAAACTTAACACTACAGATATTTATTTTTCTAAATAAATACAAATACATTAAGCTGCCTACTAAAAATGTTTTTCTAATTTTTATAATTTTATGAATAAAAATGCAAATATTAATGATCACATTTTTCCTTGAAGCCTATTTAAAACAAGTATCTTAATCTCAGGACTAAATTACAGGATAACGACAACAATGACAACAACGATAAAAATGATAACGACGACAACAATAATAATAGAAAAAAAACCAAGGCCAGATCAGCATCTATTTAATTAAATTATTTCCTGGTATCCCCACCATCACTGTTTGTGTGATGCATTCATTCTTTGCCTGCCTAACAATAGATATATAAATCCACAAAGTAAATATCCATAAGTACTAAAGATATATTTGGAAAAAGTATAGCTGTATCAAAAATCCTTATCATCTTTCTCTCCTGGCTACCTTTTCTTGTCCTTTGAATCTAGAAGAAAGCTATGGCCTATTGCTCTGCCTATTGTATGCAGCCTCAAATCCATTTTGTTTGGCTAAAGTAGGAGAATAACAAATACAACTTCATTATTTGATGTGGAATGGAAGTGGGATTTGGATGGGGGGGACAGGTAGACCGAATCTGCCTTGTGGGCAGAAAACTCCCCGTCAAATTCCTCTTAATATGACCCAACACTATAAACATAAACCACACTGGGCTTTGGACTCTCTTATTCCTTTTCAACTGTGGCTTGGGCTCAAGCAGAAAATGGGAAATTTCTACTTTAGATTCACTACAGTTCAGATGTCGTTTAAAACCCACTTAAAATTCAGCTATGATTAGCTGAAATAAACAACCATTTACAAATTTATATTGTCATTTTCTAAATCATGGTTAAGATTAAATAAGGGTCATCTGATTTTGATTAATAAATTGTGATTAATATACAGTGTAAATGTCTGATATTTTCATAAATACATGGAATAACAAAAATGCTATTTTCCTGAATTAGCATTTTACTTTGTCCAGGCTAGGGGTGTCAAACTCGATTTCATTGAGGGCCGCATCAGGATTGTGTTTGACCTTTGGGGGATGGGGTGGGAATGGCCATGGTGGGTGTGGCCAGCTCAACATCACTCGTGTTGGGGGCACTTGTGGTGGCCCAAGGGCTCCCAAATTCCAGCTGCAACATCCTCCTGCAACCTTCTGCCAGCAAAAATGGATTTTGGTAGGCGCATACGCTGTCCTCCCGAGCTCTTTTTTCACTGGCAGAGGCACTGTGGGCCAATCCTGTGGTGTTTCCAGGGCAGCCCCATGGGCCAGATCCAAGCACCCTGCAGGCCACATCCAGCTCCCGGACCTTGAGTTTGACACCTCTAGTCTAGGCACACAATAAATTTGTCAGTACATAATAACCTTTTGGGACACATCCTTACCAAGACAATTATGACCATCCTGAGCCAACATGAAGCCATCATAACATATACAGCGATAATTGCCTGGAATGTTGAAACATTCATGGACACATCCTCCATTGAACTCATTATCACATTCATCAATATCTGGAGAATAAAGCAAAAGTCAGCATGATAGATGCCTACTTGATTGTTATAGATAAGTTGTGACAGGATTGAATTGTCTATATGTTACTAGTAAATGTTCTTAAATCATTTCAACTTTGCAAATAGTGTATTTTTTTCAAAAATAAATTATCTAAATCTTCTCATGTCCAATACTGCTTCCATTTTGTTTGTTTCTTTCTTTGTTTATTTGTTTGTTTGTTTGTTCAGTGTATATAACTGCCCATCTTACATATGTGATTCCTGGAAGCTCATGGAGTTAAATACATACAAAATGCAAAAAGTAACAAAAAGGATGACTACAAAAATCCATTAAAACAATAAAATCTATTAAAAACCATAATCTGCAGGGAAATGCAATCCATTTTATTAATAGAATAAGCATTTAGTAGGCTCCACACCACTACTTCCAGACCTTGAGGTAAGTTGGCAAAGCCACATCTTAACTTCCTTCCCGAAAACCAATAAGCTCAGGGCTAATTTGATCTCAAGGGCGACAATGGTGCCATATCAGAAGAGGGTCTCCTCTTGGGACTTATCAGATATAATTCCTTAGAAAATAGGACCTTTAACTTGCCTGTTATGCTGGACCTTAGGGAGCAGGTAGATGTACCCTGGGAGAGAAAGTCCTTCAAATAACCCAGCCCCATGCAATGTAGGGCTTTGAATTAAACCTGGAAGCAAATTGGTGCCCAATGCAGCTTATATAGCAGTGGTGTAATATGTGCTGATCTAGGAACAAGCATTTTGCACCAGCTGAATCTCCTGAATACTCTTCAAGGGCAGCCCCATGTACAGCCCATTAGAATAATCTATGCAGGAAATGATCAGGTCATCAGTAACTGAATATAGAGTCTGCTGATCCAGTAATAGGGGCAACTGGTCCAAGGAGTCTGAGGATCTCTTTTCAAAAACTGCCCAACAACCTCTCAGAATGGTGTGGTTATGATCTAGAGGTTCAGCATAATGCAAGAATTAGGCAAAATTTATGAGTATCACTTGCTTCTTTGGAGTTAAATGACAGTGACCAGTATGTCTGGTTAGTATTACCAGATTAAAGACATCCCCTCCCAATAATCTGACCCAATAGTTTCATGAGGATGTTGAAAAGCGGGGGTGGGGGTGGGGGAAGAGACAGAATTCTACATGACTTTCTAAATGCCAAACAAGTCTCTCCCAGAACAAACTTTTTGACACAGATAAAACCCCAAGGTAAAAACCCCATGTGGCCCACTATACAATACTATATGATCAATTATAGCAAAAATAGGAGAAATAGAAAGTTTTAGTTTCTATATAAGTCATTCACCATGATGTTCAAAGCAGTCTCAAAATTCTATCGTGGTCTTAAGCCTAACTGAAACAGAGCTACTTGATCCATGAACATGAAATGGTGAGAATCACCTTTTCAATCACCTTTTTACAGAAATAAAGTTCTTCAGATTTGCCTAAAGCTGACCTAAGTTGAGAGAGTTTCTCTGGTGTCAGAAGAGGATTTCATCATACAGTCGAAAATGCAATGTAAGTATACATATGTATCAATAGGTATATAAAATAAAACATGAAGATTCTGAAGCTTGATAACCTTTCTCTTCATATTTATCCTGGATGCTGCAATTAGAATAGAGTTGGATCAGTAATGCAGGCATACATACAGCTCTCTGCCTATGTCCTCTTCATCTTTGCTTATTATGTCCTCTGGGTCATCTTCCCTTCTTCAATCAATGTAATCTCTTATGCCTTGCCCTCCCACCCAGTCTTAAAGAATCCACTCATCAGTTGACCAACAGTTTGCAGGAAAACAACTTTAGTATGTTTGAATCAGCTGAAAACAGCTGTTTTTTCTCTCACGCACAAAAAACTAAAGGAGCTCCCTAAATGTTCCTCATTTTAATTTTTGTTGGTGTTTCAAAGACCGTTGATGATGTTGGTGGGTGGGAAGTCAAACATCATTCTGAGTAAGATTATGTTTGTTATTGATTTAACATGTTATATGAATAATCATTTATAACTCTGTATTATGTGTTAACACAATCATTGTGGAGTGTTTACCTAATCATTGTTAAAATAATTTAACACAATATGATTCTGTATGTGCATACATATATTGCAAAGAGTATACAGGTAGTTCTTGACTTACAACTGTTCATTTAGTGTCCGTTTGAAGTTACAACACTGAAACAAGTGACCTATGACCATTTTTCACACTTATGATTACTGCAGCACCCCAGTGGTCACATGATCAAAATTCAGATGCTTGGCAACTGGTTCATATTTATGACAATTGCAATACCCTGTCAGAAAGTTATCACTTTCTGACAAACAAGGTCAAAACTGTCTCACTTAATAACTAAAATTTTAGGATAAATTGTGTTCATAAGTTTAAGACTACCTGTCTATCTATCATGTTGACCAACTGGAATGTTTTCATGCAAAGAAATAAATCACTTCTTAAAAAAAAATGTGTTCTGAATTGAACCTGGAATAGGATTTTAAACATTTTGCAATCTAGAAAAATAACTATATGGCTTGAAAAGTGGAAAACTGAACAGCCCATTCACATCTACTGGGGAAAGTACCTGAAATGCTTATAAAATACAATCAAGAGATTGTTATAAACCATGTTTTATGATAGTGTGATGAGGTAAAGTTTAAATTACCATATTTTTTGGAGTAGAGGCGCTCTGGTATAAGATGCACATAGCTTTTAGGGAGGAAAACAAGGGAAAAATCTGCCTCCCAGCAATTTGCCTCCTTACAGCAAACAGCAAACAGTACCGACAATATAAACTGTTTGTGGTGTTACATTTCAGATTATACTTCTATAGATACTGTTAAAATTGATGTGGCTTTCTGGAAGTATATGTTATTCTCTGCTATTTAAAAGAAGATACAATAGCACTGGGCCTCTTCAGATCAAGCATTTATTTTAAAAAGCTTCTTCATTTTGTTAAGGTCTCTAGAACAATAATAAAGCAGTCTTTAAAAAATAAGTCTAATAATTTGAACATTCTATAGGTATTTATAGATATTTATAGTTATTGATTTACCTCCTTGCAGCAAACAGCAAACAGCATGTTTTAGTTTAACCTGATTAGAAGAAGAAAAAAATCGGCCTCTGCCTCCCAGCAATTTTACTCCTTGCAGCAAGGAGTTTCAGCAGGGCCTTCCGATGGTCAGCTGTTTCAGGTTGCAAGGATTGCCATAGCCCAGCGATGCCAAACCTTTTTTGGCTCGCGTGCCATAAGTGGGGGGAGCACAGGGGAGTCGTGTGCGGGAGTGCTGTACCCATAATGCAATGCGCAACCCCCCAGTGTGCATGCGCGCACTACAGGCGTGACCGCACATTTTTGCATGCTTTTTTCACCCTCCCCAGGCTCCAGAGGCTTTATAGGAGCCTGAGGAGGGTGAAAACAGCCTCCCCTGCTCCCCCGGAAGCCCTCCAGAGGCTTCAGGGACCTTCAGAAGCCCCCAAAGCAGTCAAAATGACTCTCAGAGCAAACCGGAAGTCCGTTCCTGAACTTCTGGTTTGTCCGTAGGGCCGTTTTTTTGCACTCCTGAGGCTTCAGGGAAGCTCATGAAGCCTGCAGAGGGCCTCCGGGGGGGGGAGGCTCTTTTCGCCCTCCCCAGGCTCTTATAAAGCCTCTGGAGCCTGGGGAGGGCGAAAAATGGCTTTAAAAAAGGGTGAACTCAGCTGGCCAGCTGACAGGGCAGCACCTCGCGTGCCCTGACAAATGGCTCTGTGTGCCACCTGTGGCACGTGTGCCACCTGTGGCACGCGTGCCATAGGTTCGCCATCACTGCCATAGCCTATTGCCGCCTCCACAAGTACCATTTTCTCGTTTGCTGCAAGGAGGTAAATTGCTGGGAGGCAGAGTACAAAGGGTGGGGGCCAGTGGGTGGGTGGGCTACATTTGGTGTATAAGACTCACCCAAATTTTTACCCCCTCTTTTGTGGGGGGGAAAGGTGCGTCTTGTAGTCTGAAAAATATGGTAGGTCACAAAAATTGATTGCCACATTATACTTAAATAACACTATTTTACAAATACCTGTATTTTGTCACTATTATTCAACTAGATATTGGGAACAATCATAATCAGTCAAAACCAGCTTTATGGTTTTAGCGCACTCACCATCACAAGTTTTTCCTTCTCCACTGTATCCTGGCTTACATGTGCACTTATATAATTTCAAAGTATTCTGACAAATTGCATCTGGGTGGCAATCATCAATACCTTGTGCACATTCATCAACATCTGTGCAAAGAGAAATGAGAATGACAGTGTAATTAAAATTTACCATCATAGCTTCGTATATGCAGACCACAACATTTGATCAAAAGCAATAGTTAATAGTATTACTTCTACAGGTAGCTTGGCACCTATATTTATCATCCCAAATGGCATCTATAAAACTAAAAAATAAGCAAAAATAGTTTTTATGGGTGAAAATGGGTGAAACCCTGATGGTCTGATGTCTTGATTCTTCATGAGGAGGATCCAAAATGATAACTGGGGCAATATGTATTGAAACTTTTCAGCCTTGGGCATCCAAAGAAGTGGGTAGAACACTTTTCAATATTGTTCTATTAACCATGGGCTTGATCCATGCCCTCCCCAGCACTTTTGTGAGACCTCCCTGTACCTTGGTGAGACTGAGAAGGCATAATTGAATTTGAAAGATGACCAATGCTTGTGCTTAAGCCTAGGTAGTATGCAAATTGTAGCCCTAACTACAAAAGGAAGATAGAATAATTAATCAATGGAATGACTTGTTTCCAAAAGTTGTGGGTGTTTCAACACTGGAGGTTTTTAAGAGACTGGACAACCACTTGTTTGAAATAGTATTTGGTTTCTTGCTTGAGCAGGGGGTTGGACTAGAAAATCTCCAAGGTCCCTTCCAATTCTGTTATTCTGTTCTGATCTTGTAATAACTCACATTATTATCTTCACCCCCCTGAACTGTAATACATTCTACAAATACGTAGCCAAAACAGTACTTGGTGGAGAAAGCAGCAAACTGCCATAAATTTTTATATCGATATGATAGGCCCTACATTAGCTACAAAGTGCATTCAAACCTAATATGGACCATTTTCTGTCTAAATGTATTTATTGTCTTGAAGATAGGTTCTTGATGCAGGCTCCATACTGCCTATCTTCAGGCCAATACATAAATATAGTTTAATGAAATGACATCCAACTATCTATAATATTTATTTTATTTATTTACTTATTAAACTCTTTGTCATCCATCTTACCAAGGCAATTATAGACAGCTTACACTAATTCAAAAATACTGTATAAAACATTAAAGCAATAAATAAAGAGGTGCCTATAGGGTTGAGTTCTGTACCAGCTGAAGCTTCTGGATATTCTTCAAGATTTGCCCCAGCTAGTAGGTGTTTCAATAGTCTAATGTGAGATGATCAGGTCTTGAGTGACTGAGCTCAGGAACTCCCAATCCAGGAAAGGACACAACTGGTACACAACATGAAGTTGTGCAAAGGTTCTCCTAGACACACTTGCCACCTGCTCATTGAGCAGGAGTTGTAAGTTTAGAAGAATCCCCAAGTTGCATATCAGGCCCAACTGGGATAGTGCAGTCCCATATAGAACTAAAGATGTTAAAGTCCAGAACCCCAGAATCAGGTCCAATTGGGATAGTGTAATCCCATACAGAACTGTAGATGTTAAAGTCCCAGAATCCAAGTTCCACGCACCCAAAGTCTCTAAGTCTTACCAGGGTTCAGCCAAAGTCTATTGTCTCTTACTCAGGTCCCCACAACCTCCAGACACAAAGAGAGGGCAGCGATAGCATCACTTGGATCATTAAAGATGGAGATATAAATTTGATGATGGATGATCCCACCCAGGAGTTTCATGTAAATGTTAAAAAGGAATGGAGAAAATACCAAGCCCTGCAGCACTCCATAAAGGAGAGCTGTGGACTGGAGCTCCCACTCCCTATCAACCCCTTAGAGAAAGGAGCCAAATCAGCATAAAACTGCACCACCTAGTCCCAAACTCCGCCTCTGGCACAAACTAATGCTATGGTCAATGGTACTGAAGGCCATTCAGAGGTCAAGAAGAACAAAGATGGATGCACTACTCCATCCTGCTTTCACCAAGATCATCAACATGTGCAACCAATGCTGTTTCTGCCTCACAACTGGGCCTGCATCGTGACTGGAAGGACTCCACATAATCCATTTCATCCTGAGCCCTCTGAAACTACCACACAACCACTTTCTCTACCATCTTCCCTAAAAAGTGTGAGACTGGATGAAATTTGTCCAGGCAGGTGGCATCAAGACATGGATTTTTAAGGAGGGAGCGAATCAATACTTCCTTGAAAACTTGGAAACATCCCCTCCTGCAGTGAAGAATTTATCACTGCCTGAATTCACCTGTCTGTCATCGTCTTAGAGGCTTTCACTAGCCAGGAAGGACAAGGATCTAACTGATAGGTCAGTGATGGTGAACCTTTTTTGGCTCACATGCCAAAAGCAGGGGGAGCACAGGGGATTGTGCATGGGCGTGCACACCCATAATGCTATGTGCAAGACCACAGCGTACATGTATGCACGACCAGCGCTCCTCATTTTTGGCGTGCTTTTTTTGCCCTCCCCGGGCTCCAGAGACTTTATAGGAGCCTGGGGAGGGCAAAAACAGCCTTCCCCCCCCCGGAGGCTTCAGGAGCTTCCCTGAAGGCTCCGGAGGGCTAAAACCGGCCCTATGAGCAACCCGGAAGTCACTTCCGGTTTGCTGGTAGTGTCATTTTTTGCTCTCCAGAGCCTTCAGGGAAGCCTCCTGAGGGCTCCTGAATGTTCTGGAGGGCTAAAATCGGCCCTACGAGCAACCCGGAGTGACTTCCGGTTTGCTCATAGCATCATTTTTTCCCCTCCGGAGCATTTAGGGAAACCTCCTGAGGGCTCCTGAATGCTCCGGAGGGCTAAAACCAGCCCTACAAGCAAACCAGAAGTCCATTTTCGAACTTCTGGTTTGCCTGTAGGGCTGGTTTTTTGTGCTCCGGAGGCTTCATGGAAGTTCCTGAAGCCTCCGGAGGGCAAAAAATGGCCTCAAAAGAAGGCCAAAGTGAGCTGGCCAGTGCACGCATGCGTACTGGCCAGCTGACAGGGCAAGCCTCATTTGTCCTGACAAATGGCTCCATGTGCCACCTGTGGCACGCGTGCCATAGGTTCACTATCACAGTGATAGGTGATTGCACTGACAGCATTAAGGATCCTCTCCAAAAGGCTCAAATAATCAGATAAGACCTTTCCCCGGGCATCTCTAATGGACCTGTACCATGCGTGGGTTCTAACTGGGAATAAATCCAAGTGACTTTATCACACGTTCCACAAATTCTTCTGCATAGTTCTGAAGATGATCGCACAAGCACTCCTGTCTCAGGAGGGACTGAGTGATTCTAAACAGGGCCACTAAACGACACTTCGTGGACACAATAAGGATGGAGAAATAATTGTGTTTCACCACTCTTACCACCGCAAGGTATGTCTTAATAGCAGCTCTAAGTCATATCCAGTTGAATTCATTCCTTGTTTTCCTCCAGCGGCACACTAGGCATATCTTATCCCTTTTCAAAACCCAGAGTGTGAACCATGGGGAGTGTTGGGAACAATGTGTCAACAAAGGCCATACAGGCATGATCCTGTTCAAAACCTCAGCTAGCCTTTCATTCCAGGATTTAACAAAAGCTTTGGCAGGATAGTGCAGCAAGGACCTCGGGATATCCTCTAGTTCCCCTTATAATATACAATTCTAGAAAAGAAGGAATATTAATATGAAATTAAAAAATAAAGAATTGGGAATCTAAAAGTGGGGTCTACTGTCCTTTTTATGAACTTCACCCCCCCCAACTGATTAAAGCCAAAAGTTGGCAATTTTTCTTCCTTTTGGACAGATAGTTAACAGCTAAAGTATAGACCTTGTAAATCAAAATTCTTACCTTGCTTATATTTGCAATGCACTCTTCAATGTGCTTAGTTTGACTCTCAAATGAAACGACTTTTGTAGACTGATGATGGACGGAGGAATGGATGGATATATATAATGTACTATTACTATATAGTAATTAATGTTTATCAACTGTATGCAATGGTGCATTTTAACTACTAAAAATATTTTAGTATCTTTTTGAAATAAACTGTTAAAATGAAGGCAAAGAGCGAGAGTCAAGACTCAGTGAATTTTTAAAAAATCAGGATGGCAATTGTGACCATAGAATCACATGCACAAATGGAAGGGGCTTTGACTGCATAGTTCTGATTACTGTCTTGAGTTTTTTAATCCCACACCATTCCTGCCACCGCAGGAACTTTGTGGCAAAGGACTAATTGGACTTGTAATTATGGCATCACATTAAGTAATGCTATGCTGTAAACATCAGTTTCTATCACTGACATTGCAAGAAAGTATTGTGACATCATACCACATGTTCTGCTACTTTATATTTCCATCACAGTATTACACACATGTAAGCCAAGTTTATCTTGCAAAACATGTTTTGAAACCTGGCCATCAGCTCTCCTCAGAAGGGCCTGACAAAATATCTTATCCTTTCAATGACATCTGAATAGATCTGTCAATTGCTTTCTTTTTTCATTTGCTATTTCATTTACCTATATTCAACTGGGTTTTTTTTCTTTCACATCACATTCCATTGAATAGTAGATTTTTCATTAACATTGTATAGTTTTATTTCTGCAAGCAAGTTCTGTAGGAATGGCTCTGACCAACAATGTGAAAAACATCCACTCTTTTCCATAATGATGCCATAGTGATGAATCATATTCTGTGATATCATTATGCTTTTTGCATTTGCAGTATGAAAATTTAGGCAAGTACGTAAGAGATGGAATTTATATTGTCCTACACTATTGCAAATGTTCCATCACTTGTCTTAGACAAGCTCAACTTGAAAAAGGCAGCAACGTTTTATGCTCACACTTTAAAAAAAATCTAGACATATGTATAAAATGTGGCTTGACAATTGTTCTATATATTTGACAATATTTTCTTACAAAATATATTTAAAGGTGAAATAAAAAGGAGCACATTCAATCAAATAATTAGGCTCTATTATATCTATATTTTTATTTAATGTTTTTCACTCAAGGTGCAATTGATTAGGCTTAAATTATCATATACTGGACATATTATGTGAAGTTCTAGCTCTGTTGAAATCTATAATACTCAGAAAGTGAAAGAAAAGAGAATGACCAGCAGCAAGGCAAATGGGTTTGATTACAATGACAACAGATGTAAGATTCTACTACAAGGCAAGATTGGAGAAAAATTCACCATGAAAGTCTGTCTTAAGAATCAGTACTGATTTCACTTAGTTTACACTCAAGGGGAAATGTTTTAAACATCTTTTATTTTTGGATTTTTCTAAAGTCCAATTGGATTCTATAAATTCCATGTTATAAAAAGCTGTCACCCATTTACTTATAAAATATCAGGTGTATTTTATGAACTACTCTGCCTTGTACAAAACACAATAATATCATTTCCAAAAGTCCCTGCTGAGAACCTTCTAAGAGTTACTATCTGCACAACTCTATGCATGTTTATTCAAACATTAGCCCACTAGGTTTAAATATATTTAGTCTTCTATATGTTGGATCACTGCTGTAGTTATTCTTAACTTCAATTTGCTTGTTTAAGAGCTAGAAATTGGAGTGAGTTTTTCTCCAAAAGCAAAGCACGAAAACGCTAGCACTAAAAATAGATGAAATGTCGAATTTAGTACTCCCATGTCAAATGTCAGGGCTCAAAACAGATGAACTTTATGCAAAAGGGAATGTAGGAGACCAACTGATTTGCTAGATAATCGCTGCCCGAGCAGCGATTAATATCCCCGAGCTTTTTTCCTAGGGAGGCTTATTCTACCCACGTCCCATCTCAGAAGCGTGAGCCACAGTACGCTGTTTTGTTGCCAAAAAAATCCCAAAACAGACAGGTTTCCTCTTCCAAAATTTACCTGCGGGCTCAATGTACCACACGGACGGGATGTCGTCTCTAAATACGCCTTTCTGATTAAAGGGTCCGACAACGCATTTGCCCAATAGTGTCACAAATGTTGGCTGCTAGCGGGTTCCCAAGCGAGTTTAACGTTTAACTCCCCAACAGGCAAGGAGCTTCCCCGCCTTCGGGCAAGGGACCGACGCCAGGCAAGCTCAGCTGCCCGACCAAGCCAACCACAAGCGGACTTGAAGCGCTCAGCCTGGATGGCATTTAAGGGCGCAGCTCCGCAACGGCGACCCTGCCCAAGGGGTGTATTCGCCAGATGCCCAAGCGCAAAGCACAACACCTCGCTCGTCCTGCTTACTACCCGGGGGAAAGGAGCCCGGCGGCGCACAGCTGACCTTGGGGAGACGCGGTAAGCAGCAGGAACGGCGGCGGCAGGAGGAGGAAGAGGAGGAGGAGGAAGAAGAGAAGCGCCTCCGCGGCGGAGCGACATTGTCCGGACCCCATCGATCAGCTGGAGCTGCCTGCCGAGCTGCTGCAGCTACTGCTTCTCGCTCCCGAGGCTCCCGTCCCCCTGGGTCCGGCCCCGCGCGCGTCCCAAAAAGGAGGCGTTTGCCGGCGGGCTGTCCCACCCCGAGGCACTGCCTTCCCTCACGTGCGAGCGCTGCTGGCGGGGCAAGGAGCGGACACGCGCCCAGGGAGGCGGCCACCCACCGCCTTCCCTCTTTTCCCGCGCTTCCGCGAAGACCTCGCGCCGCAGTTGAGAAAGAAGTAGTGAGGCACGCCTGCATCTCTGTCGTCTGAATAGTAGTTGCATTGATGTTGTGATTCCCCCTCCCCCATATAGTAGGATATTCGATAGAAGGGAGCGTTTTCCATTACTTAAACGTTTTTAGGAAAAGCTGAATCACTTCTGACTTACACAAATTGAGAATGGCTTCGGTCATGGGTAAAATGGCCTTTAATAATAATGTTGCAAACTGGGAGGGTGGGTGGCAGCTTGATGAAAAATGATGATGATGATGATGATGATGATGATGCATTTGAGTTTATTAACCTTCCAAAGGTTCTCCCAATTATTGTCATTTTAGATGTACACTAATCAGCATACATGTTCGTTGTATTCAGCTCTCAAAGGACAACCATTATGCATATATGACAGGGAAACAAAACAGTTTAGTTCGAATGTATACATATACGTAGAATTAAAAAAGAGAATCCTGCAAATGTAGGAGATAGATGACATAAGAAACAAAGCTGTTGCAGGATCTAGCAGTCCTGCTTATAAATACTTTGAAACCTCCTCCCAGAGGGGAGCAGCAGAAACAGACTATGAAGTGGTTTTGTGGCAGTGCTGGGTTCCGGATCCCATTGCAACCGGTACGGTGCAATGGGGCCCGGTGTCTCCAACATGCACATGTGCACGCATGCACAGCGTGCCCATGCGCCCATACCTCCGTGATACCTCTGCATCTCACCAGCTCCTCGCCAAAGAGCTCAAATACAAGGAAGGAGCTCGGGCGGGCTGGCAGGGGGCCCCTCCTAAGCACCGTACCGAAATTGGGGCGTACCGCTTGCAACCCCCCACTGGTTTGTGGGGTCTCTAACAAAGTTTCAAGCCCTAAGCAAATCTTCTGATAGGTAAGACATCAGAGCTTGATTATCTTGACACATCAACGATTTTCTAGTTCTCCCAGCCAAGACTTCACTTCAACCCAGCTCAAAAAAAAAAAAAAAAAAAAGACTTGGGGATCTTCCTACTCAAAGTGCACAGATTCTAAGCTAGCAAAGCTTGATTTCTGTGCCATGGTGCATTTTTGCTCAGTGGGGAAAATTTTAATGAGACGTTCCATTATGATGGGAACAAAACAATGGAGATCTCAATATAAAAAAGGAGTTTATAGGACAAAAATAAATACAATCGAAATAACTAGTCAGCCTAGCTGAATGATTTATGATAAGTTCAAGCCCTCAATTCAAGGCATGTTCATTGCAGAAAAAAACAATGGAGATTGGACATAAGTATATTTTGTTTGGATGACATTAGGCACATTCTCTGCATTTTTTCTTCTGCCTTGTACAGTTTTGTGTCTCAGCATTATCCTCAGCTTTAGAGAATTTGGAGAATAATTGAAAGTCAGTCTCTTTGCAAGGACTTTACCTGATCAATGCTGTCTCTGAGGCCCTGTGTATAGTATAGCCAGCAAATCAAAAACTATCCAGAGGTTCAGCCTATTTTCCTAATGAGGCTTGGTGGTGCATGAGAAAAGCTAAGCCTAGTTTTCTTTATTTCTGCTATGGATGAGGCAGGTTGTTTTAAAACCAAAGCTGAATTCACATCTCTCTGAATTTTGAATATGCCACATTTTTAGCAGATATTGTTGGGTCACAAGGGCTAGATATGTTATCAAGGTGCTCCATAAAATGGTAAAATTGACTGTATGGAAATATCTTCTGGACTGAATCTTAGTACAGTAGTACAGTATGATTTGAAATATTGGAGAAATACACATGGATCTATACAGAAACGGCATACCATCAATAATTTTGTATTCATTTATATGTCACCTTTATTATTTTTACAATCTCAAGGCAGTGAACACATCCAAAACATTTTCTTCCTACTATTTTCTCCACAACAGCAATAACACTTATATATATCACAATTGTGGGGTCCTTGGTGCCTTCTGAAGTTGGTTATTTCCTTCCAGAGCTAGTTTCATTTCCAAACTAAGCAACATCATCAATGCTAGATGTTTGGTAATGAAACATCTGCAAGAAAACAACCAAGTTCAGAGAGCACCAAGGATCCCACAATTCAGCCCCAAGCTACAAATATTTTGTCACTATATCACAATTTGGTTCCTTTTTTGTGCAGGGGATTTCAGTAAATACAAAAAGCACTTAGTTTATTAAAGACCTTATGAAGCTTTTTTTCAGCTTTTTAAATTAACATCTTAAAGACAGGAAATAAAGATTTTTAAGCTGTAGCCTAACTATTTTTTAAAGTTAACAATAAATATTTTTGTAAACTTTAACTGGAAATACATAAGCACCTTTCTTCTAGCAAGTAAGGAAAAATGAGAACTGCAAGGTGTTGTAATAATAATATTAATAATGTATGCCACTCAACGCTCAATGACTCAGGGCATCTTACAACAATCAAAGAAATTAGAATAAAATTAATAGAAGATTAAAATATGCTAAGCACAATAAAATGATATTCTTCTCCCTTACCAAAGGCCTGGGTAAAAAGCTCCTCAGAGATCCTTCAAACAATGGTAGAGTGGGAGCCATCTGCATCTCAGGGAGAAACTCATTCCGGGAACTACTACCGTAAGACACTAACTCATTGCAGGAGAAGGGATAATATCAAGTTCTTGGCTTCCCTGCTTCGATAGAAAGCAAAATTCTTCCAGACTTTCTTTAACAAAATTCACTGAAAAAGGATAAGATAAAGTGACAGAAATCTCAGCAACTGGATTATTTCTTTAGAATCCAAACTATCTGCCAACACATTTCAGACATGCCAAGTAAAAGTCACTAGCAAATTTACTTTTGAGAAAAATCAGCTGGGGGGGGGGGATGACTTCTAACCATACTGGTAAGCATAATGCTCTTGATAAAGGGATGGTATGAAACATTCCAGGTTTCTATTCGGTAATTGATTGCTTAGCTAAATAAAAACATTTAAACATTGTTTTTATGCAATCTTTTGTTTATATACAGTTAATCTAAATTAACTGCTATCAGGATATTTTGGGGGGAAAGCATAAAATAAAATGTTTATCTACTGCACATATACAGCTCAGTTTTATCAAAAAAAGGAAAATATTATTTTTAAGTAATAGGTTCCAACATACAATTTGTATACATTACTTGTTCCAGATTCGTATTTTAAATTTTTTTCAACAGTTTTCCTTAGATATGTTGGAGAATTGAAAAATCACTAGACATTAGTGTATTGAAGATGAAGGAAAATATTGTATTTCCTTTTTAAAAAAAGAGTTGTAGAGCTTTCTCAACTATCCACTTAACTTTGAGTCAAGAGAAGACTACTATATTACATTTGTTACCGATCTTTTTCCTGTTTCTGCTGTTCCATTCCCAGTCCAAGTTGACCATCTGATTTCCAAGGAAATAGTGACAAAACCCATTCTACACCTTTGAGAATGTCCTTGGACAGTGTCGAAATAAGATGATGAATACATCTTTAATACTGCTGGAGTTGTCCTAAGGGTACTTTTCAAAAGGCAACTGGACTTTCTTGAGGTTTTTTTCATTTAAAATGTTTTGCTTTTCATCCAAGGAGTTTCTTGTTCTTCAGTTGTAATTGATGAAGGAAAATTGACAAAGCAGAAAAAGTGTTACTAGGGTATATTTCTGCCATGATTTAGGTGCAAGGGAGAAAGGGCTCCAGATTGCTTTAAAACTGCAGTTTTATTCTCTTAAAACATTTAAGAAGAGGGCATAACATTTCTCTTTTTTTAAAAAGCAATTCTATGCCCTTGAAAAATATAAGAAGCACCTATATAGATAAATAGCACACTGGCTAGATTAAAAGAAATTCTAATATGTTTCTGTAGACCATACAATGCACATTCTAGTCCCTACTCTAGTCTCTTAAGATCAGCCAATCAGCTGTCGAGCGCTTCCCGCTTAAACTCTAACTCAGCGCATGCTCAGAACACAACACTCCTCCCCCCTAAGTTTGCGCAGGCGTAATCTTGTAAGTATGCTGGACGCCGCCTGATACGGCCGGATGCCCTAGGCCCTTCTGCCCCGCTTGGAGACTCTGATTGTTCGGCCGAGGATTCTGCATTGGAGGACAGAGATCGCCCTGGCGGGTGGAGAGCGAAG
The DNA here is from genome assembly GCF_051295495.1 of Thamnophis sirtalis. Lineage (NCBI taxonomy): Eukaryota > Metazoa > Chordata > Lepidosauria > Squamata > Natricidae > Thamnophis > Thamnophis sirtalis. Next base: position 83,483,026 of record NW_028261381.1, read on the forward strand.
GACGGAGCTGGCCCACCAAGTAAGTCGCCGCTTCCGTTTTGGGCTCCTGCTGCTTGACCTCCGTTGGCCTCCTCGTTTCTGGCCCCTTCGTTGTCCGTCGGAGCTGTCAGAGTGGGTAGGTCGGTTGACGGCTGCTGGCTCGTTGGGCTTGTTAGTGGTTGGCGCCTGCCCCGCAACTGGTCGCAGTGTCGTTTCCAGACTCTGCCGTCAAGGAGCCTGACCCTGTAGGAGCAGGGCCCGGTCTGGTCAGTTATCACGCCCGGCAGCCACAAGGGATGTCCCCCATAATTTCGGGCGTACACTGCCTCCCCCTGGACGAAGGAGCGCGACCCACCCTGGGAATCCAGAGGTTTTGGGGTTGAATAGGCAGGGTGCAACCGGTCAAGGGTGGTTCGCAACCGGCGTCCCATGAGGAGCTCGGCTGGGCTCGTATTGGATTCCGGTGATGGCGAGGAGTGATGGGCCAGCAAGAAGGCGTCAATGCGTTCTTGCCAGGGGAGGTGGTCCATTTTGGATAGGGCTTCTTTAACTGACTGCACGGCGCGCTCCGCCAGGCCATTGCTAGAGGGGTGGAACGGGGAGGTAAGGGCATGTCGAATGCCTAGGGACGCAAGGAAAGCCTCAAACTTTGTGGCTGTTAGCTGTGGCCCGTTATCCGAGACCACCACGTCGGGCAGGCCATGGGTGGCAAACAGGTGGCGCAGAGTTGCGATGAGCGCGTTTGCCGTTGTGGAGGACATGTGGACGACCTCGACCCATTTCGAGAAGGCGTCCACAGCAATGAACAGCATCCGGCCCTGAATGGGGCCTGCGAAATCAACATGAACCCGGGACCAGGGAGTGGACGGGGGATCCCATGAACGCGGCTCGGCTTTTGGCGGCAACGCTTGGGCGCTCTGGCATTGCGAGCACCCGGCGACATGGTCGGCTATGTCTTGGTCAAGCTTGGGCCACCAGACGTAGCTTCTGCCTAGGGCTTTCATCCGGACAATTCCGGGATGTGCGGAATGCAGCTGCCGCAAGACAGTAGTCCTCAGCGAGGCAGGTACGATTACTCTATGGCCCCATAATAAACAGCCGCGCTGGACGGAGAGCTCCGCCAGGCGTGTTTTGAAGGGAATGAATATGGTGTCTACGGGGTCTTTTGGCCACCCTCGCCTAACCCAATCTAGCACCCGGGATATTACCTGATCCCTTGCGGACGACCGGGCGATGTCAGCGGCAGAGATTGGAAGGTTGAGGTCGTCGATAAGGAATACTGGAGCCACAGCAGCAGGATCTTCATCAGCTTCTGGCAGGGGGCAGCGGCTGAGTGCGTCGGCATGAGCGATCTGCTTCCCTGGGCGGTGGTGCAATTGATATTCATAGGAAGCCAGGAACACGAACCAACAAGTCATGCGTGGAGATAGGACCTGTGGGGCAGGCCGATCTCCTGCCAGCAAACCCAGTAGGGGTTTATGGTCAGTGACAATTTGGAAGGGGCGGCCATACAAATAGTGATGGAACCGGCGCACCCCGGCCACAATGGCTAGAGCCTCTTTGTCAATTTGCGCGTAGTTGCGTTCAGAGGCAGAGAGCGTGCGGGAAAAATAGGCGACTGGCACCTCTGCCCCACTGGGTAGCTGGTGACAGAGAACGGCGCCCACCCCATAGGGTGAAGCGTCACAAGCGAGCACAAGGGGCAAGTGTTCGCTGTACTGCACTAGGACATCGTTGGAGATGAGCAGGTGTTTGACAGCTAGGAACGCGGAGGCCTCCCGGCGGCCCCACACCCAGGGGGCACCCGAGTCTAGGAGGCGATGAAGTGGCTCAGCAACCGTTGCCTTGTGGGGAAGGAAGACAGCGTAAAAATTAAGTAGGCCTAAAAAGGCCTGTAATTCAGCTCTGTTAGTTGGAGCGGGGGCCTCCACGATGGCTTTGGTTTTGGCAGCCGTGGGGTGGATGCCACTGCCATCGATAAGGAACCCAAGGAATTCTATCTGGGATACCGCAACCTGGCACTTGTCTCTCTTAACCTTCAGTCCCACTTGTTGGAATCGTTGGAGAACCATGCGCAAACGGGCCATGAGTTCGTCCATGGAGGTGGCTGACACGAGGACGTCGTCAAAATAGGGGACGACGCCTCGGAGTCCTTGGAGCAACCGCTCCATTAAACTCTGGAACAGTCCTGGGGCAATGCTGACCCCAAACTGCAGTCTGTGGCAACGGAAGGCGCCCCGGTGTGTGATAATTGTCTGTGCTTCCGCTGCTTCATCGTCCACTACCAGCTGTTGATAGGCTTGGGCGAGGTCGAGCTTCGCAAACACAGTCCCCTCGCCCAAGGTGTGCAGTAAATGTTGAACAACTGGCACCGGGTATGCATTGGACGGCAAGGCACGGTTGATCGAGCAGCGGTATTCAGCGCAAATTCTTACGCTGCCATCTGGCTTGATGGGTAACACAATTGGTGTTTCCCACCTGGCATGGTCCACTGGCTCCAGAACGCCTTTGAGCCACCAGTCTGTCCAATTCAGCGTCCACTTTAGGTTTGAGTGCGATGGGCACTCGGCGAGGCTTCATTCGCACCGGCTGTACAGACGGGTCGAGGTTAAAGGAAACTGGTGTGCCCGTATACTTGCCTAGGTTGCCATCAAATACCGCTGGGAACTCGTTAACCAGGCAATCGAGTGCATTTGCGCTGAGGTGGTGGATTCCGCTGACCTGCAGACCTAGGGACTGGAACCAGTCAAGACCAAGAAGGCTGGGCAGCTGTCCTTCAACTATGATGAGGGGTAGCCTGCCGTCAAACCCCTTGAACTGCACTCGGACCTTACGGGTGCCCATTATTGGAATCAGGTTGCCCTGATAGTCTCTCAATGTGAGATGACAGTCTTGTAGCTGACGTTTGGAAAGCTGCGGCAAGAGGCGTTTGATTGTGCTCCACGACACTATAGACGTTGCGGAACCGGTGTCGAGCTCCATCACGCAGGGCTTTCCTTCTATCGTAACCGTCAGTTGGATTTTCTTTTGAAGTTGGTGGCAAGAGACACCATGGTGAGCGTTTCGGAGAATGGCATGGCAGTCCATTTTAGCTTTCTTGGGGCCCTCTGTCCGGGTTCGATATTGCCGCGATCGCTCAGCTTGTGACTCGGAAGAGGACATGGGCTGCGCTGCTCGGCACACCCGAGCGATGTGGCCCTTTCTGCCACAACGCTGGCAGAGGGCTTGCCTGAATCTGCACTCAGCTCTTTCGTGGTTACCTCCGCAACCACTACATGCAGATTTAGGTTTGCCCTTCTGCCGTTGCCAGCTCTTTCTGTTCGCCTCATCAAGGCGGTTAATGTCCTCATTAAAGGTTTCAGCATCGGAATCTTCACTTTCCGAGTCTGGCTGACTGGTCAGTGTTTTAAAAGCGTTGGCAGCCTGCGCGGTATTGGCGGAACGGGCCTTCGCGATGGTGGCTAGGGAGGCAGCAGCCATCTCGGAAGCCCGAACTTCGTCAAATGCTGTTTGGAACGACAGATCTGGTTTAGTTAGTAGCCGCTTCTGTAGCTTTAAGTCTCGGAGGCCACACACCAGGCGGTCGAGAAGAGCTTCATCCAAATCCCTGAACTCGCAGTGCAGAGCGGCGGATCGTAGGGCAGCAACGTATGTGCTCACGGACTCCCCCTCAGCTTGGCTGCGCTGATGAAACGCGTGCCGGCGGGCTATTTTGGACGGGGACGGAGCATAATGGCTCGTCAGTTTTGCCATTAGCTCAGGCCACGGGACGGCCTTGATAGGTTCAGGGGCTGTCAGAGCCCTGGCTGTGTGGAAAACGTCTGAGCCACACACGGACAAGAAAAACGCACATTTCCGCTCGTCCGTCAGCTCGGTGAGGTCGTGTGCGACCAAAAAACATTCAAACCGAGCCGTGTAAGACTCCCATGTCTCAGCTCCATAGTTGAATGGCGCGAAATTTAACGTGGCCATTCCTGTCAGAACCAGCGACGTCTCGTCGCGGTGGATTTAAGCGCGGTTCTAGTGACTCAGCGAGTGACTTCAGCAGTAAGTGACTTCAGCTTCTCGCACCTCAGTTTGGCGATCCCACCCTCGTCGCCAGTGGTGTGTACCAAGGACCTGTGGGTAGCCAGAAGAACTGAGGCGGAGGCAGGAATAAAAGGCTAACAAGTTTATTCCCTTAAGTACAAGCTAACATTTCAGAACCGGCTTAGATAGGAACACGCGCTGCTCGTTTGGACAGCTCCCTATTTATACAGGAGCTGTCAAACGATCAGCCAATCAGCTGTCGAGCGCTTCCCGCTTAAACTCTAACTCAGCGCATGCTCAGAACACAACAGTTAGAGTGCAGTATTGCAAGCTACTTCTGCTTACTGCTGGCTGCCTGAAATTAGGCAGTTCGAATCTCACCAGGCTCAAAGTTGACTCAGCTTTTCATCCTTCCAAGGTCATTAAAATGGGACTCCAAATTGTTGGGGGCAATATGACCACTCTGTAAACTGCTTAGAGAGGGCTGTAAAGCATTGAAAAGTGATAAAGTCTATTGCTATGTAGAATACATTGCAGTAATCCAGCTTGTGGGCCGCTCAAACCGTTAGTTACTCTTGCCAAGGTTTTTTGGACCTATAGGAATGAAGCTGGTATACTAGGCAAAATTATGGGGAGCCATCTCACCCCAACAGCATCGGCCTGCCCCCCTCTTTCTAGCAGAAGGGGCATGGCATGGACTCCATCGGTCATGCAAACACCTCCATTATTACTCGAATCAATGCTTGTTAAGCTCAGCAACTTTAAAGTGTGTGTGGACTACAACTCCCAGCTTTGCTGGCTGCAGAATTCTGAGAGTTCCCCAGATCTTAAAAGTTGCTGAGATTGAGTAACACTTCACTGGATTGTAAGGAGGAGGAGGAAGAGATCCAGCACAATCAGATTTGCACGATTATGTTGTTATAGTAGCCGATCTTAATTTGGGGGGGGGGAGACACACCCCGGGGTCAGTATGGCCTGAGTCTTTCCAATGCCTTTCGGCTTCCCAAATTTTCATTTTGATGGAAGTTTCTTGGGTGACGTCTCAGTTTTCATAAACTTTGGCCCAGTGGTCATGATTGAGCTATTTTAGTTACTCTCCATAAAGAGATGTTTCTGGATCTCTTGGAGTTGATGGTCTGTTTCGGTTGAATCTATCTAGTGCAGGAGTCTCAAACTCGATTTCATTGAGGGCTGCATCAGGATTGTGTTTGACCTCATGATTCCCTTAACAACCACAATGCTTAACTCCTCTGGCAAACAAGGTTACAACATTGGGTGTGATTCCCTTAACAACCACCTTGCTTAGCAACTAAACTCTGGGCCCAGTTGTGGTCGTAAGTCGAGGACTACCTAAACCAGCCCCAACCAGCGGTAAAAAACCCGACCTCCCTTTTTTGAGCAGCAGACCAGTTGCTCATCTCTGGAGGTTTTTCAAGAGGAGGCTGGGCGGGCCTTCCTCCAGAGTGGCATAACGCTGTGATGGCGAACCTATGGCACTCAGGGCACTCTCTGGGGGCACGCATGCTGTCGCCAGCTGCTCTTCTGCTTTCAAAAAAACAGGCCGTTTGGGGGCCTTTGGGGGGCTGTTTTCAAGCCGAAAAACTGCCTGAAAATGCCCCCCGAAGAGCCCAAAAACGGCCTGGAAAAGGCTCGAAAATGGCCAAAAAACAGGCATGCGTTCACTGACCGAAAAGGTTCGCCATCATTAGTATAAGGTCTCCTGTTCAGGCAGGGGGTTGGACTAGAGGACCTCTATGGACCCTTCCAATTCCGCTATTCTGTTAATTGATATGGGGAACAGCTTGCCTCCAGAAGTCATGGATGCTCCAGCCCATGTTTCTTGCTTGAGCAGGGGGCTGGACTAGAGGACCTCTAAGGTCCCTTCCAATTCTGCTATTCTGTTAATTAATCAGTGGAATGGCTCGTCTTTCAAAAACAAACTGGACAGCTGTTTGTCAGAATAGTATAAGATCTCCTCCTCGCGCAGGGGGTTGGGCTAGAAGACCTCCAAGGTCCCAATCCTGCTATTCTATGTTCTTTCAGGCAGACCCTAGATGCAACGCTGCCAAAAACAAAGATTTATTGGTGAAAAGGTGCTGCAGAATACAGATCTGCTACTTCACCGCCCCTGATTTTGTTCCATTCGCCCCACCGGATTTCCCAGTTCTCCTGGTTTTGGGAATTCCCCCTGCTGGCTTTTCCTGGCTCCTCTTCCAGAAACAAAGCTTTCCTTTCAGGATTTCCCTGCAGAGATGGAGCTTCCCCTGCAGGATGGTGCAGAGGGTGGAGCTCTGCTTGTCCATGGGTGAGGACGATGGTTGTGGTAGTCTCCCTGCCTGTCCTCCTCCTGCTCCCCTTTGGTCTCTCTTTTGCCCCCTTCCTTCTTTTTCCTTTGGTCTCTGGCTCTGATTCCAAATGACCAGTCCCTGTTCCAGGTTCAATTTCTTCTCCAAGATGCTACCTATAATGGCTATCTTCTTGCTCTCTGGAGACCTCTGTTCCTGGGGCGTCCTGTGGAACCCCTGTCTAGGAATCTCCAAATCCTGGCTGAGCTTCGAGTCAAAGGCCAGGCTCAGGAGGTTGAGGAGTTCTTGGCGAGTCTCCGTGGAAGACCTGCTGACCTTCACCTGTTTCTTCATCCCAGCTTCTGGGGGCCTTTCTGGGGAACGGCCGCTAGGCCTCCTCCCTCTAGGATGAGCATGTTGAGCCCCACCGCCCTGCCCCTTATCTCCTGCTTGCATGAGGTCTACTGGAGTCTGTCTTTTCATGTCCTTACGGTCTGGGATCTCACTTGGCTTTAGGATGCCATGACCTCCAAATGATCCCACCACTGTGCGGTAGACCGGATCACTTGGTTTTTCCAAGGGGGCCACCAAGGAAAAGGCAGGACCCTCAGCCAAATTTGGGGGTTTTCTCGTTGCTGAGGAGTTAGCCCATCTGCAGCTGCCCATCTCTTCTCTGAGGGACTCTCCTGCCCCCTTGTTCTGGTCTTCCCACTTCACCTCCAACCTTCTCCCCTGGTCCCAATCCTCTCCCCTCATGCCTTCTGGGCCGCCTTGGGACTTGGTCTCCAGGGACAAAAGGCTCTGCTCCTTAGCGATGGAGAAGGTGACGCTCTCCTTTCTCCCCTCTTCCTCACTGTCCGTCTTCAGGGTCAAGGTACAACTTTCATGATGGACCTGAAGTTCAACATCTGTCCTTATGGCCTCTTGCTTTGGAAGGGGGGTCTTTCTATTCTTCTTGGGAGATTGAACATCGTGGCCTCCCGTAGGGGACCTTCTTCGTCTAGAGGATGAAGGATGTGGCAGGCAGAGGAACCTCTCGCATTCAGAAGACCACTGTTCCAGCAGTTGGGTTCTACAAAAGGCTTGGCACCTGGTTGCTTCTCCTGGAGAGTGACCAAGGAACTCTCTCCACATAAGCCTCCTTTCTCTCCTTTGTAGCCTGCTGCTCCATGTTGCATGATGCTCCCCCTTGACTTGCCCGTAATGTCTGATTACAACATCCTCATAGGAGGAATTGGGAACATGAACACGGTGTGGGAAGAAATAGGAGGTTTGTTGAGGGATGGAAGCATAACATGGTTGGCCCTCCAAAAGCCTGCAAGACATCTTGGCAGCTTCTGGCTCTTGGAGAGAAGAACAGCTCGTAACATCTCCTGAGGACCCTTCTGACCCTTCCGTGTCGTCTCCTGAGGACCAAGAAGAATCCTGGGCTTCGTTGTCTTCTGCTAGCAGAGAGGAATCATCTACCAGATCTTTCTCTAGCTTCCATCGGACTTCCTTCTTCTTCTTTTTCTTCTTCTCCTCTGGCCATTTTGGTGAGGCCAAGGAACTTTTCTTTGGGGCTGATGAAGGGTAGGAGAGACTGATGGGCAATGGTGCCAAAATTTGGGGAGCAAGTGATGTGTCTTGAGGCCGTCTGTACCTGCGAGACCAGAGAAGTCGTTGTGGATCCTGGAAAGGGAATGGATGAAGCAGGGGTTGAATCCGTTTTGGACTCTCCCATCTATGCTTTGTGACCATGGTCCTCACACTGGTCTCCAGATGTTGCCGTGTGTTTGTGTCGAGGAACCAAAGCTGCTGGGCCTTCGTTTCCACATCTGCCTTGTCTCCTGGACGCCTCTGGTGCCTCCTTCCAGTCTGCTTCTCTAGGTTGAGTGGAAAGGGAGCAAAAATGCCAAGAGATTTCAAGATGGCAGATGGCAGGCCCCAGGCGTGCTGGATCTTCTTGTGGATGACGTGAAACTCCAGAAGGTCCCAGGACGTATGGACGTAGGGAAGCAGCCTGACCTCGGGGGATCTGACGGCAGCTGCCAGGAAGGTGGAACTAGATCCTGCCTCTGGTTTCCTCTGGTGGATGTTCTTCATCGGCTTGGCGGTGGCTTCTTTCCAGGATGAGGTCCACCAGGGTGGCCCTTCTCTTCTGGAACGGGAAGCATGAACTCCTTCTTTCAGGTGGAAACCCACATGACGTTTACGGTAGGCTTTTTCGACAGGGACCTGATGTGGAGGGGCCATTGCTCTCAACGAATCTTGGATCAGTAGAGAAAGGCCCCATGTGTGATCCTGGATTTGACGGCTCACATGATACTCCAGGCGGTCCTTTGCCTCTTGACTTAGAAAGTACGGGTAATGGACCACCACTCTCACCGTAGTCTGTGGCGCATGCACCACCCTACTCGCTTTTCTTCCCTCTCCCGACGTCTCCAGAGCCAGACCTGTCAAGGACCTTCTCGGAGGCTCAGGAGGGACTGGCGCAAAAGCCTGCAGAGATCTCTGCACAAGAGTTGGCAATCCCCACTCATGCTGCATCCTCTTGTGCCGTACATGGAATCCCACAAATTCCAACTCTTCTTGTTTAAGGAACACCAGGATGGTCTCTTGGCCAGGTGGCATCTTCGGAGTCTCTCTTCCAGACCTCGAGATTTTTCCTTGGGACACTGGTCCTAGAAGGCCAGCTTTGGGCAGAGCCCCCTTGGCTATGGTTACAAGACGTACGTTATCTGCTTCGGGCCTTTGCTGTGAGGCAGCCTGGAAGAGTCGGTTGTAGGCGTTCCACGGGGTTTCGGCTTCACCCTGGTCGCCCTCAACGTGGGAAGTTCCAGGGGGCAGAAACATTTCCAATGATGCCTGGACACGTTTGGGGAGACCCCATCGATGGGCTGCAGTTCGGCTTGTCACGTGAGCCTCCAGAAGCTTTTGGGTCTCAAGGTCCAAGAAGAACAAGCACTTGGTTATTTTAATTGCCACCTCGAACACACCCCATGAGCTGGGGGTGGCCATGCCAAGCCCCTCCAAGAGCCGTTCTGGTTCTGAAGAGAGTGGGGCAAAGGCCCGAAGAGATCTTTGAACCATGGATGGTAAGCCCCATTCATGCTGTAGTTTCTTGCGCTGGACATGCATCTCCAGAAGATCCAGAATCTCCATACGGACCTTTCCTTGAGAATCTCTGTTCTCTGGAACCCATTGCATCGGCTGGTTGACTCTCCCGGCCAATGTCCTTCTCCAGAGTCTGCCTCTTGATCCTGGCCATCTCTAGTGGCGGTCCTCCTGTAACAACCTTGCCAAACATCTTGTTCAAGGATTTAGTGTAGATACTTGGAAGACCCCAAAGATGCGTTAAATGCTTGCGTTTAATGTTCAAGTTAATCTTTTCCACAATGCCCTGTTCCACAAAATACAAACAAGATATTCTGGGTTTGATTTCCGAGGGGACAGAAGGAAATTTAGGAAGAAAAACACATTTGGTGGGCCCAGAAAACATCTCATATCCTAATAACTGGAATCTAATCTCCAGGGATTTTTTCTTGAGATGGGTCTCCATATTAGATCCAAGGAGATCTTCCAGGCATCCCACGTTCTTTGGCAGGAGAGCACTGGTTTCTTCCTGCCTCGCGCTGCCCATCACAGTTTCTCCGAGGCCAAACTTGGCTCGAGGTTTCTCCTCCAGAAGTAGCGAGTGAAAAAGCTTTGCAGACCGGTGGACTTTCTGAGGGACGCCCCACCTTTGCTGCAGCTTCATCCGTTGAATGTGGAGCTCCAGGTTTTGTATGACCGGTTCAGAAAGGAAATGCAACTCTAGGTGAAGCAAGGAAGGCTGAGTCACCGCCTTGAGGAGATCAACGTGCCTTTGGGGTGCTTCGCCAATCAAGCTTCTAAGGGACCTCTGAACCAGGGCAGAAGAGCCCCACGCGTGCTGTAGCCTCTTCTTCCTAATGTGCATTTCTAAGTTTTCTTTCACCCCGTTTTTGACAAACGGGGATTCTGCTTCTGAGAACTCAAAGTGGGCGGCTTTGAACCTGGCTGAAGGTCCTCCGGGACTCATAGCTGCTAACGTCTCCACGTATTTCAGCCCCAGGTCCCAGAGGGACACCAAGCGACCTCGCTGCAAAGCGATTTCGATCCGTCCCATGGCTGCCAAGTCAAGGGAGAGGCAGGACCTATGCCTCTGCGGGGCCGTGAGGCCAGGAAGGATTATCTTCGGAAGAGGCTTTCGCCAAGAGAAATGGGGGGCAGCAGGAAAGGTTTCCAAGCAGACCTCCAGGTGCTTCCTGGTCAGGTGGACCTCCAACTTCTTCAAGGCCTGAACGCTTAACCTGCGAAGTGACTGAGGGGGATGTAATCCGACACCTTGCCACGTCTGAACACCCAGTTGAGGCCCTACAAGACCCTCCGCCTGTGTTTTTATCCCCAGACCGGGCTTCCAAGAGTTGTGTTTCCCCAACAGCATGGTCTTCTCCTGCCGATCCACACATGGAGCAGGAGACGCGGATTTGGGGGGTCTTCTGACCCGCGAGGATGACCTTGGGGAGAGGTCTCCTCTGAGACCACTGAGAAGATCTCCAGGACGTTTCTGGGGCAGCAGGAAAGCTTTGCAAGGACACCTCCAGATGTTTCTTAGTCAGGTGGGTCTGCACCGTCTTCAGGACCTTCGTTTTTAACACCAAGGGTGGTTGAGCTGGACATTCTCTAGCCTTCTCCTCTTCCTGCTTTGGCCATCCCAGCAGTGGTCTTATCCCCTTCACTGCCCCTCTCTTCCCCTTATAAGGAAGTTCTGGAAACAGCTGTTGGTAGGTCTCGAGGACTCTCCTGGGCAAGCCCCACCTCTGCTGGAGCTTCATCCTCTGAAGGTGGAATTCCAGGAGAAGGCAGGTGTCCTCAGGGAAAAAGCCAAGTTTCCGCGGCAGAGTTTCGACACGGCTCTTCCTCTGCCAGATTACGGAACCCCGTGCGGCCACGCTCGGCAGGAAAGCCTTTAGAGATCTCCTGACCACACTGGGGAGGCCCCACTCCTGCTCCATCCTCTTTCTTCTCACGTGGGCTTCCAAGGTTTCTCGCCCCACTTGCTGGAGAAACGGGGTCTGCGCCCCTGAGAATTCGGAATCTGCCTTCCCGTCTGGGAGGGCCTTGGCGGAAACTGGAGGAGGAGCCATTCCAGCCAGGGACTCTACGTACCGCTTTCCCAGGTCCCAACAGGAACTCGGGCGCCGTCTGTGCACCGCCAGCTCCATCTTCTTAGTGTCCTGGGGGAGCACGAAGGGGAGGAAGGCCAGGCGAGCTTGGGAAGGTTTGTCCGCACAAGATGCCAGCTTGGGCAGAGGCTGCTTGGCCAACCAGACCGAGCGCCTCCAGGAGCGGAGGACCACCTCTGGAAATGCCCCTGCTTGTATTTGGAGGCACTTCTTTGCCAGGTGAAGCTTCAGCTTCATCCGGATGACATCCATCCACCTCTGGAGCAACGGGGGACCAGAAGAGTCCGTCCAGGAACTGATGGAAGAGGTCTCAGACGTGGTGGATGACCAACTTAAGACCGTTTCCATAGAATCATCCAGATCCCCAGAGAAACTGTCCCGTGTCTTTCGGTCCTGGTGTGATGTGGTGGTGGAGACTTGGGTTTCCTGGCAGGACAAAAGGATACCGATGGTTAGAAAGGAGGGAAAAAGTTTGGGACAGAAAAACATGGATAAGTTAAGAACTGGAAAATATGGGATTAATATTGTACGATAGGTAGGAATTGGATATCTATATGTACTGGTAGTAACTATATAATGAAAGGGATTAATGGGTAGGTAATTTGACTGATTACACATACCTATGTATCAGATATAACTTGTTATTGTTGTAAGATCAAAAAACTCTATGGAAATGACTATGCTAGAAATGTTGCACTATGTCCAACGTTTTTAATGTCTACCTAATAAAAACCTTTTTTTAAAAGAAGAAAGAAAACTCACATTTTTCCTCCCTATGATTTGTTCCCTCTGGGATAGGAGTCTCAAAAACTTACCGGTTCTGTCTTGGAGAACCATTTAAAGGGGTTGAAGAGGTAACTCAAGCTTCTTTGTAGCCATCTGAAAGTCACCTGCAACACTGTGAATGTTTTCAGGATCTTCCAGATAATGAAGAAGACGAAGATCAAGGGGGCATTTTTGCTGAGACGTAGAAAATACTTCTCAAGAGCCAAAAACCCAAGACATGGAGCTGACAGCTCCATCTTGGGAGAAAACCCGAATAGCTCAGGCTGGTTTCAAACATGAACAGGGCTTTAATATGATGTCTTCTGAGCGCATCATAAAGGCCTCCTGCAGCACCATGCCAAACCCATCTCACAAAGGTCTCTCATGACCCTCTTCCTGGACATTGCCAGGCCTTTTCTACCATTTGCACATAGAGCATGGCATCATCCCCTTGCTAGAATTCATGGTGCTCCACACAGGTCTTTAGGTTTTTATCATCTGGAGTTTAGAACCTTAGAATATCAGTCAATCAGAATAGAGCTGGAAGGGAGCTTGGAGGTCTTCTAGTCCAGCCCCATGCTCAAGCAGGAGACCCTATACCAGTGGTGGCAAACCTAGGGTGACCAGACGTACCGATTTCAGCGTGACAAGCACGAAGTGTTACTTCCTGGATAAAATGACTTATGCTATGGAGCAAAGTAATGAGAATTTAAAATATGTATTTATGATGAGCATGCCTTTGAAATTATCTTTTCTTACTTCCTTGACATTTTCTCATTCTTTCCAAGAAAACTACTTGAAATCATGAAATCAACAGGATTTGAGTTTATTTCAAAAGAGACTTTTAGCATAGGAATCAAATATGTTACTAAACATCCATCATCAAGTGGGTTGAATGATAAAAAAAAAATGGAATGAATACTGTTTTAATAGCCAAAACCTGAAGGACTGTAGCTTCTTCAGCCTGCTCAGAGGGGAAGAGAAAAGATCAGAATAGAAGTACAGGGATTTCAACATAATATAATATAAAAATCTAACTGAAGGTTTTATGGACTAGAAGCTCCTTGCTCTGGGAATGTGATACGTAGCATGCAGTGGAGGATGTTGCACTTCCACGGAAGAAGAAGGCATGCATCTTAGGGATATTCTTTAATCTATTCTTGTCAGTGGAGATTTCGTAACTTTGGTCACTCGAAATGGTTTTGGATAGCTTCACTGAAATAGTTAAGAGACAAAAAACGTGATTGCATAGTCCATGCGCTGGTAACTTCTATTTTACATTACTGCATTTAAGTCTGGAATTGATTTTTTTTTTTTGTACTATCTGTAGTTTATAAACCACATAAAGGCAGCCCAACATATAAGCCAATGCAATACTATACTTTAAATAAGAAGTTGCTATACTTTAGATTTCATACTAAACTTATCTATATCCAAGTATGGGCACACTTTAGTTATTAAAAGATATTTCACACAGTCATTCATTTATTTATTGTCAGAGATGAATCTGGAAGCCATCCCGCAGTCTTCAGGCACTGCATCACCTTCCAGAACAGGTTAAACAACTGTTTCCCATAGCATATTCACTACCAACATTCTAACATTGACTAAGTCTCAGTCTTGGCTCTGATCCTATTATTGCAGTCAGGCACTGATTAAGCACTTTGATGAATGTGATGAGGAGGCAAGATAATGTTAAGTGCTGTTGGCATAATGATGACTATTTTAACAGTCGGAACGATCTCACACAATAGCATCCTGTAGCATTTAAAACTAGTTGGGGGATAAATAAAAGTGAAAGTCCCTCAGTAGGGAGAAAGCTATACACATATGACAAATGTGTTCACCTACACTTAATCGAGACCTTCCTGAAAAATGTTCTGATATTAAAAGCCACTGAAAGATCCAGGAGAATCAATGATTGTGTTCCCCCATGTCTGACTTGAGTGACAGAGTATTTCAATATTAAAACCAGAAATAAATCCTGCTTCAGATGGATTTAGAAAATCATTTTTTATGAAGAATATCTGAATTTGCCATCACTTGCTTTAGTATTTAGCTCAGCTTAGTGTCCTCTACATAATTTAGATTTAGTTTTCATATTTCTATCAAACAAAACCAAAAACATGTTTAGAAATGATAGAAGTCCAACATACTGTATCTAGAGGACTTAAATTTGGGATAACTACTTCAGAGTGTAACTATATGTATTCTATGGTAGTTGGAAGATAGAGTTCCTTCCATAAATTTATCTAATAATGATTGGATCACTGAAGTTGATGCCTTTCACAATTTCTTCATTTCTTCTTTTAGTTCTACATATCTACAGCATGTTGAATATTATGCCTAGTGTATTACATGCATGCATTTGTTTTTTTTATTTATAAATTTTTATTTTAAACACATAAGCACATCAACAGAAACAAACACATGACTTAAAAACAACATAAGAACAATAAGTTCCATCGTACAGCAGTTCTGAATCGGTTTCTTTGCAGTTAGTGTTTTCCCTTCTATACATTTCTATCTTGCATTCATAATCTCCTTATTCGTTATCCATTTTTATGTACAATTCTTTATTTATTTATACTTATGACCAAATATTATTTACCTATATTGTGCTTTATATTTTTACAGTCATTTATTCTCTTACATACAGTTATAGGTATACATTCACATAGTTATTCTTTTTCTTTGCCATTCTTATATTATTATTATTCTATTTAAAAGGTTATAAGGTATAGTTTGGAATGCTTTGTTTACCATCCTTCGCACCTGCTATGACACCACCTTATTTTCTCTTTCTTTTCTTTTCTCCCTCCCTTCCTTCTCTACTTCCTTCCTTCCTCCTCTCCTTCCCCTTCTTCCTTCCCTTACCTCTCCCCTACTCCTACCCTTTTTCTTCTCCTTCCTACCCTCTCTCCTTCTCTTTCTCTCCCTTCCACCCACCTCTCCTTACCTCTTTCTTCTTCCCCTACCTCTCCTCCACACTTCTTCTTCCTCTCCTACTATCTCTCCTTCTCTTTCTCTCTCTTCCACCCTCCACTCCTTTCCATTCCTTCGTCCCTCCATTCTCTACTTCCTTCCTCCCCTCCTTTCCTTCCTTCTTCCCTTCCTTTCTTTTTCTATTGTTATAGGTGTCTCTTTCAAATCCCAGTTTATGTTTTCTTGGGGATGGTATTTCCACAAGCCCATTTTTGTTTCATATCATTTCCTTTTTTCTTTATCATTCTACAGTCTATATGCCAACTATCGTCCTGATTTGATTTCACCAATCATGACCCCCTTGTTTTACTCATAACTATTATTTGTGAGTGTTGTTCTATTCTTTCATTGCTTTTTATTTCTTTGCTCCATCCATCAATACCAATTATCCCATATCTGGTAGAATTCTGATTCTTCCTTTCCCTGTATTTCCTTCGTTAATTTATCCATTTCGGCATAGTCCATAATTTTTCTTATTATTTCATCTTCATTTGGGGTTAGTTTGTTTTTCCACTTCTGGGCAAAAGCGATCCTTGCTGCTGTAAGTATATTTAGTATTAGATATTGTATTTCTTTTTTGTATTTCACCGACATAATTCCTAATAGAAAAACTTCAGGTTTCCAATCTAATTTAACCCTTGTTATTGCCTCCAGCCAATTTTTGATCCTTTTCCAGAATTTTTTTGCCTCTTCACAGGTCCACCATAAATGATAATATGTTCCATGTATCGAATCACATTTCCAGCATTTTGGGGAGGTGTTTGTTGAAATTTTAGCCAACCTTGATGGTGCCAGATGCCATCTATAAAGCATTTTGTACTGGTTTTCCTTGTATGGAATTGATAGTGTCATTCTTAAATTTATTCTCCAAAATTTTTCCCTTTTGTCTAGTTCAATGTTATAGCCAAAGTTCTGCGCCCATTTTATCATTGGTTCTTTCACAATTTCCTCTTCCATTTGATATTTCAGGAGGAATTTGTATATTTTCCCTATCATCTTTCTATCCAGACTTTGAATAATTTTATCCAATTCGTGTGGTTCTGTTTCAATGCCATATATTTTAGTATCGTTATTGTATTTAGTTTTAATTTGGAGATAAATTAGCCAATCAACTTTCATATTCTGATCTGCCAATTCTTCAATTGTTTTTAAGTTTCCATGTCTGTCAATTAAGTCTCTGTATCTTAGGATTTTGTTCCAATCTGTAAATTTGGGTGTGTCGTCCTTTCTGTTGGTGATAGCCAATTTGGGATTTTCACATAGTGGATTTTTTTGATTTTGAACCATTGTTGCAGTAAGGCTCTTCTAATTAAATGATTTTGAAAGTATTTGTGCGTTTTATTTTTGTCATCCCATAAGAAAATATGCCAGCCTGCCTGCAGGTCATGGCCTTCCAAGATCAGAATTATTTTATTCTTTAGCTCTATCCAGTCCTTCACCATTGTTATTGTTACTGCAGATGCGTATAAATCCCAATTTGGTAATGCTAAGCCTCCCCTCTCCTTGCTGTCTTGCATAGGGTGACCAGACGTACCGATTTCAGCGTGACAAGCACGATTTTTAACAATTTTTCCCGCGTCCCTCCGCCTTTTAAAAAAGTCCCGATTTTCTGGCTTCATGTTGAAAGCCCAGTGGATTTGCTTAAGAAATCCTAACCGGGGCAAGACAAAAGACATCCTGTCTAACCCCCCTCTCTCTCTGTCTCAGTACTTTCATTGAAGATATTAAAACGTTAAAGCAACAAAACGGACACCCCCCCCCCCGCACGCTGGTTGCGTTCACCTCATTTTATAAGAAAAAAATGATCTAGTACCATAGAGCTGCAGGAAATGGCTAGAGAGGTCGCCAGTGTTACTTCCTGGATTTTCCAGAGGGGAGGGGCACGGAGGTTGGAGGACTCTCCAAAATGGTGGGAAAGTTTCAATTTGCTCAGTTCTGGTAAGTGTGCTGGTTTTTTTTCTTTTATTTTTTAATGCATTTTAAAATAATGTAGGTTTTTAAAAATGTGCAGCTGCTGTTTTTTTATTCAAAACAATATGTTTAACACTATGATGTGCCATGGAAAAATTATTTTAAAAAAACCCTGAAAGAACAAAAGGGTTTTTTTAGGGTATTTTCCTGATCAAAACTATAATTATTTCTGCATGACACCCTTAATCACAAATAGCCAACTACACTTCATTCTAAATAGTTTTATTTCCTTTATTGTATGTGATTACTCAAGTCCAAAAACTGAGTTAATTGGATAAACTCAGCTCCACAATTTACTAAATATACAGTTACAGGAATTTCATGTATAGTATGCTGTCTCTTAGGGTTTATTGAACATAGGAGAATAATATGAGAGGGATTTGATGTAAAATAAGCTCTTTTAATGAATTCAAAATCAACGCAGCAGACAAGACATGGGAGTGAACATAATACACACTTTAACAGTATTTTTTTTTCTTTTAGCCATCAAATACTGCAGCAAGTGTGTCAGTAATAATAGCAAGACAGGCATAGGATTTTCCAGCCAGGTTAATTTTACTTTTTTATGGTTTTGATGTTGTATTTAATTTTATCTGTATTAGAAACTTATGAAGGCTGTGCAACATTTTGAGGTGATATAGAGTATGTAAAGGCATGAATACAGTAGAACCTCTGGTCACAACCATAATTCGTTCCATAACATTGGTCGCAAACTGATTTGGTCATGAATCAAACCTAATTTTGGAAATTTGGCACTTACAAAAAAAATGGTGCAGAAGGGGAAATCAGCAGCAGGGGGGGGGGGAGGAGAATGTGAATATTTTGGTCAGAAGCGTTCATGACCAGAGGTTCTACCGTATAACATCTTCATTTAAGACTTAAGATTCACTTAAGATATAATGACATTGAAAAAAGTGACTGATGACCATTTTTCACACTTAGCGACCATTTTCACACTTAGCGACCATTGCAGCATCCTCATGGTCACACGATCAAAATTTTGATGTTTGGCAACAGATTCATATTTATGATGGTTTCAGTGTCCTGGGGTCATATAATCACCTTTTGACAAAGTCAAATGGGGAAACCAGATTCACTTATGTTACTAATTTATCAGCTGCATTTATTCACTTAAGAACTGTGGCAAGAAAGGTGATATAGTGACCAAAGTTACAATGGCATTGAAAAAAGTGACTGATGACCATTTTCACACTTAGTGACCATTTTCACACTTAGCGACCGTTGTAGCATCCTCATGGTCACGTGATCAAAATTTGGATGTTTGGCAACAGTTACAATTTATATTTGTAAATTGTAGTTATGTTGAAATAAAAAAACATTACAATACTATTTTTGCGTTGTATGAAAATTTTTGTTGCTCTGTATAAAATTTTTAATCAACCCCCCCCCCCCAGTCAAAGGTGTCCCTCTTTACCAATCTGAAAATCTGGTAACCATGGTCTTGCATTGCCTTTAGTTTAATCCTCGGTGTGCGTCCCTGGGAATGTTCCTACATGCATGCATTTGAATTTGCTGTCTTTGCAATGAAATCATCCAGGGAGTCATACTGCTAAACAGCAACATATTTGGATAGCTCAATATATTTCACCCCATTATTTATTTACAGCATTTGGGCTCAAATACATATATAATCACTGTACACTACAGATATAAATATATTTAACAACCATGTTTATTTTACAAGGTTGTTAAATAAACCTGAAAAATGCTACAAAGGGCTTTTTAGGCTAATGGATATATTTCAAATTTAGAGAGTTAGTTATGGTTATGTGTACAAAATGGCTGCTGTATGACCAAAACACTCATAATCTGGAAGCACACTAGCAAGGTTGCTCTCTATCATACCCAAGCAGGGCCCCTCCTCCCCCAATGTTTCTTTTCTTTTCTGGACAAGCACACTTTCACCTACTTTGCTACTTTCTCAGGATGCATTTTGAAATTTATATGGAGCAAAGCATTACTCTAAATAAAATTGAGGCCAAATTATGTATGATTGCTTAAATCTGTCTAATCAAGTAGGATCGCTTCAGTCTGATTCATGTACAGTTTTTCTCTGTCTCACAATATTAAAAAAAAAACTAAATTGAAATGTTAAAAAATCCTTGTGGGAACAATTTTACATTTTCTAATGATGGATAGCTAAAATATCCTAATAGCCAAAATGCAAAGGATTTTCAAACTGTAGTAATAAAAGTGAAGGAGCAGAATGAACAAATGAAACTAAAATTAAATATAAAGGAGACTGCACTAGTGACAACAGTTAGAACAATGAAACTGAGAATTAGCAATGAAGGTATTGAAATGGTTCTGCTTTTTAGAATCAACCATTAACATTAGAGGAACAAGCAGTCAAACAGGGTGCAGATTAGCATTTGTTAGAGAAGACACGGAGGCCTTGGAAAAAATAGTTAAATGCCTGATAGATGTTTGATAGAATCAGTATTTCTAAATGTGTCTTCCTTCAAAGGACACATTTATGAAGACTCATCCTAGAAAATTCCCTGATTGAAAATGCACTTCCAAACTAGTCAAAACCCAAAGATCAGCTCTGTGGCAGAATTCTCATATACTTAAGATCAAGACTAAGCAAGGTTGACTTGGTGCCATGTCTCTGTTATTTTTAATGTTTTTTAACTTTTGATTGGGAGCCACCCAGAATTGATTAGAAGATGGGCAGAATATTTTAAATAAATAAACCAATAAGGATTAGGCCTTGTTAGTACAAGGATGAGATTCTTTCAGGGAGTCTGTACACTAAAGAAACATGTTATATACTCTTGAAACAAAGGAGCCAAATAAATTGGTATGTTTAAAAATGTGACCCAGCTCCCCACCCTCCAATCCCAACCTCATCTAGTTCCCCCCCCCCGGAGGATATCCCAAATATTTACTGAAAAAGAGCAAGCAAGAGACCATAGAAAATGTTCAAGTGGTGCACTATTAGAAAAGAGTATGCTAAATACCTGGAAGCTGCTTTGCCATTCATTTAAATAGCAGATAGGAATCTGAGGAGAAGCTTTTTCGCATGTCAAATGCTTCAGACTTGTCACTACATGCTAGGTTCTCATATAGCTGAGAATGTATCATTGTCTTTCAGATTTATGTACGCCTATAGCCAGTGCATCATAAAACAAATATCTGTGAAGTGTTTAATCTTTTTATTCACTATGAGGCATTTTAAAATGTTCTTTGTTTGAACAGCTGTGCACACACGATTTCTCAGGAAGAGGAAGTATCAGTGTGAGTATCATATTTGTCAACAATAAACATTTTTATATTTATGTATTTGGATAGGAAATTAAAGCATGACATTGGATTCATTTAGCAGGCTCATTATTGGTTTAACAGTTTAAATCAATACTTTTGCGTCGAAGGCACACACAATTGATCTTGGGCTGTATATTAATTGTGTTCAAAAATAAGATGCAGATTTCTAAGTTACATAAATGTATGTACTGATATAACTTTTAAAAGAAAAAAGCAAACAAATAGAAAATATTGCAAATTATTCTTAATATAGATAAACAGTAAGCTGTAAGACAATGGCAGCGCTGGCTGGCAATGGGTGGCTGTAGTTGGTAGAATCTAGAACAGGTGTGTCAAACTGATGTCAGGGTTCCAAATAACATCCAAAATTAAATCAGAATCCAAGGCAAAGTATTGCTCAAAGTTCCCATTTATTAAGAGAGTCATGTTGGCACACCTGGGAAAACCCAAATCTGAAAGCTTCTGGGTTTTCCCCACCCAGTTGAAAGTTCAAGATCCTGCCCCCACAAATCCATCACATGGTCCAATCTTCCACTGCCATGCTAGCAGTTCCACCCATCCAGTTCTGGTCGGGTGCAGAGGTGTAGAGACAAAGGATGACCTTGGATTCTAGAAAGGAATTTTATTCTGACAACATCACATTCTACTCTTTACTATTCCCCCTCCAGATTCCCCACTAATGAAATATCATAGTAGAATAGAATATTAGTGTGGCAGGCCAAAGATCGCAAAAGGAACCAGCTGCCGGCCTGACAACTCAATTTCTTTGAGGGCTGGATCAACATTGTAGTTCTCTGCTGGCCGGCTGGGGAGACGGGAAAGACCGGGTGCACGGAGGTTGCACGATCCCCCATTCCCCATTTTGTCTGGCAGAGTGTTACAGGCTATCCAGGCCAAAAACGGGGCATTGGGGTATGTACAGTCCCCTGCCCCATTTTTTCTGGCAGAGTGTTGCAGGAGGCCGCTCAGGCTGAAAATGGAGCACGGGGTAGTGGTGCATGCACACCCCATTTTGACCAGCAGAGGCACTGTAGGCCGGTCCTTTATTATTTCCAGGCAGGCCCCAGTGGCCACATTTAAGCACCCCGCCAGCCCACTGGCCTTGCGTTTGACACCCCTGAGCTAGATGAAGTCTGTAGGATAGGCAAACTATCACTCCCTGCTCTCCCCTCCACTCCAAAACATCATAAAAATAGTAAAAACTACAATTGCATAAAATCTCTTCTTAGTGGAAGTAGAAAAACAAATGCACTGGTATAGAATAGGTCAGTGATAGTGAACCTTTTAGGGACTGAGTGCCCAAACTGCAACCCAAAACCCACTTATTTATTGCAAAGTGCAAACAAGGCAATTTAACCTGAATAGGATTTTACTACCAGTGTTGGGATTCAAATAATTTAATAGCTGATTCCTCCTAATGACCTGGTGGGCATGGCTGGGGGATGGTCATGTGACTGAGTAGGCATGGCCAACTCTACATCACTCATATGGGTGGTGGCTGTATGAGACAGGCAGGGTTGAGGAGTGAATCCAGAGGTCTCTGGTGTGTGGGGTGGGATGGGGAATGGGAAGAAAGAAAGATCCAACTTCCCTTAGGGAGGCTTAGAAAGTTTGCCATGCCTGGCATGCTCGCTCACTCCTTTGCCTGGCTTTCCTCCTCCAAGGTCGCCTCTGTGCTAGTTCAGGTTCTCCCTGCCCAGTCTAGCTTGGTGCATGTGGCAGTGCAGCTCAGATTGTCCTTTCTAAGCCCGCTGTTGGTGAAGCTGGGTGCCAGTGAGGGGTTCCTTTTTGCCTAGCTTTATTAGCTGTTGTGGGGAAAACGAATGGGGGCCTAGGAAGGAAGCCTGCGTCAAGCTAGACTAGGAAAGCTGGCTGAGAGAGGAAGAGAAGCTGGGTGATCCAGACCCAGATGCTTCCCAAGTCCAAGTCCCCCTCTCTGCTAGCCCACTTCTTCACATGGGATCGCCCAGCAATGGGAATGGAGAGGGAGAAGGGGGCGGAATTCCTGCGTGCTGCTGTTTCGGTGTAGCACTTTCCCATCAATGCTAATGACCGTCAATGTCCCTTTCCCCTCTCCGATCCCGCTGCATGGGGGATCCTGTGTGAAGAAGGGAACAGAAACTTTAGCACACAGAAATGGCAGCAACACTGCCCCAGCTCATGGCTTTCTCAAGGGAAAGTCTTCAGGCCTTGCCTCATGAAAGCCACAAGCTGGCGTATGCTGCGTGGCCGAAAAGAGGAGGTGAAAGGAGGAGGTGGGCGGCGGCGGGAGGCTAGCTTATGCCAGCACGCGGCCAAACGGAGGTGGGTGGCGGCGGCGGGGGCACGAGCTGGCATGCTGAGGCATCAGGGGGTGTTGAGCTAGTGGCGGCGGCAGCAGCAGCGCTAAACTGGCGTGTGGCAGGGGCGGCGGCAGCCGGGGGTGAGCTGGCATGTGGCAGGGGTGGCAGTGAGGTTGGTAGCGGCAGCAGCAGCAGGGTAGCTTACGCCAGCTTGCAGCTTTCATGAGGGAAGGCCTTCAGGATGGGAAAAAATAGAATTATATTTTCACTATTGAAACTTAGATCTAGCTTTTCATTCAATACCAGTTGTAGGAAATAAAGTAATGCAGGGCCACTAGATGCCAAAAATACTTGTTAACTTTAACAAACCTCACTACCTGAAATTATCACATGGGTTTATAAAGAAACACATATATAATACATTGCATTTATGCTATTTTTGGCATTTAAATTCATTTTTCTGAGAAATGGTATGTAGTTTTCACCAGATTCTCAATAGAGTCCATGGCACAGAAATATTAATTCCTGCTTTTTGTCAGACCTTTTTACCTTGCCATTTCTTTATGTCTCATCTCCATACTCAGCAACAAGTATCTATTTTAAACTGAGAAGACCATCATCTCCTGGACTTGAGTACCTTTTAATTTGCTCTTGCTACAAAGTGACAAACTTACTTGGAACTTTATGAAAGACACTGGAATTGTGTAAATTATGGTGCTAGTTCAATAAAATTCAAATAGCAGGGTCCACAGGATCTTGTTCTTTTAAATGACAAACAGTGTCACATCATCATGACCTTGTGAGCATGCATGCAAAGTTGCAATTTGTATAGAAATGATGTGGAGCTTATGTTAACAATGTAACTCTTACATTGAGAGGAGGCGCCAATGTTGTGACAATACAGACATGCGGTCTCAATGCTCCGAGACCGCGGCCTATACTTTTGCTGCTGGGTGGTCCAATAGGACCTAAACCGTCCCGAAGAGACAGTGAACAGGAAGAATACATCTTGCTGACCTCAGGGACATCGCAAAGTCCCTGATCGATGCAAGAGAAGTTCTTCAAGCCGGCAATAAAAAATCCAGCCAAGGCTGACAAAGTCGGGGCGGCTCCAAAACGGAAGGACACAGAAAGAGAAAGTGTTTCCAGCTGGTGAGGAACTTTTACTATTTTAAAAAGAGACTACCTATAAAAAACTTAAAATTAATTTAAATTGGAGAACAGAAGAATCAAGCGGCGGAATTAAATTTGGAATGGTTTTGGACAGTGGTTATCTTACTTTTTAAATGCTATCTTCATGGATGGAATTTATGCAAGCCTTTTGAAACGGATGGATTAAGTTTTCTTCTATTTTTTCTTTTATTATTTTCTGTAACCCATGGTCTAAAATTTTCCTCTTTCATCACTGTAGGTGTTGTTCTAACCCATTTAAAAACTGGACTCTTTTTTCTAACTTGAAATACAAAAAAGATACAAAAAGAAATAAGGAAATTTGCAACAATAACACTGCTACTCAGAGGCTGGAGGGTTTGTGTAGTGGAAATGGAACATTTTTTTTCCTTCACTGATTGTTTTGGCTTGGCATTACAAGGTCTTACTGCTTGGTTATAGAGAGTGATAAGAAGGGAAGCACGCAGATGTCCCTTTGAAGTATATCTCTAAAGAGAGAAAAGTGAAAACAAACTGTTTTTTGTGAATCTATGCTTAATTTTATTAACCTTCCAAGCTAGAGCAGCTGTGTTTGTTAGGTGGAGATAATGGCACAATTTCAAAAGCAAACAGAAAATTTAAGCTTGCAAAAGATATTTTCAGAAATACAGAAATTATCAAATACATATGAGAGGATAGAGAAGAAGCTGGAAGACGTAGAACATATAACGGCAAAATATGATGAAGAAGTTGAGGATGTCTATCAAATGGAAAACGTGGTGGTTAAAGTCCAAAAAGTTGAAGTGGAAAATGAATATAAAGAGATTAAATTTGCTGATATTTATGGTGATTGGTTTGTCTCTGAAAATGGAAATAGTGGAATACTGAAAGAGGAATTAAATGGAGGGGAAATTTATTCCAGAGGGCAAGATACAGAAGAAGAAAAAACCAAAGGATCTATGGATTTAAAGATAGAAAATTTATAAGCAATAACATTGATAACACTACTGACAATCAAAGATAAGGTGACTAAGGAAACAGAAGAAGGGCATCAAGATTACACGAGGCATCTTATAAGCAAGGAGTTGCTAAGAGGAGTCCATACAAAGTTGATCAAGGAGATGATTAAAGGACTGGCACTACAAATGGCAGAAGATATGAGACTGTTTTGCTATTGGAAAGATACAGGTTGATAGATGGAAGAATATAATTTAAAACTAGTTAAACTTAGTGAAATTTATTGACAATAGATATAGTTTAAATAAATAATTGATAATGTTACTAATGTATACAATATATAGTGTTACGATGAGTATAATTGGATATGAATATTGAATGGTACCCATGTAAGGAAGATTAGAAATCCCTTTGGATTATAAAAAAAAGGAACCAAGTTAGATACAGTTAAAGTTTTGATTATTAGGGGGAAAATGTTATGATACAGGATATAATTAAATAAAGGAGGGATAAGAGTAACAACGTATATATAGATATAGGTATAACATAAGGAAACTGGATATAAATTTTAAGCAGTGATTTGGAAAGGAGGATTAGAAAACTTTGTTATTAAATATTATGGATGTTTAGCTAGGACATAAGGATTTAGTGTTACTGGAGGATTTTAGAAATAGTAATTGAAAGGCCAGTATGTGGATATGTATTAAATCTTGGTATATTTTATGATGGACACTTAAACAATTATATTTGTACATGGTGACATGTACAAATATTTGAGTTAAAATGCTTGAGTTAATATGAATTATGTTTGCTGACTGTGGAAGAGATGCACGAAAGTCTTTTTGTAACCACTTTCTACAGCATGTAAAGAAGGATATTGTGTTTGTTTTAAATAAAACATAAAAAATCAATAAAAAACAATGCAACTCTGGTTTTCACCATTCTGACCATCCACCTTACTCCTCCTGAGGACTCTACTGAATTCAAATATGTTTTTCCTGAGAATAGAGCACACTGTTTCTTGTCTGTTGTGAGCCGCCCAGTCCCTATGGGGGTGGGCGGCATACAAATTCTAATAAACTTGAAACTTGAAACTGTAACAGCCAAAGGGGTCAACAGGAAGAGCAAGTTACCTATTGTAATTATTGTATGCAGATGTTAGCAGCGCTGTTCTCATTGTATATTCATTGAACAGTGATGCAACACAATGGAAAGTGTCTTTATGTTCTAGATTTAATTATTGGTTAAAACAGTGATCTACTTACATATTAATATTATTTAGATTTTTTGCTTCTCCTCTTAAACTCTAATTTATTTTAGTCACGTGTGTGTTGGTGTGTGTTTGCACTACCAGTGTTTTATTAGTTTTTCTGTTCATTTATTAAATTACACTAACATATTTGAACAGAACAGAATAACAGAGTTTGAAGAGATCTTTTAGTCCAACTCCCTACTTAGGCAGGAAACTAGTGGTGGGTTGCTAACCGGTTTACTACCGGTTCGCTCAGGCATGTGCTTGTGTGCACAAGCATCCGGGTGGGTAGGCGGAGCCTCCCGCCACCACCACTACTGGTTCAGCCAAACTGGGCCAAACTGGCAGCAATCCACCTCTGCAGGAAACCCTACACTACTTAAAATGTTTTTTTTAAAAATCCTTACAGGAATTGTGATTTTCAAATGGTCATTTCTGAATTCATGGATATAGGCTGTGCATCTGCATGGTAGCCAGTGAAAACATTCCCAAGGATTTTCTTATTGTAGTAATAAAGAATCAGACTATAATTAAGGTGACCAGACATCCCAATTTCAGCGGGACAGTCACGATTTATAACAATTTGTCCCGTGTCCCGGGGCGTTTAAAAAAAGTCCTGATTTTCTGGCTTCATGTTGAAAGCCCAGTGGATTTGCTTAAAAATCCTAACCGGGGTAAGACAAAAGACACCCTGTCTAATCCCTCTCTCTGTCTCAGTACTTTCATTGAAGATATTAAAACATTAAAGCAAGAAAAAGGACCCCCCGCACCCCTTTTACCTCATTTTATAAGAAAAAATGACCAAGTACCATAGAGCTCCAGAAATTACTTGGCTAGAGAAGCCGCGAGTGTTACTTCCTGGATTTTCCGGAAGGGAGCCGCATGGAGGTTGGAGGTCGGCTCGTGTGGGAAAAATGGTGGCAAAGTTTCTTTGAAAAATATTTCCCTGACTAATTTCACAATTTTAATTTGCTCAGTTCTTTGTATTAACATCTACATCATTCTGGATTGATTTGGAGTGCTCACTTGTGCCTGCTGGTAAGTGAGCTGGGTTTTTTTCTTTTATTTTTTTAATGTATTTTAAAATAATATTTTATTTATTGTGCATAGGATTTTTTAAAATTTATTCTGTGTGGATTCTTTTTTTAAATTGTCTTAGACTATTTAAAAAAAGATTCTATCCAAAATAAATTGAAGTGAAACCATTTTTAAAAATTCTATGCACAATACTTTGAAATATATTGTGCATAGAAAGAATAGTTTGAAATGTTTTATTTCAATTTATTCTGTGTGGATTCTTTTTTTAAATTGTCTTAGACTATTTAAAAAAAGATTCTATCCAAAATACAAAATACCAGCTACAGTTATTCACTTAAGAACTGTGGCAAGAAAGGTGGTATAATAGGCTTAGTGACCAAAGTTACAATAGCATTGAAAAAAGTGACTGATGACCATCACACTTAGCTACCATTTTCACACTTAGCGACCGTTGCAGCATCCTCATGGTCACGCGATCAAAATTTTGATGTTTGGCAACAGATTCGTATTTATGATGGTTTCAGTGTCCTGGGGTCATATAATCACCTTTTGACAAAGTCAAATGGGGAAACCAGATTCACTTATGTTACTAACTTATCAGCTGCAGTTATTCACTTAAGAACTGTGGCAAGAAAGGTGGTATAGTGACCAAAGTTACAATGGCATTGAAAAAAGTGACTGATGACCATTTTTCACACTTAGCGACCGTTGCAGCATCCTCATGGTCACGCGATCAAAATTGTGATGTTTGGCAACAGTTACAATTTATATTTGTAAATTGTAGTTATGTTGAAATAAAAAAAATATTACAATACTATTTTTGCGTTATATGAAAATTTTTGTTGCTCCGTATAAAATTTTTAATCGCCCCCCCCCCAGGTCAAAGGTGTCCCTCTTTACCAATCTGAAAATCTGGTCACCTTATACTTATCTAGTTTATACATAATTGGATATTGAATTTGAATCTGTGTGGTTTGCATCCTCATCACAGAACAAATCCTGTGGAAAATGAAGTAGCTGTGAAACGGCAACTTATGAATGAATAAAACAGGTTTCTAGCAGAGCTTGCTGCATGCAAGAAGTATTTCATTTATTGAATTTTATTGGAAGTATCAATGTGTGATGAAATACCTCTACATAATTCAAGCCAATACCACAGATGGCATATTAAATTAATCTTGTTTATCATGTTAGAAAAAAGCTTTATTGCAGTTCAAGTAAGCTATATCTATACAGTGTTTAAAAATACAAATTACAATTAGAAAAGGAATTAAATACTTGAAGTTTCTGTTCTATAAAAATGACTAAAATGTGCCAAATTTCTTCATATTTTATTAAAATTACAACTGCATTTTGAGGAAAGTAAAGAACCCTAAGTATAAAATGAAAATTAAAACCATGTAACTTTCAAGATGTTTCATGTTTTCCGATAATTTTAACTATGACAATGAGAATACTAAAAGACAATGAAATTCATTCTTGTAGAGATCAACATAGATGCATTGTCTATATTGTTGGAAATACACAAAGCGCAAGCACAGTTCTGAAGTACTAGTCTGAAACTTAAAATTCTTCACAGTGGAAAAGTATTTCTCCTCTAGATAGAAACATGATTTAAAAGTTTATGTGCTGGTATAGAAGAAAATTCCATTGAAAGGAATGGGCTGCAACTGACTTGTTAGTAAATGGAAAAAGCTATACTTCTCATGATGAATTTCAATTTTGATGACAAATGGTATAGTTGCCTATCAAATAAATACAATGCAGTCCTTGTTATTTTCTTAACCACATGAAAGTATTTAAATCATACAGCTTAAAGGAAGAATTCTGTTAACTGTTATGCTTTAACAACAATAATCTTTTGAGTTGTTGAAACAGCATTCTATGAGAATTAGGTCATCAGTGCCATGTTGAGAATTGAGTATTTCTCTAGTTTTGCAAGATATATATCATTTTGTGTGCACGGTTTGAATATAAAAGTGCTTTGGTGCCCTCCGTTTAGCATAAAAGAATAACTGAACTATATTGATATTGCCTCTATAATTGAGGCATTTTGAGATATTTTGTTTGGAAATGAGTATCTACTGTGTTTTATCTGAAGATGTATAGTTATGAGACAGTGATTTCCTAGACCTTTATTTCTTGTGTTTTCATAAATGCAATTGCACACAATGTTTAAAATATTTTCCTAAATTTATCACTATATGTGCCCTCAGACTGAAGAGGTCTGTCATGTATTGCAAGATTATGGGAGATAAGGTGGATATTGAAAGATTACAAATCTATAATTGATGTTCATAGAACCAGTAACATGGTTCTTAAATACATCATGCTTGACAAATGTGTTGCTTTACATTCTTTTACCAGGAGCAATTTGTCCCACTGCATATTAGGCCCAGGAACCACCTAAAATTAAGAGTTTTGTATGTGCAATGGGAAGAAATTTAATAAATTTAAATACCACATATGTTTGAAATATGATAGGGCAGCACCAATAATCCTTCAACAGTAGAGAGTGATTTTTGCATTCTTGCATAATGCAAACAAAAACAATGATAATACAACTTTCCAATATTTTCTCTGTATAGATGCTGGTGATAATTGGGATTAAGTCAAGTGTGATATACATTCATACAATTCTTTAGTCACACTCTGCATTAGCTACCATTGTACAAACCTTCTATTAAGTTGTTATCAGAAGACATTTTATACAAAAAAGTTTAAGGAATATGGCATTTCAAAAGAAAGTGCCTAAAAGAATATGTAACAGGTGTTTTTATCTTGACAAGTTTTGTGTGCAGTTAGCTAAGACTTTTCCTGATAAAATTTTGGAAAAAAATATATGTTTAGATGAATGCACAGAGAGATTTCAGTGTAGCTCAATACACAACAAATAAAATAAGAGTAAAGGTGCTCCTTTGAGAATCAAGCATAGACCCCTTAGGATAAGAGTAAATAGATTAAAAATGAAGTGAAAGAAGGCAATAATGAACACTTATCAAGATAATAATGAAAAACACAAGGTAAGTAAAAATAGTAAAATTTAATACATGTGCTGTACTTTAAGTTACTGGAAAAATGACAACAAAATGTAGGAATTAAGAATAATGCTACTTGAGTAAACTGACAACTGAAGACTCCTTTTTCACAGCTCCATATGTTAAAGCCTAGTGTTCATACAGAAAAGGTCTCCTACTAAAGTACAGAGATTTCAACCCTTGTCCTATGTATCTCAGTATTATCTCTATTAGGTATGCATTTTCTAAGGATTTTAAATTCTCAGCTAATAATAACAGTTGTTTCTAGGCATTCACTAGATTTTTTTCTTGATTGGAATTTTGCTATTTATAAGAATCCACATCTGAACTTTATTAGAATAGGCTAATATTTTTACACAATGTTCACAAGTATCCAAGAAATCTTGCATTTAACAAAGCAAAATTAGAACATAACATTCGGCATATGAAAAGAAAATGTTTGTTATTTTCTGCCTATGAAATAGGGTTAACCAAGATCTGAAAACCTTTACATGTTAATAGGTTGAGTAACAGCATAAGTAAGTCACAGTAATACTGACCTCACTCATACTCATCCCAAATATTTGACCAAAATGTGTGCTTATAATGCTGTAATAAAATTGTGCCAGTATCATAAATGTCACACAAGTGTGAAATTTTGTTCTATGTGACTCTGCATATTATATGCTATTCCAGCAAGTGTCACATCTTTACACTGTTAGCCATTACATAGGGGATATGCGACCTTAAAATAATCACATTTGTATTTTATGTTCTGAAATATCATTAATAAACTGATTGAACTTGAAAGGCATGTCCATGCTGAGACATATTTTTCTGCATACTTATTTTGGAGCTTCGGTCTAAGGGACTGCACTCAAGTATATAGCATTCTTTTTTTAAAGGCAAAGACCAGATCATGACAAAAAAGTTAAATAAATAAATGCCAGTTAAAACACACTTATAATTTTCTCTGTGCAATTTCATGTATGAAAAAATACTACTGATTTCTGAACATCAAACTGCATGTTTCACTCCTGAAAAATCTGCTAAAAATAATACTGATAAAAAAAGAAAAATTGCTAATGAATTCAGTGCTTTGAGCCTATTAAAAACATTTACGTACATTTCTAAGTTTCTTGCAGCACAGCAGTGACTCAACATTGAAATGCTAAATAGCGTAACTTACGTAATAAAATATTAGTTTTTAATTGCTTAGTGACTTAGCAGAAATTGGAATGTGTTAATTACAATTTTTCAGGATACAGTCTGAAGGCAAGTTGAGAGAATGCTAAAAGCTTCTCACTGCACCATTATCTATGGCAAAGAAATATTACAGCTTTAAAATAAGCTGCACAATACTCATCTAACTCTTTCACATGAAAGCGTGTAAAAGCAAATCAGCAAATAAACTCTAAAAGTAATTTATAAGTATCCTTTTTCCTTTTACACACCGGATGTAGAATTTTTGTTATATTTTTGCACACCATTTGGATCTTCATTCCAGAAGAGTTGCATTGAGTCACATGAATATTCTGGATGCAATGTATTAGCAGATATATCTTTGCATACTAACAATAGTTTGTTCCTTGTTGCTTTTATTAAACAGTGCTTGTTTCATGAAGCAAAATCAGATGTCAATTCCTTTGACAAGGGATGCTTCCAGTGTGATATTGAACTCTTGTAATGTTTGCAACACACGGATCAAAGAATTCACAAGCGTGTGATCTTTTATCAATGCTGTATCCTCATACATCTGAGCAGTGATGGGGCAGTCTGCCAACAGAGCAATCCAATGGTGTAACAGATGATCTCTGTAAGGGAAAGTTTTAGAGGTTGAAAACAAGCATGAAATATTATCTTCTTTTGTAAGAAAAATACTAAATTTTCTTATATTATCACTCCTTAACTCAAATTTAGCAATCACATATCTACTACCTAGCTTTGGTATGGACAAGCTAACTTGAAGCTCATTTTTTTTTAGAACTATAACTCTCACAAGTCCCGAATGTTAGCAATCACAACTTTAACAGAAAGTAATTGCATGGTGAGAGCAATTTGTAGATTTCATGCTGATACCTTGCTTCAGAGTTCCAACCAAAATTCTGAAGACAATAAAAAAGAATTCCAAAATCTTTGTTTCCTTTAACATGTATTAAGTTTAACTATTTTAAGTAGAAACAACTCTCTTAAAAAGTATATATAATACTTGGATAGAATTATTGCTTTAGTTTGTGCAATTCTTACCCTCACAAACAAATAAAATAAAATAAAATATGGGGTGTAGCTGAAAAAATTTCCTCCTCTGAATATTTAGAATTCTGAGACATAGGACTGGAAGCAAGAAGAGGTTTATCTTTTTTTTGGAGGGGGGGGGATTCTGGGATAATAATACTTTCCAGAAGATTCATATGGTTACTCAAATATTAATTTTTTCAAAGGCCATGCATATGTATACATGTATGTAATTTGTGCATGTGTGTCTGTCTGTCATCTCTCAATGATTTGGGGTTTTAATCAATACTGGCAGATTATGTACCTATTTACTGTGGGTTTTTACTCTATTATTATCTAAAATTGGCTACAGCTTAAATATTTTTCACTAACAGGACTTAGTTCTCAAGTTAAAAAAAACTATTTACTTCTCTCAATAAACCCATAAGCTAAAATAGTTCCAGATGCTAGCAGTTCTGAGGATGACTGGAACTTGATTGTGAAGAAAACTATTAATGAAAGAACTAAAAGGATTTTTTTCATTCAGTTACAATCCCATTATAACATTTGAGGAGCTCAAATACAGTACTTTTATTATAGCATAAGGTACAAAGATTAGAACTGGTGAATGCTCAAAAACAAAAACTCTAACATTTCTTTTTCCAACACATTAATTTCCTTTTCATATCTAGGGTTTCTTATATTTTCAGTCTTTTAATCTATAATTATGAGCATTTATATATACATGAACACCATCTCTCGTTATTTGGGCACTATCTAATAAAATGAAATTCAATGGTGAAAAGAGTAAGGTTCTACATTTAGGCAAGAAAAACAAAATGCACAATACAGTATAGGTGGTACCTTCCTCAATAGTAGTAACTGTGAGAGGGATCTTGGAGTCCTAGTGGACAACCATTTAAATATGAGCCAGCAGTGTGCAGCAGTTGCCAAAAAAGCCAACACAGTTCTAAGCTACATAAACAGAGAGATAGAAACAAGATCATGTGAAGTGTTAATACCACTTTATAATGCCTTGGTAAGGCCACACTTGGAATACTGCATTCAGTTTTGGTCACCACGATGTAGAAAAGATGTGGAGACTCTAGAAAAAGTGCAGAGAAGAGCAACCAAGATGATTAAGGGACAGGAGACTAAAACATATGAAGAACGGTTGCAGGAACTGGGTATGTCTAGTTTAATGAAAAGGACTAGGGGAGACATGATAGCAGTGTTCCAACATCTTAGGGGTTGCCACAAAGAAGAGTGAGTCAAAATATTCTCCAAGGCACCTGAGGCTAGAAGAAGCAATTGATGGAAATTAATCAAGGAGAGAAACAATTTAGAACTGAGGAGAAATTTCCTGACAGTTAGAACAATTAATCAGTGGAACAGCTTGCCTCCAGAAGTTGTGAATGCCCAACACTGGAAGTCTTTAAGAAGATGTTGGATAGCCATTTGTCTGGAAAGGTATAGGGTTTCCTGCCTAGGCAGGGGGTTGGACTAGAAGACCTCCAAGGTCCCTTCCACCTCTGCTATTGTATTGTATTTTTTTTCTTTAACCATACTATTTTAAAAAGGTCCCTTGTCAAAAAATAAATTGTTACATCATCTTCTATTTTAAGCTTTTATTTTAAGCTTCTAAAAGCTAATTAAGTGACCAAATACTTCTTCACAGAACAAGGAAACAAAATAATTAGGGAAACATTCTAGCAAGCAGCTTACATAT
This sequence comes from Thamnophis sirtalis, assembly GCF_051295495.1. Taxonomy (NCBI): domain Eukaryota; kingdom Metazoa; phylum Chordata; class Lepidosauria; order Squamata; family Natricidae; genus Thamnophis; species Thamnophis sirtalis. Next base: position 83,517,155 of record NW_028261381.1, read on the forward strand.
AAAGCAATAGCCATAGAGTCATACCTAGCTCCAAGGCAAACTAACATCTGAAATTTGCCATCTTTCCCAATGTTTCTAGGAGTGTTGTTGATGGCTGTTACAAAGCGACAAAAACTCCTCGCCCTTTTCTGCCAGTTTTCTTCTGGGACCAGTTCATTCTGATCAAGAGCTTCATAAAATCCTTGTGCTTTTTCTGAAGTTAGACATAAAACACACAAAAAAATGGTCATCTAACCATATCGGATTGTAACTGATTTATTTTTGTGTTTCTAAATACAAACATACAAATTTTACTCTTATCACCTAATATCTATGAAGTACAAATAGTCCTTGACTTACAACTACAACTGAGCCCAAAGTTTCTGTTGCTAAGAGACATTTGTTAAGTGAATTTTGCCCCATTTTATTATCTTTCTTGCTACAGTTGTTAAGTGAATGGCTGCAGTTGTTAAGTTGGTGACATGACTGTTAAGTGAATCTGGCTTCCTCATTGAATAAGCTTGTCAGAAGATCACTCAAGGGGATCACATGACCCCAGGACACTGAAACTGTCATAAAGATGAGTCAGTTGACAAGTGTCTGAATTTTGATCATGAGACCATGGGAATACTGCAAGGATTGTCAGACTGAAAAATGGTCATAAGTCGCTTCTTTCAGTGCTATTGTAATTTTGAACGATCATTAAATGAACTGTCGTAAGCTGAGAACTACCTGTAGTATATTATTGTTTTCAACTTTGTTATAATGAGAATTAGTAGAGAATGTATATAATACATAAAAAAGCAAATATCACTGCACTTTCAAATTTAAATTTTGACATTCAAGCAACTGATAAAATATCACTCATATTTTGGCTTAGTGTTCTTCGTATGAAATATTATTTGATGACTTTCTTCCATATTGCCTTGTTTCTTCAAATATTATCTAGAATAATTGCTTCATTTCATTTTCATTTAAGAATGGGTGTTAAAAGTTGTTTCTAGTACTAAATAGTGTTTACCACAATAACCAATAATTCAAATTACAGGCTCATTTAAGAAGACAAAGTAGATACTATAGGATTATATTTCCAAGCAAGTGTTCTGTACTTACCTAGAAAATCCCAAATAAAAACATTTTTGAAGAGCCTAGGAGATTTAAATCCATGCTGAAACACTTGCTCTAGAGCTGAAACAAGTCCACCTTCTCCACAAAGCAAAAGTGTTAAACTGCCTCTCTGCCAATGGAAAATCAAACAAACATATTTTAAGTTGTTTATATATCTATCTAACCATAAACCACTATAGCCTGTGATAACTAACTGAACACTATATACATTTGCCATAAGCTACCTATATTTCATGTTGATTCCACTTATTATATTAAAAAGATTCAGGAGTAAGGCCACAACAGAAATTGAATTTTTTTTAATACAGATTAAATTTACTTAAAAGGTAGCAAAATGAGAACTACTGAATGAATAACACACTAGAACAGGGATAGATAATCTATAACTTATATATAACAACAGCCCTTTTACTGTATCAATGGAGACCCCCAGATTGTATCAGCAAGAAAACAATCAACTTTTACCATACAATAGCGGCCTCCAACTTTTTGGGCACCAGGGACCATGGAGAGAGGTTTTTCCATGGACCAGAGGGGGCTTGGTTTCATGTGCTGCCTGCATCCTGTGGATGGGGCTTTATTTGTTTGCACAGCCCAGTTTCTGACATGCTGCGGACCAGTGCCGGACCATGGGCTGGGGGTTGGGGACCTCTACCATATATCGTCAAGAAAGGACAAAATAGGCAAAATACTAGCAGGCAATTGAAACTGTAGGGAGAATAGTAGACAACTTCTGTTTGCTATGGATGCATGCTACTGGGTATCTGTAATAGCATGTAGGAAACACCTTGGGAAAGGACAGAAGAAATATCACCAAAGGAATGCTCAGATATGAGAGGATATAGCCTGCAACTGGAAAGAGCGCAAGCAAGAAGCTCAAAAGGAATCCTCCCTAGCTTCTTAGATTGTAAAGGAGATGGAATTTGAATTTGAACTTTAACTTGTCAGATTCTCTTAATGTAGCTTTACAATAAAATAGAATTAGTTCATTTGATCATGTTTCCTGTTTGTCTTGAAAGGCCAGACCTACAAAGACTGAAGCACCACAGGATATGTGTACTACTTCAAAATAGGAAAACTAGTAAAAAATCTCAAGATGTGCATGAAAATGAAGGAAAGTATTGTTGATCCAGATTCAAACAAATCAAAATCAAAATTGCCTCTATTTCCACAGTGTGGTTCACCCAGCCCAGTGATGGCTAACCTTTTCTGGAGCGAGTGCCCAAAGTGTGCGCACACGCACCCAACCCCCCAAAATGCAATGCGCATGTCATCCCCGCACATGCCCCACCCCTTGCGCCTATGTACACATCCCCCTGTATGTGCTCCTCCCACACATGTGCGCCTCCCCCCCGCACACGCCCTACCCCCGTGTATGTGTGGCAGATATCCGATGAGCAGCTGGCCGGCAGTTGAACTAGAGTGACAGCTCTTGTTGTTCTAACCTAGGCTTCCTGATACAGTAAAATGCACACAGCTCCTTTATTTCAAAGGCTGTGAATTATATTCATTCACAGCCCGTAATGAGTTCCAAATAATAGTAAAGAGTTCTACAGCAGACTGCCAAAGTCCTTCAGGATAAGGCTGATAAGCACCCACCTTTATCTTTCTTAAGTCTGCCAAAGACTTAATTGGCAATTAGCTTGGCAAGGCCACATGGAGCAAAGAGTCCAACAGATTTTCAGAAGGTAAACTGACCAGCATGAACCAAATCGCTCCCTGCAAAGGCTCATGTGCCTTTGCTCCTCCTTTATGTCCTATGGGAGGGGGCCAATCACCTCCAAACCTTACTCCCGAGTCATCCCTTCTGTTTTAACTGTTCTTGCCTTCTGGCAGCCCTGTGCATGTGCGCACTGGGAACAGGTGGAACGTATTCCTCTGCCTTGCTGCTGTCCAACTCTGGAGACTCCAGAGGCAGCACATAACTTCCAGATGGTGCTGGTCCCCTCTCTGCCTCCGACGCAGAGCCCTCATCTGAGACTTCTCCAGAGTCCAGAACTAGCCCATGTTCTTCTCCAATCTCCTCGCTGTCTAACTCTGCTGCTAGCTCCTCAGTCCACCGATGGATCACAACACACATGCCCACAAAGAGGTTGCTGCGTGCCACCTGTGGCATGTGTGCCATAGGTTCGCCATCAGAGACCTAGCCCCTTCTGATCAGATAACAACAATTTACCAAATTTGTATGTTGCCTGACATAACAATTAAAAGAATTACAGTAAAACATAAATTAGATGTAAATTTATATTTCACCTCTGCTAATACTGATCAAATGAACTTAATAACAGCTTCCAAACACACTTGAAAGTCCTAATAAAAGATGTCACAATATGAAATTATATACAATATTATGTATTTGATAATCCATACCTTTATATTAATTAGCAATTATATTAGTCAATTCTAGGCAGATATCAATCAAGGAAGAAATTATCAACTCCCATTATTGCCATGTATTGCTTACCTCTTTCTCTGGCTTGTGGAAATGTTTGACAATTCCATTTACTGCTTCACCAATAGATTCTTGTATCTGACCTGTATTTAACTCTGCAAAAGGAAATATATATATATTTAAAAAATCTAATCCGATATCTAGATTATACACAGATAAGTCAAGTCCTTTTAAAAATAATAATGGAGAACATATTCTCTCTCTTTTATATAACTTTTTAATTTCAGAGCAGCATACCACAAATAATACTTCTATAATAAACAGCAATAACGTAATAAAATATATTGAACTATCTGTGTAATAGGTTAAAAAATTAACTTTGTAGCTTTGTCCTAGTTTTGAATCAAAGGTCCGAAGAGAGCACCTTAACCTTAAGGACAAATCCTGTTTACTGCAGGAAGTGAAATATCCCCAGCAAATAATTGACAAGCTTCTGCTTGAACACATCTACTGATGGGAAGCCATCTAGCTCTCTCAATAATTGGTTCTCCTGTAAATCTGTTCTTCCTATTAGGAAGTTTGATTCCCTCTCCCCCAAACATTAAATACTAACTCTTTCCTATTACTTCTGCCTTATGCCAGGGGTGTCAAACTGGTGGCACGCGGGCTAGATGCGTCATGCATAGGCTACGCCCACCCCAGCTCTGTGAAGGGGAATAATATCGCGAAACATCACATGACAGCAATGTGACATGGTGAGTTTGACACCCATGCCTTATGCTGTGCAGCAGTATAGAAGAGATTATCTTTTTTGTATCTTTCAAATATTATACAAAAATGGTACACTATCCTCTCTCAGCCTTCTCATGTTTAAACATTCTCAGTTTTTTTAATCACTCCTGTAGGATTTAGCTTCTAATAAAGAACTGGATACACTGGATGGTGGCTGACCAATGCAGACCAGCAGAATCTAATGACTTTTCATGATGTAGAAATTATACTTCTATCAATGGGGCCTAAAACTGCATTTGTCTCTTTTTTTGGCCTTTTTTTGCAGTTAGGTCACATTGTAGATTCTGATTCAGTTAGTGATCAATAATAATATACTTGTGCATTCTGCAGTTTTCTCTAGTAAAACAGAAACATACTTTTTCAGTACTGTTGTAAGTTCAAATGACCGTTAAACAAGACTGTCATTAATCAAGGACTACCTGTATATACTTGTTTGTAATGCACACAAAGTTAAAGCATCAAGATGCCCATATTTGTTACTATCAGCCCTTCCAGGTAAACCAAACAGGACTGGCTGCATCTACCTGATATTGATATTGTAACAATGTGGCTACCAGATGCTCAAAGGCTACTAGTATTCTTGGACGATGGGAAGCCATTCTCAAAATCCCTCTCTTTGGAAGAGAATAGGAGATTTGCAAGATTGATGTCAGCCTTCCCAGGCAAATCAGATAAGAAACAGGACTAGATGAATCAATTCTACTTTATTGTAAAGCTACATTAACAGAATCTTGCAAATCTGAAGGCACAAACTTCCCAACATCATTTTTAAATGTTTCACCCATCAGGATGGGCCCTTCCTAAATGACTTTCTCTGACCATTAGCCACTGGGGGGCTCCTGCCTCTCTTGTCTGATTGTTTCCTAGGCAGCATCTCTTCCCCTCTTTCCCAACGATAATTCCTTTATAGTTATAAAGCAGATACCTGTATATTGGAAAAATTGGTATTTGGCAAATGATGATAGTAGTTACCATCAACTGGCTAAGTGCAATCTTCATAACTTAAACAAGAAAACCTCTAACAAGTTGTTATCTATCCAGCTTGTAACCATTTATGTTTTCAGCTTTATATTATACATTTAATCAATAAATGTTGTCTTTCTTACCTCAGTCAGTAAATAAATCAATACGCAATTCATTCACAGCAATATTTATGAACTCTCACGTATATTTGACATAATAACCAATTATAATGCACAGTTTAGTTTTAATAGTATGAAGTTTAGAATTATTTACAACTGATAATTACAGAGAACATATCAGCAGTTTTGAGATCAAATGAGTGGGTCATGCAACTGTTAGGATACTGAGTCCCCCTGAGTATTCTATGCCATTTTTCAGGTAGCTCATTCCATCAATACAGTGAGGGAACCCAAAGGTGCTTTTTTCAAGAGGCAACTGGACTTTCTGGTTTTTCTTTGAAGACTGAGAATCTCCATAGACACTATGAGTGGAAGTAACTACAATCTACCCAGCTTACTTGGCTTGTTGTTGGGTGATATGGTGACAAATCTTCTGATCATGCTGGGGGACTGCTGCAATGGGGGGGTTCTGCATTGTCTTTCATCTGCCTCAGAATGAGATGTCAGCAATTCACCCACTAGGATCCTTTCTAAGCTGCCATCATCTACACCTTTTCCAAGCCATCTTCCACATGGAAACCTGAGGGGAAAAAATAAAGAAAAGAAAGTACTGTAAGGTCATTGTGCTCATACTGTACTTTTTAAAAGACAGCACACAACAGATTTGATTTTCCTCTGTAAGCTGAGTGTGCTCCATTGTAAATATTTCCAATGACTGTATAACTGAGCCAGCAGAATTGTGTTCATGCACTTGAAAATAGACAATTCTTGGGGTATTGAGAGCTACAACTGACCGTCTTGAGTTTTGAAAGATCATTGAAGGCTATTTGAGGATGCAATGTTTCCATTGGAAGAGGCATACCAGGCCCCCCTAGCTCTTTTGTGGGGGAGGGAAGAAACAGAAGACAGCGAATTTCCACAAGGAACCCTTAACTTAGACCACAAACTTAGCAATAAGATTTAATTGATCTACTATAATTTTGACTATTTTGTTGCTACATTTTGGCAATGCGGGTTTAGGATAACAAGAGTTTCAAATAAACTCATTGGGTTGCCTATCTCTGATATAACTGTTTCTGTATCACAGGAACACATAGCCTACCTTTTGGAAATAAAAATAATTGAAAATTGTGGATTTAAGCATACAAATATTTAGAATGGACTACGAATGGGGTGTAATACAGTAGAACAATTTAGGCTGGCAAATACTAATGTAAACAATCAGGATGTGTACTATATAAGCTCCATTCTTCCATTAGATTCCAATTTATACAGAAGTCAATGCACTTTTTTTGTGTAAGACTGAAACTAATAAGAAGTTACTGTAATAGATAAAATATTATCTACTATATGTGAAGTAGAAAATTCCAAATAAATCAACTTGCAACATTTGCACATTCTGTTGATAAAAGATTATGATGATTGATACATCCTTGAAGAGACACCAAATACCTTCTGCACATATAGGATTACTATTTAGAACTGAATTTTATGCCATTTGTAGATTATTATATGTAACAATATTACAGGTCATCTGCATTAGTAGCTGATTTATTTTCATAAAATAAGAAAACAAAATGATTCCTATCTGACCAGATGAAATCTTTATTGTTTGGAACAGTTACAGAATGAGGCCATCGTATTTATTGTACTATAAATGAGTTACTCAAGAATTCAAATATTATTTGTACAATGCATAAATTGAAAGGAACCTTACTTGTAAGTGTGACCCGTCACTTCATTTCTGACCATAACATATTCCACTAGCCACTTGGCATACAATCCAGAATTATCATGTCCTATTTGTACCGTAGTAAGTTTTCCCAAATTCTGACACTAAAAATTAGGAAAAATAAAATACATTGAGTAAAAAAAAAACAAGATGCCTTTATTAATGTACATTAGAAGAGGGAAGATATAACTGGACTTTAGGCAGACATTGGAGATGCACAAAGACAAAGATCTGGTTAAAGTTTCAAAGTCAACTCTGTTTTGCTCTGCAATTGGAAAGCAACAGAAATGTAAGGGGGAGAAGGCAGCTGATACTCTCAGAAGCTTGGAATATTAATATTGGTTAAAAAGATAATATGATAGTTGCTATTTGCTCCAATATGACTCAGTAATTGTTGATGGGATCCTCCCGCTCTGAAGGAACAGGTCCATAACCTGGAAACATATGCCTGCTTCAGGATATCAGAGGAAAGCCATGGGCAGAGAACGCATGTCCAGCATTGGCTAATCTGCCAGCTGCACCCCTTTCTTGATTATAAAGTTATGGCAACATTTATTTATGTCCCAAACACCACTCTAACATGCTCTTTATTGCCTTCAAAATGATCCAAAATTTGCAGATGGTGCACTTTGCAATGATTGGGATATCAATAGCTGACAATTAGCACTAGATTTTATCTACTTATTGCTCAAGCTACCAATTAGTTTCCAAGTCCAATCAAAATTCTTTATTACTTATAAAGCTCTATGGGAATAAACTCCAGGTTACTTTAAGATTGTCCCCTTCAAGTGGACTTTGATGATACATGCATTGTAAAAGGGAAGTTTTGCTTAGGGTGTTATTTCCATGACAGATCAAAAGACCACTAAGGGGAATGTATGCAGCAGTTCCTCCTTCCTTTTACAGGAACTGGGCATGGCTAGTCTAGTGAAGACAAGGACCAGGGGAGACATGATAGCAGTGTTCCAATATTTCAGGGGCAGCCACAGAGAGGATGGGGGTCAAGCTATTTTCCAAAGCACCTGAAGGCCAGACAAGGAATAATGGATGGAAACTGACCAAGGAGAGATTCAACCTAGAAATAAGGAGGAACTTTCTGACAATGAGAACAATCAACCAATGGAACAGCTTCCCTTCAGAAATTGTGGGAGCTCCATCACTTGAAACTTTCAAGAAGAGATTGGACAGCCATTTGTCAAAAATGGTGTAGGGTCTCCTACTTGAGTGGGGGTGGGTGGGGTTGGACTAGATAACCTATAAGATCCCTTCCAACTCTGTTAATCTGTTAGGAATCTGTTCTTTGTACACTAATCCTAGAGAGGTACCAGTTCCTTCCTTGCTGATTTTCCATAAATCATTGAAAGTTATTTTCATTAGACCAGGAGTGTCAAACTCGATTTCATTAAGGGCCACATCAGAGTTGTGTTTGACCTCGGGTGGCCAGAGTAGCATGGCCAGCTCTATGTCACTCGTGTCAGGGACACCTCTGGTGGCCCAAGCGCTGTGCCAGCAAAAACGGGCTCCCAAGCTCTCATTTGTCTGAAACAACCTCATGCGACCCTCTGCCAGTGAAAATGGAGCTTGAGAGTACCCCCTGTGGCCCTCACAAGCTCAGTTTTTGGCTGCAACTGCTTCCTGCAACTCTTTGCCAGTGGAAACAGAGCTCGAGGGGGCCACATGCAGCCCTCCCGAGCTCTATTTTCACTGGCAGAGACCCCGCGGGCAAGTCCTTCGCTGTTTCCAGGATGGCCCCATAGGCCAGATCTAAGCACTCTGCAGGCCCCCGGGCTTTGAGTTTAACACTCCTGTGACAAACCATCAATGACTAATTATTTATGATGATGAATTTTTCGTTTTGGATGACCATCTTTGCCCCCTTTTTGTTCCATGGTAAATTAATTTTTACTTTATAAAAAGCTTGAATCTATTCTATAAATCTGCCAATTTTTTACTAAGGACATAGTAGATTATAGTAGAACTTTCTCAAAACTTCAAATTAAATGCAGATAAGGGAAATTTAGTTTCTCCTTTAGTAAACTTTCTTTTGTGATCATAGTTATCAAGGTTTGCTGGAATCCACAAAAATAAATATTTTCAAAGGCCAATCTATTAAATTCATTCTCTCTCTCTCTCCTTCCTGCCCTCCCCCACAATCTCCATGCTTTTTTTATTTTGTGTTCCCTTTAACTTGAGGTAGATATCCCATGGCTCAGATACTTGTAGTTTTGAAATATAAAGCTGATGAAAATTTAAAGGCCAACTGTAAAAGGTTTGTAAGCTATTCCCTGTTTTTTTAAAAAAAACATTGACGGACTCTTAACCAGCCTCCGCTACTTATTTTAGATTATTACAATGTAGCCCTTGATCATTGAAAAATATTTCTTTGAAACAAAGCACAAGGCTTAGTGATTGTAAAGTTGCTTTCTTCTGTTCAACAACATGAGAGATACCTCAAATGTCATCTCCAGCATATTTCTTGGAATCTGCAGGATTCCTGTTTCACCCAATTCTCCTGAAATGCATATCCATGGGTTGGCTGTAAACATTGAGCCACCAAGTTTTTTGCTAGGAACAATCAATATATGGTATGGAATCACTGTAAAAAAGAAAACACACATACAGCTGGGTAATTGTCTCCAAAAATAAATGCAGGGGGAACTTTACTGAGCTTATTCAGTAGAATCTGCTACTCCTGAAATGTATATTTCCCCAGTGAAAAACTCCCAGTAAGAAACTTTTCCACTGAAATTTTTCCCACATCATTTTGTCACCTTTTAGGCATTAATGCATTAAGCTTTTTAATTTTATGTTTCAATTGAGTTCTGAAGCCAAGCACATCTGCTTAACTTTTATTGATTTATGTTATAAATTATATTTAAAAAAGTAAGTAATAATTTAGAGTTTTATACGTTTGCTGGGGATATATTTGAAGAGTAATTCAGCAAATTTTGAAATACATACATACATACATACATACATACATACATACATACACTTCTTAAATCTCTTTTTAAAAGTATTGCTTAGCAAAGCTGTATTTAGTAACTGAAATCTTTACAAATCATGAACAAGTTAAATAAGGTTTTAAGGAAATGTGTGTAAAATCATCTTTCTTCTTTAATACTTTTAACTTCCAGTATCAGCCCAATACTGGCCCCATGAGCCAAATGAAAAAAAAGCAACAGCATATAGGAAGATGAGAACAGATCTTAATTCTATCCCTTATACAATTTTAGTATTTTACTAAAGTACTAGGTATGAATTATATAAACCAGTTACAACTGTGTTTAGCAAATTTATGGATATGGTTTTATTCTCTGTTTATAAATGAGGCAGTTTCAAAATGCTTTTAAAAATCACTGCTTCTAGAAAACCTATTTACATAATTACACTAATATTTTTGACCCAAGGCAGAAGCAGACACAGTAGGTACCCAAATATGCGCATACAAATACCTGTCTCACAATTAAAAATATTTATATCTATAAACTGCCTTTTGAAAATTACTCTTCCAAAAACCCACTCTATGTAAGACAACTGCATGCTCTATAGCAGTGATGGTGAACCTTTTCAGCTCAGAGTGCCCAAACTGGAATGGGCACCTCTGCATTTGCACATGCCGGTGTGCATGTGCATGCCGGCCAGCTGATCTTCTGGTTTCTGATGCGCACACGTTCACCGGCCAGCTGATCTTCGTGCATGCCAAAACCCTGGAACCCCAAAGACCAGCTGGCTGGTGTGCATGCACACAACGGCTACCTGTCTTCGGGGTTCCGGCACATGTGAAGATCAGCATGCATGCTAGAAACCAGAATAGCAGCTGACAATGACACGAGTGCCCACAGTGAGGCTTCTGCGTGCTACCTGGCACATGTGCTACAGGTTCGCCATCACGACCCTATAGCTACTGAATTGCATTCTGTGTCTTGTACTGAGCAATTTTCATTTTAAGTATCCTGAAGCATTTTGGTAGTTTTCCTTTTTTTCATTTCCCACAAAAAGTCATGACTTTCTATAACAAACTTTGAGGATATATGAGTATCTGCATAGGGAGAGAAAATGCTCTCTTTCTAGCTTAGTGATAAAAATCAATTACAGTAGTTAAATATATTTTCTATCACATCTCAAAATAAATATAATTATAGCCTCGCTGGCTTGAGAAATCCAAAGTTTAGAATTTGAATAATGTCTTGAGATTAATATTGCTTTATGAATAATAGGCTTATTTTTATTATAAGATAATTTTTAGAAGCTGCATTTCTTGAATTTCATTTTCCTGTGACTTTTCTCCTAAAACGTTTAGCTCTCTACAGTGGTATATATGTACAAGTCACATGAAAATAGTATTCCATGGATCTGACAAAGTGGAGTCTGAACTACAAAAGCTTACTGTAGAAAACTGGGAACCACAAGATAATTTGAAATTTTTTCCAATAATAAAAAGTTATACTTACAAATTGTTGTAAAAACATTGGTGAAACAGAAGTAATCTACAGCATTGAATGACAAGAGATGATAAAGAAACTGTTCTTTTTCATCATCGCAACGGAGGAAAGCATAACGCTTGTAGAGTTTTCTGGCAAAGAAAATAAACACTTTATAATTATAATAGAAGTTTTGTTCTGAAGATTGCACTGACAAAAACTAAACCAATGGATTTCTGTTTTAGAGTCTTTTAGATTTTGTGAATGCTTTATATGAATTTTGATCCATATTTCTTTTTAAAGAATGGAAACTATTTTAGAAATATGAACAAATGTGATTGTTGAAGAGTAAAAATCCAGATAAAGAAATTAAATACTGAGAACTTTTGAACCATTAAATATTTCAATCCTAGATTTAGTATCATCAGAAACTATTTGGAATGTACAATGCAAGTGTATTAATGCTCTATTCAGATTTAAGAGTTGTATTTAATGGAATTAACTAGGTGTAGGATGTATAGACTACCATTTAAAAGAAAATAGAAATAGTAATTAATAGAACAAGAAAGTTGTAGATTGATTTACTCTCTTGGCTAAGCACAATTAATTTTATCCTCTATTACCTGAAAAGAATGGGAGAAGAAAGTGCTGAATATTAGTAAATATTTATTTAGTAGATTTAAAGAATGCCTTCACTCAAGAATTCAAAGTAGTATATTTAATGCTTTCTCTTCCTATTTTTTTTCATAACATCAACTATCCTGAGAAATAGATTGGACTGAAAGGGGCTAGGCAAAGGTCACTCATTGAGTTTTGTAGCTTAGGATACTCAATACATTGAATCTTTTTGTTCCTAGTTCTAAACTTAACCATAATTATTTCGCTGCTCTGCCCTAATCTATATGTCCTTTTCTGGAATAGTTTCATTTAAAAAAATCTTCTAATTAATATTTTTTCTTAGATAAATCTATCTCAGAAAATATTTTTATTCCCTCCAAAACTGGAAAAAGACATTAAAAAGAGGTTTTTTTTGCAATATTTCTCAACATTTCCAAAACCATTATATGTTGATTTAGAAAACTAAAATAAAATTAATAGGCTTATAGATTTTGTGAAAGTATGAATTTTGCCTGGGTAGTATATGACAGAGGTAAATCATTCATGCTTTACCTCTGTCATATACTACCCAGGAAAAATTATACTTTAACAATAAATAAAATACTCAGAAAATGGTTCAACAGTGGACAACACAAGTATGTAAAATAATTCTTGGTTGTGTAAATTATTTACATATGAATGTGTAAGATAGTTGCATATTAAATGTCCACTCTGCCCACTTTAAGATATTAAAATGAGAGTTGCATAGATCAGGAGAAAGTTGAAAGTGGAACTAGGTTACTAAAAGATGTGCATGGTAAAAGAAGAGTTGGGATAAGAATGAATGAATGCTAAATGAAAGTGGATTGAATGCAAATTGAATCGTGAGAAAGAAATACTTGAAGTTATTTGGTCATATATAGAAAAGGAACATCAAGCTGAAAAACAAATATACGAAGGAAGGGAGATTGGAGCAAAGAATGAGAAGACCAAGAAAGCCAGGTCTGGAGAGAATTAATGAGATTGTCATGAAGAGAAGTGAGAAGTTTAAAGAAGAGAAGACAAAGTATGAACAATGTATGGATATGGTGGAAGAAAAGATGAGTTGCAAGGTTAAATGATATAATGAATGGATTGGTATAAGTTATATTTAGCTTTCTTTTTTTTTTCCTCTCATGCCAATTCATAATGGCATAGAATTGGAGGGGGACCAACATCGCAATGCTACAGACGTGCGGTCTCGATGCTCCAAGTTCGCAGCTGATACTTTTGCTGCTGGGTGGTCCAATCGGACCTAAACTGTCCTGCAGAGATGGTGAACAGGAAGAATACGTCTTGCTGATCTCAGGGACATTGCAAAGTCCCTGATTGATGCAAGAGAAGTTCTTCAAGCCGGTGACAAAAAATCCAGCCAAGGCTGATGAGGTTGGGGCGGCTCCAAAATGGAAGGATACGGAAAGAGAAAGTGTTTCCAGCTGGTGAGGAATTTTTACCGTTTTAAAAGAGACTGCCTATAAAAAAACTTAAAATTGATTTAAATTGGAGAACAGAAGAAATAAGCAGCTGAATTAAGTTTGGAATGGTTTTGGACAGTGGGTTATCTTACTTTTTAAATGCTATGTTCACGGATGGAATTTATGCAAGCCTTTTAAAATGAATGGATTAAGTTTTCTTCTTCTATTTTTTCCCTTTTATTATTCTTTGTAACCTATGGACTAAAATTCTCCTCTTTCATTACTGTGGGTGTTTTTCTAACTCATTCAAGAATCAGACCCTTTTTTAACTTGAAATACAAAAAAGATACAAAAAGAAACAAAGAAAATTGCAACAATAACACTGCTACTCAGAGGCTGGAGGTTTGTGTATTTGAAACGAAACACTTTTACTTTTCTTACTGATTATCCTGGCTTGGCACTCCAAGGTCTCACTGCTTGTTTATAGAGAGTGATAAGAAGAAAAGCATACAGATGTCCCTTTGAAGTATATCTTCAACCAGAGAAAAGTGAAAATAAACTTTATTGTGAATCTATGCTTAATCTTGTAAAAACCTTCCAAGTTAGAGCAGCAGTGTTTGTTAGCTGGAGATAATAGCACAATTTCAACAGCAGAAAGAAACTTTAAGCCTGCAAAAGATATTCTTAGAAATACATAATGGCATAGAATTCTTAGATTAAATTTTTGAACTCATATCTTAATTTGAAAATTATCTTTTAATATAACTATGAAATTCACACCGTATACCTTAAGTTTCTATTAGTTTTGTTATAAGGCATGATAAGTGAATATAAAAGGAAATAAGAATCGATTCATGTCCATTAAGCAAATGATTGTTTCAACGTACTTTGTGAGTTCATAATCAGAAAGAAGGTGTTTCAGATGTCTGGAAAGTAATTTCTTTTCCATGGAGAGCCTAACCCAAGCTCTAGCTTTACCAACATCCGTTTTGATCTCACTTATATTCTGAATATGCCTGAAAGAAAAGCAAAATAGATCATACTGTTATTATTGCCAAACCTTTTACTGAGCAACAGAAATAGATTCATTAATAATATAGTATCAATTAAGAAAATGTAGTTTCTCTTCTAGCATAAAGATAAAATAGGAAATGTATAAGTGTAAAAGGAATATAAAAGATGCATACAACAAAAATACATACCAAGAAAAAAAGGATTTTTTTTCTACTTAAGTGACATGTAGATTTCCCAAATTCACCTATGACTTGCATTTTCTGCAAGAAGTTTTTCTAACTTCCAATCCCCTGAACTTCATAGTCCAGAGAAATTTGGGCAGTGGTGTCTGCACCTAAGACAATTTTTGAATTGTTTCTTAAAAATTAAGATTTTAGCTAATTATACTAAAAAAAATGGGTTTTGATTTCTTTTTGTAGAATATTCGTGAGTTAGAATTTTGAATTCTACACGATAAGACAAGTTTTTAATATTGAAAATAAAGTATGTTCTAGAAAGTGTATAAATATTATGTACTTAGAAATTATGTAGTTTCTATCTAGAAGTTCATACTGACATGGCTAGAATGCCTGGAAATTAGAAAAAAGAATTCCTTCTTTAAAGCTTAGAACTGGGATGTAACACTGATCCAGTAAAAACATGTCCTTGTGTATTCCTGTACTCCTACATGACCTGAGAGCAGATGCTTCTAACAAGCTGTCTTGCTTGGTTACTCCAGTTTTGTATTATGCATTAGTTAGTAGAACTTTGAATTAATCTGCCCCACCAAATCTAGCCAATAAATATAGTGTGTGTTTAATTATTTATTTTATTTATTTTTTATTTTTGGTAATTATTTTATTCTTCAGTCTCTTAAAGGTATACAAAATCAAAATCTACATTTCATTGTCACTCTAAGGTTGACTATAGACGTATTATTATCTTCATGTATTGTCAACGGGATCCAGCAGATGAAAGCAAATTGTTCTATTTGTGAGTCTTAGCCTGATAACGTTAACAAAAGCTTAAAATGTTTAATAATATATCTTCTGAAACTGTACTGAAATTTTAAATATTACGTAGAGTATATTACATTAAAAGCAAACTATATTTTCATACTGTCTTTTGAAAGTTTGAATTTTTCAACGATTCAACAAATATTTTATTTAAAGTAGCTATTGTCTTCAATAGGAAGCTAACAACAAATAGATCCTGAGGTAGCGATCTTAAATAAGAGCAGAAATTTTAACAAAACTGGAGTGAGATCATTTTTCAAAATTAGCTGAAGTTTAGATTTCAATCTTTACCTGATTTACTAAATGTTATATTCCCCTGAATATACCTGGTACATACTTTTTAATAAACTGCCTTAAGATTCTGGTTCTTGCCTAAATACAAAATGATAACATATAATCAAAATAATAAGAGTGAAATTAAATAATAAAATGAAATATTTTAAACTTAGCTGTCCTAAAAATATGATCAAAACTTTTATCAGAGCTTTAGGATTTCAAAAATCCAACCTCATGTCCTGGATAAGGGATACTCTTAAAGGAGACATTCCTGGATTGGCATCTGACTTCCTTCTTTCAGCATCTAGAAGAATTCCTAAAGTAAAGATTACCCAACATTTGATTAAAAGTTTAAAAAATGCAAATGCTTTGATTCTGAACATTTGAAGTCATTCTTATATAGGCTCCTATAGTCACATTTTACATTAGTTGTAATGCTCATATTAAGGCATGTTTTTTTTTTCTAAAAGACCTATAGCTTGATCAACAGAGATCTGTGTTTCCTTATTTGACATATTTTCTGAAAAAATCTGTTCTACCTTGAGTTTCTTCTACTGAGAGCTGGTAGATACAAGAAAACATGGTAAAAAATATTAAGAATGGAAGTTAGTAGATCTGAAATCTATCACATAAAAAATCTTCAAAACTATTCTTTGAAAATGAATACTGTACAGACTTTGCTTTTAGAACAATTAAATTAGGTTTCCAAAATGCAGTTGGATCTGCATAGCCATAGATCAATAGTTTGGGAGAATGGGGGCAGAGGTCACAATATAAGTGATGAGGCTAGCTGAAATTGTTTGCAGGCTTTGAAGTGCAGTTCCAGTGCATACTATGGTATGATTTCAAATGTGTACAATGAGCTAATCAAGTCTGATTAACCAAAGGCACTGCAGAAATGCAGGATATATACTTTTCTTGACTCAAAATAAGCTATATTTTATACATAAGAAACTAGCTCTTGGGTTGTACCAAATGCTATGATATTCTTTTCACTGGTTACCATTATAGTCTTTTGGACAAATTAAACAAGCCAATTAAATAGTTTAAGGGAACTAGAAAGGCAGTTTGACTCAAACCACATCTTTAGTAACTCCAGGTTTTTTTTACTAACATTTAAAACTCTATGTTCCACAATTAGTCCAATAATTGAACTCATCCCAATATATTTGACTTTTAAAATCCTAAAATGAACTTGTAACAGGTACAATGCAGTGAAAATATAAACATATTACTTCAAATACAATGATGGTGCCTTTCTCATAAAGAATTATTTATTTTAAAATAATAATTATAGGTGATAAATTATAGAATATTTATATTTCAGAACAGTTCTCGAAGTAAGGTCCAGAGACTCCTGTGCACCTCCTTACAGGGTTCACAAAGAAAAACAAATATTTTAAAAATGTTGTAATTTCAGTAAATGTGAGTAGATGTAACTCACACAACCAAAGCTCTTTGGTGTCCTCTGTAATTTTTAAGAATGTAAAGAAGTCTTGAAACTAAAATGTTTTAGAACCACTGTTCTAGAATAATTAATATTACCCTGAGAATAGAATTTACATCAGAATTAAGCTTTCAATAAGTAAATACATAATTATATCTTCTATGTACCTCTGTTTTTATTAGAATTAAGAAATATATTTGTTTTGTTTTTTTCTTGTACAAAATGGCAACATAATTTTTATGGAAGACAACTGTACCTGAGGTACTGAAGCTTCCAGATGTAGGTTTTCGCTGTCTGTTTTCTTGGTAATGTAACAAGTGTGACCACAAAGCAGATTTCCCCTTAGATTAAAAAAAAAGGTTCATTGTCAAATATAAAATAAATTACTAATACAGAGCACATTGTATATCCTGTACTTTATTATAAAAAAGATCACATAAAAAGTATCCACTGTATTCAACCGAGATAATAAAGTTCAGTTATAGAGGAAAAAATATATTCTAAGTCAAGTGTGCATATTTTGGAATAAACTTCAAAAGATTTTCAGACTATTATGAAAATTCCCATGCTCATATTCGAGATCAATTTGAATAATTCTATAGACTGAGATGCAAAAACACCAATTCCCTCAAGAAGTCCACAATGGTGGGAAAAGTGAAAGGAAAGAAGAGGATGGTCAGGAAGACAGATTGACTTAGTTGCATGATGTGTGCATGTTTGGGAACCTTGAAGGGCCAAGATGAGGACAGATCATCCTGGAGATGGTTTATCTATGTGGTCAGAATGGACATCTTGATGGGATGTTTGTTCTGATATTTTGGGGAGTAGTCTATATTCTCTAACAAAGTGAAGAGATTTTTAGTGGTTTATAAACGTATAAACATGAAAATGATAACTCGGTACCAAGACTATGAAAACTATGAATTATAAGCCTACAGACACACATAACATATTTTATACAGAAAGTTGTTCTTCATTTTAAAACAAACAAAATGGATTATCACCTTTTATTATCTTTTTTCTTTTGGCAAAGGGAAATTAATGTAAGGAGCAAGTCTGATTCAATTTATTAAAAAAGTGATTTTCTCAATCATTCATTCTCATTCTCAATCTCAATCTTTTAAACACTATGTGATGGGGTCATTTTATAATACATACTGTAAATTCACATTTCACATGACAGTATGGATTATTATTCTTTGTAATACAAACACAACAATTCTCGGCATATTATTTGAGGGGGGAAAGGATGCCTATTTGAAATTTGTCAATAATATTATCTCTGTCCTAGGACAGGGACATCATTACAATTTTAGTTTACAAAATTTTATTTTGGTCCAAAGTCCTTATACAATATGCTCAGGTTGTTCAGAGTCCTGAGTTAATCTCAAAGCCTTTACTAGATTTTTGGGTTTCCTGTAATATAATACAGAGAGCACACTGTAATATAGTTTTATAAAAGGTAATTCCATAAAATTATATGGAACATTGTCATAATTCCACCCAGAAAGTTCTATTAAGACAGGAATAAAAACTTGGAAGTGAGTGCCCTAATCACTATAGATAGCTAAAACATAATGTAATGGGACACAAAATAATCACATAAGAAAAAGTGTTCAACGTGTGGAGAAAATACTTGATTTACAAATGGGTGAATTATTCTTCTGCCTATTTCTGCCATTATACTAAAAACATCAAGCACTTAATAATAATCATGGAAGCAAAACTTTCCTAGCCAGTTTCTAATAACAAAAGAGAAAAGGTAGAGCATCCATTCACAGAAAGAAATTTTATATCAATCCAATTGTCTGTCCAATCTTTATGGAAGCAGGAGATGAACAACCATAAGGCAAATGTCTCAGATATATGGCCAAATGAGAAAAGCTTATATATTTCCTTGTTTGTTTATATAGAAAACTGTTATTCTTCAACAAAATAGCAAGATAAAAATACAGTTAAGAATAAAAATAACACCAAGAACAAAAACAAATCTTATTACACATCCACAAATGAAAATACCTCTATTTTTTTCCTCTTTTTAATTTATTCTTGGTTTTTTTTCTGTACTTTTTTGTTTGATTATTGCAATGGGCTCTACATGGGGGCTACCCCTGAAAAGCATTTGGAGACTACAGCTAGTGCAGAATGCAGCCGCGCGAGCGATATTGGGTGTACCGAGATACACCCATATCACACTTGTCCTCCGCGAGCTGCACTGGCTGCCAATTGGTCTCCGGACGCAATTCAAGGTGTTGGTCATTACCTTTAAAGCCCTACATGGCTCAGGACCAGCGTATTTGTGAGACCGCCTACTGCCACATACCTCCCAACGGCCTATAAGATCCCACAGGGTGGGCCTCCTTAGGACGCCGTCAGCCAGACAGTGTCGGCTGGCGGGGCCCCGGAGGAGAGCCTTCTCTGTGGCTGCTATCCCCAGAGGTCCGGACCTCACCCACCCTCATGGCCTTCAGAAAAGCTGTTAAAACCTGTCTGTTCTGGCAGGCCTGGGGCCGTTGACCTTATTATGTGAGTTCCAGCCCCGATCAGAACATATGCGTGTTGGAGAATTTTTAAATTATTATTTTTTATTTTGCTTTTCTTTTCTTGTTCTTTGTAAGCCGCCCGGAGTCCTCCGGGATTCGGTGGCCTATAAATCTAATAAATTGAATTGAATTGAATTGAATTTTTTGCCTTGATACTTTTTTGTTCAATGAACACACATATCATAAGGAGAAACTTTTATGTTAAAGAGAAACTTTTAAATCAAACTTTTGATTTAAACTTTTAAACATTTAGTATTTGTATTTGAATATTTTTGTAGGTATAATTTTATCTTGTTAGAAAAATTGTGCTAATATAGCTAAAAAATAATGGACAATTTGAACATATATTTATCATTTATTGTATGGTTTTCTAAAACTCCTTGTATTTAGTTTTCAGCCCAAAAATGCGGACCCAGCGCGCAACAAGTACGTGTGCAGTGTGGCCACGAGCAAACAGGCAGTAGTAACTGCCAGAACCCACCCCTGGTACAGAGTTGCCAGAATGCCTCCTCCTCTCTGCTCACTGCTTTCAATCACATTGTGGTAGACCCCATCTAAGGAGATAAACATGACCATGTAAAACCTGGTCCTCTCTGTCCTTGTGGACAGGTGTCAAAGCAATGTTTCACTGGTTCTTATTCACCTGTGCACCCACTGTATGTTGAGAGCTGATCAGAAGGGACCAATAAAGTACAGGACTCCTCTCTCTCTCTTACACACAAACACACACACACACACACACACACACGAAACATAAGGCCTTTAAAAACACAGTTTACAAGTGAACTAGTAAAATGATTATCTTTCTTTGTTTAAGTAGGTGAATTGACAAGAGTTCTGCCAGTTTCCTGTTTTCATCTAAGTCACAGGTAAATTGCTATTGTTGGCTTTTCACCTTTCTGTTCAAGTACAAAAGAGAGTCAATGGGGGATTTCTTAGTGGAAAGTTACATGCCTTCAAACACCCACAAAAATGGAAATGACTGCTATTTGTGCTCTAGAAACAAGGGAACTGAGAGCAGAGACAACTGTTGCTCAGTCATGATATCTGGCCAGAGCTGAAGAGTGGCCTGGAATCCAGATATTCCGTGCAGGAAGACTCAGTCAGCCCACAACCATAGAGCTTAGTCCCAGAGCGGCCACTGCCGGAAGACTTGGCAGCAGATCTCCGGAGTTTGGAAGCCGGTTATGCTTGGAGTGTGGCGCCAGTGGCGGCAGCACAGCCCTGGTGGCGCCCTGGCTCTGCAGGGAGAGGTTGGCAGAGCATGGTGAGGCTGGGAGGCACACGAGCTGGGGTGGAACAGGCACTCGTGCAAGCTCCCTTTCCAGCTGGGCAGAGCACCACGCGGCTTAGCACCTTTGGGATATTGCTGGGTTGGTGAGTGGCGTTCTGCCCGGTTGGAAAGGGGGGTTGCCAGGCAGCTGCTCATGAGCGTGTTCACCTCATGGGTGCTGTGTTGCACTGCTGTGACAGCAGAACACAGCCATTTGCCCCTGAGGCTGTGCCAGGCTCTTCGGGCACCCGCTTGCAAGAGAGCAGCCACCCAGTAACCTCAAACCAATAACCCTCCCCCCCAATAATAAGACCCAAGCAACATTTGGGGGGGTCAAAGGAAAATAAGACCCTGTCTTATTTTTGAGGAAACATGGTATTTGAGTGGATTTATATTGGAAATTCAGTGAGGAAGGCATAGTCCCCAACTCTTACTCTAAGAGAGGGTTTTTCTTTGAAAAAAAGAAGAAAAAGTAAACCATTAGAATTTACAATATTAGAGAAAAATCCTAACCAAGCTTCTACAACAATTGAACAGGAATTGGAAATAAGGGATTAAGTATGCCTAGAAGTAGAGTCCTTAATAGAGCACCTCCTGCTGAAAAATATGCTTCTTTTCTAGAAAATTCCAACAAAGGATTCTGTGCAGGTGCATTATTCATACACAGGAACCACAAAGAAGATAATTTTTTAAAATGCTCAGGTACCAATTGTTACAGTTATAAAATTTTGGGGAAACAATTCAAAGACAGAAGCTTTCCCCAAAAAGCTGATAATCTCAAATTTAATTTAGATGATGATAAGATTCATGTTCAGCTTCTTGGTGTCAACTGAGAAAGAGAAGTAGGTAGAGTGAATATGGATATCCACAAATTTTTTTCCTGGGAGTTGGATACATATCTAGTATTATACTGCATTGTTTTAATTTGTGGCTTAATGTCAATACAAAATGTGTTTTGTTTTCATTAAATGTGCTTTGTTATCTAATATCATGTTCCACAACAGTTCGATAGTACAGTGATTTTAAGAATCTATTTAAATTTTGGCAATACCATCTATATCGTAAGTTTAATTATATGTATTTATCTTTAAAGTAGGACTATGAGAAGCTGGCAGAGTCACATATACATTTATGTAGCTTACTTCTGTCCAATGTAAAAGTCAAATTATGCAAAAGCCTTTGGTTCAGGCTTGGAAGCTCTTCATTACACATATAGATATTTCAGAAATGTCTAGCTAATTGAAATCTCATATTTTATACAAATTTTAAAACAATAGCTACCAGTTCAGAATTAGTAAGGATCTTAATCAAACTTCCAAGCTATATTTATTGTATGTATGTATATTGTAGGCATTGTATGTAATGCATAACAATATTTCTAAATTCAAACCAAAGTAGACATCATAGCTGGAGATTCTCTAATTTAATTACTGCTAATCCATCTTGTATGTGTGAACTAAAGGCTCATGCATATTTTGACTTAATGAAGTATGAGATGTTAGTATACTTCTATTTAAGGTACACTACAACCCAGATTTCACAATCTTGCCTTAAATCCAAGGTAGGACAAGTTTTTAATTCTAATTTAAATATTGATGGTTCTATAATTACAATTGCTATTATACCACTGCAAGTAATACAAAATATGTTTTATATAATAAGGGCAAATATCCCTGAGAACAATACATCTCCATGTAACACCTACACAATGAACAACAGGTATGCTGACTCCCAGTGCTGGAACGGGGGTCATGAAAAGAGCACAAAAAACTGTGTGAGGTGAAAACAAATGAATGCCACATTATATGGAATTATGATTAAGAGCACATTTTCAAAGCCTAGGGAGAAGAATGATATGTATGTACATGGGAAATAATAACAAAGAAAATGATCCCAGAACTGACAAATGATCAAACACCTCAAAATTAATTTGATTAATAAATAAAAATGACAAATGATGAAGAAAATTGATAATTAGGTAACAAAAAGGATCCAGTTAGCAAGGGAATAGGAAAAAGCTGTATATGGTATGAGGTGTTAAAAGAAGCTATCCTCATGAGTATTTATAAAAGGCATAGCTTTCTGGAAAAATATTTTTAGAATTAGGTTAATATGGTATAAACCAAAACTGGTTTTGCAAAGAATACTGGATCTGTTGAATCTTCCATCAGATTCCTGAATACTCTACCACAACAGACCGTTCAGCACTGTTTGCCAACATTGTCAATCAGTTCAAAGAATTAACCTTATGTATGGTTGGCCGCTTGGTGGTCTGAAAAGCCCAAATCTGAGTTGTAGCAGAGTATACTGATGCTCTATCTTCTAGGATGAAAGTAGTACAGCTTCTATCCTATGCAGCATATAAACGGAAGGGAAAAGTCAGACAGCATATCCTTCACACACAGAAACTATTACAATTTAGAAGTGGATTCAGACAAAGGGAGCCCTACTTGAATGACCAAAAATATTTTTTTAAAAATGTTTTTTTTTAATTTCAAATGTATTGCTCTCACTTTGTATTCATGCATAATCAACAAGGTGTTTACAGAGAAAATCTGTCAGTTTCTTTCTCTAAAACAGGTATTTCTGAAACAAATTCATTTTATCATCTTCTAGTTAAAGCTCACAGTAAAGTTGTCAGAAAAAAAACAATTAGGAATGATAGAGTTGGATCCAGAATTACTACAAGTAGATTTCTGGTCAATAAAAGGGTCTTACAAACACATTTTTATCAGTTCAGCCTTTTCTCTGTGCATTGTGAATGCTCTAAAAAATCTGCACTGAATATTTAGGGAACTCATTGAAAGAATAAGTCAGTGATATTGGAAGGTGGAAGAGTAATGGAAAATCTGCAAGTATTGATTGACTATATCTTTTTTGTTCATGGCAGCCTCTTCTGGATCCAACTCTATATAAATAGTTCTCATTTATATTAATATCTCAAAGCCTATAAAAAGTGTAATCAGCATTAAATATCCCTAAAAGTACATTTCTTACCTGCTTCACTTGAAGTCCGTGGCTCCATATTCTTTCCAAAAGATCACAGAGACTGGCTATCAATGTGTTTTCTTCCACCCCTGTAATGTTCACCTCACCATGACCAAGTTCTACTGCTTCTCGGCCCATTTTTTCCACAAGCATCCTTTTTGTCTTTTAAAATAGAAAGCACATGCAAAAGTTATGACTGCTTTTGGAAAAAGTCAGAATCATCTATTACCTCAAATGAGCTAAATAAGCAGCAATACAATTAGTTGTTGAACTGATTACAGTATGAAATATACTATATTTCATAGATAAAAAATCACCAAGGTTTTTTTTCCATTATCACACTCTGCCAGTACTGATTACTTATCTGCTGTAAACATTCATCTGCCAAAAGAAAAATTAAAATATTTGATTGACTCAGTATTTTTTCTGCTATGATTTATCATTTATATCTGCTTTCATTTGGTATGTGTGCTAACCCACATCATCCGTTCTGCATTATTTGAATAACAAGCAAGAAAATTGCTAAGTATAATACATAGGGAGCTGAATCTCAAACAAGGAGGAAGTATATACTCTTCCTGTTGTATTTCAATATCTGCTAAAAGCCACTCTTGAGCACTAGGAAATCCATAGAATATCATGATTGGTATGTGTTTCCAAAAAGGGAAATCAAAGGGAAAAAGTTTTCATTTATATAAGAAACTTTCCTACATCCTGCTCAATACCGGTAGGTTAAAATAATGTGCTTACATATTGGAAGATTCTCCCTTTTTATCCATAAATGTTAAAAAGTATGATCATTTGTAAAGGAAAAGTAGAGGAATCTAAAACATTAGCACGCTATCTTTGAAATGCCTAAGCTATAAGTTCATCTGATGTACATGAATTCAGAAAAGAGAATTATATTACCTCTGAATTTCTGCAACATATCAAACCCTTAGATAGACAAACAATATATCAAACAATATGAACAATGTGTTTCATTTTTCTAATTTGAAACACCTTTTTGTCCTAGAATTTTCCATTGGGCAAGCTAGTCTTTGTCTATTTGCATGGATCATTATCTCAAAAGTAACTCTAAATGGAACAATACCTTCTTCACTTGATAAAAGCTGAATTATCCACTCTTCATTTAGAAAATCGGGTAGCCAGAGATACTCTTGGTGAAAGAGAGGAGCAGCCAACACACTAAGGATTTTTTTTCCTAACAGTGAATTTTAACAGACTGCTAGAATAGAAATCTGAGGCTAAGGTCAGGTCGGGTTTGATGCCTGCTGTTCTACAGTTTAAAGGGGTTTTGTGGTTGCTGCTGTTGTTGTTCCTAGATTTTCCATAGGAATCATTTATTACACTGATTATGGAGGGCTAGTTATGAACTGTCTGTGGAGGAGTTAACATGTGGAGATATACCTGAAACTGTTGTTACATCAAAATACCAAGAGAATAAAATTTCACTGCAGCAAAAATAGAAGAGCTGGATGCTTTCTGATACTTCACTTTTTAAGGTAATCCCGTTGCTAGCATTCTACAATGAAACATTTTTTCACTCAGAAATTGTTAAACAAATCTTCCTTTTTTTTAGGATTCATGAATATGCTTTTCCAGTTTCATGTTTTATCAGAGAATGCCAATAAAAAGAGCCTAAGAAAAATCTGACCCTGCAGAATATTTTGCAGTTGCCCCAGGAAGCAGAAATGTTTGGTAACAGATTTAATTACTATACTATTCTTAACCTACCTATATTAGCCTATAAACAGACAAAATATGGAATAGTACAAATAGCACAATACTGCCTTGATGATGATGACTTAAATGAATGTACATTATGGGAATTCACATTTGAAACAAATGAAGCTTTTTGTCGAAATCCTGAGTGGACTGCAGATGTTCACATGGTACCTATGGAGATTCTCAATCATCCAGGTCAATGGTTATCTCAGATGTGTTTTTCAAAAGGCAACTGAACTTTTTCTTGAAAATCTTCAATTCTGACTGAATGATGGGGAATGGAAGGATTTATATTTTTTGTAGTCAACTGGTGTTAGCACTCTGAAGGTTAGCACGGATGACTACAAAGAATATAAATCCTTCCATTCCCACCATTCAGTCAAAGCCAAAGAAAATTTCTGGGTGAGAAGCAAAATGTTTTTTTAAAAAAAACAAAAACAAAGGAAGTTCAGTTGCCTTTTGAAAAGCACCTTTGGGACATGTTCACATGGTGAATTTTTGTTACTGGAGAAGATGAATGCAACAATTGTTTGCTAAAAAGCTTATAATTATTATTATAAAAGGTTGTTGGAATAAACCAAATTAAATATTCAAGATTATAGGGATATATGGAATAAGGAACTGTAATATATAATACACAATATTAATGGAACATATTTGGGGCAGTTACGTATTATAATTCTAGATTTAAAATCATGATTAACAAAAATAGCAATCACTAAACCACTCCAAGTCTTTTTATGATCACTGCTTCATATAGAACAGAAAATGTGACTTTAAATCATAAGATATAGCTATGTTTCATAATGCTTCTTTTGTTTAGGCAGAAGATATTTCACATTAATTTTATTCTGGAAGGCTCATTGTATTTTGTAGAGTCAGAAATAGGACAACAGAAATGGATAGTATATATATATAGTGGTATCTGATTTTGGCATTGTCAGTAAAAACTGAACATTAAATTAGGTGGTCTTTTTCTGAAGTTGTTCCTATTCATCATATCACGTTAGTAGTATTATACTACTTGTGCATTTGAGTCTAAAAAATTGAAGTTAAAATATGGAGAAAACTGTATGTTATTAGAATAATTCCATGATTAGAATAATCACATTAGCAGAATGTCCTAATCCACAGACTTATTTCCATCCCAATCAAGGGGACATTTTGTATTCATTTAAATGATCAGTTCTACCTCATTGGTGTGAAGATGTTTACATCAAAGGATATCAGTATTATGAGAAATAATATACTATAATGATCCAGCTAATTTGACTGCTCTGAATAGCAGAAACTAGAACAATATTGTCAAGAAAGATATCATACCTTATTTCGACATTCTTTCAGCAATCCTTCAACAAATTTCCAATTGGTCTGGGCAATTACTGATGGTGACAGATTAGACAATT
This sequence comes from Thamnophis sirtalis, assembly GCF_051295495.1. Classification (NCBI taxonomy): domain Eukaryota; kingdom Metazoa; phylum Chordata; class Lepidosauria; order Squamata; family Natricidae; genus Thamnophis; species Thamnophis sirtalis. The sequence continues at coordinate 83,544,405 of NW_028261381.1, forward strand.
TGGGCTGGCGGATAGTGCTGCCCAAATTTCGAGCTTCTTGGATGTATTTCTGTAGAAAGAAAAGAGCACAAAAGAGATATAAAGATATAATTCTTAATTTAACAAGAAAGCAAAATATATCTCATAAAACAAGACTACATTTTATGATGGATTGCAAATAATATTTTTAATTAATGTTCCCACTCAGTTTTAAATAGCCTGACTGTAATTATGGTACATTTCACTGCAAAAGTAATACTTTCTCACTGTTACAGAATCATGTTTTCTTATGTTTTTGAAATAGCACAGTAAGGTGTTACACACCTGTAACTGAGGTTCTTCCAGTGGCCTTCTGTGCAATGTATCATTGAGAGCTGAGCTGTTTTTAGAGGAAGGATATTCTACCCCTATATGTATGAAAATGCTAAGAAGGTACCTCATGCCTTTCATTAGCTGATGTAGACCCTTAAGGGAATGATTGCCTGTGAGAGGATAGAGGGTGGGTTGTGTGAATGCGCAGATAATGTGTCAACAAAGTACAATTGCAGTAAGCAACATGTTCTTCTATGCAATGATGCTGTGCATCACACAAATGGGTGACTAACAAGTTACACTTATAGAGGGCAAGTAAGTAAAAAATAGAAACTAAAAGACAGTTTTCTACTTCCAAAGGCTTCACTAATTCTTACCCTGATTTCCAGCTTATTGTTGAAAAATATTGTGATCATGTTGCAGTTTAGTAAATATTTGGTAACAGAAATGTCTAAGTCACAAAGCTGTAAAATAGTAAGACCTAGCTCTTTTTGATGAGGGTAGACTTGTCAGCTAGCATTCTAGATGGGTAGTAGCTGCCACCCAAAGAACAAGCTATTGAAATGAAATTCTCTGCTCTTGCTTGAGGGAAAAATCACAAAGGGCAAGTCAAAAAATGCTGCAGAAACCAAGAGGCACTATTACAGGAGATATCTGTATATGGGGTCAAAGAGGCTGCGCAGCTTGGCCAGGGCTCCAAAGTAGATGGAGTCAGGCAAGATATGGTAGGAGAGATAGAGTAGAGATCACTGAATGAGCCATTAGAAGGAAGGAGAGTCCTGCAGTCTGGTGCTGGTCCCTATTTGTAGCCCAGCTGCCTCATTCCTAGAGCCTTAAGGATAGATTGCTGTTGATTTTGGCCTCAATTTAACTCAAAATCAGTTGTTAGTGAATTCTAGGTTTACCTGTAATTTATCTACATTTATCCACAAAGTAGTAGTGGATAGACTGAGCTAGCATATATTACTAAAAGATTGTTAGGTGAAGGTTGAAATTTAACACTCTCAGAGATCTGTCATGCTAGGTTTTGGGTAGCATAACAGTTGTGAAGCCAACTTAGTGTTGGGCAATGAATGATAGATTTACAGTTATCAGAATTGCTACTTTTCTGATGATAATGTGTAAGCTGGTATAAGTTGAAAGATTCTACTTGTGTATTGTTCTTCATGCTGATGGGCTTCCTGATTTTTGATGTAATTCTCCTACTATTGCGCTTGAAGATATAAATCTCTATGCTCTGAGATGAGGTTCTAGGAAGGCCTGGAATCCATGGCTTCCATGGTAACCTCATGCTCGCCCCACCATTGCTGGTCTGACACCAATAGTTAGTTCAACTTGGATTTTGGTTTAACCTCAGAATAATTTGATATGTGATCTGAATATGAGGATGTTGCTGGTGAGTCCTTTGCTATGGTCAGATCATTTCCTGGTGTGAATGCCACCTAGGATATTCATAAAGTGGTAGGGCTGATTAAGATTTAGTTAAGATGCTGTATACCAGCCAACAAGCCCAGCATCTTAACCTTTGTACCTTTAAGGTGCTTTATTAATACAGGTTGTCCCTAACTTAAAACCACAATTGAGCCCAACATTTTCATTGTTACGTAAAACAATTGTTAAGTGAGCTTTGTCCCATTTTATGAACTTTCTTGCCACAGTTGTTAAGTGAATCACTATAGAGGTTAAGTTAATAACATGGTTGTTAAGTAAATCTGGCTTCCTCATTGATTTTGTTTGTCAGAAGGTTGCAAAAGGTGTTCACAGAATTGTCATAGGGGCACTGTGATGCATGTGCACATGTTACAAATATGGCAAAAGGTCTTAGGTCTCACCTCTTTCGGCTGCATGAATTGCATTCAAAGGGGTGACTGGACTGATGCTGTTTAATGTGGTATTGGATTTATTTCAGCTTGTGGACTCTGGTGAAGTGAGCACAGTACTTTCTAGCATGAACATTGCCCCTTGCGAAATGCTTCTCTTTTGTGACTTGAGGAAGAGATCTGAGTAGCTTGATTGGGTAAGTGGTCAGCATTTCATAAAAGAGAATTATGCTTCATGAATTGAAGATGGCAGTGGTGCAACACCTTCATAAGGGGTTGTTGAGAAGGTGGTGGGGCTTCAGTTACACAGAGCCATAGAGGGAGGATATTTTTTTGTTTCTTGTTTTTTATATATGACTTTATCTGTTTGTAGCATGCTGCCCAAGTCAGCTTTCAGCTATATAAATTTGATTAATAAATAAATTTAACCCTCTTCAGTCAAAGTTCAGAGATGGAAATAACTTTGATAATTCTGGAAGATAAAATTCATCAAAACTTGGAGAGAGGTACTGTGATCCTCTAATCCTTTTGGACCTCATGATGATCTTCAGCATCTTCATTTCCTTCTGTAATGCTTGTGAGTGCTGGGAATTCGGAACATGCTTTTATGATGTTTTCATAGTGCTGACAAAAAATATTTGTGGGGGCTCTCCTGCAAGATGTCAAAAGGCTTAATCATCTCTACTATTTAAAATGTATATAAATTTAATATGTATATGTATATCAGTTTTGGATTAGATACTGTCAATATGCAGATGTTATCCAGTAGTGTATCTCCACTTGACACTAATTGGAGGTGTCACAGAAGTCCTGAGACTGTAAGTGCTGAAATGGATTGGAAAAGGCTGAGATGGTATCCTACGAAATATGAGTTGCTCTGTCCAGAAATTATCTGTCTTGTGAGCTTCTAATTTTAACCTTGGTGAGGGGGCATTCCCCTTGATGGAGCAGTTGTTCCTGACTCACTGGAAGTTCTGACTCACTACAGGATGTGCAATTTGAACCATGAGTAGGGAAGCTTTTCTCCAACATTACCGTCACCTGCTGAACCAATTGAGGCCCTACCTATAGTGAGAGGCTCTGGCAACAGTGATTCATAATTGTATCACTATTTGAAGGGACCACAACAATGCACTTCAGGCTCCATCCATGTAAGGCTTTAAAGGTTGGCAAGAAGGTGACAATTGTACCTGGAAGGTAACTAGCAATCAATGTAACTCCAGTAGCATTAATGTTACAAGGATGAATTAGCATATCTACCTATAACTACCCGAGCTACTGCATGTTGTAAAAACTGAAGTTTCTATAGTATCTTCCATAGTAGTATGATTAATGTAATCCACAATGTCTTCTAGCAAAATGCATTGTCAAAGGAAACTGTCTTAAATCAGGAGATAGGGCATACACACAAGCAGAGGTGTAGGATATCCTATCACCCAAAAGAGCTCAGCCAGAATGTCCTAAATAATACACTGCACAGTACTCATTTGTGAGATAGACAGATAACATGACCAAATTATGCTAAATTTATGCTATATACATAATGTATTTGGATTAAAGAAAGAATTTTTTTTAAACCAGTTTCTATAAATATTGGAATTCTTATGAAACAGTGTTTGTGTGTATGTAATTTTGTCTAGTACACATATATATTCAGTATTTTGCTATATGAATACAGACATAAACAAACCAGAATAAATAGTGACACAGATTTAATAGAGTACCTAAAACCAATTTTGCAGGTTTATGTTTAAATATAATAGCAGCTGACATTTTCAAAAGAAAATCTAGCTGCTGATGAGATTAAAAAAGATAGCAAAATAACACACTACTATATAAATCAAAAATCAAATAACGGATATTAAGTAGAAGCATGATGGATCAGAATAAAATTTTAAATATTCATATGCAAGAACAGGATAGAGGTGATTTACGATACTTCATGTCTTTGTAGTAAAAAAGAATGATGCAATATAATGTACAATTAACAGAAGTTTAACAAGATAAAGGAATATAATTGTTACATGAATGTATAGCACAGTTAAAAAATTGAAAATCAGAAATGTAAATCACAGTTTTATGAATAATTATACTCCAGAAATTATTATTTTCCTTTAAAACTATTATCAATTATATCACATTGATTTTTTTTCTTTTTCTTTTCCTCAGTACCTTTAGAGTACAGTGAAACCTTGATTTAATAGACCAGGTAGCGGATTGGATATCCATTATTCTCAGTTGTCTGCTAAATTATAACATGTGATCACAACAATTTATATCATCTGCAAGTGTAATGATGTCATGATACAAATTAACCATTACAATCTAAGACTAATAAAAGTTATGTAGTTGTATCATTTGTATGATGGTGTCATTTTACAAATGATTTAAATTGACATGATTGAGCAATTGTTAAAAATGTTTGTGAAATTTGATGTATTGCCTACAAAGTTTATTGTATCATGGTTTGGTAAATTGAGTTTCAATGTATTTTCATGATAGATAATAATTGTTTAATGGAAAGTAGCCACATGACTGATTTTTGACAACTAATATAGGCAATTTTTAGCCCAAACATTTAGGTAAAAGAATATCCCATCTCATAATTCAGTTAGGTATCGTGGCGGGTTTGACTCCTAGTAACAGTATGGACAAAATACCTCCTTCTTGATTTATTTCTGATAATAATCTATAGTTCTCCAAAGAATTCCAATTATTTCTTTGATATATTCATTCACCTTATTCATTCTGTTATTCTTTTCTACTTAACCTTACCAAGCACAATATTTTTTCTAGTCCATCATCCTGCTGGTAAAAAAAATGTCCAAAATATGTAAGTATATGGTTAGTGATCATTGCTTCAGAGAGCATTCAGAATGAACATAGCCTCCAGTTTGTTAGTAACCACCTGTAGATTACTGATTGTATTAATCTACATTGCATAAGTAGAAATAAGGATCATACACTTATTTCTCTAGTTCCCTTTCCTTCTGAACCACTCTGTTTCTTCAGTCTGTTTTTCCTGTAACTTCTTGTATATAGTATAAACCACATTCTGATATGATTTATACAATCAAGGGCTGGCTGAACATAGCAAAGCAAAGGGAAACCTCTTTACATTCTCTTGCTCTCTTCATATCTATCTTATATGATTTATCCCACCCTGCCCCTCCCCTCCCAGGAGTCCCCATGCGGCCCGTTTGAGATGCCAGGTAAGTACAGGGCCCAAACGGAGGCTCAGTGAGAGGAAAAAATAGGCCTCTGGAGCCCAGTGGAGACAATTTTTGCCCTCCCAGAGGCTCAAGAAAAGCCTCTGGAGCCCGGAGAGGGTGAAAACACCCCTCTACCATTGTGCAGGAGGCAGACTAGGCTATGCCCACCATGGCCACGTCCATCCAGGAACTGGGCAGAGAACCCGTTGCTAAAAAATTTAAAGCCCACCCTGAAGGAATCAAAGCCATATATCAATCATTCTCCTGACTAAATAAACATAGCTTTAAAGCTTTGGAATGTATTTTCCTTTTTTTTTTTTTTTTGGTAGAACAAAATCAGGAAAATTACATTACTATTTATAGAAAATGTTGATTCTATAGCTGGATAATGTAACAGAACAGTTTTTACCTCTCTCTGATCGTTGTCAAGACGCAGGTGTTCTGTGTGCTGTTTCTGTCTGTCTTTCCTCCTCCACTGTGCAGGTGCATTGCGTTTGGTCCATCTAGAAAATCAAAAGTGGTATTCTTTAGGTACATTAGATACAAATATATTCATCCCTATCTGGAAGTGCTAATAATAATACAGTTTAACTGTCAACATGTCGTCAGCACCAAGTATGCTAATAAGAGTGAAAACTATGATGTGGAACTACAGGAGTCAAACACAGGAGAAAATAATTAAGGTATCTTTTTTTTTGTTCATCCATATAAAATGGAACTATGTTTGACTGTGAGATGCTTGCTGTTGTTTAACTTTTAAAGGGAATGAGACTTGCTTGTTTGCTTTGTTTGCTTTTCCCCCAGTGAAAACCTAAACTTTTTAAAAATCTACTTTAATTACAATTCCTAAATGTTTACATTTTAATTAATAAACATTTCATTTTCTAGACAATGTCTGCATTTGCATAACACACTTAACTGGGTCAAATGAGTTGTGATGGTATGTTGTGACAGCAGGGCAACAGAATAGGAGAGTTGATTTTATTCCAAAACTGACTTAGGGTGAAACTTTCCCTCATCAGCTGTATCAAAGCCGGTTGACAGAGAAAAAACTCTTTTATGCAGCTGTGAAACAGCAACTAAAATTCTATAGACTCCAGAAGAACAGGTACTCTCTCTTTCTCTCTGTTCTTTATTTTTTGCACCTTGTGAAAATATTAAAGGTCGTCTGAGAAGAGAAAAACATAGAAGGAAATCAGCATTCCCCAGGCACTTTTGCAGTGACCACAGGGTTTCATAATTGGCTGCTCCTCCTTTTCACCTGGATACAGATGATCATATGCTATTGATTGTCGGGTCGTAAGAATAAAAAAAGACACATGGAAACTCGGGAGTTTCCTTTATTGTGGAGCTAGTTCTGGGAAGTTTCTTTTATTGTTTCTCACTTATAGACTTGCCAAACTAAAGCTACTATTTGCAACACTATAGATGTACTCTGGGAATCGTTAGTCTTTCTCCTAACCAAATTTTTCATGCTTTACTGCCTCTTTGCCCTCTGGAATGTAGACCATCCCTCCTGGGAATCCAGACTACATCCCACCCAATGGTGGGATTCAATTTTTTTTACTACCGGTTCTGTGGGCGTGGCTTGGTGGGCGTGGCAGGGGAAGGATATTGTAACATCCCCATTCTCTCCCCACCACACCAACTTGCTTTCCAGCTCTATTCTCCTGTGCAGGGCAACAAAAGAAGACCCAGACTCCTTTCTAGACTCCTTTCAGTCTGGTTTCAGGCCTGGATACTGCACCGAAATCACCTTGGTCGCGTTGACCGATGATCTCTGGCGGGCCAGGGATAGAGGACATTCCTCTATCCTGGTGCTCCTTGACCTCTCAGCGGCCTTCGATACCATCGACCATGGTATCCTTCTGCGACGGCTGGAAGAGGTGGGAGTGGGAGGCACTGTTTTACGGTGGTTCTCCTCTTACCTCTCTGGCAGGTCTCAGTCCATGTTGGTTGGAGGACAAAGGTCGACACCTAGGCCCCTTAAATATGGAGTGCCGCAGGGCTCGGTCTTGTCCCCCCTCCTATTCAATATCTACATGAAGCCACTGGGTGAGATCATTCACCGGCACGGGATTAAATACCATCAATATGCGGATGATACTCAATTGTATCTCTCCGCCCCGTGCCAACTCAGTGTAGTGGTGGAAGTGATGTGCCAGTGCCTGGAAGCTGTCAGGGTCTGGATGGGAGTGAACAAACTTGCACTCAATCCTGACAAGACCGAGTGGCTGTGGATGTTGCCCCCCAAGTACAGTCCAGATATTCCATCCCTAAGCCTGGGGGGTGAAACTCTACACCCCTCAGAGAGGGTCCGCAACTTGGGTGTCCTCCTGGACCCGCAGCTGACATTGGAACATCACTTGTCAGCTGTGACCAGGGGGGCCTTTGCCCAGGTCTGCCTGGTGCACCAGTTGCGGCCCTACCTGGACCGGGAAGCACTTCAAACGGTCACTCACGCCCTCGTCACCTCAAGACCTGACTACTGTAACGCGCTCTACATGGGGCTGCCCCTGAAAAGTGTTCGGAGACTACAATTGGTCCAGAATGCAGCCGTGCGAGCGATATTGGGTGTACCAAGATACACCCATGTTACACCTATCCTCCGCGAGCTGCACTGGCTTCCTATCGGTCTCCAAATGCGTTTCAAGGTGCTGGTTATTACCTTTAAAGCCCTACATGGCCTAGGACCCGGATATCTGCGAGACCGTCTTCTGCTGCATACCTCCCAACGGCCGATAAGATCACACAGGGTGGGCCTTCTGCAGGTGCCGTCGACCAGACAATGCCATCTGGTGGCTCCCCGGGGGAGGGCTTTCTCTGTGGCCGCTCCAACCCTATGGAATGATCTACCCCCCGAGATCCAGACCCTTCCCACTCTCAAGGCCTTCCGAAAGGCTACCAAAACCTGGCTATTCTGGCAGGCCTGGGGCTGTTGACCTCATGAATGAGGTCCAGCCCCACCTAGATTGAGTGCATGAAGTGATCTTTTAATCTGTTTTAATCTGTTTTTTTCTCTATTTTTTAAAAAATTGTATTTCTGTAAGCCGCCCGGAGTCCTTCGGGATTGGGCGGCCTATAAATTTATTAAATACTTAATACTTAAATAGAGTCGATCAGCTGGGACTTGGGAGGCAACAAATAGATTGGGGGCGGGGCCAGCCAGAGGTGATATTTGCTGGTTCTCCGAACTACTCAAAATTTCTGCTACCAGTTCTCCAGAACCTGTCAGAATTGGCTGAATACCACCTCTGATCCCACCACATCAACACACTGAATTACTGCAAGTCAATCAGCAGAAGCCGATTCAGTCACCTATGTCATATTAATACAGCAATACAATACTCACTTATTGCTTGCTGGTCCCGTTGAAAGTACATCGGATTGTAGCTTGGGGAAAAAGCCAGGTTCATATTTTCCTTGTCCAATCTTCATATCTAATAAATGAGGAAGGACTGCAGTATGGTCTATTTTTGCCAGTCTTAACTCGATAGCTTTTTCTGGGAGGCAGGGGGAAATAAAACATTGAATCATATTATTATTTAGCATAGCTGATGTTAAATTGTGAAATAAAAGAATGAAAATCTAAATCCTAAAATATGAATTAGGACATTACTGCTAGAAATACATATTCTGCACAAATACATAAAAAGGAGTGTCTCAATACAATTATATTGCATGCAGTAGTTCGTTAAAACACATTGACCCTACATCATTTTTCTCAACTGTTTGATAATGTAATTTGCTTGCATCCTGACTTTATGTCATTACACTATGTATTATTAGTAGAATACGAGCAACAGAAAGTTGGATTACACAGATTACAAATTACAGTTTCTGACATAGTTTATCATAATGTGAGCATACTGGTAATAATTGCATGCTTATTTTATTGAAAATTATGATTTGGAATGCATGTCCCAAAAGTGCTTTGATTAAAAGGCAACTGGATTTTCTTGTTTTTTTTTCTTTGATAACGTTTTGCTTCTCATCAAAGAAGCTTCTTCAGTTCTAACTGAACTTGAACTGAAGAAGCTTCTTCAATGAGAAGGGAAACTTTTTCATAAAGTTTTCACAAAGTCATAAAGTTTGAAGTTTCATTTTATTTATATGCCGCTCTATTCCCTAAAAGGGACTCCACCAGTATGAACTGGTGTCCTCTAGGATGTTGTGGGTGCATAAGAGAGTAGAAATCCATAAGCTTGTGAAACCTACATGTTACATCCCCCAAAATAGTGATAATGGTAGATCCAGAGTAAGCTTTTGGAGGAAACTATGCAACATTCTGAATGAATATTATCCAGGAGAAAAAAATACTTTATTTAGTGATTAGGCAAGAGAGTACAAAAAAATTGACTGTGCTGAGACTTAAGAACAAATGAGAATAGTGATTTTTGTGAATAGTTGCTTAGACAAAGTCTACTTGTTTCAAATAGATGGTTTAATAATTAGCCCATTGATGTCTCTATATGGAAAAGAAATAAATTTAAAAGCATGACTGAGTTCATTATTTATGATGAAATATTGAGAGTTTTACTGAACAATATAAGGGCTGTGATGGCTTCTGGATATGGGACAACTATATGATGGTAATGGATAATTAAAATGTATCTTAGAAAGGAAATAATGAAATAAACTAGTGAATGTATAGTGACTGCAGGAAGAGAAAGTACAAGTACTGTATGCAAACAATAAATAATGAGAGGCTGTGATAACAATTTTGATAAAATTAATAATTGTTCTATAAGTGGATAAAGACGGCTATTCAAGGAACCTCCAGCAGAATGACTAGAACGATATAATAAATGATATAGATGTAAATTAGTTGTAGGTACATTTTCTTTTCTTACCTGTTTTTTTTAATCTTCTAAACTCATGTCTTGCTTACCCAATTTATCATTTAAAAATGTTGCTGCAGTTGTATTTTAAATACACATAAGTGAGTAGTAGCTAAGTTTTATTAGTACATTATTAGTGTCCTGTACCTCTTACATTTATTTAAATAGAATTCAAATTTGCAACTCTTACCAGCTTCATCAATGGTACTGCATTTTTGATACATGGATGTGCGCAAAGTTGGTGTTCGAACATTTAACAATCTTATTTTATCAACTCTAAAATCAAACACTCTCAAGATAGGATCTTTATCTTCTCCATCATGACACATAATCTTGTTGTCAATAAAAGAAGCAAACATCTGCGTTTCCAAAAATCTTGAGAGGAAAGGCAAATAAGGTTCAGGCTGATCAGACAAGAAGGATGCCTAATAAAATGAAAGAAGCGGTATTTATGTTTCTTTAAATTGTAATTGCTTTTTTAAAAATGACATGAATGCTTTCATTCATCTGAAGTTATTTTCTATTTTATCATATTCTAAATACAATGCACTCTGAAAAACATTAAAGATTCTATGTTTTTCCAACTGCTAAAATTGCATAATTCTAAGAAAAAAATGGAATGCATACAAAGGAAGTGACAACAATCATAAACATTTGAAAACAACTTACACTAGGATTCAATTACTGTACTTGATCAATTTTTAATTAATGGAAATTATAACATCTGCACTTTTCTATTTTGCTGGAAGAATTCCTGTACCAAACTGTACATACAAGAAAACTGCTTCAAATGAAATCAGATGTAGTCATTTAGTTAGTAAACAGTCAAAGATTTCAAACATGGATCTTATATACATCCTTGATCAGAAGATATTCAAGCAGTAAGTGAAAGCATATTTTCCTTTAAAATGTTGTGACATTTCAGGAATTGTATCAACAATATACAAAGAAGAAGGGAATTACTATTGGATGAAAAATACTTTAAGCCATCATGTTCTCATATAAGCCTTCTGGATGTGGCCATGACAACTAATACAGCAAATATATTATAGCAGATATAGCCATTAAATGTTTTCCTCAAATCTTAATAATATATCTACTAACATGAGTAGTATCTGAAAGAAACAAAACATTGAGCTATAATTTGTAGAAATATATTGTGATTCATCTGAACAATACCATTTCTTATTGTTCATAAGGCATAGCCACCCACAATTTATCACACGATTCTAATGAAACTTAAATATATCAATGGTTGTTCTCAAGAATTTTTAAAATAATCTTTCTGTGCCCCATTTCAGATATCCTATTTCCACTTTTACAAGCTATAGTATAGACATTTGCTGTGAACCTGTATAAATCTTCCTCATTTTAAGAATATATATTTTCATACTCACTTTATCAAAGTTCTGCATCTGTTCTCTATTAGTAAACCACGACTCTTTGTCCTGACTGGGCTGAATAACAAATACTTCATAATCTGCAAACATCTGAGTGAAACGATTTGCAAAAACTTCCCGTATTTGAATGTTGAGCTGGTAAATCTTCAATTCTTCTTCATCACACTGCATTTTCAGATCCTTCTTGCTACTCATCTCTTCTCGAAGTTCAACCTTTAAGGAAAGAAATGCTCATATAGTGGTTCAACTTTACTATCTTGAGGAATCAAAATGTATAAATGCTACTTAAACTGAAATGACAAGAGCTTTACCAGATAGTATTCCATTGTCTTATACACTGCTAGGCAAAATATAAAGTAACTGCATCTATATACAATAGATTAGCACTTTATATACATGATTAAAAATAGAGTCCAAGGGAAATTGTCTTTACAAATTATTTATATCTTCATACTCATATTCCTGCTAGGAGGAGGGAAGAAAAATGAGTCTATGTTTGAGTATGTGAGAATATGTGACAGAGGTAAGTTGATATCAGGGACTACATATTATATGCAAGCAATTTTAATCAGTAGCATCAATTCAAATTTTTGTCCCGGCCTGGCCCCCTTCTTTAAATTATCCTGATAACTGATCCAAGAATGTAAATGGTGGCATATGCATGATAACATGACATGTGCATTGTTGTTTGCCCCTCTACCTTTTATCCATGGATATCCCCACAAATATAAAAGTAAGATGTACTGTGTGGAGGAAAATCTCCAAGATAAATTTCAGCAGGATTTGGAAACATTAGACTAACAAGATGGACAAACTGGTATATACTGTCTCTATTTTTTTATTTCTTTTCCTTTGGAGGGAGGGTGGTCATCTTAAATTTTGAATTATATTTTTCTATTAAAATGTTTTTATCCTACCATGTTTCCCTGAAAATAAGACAGGGTCTTATTTTCTTTTGACACATGAAATATGGCCTTGCCCTTATTATTGGGGGGTGTCTTGTTATTTTGGGGATGCAGGAGGTGGCAAGTATGGGACTGCATGTCCTGTCGCACCCATCACCTACCTCCCTGTTCTTTGCATGGCCAAGCAGCTGGCCGGCACTGCTCTGATGTGTCCCATCACTGCCCTGCGTCGGGTTGGGCTTTCTTTGTGAGGGGGACAATCTGGGGAGCGAGAGATTTAGGAAGCCTGGGCTGGCGTGAGGCAGTTTCTCCAGTGAAGCGTCTGATTCATCCCCAGGGGTGAGTGTTTTGCCTTCTCTCTGCCCTGGCTTGGAAGCTGCAGAGGAAGCCTGCCATGCCCAGTGAGGGGGGGAGAAGAGACAGCAAGAGAAGCCACGTCTCACTCCATACCTCTCATTTCTCCTCCACCCCACCTGCCACTCCTCTCACTAAAGTGATGGTGAAGGAAAGCAGCCTGGATTCTGTTAGCATTGGGGTGGGGTGGGAGGAGTTGGGCTGCGAAACATGTGTTCTACCCAAGACTTGCAGCTCCATTGCGTTTCTCGCTGTTTTGTCTAGGGAAGCACCCTGTAAAAAAAAATCTTGCAAGTTCAACTCCCCTGCACAAAACAGTGAGGAACATGATGTAGCTGAAAGTCTTGGGTAGGACACGTGTCCTCGCCCCAATGCTTACAGAATCCAGGCTGCTTCCCTTCCCCATCGTCTCTTTAGCGAGACGGGTGGCAGGTGAGGTGGGGGAGAAGTGAGAGGCGTGGAGCAAGACATGGCTCCTCTTGCTGTCACTTCTTCTCCCCCCCCTCCCGTCGCCAGGCATGACAGGCTTCCTATGCAGCTTCCAAGCCAGGGCAGAGAGATGACGAAGGGCAAAACTTTCGCCCCTGGGGATGAATCAGATGCTTCACTAGAGAAACAGCCCCACACCATCCCAGGCTTCCTAAATCTCTTGCTCTCCAGATCATCCACCTTGCAAAGAAAGCCCAACCCAATGCAAACGCCGCCTCCAACCACCTCTTCATCCTGGTGGAACTACGTTTTTAAAGGATGATCTGCAGTTGGGGGGGGGATTTGCTGCATATTAGCAGTGGCGTCTCCTCACAGGGCTTCTCCCTATGTCCCAGGTGCGAAGCAACATCCTGTAAAGGAAAGCATGGAAATCCATACAACTGGGGATGTCGGAAGAAGCCTTGTGAGAAGACGCTGCTGCTGCTGTGCATGAAATCTCCCCCCCTCCACCTTCAGATGGTCTTGTGGGCTGACTGGAGAGGTCTTCAATGAACTTCGCTCTGTCTGTGTCTCTGCAGGCGGCAGCATCTCCTCGCAGGGCTCATTCTTCCTTCTCTCTGGTCTGATTCTCAAATATTTTCAAGCAAAACACTGCCAAGAGAGGGAAGTATCTCTTCTCCCTCCCTTGCCAAACTTTGCGTGTAGGCATAACGTTTCACAAAAATTCCTTAATGCGTAGCTGCTGGATCCCTCGCTTTGTATTTTTTATACACATACCGACATACCCATCCTTCCTGGGAATGCCATTTCCCACTCCCAAGGAAAGAAGAGCACTGGGGCCGCACTGGACTTTCCGCCCTGCCCTGACTCCTGTCAGCCTCAACTTTGCTCCTGAAACCCTGCGGGCCACTTCCCTGCTTGAGCTCAGCCGAAGGGGGGGCTGAGGGCAAGGGTGAGATGAAGCTGATTGCTTCCCCTTTGCCTCCTCTCCCAAAAGCAGTCTCGGGGGCAGCCACTTTTGCAGCAGGAGACTCAAGCCGGCCTTCCGAAGGGTACTGTAGCAGCAGCTATCCACAATTTTTTTACCCATATTTTGTCCCAATCCATGTGGCTCACTGGGCCATGTGGGTCGGGATGAAATAATGATCAAAAAAATTGTGGATAGCTGCTGCTACAGTACCCTTCGAAAGGCCACTGCAAGGCACGTGGAGTGCATCACTTGGCCTCCTGCTGCTTTTGTGGCCGCAATTAATGGCAAAAGCAGCCGCACTTGCCAGAGGCCACGGCCTGAGCAGCACCCGCTGCTGATCCGATTAAGGAGCCAAGAAACGCTGAGGTGACCGGGGATGGAAAGGGCTTCCTCCTGTACTTGCCATGGCACCCTTTCACTAGGGCTTATTTTGGGAGGAGGGTGTATATTTACACCCACCTCGAAAACCAGGCCTGTCCTTAATAGCAGGACATGTCGTATTTTCGGGGAAACACAGTACATACTTCTTTTTTGAGATTCTGTGATACTTCCCCCCACCTCACAATTAGATTTTACTTATTTGTCTTTAAAAAAGATGAAAACAGTCATATTTGATATATTTAGTAGCCAGTTTCCATTCATTATTCCACATAAACCTTCTAATAGAAGAGAATGCATAGTCTATTTACAGTATACATTATCAAATATATCACATGTTATTTAGTACCAAAATGTGCTGTTATGAGTGTTAAACAGGTTGTCCTTACTCCTTAATAGTATAATGAAGAAATAAAAGGGAAAAATTGACATATCAGAAAAGCACTCTTTTTTGTGTCAACATCTAAGAAATAGTTAACTGGTACCTAGCCACTGACAAATTGGAAGAAAAAATTAGGAGGAAAACATCCTGAAAATTCGGTGAGAAAATGCTTACCAAATTAATGAAACAATCTCATTATTATCTTTATAGGTAGCAAGCTTTTAAGTTTAGTAGACAGTATATAGGTAGACTGGGAATAAAGCTAATTAGCCAGCAATGTCCGGGGGGGGGGGGCATGGGGGAGCAAGGCAGCAATTGCAGCTGGGTGATCAAAGCTTTGCCTCTTTGTGCACATGTGCGATGTCAACACATAAACAACATGAGCAGGTCTCCATTGTCACCATAATCAACTTGCTTTTCTGACTCCCTGTCCAGGGACTGACTGATTTAAAACATTCATGTGACCACCAAGGATGGCGCTGTTAGTTCAAGATAACATTTCCGAACAATCCTACATTAATCATGCATGTACTGTTGCAGAACCCCTGTAACTATTATGCAATTTACCTTTTCTAGACTAACTCCTGTTCTTTTAACAAGCGCTTGCAGTCTTGCTAGGGTTTCATTTTCTTTCAGTAGTTCGTAAGAATTCATAGTTGGTCCTCCTATGTTGCCATTTCTCTTATCAGATACTATGTCACAGGTCCTGAGACTTTTCATCATCTTGGAGGCACTTTCATTACAATGTAGGTTTCCCTCAGGTGGAATCCCAAAAGCCATAAGTACTTCAGAGACTTCCTGAATGAATTCAAGCTTATTTGGAAATTGAGGCAAGTCTTCTGGCAACTCAACATAATGGTTGTCTATATCCACAAAACATAAATTTGCCTAAAAATTAAAGTAGGAAGAGAGGTAAGTAATCATAAGCAGAGGTTAAACATTTAGCAGCATCTGTTTGAAATATGCTCTTTATTTAGTGAAAGACATGGAAATTTAAGAACAAAAATAATGTAAAACAATGCAACCTTTTTTTTTCTTATGCCCCCCCATCTAATATATCTCTGTAATATCTCTGTTGCTGATATGATTATTATAATTATATCTAAAAATATAGCCCACATTGAGGACCACTGATCTAAAGGATCACAAGTATTCCATACTCAATATAAAAATAGTTATTTCCCTTGTTGCAAAAACATTTAAGTATTCCCACTTCACTCTCTCCACAGTGATTTCCAATGGCAGCAATATACTATCTGGCTGTTTTTCCCCTCAACAGAGCAACAGAAAGCAGAAGAAATTTTAATTCCTCCTGATATATTGATAAGCCATAGGCTAATCATAGGAGCGGTTGTCCTATTAAGCAAATAATGAGGGTTTGAAGAGGTTGAGGAAAGAATAGATGAGTGATGATTCTGGTTACAAGGCATTTCCTCCCTTAGTAAACTATCACTCTTCTTCTAAGGACTCATGCGCACAGCAAAAATACATTTGAAATGTATTCAGCATTCTTTTTTTCTAACTTTGAACAAGCAGTGAAATTAAGCTTGATAAAAAATTTCTCACCTCTTGAGGGAGCTCGAGTTTAGACCGGTCATCAAGCCCATTAGAGTGCAATCCCATTAAATATGGGACAGGAGCATCTAGAAAATGTAGGAGAGAGGCCGGAAGGATGGGAACATAGACATGCTGCCATTGGAATGGAAACATCAGTGCTGTGATTGTCTCTGCCACAGTCATCAGTCTCTGGTAATCTAAAAAAGCAGATCAATTGAAAACAATCCTTTGAAAATTATCCTCAAAATTTGATTGGCACAAACAGAGCATTTATTCACTGACTTCTAGGAAACAAATAGATTGAATGAAAATGCAAAAAAGATAGATTGAATTATTTGCATCTTAAAAATTAAATATTAAAGTTGTTAAAGAATAGGGACTCAATATGAAATAAAATGTGTATTTTATGTCTATGTACTATGTATGTATGTATGTATGTATGTATAATATACATATTATTGTACAATCCAAATTATAAATAAGAAAATAAGTATTTTTTTAAGGATGCCATTTTTATATTAACTTGATTGAATGGAGACAGGTAATTTTTTATTTCTCTTAACATCTATTGCAGTGGTGGGTTCTGGCCGGTACGCCCCAGTATGGATGTACCAGTGGCAGCTGGGAGCAGCCATCACGGTACCGGAACAGTGCTATGGAGGGCCCACCTGCCCGCCCTTGTTCCTTACAGAGCATACGACACCTGTGAGATCTTCACTGAGCAGCTGGAGCGTTGCAGGGCACTGGATGTGCAGGCGTGCACAGCGCGCGTGCCTGTGGTGGACGCCCGGCCCCGTCACAGCGTACCAGTTGCGACGGGATCCAGAACCCACCACTGATCTATTGTATTGTAAGTATACCAGCAGGGTGAAGGGATAGAGGTTCTGTCAAATCCACGGAATCTGCTATGTGGTATTGTAATTTCAATGGATTAAGTCATACCCCCTGGGGTTTTTTAATACTACATGAAATAATTGTTTCAATTACAATATTCATAAAGCCTATTCATAATATCATTGTACTAATCTTAAGAACATCCTTTATTTTAATCCGCATAATCAGCATATGTTCACATAGCTTAACTACTGTAGGCCAGTGGTTCCTAAACTTGGCAACTTTAAGACTTGTGGACTTCAACTCCCAGAATTCTCCAGCCAGCTCTGCCAAGTTTGGGAACCACTGCTGTAGGCTAAGCCACAGATTTATTTTATCTTACCACTCAGAAATGTGATCAATCACAATGAATGTATCATAGGTCCCAATGACATTATTTGAGTTCAATATACATAGAAGTATGATCTTGACGGAGGAAACAACTATACTTTCTGTTGCTACCCAGCATAATATGTTTGAAATCTATAGTATTATCAGTCTACTGGTGAAACTATTTCATTGGCTTGGATCCTATATAACCTGGGGGAAAGAATCTGATTGTTGGAAATCATGGTTGGAGCAGCTAAAACTCTGATAAGCACTATAAAAGAGGAGAACACTGTTGAGACAAGAAATTTGAGAAATTTTAAGATAAAAACAATTCCTTCACCTAGCTCAACAGTTATTTCTCAGAACTGCCAGAAAGCTGCATACTGTGCTCTAAACTGGGAGAGGAAGTAAGTGATTAAAAACAATCCTAATACATATACACATAGATGTGAAACTATTAATACAATTAATATTTAGATTTAGGTCAAATGCATATTTGAAAGCTTACATTAATTAATGCAAAAAACACAGAAGGAATTGGCACTCACAATTATAGTATTGTAGCTATGGAATATATGTGACCGCTGAGGCACCTCTTTCCTCCCAAACTACTGCTATGCAGTACTTGAATACATGCACCTTGCTGATACATCGTCACTACACTACGTTTGTCATTATGCATTCCCTGGATAACAATTTAGAACAAATACAGCCATAGCAGATTCACCAATAAACCCTGGTCCTGATGCAACTCCTGCCCCAGAAATATTATTCTCAAATCTTAATATATATTTAGCATATATAGAAGAAGAAATCTGAAAAAAAACAACCACATTTTGCTTTGAAAACCCTCCAAAAATCATACTAAGCTCAATTTGAATATTTTAATAATGAGATAATTGGAAAACTCAGTGACTTCTATCAATATTTTTTTCACTAAAGGTTATTAATTCAGTATCTAATGAACTTGGTGGGATTTAATTTTTAGTAAGCATTGTACACTTCTATTCAGGTATTATCTAATACCTGAATACCTGAGAAATTTTATCAAGGTAGTTTTTAAAAACAACCATTAAAAATCATCTGCTTTATTCAGAAGACATTGAAAACCGAACAGTTAAAATATTTAAATATACAGAATTTTGCAAAATATTCCTGAGTTTAGCAGGAACTTTCATTCAACACTGAAGCACTGTATGTCTTTAGTAATTGTAAGCTCAGTAATCAGCCCTGACTATACTTTAACTAACTACCTTTAGCTCCTAAAGCTTAACTTTAATATAATTTTTATGCTACACAATCCAAATAAAGCTAACAAACTCCAATCTTAATAAGTAATGAGTATAAATAATAAAACATCACATTTAAAATATTCTCCTATAAGTTTCATGTTCCGTTTTAATACAAGTCATTAATCAATAGTACCATTATTATTAACTTTGAAGCCTGGTTCAGAAATTTATTTACCATATATTTCTTTTGTCTAGTCTTGTAATGGTAGTGTGTAAGCTCTATGACAAAATGTATGTACCATATTTTTCGTAGTATAAGATGCACTGGAGTATAAGATGCACCAAGATTTTGAAGTTTTTGCACTCTGCAAACCTCCCAAAAACAACCTGTTTTTCGTGAAAACAGGCCGTTTTTTTTTTAAGGGCATGAATAACTCTTAGGAGGCTTGTAGAGTGTTCCTGGGGGATGGGGGGGGGCAAAAACGAGCAAAAAATGGTCCGTTTTTTCTCAAAAAAGGGCATTAGGAAGCTTATAGAGTGCTCCCTGGGGCTGGGGGAGCAAAATTGAGCAAAAAACGGCCCATTTTTTTGCTCATTACTGCCCTCCCCAGCCCCCAGGAGCTCTCTGAAAGCCTCCTACAAGCTATGCACAGCCATTTTGGTGAAGGGGCGGGGTTTCAAGAGGCAAAAAAATGCTGTATTCAGTGTATAAGAAGCACCCAGATTTTTAGCCCCTTTTTTGAGGGAAAAAGGTGCGTCTTATACTCCGAAAAATACGGTATGTGTGTGCATGTATTAGTAATAAAATAATAAAAGTATATAAGGTAATGTATATATGTAAAATATATAAATAATGAAATATTGTTATAATTATAATTATTATAATGAAAGTATTATTATTAATAGTATTAAATGATACACCTTCAAATTGATGCAAAAAAGAATGTAAAATATCTGTTGGGTAGTACATGCTGCTTAGGTCTGGATGTAGAAAATAGTTCTGTACTCCTACAGGTTTCAGTTGGTTCAGGCCTATTGTACTAGGCCAAACTGTATTTTGGTCTTGAACGTTCAAGCTGACAAGCTCTTTACTCAGAGCGTCGCACAGGCGCTGTACACTGCACATGCATGCGCAGATGGCCCATTTCCTCCAAATACAGGTAAGGAATGAGGGCGGGCCCTCCAAAGCACCGTTCCGGTACGGTGGCTGCTGCTTCTGGCAGGCACCGGTACGAGCGTACCGAGGTGTCCCACCTGCAACCCACCGTACAGAGAGAACACCAAAAAATCATGCCTTATCACATTTTATTTCATTGATTATGTCCCACTAAATTGACTCTTAGCTACCACATAGATTTTCTCTATTATACTGTATCAAACCAAATGACTATTTGGCTAGTTCTATTTCTATAGCAACTAACCATATACCTCATAATACAACATGATTTCAATAGCACAAGTTACTATATATTACAATTATTGGGGGGCAGAGGGAAAGAGCTTATTTATTTATCACATTTATATGGTTTCCCATCTCACAAAAAGTGTCCCTGGGGAGTGTATAATAGGAGTTTCCAACCCCCGGGTCGTGGAAACCAGGCTGTGCAAGTGGTGGGCAAGAGAAGAGGTGTGCGCAGCTCTGCTTGCACAAGCAGCAGGTGTTCCCACTTGTGTGCACATCTCCATTTGTGCGAGCAGCAGGTGCTCATGCTCGTGTACGAAATTTCATGGATTTGCGTGTGCTGCTGATATGTGCACCTGTTGCTCACATGGAACCATCCCCTCCCCCCTGTCAGTCCACAAAGTTGGAGAGGTTAGGGGCTGCCAGTGTAGAACAATCAATTAAAATAATAAATACATAAAACAATCAATATTAGAAGTATAAAGCAGTCGTCATTAAAAAAAAAAATCACAAGGCACAGGAGAGCGTGATACAACCGTCAAAGGATTTTATCAGTTCCCTGGAATCCCCAAGTCTGATGATGAAGCCAGATCTTGAGGGACTTTCTGAACATCAGCATGTCATTATGGGATTTAAAGGTCAAAACCAGAACCTTGAATTGTACTCAGAATCAAAGTGGCAATTAATTCTCCCCGTTCTATCTCTAAGCCAATTCCAAAATTTTTACAATTATTGCTGGATTCCAAAATTTTTACAATTATTGGAATCAGACTGAATCAATTCACTGCAGGATAAATGCCTCTTCATTGTGGTTATGGACCAAAGTCCAATATACTAAATCCAGTGCAGTTTAGTAAAGAGGAGTTTTTCAATTCCCCAATCTAAGACAGGGAAAGTAGGACAGGAAAAGTCATCCAACATCCATGCCTATGTGAGGAGTAGAATAAACCTATTCATTAGGTTCATACAACATACTAAACTGCAAACTAGACAATCAGTTTGTACTGCATAAGGCTAGCAGCAACATCTCTGATGTAGCATTCTCAACATCACTTTTAAGAACATGTTTATTAATAATGATATGTAGACATAACTTTCTTCTGAGATGTTTCTTAAGCTTCCCAACAGAGCTATAGCCCTGGTGTCCCCTGGGGATCTCCCAGGTGTTGCTACTGGCTGAGACTTTGATAAAGCAGTGCAACATTATAACAACAGCCAAATATTACCTGAAGACATTTTGCACAGGTTACCAATCGTGCAATATATATTTGGTCAAATACTTTTTCATTACAGAATCTAGCAAAATGAACACATTATTATGCAAATGTTTGTGTAGAAAATTAGTTTGCATGCTTTTAAATTATGACTATATTGGTTTGGTAGACTTTTCCGTTTTATTTTTTTCTGCTTCAGCATGAAGCAGGGCAAGGAATAAAGCCATATCTTGTGTCTTTGAAACTTTATTGGATTATTTTAGATATTCATGGAAAACAGCCTTTTCCCTTTCAAAAGATTTTAAAACAAGTGAAGCATGATAAAATATACATATTCTAAGTAGCTGCTCAGAGTTAAGTTCAAGTCTTTATTCTGTGTTTGGTAAGAAAAGGCAAAAAATAAAACGACCAATTACATTTTCTCATTCGGGACCACTCATTTATTGAAAGCCAATAAAACAAAACTAAGAAATAGAAAACTGGTGGGACTACCAAATAGACAAAGTGAACTAAATGAAGAAACTAAAGTACCCTGGGACTTTAGCACTCCAACAGACAAGTAGCTGGCAAAAGCATCCCAGACTTAACAATTATCGATAAGAAAGATTAAAAAGTCAGGATAGTGAATCCTGTAGTACCTGGAGACATCAGAAGAGAAGACAAAGAACTGGAGCAAAAAACCAAACAAACTGTAAATAGAAGAATGTCTGTAGCAAAAGAGCAAAGATAGTACCAATGGTAATAGATACCTTGGGTGAAATCCCAAAACATCTGTAGCATCACTTGAACACAATTGGCATTGACAAAATCATTATTGGTGAATTACAAAAGGCAGCTTTACTTGGTACAGCTTACATTCTATGACAATACATTTAACACCATCAAACAATAACATCTGCCTATCCCAAGTCCTTGGGAAGAATTTAAAAGGTGAATAAAATTGCCAAATCCAGTCTAAACATCTGGCTGACTGTCTGATCAACAATAATTATCACCAGTCAATTACAAAATAGTTCACTTCCTGTAATGATGCCTTTAACATCATCAAACAACATCTGCCTATCCTAGGTCTTTGGGAAGGGCTTGACAGGCAAATAAAAATGCCAAATCCGGTCTAAACATCTGACTACACAACAACAACAACAATGTAGTATTTTAATGAACTTGCCCATCATTTGAGATTTAAAACAGCTATACTCACGTTGTGAATAAAGCAATATCTGAAATTCCAAAAGAGCACAGGTGAAGAGTTGAAGCATATTCTCCACTCCGAGTAACTCAAAAACATCTTTGACTGGAAAATCAAATAATGGCAATTCATTGGTGCTTGGCCTCTGGCAGATTATAGGTCCATAAACTCCTGAAAACCTTAGAGATCTTCCTGCTGGAGGGAGAGGAACTTCATACAGAATGTTGTAGATAAAGCTTTCCAATGGTAATGGTGGTGGCTGAGGTGAAGTTACAGCTTGATGGAGTTGTTCAAGCACTTTCCTACATGCCTTCATGAAAGACATTGGAGTGATCAGACAAATACACTTAGAGACATAGAGCGTGTCTCTACTAATGTCGTATGAGTTAAATCGCTGTAGTTTCGATACAGAAGTACCATTACAATCCTCTATAGTGCTAAGGTTATCTTTATCATTGGTGGATGGAGCATGAAGAATATCATATTCCGCATTGTGCATGAGATACAATGTCTGCATTGCGCTACAGATTTGTTTACTGGTAACTTCCTCATAAAACGTTAGAGAAAATCCAAATGTCCGTGATCCATCTTCACGTGTAATGATGAATGAATGAAACTGAGGTTCTCTGGCATCAGCTTGTGTCTTGAAAGACAGACCTTTAGGCATACATAGCTAGGTAAGAGAGAAAGAAAAATTGGAGAGAAAAAATTATATACCACTTACTTGAATACATTTTTAACTCTCAGTATTAAAATTGATTTGAATCTTATGTTTCTTCCTACGGTTCATATTTATAGAAGAAACCTTTCCTTTGTCCTCATTCCCATTTGCAGTCTCCCAACATCCCCCCCCCCAAAAAAAATTATTAGCCAAACCTTTCAAAATACTGTGAGATATAGTGCAAGAGGAGTAAAGATACTGAAGAAGTTATAAAAACCACACCCAATATAATTCAAATAAGTAAAGGAACAGCTCAGGTTCAAAACCATCAGATTTCATTTGGAATAAGACTGCACAATGCTCTAGATTCAATTCAGGAGAGGTGCTTTGGAACATACAAGGGCACAAATGCTGCACTGTATTAGGACTGTGTTTCATCAGTGAGAAGTGGCTGATTTAATGAGTTGTAGACAAATAGTGCATTCATATTCCCATGAACAACCTCTTTTGATCAAATCTACAGCCTTATATATTCCTTAAAATGTCAAACAGGGAAATAAAATCTTGAATCCAAAATCATTCCTATTATTTTTAAAAATGCCTCCAAACCATCATTAAATAGACAGAAATGTAAATGGGCACTTGTTCCTCTTAAAATAGAGAGACAGATTTGTGGTCAACATATTTATTAGTACTATTTAATTTGCCACATATTAGAACAAGTGGATTTAACTTTATAACTGCTCTGAAAATTCTTATTCTGAATTCTATTCACATTAGTGTCTTAACCCCACCCCAAATTTACAAATATTAATTTTAAGCTTTTTTTCACATTTTCCATTTTTTCCTCTGCAAATAAAATAAGCTTCAATTTTTAAAATATTGGTAAAAATACCAAAGTGCTCATCTTGTCTTAGCTATAACACTAAAAAAACCCTCTAAAAACTGTAATTCTTTCCCACAGATTAAAAATAAACATGATGAGCATGCTACACAGACATGCACCCAGACAAAACTATCTCATTTGTATTTAAGGAACTTATAAACCAACTATAAACCTATAGTTGTGCCCTAAAGTAGTTCTCTATCATTTAAACAGGTAAGAAGAAAAACCTTTAAAATAGATCATGGGGAAATGACAGAGTTGGGACGAGATAAAAAGATTTTATCTATATGACATTTTGCATCTCTAAATTGACTTTTCCTCCTTTTTCTATCATTTGGGAGACAAATCTTTATTTCGTTTCACTTTATTTTATGGAATAGTGTTCATTCTTAAGTTATTTAACAGATTAAAGTTAAAATAAATAACTTTAAAATAAATATCTTAAATACTCCTAGGAATTTTTGGTCCTGTTCTAATTCTTGGGGAACCCAAAGGGATGAAAAATAATTGCTGACAATCTATATGCAATCGAAAGGGTACATGTTCTGTACCTCAGTTGTAGTTTAAGTACTGGATAAGTAGGTATAGAAGGTAGTTTGAAGTTTATGTTCAACATCAGACATGTGCTATATTTTGTTTTATTGCATATACGTATATGTGGATGGAAGCAGAATCCAGAAAATGATACAGAGGTGCATACAATTCTGAAAAATGTAGTGATTGTTTAACAGACATATATATATATATATATGTTTTTATTTGTGCTGATAAATAAATAAAGGAAGACTAGTATAGATCTATTTCAAGCTATTTAGCTCTCATCAGCTAGCCATATACTAGTCTTCCTTTATTTATTTATCAGCACAAATAAAAACACAAATATAACAAAGGCAACAGTAAAAATATTGGGTTTCTGTCTGGATGGACTCTTGTGACGAGCCTAATGACAGAGAGTGGAAGTGTGACCTTCCTCCCACACTTGGGCATACCAGGGGTTGTGACTTTAAGTATATATATATATATATATATATATATATATATATATATATATATATATATATATATATATATATATATATATATATATATATATATATATATATATTCATCATCACACCATATTGATTCAAGAGCAAAAATGGGGTGTAAAATATAAATTACCAACCATTCCCACGGCATCCTGATCAAAGGGATTCCATTCTACATTTTCTGGATAACGAGCCAGAACTTTGGATTTGAATGTGCGTCTTAATGGAGTTTGTTCAAAATTTTCACCTGAAAAATTGAAAAAGAAGTGATCAGTCACAGTATTTTCATTCAAACGTTATTAATGTAGATGCTAGAAAGAACATAATTAGGAAGTAAAGAAATATTTGAATTTAGTCCTTTTAATAGAAGCAGGAAGTGCAAAGTAGTTATTAGCAAGAAAGAGGAAGCAGAATGAAATTATAGTATTGCTAGTGCCTTGCATATAATTATCTCATTGCGCTTTTCCTTATATAAATGTAACACAAGCTACTTCATTTATTTTAAATATTTATTTGTACTTTAAAACCAATTCCCACTTTCAAATTAGTTAGGAAAAGCACATATTGATAAAAGATGCAAAACTTAAATAAAAACTTTAAATATACATAGCATCAATTTTAATTTTATTTGGTTTTTATAAGGCTGGAATCCATCATCCGTTATAAAACAATTCTGTGAAGAAAAATCAAGAAGGCACAGATGGTCAAGGGACAGAAATACTAGAAAAGAAATATGAACCAGAGTTTTGATTATTTTTCCTCCTGGTTTTTACCTTCTGCTGAACTTGAAATGAAACGGCCACCACCATCTTGGGCTTTAGAGGCCTGTATATACTGGCATAAAGCTATATAACAAATAAAAAGAACACTGTGTTATAATTTAATAGCGTCAATACTTAATATGTCTACAAATCTATTTCTTAAAAATTATTGAAAAATAATCATTATTATTATCTAATTCCACTGTATTTTGTCTATGTCTGCTGAATATGTTTAGACAAAGTAATATCTAAAAGAAGAGATACTGTAATTTCTACATATTTTACAAAAGAATCAGCTGCATTCTTTACAGCAAGCTATGTAACAGAAACACTCACTTTAAATATGGAGTAATAACTTTAGATCATTAACTATAAAATTCATTCTAGGTCAGGTGTGGGCAACCTGTTGCTCTTTTTGCCGAGTTTCATCTCCCTGCAGTTATGGCTAGCATGTGGTATTGGGAGCCTATAGCTCATTGACATTTAAAGGCCAAAAGTAGACACCCTTGTTCTAGGATAACTCATAAATAAAAACTCATTCGTTCTCCCAGCTATAATTAATTGGTTATTAAAATTACTAAAGGAATATACTCCTTAGGAATGTATGGTTTTGTGCAATCAATGTAATTTCATATATAATGGGGAAAGGAAAGCTATATATCAGGGATGGGTTGCTTCCGGAATTACTGCCGGTTCAGTGCACACAAAAATTTTGCTCTGTGCATGTGCATGTTAAAAAAAGAAAAAAAATACATTTGTACAATTACAATTGTTCTGCACACGCGCAGAACCAAAAATAAAGATGGCAGCCCTGTAGGAAAACTGGTTTGGGGGTGAGGCAGGCCTGGGTTGCTGCTGCTTCCAGCGACCCAGATCGCCAAACCACTACTGGTTCGACCGAACCAATCTGAACTGGTAGGAACCCATCTTTGCTATATATGTATGTGCCTTCTAGTAAGTGTTGACTCCTGGCCTGAATAATCCCTGCAGTTTTTTATAGAGAGCCAGTTTGATGTTGTGGTTAAGATCAGAGGTGGTATTCAGCAGGTTCTGACCAGTTCTGGAGAATTGCTAGCGAAAATTTTGTGTGGTTTGGAGAACCAGTAAATACCACCTCTGACTGGCCCCACCCCCATCTATTCTCTGGCTCCTGAGTCAAAGCTGATCAGGAAGAAATTGGGATTTTGCAGTAACCTTTTCCTGGAGTGGGGAGGGAATAGAGATTTTACAGTATCCTTCCCCTGCCATGTCCAAGCCATGCCCACCAAGCCACGCCCACAGAACCAGTAGTAAAAAAAATTGAATTCCACCACTGGTTAAGATACCAAATTAGAAACCAGGAGACCGTGAGTTCTAGTCCAACATTGGGCCCAAAGTCAGTTGGGTGACCTTGGGCCAATCACTCATTCTCTCAGTCCTAGAAGTAGGCAATAGTAAATAACTTCTGAAAAAATGTTGACATTAAAAGCCACAAGTAGACCACCCTTGATCTAGATTAACTGTCCAAATAAATACTCATACAGCTATTATTAACAGAATTAATTAATTCTCTAGAATTCAGAATGCACACATCTCTTCTTTTCAACGTTGTTGCAACTGCTCGTTTGTTTGTACCTTCTTCTGGATTAACCTGAACCAAATCATGATTTCTTTTGCAACTATAAAACCAAGTAGTTAGCATTTTAAAAGGCATATAAATAAGTACTAATAGCAAAGAGGAGGAATAACAGGTCCAGCAATCCCTCAAACTAACAGAAGGAACACCCTACTGGCAATATGGGTTTCAAAAGATAACACGAATCTGACTTCCAAAGAATTCTACTATGTCAAAATTGAAATGACATATTATAAATAATATCATATAGTTATATTATCTAAAAATGCTTTATTGGTAAAACAGCTCCTCATTATATAGCTATACTGCATCGGCAAATTTTACAAGAAAAACAGTACAGTAATCTTAAATACCACTGAAGAAACTTAAACCAGAAACATACTAAGAGAATTTAATAAAGCCAATATTTTTACAGCAATATTTGTCACACTTTATTTCCTAGGAATGAAATCTTAAAAGGAAGGGATTTTTAACTCCAAAAATAAAAGTTGTCACCTTCACAAATTGAATAGGCAATGAGTATGCCAAGTGTGACAGCTGTTAAAACAATAGAGGAGGAATACATGAAGCATGTTTCAAAAAGCTTAAAGCTTTTATCACCATCTGCATAGTGGGACTGTGGAGGAACCATTTATTGTCCAATGCATTCTGATTAAGGGGCAAGCAGTGCTGATTTTGGAACAGTTGCTGTTAGAGTCTTTAATTAGTTAAAATGATTTCAGTTTCAGCTTATATCCTTATTCAAATTGCTTGGAAAACCTTATATTATTTATACAAAAATGTTCAATTATCATAAGAACATACAACTTCACAAACATAAAACTGATTATGAAAAATGAAACATTAAATGAGATAACTCTGTATACATGAAATAGTGCCCGAAAGAATGAAATGTGTTTATATATACTTATATTGATAACATATAAGTTTCAAGGAAAAAAATAAGTCTAGTTGCCTTTTGAAAAAGCACTTTTGGGACAACCTGGATGACTGAGAATCTCCATAGACATATACATTTTAATTTGTATTAGCCAATGACGTAGTTCAAAGCATGCAATATTTAAAACATGAAATGATAGCACTTTATCACTAATATCTAAAATTATAATTCAATGAAATATTTTAAAAATCAAAAACTGAACAGCTTCTCAAATGCACTAAAGCTTTAATTGACTTGTATATATAAAAGGAAAGAGAAAGTCATTGTGTGGTTTGTTGCAAAGTGCAATGTTTGAACCAAGTGAGAGATAGAGAATTCCTCAATCTTTTCCTCTCAGCCTTCTTCCTTTTCCTTATAGTCTGTTCCTTTCACTTATACAAGATAAATCTTCAAACTGAATTATTTATGCAACTGCTCTTTAAATCCTTCACAGTCTGAGAACCAGTTACAGGTGTTCAGAATAATATTTTTGTTCATATTTTAGTGCATGTATTCTTTTATGCAAACAATGACAAAATCATAACGTGAACATTACAAGAAAGATTAAATATAAATTCAGCGTTAGTCCATTAATAATTATTTGTTAAATTTATTTTAATATTTATAATACTGGTAAACTATATAACTAACACTGATAAAACTAGCAGGAGTAGCCATTATAGAGATTCAATGTGTTTTCTTGTTGAAATAGTATCAGGACTTTTGTAAAAGAAAATATGGAAGAACACTTAGATCTTAACAAATCTGAGAGAATGAACATACATTTTTGATCAAGAAGTAACTTTGGTGAACATTCTGAATGATTATTGCATAACTAATTATTATTATGGTTGATCACAAAATCACCCAGATGTTTACATTGGAATTTGCATATTTATTCACCTATTGAGTACTTCCCAAGAATCTAGGATAGACAGATGTTTTGTTTGATCGTGTTAAAGGTATAGATTTATCTGATTTACATTTGGTCATTTAAAAATCACTCAAAGTTACAACAACCTCCGGAAGGGAACTAAACAGCCCATAAAGCACTTCCAGCCATCATAAAACATCATGTGGCTCCCCCCCCCCTGCAATCACAGCTTGGCAACCTGTTACATGTAGACCTGTGGCCAAGTGTCCCACAATGATGTGATTGCTATTTGTAATCTTCTCTGCCAGCTTTCCCAGAAAGTCAATGGGGAAGCCAGTATGGAAGGTTGCAAAGTGCTGCTGTCTGTTGAAATGACTCCCTCTCATTTCTGGAGGCTGGCTGAAAGAGCTGTCTACTGAGCAGAGCTGAACTCTGGCAGTGTGAAGAAAATGTAGCTCCATTCCTGAGGCTACCAGAGCAGTTCTCTTCCGCACATGGAGAGGAATAAAAATCCTCCTCCTTCTCTGGGGAAACAGAGGTCAGGCATAGGAACACTATTAGAGAATTGTGAATGAAGACTGATGAGCGATATTTAATAATTCTATACCATTTCTCAATCTGAGTTAACTTTTTGTGCTTACCATTTTTTATTAGTTTAACTACCCTGAGCTTGCAGCGTCCCCTAGTATAGGAGGCCAATAAAACATATTTCTAGATGTAATTAGAATATGCAGGCCGCTCTGCTTATGCAGAGGGGGGAATGGGGAAGAATCCCTCCCCAAAAAGGACAGTTTATTACAAAATTTAGTCAACAATATACATATGAATAAAAACAGATTTATAAAAGTTTCTTAGAGAATTAAAGGAATCATGTAATTCTTAAAAATCTTGATCTCCCTTTGGGATTATAAATACAACCATGCACACAATTGTTTTGTCATGTTAGCCATAAACAACACTCTCATACTGTACTGCAGCTCCAAAACACTTTAACTGAGCACAGCTGTTGTTACATCAGCTACACCATTCTTCCCCAATGTATCAGCTACCATATCACGTCCGTCTCAGTTACTTCTAAAACAAAAGAACTCATTGGTGTTCAGAACATGGTATACAACACAACGTTCTTGAGAGAGAGAGAGAGAGAGAGAGAGAGAGAGAGAGAGAGAGAGAGAGAGAGAGAATAAACGATCTACAACAAATTCATTTTTAAATGTCATTACGATTCTAATCTCATTTTCTTGCAACGCTACCAAAATAAAACTACTCCAGTTTATACAAAAACTACCCAGTAATTTTTAATATTACTGAAACAAATTTTAACACTTACACAAAACACTCCTACCAGTAATGTACCCTTAAAAACAGTGGAAAAATTGACTCAGTAGAGAAATGTACTAATATGTGAACTTTTATGAAGTTCTGATAAGATACTAAGATACAGACTTCTACTGAGTTATTAGCTAAATTGCCCATGGAAATATCTTACATTACTGATTTTTGGAGGAATGAGCTCATAACCTGTTACAGGAAAATATTGTCTCTTCCACCAAAGCCAGATTACAACTAGAGAAATTTGTCATGAATGTGAGAAATGCATGTTCAAATGTTTATGCTTAGAAATAGGGCGTTGGTACTTAACTGATACGCCTCTTCTAATAGGGTGGACTTCATGTTTTACAGGGATATGCAATGGATAAGTTCTTTTAAAACTTAAAAAATCCATTTTTGCTGGAAGCAATCTGTGCTACTATTTTTAAATAGATAAACTAAATTATGAATAGAAGTTTCTAGTCCTAAATCCTGTTTTTCACTAAAAAATGAAATGTAGCTTTCAGCATGTACCATTAAGAACATATATAACAGCAAATATAGTAGGAAAAGAAAAACAATAAATATAGAGATATATAAAAAACAAAAAAAGGGAAACTAAAGTGATTTATTCAACAAAAAGGAATATTTTTATAGTGATAGAAACAAATCAAAGGAAAGAAGGCAGCCATATAACTGGTATGGTAGCACCAGTACTTCTGTGCAGTTACAAACTGTTGCCTAAAATAACAGCCCAGAGGTTTGGACTTCCAGAGGTGAGTCTCTATCAGATACAGTAAATGAGAGAGAACAGATGACTTCACTAAACTGAAATTAAAAAAGGGGAAATGAAGAAAACTGCTGTAACAAAAGAATTCCATCTTCATAATAAAAGATTTCCAAAAACTCAGTAACACCATTCTGATTCAGATGAAGTTTCCAGAGCAAAATGTCCTTTCTTTCTTCTCTATAATATAGAAGCTAATTATTTCCTAGTATGTAATTCTTGATACAGGTAGTCCTCAACCTATGACCACAATTGAGCTCAAAATTTATGTTGCTAAGTGAGACATTTAAGTGAGTTTTGCCCCATTTTATGACTTTTCTTACCACAGTTAAATGAATCAATGCACTTGTTAAATTAGTAAGCAGTTTGTTAAGTGAATCTGGTTTCCCCATTGACTTTGCTTGTCAGAAGGTTGCAAAAAGTGATCACATGACCCAGGACACAGCAACTGTCACAAATATGAACCAGTTGTCAAGCATCCCAATTTTGATCAGGTGACCATGGGAATGCTGCAATGGTCGTAAGTGTGAAAAAATGTGTTGTAAGTCAAAGACTGCCAATACTTGTAAGTAAGCCAAGAATTTTAGGTGTCAAAATACATCCAAAAAACCTGCAGGTGGGCTTATCCATTAGTATACTTTTAAAAAAGTAATACAGGTAATTCTTGACTTACAACCATTCATTTAGTGACCATTAAAGGTTACAAGGACACTGAAAGAAGTGCCTAAAGACTGCTCTTTGTACTTACAATCTTTGCAGCCGCCCTATAGGCATGTGATCAAAATTTAGGTGCTTGGCAAACAATATGTATTCAAGGTAGTTGCAGCATCTCAGATCATGTACTCGCTATTTGCAATTTTCTAGCCTGCTTTTCATAAACTACATCAATAGGGGAGCTGGATTTACTTAATGACTGTGTGTTTCCTATAACAATGACAGTGATTCGCTTAACAACTGTGACAAAAAAGGGTTGTTGAAGGGAGCATAAATCATTTAACAACTCTCATGCTTAGCAACACAAATTCTGGTTCCATAAACTGAGGACTACCTATATTCCAAATGTATATGATAATACTTTAAAAAAAATGCCATGAAAAATGGATTATCCATTAATTACCCACAAAGAAGTCAATTGTGAAAATTTAAACTACAAATATTTCAAGAGTCAGCTTATTTGTGGTGGTACATTTTATAGAGTATTTTGGTTAAAAATTTATGGATCAGCTTATCTACAGATGGGCTGTATACGAGTATATGCAGCACATGAAATTAAAGCATGTGACACAGATGCTCAATTTAAAATCATGTTCTTGTGATGTTCATAGCTTTACTTAGGAAAAATTTAATTGCTTGTATGTGGTTTATGAATTATTAAGATTATATTAAATAGTGGTACAGCTGGTGGAGCTGCTGATGGAATTACAGCATTATTTTGTTGTGGATTACTGAAAAACAATTGTATTTTATTACTAGATATAAAAAACAATTAAAATTAAATTCTTAAAGGAAAAATAAAATTAACATTTTATTAAAATGTATACCTCATGATTGGTTACATTGGAACCAGCCACACAAGTTGGAATTAAATTCTTTTTAAATTATTGATTAATTGAGCTGCAACCACAACCTGTATTTTCTACAGGCCCAATGGGTCAACCGGAAGTTCAGAAGTGATCCTTTTCCAGCTTCTGGAATACCTCTGGAGGTCCTGGGGAGGCCGTTTTCACCCTCCCTAGGTTTCAGAAAAGGCTTTCAGAGCTTGGGGAGGGCGAAAAACAGGCCCAACAGGCCAACTGGAAGTTCAGAAACCATCCCTTTCTGGCTGGGAAAACATGAGAGAAAACTGAGCTATGTATGTTACATTTTGCCTCTGAACAAAAGACAGAATGTAATATCTAACAAATCAATGAATAAAAACAGTTTAAACCAACTGGCATCTAGGAAGGCACAGTATTCTATTACAACTTTGCAACAACAAATGTCTTTTATCATTGTTAGTGATCCTAGCAATAAATGACAACGTTCCCACAGTCAAATTTAGTTATTCTGAGAACATTACGTTACACTTAACCCAAAACTGCCTACTATGTATGTCAGATTACTGTTTATACTTAGGAGTCATTTTGCTTTATTTAGAACACTATTTCCCTCCGCCTTTTTCCACTGAAATGCCAACTTTTACTTCAATAATTGCCACTTAAAAGATAAACTGTTTGAATAGCACAGAGAACTTTCTATAATTAAAAATACAAACAGTGGAGGAAAAGCTACACAATATATCCAGTAGGATATATTTCAAGAAGCCTGAGCGTCTACTGAACAAAGAACGGATTTTGGAACAAATTTGAGCAGAAATCCATATAACTCTTAAATCTAAAGCATAAGCATAAATAGACAAACTGTTTTAATATTTAGTACACATAAATATCCTTTAAAAAAAACACAAGGAAATATTCTGCTTATTTTCATTTTTCCCTTCCTACTTCATACTAATACAAAATTTACTTTGCATAGTTGTGATACAGCACTTTATATAGACCTAACTGTAGCTAATTTCAGGATCATTAATCAAGAAATCATGGAATGCTAGTAATCGTTATGAGCACTCAGTATTTAAACAATTTATTGTTTAAAATTCAAGTGGATTTAATTTCCTGGGGGGTAGACTTACAGTGGTATGTAGTTTTAGCTATTGGAGTATTCCCACATTATCATGATTATGATCTGGGTGCTCAGTTATCCAGCTCGTGACTACAACATTGTAGCCTGCCTGATCACATGATCATCATTTGTAACATTACCTGCTAGCTTCCAACAAGGAAGGTCAATGGGGAAACCAGCAGGGAAGGTTGCAAGTTCTCCTATAAGTTGACCCTGCTGGTTTTTCTCCCAGGGAGCTCCATTATGGAGAATGAGATCTTGAGGATCTCATACGTTATTGTAACCCTACATCCCTGGCTATTGCTATTGCTATCTGCACTCTGTAGAGGCCCTCGCCACCTAGCTTGCTCTTAGAAGTCACTGCACGACATCATCTCACATCACCTGCAGACCTTTATCTTTTATAAAATAAATATCTTTATTTATCCTTCTGTTATCTTCACTCCCCCTCTTATTGGTATTATTATTATGATTATCATTATTCTATTGCTTTGCATGTACACTTAGAGCTTCTGCACCATGGACAAATTCCTTGTGTATCTAATCACATTTGGCCAAAGAAAGTATTTAATTCAATTCAATTCCCATCTCACTCTATAGCACCTGTGTGTACCAGCCCTCCGCCCCGCAGCCCTAAGCACACCCGTGCACTCTTTGCTTGGAATTTCCGCCTCTTCCTGATTACCGAACTACATAATCCTGGAGTTATGGTGGTAAAGTGTGATGACACACTTTGTGGCCGCATTGCTTAACAATGTAAATTAGTGTTATAATTGCAGTTGTAACCCAAGAACTACATTTATGTACAAATAGTCAATCAGTCTACTTCACTGTATAAGTACATGACATTCTTACTATGCGCTACAATGCACTGAGAATATTCACTCATGGTTGAGTCAACAGAAGATTTCTAAACATGAAATTCAAAAGGAAATTAAAAGCAGAAGTTGTAGAAATGATCACTTTGTTTGAACTACAAAAACTCTTGGGTAATAAAGCAATGATTTCTACATTTAAGATTAATTTGCAAAAAAAATTCCTAGTAATTATATTAAAATTTGAGGATAAGGGTGTCTAGGATAATATTTCATCTATGATAGGTTACAGAAAGTTTACGTCTTAATCATTTTCACAAAATATCCCTGGATAAAATAAAACAGGTTAAAGAAATTAATCAGATCTTCTAGGTACTAACTCATTTTATATTTTCATTAAGGCCAAATCTGATAGTACTAACAGTATGGACATGCAATTTTAAATGCCTATTCAGTAGTAAGTTGTCAATGGTAAAGTAATGGCAAGAGGAAAGAAACACAAAACATAAATACAGTGAACAACAATTAATACTCCAATCTAAGTAACTGTGCAAAACCAAAATATGTTACTGCACCCCTTTATTTTAGCTTATTGAAATATGAACAAAATGCAACATTTGCAAGTGGCATAAAAGTAGTCTTTGCTTTAAGAACTAATAAAGACAAATATTTTCAGACAAGACAGCAATACATTAGACCACAGGGTTCTTATAATACATTTTCTTCTCAATTTTTTGTATGTACACTCTATTGAACGTACACTATATATAGAAACAAAAACAGGCTAATTCAAACTTAGGCTAATTATTAGATGAGGCACTCTCTAGAAAGGTCTATTTATGAGAACTGAAGGGTGCAAGGTAATGTATTCATAAAGATTTTAAAGGGATTGGGGCAAGTGTTATATAGTATCTCTTTAGAAGCTATGCCTTCATTACATCACCATATAAGCTCATGTACTGTAAGGATACAATGATTTGCAAAGCAATTATATGGAACACAAAAACATGAAATGTATGATAAATTTTAATATAAATAGTAAATGATGTTACATAAGCAATGACTGATTATTTTCATATTACGTTGGCCCTTTCCCACTCTCCTTGGATTCCAATTAATATCTGAATTACAGATTGTGCTAGCTTCAGCTCACAGAATGAGAGTATCTATAGCAGGGGAATTCAACTGGGAGCGCGAGATGAAAAAACTTGGGTTTAGAAGTTTCAAAATTGTAGTGTATATGCATAAGTATATGCATATAATTTTTTACTTTTGTAAGGGGTGCGAGAATATATCAGAAGCATTCTAGGGGTGCGGGATATAGAAAAGGTTGGGAACCCCCGATCTATAATATAATGCTGCATATGGTTTGAGATCCAATGGGATCTTACTGCATACATTCAATTAATTCAGTATACTGACAATCAAAAATTTCAAGTGTATTGAAGCAAGAAATACTAAGTGATTCAGCTTGGCATGCACACTGATATCTTTACAGTTTGTGATTTTTTTTCTCCTAGACCAGTTTGTCTCAATCTTCCTAATGCTGTGACCCTTTAATACAGTTCCTCATGTTGTGGTGACCCCCAACCATAAAATTATTTTATTTTTCCGTATTTTTTCAAATATATGTGTTTTCCGATGGTCTTAGGCGACCCCTGTGAAAGAGTCATTCAACCCCCAAAGGGGTCCCGACCCACAGGTTAAGAACCACTGTCCTAGACACTTTAAACATTTTAAGGGAAATATAATATAATTACATATAATCTTTGAAAGCACAGGAAGAAAATAACACCTGACTTTCATGAATTTTATCAAAATATTTTGAAAATAATTCTATCACTGCATGAACCTGACAGATAAACATACATATCATTTTAACAAGAGAACCAAAATTTAAAATATTGCTAACAGTAAATGAAAAAAATATCCTTTATGTTAAACAAGAATACTTTATAATAAAAAATTAACATAAAGGAACTAACAGTGTTATTCCACATAATATTTCAGAAATTACAGTAATTTAAGTTATTCATAAGTATGAACAAAGAATAAAGTCAGATTGGTATTCATTTGACAAGCTCTGGGTGATTTGAAGTACATTAGCAAGGATATTCAACTCCAGATAGGATCCATAATGAAATGCTTCCATAATCTATACAGTACTGTATGCTGCTGATAAAAATAAGACTGTTATAACCAGGAATATGAGAGTATGTTCAGGGTTGTCAGCTCCACTCAGTTTTATAAACAGTAAATACTTATTTAAACTGTTTTTGAAATAAACTATATGGGTTAGGATTCTTTACACTTGTTTACATATTTAACAATTTTCATAACCCATACCAATACTAAAAAAACCTCTGTGTGACTATCAGCGATCAGCGCTTTAAATTGGGTCCCAAAAACTACTGATATATTACACTGTAACTTTATTAAAGGGATTATTATTATTTTACATGGCATGTTCTTTTAGCTATTAAATTTTGTGCCAGTAGTAGATTCCATGTTCTCTACAATTATAACCCATATAGAACAGTATTTAATCAGGTTGAAGTGGTATTGTGATCAAAGCATCCTGATCCAGATAGGATGGTAAATGGCATACTACTTCAAACTGGAGAAATGTTGACTATATGGTTGTCTTCTTAAAATGCCACATTATGGTTTGCTTAATTAAATATTGTATTAAACAATAAATGTTTATACCACATTTTAGTTTAGTTTTATGCTGTTATGATAGATCCTGGGGTTGTAAAAAGTAAATGATTTCACAAGCCTATCATTTTAATATAGAACATTATTAAAGGCAGTATATATAAAGTTGATTGCATTATAATGGAAAGTTATATTCCCAATCCTTTATATTTCACTTTAAAAAATATAATATGATTATACAAAGTAATTAAATCCTGGAAGTACTTCACACATAACAATGGAACAAAATTAAAATATATTTTTAGTAATTCTTATGCTAGCTTAGAAAATATTATGGTTATATACTGAATCCATTTCCTAACTACATAAGTGTTACTCTCTCAACTGGGAGATTAGTTTATCCAGCCATTCTTGAATATGTGCAGAAGATAGAAAATAATTTAAAATATTGGCAGATGCCCCAAAAGCCATAATAGTTTTGCAATACTTCTGTAACTTCTTCTACTTCTTCTTTCTCTTCTGCATGCAATTTAATCATTTCTTTTAAAAAATGTGTCAAGTTAATATGTTTAAGTATAACACCACTCTCCACAGAAATGGATGTTAAGTCAAAAATACACAAATCAAAGACTGTTAATCTGAAAACAGGAAAAACCAAGAAAAGTGTTTCCTGTATCTTATGTGGTGACTGCCACAATCTTAAAAAGCAGGCTCTGCCCTCCAAAGTACCAACTGGAGCAATTAGGGAGTTCTGATAGCTCAAGGAGAGGAAAAAATAAGCTCCTGTTGTGGCCAAAACAAAGCAGCAGCTGTTTTCAGCCTCATCCCAGAGAGCACCCTTCGCTTTCCGCACCAAGCAGGGGGAACCCCCATACTCCCCACCCACCCACATCTGTCACTGTCCTCTTAGGCAGCCCGAGGGAGGGTGGATCGATGCTCAAAAGAAGTTCGAGCTCCGTTATGTTAAACTAAGCCGCCCTTGGCGGGGTCAACGCAGCACACCCAAGGCATTTGTGAAGCTTTTTCCGTTAGTGTGGTTGTCAAAAGCGAATGTGTGTGTGTGTCCCTCCCTCCCTCTCTTTCCCCCTCTCCCCTTCTCTCTGTTTCTCCGTGTGTATGTATTTCTCTCTCTGTGTGTGTGTGTGTGTGTGTGTTTCTCCACACACTCTTTTTCTCTCCCCCCTCCCCGTGCGTGTTTCTCCTCTCCCTCTGTCTCTCTCACTCTCTCTCACTGTGTGTGCGTGTGTGTGTGTACGGTATGTCCGTATAAGAGAGACCGAGAGAAAGAGATGTACGGGGAGGGGGAGAGAGAAAGTGCGCGTTATCTGCCCGGGCCCTAAGAGGGGCAAAGCACCATCTACAGTCGTCCCCGCTCCTCCCTTCCTCCAGGGCATCCAAACGACGCCATGCATCCGGCGGCAGCAAATTCCCGGGTCCGTCCAAGCTGCTGCGCTTCCAGAGACTGCGGGGCTGAGTAACTCACCGGAGAGCTCGTCCGGTTCCAGGCCAGTCTCGGTGTCCAACCCACAGATCACGAAGTAGTCGGCGAACCGGCCGGGAGCAGATGGAGAGGAGCTGCTGCCGCCGCCACCGACCCCGTCGCTTCCTCCCCCTCCTCCGCTCATGCTGGAGAAGCCCCCGCGAGGCGGGACAGCTCAAGTCGTCCGGCGGGGAAAGAAGAGATTAGGGGACGCCGCCACCGCCGCGGCGCTCGCTCCGTTGGCTGTGCCTGCTTCAACGGCCCTCGCTTCTGCCGCCGGCGCCGCCGCTGCTGCCTCCATGACGGAGCGGCCAGGGCCGCGCGCCGGGCTGTGAAGCAGGCCCGACAGACCAGCGGACAAACACGCATAACAGGACGCTCCCTCGCCGCCGCCCCCTCCCCTCCCGCTCGCCCTCCCTCCTTCCCTCCCTGCCCAGATGTTTCGAGGAGGGGGGGTTAGGAATGGAAGCAAGAACCGCAATGCTGCACATGTGCAGTGAGCAAAAAGGATGACGTGATCCTTTGCGGGTGGATGTCTGAGGGGTGGAGCGATGTACGAGGAGATCAAGGCCGTTCCTCTGTCGGTTCTTTCTTCGGTACCCAGAGAGTAGCGTTCCCGTCAGGAGGGGTTTCCATCTTTCTTCTATGGAAACGTTCGCCTATTACTATTTCTTTGGGCCCTTCTATTTCCTCGTCTTTTCGGTTCACCCCGTTTTTTTCCTTTATTGGAAGGACACCCCCCCCTCTTTATACCGTAACTGCATCGCTCCATTTCCCTCCCCCCTTTAACTTTCCTTCCAAGTACAGGATGAGTTCCATCCAGAGTTTGATTATGGCAACCTCTCCGTGAGACATACCCCCCGGTTCTCTAGACTCTAGAGGATAACAGCTTCATCTTGAGGGCGCTGTTCTACTTAAAACGATCCTACATGGACCCATCTCCTTGCCACTTTTTACCACCTTCCTAGTTCCCACTTTAAATTATTGTCAAATTGTTATTGTCATATCATTGCCCAAAGAGCTGGGGAGGTATGAGATCCTTTGCAAGAAGAGGAATAGTGAGGAGCAGGAAATCCAAGAAATTCTACTGGCCAGCTTTGTATGTATGGGTTTCAACCAATACCTGGGATACATATCACCTGAAAGTGATCACGTGCATGCATTGATGATTCGAGAGTTGTCTCTCATTATGCCCTGAAGCACTGTCTTTTAATCCTAAAAAATGAAGTGTGTTTTTTAATATAAGTCCTCAGGGTCCATAACAAATCAAATGTATTTGCAGATTTGTTACCACTTTTGAGTTTTGTTTCCTATATTTTAAAGAGCATTTCTTTTTTCCTTTAAATGTTTTCCCTCTCTTAAACATTTAAAAGATATATATTTGTTCCACAACCCTCTTATAGGGACATAATTGTGCTTTTTATTCCGTTTTCTATCTTAACTTTCATTCCATTTATTCTTTGCCATGTTTTCCAAATAACCTGAAATTTGAAGAATATTTGTCTGCCTTTTATTCTTTCAGCTCTGTGATTTAGAATGAAATATCAGCCATTGAGAGAAAAGTATACTAAATTAATACTAAATGCTAAATAGTACTCATAACCATACAATAGTCTCACCTTACTTTGAACTGTCTTACCAAAAATGCAAGAATTTTAAGAATATATAAAAATTAAAAGGCTTGTTTTATGTTTCAAACACCAGTAGTCCTTTTGCTGCAGTCTAGGTACTGGTTGTTTTTTTTCTCTTAGAGGTTTAAAACATAATTGTTCCACAGTCTTCTTTTAGGAAGAGGTAATTGTGTTTTTGGTTATTACCTTTAAATCATTTGAATTATTACCCTTTACATCTATTTAACAATGTCACCTGATGGGATCTAGGAAGTGGGTTGAGACATTCTCTTTTGGAACAACATCCTGCTCTACCTCCTCCTCAAATATAACTGACTCTTCCTCAGGATATGTTCAAGAGTTTGAAAACTTGGATTTTTCTCCAGGCCTTACATTAGAGTGGCTGGTGGCCCTGTATGTTTTATTGTCTTTTACCGTATGTTTCTGTGTATATGACAATACTTTAAAAAAAAAGTTTACCTAAAAATGGAAGGATGTCTTATACACGGGGGGGGGGGCTGAGAGAACAACCACTTGTCCAGGGTCAGGTTGGCCATTGTGGGAGGCATGGCCCATCCCCATCTTCCAGCTCTGCCACACATGTGGGACGAGTCTCCCACCGTGACCAACCTGACCCAGTTGTTAAATTACACCCACCCCACCCCCAGCTATGAAAGTAGATCTGGTGTGCTGCACTGCAATGGAGAAATGGGAAATGGAGTGGCCGGCATGAGGGAAGTAGGAGGGAGAAGAGGGAAAGCAGCCTCCTTCCCTTGCGCCAGCTACTTGGTTTCCCATTTTTCCATTGCAGCACAGTGCCATGCTGCAGATGCCCTCACTTCTCTGAAACATTTCTTTCCCTCCCTGATTTCCAGCTCTGTCGCATTTTTTCATTGCATTTCTTGCCGTTGTGTGCAGAGAAATAAGTTTGTGGGACTAGAAAAAAAGTTCAATCAATTCCAAATTCTCGTGAAAAAAAAGATCTTGCGAAGTTGGAATTATTTTTTTTAGTCCCATGAACTTTTGTTTCCTTGCACATGATGGCAAGAAATGCGATGGAGCTGGAAATCAAATAGGCAAAGAAATGCTTGGAGCAAGTGAGGGCCTCTGGGCACCAGATGCTGAAACAGGCCCGTCTCTATCCAGCAATTGCTGAGGCCCACCGGAGGGAAGGCTGGCATCTACCGGCACTTAAACACGACAGCATTCCAGCTCTGGCGGGGAAGGGGCATCCGGCATAGGCACTGCAGGCAGGACACCTGTTTGCTTCAGCACCCTTTCTGACCATCTGGCATTCCACTGGCACTTTGGCCCTAGGCTGCCGCCTTTATGTGCAGGCTCCGCCCCATCCCTTGAGACACTTTTCGCTGAATTTCTGAATTTGGGGTTAAAAAAAAGTAGGGGAGCGTCCTATATATGGAGGTGTGTTATAGATGGAAAAATATGGTAATTGTTTTATTATATACCACTCAAAAGTTATTACAGTTTCTAAAATAAAAGTTTGGTGCCAAATAATAATGAACAAAACATCTGAAAAACTATTTTCAAAATGATGTGGACACTGAGTACGGAAAGTAGTACGTAGCAAGTTGTAACTTGCTCTACATTTGTTTTGCTCCAGTTCTGTATTGCTATAAGATTGAAACACTGTGGAAACTAGCTAAATTACTCTAGCAACATTCTTTACTTGCTCTAAGTGTCCATAAGGTCCAGAATGTAAGAAGTCATGTAAGGAGCTGTTGGCAATTTTTCTTTAGATTTTATTAAAATAGTTTATACATATAAGAAGAAATATATTCAAAGAAAGAAAAATACACTGTACTAATTTATTTTCAAGAACACACTGTACTGCTTACCAGGACAGTGGTAAATAAAATATATACCTTCTGTTTGAAGCAGAATTTTTACCTAGCAGAGATGTTCTCTGTGTAGGCCAAGCCAGATTCCTCCACACACCAGCCCTCGTCTCCTATATAATGAAATGCTTTATTTAAAAAGAATAGGTGGAATGCCAGAGAATAGAGGAAAAATTTCAGCCAGAGAGAAGTGGAAAGATTTAAATTTAACAGCCAGAGAGAAGACAAGAGACTCACCTCAGTTAGAATTGAAGAAGTTAAAGAACGCACTGATTTCTACCACAAGCAATCTAATTCTTCTCAGTATTAAAGATCATGGTGAACTCCTGGCTAGGATTGAACTGGACTGTACCAGAAGTAACTTCAGGACTTTTCCCACAAGGTAGAAAGAACACACATGCTGCTAAGGTAGGAGCCAGTATAATCTGATATTGTTAAGTCATTGTGCTCAAGCAGTGGGAATAATTCATGGCCCAACTGTTTGGCCAGGTTTCTGAATAAGTCTATCTTGAGTCCCATGACCACAGAGTGTGGGAGAGAGGGTGCAGAAGCTGATGGATTCCAGACCTTTGGTGACAGCAGAAAAATAGATTGTGATCACACCAGAGGTTATTGATGATAGACCACGTACATCAGAAAAAATGTATTTCACAAGGACTATAATACCAGAGTTTCTCTATCTTCCCTCTCATAGCCCCCCACCCCAATCAAATCCATTTCTTGTTTAGGGCTTACTGGTATTTATTAACTGCCCTTGCATTCCTTCTTTAAAGTTTTTGCTGTGCTTCTCTATACTTGAAGTAGAGTTAAACCAGTAATGGTTTTCTCTTACCTTCGCTACCGGTTTGGAACTGGGAGTCCATGCGTGCTCGCTTGCGGAGCTTCTCCACATGTGCAGAGCATCCGCAATGACATCTGGGTGTGTGGGTGGAGTGCCACCCTACTGGTTTGCCTGAACTGGGGCAAACCAGCAGAATACCCCCTGAGTGAAACCCAATCAAGTCTTGGATAACATGTCAAACATCACCTCTATCATACCACTGAGGCAAGTGTCCTAAACAAACCAGGCTCCCAATACTTCAAATGTGAAAAGTGGAATTTTTCCAGGAGAAATTTTCCCAGGTGAAAACTCAAATAAATCAGATTTAATCTAAAACTCATGAGCAAATTTTTAAAAAGAGCCCAGAAAAACTCCCAATAAGGATTTCCCTGAATTCAGTCTGGATGCTATTCCATCCACAAAATGACTGAAATGACTGTTATGAATGTCCATTGTGAGTCTGATTTTAAAACCATCCATGCATCCATCTCATAACCAAGATAAAACCC
This sequence comes from Thamnophis sirtalis, assembly GCF_051295495.1. Taxonomy (NCBI): domain Eukaryota; kingdom Metazoa; phylum Chordata; class Lepidosauria; order Squamata; family Natricidae; genus Thamnophis; species Thamnophis sirtalis. The sequence continues at coordinate 83,588,435 of NW_028261381.1, forward strand.
AATCTGCCACAATTAATCTCATATGGTCCAACTAATAATCTGATCTCCATTCCCCAGGAAGACATCTAAATCTTCAAGGGTTCTAGATGTATTTTCTTCCATTTGCTTAACTATAGATTTTACTTATATTTGCCGTGTACTATATATTTAATTTCTAGGTAAGATGCTATAAATCTATATGGAGTTCAGCCATTCAGCTTTGAAATCATGACATATGGCTCGGTGCATTTGGAAAATCTAGTAAATTAAGTTATATTCAACCAGGAGACCTTCATATGTTGCTGCAGTACAACTTCTAAAAAGGGAATTAATCCATCCATCCATCCATTGGTTTGTTGACAGTAATTTGCTAGTGCTTAGTTTATGAAACCTCATTCCCCTTGAGAGTCAGATGACAGCAACATTGCTACCCCACAAGTAAATCTTAAAGATCTGGCTTTTCCCCCCAAGTGTTAAGGCCAGATTATTAGCAAAGCCTGATATACATGTGTATGCTTTGCTATAATATTGTTATGTTTTGTATTATGAATGGTATTAGAGTTACAGAATTAGTAGCTATATAAATTCTATGAACAAACCAATATAAAAACTCCTGCGTTTTTAATAGTTATTCCTCTGGCTATTCTAACATAAAAATAAATTGGATTTGACTAATTTAACACATATGTTTCATGTCATTCTCTTCCAAAAAGAGTAAATGCTAAAAGAAGAATGAAAATTATCACTTTCAAAGACTAATAAAATGAAAACATCAATATTAGTCTGAAGTTATTAATATATGCTGGGATATTTATACTTTTGCAGGCTATATTTGGAAATACTATAGCCTTCTACAAGGTATTGATATATCCCTGCCCGTAGAAGAGTAGTTCTATTCTTACTCCATAGTAATCCCATCTATGAAATTATTTTGAGTAATGAAAATGCAGAAAAAACAAAACTTTGCATAATACTACCTCTGGTTTGTCCGCCTATTTGTGTGTGTGTGTCCCTTTTCACTTAACTCATCCATTCATCATTCTTATATATTTGTGCTAATAAAGGAGAATATTTTTAGTAGGGTTGAAATGGGGAGTCCTTGGTGTTCTCTGAGCTTGATTGTTTTCTTGCAGACGTTTCATTACCCAAAGTAGGTAACATTAGTGCTAGCAGTCCAGCACTGATGATGTTACCTAGTTTGGGTAATGAAACATCTGCAAGAAAACAACCAAACTCAGAGAACACCAAGGACCCCTTATATATTTTGCAATTTGATCCTCATTCATTCTCTCTCATATACTGTTCATTTCTGTATTCTCTATTCAGTTCAGATTCATTTACTGTACCATCTATTCTTGACCCTTTTTGTTATTTTACCCCATATTTTCCAGACATACAAAAATTTCAGTTATACAACAATAGGCATATGTATCTCTTATTGCATTCATTAATAAAACTTCAATTCCAAAGTTGTACATAACATTCCATAATTCAAATCTATTCACTTTATCATACATTTTCTGTAAATCAATACATGTACAATAAACATTCTCACGTCTCTGAATGACCAAATTCATCAGATAAGTTAACTATTAAATAAATTGACATCATTACAGAATGTTCATGCTTTATGGATTTGCATGACTTAACAGTTTTTTTTAGAAAGGAAAAGTGTTTTATTTCACTGTTTCAGAGTTAATTGTATGTTTATTCTTTTTAGATCTGGCATATCAATGTTTTTCATTGCTGTTTCTTTTTTATATTTTGTTGTTTTAAATACTGAAAAAATCTTATGCATTTACTTGACACCATCTATAGATAATCGTATAAGAGTAAAACCACTCTTTCGGAAACACTGAAAGTTACACTTGCACTGAACAAGGGGGACAAGTGGTCGGTTTCAGCTGGCCCCGTTCGGTACGCGTGTACCAGACAGGGCCGGCTTGACTTTGCTTATTGGAAGCCAGCCTGAAATCATGTCATTGTCACATCAGGTCCTTACCTAACAACCTCACTTTATGACAGCAATGAAGACTGCCAGGGTAGCTGTCGTTAAGGGATGATCACATGATATTGTGCTTAGCAATGGAAATTCTGATCCCAATTACTGTGGTTAAGCAAAGACTCTTTGTATTATTTTTGGTTTGCCAGGTTTTTTTTAAAAAAATCATGGTTTAATTAACATTCATATTTAATTGTTAACTGTTCTCTTTTAAGAAAAATAAAACATTCTGTACTGTTTTTTATTGTTGTCTCAAAAATAAAAATGGTTTCAGTTTCTCACATTTAAAAATAAAGCACTTCCCCAAATGTTTGGATCGAAATAGTCTGTATTCAAATACTAGGTTACATATATTTGGTAAGAAGAAACTCCTGCTGTCTACATGAAATTCAAAAACATACACACTGTTCCACAACTTCCTGCCTTTTCACTTTGAATAGAAAGGCATAGTTACCTTGAGTCTTTTGTTTTGAGAGGATGGCCCCAAGTGCAAAATCTCATGCATGTGAAGGCTTTCCAAAATAAACAAACATACGAAAACAATTAAAACGCCCATTCTCACTTGCAGGAATACAAAGAACTTACAAGATTGGGATGTTTGGCCATTTTTATTTTAGGATACTATCAAAGAATTGATGTATTGCTGCCTCTCAACATATACAGCCCTAATTTTATACCAAGAACTAGATCAAACGAAGATGCTGGTAAAACCAACAGAATAAACCAGATAAAAATAAGACATGCAGAACAATAATATGCAGAAGAGCCTCTTCAGATGATTTCAGTGGATACAATGAATATTCCCTTTTGTGCTGCTCTGTAATAGTATATGCAGAAAATGTGCTGTTGTCATCTTTTTACATTCAACAAGAATGTTAGCTGCTCAAAATCTTTACAGCAGTAAAATAGCAGATTTTTATTTTAATCCTTGTAGCTTTTGTGTTCCAAACTAGGCACTTTTGCTGATCTTTTGTAATGCCTGATAGGAAGACTAACTGAACAATGGAAATTCAATCCTCATTATCAATCTTCTCTGCCACAAAGAGAGATGGCTAAGAAAGGCTGTGAAAAAGAAAGCTTGCTGTGGTTATTGGGTCAATAGCTTAACTATTTTAATTATAGTTTATTTAAAAAATATTTAAAATGTACAACCCTGTATTATGAACTGCAAAGTGTTATTAAAACCCTAAACAAACCAATTCAAGTTATACAATATCCTGAACAACAAAGGCAGAATATATTATTGCCTCTATATTGGCAGAATTCATCAAGAACATTACACTTTCCCCCAGTAAATAGAACTGTAAACATTTAACTACCGTAATTAGATTAAAATAATTCATATCAAATTCATGGCATTAATTACAGATACATTTTCAGACGTACCTGAATAAATCTCTTAAAAGATCTAAGCAGCATAAAATTCTTCCTAATTGACATAATACTGCATGTACTGCTAAAAAAAGTTGCAGCAGTGAATTGAATAAAAGGAACTTTATGCTTGGGAAAATTAAGCACGTTAATTATATTCTTATAAATTTACACATAATCCTGCAATAAAATGATTCAATACATATTATAAAAAGTGGCAGAATGTTCTTCCCACACTCTTAGATTGCAAGGACCTCACTGAAAGTAAGGCAGTTTTCAAGATGGCCAGGGAGTAGAGATTGCAGAATCTTGTATTTTGCTGACATACATATTAATAAAAAGTCATTAAAGATTAAATAATTGCTACTTCAGGTAATCTCAAGTAACTTCAGTCTAATAAAGCACTTTCCTATTATGTCCATTAAAAAAAAAACAAGATTATCACTATAATTTAAATTAAGTCTGAATAAATCCCATGTTCCATCCCATCAGTGAAAATTATTCCCAACTCACTTTCTTTTTTAAAAAAATTTAAAACCCAAAACTTTGCCAACATAACACAACAGTATTAATTTGGCCTTTTGCCTATCAGATTGTTGGTCAATCATCCTGAAGGCCTCAAAATATTTTATTCCTAAATTGTCCACATTCTCTCAGCTATTGTGCTCAAGTCAGTACAAGTAGGACTTACAACCATTCATTTAGAACTGAAGTTACATTAAAAAAAATAACATGACGGTTTTTCACACTTATAACTGTTACGGCAACCCCATGGTTACACAATCAAGATTTGAATGCTTGGCATGTATTTATGACTGTTGCAGCGTCCAGGGGTCATGTGATCACCTTGGTGACCTTGTGACAAGCAAAGTCAATGGGGAAGCCAGATTCACTTAACCATACTAACCTAGCTGCAATGCTATGCAATGCAATGCTTAACAACTGTGGCAGGAAAGGTTATAAAATGCAGCAAAATTCACTTAATAATTGTCTTGCTTAGCTATGGAAATTTTGGCTCAATTGTGGTCAAAAGACAAGTACTAACCAGTAAACCACCACTACTAATCTGAAATTAAAGCACATAGTATTACAGCTGCACCTTCAACAAAGTAATGGAATGCTTTTGATTCAAAACTGAAAGACACTATACATCTTAGGTCAGCTGGGAAACAAGTAGTAATGGAATGTCATTCAGGCAGAAAATAGCTACTACACAGCCCAATTAGATTATTTTTAATAATTAGATACCATGTTGTGTTCGGTAGTTGTATGGCTTTATTGGTTGATGCTGTGATAATTTCACATTGTTGTAAATTGCCCAAGTCTTAAGAAGCAGGCGGTATAGAAATCTGGGTAATAAAAAATATAATGTCTTGCACATTTGGTTTGCATGTTGGCCTTGTTTCAGAGAGGGTCAAAAATGTTGACAAGTGTTTTTTTTTTTTGCTTGTATGATCTGTAAGACTTCGTTCATTTGACTGCATCTACAGGTGGTCCTCATTTAATGACTACTCATTCAAACATACAATGGCACTGAATGAGTGATTGTTATGGCTGGACCTGCCAGCGCCAGTGGTGTATTGACCATTAAGCAGACTAAGCATGTGCTTAGGGCACCAGGCTCAAAGGGGGCACCACAAAGTTGAGAAAGAAAACAAAAAACCAATGAAGATTTGTACAGTATGTACAAAGGAGGGACATCAAGATTTGTCAATGCTTAGTGCACCAGTAAGCCTTAATCTGCCATTGGGCAGCATGTGTCCCCATGGCTACTTGATCATGAATTATGAACTTCTCTGTCAGCTTCCCAGAATCAAAATCAAAGGAGAAGTTGGTAGGAAGTCATGATCATACATGGTCCTCACTTAACAATGGCAACTGACACTGCTGGAACTACTGTCACTAAGTGTCATGGTCACATGGTTTTTTTCAATGTATGACATCACTTAACAACAGAATTTCCAGTTCCAATTAGTGTCATTCAACATGGACTACTTGTAATAAAAATAGAAGTGCATGGAACAATCAGCATTAGACATAGAACATGTCAAATTCGCTGTGTCATGTTGCGTCACATGATGTATCGTGACACTTTTCCCCTTGGCAGAGCTGGGGTGGGTGTGGCCTGCACGTGACACATCCAACCCACAGACCACCAGTTTGACACCCCTGATAATGTGTTTCCCCAAAAATAAGGCAGGGTCTTATTTTCTTTTGACCCCCAAAATAAGCGCTTGGCCTTATTTTCAGGGAGGTCATATTATTTTTGAGGTGCAGAAGGCGGTGAGCGTGGTCACTTATGGCTGTTGCTGTGTTGCAATATTTTTGGGGAGGGCTTATTTTCAGTGGAGGGCTTATATTAGCGCATGCGCTCAAAAGCCCGATTGGACTTATTATCCAGGGAGGTTTTATTTTGGGGAAAATAGGGTATAGAGGAATGGTTGATAAGTAGAAGAAGTTATGACATAGAACAGTATATTAGATCTCATAAATGGAGGAAAAATATTCCATGACAATAGTAATTCAGCAAAAAGTATCATTACTTTTGAAAGTAAAACCCCTAAAGAGTACTTAAAATTCAAAAGCCAATCTTCATTCCATTTTTAATATGCTACTCTTCCATTAGAAAAGTGATACATTATAATAGCAAGGCCTATTTACAAAATATACAATTTCTGCAGGTTAATCTTTGCCCAGTAAACAAATAACACGTCTTTCATTGCAGACTGAATTTGTTCATACCTAGGCACTTCTCATTAATTTCAACTGCTTTGTAAAATATGACTGAAGGAATCTGGGCTTTAAGGGGAACTTGGAAAATATCTTTGGCATTTTAGATTCAAGCAATTCATTGAATTTTTACTTAGCCAGATTGTATTTATAAGTTTTAAAAATGGTACAGCACCTGGAAACATTAATAAATCCTGCAACCCCCCAAAAAAATGACTGCAAAATAAACAGCCAACCCTACGCATCCTCCTACAAAACTACCACTATAAAATGTATTATGACGACTGCTTTTTGACAGACAATTAAGTTTCATAAAATTTTAGCCAAATAACTGAAATGCTCACAAACAAGGAAAGAATATTAAAAGTAGTATTTTTATGTACCATGATAAATTAGCTCCATTTCAAGAAAACAAAAAATAATATCCTACAATTAAATCACTCTTTACAAAAATGAGCAAAAAACAAAGATCCAGAAATTTTTGAAAAACACTGGTCAAGCCCCCTAATCATGTGTTCAACAAAGACTTTATGCATAAACAAATGATGCAGTCTTTTTACTCCATTGGGATTATAGAATTCTTTGTGCAATTTGTAATTTCTTAGGATTATTCAGTGATGAGGAAAAGATGGAAGAAACAAATTATTCACATTAAATGATCAAAAAGGCATCAGTCAAAGTATAAATTCAGATTCAATATTATAGATTAAAATGGACAATGCCTCAGAATTCTTCAAAAGGTATGGTTCACCTTAAAATTTTCTTCCAGCTGTGGATTTTGTCTCCCCACCCCCATAAATATAACTGAACAAAAGATCTAAAAACTTCTGTGTGTCTTCAGCTTCCTCTTTCTAAGTTACTTAACATCCATTTGAAAAGGAATCACAGAAGTAGTGCGGATCCTGAGATGAAATGGAAAACGAAGATCCAGGTTGATCCTTATGCAAATTTTTGTTTAAGTTTATTCTGGAAAATTGCTGGTAGAATGGACAGAATTGCCAGAACCATAAGAATAAAGACTGAGTTCCAGGAAACAGCTTCACCTGCTGTAGTAAGCTGATATAGTGTGGTTCCAGCTTTAATTGCTACAAAAGATGGTGGTGCAACACCTGGAAATAAAAGGTAAAAATATTTTGGTTAGAAATTATAAATAGCTTCAAAGCAGAATCACACTTTTAATATTAGCAACTGATCGTTATTTTATCTAATCCAAAGCAGTTGTAACAGAAAATGTGGACAGCTATGTTAAATTCCTGCGTACATTCTTCTTATTACAAGAGAATACAAGACGTTATGAAACCAGCATCCAAAAAAGATTGCCTTACATCTACAAGTTAAAGCAGATACTTTGCTTTTCAAATTTGTATGCCACCTGACTCCCAATGACTCTTATAGGTGGCATACATATTACTTAACAAAATAATGAATGAATGAAAATAATAAGTAGAAATCCTGGATGAAAAATTTGTATTAGTTGGCTAAATTAGTTAAATGAATTAAGTTAAGTGAGCTACAACTTCCACATTCTGGGCACAAAACAAACAAACATGACAGGTTTCTATTATGTTATCTACCCACCTTATTTCAACAATTCAAAATAGATTTTTGTGGAAGATACAAAATTTTAATAGTGATGTGGTAGGTTATTTTTTTATACTTGTGCTTGTATAAGCAATTCTTATTTAAAAAATTCAAATATGAAAACTATCCAAAATATCTATAATTGGCCCAACAGATGGCACTATGCACTACTAAATCATGCATACAAGGAAACATGTATATTTTAAAATATTAAACAGAATTCTTACCAAGAAAAGTACCAATAAAAAATACTTTTAATGGCACATTTATTACAGGAGAAGTTATATTGATGAACCAATTAGGAAGGAAAGGAGTGATTCTCAAAAATATTATGTAGTTAATGAGATGTTCTCTGTGTCTTTCAACCTGTGGGACATAAGAATACCAAATTAAAATAATCTTGCTTTGAAATTCAGCAGTTTCATCTTAACCAAGTAATAAATCCCATTACTGGAGCTTAGGAGTGTTAGCCTTTGTGTAATTAAATCAGTTCCAGCCACAGAAAAGGGAGATATCAATGACCTCAGCCACCTAAAATTCTAGAGGAGAATAAAAAACAAAAAAGAATAATGCCATAATACTTTGGTAGCAGAGTGCAAGATTCCCACATTTCATAGAATTCCTAATTAGCCCATGAAACATATTTTGTTTTTCCAACAAATCTTGATCTGTTAAAAGCTGTCATTCATTGAAAGACATATTCATCCAATTGTTTTGTACATGGTTAATCTTTAAACCTAAATACTATAAAAGTTCTTAAGGCATTCCACCTGATTGCTTGTTGACTAGAAAAATAGGACAAGATTCAGAGATGAAGTAACAAAACTCTGTTCATATGATAGGTCCTTCTTGCCTTTTTCCACCATTATTCTGCCTTTCAGAAAATGAAAGCAAAGGGACTAGAGACATTGAATGACAAAAGGGAGGCAGTACCAGTGTTGGAAAACTGGGTAATCAGCAGGGCTTCCACATGCAAAAAATACATGAGTATTTCAGTTCATGTGAGACACATTAATACTACAACCGGTTGTAGGAATAAACTAGCTTCTATGACCAGAGATAGGAAAAAATGATGAGATATCCTTTTATTAATTTAATGGTTCAGAATATATGTTCCGCCAGAGTGATCTTACCTGTTTTGACCATTTTACTGCTTTCTCTGTTAAATATCTATATACAACTGGTCTTCCAACTAAATACGATAGCATATAACAAAAAGAAGCTCCAAGTCCAGAGCACTGCAAATAAATGGAAAAGCTGTATCTTACAGAGAGATACTCAATTTAATGTAATTAACATGCAACAATGATTTGTAACGAAATGAAATAAATTTCAAAATAATACAAAAAGTTGATGTGTACATTTAAAATTGCTCCTTCTTTGCATTTGTGTCAATTTAAACTGTCCGAAAGGAAATGTTTAAAACACAAGTCTGAGTTTGACTGCATGGGGGAAAAAAGTCTCTAACACACAAACAAAAAACAAAAGATAGTAGCAGCACATTTTTGACAACAGAAAAAGCCTGAGAAAGCAAGACACTATATTCCTTGCATCGGAACACCTTAAGATGGGCACCAAGCAAACAAGCATTAAAAGAGAGCACCCAAAGTAACTATCACCGTTACTAAGGCAAAATTCCTAACTGCTACTTATCTTAATTCTAAATGTGATGCCGTAACTTGTAACAGTTTAGAAAAATTCAATGAACAAGTTTCAATGAGGCAGAAATTCTCAAATAATCTGGACTTCAATTATCTAAGCTGTGCCCAGAAATACCTGCATAAGGCTAGGCCGTTTTAAAAGTAAAAATAAACAAGTTTCTAGTCTAGCTAAAACATTGATATGTTTTTTTAAGTAGCTTTACAAGAAACACATTACAGTAACCTAATCTTTATCTTACCAAACAATCAGTAAGCGGAGACGATATTTTTATTGGAAAGTCTGTTTAGCTAAGGGTGCTTTATGCTACAGTAAATGCATGATGCTGAGAGATGTGAATTTCAACTCAATCCAAACTGTTTGATCTCAAATTCCTTGACAGAACTTACTTGATCTACACTACCTTGATCTGTTACATTCAGGCTCAATTAATGCAATGCCTTATACGTTATATGTTTTCCAACAATGTAGGAAAAGAGCACACTGTATATTTACCCATGTTATAGCAGCTATATTCTTTGTTTATTTTCTACAGAATACAAGCCTCTTTTAAACTTTAGTAGTCAGAGACAAATCCATGTATTTGTTAATATGTTCATGTCATAAATCCTAGCAGGTCTTATTACTCATGTCATATTTGTGGCAGCTTTGGACAATGGCGTTAGGCAGTTTCACTAATAATTATATTTTTGAAGCCTTCCTAAAAAAAGGTATGGAAAATGACCTCTGAAAGTTTTTAACAGATATAAATATCCAGATGTTGGTTGTGTTCAATATTATTTGCAATAGTTATTTCTATATTATTACTGAGTTACCATTTTGAATGGCATTACTGTTATTTTAAATACATTTGAATTCCCTTGGAAGCATTTAAAAAGTACAAATATATTCCCATGCCATTTATTAGGCAAGAATAGACCATTACATTCACCATTACAAAACCATGATTCACATACTCTGCTTTTTCACAATAGCTTAAGTGTTAAGTGTTTTTAAAAAGAAAGAGCATATTACCCTTGGCAATAAATACTTACCAGACAAACAAGAAATAGAGCTAATGGAAAAGGATAAAGAAATCCTGAAAGTATACTCAAAAATATAGATCCAGGAATGGCAAATGTTTGCAGGCTAGATGATGGGTCTGGTTAAGAACAAATTTCGATAAATTATTGAACAAACAAATCCTTCTGTTAAGTCTTATAGTATAATTTTATAGATTTCTGAAGGGTAGACATGTTTTCAACTATAAAAGATTAAAATGCAAGATAAAGCTTGAAAAAAAAATTTCCTGAATAAGCAGTAATAAATTTCCATTTAATATTCTGTATGACAGAATATTAACAAATTGACCATTGGCTTACCTGAATGGTCGTTCTCTACGCGCTGCGGGAGTGTCCAAGCATGAGACATACTCAAGCTATGTAGTCTCAGGGTGGGAAGAAGAAATGTCCAGGCCCGTGGGAGTCGCGATGACCCGTTGTAAAACTCTTCTCCTGAAGGAAGCCTCTGCAGATGCAAAGGCATCCAGTCTGTAGTTCCTCACGAAAGGAGATGGTGATGACCATGTCGCAGCCCTGCATATCCCATCGATGAGCGCTTGCGTGGCCCATGTGGCCGAGACACTCCTCGTTGAGTGTGCTGTAATGCAAGGAGAAACCGGTCTAGCCTGTTGCTCGGAGGCTAGCTTGATACATGCCCATATGTAGCTTCCTATAGTAGAAGATGAGACTTTCCTGCCCATGGAAACGGGCTGAAAAGACACAAAGAATGATTTCGACATGTGAAAAGAAGTTTTTTTCTTGCATATGCGCACAGCATGGCAAACATCAGGCTTATGCCACACTTGCTCCCTTGGATGTCTGGGTCGCAGACAAAAATCAGGAAGAATCACGTCTTGTGATCTATGGAAGACACAAAAGACGGGTCCAGTCTGAGAACAACCCTGTCCAGATGCTCAACACAAAGGTCCTCTCTGACTGAAAGAGCGGCTAGCTCGGAAATCCTGCGGGCCGAGGTAACAGCTATAACAAAGGCCATCTTGAGAGACAGGTGACCCAAACCGATGGATCTAAGCTGTTTGAAAGAGCTGCGGTCAGAGTCTGTAGGACAACGGACAAATCCCAGGTCAGGAATCGGTGAATTGTAGGAGGACTGAGGTTGGTAGCCCCCTTGAGGAAGCTACGAACCTGAGGATGTCTACTAAGGGACAGATGTGAGTCCGTGGACAGAATGGTGCTAAGGCTGCCATCTGCTGATGGAGTGTGTTGAGCGCGAGGCCTTTGTCCAAGCCCTCCTGGAGAAAATCCAGAAGTTGCAGAATGGTTGCGGAAGTGGCGATAACGTGATGAGACTGGCCCCAAGTTGAGAAAGCAGACTAGGTCGCCTCGTAAATTCTGACAGTGGAGGGCTGCCTGGATGGTACGGGTGACCTTGTCTGAAAATCTGCTGAGCCTCAGGAAGTCCCCCTCAAGTAACAAACGGCTAGCTGCAGCCACTGGGGGTCCGGATGTTGAGTGGCCCCTTGGCTGAGAGACATTAGCTCCTGAGGTATGCGCCAGTGCTTGGTCACCAACAGGCTGACAGGGTCGGTGAACCAGAACCTCCTAGGCCAGTATGGAGCTACGAGCAACACTTCCGCTTCCTCCGCCAGAATTTTCCTGATCACCAGTGGTATCAAGGGAAGAGGCGGGAATACATACAAGAGGCCGAGAGGCCAGCGACTTTGTAGGGCGTCTGTCCCTTCCGCGCCAGGGCAATGAAACCTGGCGAAAAACTGGGGAAGATGCGTGTTGGCTGGGGTGGCGAATAGGTCGACTCTCGGGAGGCCGAACCTCTGCGACAACTGACAGCACAACGATGGATGGAGTTGCCACTCCGAGTTGTTGATGATAGTCCTGTTCAGTCAGTCCGTGGCCACGTTGTTCTCTCCAGAGATGTGGTCTGCCCGCAGCGATGCCAGGTGACACTCTGCCCATTGGCCTAGTGCTTCCACTTTTGCCATCAGGGCCTGAGATCGAGTGCTGCCTTGGTAGTTTATATATGCCTTTGTGGCAATGTTGCCGGTCAGTATTAGGACATCGCGACCCTTGATGTGGTGATGAAAATGACGCAGGGCAAACATGGCGGCCTGGAGCTCCAGCCAATTTATGTTGTGGGCGAGCTCCACCTGCAGCCATGTACCCTGAATTACTTGAGTCTGGAGATGAGCACCCCAACCGTATAGGCTGGTGTCCGTTGTTATGACCAGGCACTCCAGTTCCTTGAAGGATTCCCGTAGCAGATCCTCCGACTGCCACCACCTGAGTGACTGAACCCCTTTGGGGGAAGGTGCACCACTCTCCTGGAGTTGCTGGCCCTGTGTCTCTGGATCAGTAGGAGGAGCTATTGGAGCTCTTGCGCATGCAGACGTGCTCAAGAAACCACTGAAATGCATGACATTAATTTTCCGAACAATTGGGAGAAAGAGACGATGGACGCTGACTCGGTCGCTCGGATGTGTCTCACCAGAGATCTGATGCTGTCTACCCGCTCCCGTGTGAAAAAGACTTTGCACCTCCTGGCGTCGATCACCGTGCCAAGATGTTGAATTCTGGATGTTGGAGTCAGGTGGCTCTTGTCGAGATTGACTGAGAACCCGTGGTGTTGGAGAACGCGGATGGTGATGTGAAGATCTCTTTGGGCTTGCCCCCTGGATGAGTGAATGAGAATGTCATCCAGGTAGTATTCGAGTCTCACTGGGACATATCGGAGATGCGCTGCGATGGTAGCCAGAAGCTTGGTAAATGTCCTTGGGGCAATGAGAGGCCGAAGGGGAGGGCCCTGTATTGATAGTGCTGGTTGGCAAACTGGAACCTCAGGAACTTGCTGTGCGCTGGATGAATGGGAACATGCAGGTAAGCCTCCTTCAAGTTGATGGAAGTTAGGAGGTCCCCCTGCTTGATGCAACCCAGTATGATCTGAAGTGACTGAATCTTGGATAGATGTTGAGTTTCGTGAGTATTGCCCTTACTCCCCCTGAAGACTTTGAGAACAGGAAGAGGATCAAGTAGAACCCCCTGCCCTCCTGACCCCTGGGGACCTTCTTGATGGCTGCTATCTCCAGCAAATGTCCTATCTCCGCCCGCATCAGCTGGCGCTTGTGGGCAGACTTGGGAATGGGACAACGGACAAAGGTCCGTGGGGGAAATGAGAGGAATTCCAGGGTCAAGCCGTAACGGACTCTATTCAGAATCCAAGTGTCCGTCAGTGTCTCCTCCCACTGAGCGGTGTATAGTTGGAAACGACCACCTATGGGAGGGGACCGGTGACGGTCACTTCGACTTCCGAAAGGAACGGATGGAATACTCCCCTTGGAAGGACCTGCGGTTGCCCTGTTGCCTGTTCTTGTGCCTTGGGGACGATCCTGAGATTGGGAGTATGGCCGATCAAATCCCCCGAAGGAGGTTGGAGGGTCTGCATTCCGAAAGGGCTGCCTACGAAAGGTCTGACCCTTGCGGTCTGGCTTTTTGGTGACCGCTGTTAAGATTTTACGTTTATCCTTGGATTCAATTAAGACCGAATCCAAGGCCTCCCCAAAACGCTTTCCCCCTTTAAAGGGAGCGGAAGCAAGCTTCCACTTTGCCTTCATGTCCGCCTGCCAGTGGCGAAGCCACAGCAGGCGACGCGAGGTGACATTGGAGGAGACGGCTCTGGAGGAAAATTTTATGGCATTAAGTGAGGCATCAGCAGAGTACTTGACAGCCACTATGATTTTATTCACATCCTGGCGTGTCCTGGTGTCCCCCGCTGGTAGGCTGGACAGCAGTTTGCGGAGCCAAAACAGCGCTGCCCTGCTAAAGTAAGAAGAAGAAGATGCTCTCATGGCCCATGCAATAGCCAGGTGAATTTCATGAGAAGCCTTCTCCGCCCTCTTATCCTCAACCTTTAAGCCTTCCAGCAGGTTGGCTGGAAGCACTGAATTGGAAGTTAATGCTACAATGGGATCATCCACCTGATCATCCTCAAGGCTACTCTCCATGGTATACCGCTTCTTATTTACCCCAGTGGGATTAGCCATAGAACCTGGTTGGGCCCATTGGCGCTGGATAACATCCAGGAACAGCTGGGGGGCTGGGACCAGATTCTGAGCAGAAGTGGTCTCCTTGAAGAGTCCCGCACCCGAATCCCGGGGACCAATAGTATCTTTGTTGCCCTGATCAATGGAAGTCTTGTTTGCCTGAGCTGGGAGACCCATTTGGGTGGCGGAAGCCCTGGCCTTGGTAAGGAAAGCCCTAAGCATAGAAGGCTTGAATAAGCCTGAGAAGGCGGGCGTATCGGGAAGAAGATTTTCGTCCTCTGAAAGATCAGGAGCATCCTGTTCCCCTTCCTCTGCCTCAGATACCTCGAAGGAGCCGGGGAGGCAGCTCTAGCCAGTGGATTCTTAGGCCCAGCGGCGCGGGCCTTGCTAGGATTGGTGGTCTGAATGGGCAATTTGATGCCTAACTGTTGGATGCGATCCGTAATCCCCTGGGAAATTGCACGTGCGAGTACATCCTGAATTTCCCTGGACAGCTGAGGCCCTTGATTCCTAGGCGAGCTTGGTCCAGCCCCAGATGGAGGCAAAGATTCCTCCTCCATAATGGAGCAGACCTCATTCATGGACTCCTCAGCCAGAGAGGGGCAGGGGGACCCAAGAGATGCCCTAGAGGGATTGGGCGAGAACCCAAAGTCCTCTTCACCTGCCAGGGATGGGGACCTATCTCGTAGGGGAGTGGGAAGGGAAGGACCTGCAAACTCCTCCCTGAGTGGAGAAGGATCCCCTGCCTGTGTTTGGTCTGATTGAGCCTTTTGAAATTGTTTTTCAAGGGCCCTTTGGCGCCTCTCAGCCATCTTCTCAGCAACTTTGGACACCTTCCTGGGCTTCGGTTGCTTCCCCTTGGATGGGCACCCAGCCCCTTCACTCTTAGCAGCAGGATTGAGCCTGCTGTGCTTACTAGAGGTGGATCCTGCCTTGGAATTCACTTCAGCTTCAATGATGCTGGCCATGATGTCACGCACAGATGCAGGACTGGCTTGAAGAGCTGGCAAAAGAAATGAGGCTTTAGGGCCGAACATGGCTTGGCCGCATTCAGAAGGATGCCTTTAGACGTTATCAATGTCCCAGTCGAGAAGCAAAGGCAAGACAAAATGGCGGATCCATGCTATTTCTAAATACCAGGGAATGGCCAGGCAATAGCCAAAGTCCCTACAGCCGCTTGATGAATGTCCTGCGGAGGGGGAGGCCTGTCTGGAGACCCGGAACGAGGCCAGTTGATTAGGACCCCACCCAGCGATGTTCTGCTGAGGAAACAGGCTGCCATAGCTTGAAAACACCTCAGGAATAAAGCACGCCAATTTTTTTCTGCTTCAAAATGACCACCGCACGTCTGGAACGGCAGCGGGGAAACTGTTGGCTATTCCAAAGACTCAGGAGAGCCTACGGCTATCTACCAGTCCTCCGACAGCTTTGGGGGACCTTGACTACCTACCTGTCCCCAAAGGCTCGCCAACAGCCGCTAGCGAGCCTCCCACGGTGTTGCTGTGATTGCAGCTACGCAAAAACCAACCACGCTCCAGGCAGCCTGTTTCGCGCTTCTGAAGGCAATGGGGCAATCTACTCCTTGACAGATTGGAATAAAATAATAAAGGAGCTAAGGGAATCTAATCTAACTAAACACAAAAATAATAAAGGCTACACTACACTGACTTGGAGAGTCGAACTGCTGCTCAAGGACTGGTACTCCCCAAACATCCTTTTAGGGCGACTGAGTTTTTTAAACAGAGCCTCTGATGGGAGCAAGAGGCATGGCTACACAAACTTTGAACTCTGTCTTTGGGCAGCAAGCTGAAGTTAACCCATGCTTGGACACTCCAAGCAACGCCTATGAGAAAGACTGAATCATAATCTAAAATCCAAGGTTAGGATTACTATTTTAAACTATTAAAAATACTGAGAATTCTTACCATTGACACAAAAAAATTAGGCTTGAACTATAATCATCATTCATCGGTAAATGTCTACATCAATGAATCAACACTACCTCTTTACAGGCCACTTTACTTCTGTGAAAAATTGAAGCAATTTTTTAAAACTGCCTTATTGGTAATATAAATTGCTGGTAGATGGGAGTAATGTTCTTGAATTTAATTGCTAAACATTGTTCATATGAGAATTCTAATATAACATTATCTTTTAATGTGCACGCTGGCCAGCTGACTTCGGCCTTCTTTTGAGGCCATTTTTCGCCCTCTGGAGGCTTCCCTGAAGCCTCCGGAGCACAAAAAAACCAGCCCTACGCACAAACCGGAAGTTCAGGAATAGACTTCTGGTTTGCTCATAGGGCCATTTTTTGCCCTCTGGAGCCTTCAGGGAAGCCATTTCTAAAGGCATTTCTTTCATCCATTAAAGTCAATGTGGCATTCTTGATGTTCACTGAACTGGCAGATACTTCATTACCCAACTAGGTAACATCAGCAGTTCAAATGAATGGTGGCGTTTGCTGCCTTGGTGCTTCCTTGCCAGTTTGTATGATTTACTTCTTAGTGGTTCTTTGACTAGAATACTGTTTGCTTATCTGAATGTTGGCTGCTGAAGGGGATCTATCTTTTTCTTTCCTAGTTTTTTTACAGTCATTTTTTTGGGTATAGTATAACAATTGCACTTAAGAGTAATATACCCTTCACAGTACTTTGCAATCCTCTAAACAGTTTACAGAGTCAGCATACTGCCCCACAATCTGGGTCCTCATTTTACTAACTTCGGAAGGATGGAAGGCTGAGACAATCTTAAGCTGGTGAGAATTGAACTGCCAAACTGGTAGTAGTTGGCAGTCAGCAGAATTAGCCTGTAATATTCCATTCTAACCACTGCGCCACCACAGTATGTTAACATGGTTTATCTCTATGCATCTATTTCACTCTTTTATCTTACAAGTGAAACCATAGCATTAAAAGCATTATTAATATATCATAATTAATTTACATCACATTCCACAGCAATTTGTATATATTTTTAAGGAAGGATACAAGACATAGGTAGTAAAATAGGCCACTAATACTTGAACATAGAAAGTATCCTTGTATTTAGAGAGTACTTTTCCTAAAGCTTTAGCATCATCCATGTCTCTAGGAACTTTCATACATTCTCTCTCCTCTCTGTAGGGGAAAAATAAACAATTTTATTAATAAAGTGAACTCTTGTCTCCAGTCAGCAAAACGTTACTACATATACACTACCTTGATATTATAATTCCCAGTTTTTAATGAAAGCTTCGATCCCATTGAAATAATTTTGGAGCCCTGCATCGCTCAATTTATGTAACTAATTCATCTATCCAGCGTCAAATCTTGCTACCAGTAGTCCTCTTGTATAGTCACTGCAACACGTCTACTTCAGAAATCATTAGATTGTTTTAGATGACCAAAGTCTTCCAACTTAATTTTCTGGCAATTATTAATCAATTTCAAAGTCATCATTCTAAACAAGGTTCCAGAACAGATTTCAGCAAAAAATAAACCTCTCAGATTCAATCATTTTCATCATTGTACAACAGACAAAAAATGATGTTTTATGCTGTGATAAAAATATTATTTTATTTATTTATTTGTATGGCCACCTATCTTAAAATATAAAACTCTGAGCAACTCGTAGTACCGTGCGTCTCCAAAAACACAGCCCACCCCAATAATAAGCCCAATCCTAACTGAGGTTTCATAGGATCCACTTGATAATAACATTTCAGGAAATGTATCTGGAGTGTGCCAACTGATGGGATTGGCAAATACTCTCAGAGAGAACCTGGTCCCATGCCATATAGGGCTTTAGAAGCAATAATCAGCACCTCGAATTGCACCCAGAAAGAAACTGTGAGCCAGGGCAGCTCACTCAACAGGGGTGTGAAGTGGGCAAACTTAGGGGTATCCATCATGCTATTGCATTCTGTACGCTATAGGTTTTGGTGACCTTCAAAGGCAGACACTGTACAACACATTGCAGTCGTCCAGATGGAAAGTGACTAAGATATGAAGATACTGTGAGCAGGATTTTCTCAGTCCAGGAAATGGTGCGATTGGCGCACAAGGCGAATCTGTGCAAAGGCCATCCTGCTGGCCATGAGTGCTATCTACTTGAGTAGGGGCCATGAGACCAGGAGGACCCTCAAATTATACACCAGTTCAGTCTAGGGAAGAGCAACCGTGCCCAGAGTCAAAGCTGACATATCAACAGATCCTGGGGACCCAAAACCCAAAGTCAATCAATCTTGCGAGGATTGAGTTAAAACTGTTCCTCTCTATCCAGACCCTCAAATCTCCAGGCAGTCAGTCAGCAGTGCAACAGTATAACCTTCACAGCCCAGGATAGAGAAGTGTAACTGTGTAAATCAGCATAATGATAATACTGCACCCTGTGCTATCAAATGACCTTGCTAATAGTTTCATATTAAAGAGAAGATGCAAGAGACTCAAGCTCTCAGGCACCCCACATTACAAGAGTCTAGGGCTCAATCTCTCCCTCCCCACCAAGACGCACTGGAACTGGCTATGGAGAAAGGAGAAGCACAACTGCAATACAGGGCCTTCTACTCCCAACGGCCATAGCTAGTACAGAAGAATAGCATAATTGATGGACTTGAAAGCCACAGAGAGATTTAGGAGAGCCAAAATAGTTACACCACCCCTGTTCCAGGAACCTTCAAAAGTCATCTGCAAGACAACCAATTCCATTGCAGTTCTGTACCACAACTTGGACCCCAAATGAAAAGGGTTCAGATAATTCACTTTACCGAGGAACCTCTGAAGCTGAGTGCCAATCATCCTCTCAGCAACCTTCTCCAAAAAGGGAAGGTTGGAGACTGGATGAAAGTTACGTGTTCAATCCAAGGGTGGCTTCTTAAGATTATTTTAAGATTATCTTTATACTATTGGAACTTCCATCCAGTTTACTTACAAACTGGTCAACCTTTTAAATCTGAATTAGCAAGGATGCAGGTAATCAATATCAACGTATCTCAAATGATTTTTATAGTTAACATGCATATTTTATCATTTGAAAAAACTATTATCTGTAAATAACTATACAACAATAATTTGCTAACAAGAGAAAACTAAATGTAATTTGTTGGGATTTTTTGAAATTGATATTATATCATATGTTTTTCTAGGGGATACTTAGAATCTTTTAATACCTCACAAGACTCTATATAACTTCTCTAAGTGTATACAATTACAGATGTTAAAAATGGAATGAATTTGTCATGGTATACTTACTCACTAAGTTGAGGAAAGTTTTTATATACCATCAACATAACAGAAGCAGCTGTTAAGAAGATGGATATTAAGATGAGGAGCGACATTCGTGCAGATCCACCTTCTTTATGTGCTTTTCCTGAAATGCAATGAAAATGTAATTAATTTTTTATTTATTTATTTGAATCCTGTCTTTATTATTTTTTGCAAATAACTTAAGGCACTAAAGATGTCGAACACAAATTCTTCCTATTTTCCTTACAACCCTGTGAGGTGGGTTGGACTAAGGGACTGTCAGCCCAACCCAGCTCACCCAAAGTCACCCAGCTGGCTTTCATAGCTAAAGCTGGGCTCATGGTCTCCCGCTTTCTAGCTTGATGTCTCCCGCTTTCTAGCTTGATGGTCTCCCGCTTTCTAGCTTGATGTCTTAACCACTAGACCATAAACTTACATGAGAAATTGCAGTGAGAAGGGACACTGATAATCTACACAGATTTCTCTAGGATTATAATCCAAGTTACATTTGAAAATATATATAAAATCAAGGTGAGGAGCCAAAACACAACATTAAGTTTTATTAAATGTAATTTAATGAATGTAAGAATATCTATGTAACATAAAGAAACAGAAGGGAGCTGAAATCCAAGTTGAATTTTTGGCCTCTAAGTGAAGATGCAGTGCAGTAAAGTAAGGAGTCCAGAGTGCCTCACAGGGATGGGGGAGACCCTCGAACACTTGGTACAACCTGTTTAGGAAGGGTGAAGGCCTGAAAATCCTGCTTGATTTTGGCAGGAAGGATTTTTAGACTCTCAGTGGAGAGGCAGTAGGGTACAGTAAGGAGCATAGGATGCCTGGCCGGGGTGGGGTAGGGTGGGGGGAGTGCAGGCTACAAATGTGCAAATGTCTCTTTGCTGAGGGGCTGAAAATACTGCTTAGATTTCGGCAGGGAGAATTTTCAACTCCTAAGCGAAGAGAAACTTGCATACAATGTGTGCCAGGCCTTCTACAGTCTCCTCCACCCATGTGAGGTACCCTGTGTTCCTTACCTGGAACTCTGTCTACTTAACAGCCCATGAGATCACTTAAAAACTGCAACCAGGAGGGCCACGATTGCAGTAGTTGAGCAAAGCAATCATGTGACATCTTACTTAACAACTGCTTTGCTGAATGAACAAGATTCTAGTCCCAATTGTGGTCATAAATCAGCAGTTACCTGTATTATAGACACTGGACAGTTATGGTTCTACAAAACCCTTAATGCTAATGCTGAAAAGACAAAGATTTTGGAATCTGGGTAACAAAAGTTGTGGGACGTAAAACAAAACAAGTTCCTTCTTATTGATATCTGGGCACTCTTTTCATGGACTCAAATACTTGGGGCTCTTATTATCAGGCTAAAAAAAAGATCGACCATTAGTCAAAATAATGTATTAGATATGTAATGGAGCTCTCCCTTACAGAGGCACTTACCAGATTACAATTTCAAAAAAATGAATTCAGCTACCAGGAATGGTCAGTTCCCTGAAATACCATATGTGTTTCTATGCATATTGTAATAAAACCACATAACTATTTTCATATTATTCATTGGCCTTTTTCCACTTCTGCCCATGGAAAAAATTTGAAGCACCTCTTAAAGGAAAAAATATCTTGTCCTCATTCAAATACAATTAAATATTTGATTAATTTAAACAAGGAAAGTTAATTAAGGAGGCTGATAAGTTTTGCTTGAGAGGCTGGTAGATGATTATTTTCTTAAAAGTTCTTTTATTTCGTTTTATAATCACTATCCTATAATGCTCTAGATATTTGACTTATTTCTATATATTTTAATGTATTTTAGAAGGCCAGTTTGGTGTAGTGGTTAGAAATTAAGAAATTAGAGAGATTGAATTCTAGGTCTGTCTTAATCATAAAGCCAATTGGTGACCTTGGACTCTCATCTCCTCTCAGCTAGGGAAAAGGCAATCTTGCCTTAATTTAAAAAAAAATCTTGCCAAGAAAACTGCAAAAAGTAATCTAGGCAGTCAGCAGGAGTCAGTCAACTGACTCAAAGGCACACATGCACGCGCGCGCACACACACACACACACACACAGCATTTAAATTAAGGTTGGATATCATTTTACTTCTGCATTTTTGTTAATTCCTACATTGTTGATTCACAATTGGAAAAAAATAGATTAAACTGAATTGAATTACAAAAATTGTCTGGTTTTATAGAAGCATGTGTCTTAGCATGCTATGCGAAGCCAGCCAGTATAGGCGGATAATTCATGGTTGATTATTTAACATAATATGTAAACCTGGCCAGTTGTGTATAGCAATGCTTTAAAAATCTTCATTAGTAAGAAAACCAAGGATTTAACATCTTATGTTAGCAAAACTTTCTCTATAAAGGTTATATTTAACATATATGATAGCAACCACATAAAATAAACACTTCACTTACTGAACTATTCAATAACATTAATATTAAAACATAAAACTTGAGTTTAAAACTGCAATGCAAATTTTAAAAAGTTAAGAAAATGTTAAAACTTTATTACATTTCTTCATTGCCCAAATAAATAGCTGTAAAACTGATAACATATGTACTTTATAGCACAAATTTTTAAATGCCAAGTACCGCAGAACGTAATACACTATCCCAGATGTTGGTGTGTTTTGATTTATAAAGTTTAACTCCAATTACCCTTACATAATGAACATAGGTTGCTTAACAGTCTGCCTCAGCCTCAGGCTCCTCTTGTTACTTTTGGCTGCTTGGATGAAACAGTTGTTTCCTTGACAATTTGCTGGAGTTCCTTCTAGTGAAGCTTTTCTTTTAATCCTTTACTTTCTCATTAAAGCTTAATACTACTTCACAGGTCTCATCAGCCACCACCATTGGTCACTTTAGAAGGTTTTCTGTCTATCTTTCAGATCTTTCAACTATGAGCTATAATTTTCCTCCGACTAATGAAGCCTATCCAAAATGATTTATTCATTCAGTTTTTAAATTTTTGAGTTTTAATACATGCTAACAAAACCCAATTTTGGCCTATAAGTATCATTTCACTGAGATGAGTTGCAGATTATAGTCATTACCAAACATACAAAAATAAAACATAACATTTTTTCATACATGCATACACAGGTATTCAGCACTATTCCACGTTATGGTAAAAAAAATATGCAATGCAGAAAAAAGAAATTAAGCAAAAGAAATTAAAGGTAGGTGATAAGAAAAAAAATGTAACCAGATCTGTGTAGTACTAAAGACTGCAAGCCACTTCATTTAACAACTGGAATGATATATAAGTCTGTAAAATAAATTGTTTACACTGACATTATTAGTATGGTTGTACAATTAGCCAGATATTTAGACTGGATCTGGTACTTTTGTCCAATTATTGAATCATTTTCCTGGGATAGGAAGTTGTTTGCTAATATTAACAGTATCATTGCAGGACGCAAGCTGTTCCAAGTAAAGCTGCCTTTTGCAAATATATTATTATTACATTTATATTCTGCCCAACTCTCAGCAATTCTGGGCAGTTAACAAATGATGAAAACCTGACAATAAAAACAAAAAGAAACAGAAAAGTATAGAGATGACAGAATAAAAAACTGTGTGATACAAAAGAATACGATCTGTTAAAAAGAGGCTGGAGTCATCCCTACAAGAGGCCTGATAAAAATCAGTCACTACATAGTATCTCTTCATATTTAAACAGGTAGTCCTTGACTTATGACCACAATGAAGACTATTACAGTCATAGGTTGTGACAGTTGTAAAGCAGATTATTGTGTGACTGACCTGTTTTTACTACTTTTTTGCAGTTAAGGGAGTCACCATGGTGATTAAATGAATCCATGATCACAAAGGAAGCCTGTTGTTCTCTATGGGACTTTTTTTGTTGCCAAAAACCAGAAATAAACACAAATTGTAAATCGTGATCATATGATTATAGGATGCCACAAGCAGTCATAAATGCAGACCAGTTACCAACTGACCGAAACATATAACTATGGGAGGATGTCAGATGGAACCAGGTGAAAACTACCTGGAAGGGGGGGGCTCCCTTTGAACAATCTAAGCTATTGGTCAAGGACTATCTGTATTTGCAAACCATAATTGCTTCTATCATACCAATACATCTCTCTTTTTCAGGATGCTTATTCTCCAACCAGCTGTGACTTTTTAAATCTTTTCCATCTTTTTGATCTATTCACTTTTCTTAAATCTGTTTTTTAATTTTGTCCTCAATCATTTTCCCCACATGACCAATTTCAATGTACATGTTCCTTTACTGATCACTCATTTTTGTATTCAGTCCACAATCACCTGTCATCTATTCATTCCTGACATACAGTAGTACTTAAAAGTTTGTGAACAGTTTTGAATTTTCAGCATTTCTGCATACATGTGACCTAAAACATGATATGATCTCCATCCGTATCCTAAAATTAAACAGATACAACCTAATCAACCAAATTAATTAAAAATTATACTTGTTCATTTATTTATTGAGGAAAAATAAATCACATTTTATGACATGTTTATGTAGAAATATTGAAAATTCAAAAGCGTTCAAAAGCTGTTCAGCACTGCTGTCTTGGTTTTTTGTTTCGTCATGCTTCTTAAATAATCCATTCTCATTGCATTTAGCTTGCTGTTATATTTTTCTGACATCTCCAATGTGGGCAGAAACATGCTCTTATATAAAGCCCTAGATTAGATGAATTTACTAGTTTTAATTACAACTAAGGCATTTGTAGCCCTCCTAAGGGCATAACTGATCAGCTTGAGCACATTTTGCAAGAATGCCACAAGAACAGGAAAAGCCCAAGTTTTACTCCAAGCAAACTCATAATATTGAAAACCAGGATACCTCATCTACAGCCTAATTTGCAAGCTAACTAGACATAGGGACAGTTTCCCTCTCTACTGAACACTTAATACTTGCAGTTCTGTCTAACATATACATACAATATATATTAACTCATACAGTGGGGCTGTATTATTATTTATCCTTTTTATTAGCATCTTTACTTCCCCCATATATTGGTATTATTATTCTCTCTGTTGCTTTGCAAGTACACAGGATACTTCTAATATAGAGACAAATCACACTTTATCAAATATTGAATTCAATTCAATTCATACTGTTCTCTGTATATATCCCCGACTAGGAGGTATATGCAGTGTGCTGGCTCATACAAAACATATACAAGACATGGCTTCCAGAAGAACCTGAAATCATGGCTTTGTCATCTGGCCCAAGAATCTGGTGTAGAGCCTGCTAAGTGGCTAGACTTTTAGGAAAATCAGTGGTACTTTTCCACTGATCGTTTTTAATATTTTTATCTGTAATGGCTTTGTGACCATTTTTTATTTGTGTTGCTTTCTGTATTTCATCTTTGTAAGCTGCTCAGAGACATGATAGTGAGATGGGTAATTATATGTAAATTTAATAAAAATGCTAGAGATACAATATTCACATGCTTCAACACTAGACAGGATTAATTGCTTATACATTAATAAAACAGGGCTATAGACAATAAGTGAAGAAAGTGTGTTCCTATTTCTGTCTTTAGAATTTTTTTTTTAAATAGAGCTTCCTCACTAGTATGCCTAAGAAAGGCAGAATAAATTATTGTCAGCAAAGTTTATACCTATTTTTTAAATTACAAATTATGAAGATATAAATTACTGGACAACTGGGAAAGGAGACAAAAATAATACTGAAAGTACACCATAAATGGACATCTTTTTCTAATGCAAGTGTAATATATGGCCATATTTATGCATAGCAAGACTTTAGATTTCAAAAGTTGATATTTCTAAGTTTTAGGCATTGTTGATAGTGTCAGAAACAACAGTAAGGCTGATACAACATGCTCAGCATGAATAGATAACACTAAATGGTGGGATTCATAGATTCCTAGAAGGTTTAAGGTTTATTATTTATAGGCCGCCCTTTTTCCTGAGGGGACTCAGGGCGGCTTACAATTTATAGGGAAGGGAATACAAAACAATAAGACATAAACAATACATAAATTAAAATAGAACACAACATTCATTCATCATTCGGGTGGGGACGGATTACAATCTTTATCCCCAGGCCTGACGGGATAGCCAGATCTTGAGGGCTGTGCGAAAGGTCTGGATGGTGGTGAGGGTACGAATCTCCACGGGGAGATCGTTCCAAAGGGTCGGAGCTACTACTGAAAAGGCTCTCCTCTGCGTAGTTGCCAGTCGACACTGACTGGCGGATGGAACTCGGAGGAGGCCTAATCTGTGCGATCTAATACGTCGAAGGGAGGTAATTGGCAGGAGGCGGTCTCTCAAGTACTCAGATCCACTACCATGGAGGGCTTTATGGATGGCAAGTAGCACCTTGAAGCGCACCCGGAGATCAACAGGTAGCCAGCGCAGCTCGCGGAGGATAGGTGTTATGTGGGTGAACCGCGGTGCGCCCACTATCACTCGCGCGGCCGCATTCTGGACTAGCTGAAGTCGCCGGATGCTCTTCAAGGGCAGCCCCATGTAGAGCACGTTGCAGTATTCCAGCCTAGGTCACAAGGGCTCGAGTGACTGTTGTGAGAGCCTCCCGGTTCAGGTAGGGTCGCAACTGGCGTACCAGGCGAACCTGGGCAAATGCCCCCCTGGTCACAGCTGACAAGTGGTGGTCAAAGGTCAGCTGTGGGTCCAGGAGGACCCTGGAACCCTAGAACACACTAAGCAAAATAAAAATACTATATGATTATCATTACTTCAAAACAGATTTCACAGAAAAACTGACTGAAACTGGGAAATCTTATGTTCTCCATGTGCAAGTACAACTACATTATGACTTGTAATGTTTGATTTACATTTACATAAAATACAGCTGATAGTTAAAAGTGAAGAATGTTTTCCTTTGCTTCCAAACTACAATACACATTCTAGACTCTATAACAATTGGCAGGAAACCTTCATTCACCTAACATTTTGTATTTGCATAGCTCAGCATGCTAAAATATGATTGGTTAGGGCAGTTATAATTAGGCATGTGGCAATTAAGTTAGTTTCAGTAAAAAAAACTTAGCATGATGCTGTGCAATAAACCACAGATTAATAAATTCTAAAAATAAAGTTATGATCGTATTTACAAAGCCTGTGTAGGTTGTCCATTCCATTAGATTTAGTCAACTGTTACTGCAATTCCTCGAGTTAATTGCCCAATATCACCTATGGATATTCATGATGAGGAAGCCTGGATTAACTCATGGGAAAACGTGCCCTCACGCCACATCATGATTCCAAGACTGTACAGTATAATCTCACAGATAGTTACGGTTCCGGATAGGGCTCAGAGCCAGAACACGTTTCCAACTGCCGTTGGAACAACAACGTGTGAAATGCAGGCATCCAGTATGACCTTGTCACCATGATGTAGCCTCCCCCCCCAATCCGCCAAATAGAACAAGCCAGGGCAAACGTAAACCCTTATGAATTGATGCCTGGGAGAAGAAACTGTTGTCCTGTAAGTCCTTTCTCTCCTCCTCCTCGTACAATGCAAATCTATCGGAACTGGGTAACCCAGCCCAGCAGGTCCAACAAAGCCTGCTTCATTCCAGAAATGCCCCGCATTCCTCGCTTGTAGTCCCCTTCCACGTCCGCTTCTGACCTGCAATCAACTGCTGATGCCGTTCCAAGGCAGCCTCTGCCTCCTGTAGCCTCTCCGCCTCCATCGTCCGCCCCAAGGCTGCCTGCGTTGAGCCCCGCTGAGCCATACTCCCCTCGGCGACGGAGCCAACCAACCACTGTCGCCGGCCGGCAACCAACAGGCCTGGATCTATCTTCCCCCGCGCCAAGAACCGCGAGAGGAGGCGGGGTCGGTGACGGCTCCTTCCTCCACGCCACCACCTCGCCTGATGTATTTGGCGCAGGCGCAGAGTTGCATTCGCCGCGGAGCCTCTTTTGCTTACCTCGCAACTGCGTTGTTGCTCCGGTTGGGTTTGAGGGAGGCGCTGGGTATTTCGCAAACTTGACCTTCTTCTGCAAAAGGCGTAGCAGGCGAAGGAGCTGCGAGTTGATCAAAGTACCTGAGATAACGCAAGAGGGTACGGACGTGCATGAAATGGTTCTCTGAACCTAGGAGTGTTAAATCACATATTCCCAACTTTTTAAATAAACGAAAAGAATAGCTGTGGTCTCTGGGATGGGGTGATCAACCACAACCCTTAAGAGTATTTGTTTAAAAGCATAGCGATATTGGCTGAATTATTTTTCTTTCTCCTCCCCTAATATGGCTATAGTACAAACTTTCCTTCATGTATAAAACACAGAACAAGCAAGGCAACCGTTAGTCCTCGACTTATGACCATAACCGAGCCCAAAATTTCTATTGTGAAGTGAGACTTTTGTTGAGTTTTGTCCCATTTTACCAACTTTCTTTCACTTGTTAAGTGAATCATTGCAGTTGATAAGTTAGTAGTATGGTTGTTAAGTGAATTTGCCTTCCCCGTTGATTTTGCTTGTCAGAAGATGGCAAAAGGTGATCGCATGACCTTGGGACACAGCAATGATCATAAGTATGAGTCAGTTGCCAAGCATCTGAATTTTGATCACCTGATCCAGTGGTGGGATTCAATTTTTTTTACTACCGGTTCTGTGGGTGTGACATGGCTTGGGTGTGGTTTAGTGGGCATGGCAGGGGAAGGATAGTGTAAAATCTCCATTCCCTTCCCACTCCAGGGGAAGGTTACTGCAAAATCCTCATTTCCTCCTGATCAGATGGGACTCAGAAGGCAGAGAATAGATGGGAGTGGGGCCAGTCATAGGTGGTATCTATGAACTACTCAAAATTTCCGCTACCGGTTCTCCAGAACTGGTCAAAACCTGTTGAATACCACCTCTGACGTGATCATGGGGATGCTACAAAGGTGGTATGAAAAACGGTCCTAAGTCACTTTTTTCAGTTCTGTTGTAATTTTGAACAGTCACTAAATGAACTGTTGTAAATTAAGGACTACCTGTATTTAGTACAGCTATAGATTGGCTACAGACATCTGATGCTGTTGTTATGACGTTTTTTTAATGTTGAGGAGAAACTAGAAAATTAAGTTTAAAATACCCTGGCAATAATAATTATGTAGCATGGCTTCATTTCCAATCCAGTTTATTTATTTATTTTATATGGCTAACCTATATTTCATGAGACTGGACAGCTTATAATAGAATTGATGAAATTCACCTAATGCACAAAAACACACAGCAGTTAGGAATCATGAAAAATCTCATTAACATAACTAGGAAACAGGGTCTTGGGGTTGGGGTTGAGACTTGAGTAGAAAAACCAAGAATTGTAAAATTGAAGTAAGCTCCATTAAGTACTGTCTCAAGAAAACCAGAACAGGATATACAGTATATTCCTGTATATGACTTGGTGACTGATGCAATATTTGTGGGTGTTATGCAACCTAATAAAAGGCCACCGACTTTCAAAACTGAAAAAGCAACATCAACCATCAACTTCTGTTTGCTGCAAATTACTCTTCTCCAACTTGGTGCCTCTAGCTGCAGACGAGACTAGAGCCTCCATAATCCAATGTCTGTAACATAAAACAGACTGGGAGAGGCTATTCTAGAGCAGCGTTTCTCAACCTTGGCGACTTTAAGTCCTGAGGACTTCAATTCCCAGAATCCCCCAGCCAGCACAGCTGGCTGGGGAATTCTGGGAGTTGAAGTCCTCAGGACTTAAAGTCGCCAAGGTTGAGAAACATTGTTCTAGAGAATGCAAAGCACATTTAGAACTTTGTAAAAAGGGTGGAAGGATATCAGGAATGCTGCTTTCTATGTTCATCAGAGAAAAACAAAGAGCTAACAAACTAGTTCCCCGCTCAATGCAATGCTCCCCAAAATAATGAAAAGTTTCAGGAGAGAAATTAGATTTAGTTATTGATCATAAAGTTGCCACTAAGCTTGATTCAAGTGAGAAAGCTTATTGTCTAAAATTTGTGGCTTTCTGGGTTCAGAAACTCAATTAACTCAGGCTTGGTTAGGACAAGAGACTACCAGCCCTGCCTGGAAACTGCAAAATATGCCATGAGTCATTGTAAAATTATGTTTACATTGTCACCAAGAAGCCTACATGAATGTGTCTGTGAAGTCACCAGCTGCTAAGCTCTTAAAGGAGTGTTTACCTTTTATGAAGACAGTAAGTATATGAGATGTTGCTAAAGGAGTTATAGACTTAATCCAGGTACTTTAAGTTCATCCTCCATTGTCTCCAATTTTAACAATGCACTTACTTTTATTAACTTTAAGCAATTCTTTAGCACATTGATTTTTATTTTATTCCACACATTTATATTTTAACTTTCTTTGATTATAGAACTCAAAATACTGTTCCCAGATAGATTCGAATTCTGGAATTGATCAGATCTACCTTGGTTTAATTTCTGCAAGCTGTTTATAGGACCCTTCTGTTGCACATACTGGTACATGAATCTGTGTTGTCTTCTAGTTGCTTGGAATACCAGTGCCAATTGGTTAGGACTTAGATCTGCAAGCTAACTGCAACATTACAATGCAAAGCAGACAGATGAGTGTCTTTCTCAAACATAAATAAGTCAAAACTATCATTTGAATTGTCTGATTTTTCAGCAATCTGATGAACAAAAAATATAAACTAAACATTATTTTAAAAAAAGAAATAAAACATTGGAGAATCTCCCTGCTGGCTCTCACATAATCAGTGTTACCAATTATTTGCAAATAAGGTGTCTTAGGTTTTTAAAATTATCATGCCAACATGCCAGAGTATTGGTGCACAGAAAAAAGTAGTGTAGATAATAAACCTTCATTTCTTGCCCCGTTTTCATTGATGTTGGTAGAAAATGAGGATGGTATTGGGAATATATAAATAGGCACTCAGTGACTAATAGCCTACATAAGTTGAAGAAAAGCAGGAACCAATACTTCCTTATATACATACTACATTGATGAATTTTGCATGTGTGTGCATAACTATGCATGAGAAAAAGAGTGAAATCTAGGCTCAAAGGAAAATCCAACATAATGTAGTGTGGTACATTATGACAGATTTACATACAGAGATCCAAGACCAAGTTTTCATTTTAGTTTGGAGTTTGCTTGCTAAGGTTTGGGTTAGACCAAGTTTGAACTCAGCCAAACTCATAAGAGTTTTGATTTGGGGTTACAGTGAAGAGAAATTCATAGAAACTATTATGGAGGTTTCCCATAGGAAAGGCAGAAGAGACATATGTAAAATAATATCAAGTGCTGGATGAATTTATTTCTAACTATAATGTTTCCTAACAATGTAAATGAGATTTAGATGATTAAAATGGTATAGAAATAAGAGGAATTAAAGCCCAAACAGTTTCTTTAATCACATTATGTAACTATTTGCTGTTTTGAATATTTAAAATGTCTAAAATGTTTCTAAGATAAAGGAAGAACATCAAATGAAAATGTTGTTTTGCATATTTTTAATTAAATCAATTGCATGGTAATTTAGAATTAAGAGACCTTAAATTTGTACATTCTATATAACAACAGAATCTAAATATGATTCTAACAACTATTTTTTGGGGAATATTTTAGTATTGCACGCATATAATACAATTTATTTATTTCAAGCTGACTCTAATCTTAACCATTATCAATTTGAAGCCACCAGCTTTGTTGGGAATTCAGCTCTCATAATCTTCCAAACAGCAGTACCAAAATTCTGGGAATTATGAAGCTGAAGTTCCACATTTATGAACTGCATTGGGTGTATTAAAATGTGATAAACAAGGAAAGGAAACTGCATAAATCGATAAAGCATAAGGTATTATGTCAAAAGTTAGTTATAATTTATAATTATAAACATATAAAAGGGTTTACATTTTTAACAATCACTGTTGTTGTAAGAATAAAATGATTTATTAAGCATTACAGTACAATAACTATATCCACATTACATTTATATCTTATATAGAGAACTTTAGAGAAAGATAAGGAACTGACAATATCTGTCTTCTCTAGTGTCATCATATTATATTTTCCTTTTTTGTTAGAAACCTAGATTTGGGAAGGATCATAGAAATCCTCTAGTCCAGGGATGTCAAACTCGATTTCATTGAGGGCTGCATCATGGTTGTATTTGATCTCGGGGCGGGGGGCAGGATGTGTGTGGCCAGCTCTATGTCACTCCTGTCGTAGGTGCCTGTGGTGTCCCAAGAGCTCTGCCAGTGAAAACGAACTCCCAAGTTCCATTTCGGCTGCTACGGCCTCCTGCAACTCTCTGCCGGCAAAAACAGAGCTCGGGAGGGCTCTGCCGAGCTATATTTTCACTGGCAGAGGCACCGCAGGACAATCCCTTGCTGTTTGCAAGGCAGGCCCACAGGCCAGATCTAAGCACCCATGGGTCACATCTGGCCTCCAGGCCTTGAGTTTGACACCCCTGCTCTAGCCCAATACCCAGCTTATTTCAAGTCCACTACAATATCTCTGATAGATGACCACCTAGCTTGTTCTGACAACCTCTAATAAAGAACTCAACCATATAATGTGGTACCTATTCCATTCATTGACAATTAATACAATCAGGAAATTCTTCCTGGTGGATAGCATAAACCACCTCCTCTTTTATGAAAGCTCTTCCAATATTTAAAAATGGCTTTTATATCACTCCTTTGTGTACACTAAACATAACCATATCCTTTAACTATTCTACATAAGACCTGGTATCCAAATCTTTTCAGTCTTGGTAGCTTTCCTCTAAATTCCTTTCTGAAATGCATAGAACTGGAATGTTATTCCAAATGGGGTCTGACCAGGGCAGAATAGAGAACACTTCTTACTATCTGTGCCCATATTAATATGCCCCCAAATGACGTCTATTTCTTTAGCAGCTATA
The DNA here is from genome assembly GCF_051295495.1 of Thamnophis sirtalis. Classification (NCBI taxonomy): domain Eukaryota; kingdom Metazoa; phylum Chordata; class Lepidosauria; order Squamata; family Natricidae; genus Thamnophis; species Thamnophis sirtalis. The sequence goes on from NW_028261381.1 coordinate 83,620,921, forward strand.
TCACATTGCTAGCTGGTATTTAAATTACTAAGCCATACTGTATTTGTGCCTTTCATTTTTCATACTCAGTTGCAGAACTTTCAATTAAAATTAATTTCATTCATTTCAACCTGTTGCTCAAACCCATTTAATTTTGAATCTTCTTTCACCTAAAGTATTAGACACACACACACACAGAGAGAGAGAGACACCCTTATGTCATTTGTACATTTTTTTTCTTTTTAATTGAAATGGAACTATTAGGGACTATTGGTCACTCAGCCAAATGAACTGATCAATTATTACATTTCATGTCAGGGGACAGTTCATATCCGTCTTTTCTTTTCTTTTCATTCTATTAATAGGCATTCCACTTAAAGTCAGACTTCATTTTCATTACTTCATTCAAACTTACAGAATAGGAAACAATGGGGAGGGGGAGGAATGACAATCTCTCGACTCTTCCCTCCTAGACATTTCGCCCCCCAGCCTTGTGAGAAAAAGTAAATGGAAACTGCACTTCATACGCGATCAGTGAGAATAAGATTGGTCCAGATACGTGGATGTTGTTGCGATTAATTTTTTCCCCCGTCTGACTACTGTAGTCAATTTTTAATGGGTGACGACAGAATCTTTCCCCCCTCCCTCTTTCCCCGAACCCACCTCCGTCCTAACTTGCAGAGCAGAGGGCTCCAAAAGTGGGGGAGGGATGGCATTTGAGGCCGCTTTCGTCTTCTCCCGCCCTCCAGGAGAACTACAATTCCCGTGATGCCTGTCAAAGGCGGCAAGAGCCGAGCGGAAGGCGTCGGCCTCGCAGAGGCGGCGAGTAGCTCTATCCGGGGCCTTGGCGCTTCTCTCCTCCTTTCGCGCCGCCGGCTGCCGCTGTAGAGCGGCGGGTCCATGTGCGCATCGAACGGCGCTGCCGCCCCAGATCTCGTCCGCGTTGCCTGTCTCGGCCTCGACCGCACCGCCATGGACCCCAACACCATCATCGAGGCCCTGCGGGGCACCATGGACTCCACGTTGCGGGAGGCCGCCGAGAGGCAGCTGAACGAGGTGAGAAGGCGGCGGCGGCGGCGCGGCCTGGGAGTGGGGCAAACAGGAGAAGCAGTCTCGGCGACAAGGCCCGCGGGGGGTGGCTGGGGTGGGATGCGAGTCGGGGACACCGCTCGTGGCCACGAATTGGGGTCCAGGCGCATGCGGGGGAAAGAGAAATCGGGCGTGCGAACCCCGAATGTTCTCCCTGCACTGAAGTTGGCGACGGGGGAGGAGGGTAAGAGAAGCAGGTCCGCGATGGGCTCAGGACAGGCGAGGAGGGATCCCTTGGTGGCACCCGGGAGGTCACCTCCAACCTAGAGGAAAGAAGCCCAGGCTCTAGAGTGGAAACTTGGGCCAGGTTGTCGCCGGTCGCCTTGCTATTTACGCACGTGCACACGCACCTGGAGCGGCCCAGGAGTGGGCCTGACGGAGCCGCCTTTCCCAGAGTGAAACGTGGGCAGGAAGAGGAAAGGAGGCGGCGGCGGCGGAGGCAAGAGCGTGGACGGGGCGAGGGAAGCCAGGCCGTGTGGCGAAGCGCGGTTTTGGGGCGGAAGGGAAAAAGGCCTCTCCCGCGATCGAGCCTAATGTCAGGCCATTTCCCGCTCCCTCAAGCATTGTCTTCGGGCACGTGGCAGCTCCGTCCTCATCTGGGAAAGCTCGTCAGTGTACCCGGCCCTTGCCCGCCTTCTGCCATGCCTTGTGGGCAGTAGCCAGAGTCGCTTTGCTCATGATAGCAGCAAGAAAGATTTCAAACGGGTCCTTTCTGAAACTGACGGCAGAAGGCTTTCTAGTGCAGGAGACCGAGGGTGTCCTTCTTCCTTATATGGAGGCAAACTTTGCTGTTTAAGGTTAAATTTAGCGGCGGGAAAAAGAAGACGGCTGCTGAAGACACCTTTCAGAATGAAATGGCCGGTATTTCGTTTTCATGAATTGCACAGCACAAACTTTAATTTATTTATAAGGGTGCACGTTTGTGAACCGAAAACCGCGTTTAAAACCGGCTTCATATATAGTTCCACAGTGTTATGCCCAAGTTTTCAATCAAAATTTGAAATGTAATAAGCTAATTGGGAAACAGATTTTAAAAGGCAAGATACCTCGTGGAAGTAGTCTGAATGGCATATTAAAATTGGCATCCTATTTTAAACCATGTTTGTTTTTCAACATTTTGCAGTCCTGAAGCAGCCAGGCAACATGCAACTTACATCATGATTATGATTCAATGGAAAGCCCCACAAGTATGAAGAATCAGTGTGTATGATATAAGTGAACTGAATGAAATGCCTAGCTTTTGCTAAAGAATGGTATCTTAATCCTTTTTTTTTTTGCTGTTTTCTAATCCAAATCTTTCAACATATAATATAACCAGGATATTCAAGCTCTCTAAAATGGGTACTTTATTATTTCAGTTTATGGCCACCCATTCAAGATGACACTATATGTATTAAAAGAAAATTATAAAAGCATAAAAACAGAAATCAATAACACACATGAAACACCAGCCAGGATAAAGATCAAAGTAGGAAAAAACATTGGGTGAAGTATGAAGGACCTTACAAATCCTGTTTATTACCCAAATTATGTGTAATTCTTTATTATACTGCATGAGGAGTGATACGCAGTCCTGGGTGTTCCCAATGCTGGGTTTTTTTAATGGTTTTTAGCTTTCATTTGTAAACCATCCAGTCATTCAGAGATGGGTGGTGTATAAATTATTATACTGCTAAATTTGATCAGATTTAAGTCAAGTGAATCATCTTTCGTATGCATTTTGATGTATGAAGGATGTTTGGTGTGAATGGTTGAAGCTTGAAAGTTGGTGTTGATCGTGCTTTATTGATTGCATCTTATCTTAAGTATCAAATAATGGGAAGGTCCACTTGGTTCTTAGGTAATTTACTATGCTTCTTTGGGTTCTACTGTTCCCATGGTTTAGAAGAGATTAAGGTATTTTGTCTGAAATAGGTCCTCACTGTGTGCTTGCTACTTCTGGAAAGTGTGTGTGTGTGTATACATACATACATACACACACACATACATACATACACACACATATACACCAAAGTTCTATGTTATTAATTACAGATTATAATCATTCTTAGCACAAATACCAAAAAGGATGCAGCTTTAATTTTCATGAGAAAAAAAAATCTAATAAAGTAATGAAGTAGTATTGTTACATCAGAAATAGTGAGATAATTTGTATATTGGGATATTGTGAAAATGAGAATTGCCTTACTTAAACAACATGCTGGTGTGCCATTTGTCTCCTACTTGCCTAAGCAGCTAAGATGATTTTCTAAGCTTTTGTTTAATGTAGGGAAATGTGTGATCCTTCACATATTAATGAACTGCCAAGTCCCAATATCTCTTATTGTAGGCCAAAATTGCGGTGGCTTATGGAACTTGCATTTCAGCGACGTTTGCAAGGCAGTAGGTTTCCCTAGTTTCTAACATATTTGAATCTGAAGTTTTGATTTATTTCTCTCCGAACAGTTTGAACCAAACCATTAACAGAATAAAGCATGACATGTGATTATGGCTTCTTAAGAGAAAAACAAGCCAAAATACTTGTTTGGACCTAATGCCACAAAACCAGTGAATGAAACCTTTATGTGCACAAGTGATTGACAAGTGCATTCTCATTCATGAATATATCAAAAGTTTTTTTTTTTACAATTCTGGTTTGCAGTGTTTTCCAGATGTAACTAATGCTCTGTATTTTTGCAGTGAAATATTCTTTTAGGTTATATATTATTTCACACTTAGTATCCTGTTTATTAAGAAAGCATATTAGGTTATAGGTTTATTTCATTTAAATTATAATAAATCTATTATATACTATTAGTTTGCTATTTCTCTCATGTCACTTATAGGATGTCTTGATCTCCATGTATCTATGTGTAGCAAGGATAGTATTTTTTCCACTGAAAAATAAAATGATTTCTGAGTTTATCAAGAAAATCTGAATTTAATTCAGTTTTTGAACATAAAATATAAAAAAAAATCAGGATACTATTCTTTTGTGTGCTATTATCTTCTAGTACATTCATTATATTCCTTAACATAGGAATAGAGAATAGCAACCACCTGGCTCCATTACAATTCTATCACATGCAAGAATAAACCAAACAATTCAAAAATAGCACTAAAATAATATAATTGTTGCAAAGATAAGCTTTTTCCAGCCTTCTCCAGGTGCATCACTGAACGAAGCTCCAGGAGGTGAAGGCTTGTTTATTATAATAGTACAATACCATAAAATATGAGTGAATATGTATGTATACGTATATATTCCATATTCCAATACCATAAAATATGAGTGAATATGTATGTATGTTAGTATGTATGTATGTATGTATACGTACGTATATATTCCATTTAAAAAATAAGAATAAAGAAAAGCAAATCTTCCTGGATTCCCTCTATTGAAGATCTACAGTAAAATGTTAATCACAGATAACTTGTTAGTAAATCTTCAATGAATAAAGATAGAACCTATCTACAATCTTTTTTATGTCACTGGCAGACAAGAGTTCTGAAAAGAATATTTGAAGGACCTTATTGAAGGACTTTTCCACCACCAAAGAGCTCATACAATTGTTCATGAGGTAAACATTTGGTGCTTGGTTTTATGGAAGTGCATCCCACAAAATGAAATGAAATGAAATGAAATAAACCTACACATAGATACATGGAGATCAAGACATCCTATAAGTGACATGAGAGAAATAGCAAACTAATAGTATATAATAGACATGAAAGACAGCTGGGTGACTTTGGGCCAATCACTTGTATCAGCCCATGGCATCAGTTCCAGTTACAAGCCAGTGGGTCAGTTCCTGTCACAACCAATAGATCAACACTTGCTTGATCTGAAAAAAGCAGACCTTTCTGAAAAAATACTAGGATGAAAAAGAAAGAAAAGTTCTTTCCAACTTAATAGAATATTGGAAACACATAGAATAATGGAAAGAGAGAACAGAAGGGACCCAAATTTGGTATGGCAGAGAAGCTGGAGAGAAAAAAAATCACATTAAAATGGGTTTGATCCACTTGGTGCTGCATATAATTTAAATTCCCCAATCCCTACATTGATCAGTTCATTCTAAGCCTGCTTCCTTACTTGCTTCTAGCTATGCAGAGCTATTAAGGGTTTAGAAAGAATTCCAGAAATGCTCAGCTTGCTTTCTCTACCTTGTTTATTTACAATATACACTTACCCAGATGAAGTAAATTTTCTTTCACTATATTTTATTGTCATTGTCCATACACGTAATTTTAATGTGTAGGAAACTCATTTATATCAGTCTTCAATCCATGGGGTAATTGAGGTCATTCATTTGTCTTTCCAATGCCGAAGAATTAGTCTTTTGGTAACAGTAAGGTCACATAGAATCCATTTCTGTTGTCTAGCTGTTCAATTCCACATACTGTAATTTAAAAATATATGCATCCAAAAATTAACATTAAGATATTGCAAAAAGAGTTATTTGTTGCATCCCTAAGAAGACAGTAATTTACTTGTTCATTTTCTGTATATACAGAGTAGAGTCCACTAAATCTGAGATAGATTTTTAAAATAAATAGCAAGATCCAAGTACATTTTTAACGCTGGAGTAAAAAAGTTCTCTGTTATTTATTTAAAAAAAAAATCCAGTTCTTTACTCCATTCTTTTATGTTTGTATGTCAAATTAATGTTTTGATAACAGGTGTTTATAAATAATGTTTTAGGCATTTTGGCCTTCCAAGTGTGTACCAGGTTGAAAATCTCCAGATAAAGATATTAGTAAATGTTCTAATTGTAAATACTGCCAGTTAGTGGTAAATGACAAATGGTATTTATCTTTTAATCTAGAAAATTATTAAAACGTATTGATATTATCTACTACCTGATATAATTTAAAGATCCCAGCAATGCAGTTTTCCAGAAATAACATGCCCCACATTTATGTATTTATTTATGCAAATTTGTCTACCTATTTTAATCTAATAGGAGCATTAACAAGCATACAGGATATACTGGTATCTGTATGAGCAGTACAGTGCAAAAGAATTAGGCAATTGTGCAAAAATACTGTAAATTTATTTTCAGAAATAGAAATGTTAATACTTTGTCAATTAAAAAAAAGAAAGTAAATGAACAGAAGAGAATTCAAAATCAAATCAATATTTGGTGTGACTCCTTGCCTTCAAAACAGCATTAATTCTTCTAGGTTACACTTGCACACAATTTTTAAGGTACTCGGCAAGGTTTCTTCAAGGTTGTTCCAAACATCTTGGAGAACTAATCATATATCTTCTGTGGATATAGGCTGCCTCAAATTCTTCTGTCTCTTCATGTCCAAACAGATTCGATGATGTTGAGATCAGGGTTTGTGGGGCGCAAACCATTTTTTTCTAGGACTTGTTCTTTATGTTGAAGATAATTCTTAATGACATTGGCTATATGTTTGGGGCTGTTGTCCTGCTGCAGAATAAATTTGAGGCCAATCACACGTCTCCCTGATGGTATGGCATGATGGATAAGTATCTGCCCGTATTCCTCAGCATTGATGACAACTTTCATCCTGACCAAATCTACAACTCCCTTTGCAGAAATGCAGCCCCAAATTTGTAACAAACCTCCACCATGCTTCACTGTTGTCTGCAGACACTCATTATTGCACTGTTCTCCAGTTCAAATTTTGACTCATCAGTCAAGAGCACCCTCTGCCATTTTTCTACATCCCAGTTCCCATGTTTTCATGCACAGTTGAGTTGTTTAGCCTGGTTACCAAAAACATATACTTACATCCACACACACCACGTAGACATGTCAAAATATTTAAGTGGTTATCTAGATTGGCTTCTTTGCCTTGAACCTTCCTCCTCCCAGGGAAAATTACAACAGAAATAACAAATAGTATCATATGCTTTGATCGATCAAGGAAATGAATGCCTGTTGACATGGAGGGTGGGATGTTGCAATGTAAATGAGTTCTAAAGAAGGGAAGAAATTTGTTGAGATTATGTGAACTGGATGGTCCAACCTGAATAACCCCCTCTTGATGCATACCACATTTGGGGTACAAATTGGTAAATGTTTACATAGATCAGTGATTCTTACATAAAGATGGTGAGAGAATCCTTGTTCATTAATATACACAACTTTCTATATGTACTATAGTAATATGATCTCTGTTTAGAATAATAAAATCCCTACTGCACTTTTCGATGAGCAAGGTGAGTGGGTGGTACCACTTGTTGAATGTGCCTGTTCTTTTTGTATGTGTGTCGTATGAAAATAGCATCTTGTTTTTGGTTTGTATTGGATTTTCTGATATTAGTTATCAGTTGGGTGGTGCCTAAGATGAATTGAATAAATAATATTTCAGCATAAGTAATTTTATTAAAAATGGTCACATAATCCTGTGATTATTACGGCTATTAACTTTTCTGAACTGTGAATTTTGCATTGTCTTCTATAGATCGTCTATGCATTAGCTTAGCGTTTGATGGGTAGTATGGGACGTGCTTCATTATCAATTGGTGTGTGTGTGTAATATTTCATTTATTTCCGTGACTGTTAACCTATCACACTTTAGTCTCTTTCCCCCCCCCCCCCCCCCCGCTTCATTTTTCCTTTTGTTCAAGTAGGAAAGTTAAGTAGGAATTCACAATTAACTATAGTTTCTCAGTATATGTTTGATTAGTTCCTATCAAATCAGTTTGTATAAGCCAATTTCAAAGCATAGTTTAAATCTTATTTTGAACACTAGTATATTTAGGAGCAATTGGTGTTTATCTCAGATTCCAGTACAACAGAAACAGTAATTAATGTTGCTTTCTTATTAAAATTTGGAAATGGAGAGAGAAGGAGTCATCTATGCATATTATGATCTAAAAATCCAGATTTTGGAAAAGAAGGTTTTCATTCTACATGTGAATATAATCATTTCCCCCAATAAGTTGCTTACATTCAAGGCTGTATGGGGAAGAATAGGCTTCAATTAAAACTTGAGAAAGACTATGCGGGTCTGGATTTTTCGTCTCTTAGATCTCATTTCCCATCCCTAATTCTGGATGGGATTACATTCTCCTAGATAGATTCAGTGTACATTGGGGATCCTTCTGGACTTGTAGCTTCTGTTCAGAGAGCAAGTGGCAGCTATGACCAGGAAGGCTTTTGTAAAAGTCTTGTGTTGTATATCAGTGGTACCCATTGCTTTGGTTATCTCCCAATTGGAGTACGACATGCTCTACATGGAATTGCCCTTGAAGAGCATCTAGAAGCTGCAGTTAGCCCAGAATGCAGTGGCACAAGCAATTATGGGTGTGCCTATAATGATCTTAAGCCTTTATTTCCCAAGCTGCAGTGTCACCCAGTTTCTTCCGGATACTATTCATATGACTTGTTTATTGCCCTTTACAACGTGGAGGTGCTTTATTTAAGGGACCGTCCCTCTTCAGTTATCTGTGTCCCATGAGGTTTGACAAAAGGTCCTGTTGATTGAAAAGTGTCACCTCGAAGGACCTAGGAAGCATGTCTTTTCCATAGAAGTGCTTCTCAGGGACACCATTTCCTTCCAGTGTTAAGTTAACACAACCACATGAAAGCTATGAGGGGTTCAGCGAGGTGGCACAGTGGTTAGGGTGCAGTACTGCAGGCCACTTCAGCTGACTGTTATCTGCAGTTCAGAGGTTCAAATCTCACTGGCTCAAGGTTGACTCAGTCTTCAATCCTTCCGAGGTGGGTGAAATGAGGACCCAGACTGTGGGGGCAATACGCTGACTCTGTAAACCGCTTAGAGAGGGCTGAAAGCCCTATGAAGCGGTATATAAGTCTAACTGCTATTGCTATTCACCCACTGAGTTAAATGTATTTGCTGTTAATTGGTTTATCATTGGTGTCCTTTTTTGCTTTGTTTTATTTATTATAAATTTTATTTTTTGAATTGTTTTAGCTTACACAAATCTCTTATCTGAGATGAGCAACTATATACATCTAGGAAATAAGTTTAGTTGAACTGAAAAATATTAGAGTATGCACAAAACAATTCCGAAATTTTATTGCGACATTTGGAATGTTCTCTTGTAACATTTTGACTGTCCTCTGTTCCAGTTGAACAGTACTATTATTTTATGTCTTCTGTCCTAAGGATTATTTAAAAAAAACAAAAAACTCTTGAAACAAGCCCCTAGCTTTCTTGTTTTTCATTTTAGAGTCACAAAACCTGGATTGGTGTTTCTTTGTTGAATATGTCTTGTCCCCCAGGCAGAAAAAAGTATTTAATCAAGGGGATAATGTTTTTAAAAAATTCTGAACCATGCCGTAGAAGCAACAGTTAAACATACTTGTCTGCAACCTCTGCCTTCACAAACAGCCTCAGAACACACCAGAAATGAAGCAATAAAAATACCTTCATTTCAACATACTCAGGAACAATGTAATGGAGAAATACTTTTCTGGCTTTGGTTGAGGCTTGTTTTTAATATACATACACAGTGTCCAATTTAGCATTTGGTAGTCTGCTGGATAAAGCACAACATTCACAGAGAATATAAAGACAACAATGTTACATTTAACTCAAACTTTCCTGTACAAAATAATAATAGTAACAATAGACCTACCTGTTAGTCCTTCAAATAAGTTTGAAATTTGAATGCATGTTTTCACTGCTCTTGATGATTTCCACTATCTTCTGTCCTCAGATATCACCAGGAATGTGACCTGTTTTTCTTTTTCTTTTGGTCACTGTGCAAAGTGGGATGCTGGAGCAATTGATATAACATTATATCCTACTTTGGGACAACATTTTGGAATTCAGAGAACTTTTGTTCCACACTCAGTAAAACTTGCTGAGCTTGGAACTATTTGCACAGCACTAGTTTATGTCATGTTTATACAAGGCAGTTTAAATGAGCAGGTTTTATATTGACTGATATACTCAGAATGGCAATGGATTGCCTTCTGATGAAAGTTGAGTCATGTCAGAGGTGAACTACAGTATTTTAAAATCATTTTTCTTAAAGTAAATCATGAAAATAAACAGTACAACGTGGGGAGGGGTAGAGGGAATATCTAGAAGATTTCCATTTTCTTCCCTTGTCTTAGTTTTCTGCTTTTTAAACTGATGTTTCACATTTTTATGTATAAGAAGATGATATATTTCTGGCTTTGAAACTTACTGTCATTGAAAATATAGGCGAGTAACCATTTTATAGCTTGAACTTTGTGGAACTTAGTATATAATAAACATATATATTGAACTCATAGACAGCATTAATTTTGTATATATATTTCCTAAAATTTTGCATAGTTTTATAAGAGCAATGTTGCCAATTATAAGCATTGCTTATCTTGAGTAAAGCAACATATTGAAGAAGAGTAATGATTTACTCAGATTTAAAATAAATAATTTCTCTATGATAAATGGATTGATTAAAAAAATCAAACAATACATATCAGATGATGAATGACTCCTGAGTGAAAAAGAATAAGAAAATTATTTCAAGATTAGTTGCCTATATTTTTGTCAAAGTTGTATCAATGTAATAATGACATTACTCCATTATATTTGAACCAAGATTAGATTATGTTGCCAAATAAGACTGGAATAGTTTTCTCTTTGTCATGCCTATTTCTTTCTGGTTATTTTTTATTGACAGGCATAAAAATGAGTCACTATTGAGTAGTATGTTATGTCCAAACATCTTGAATGTATAATAGCTGCAAAATGACTCAGCTTTGTCTGGGGACGTTCTCACCTTATAGTGAATGGCAGTAATTTGCTCAATATGCTGGTTGAAAGTGATTTTAAAGTTAGGATGGCACAATAATTTATCTTTAGAAAATGATGTTTGTATTAGGTTAGGTTTTGCTGATTTATATGTGCATGATAATAAATGGAGGAGGTGCTAGAAGTGATAGTTAATAGTAATAGTTATTTTTTAGACCTTCCCTTCCTTCCGTATTTCTTTATTACTTATTTCTCCTCTCACAGCCAACCCAATAATAGCTAACAGCATCCTAATCACAGTAGATACCAACATGATAACTGCACCCAAGTCTTCTCACATATTCCAAACCATCAATCCTGAAAATAGAAATAACTTAATTTGATCCACTTTCCTTGTCTACTCTCCTCTATATTCCACTTGGCTCTCACCCAGCTCTGTTATAGATAATCCCATTCTCTCATTCCAAAGAGGATTGCTTCCTACTCAGTTTTCAGATTCTTACTTCCAACTGTGAGGTACCATATTTTTCTGAGTATAAGATGCACCTTTTTCCCTCAAAAAAGAGGCTGAAAAATCTAGGTGCGTCTTATACACTAAATACAGCATTTTTTTGCTTCCTGAATCCCCACCCCTTCATCAAAATGGCTGTGCATAGCCTTTAGGAGTCTTGCAGACTGCTCCTGGGGTCTGGGGAGGGCCTTTTTTGCTCATTTTTAGGGGGGGGGCAGGAGCACTCACAAGTTTCCTAAAGGCTATTCATACCCTTAAAAAAAAACAATGGGAGGTTTGTAGAGTGGAAAACTTTTTTTAATTTGCCTCTTCAAAACCTTGGTGCGATGGAGGTGTGCTGACGTCGCGACAATACGACGTGTGATCTTGGAGCTCCAAGATCGCCGTTGATATCCCTGCCGCTGGACAGTCCTTTTGGACCCAAACTGTCCTGTAGAGACAGTGATAGAGAAGGGCACATCCTGCTGATCCCAGGGACATTGCAAAGTCCATGGTAGATCCAGGAGAAGCTCTTTTTTCTGGACACAGAGAAGCAGCGATTAGAGCTGCTGAAAGTTGGGACAGCTCCAGAACAGAAGAAAAGCGGGAGAGAAAGTGTGTCGAATTGGTGAGATAAATTTTATTATCAGAGAACATCCAAAAAGATCAAAAGTAAAATTAAAATTGAAGACAGAAGAGGTTAAGCGGCGAGATTAAGCCTGAGTCAAACAGTGTGTTATCTTTATTTTATTTTTTAATGGATGGAATTTTTACAAATGTTTCTTATTTTTTAAACTGGACTGGGTTTTTTTCTTCTTTTAGCCTTTTTTAATACTTATTGATTAAGATTTTCTTTCTTTTTCTTTTTTCAACGCTCTATTGGATTGTTTTTCTAAGAATCTTTCTCTTTAAGTTTGGAATATAAAGAGGGGAGTAAAAGCAGAGGAAAAAGAAGTAACACTGCCACTTAAGAGGCTTGGGGGCTTGGAAACATTGTTTTTCTTTTTTCTCTTTGAACATTTGATCTATATTTCAAGGTTTCTGAGCTTGTTTATTGAAAATGATAGCGGAAAGAGCACACATTGTTTATACAGGTGCTCCTCTGGGGTACTATCAGTAGCTGGATGAGTGAAAATAAAGCTTTGACTTGAAAGATTGCTGTGAACTTGTTTGGAATTTAATAAAAAAAGCTTTGGATGCTATGGTGGCAGTATTTACTATCTGGAAGAATGACGCAACATGAAAAAGAAAAGGAATTAACATTGCAAATGGTTATGCAAGAAATTCAAAAAATACAAGTAAGAACACAATATTGAAAAGAGAATGGAGAATATAGAACAAAGTACAGAAAAAATAGATGAAAAAACTTAAAAATATTTACCAAACAATGATGAAATTTGAGGACAGAGTTCAGAAAAATTGAAGAAAAAGATAAGAAAATTGTTGATATTGACAGCAGATTGAGTGTGGTTGGAAATGACAGGAGTGGAATATTGAAATGGGAGATTGTCAGATTGGAACTTTACCTCAGATTCCAAAACATAGAAGAAGAAAAGGGGAAAAAATTGGCAGAAGTAATGACAGAAATTTTGGCAGAAACATCTGTGATAACCAAAGGGAAGTTGATGGAAGGAACAGATGGAAGGTTTTGTGTCTTTATAAGTTATGCAATGAAAAACAAGTTGCCAAGAGAAGTCCATATAAGATCTACCAAGAAAGCAATCAGAACACAAATACTACAAATGGCCAAGAGATATAAGATTGCACTACTATTGGAAGAATACAGGATGATGTAATGAAATGTTATAATAAAAACTAATTTAAATGTAATTAAATGTAGAATATTACGCATAAAATGAAGTAATAATAGTTATATTCAAATAAATGATAAACAATGATAATAATGCACATATATATATACTAGATTGATAGTATGAAATTTTATACAAATTGTAAGTGAGGACTATGGAGAGGATGCTCAAAAGTTTTGTAACTAAAGATAAACAATTTTATATAGAATATAATATAAAGATGTAATATTATTGGATGGTTTTAGGATGAAGTAATGAAACACCATAATATTAATTTATTTTAAATTTAGAATATCTCACATAAAAGGATGTAATATTAGTTATAGTCAAATGAATGTTTAACAATGAATAATAATTGTATACATGTATATTAGATTGATGATGTGAGATTCTATATAAATTGCAAGTGAAGACTATTGTGAGGAAGCACAAAAGTTTTGTAACCAATCGACATACTGTATGTAACTGGAGGATGGTTTTTATGTTTTGTGTGTGTTTTATGTTTATTTGTTTTAAAATAAAAAAAATATTTTTAAAAAATCATTGGTGCGTCTTATACTCCGAAACGGGAGTTATTTCTTTTATTTTTTCCCTATCAACGCTTTCATTCCACTTTACTCTTGCCTAAGAGTAATGTAGTGTGTGGCCAGATGTGGGATTGACACAAAACAATATTTTAGGATTAGGGATTCAGATTAAATGCTGTATTTTAATATAGGAGGACTATGTTTCTTGATCTTTCTGAGTGGTCATTTGAAGCCATCATAAGAAAGAAGGCCCATTCTTTATTCTGTAATGTATTTGCCTGGAGCAGTGTATTTCTCATCCTTGGCAACAAAAATGTATGGACTTCAGTTCCCCAGCTAACCTTAACATCTTAAAGTTAAACTTTCAATGTTAAAGTTGGTAAAGTTGAGAAACATTGGTCTAAAACAATATCCTACAATTGAAGGGTCCTCCATATGTCCAGACTTCACATTACAGAACTGACAGCTCTTATTTACTTCTGAGAGTAACGTTTATGCAGCAGGAGGTTGCTCAGGTTGGGGAAGCTTTGTAATGCTTTTCTATACACAAGATTATGTTCTTAAATTATTCAGATCCCACAGCACACATCACATGTCTTCGCTTTTCAGAAAATGATCAAATACTCAGCATAAAAGTGTCGTCTTGGGATTTCCCCCTATTTTATTCATAACATCAGATACATACAAACTTAGTTTCATTTTCATCCATGCAAAGCTAATTATGTCATTTTCTCTGCCAGTGCACTCTCTTATCTACATTGGTCATAAAAAGAGTGCAGGATTGATTTATTGTTACTCAAGCCAATTTTTCTAAATTAACCATATCCTTCTAATCAGAGGTGGTATTCAGCAAGTTCTGACGAATTCCGGAGAACCGGTAGCAGAAATTTTGAGTAGTTTGGAGAACCAGTAAATTACCAACTCTGACTGGCCCTGCCCACATCTATTCTCTGCCTCCCGAGTCGCAGCTGATTGGGAGGAAATGGGGATTTTGCAGTAACTTTCCCCTGGAATGGAGTGGGAATGGAGATTTTACAGTCTCCTTCCCCTGCCACGCCCACCAAGCCACGCCACGCCCACAGACCCGTAGTAAATTATTTTGAATCCCACCACTGCTTCTAATGTGTTATACCTATGTCTACATGTTTATATAACTAGCTTTACATCACCCTTCTGTGTTAGTTAAGGAAGGTATCAATAACACATGGCTGACAATCAGATTGCAATATGTCATTTACTTTGATCTTTCTCTGGATCATGATTCCCCCTCTTCCTCAGATCACTTTCAGTTCATTTATTTCAGTGGGTCTTCAAGTCACTTTGGAGCACTTTATCTCCCCTGTCCCAAGCAATCAGTAATATTCAGGCCTTCTGCAGCCAAACTGAAGGTTCAGTTCTGTTCAGTCACCCCGACTCCACCGGATGCAAGAGGGATTCTTGAGATTGCTTCTTTCCAAGTTTTCTTTTTCTAGAACAAGAAGTGGTAGCAAGAGGTATGGAAAACCTCACTACAGGTAGTCCTCGACTTATGATCACAATTGAGCCCAAAATGTATGCTGCTAAGCGAGACATTTGTTAAGTGAACTTTGCCCCAATTTACAACCTTTCTTGCCACAGCTGTTAAGTGACTCATTGTAGTTATTGAGTTAGTAACATGGTTATTAAGTGAATCTGATTTTGCTTGTCAGAAGGTTTCAAAAGGCGATCCCATGGTCTCAGGCCACTGCAACCGTCATAAATATGAGTCAGTTGTCAAGCATCTGAATCTTGATAACATCACTATGGGGATGCTGCAATAGTCATAAGTGTGGAAAAACAGTCATAAGTCACTTTTTTCAGTGCCGTAGTAACTTTGAACAGTCAGTAAATGAACTGTTGTAAGTTGAGGATTACCTGTATTCCTTTTGCTGCCTTTTTTAATGTTGACTTTTCTAATCTTCGTAGTTAAATATTAATATGAAAAGCAAGTCATTCTTGGATACATAATACACCTTGATATTTTATGAAGTAATCAGATGGCCTCTTTTAAAGCACTAATACATTTTTACACCTTCTTCAACTTTGTTCTCTCCAGATGAAAATGATTAGGAAAGCTCCAATATGGGCAACTGTTTGGCAAATAATGGTCATATTTTGGGGTCTCTTATCTTACACTCATTGCTACATGTTTGTGGTTAGCATGGCAACATGACGACACTTTTAAACCCATTCTCACATATTCATTGAAAAGGTGAAAAAAAACTGCAGTTGTGTTATGTTGACCTTCCTAGTTGTGAATATAGTGAAGGATAAAGGTGAAACAATGGCCTCCTTTTGTTTTCTTAAATAGGCACCCTTAAATCCAGTCTAAGTCAAGGATTGTTTTCTTTCCTTCCACTGCCTGAGCAGCATAAAAAGCAAAGCTCTGCTGATAGCTATCTATTGACTGAGATTATGCAACATTGTAAGAGGAATGGAATGCCATCTCAGCTCTGAAATTGGTAAAGGAAATCAAAGAAATGGGAAGACTCCCCCCCCTCCAAAGGAACTAGTAGGAGGGTAATTAACCTCTATTCACATTTCCCTAAAATGTGGGTCCTAAAAGGTTAAAAAACCTTTTTTGTAATGCTTTCTAAAATTGTAAGCATCTAACAATTTTTATATTTTGCTTATAGGCTCATAAATCAGTGAACTTCGTTTCAACTCTCCTTCAAATCACTATGTCAGAACAACTGGATTTACCAGTGAGACAGGCAGGCAAGTAACAGTTCATCACTTTTTATAGTATAAATATTTAGCACTATTAATAAGTGACTATGAGTAGTAAAATGAAATAATGGAAAGTAGATTTTAATGTGGAGTAATACTATATAAACAGGAACAGGATGGTCTCTGAAATCTGGGTCGAATAATCTTTGTGCTTAAAAGCATCCTTCAGAATTTATGATTACATGACAGCATATATATATATATATATTCTGTGTGTGTGTGTGTGTGTGTGTGTGTGATCTCATCCTTCTTTGCAATTTCTCCAATCAAAAGTCATTTTGGTAATTAAGCTTCCTTCAGCTTAATTCTAGTTCCCTAATGTTGAAATTAGCTGTACTGATAGATACCATACATACCGGGTTGAATATTCCAGTCATAAAGCTTAAGAAATTTTTGGACAAGTTTGAAAGTTAAATAAATAATGTGTGCCCTTAAGTTCTGTGACAAATATTCTCATATCCATTTTTCTTTGCAAAAATTCATAGTATCATGCATAGGCATTTTATAGTCTGATAGTCTGTGAGATGAGAGTAATGATTGATACTTAGTTTGATGTCTAGGGATTTAATCTACCACAACACACAGGCTGTCGTAGCATAAGTGATTGCAATAGATAAGGTCCCTATTCCGCAATATGCAAATAGCTCACATTTCTTCCATATTTTTTTTTTAAATAAAGAAGCAGCAAATTTTAGGACAAAATTATACAGGATGGAGTACTTTATAAAATTCTGTGTTCTGCTTGTTTGATGGTTGTGACCTAATAGTTATGTCTACTAGATTATTACAGATGAATTATAATACAATTTTAGGGCATCTTAATACTGTTATTTGACAGGTGTTATATACTTGAAGAATATGATAACCCAGTATTGGCCTGACCGGGGAATTACTCCAGGGGATAACCCGCCTTACTCAATACCAGAAGAAGATAGACATTGTATTCGAGAGAATATTGTAGAAGCTATTATTCATTCTCCTGAACTGATCAGGTATATTTAAAGTTGTGGTCACAAAGTATTTTTGTTCCAAATTCATACTTAATTGGAGTATTTTCAGTTGTAATAGAAAGCATAATGCTGATACTATGCTCTTAAATTTATATTGGGATAGGGATATTACTATCCCATTTTGGACATTACACAGTGTAATTGACAGAAGAGAATGCCTATTGTATTCTACTATATTAAAACGCTGACATTTAAGCAAACTCCTTGGTGTTCTCAAATCCTCACATTTTATTTACATCTATTTCAAACATTAATCTATTAATGTATAGAAACTCAAAATAGCAATATTACTTGTGAAATATCTCATATGTTCCAGAGTACAGCTTACTACTTGCATTCATCATATTATCAAGCATGATTATCCCACTCGTTGGACTGCTGTTGTTGAGAAAATTGGATTTTATCTCCAGTCGGATAATAGTGCCTGTTGGCTTGGAATACTCCTTTGTCTTTATCAACTTGTGAAGAACTATGAGTAAGTTATCATGTGTTATGTATACATACATACATACATACATACATACATATATATGTATATATATACACATACATACACATACATACATACACATATGGCGTGCTTTATTTGTAATTCACATTACTGGTTTTTATACATTAGAGTTGTATAACCTTCTAGTCTAAATAAAACATGAAATTGAATTTATGATTGGATTTGACAGATTGTCTGTTTACCTTTTGAGATACAGGAGAAATGACTTTTTCATAAGGAATGTCTTCTACAATTGTAGACTTAAACATGCGATACAGATAGTCTTTGCTTAGTGATTATTTGTTCAGCAACTGAAGTTATGAGGATGCTGAATAAATGAAAACATTAAAGTGTGAAATTGTATATGCTCAAACTTTTTCTCATCCATTAAGATACCCCTAAATTGACAGAAGGAAAATTGTGTGTGGGATTAATTTAAGCTACTCATTTCATTCCTTAAATTGACACCCAATAACAATGAAAAAATTGACCCAAACTAATGTCTGCACCTACAGTGGAGGTTACAAAAGATGCCTTGGATAAACTTCATTTATGGGATTGCAGTGCACATAGTTTTCTTATTATTATTATTTTCTGTCATGCATTTAAAAAGAAAGACATATAGCAACATCTTTATTTAGGATAACAATGTATATCCAGATAAATTAACAAGGTAGAGGTTTATGTTTCCTATGCAGTACTTTCTTTGGAGATAGGATAAAATTTCTTCATTTATAATCAGTGGTGGATCTAATAGATTTTTTTTCTAAAATCAGCTCTTAACTATTTTTCAAAGATATAAAAAACCAGAAGAGAGGACTCCATTGATAGCAGCAATGCAACACTTCTTGCCTGTTCTGAAAGATCGTTTCATCCAGCTCCTTTCTGATCCATCTGATCAGTCTGTCCTTATCCAAAAACAGATCTTCAAAATATTTTATGCCCTTGTTCAGGTTGGTCCTTTTACAGTTAAGTTGTTTTAATCTTTACATACTGATTGGAACAATTATATATTGATACTTAGCCAAGAAAGTGGATAATTTAAGAAATTAAATATCAAGTGGATTTTTTCAGGTTGTTTATATATTTGCTTAATTTATAATCATAAATTGCTTTGCTCATAATTTTTCTCAACAGTACACATTACCCCTGGAGTTGATCAATCAGCAAAACCTAGCAGAATGGATAGAAATTTTGAAGACAGTTGTCGACCGAGATGTACCAGCTGTAAGTATTTACTTTATACAGACTATGTGATTTATGTGTATCACATTGTATGTGGGTTGGTTGTATGACCGAGTGTACAAATAAATGATATACACAGCTGTATTATTTTTATCTATAGACGATGTAAATTTTGGAGAATGGTATTCTAGTTACATTTATAGATTTCTCTTGCTTTTTTATAAGCATGTCTCTTAGACTTTTGAAAATTCAAAAATAAACATTGTAGGCCCCTTTGTTATTTCTCTTTGTATATTGCCATTCTAAATCTTTTGTTGACTAAGAGAGTAAACATATTTATAGTAAGGGACGAGCATCCTATGGCCCCAATCTCCCTTTTCTCAACTTCAAGGTTTCCTCCAAAAGTTAAAAACTGACAGGATTTTTTTCCACATTTTTGTGGTGGGAAACTTAAAAATTGTAATCTTAATATGATCCTAATTTTTTTTTTGAAATGCCCCAAGCTACATCTATGGAGCATATACAAATAAAATAAACTCTTATCCTGTAGAGATGCAAGACAAGATCTGCTGATTTTGTGACATTTCTCTGTTGATTGTAGCTGTCATCCATCGGTCATAATTTTAAAGGTGTTTCCTACCCATCAAAAGATGGCTCTCCCCAGTTTAATTAGACTTTAAAATAAAAACCCAGAAGCATATTACATTATAAATTAATACTATAAATTTTAATTTGGCTTCAAAAGGAAACCCTCCAGGTGGATGAAGATGATAGGCCTGAATTGCCGTGGTGGAAATGTAAGAAGTGGGCACTCCACATCTTAGCCAGACTTTTTGAAAGGTAACATTTCTCCCCCTCAAGATTCATTTTTAAGTGTTCTAGATGTTATCTTTTTGTTACCTGTACATAATATATTACAGTGTTCTTGTTTTTTTTACTAATATTGCAATAGGTATGGAAGCCCTGGTAATGTTTCCAAGGAATACAATGAATTTGCTGAAGTTTTTTTAAAGGCATTTGCTGTTGGTATACAGCAGGTAGGATTTTTTTCTTTATAATTTGGGTTTGATTGAGAATTAAGTGATCCTTACTATAATTTTTTTTGGTTAAAAATTAAAAATCATTTAAACTTAAGTAGAAAATGTTTTAAATAAAATTGGTAGTCTCTGTTTCTTTTTGCCAAATAGAATTTATTACTTCCCAGAGAACACAATTTCTTCAAACAAAGGGATTCTGCCTTAGTTGATAAAAGAAGCATTTTAATGTTGATCTATATGAGTCAGTTTCAAGCTCCCTGAGGCCAAATTCCTGGCATTCCAAGCAATTAGACTTTGTATACACTTTGCCATCTTTCCTTCTCTGTATGTATCACCTTGCAGTACATAAAGCATTGCTTCATACTAAAGACAGTTCATTTATATATAACATAATTTCACTCTCTCATTTTGGGATAAGCTGTTGCACAGAAAAGAGTAAGAAATAGTAATCCAAAGAATGAAATGAGAAAATATAGTTGAAATATTTGGACTAGAAGAAATTCAAAGTCCCTTCCAGCTCTATTCTGATTGAAATGTATTCACACCAATAACCACTCATTATACTTTTCTTCATACCTTTATATATCTCTATAAATCATCCTAGTTTCCACCACATCCATACAGCTTTTCATGCATTGCCCAAGTTTTTCAAACTTGTCTTCTTTTCAGGATCACATCTCCATCCAGTCATAGCCTTTTTTATTTTTTCCTCCCCCTTAATTTATTTACTTTGTATTTGGTCACATTCATTCAACCCTCAATTATTGTGGACCCTGCTGCTTCTTTTTAATCACATACATTTCTTAAGTCACCAAATCTTATTTCACTTACTGTTATGTTTCTTCTGGCATGTTTAATATCCACTTTTCTAGCATATAAGCGGCAGTGGTGGGTTGCAGGCGGTATGCCCCAGTACGGGCGTACCAGAGCCTGCCCAGAGCACCGGGTACTGTTCCGGTACGGTGCTCTGGAGAGCCCACCCATGCTCCTTACCTGTCATTAAACCCTTCAGTGCTTCTGCGCTTGCACATGGCGCATACAGCGCCTGCGCGATGCTCCGCCCAGCAGCTGTAGTGTTGCGGAGGCATTGCTGGATAGTAAGACGCATGTGCACGCATGGCGCACATGTTCATGTGGAGGTACCTGTTGCAACAGATCCGAAACCTCCACTCATAAGCGGGCAAGAAAATGCTGTTGTATGTAGCTAGCTTCTTTTTCCTTTCTGCCACTTTCAGCAAACAGTCACAGTTTGCCACTGATCACATGCTACACACTCATTCTATCTTAGCTGTGTGGAAAGCTGCTATCTAACACATTTTGGAAAATAGCTTAAATCTTTAAAAACAACGAATCAATCCATTTTCTTAGGTTTTGCTGAAAGTGTTATATCAATATAAAGAAAAGCAGTATATGGCTCCGAGAGTTCTACAGCAGACTTTGAACTATATCAATCAAGGGGTATCACATGCAGTTACTTGGAAAAATCTGAAACCTCATATTCAAGTAAGTTGTTTTTCCTGTTTTTTGGAATGCAGCCTGCATAGCTAAATAATAAGTTATGACATTTTTCCTCTGAAGCTCTGCTGTAGCATAATTTGACTGAGTTTTAACTTGTGTTGATGAGTTTTACATTTGATTTGACCATTGATATTTCTAAATTTATTTGATATTGGAAGCCTCTCTCCATTTAAAAAAAAAAATTCGAGCAGCTTATAAAAACAAATAATTTTTATTTGCAGGGAATTATCCAAGATGTTATCTTCCCATTGATGTGCTATACAGATGCGGATGAAGAGTTGTGGCAGGAAGACCCTTACGAATATATACGTATGAAATTTGGTAAGTGATTCAGAACTGATTAAATTTTCAGAGAGTTTTCCAGTTCAGCAGTAATAGGTTCACAAATCACAATGTGTCTTAGTTGGCTTGTTTGGTTTCTAGCTTAATGTGATAAATACATTCTGTCATTATTTCAAACATTGTGGTTTTTAAAACATGGTTTATATTATATTGTGATATAATTAGTAAGCATTTTATCCCAGTTTTGCCAGTCAAGACTTTGCCTAATATATGAAACAGATCAAGTTCACAGTAGAATGCAAATGTCAGATATGTTAGAGAAATAGTTCAAAATCTATTTTCACGATTTAGATTTACTACTAGTAGTTATAACATATCCCCCCCCCCTTTTACCATGGGGTTTCCCTGGCTCCCGGGTGTTCTCTGTTCCCGATGGGGGGATGTTGCTGGCCGCTGTTGCCTGTGGCTGGCCCTACAACTTTCGCCATTATTTATCGCCTACGGCCTGCTTGCTTCTCAGACTTTCTTGGCTTCCCCTTGGACTACTGCTGGGACATTATCATATGCCCTTATTATTTTTCTGGACTTCAGACACTTGTATGGGAGGCTTGGATACCACCCTCTTTGGCCTCTTTGGACTAAACACCCCGCGATAGTGCGCAGAGTTTATATATATTTTATACTATAATTTTTATATATTGGTAAATTGTTGATTTTTTTTTTATAATTTTAAATGTACGGGGAGTGTGTGGTATGAGTGATTTATTGAATGTTCCCACTTTTATCATTATATTGTTGTTTTCTGTTTTTAACTTGTTTATGGGGATTGACTGATTGTATGTATGGGTATGTTTGGTGGGCCGGGAGCCTAGCTGGGTGCCTCCTGCACTGAGTGCTTAGCAGAAGTGTCAGGGGGCCCCAGGTCCGGTTCCGGCCTTCGATGTCTGTGTCGAAGGGCCTGCCGATGAATTCGGCGGCAGGTGGAGAGGGTGGAGGGACCACAGATGCGGGAGTGGGCCGGAATATTGGGGTCATACTGGGGAGGGGCAGATATGGCGGGAACTTCAGGGCGAGCCATTACCGGGGAAGGAGGGCTCCCTATGTTAGAGGGATCCCTCTTTCCGGCCCTGTGTGTTCCACTCCAAGGCCAGATGGCGTGAGTAGTCAGGACCCTGGTCTCAGATTGCTGTTGCTAAATGCCAGGTCTGTGGTTCACAAGGCTCCCCTCGTCCAGGACCTAATTATAGACAAGGGAGCAGACCTGGCATGTATTACTGAAACCTGGCTGGGCCCGGAGGGAGGAGTCCCCCTCACTGAAATGTGCCCAGAGGGTTTTCAGGTGCTTCATCAACTGCGACCCCAGGGAAGGGGCGGGGGAATGGCCATTATTATCCGGCAGTCCTTAGCTCCTCGTAGGATCCCTGCTCCAGAGCTTGTCGGGTGTGAGTCCTTGCTGGTGAAGATGGACCTTGTGGGTCAAGTGGGCTTATTGTTAACGTACCTGCCTCCCAACAGCGTGACAACAGCCCTCCCCTTGCTCCTCGAGTCAGTAGCTGAGCTGGCAGTTGAGTTCCCCAGACTTATGATACTGGGGGACTTCAATCTGCCTTTGCTCGGCGAACACTCTGATGGACCACAGGAGTTCATGGCTTCCATGACAGCCATGGGCTTGACCCAAGTAATTCAGGGTCCGACTCACTCGGCGGGTCACACACTCGACCTCGTATTTCTCTCGGAGCAGTGGAGTTGTGATCTTGGTCTGAGGGGTAGTGAGACCTTGCCCCTGTCATGGTCGGACCATTTCCTACTGAGGCTCGACTTTCGGAGACCAATCCCCCGCTGTAGGGAGGAGGAATCGATTAGGTGGTTCCACCCCAGGCGTCTTATGGATCCCCAGGGTTTCCAGACGGCGCTTGGAGTTATGCCTGATACTCTCGCCCGCAGCTCGGTGGAGACCTTAGTCACTACTTGGAACTTGGTGGCGGCTGAGGCTCTCCACCGGATTGCGCCTTTACGGCCGATCCACGGGCAGTGGATCCAGGAGGGCTCCTTGGTTTACCAAGGACCTCCGGGAGATGAAGCACCAAAAGAGACGCCTAGAGCGCCGCTGGAGGTCCAGTAAATCCGAGTCAGACCGAGCATTATTAAAAGCTTGCATCGGAGCATATCTATCGGCAATACGGACAACCAAGAACAACTATATTGCCGCTCTGATAGCGTCCGCTGAGTCTCGCCCTGCCGCCCTGTTTAGGGTGACCACTCCCTCCTAAATAAGAGGGTTGCGGATAACCCTTTACAGGGTAGAGCAGAGGAATATGTCCAGTTCGTCGCGGACAAAGTTGCTCGGCTTCGGATGGACCTGGACTCCAATTGCGTAGAGCCAGCCGGGGTACCGGGGGAAGGTTTTGAACGTCATCTCTGGACTGACTTTCAACCTGTTGCAACCTGCGTTCAACCCTGATGAAGTGGACAAGACCATGGGAGCGGTGAGTGCTGCCACATGTATACTGGACCCGTGCCCCTCCTGGCTGGTCGCGAACAGCAGGGAGGTGACACGGAGCTGGATCCAGGCGATGGTGAATGCCTCTCTTTGGGAGGGCTTCTTCCCACCAGCATTGAAGATTGCGGTGGTGAGACCCCTCCTGAAGAAGACATCGCTGGATCCAGCCATTTTGAACAACTATCGTCCAGTCTCCAAACTCCCCTTTATTGGGAAGGTTGTCGAGAAAGTGGTGGCCTCTCAACTCCGACTGTCCTTGGATGAAGCCGATTATCTGGACTCCTTTCAGTCTGGATTTGGGCCTGGCTACAGCACGGAAACCGCTTTGGTCGCGCTGACCGATGGTCTCTGGAGAGCCAGGGATGGAGGTCACCCCTCCATCCTAGTGCTCCTTGACCTCTCAGCGGCCTTCGATACCATCGACCATGGTATCCTTCTGCGACGGTTGCGAGAGGTGGGGGTGGGAGGCACCGTTTTTCGGTGGTTCTCCTCCTACCTCTCGGGCAGGTCGCAGTCGATGTTGGTCGGGGGGCAGAGGTCGACCCCTAGGCCCCTGAAATATGGGGTTCCTCAGGGTTCGTTCCTGTCCCCCCTCCTGTTTAACATCTACATGAAGCCACTGGGTGAGATCATTCGACGGCACGGGATAAAATACCATCAATACATGGACGATGCTCAGTTGTATCTGTCTGCCCCGTGCCAACTCAGTGAAGCGGTCGACGTGATGTGCCAGTGCCTGGAGGCTGTCAGGGTCTGGATGGGGGTTAACAAGCTTGTGCTCAAGCCAGACAAGACCGAGTGGCTGTTGTGTTTCCCTCCCAAAAATTTGGTTAGTATTCCATCACTCAGGCTGGGGGGTGAAATTCTACGCCCCTCAGACAGGGCTCGCAACTTGGGAGTCCTCTTGGACCCACAGCTGACTTTAGAACACCATTTGTTGGCTGTGACCAGGGGGGCATTTGCCCAGGTTCGCCTGGTGCACCAGTTGCATCCCTACCTGAACCGGGAGGCACTCTCAACAGTCACTCACGCCCTCGTCACCTCATGACTGGACTACTGCAATGCGCTCTACATGGGGCAGCCCTTGAAGAGCATTCGGAGACTTCAACTTGTCCAGAATGCAGCTGCGGGAGCGATTGTGGGTGTACCTCAATACACCCACGTTATACCTATCCTCCGCAAGCTGCACTGGCTTCCAATCGGTCTCCGGATACGCTTCAAGGTGCTAGTTATTACTTATAAAGCCCTTCATGGTATTGGACCTGGGGACTTGAGAGACCGCCTGCTGCCAATTACCTCCCAAAGACCCATTAGATCGCACAGGGCCGGCCTCCTCCGGGTTCCATCCACCAGCCAATGCCATCTGGCTACGACCCGGGGGAGGGCCTTCTCTGTTGCAGCTCCGGCCCTTTGGAACGAACTCCCCGCTGAGATTCGGACCCTCACCTCTCTCCTGGCTTTCCGAAAAGCCGTTAAGACCTGGCTGTGCCGGCAGGCCTGGGGTTGATGAGCTCCCTTCCCCTCTCGACAGGTGTGGTTGTTGGTTATTTTAAATGTCTATTTGTCTATTTTGTATTTGCATGTCCTGTTGGAGTTGTTCGCCGCTCTGAGTCCCTTTTAGGGAATAGGGCGGCATATAAATAAAATAAAACTTCAAACTTCATCTTATATGAGGCATGCAAGATACAATGAGACAAATACTTTGTGAACTTTTCTTCCATTAAGTAAGATTCTTCTGCATTTGCAAGTTTCAGTTGGTAACAGTTCACACTGTCCAGAGCCAACAGTAACTCTTCCATGGCTCTTTGACACGTTTCTTGTATTTAATTCTTATGGTTTTAAAACAGAAAGCTAGTTTGTGCCAGTCTGTGTAGCTTTCCTGCTTTACACTTTACAAGCAACTGCTCTCCAGGATCTCTCCCACATTCTGACCCTTTTAGATGAAGATGTCAAGCAACACACCTGGGATCTTTTACATAAAAAGTATAAATGCCGCCTCTGTCTAATATTCATCTTTTTACAGTCAATCCCTCAATTTAAACTTTTCAAAGTACAACATCAGCAACCCAGTTATATGTAGGAGAATCCTATTGTATCAGTGGAGTTACTGCATGGAATTTTGCATAGAACAAAAGTGTTAGGTTTATAAAATGCTGCAGGATCAGTTCTGCATTTTCTTTTTTCCTTATGTTTATTCTGTGCATTTAACTGACTTATGGAATTTTCTAAAATGAGAACAAAATAATTTATGTTCCTTTCTCAGCATAATCCAAGAAGAGGGTTTTTGGTTTAAAAAAACCTTTTTCACAAATCTCTGAAATTTCATTCAGCATGGAATAATAAATATGTCCTAGGTGAACCTTAATAAATACATTTTAGATGGTGTTGTTGAAATAATAATAATATGCAATATGTTGACTATTACACTATCTAAAATTTTAGAAATATTACTCATTTTATAGCATTGAGACATTTATATTCATAATTCTCCAAATAATTAAACTCCAAAGTTTAAAAATATTTAAAATGCTTTATAGAAGTTCAGAATGGAAATTTCTAGTGATTCTTGATTACAAAAACCCTTTATGTCTGATTTTGCTTTTTTTGCATTGATTTCTGAATATTTTAAAAGGCAAATAATGTAAATTGTTTCTTTTAATAGATGTGTTTGAAGACTTCATTTCCCCCACAACTGCTGCACAAACATTGTTGTTTACAGCATGTGGTAAAAGGAAAGAGGTATGTTCCATAAAGACTACCTTAAATCCAAAAAGAAGTTCTTTTTAAATCTCATATGTAGACTGTTGCATTAGTTTGTTGTCAAAATATGGCACACAAGTGAAAGAATTCAGATTTGCTGACTGCCTCTCACCACTTCCCTAACATTGAAGTCCCAGCTGATTCATGTAAGATGCAGTGATTGTACCATTGGCATTGTTGTTACTGTGTCAGGTTCTGACTCAAAGCATGACAGCCCCCCAAATTAGGAGAGACATGTCGTGAATCTTCCAACTGGGTTTTTTATTATTCCACATCTATGGAAAAAATCTTGCCATCAAGCCCGATTAATTTTGAGAACTATTAAGGAGGAGCTGTCTTTACCCTCTGTCTCACGCAAACTATCTGAACTGAGTTGCCTTTTAGTCCTCTTGCCTCCTGAGAATCCATTCCATTCCATCAGGGAGATGATGGGGCTAGATCTGTGTTCAGTATTTTTATAGCTTTGAAAAAAATCAGAATGCGTCTTAAGGATTTTAGATTTAAATTTTAGATTTTTCTTGTTAATAATTAGCTCCTGCAGTCAATAGAATTTCACTTTAACTGAATTCTCTAAATGCAGTTTTAAACCTGGTATCTTTATTACATTTAAGCAATTTTCATGCACAATATTTAGAAAAATTAAACATAGGCAGATAATATCTTCGGCAATAGGAGTTGCTCAACTCAGAATATTGGTTGAACCTTTTGATTGATTGATATAATTATTTAATGAAATGTACCTGGGCATTTATTTGACTCTCATATTAGGTCCTGCAAAAAACAATGGGCTTTTGCTACCAAATCCTCACAGAGCCAAATGCAGATCCTCGTAAAAAAGATGGAGCATTGCATATGATTGGTTCTTTGGCTGAAATACTTCTGAAAGTAAGTAGAATTTTGTTGATTCTTTAAATGTCTTAAGATTTTTCTGCCTTATTTTCACTACAGGTAGTATGACTGGTTGTTTAATGACTATTTCAATCATGATGGCCTTAGAATGTTTTTCTATGGGCCCTTTTTTTACAGTTGGCAATGGCTACAGTAACTTAAGGCTGCTCAACCTGCATACACATATTAAGATTATGTGTGGGAATATATCCAACACATAATCTAAAGATGTTTGTCTTCCTGAAACTGGTAGCGGAACGCTTGTACTTAATAAAGCAGCTACACTTTCCAAACATACCACATGATCAATTGGGGCATATTTTCTAATTTAAAGGAATTAATCGCAGGGTGGATTTTATTTAAATCAAGTTGATGTAAATCATGATTTAAGTCACTAGTAAAATGGATTGATTTAACTCGATTTAAATCATAATTTTTAAAGAGCAACTGTCATCTATGTCCTGTTATTAATATATCTTAAATAGAAAACTATCTTAGCATTTT
Organism: Thamnophis sirtalis; assembly: GCF_051295495.1. Taxonomy (NCBI): domain Eukaryota; kingdom Metazoa; phylum Chordata; class Lepidosauria; order Squamata; family Natricidae; genus Thamnophis; species Thamnophis sirtalis. The sequence continues at coordinate 83,649,411 of NW_028261381.1, forward strand.
ATTAAAATACATTAGATAAAAATAAAAAAATCTGATTTAAATAAAAAATCCGATTTAAATTTAAGCAATCTGATTTTTTATATAAATATTTTTTTTAAATCATCAATTTTTATCCACCCTGATTAATTGTAAGAAACTTACCTTGTAAAATAGACATAAATTAATGGTCCTAGCATGCTAAATGCATGATATCTGTGTTGAATTTGTACCTTTTGTGATTTATCACTATTCTATATCTAACAGAATAGATTATCTAGAATTTTACCTCTTAAATTGTGTCAATTAATTTTGACTTTCAGTAACAGATTTCTGCTTAAAACTGGTTAGATTTAGATAACTCCGTAATACATGAATCATTTACAACAGGTCTGTCAAACTTGCAGCTAGCAGGCTAGATGTGTCACACTCTGGCCATGCCCAGTTTAGTGAAGGGAAAAGCAACATGTCATGTGACAACGCCGTGATGACACGAGTTTGACACTCCTGATTTACACTATCTTTGCTTTATTTCAATAATTTAGGTAAAAGTTTCTTATCTGTGATGTACTGTTTTGGCCAGAGTCAGTATTAGTACTGTATTATGTATTAGTTTAGCAACTATTTAACCCAGTTACTAAAGTTAATAGGATGGAAAAAAATCAAAATACCTTTTTGAGAAGTGAGTTATATATGTTAAAAAAAAGAGACTGATCTACTTTTTGGAAAAATGTTTCAACAGAAAAAGATATACAAAGATCAGATGGAGTACATGCTGCAGAATCATGTGTTTCCTCTGTTCAGTAGTGAGCTAGGCTACATGAGAGCAAGGGTAAGTACAAAGCTGGATCCAGACTTCTGGAAGTTTCTGGAATGTAAAGGAACACAAAGTTCCCTTAGTCTTATAAAAGTTGTAATGTGTCGTGATGGGAAATAAGATGATTCTGATAAGCAGTTTGACAGTATATTTATTACATGTGTTTGTATCCTACTTCGTTCAGGGATTCTATATATTATACCATACCATAAAATACAATATTTAATATTTTGCAACTATAGTATATCTACCCCTTCCCCAAAAACATTTGCCTTCAATGCTCTGTCAGTTTTGAAAGTCCTCTGAAAAAAACATTTCTTTCACAGGTTTCCAGAATGTAAATGTATTTGTGGGGTGTGTATATATACGGCGAAATCTATTGAATGTTAAATAAGAAATCTATGGCATGTCTTTCTGGCCAACACATATGTGGGCAAATTTTATTTGGAGCACATAGTCCTGCAAGTAGAAAGTAGAAAGCTTACTCGGTGTTGATATTACAGATCATTTTCAGGTTATGACTCTAATTGAGACTGGAATTTCCATCTCTTAGCAAAGTGGCATCAAGCAAAACATCACATGGTTGCACTGCTCAGCAATGGCAGTTCTGGCAGTTCCGGTTGAACTCATTAAATGAGAACCTCTTGAAACCACAATTTGTGGCCTCCTGTCAGCTTTGCAATTGGCTTTATTTGTCAGGAGCTGCAGGGAAAGTTGAAAATAGCAATCATGTTTTCTGTCTCTCCAAAGCTCCCACCCCAATACATGCCATTCCCAACTTGGTCCTTCTGAACCCCAAGCCTTGGTTCTTGCAGGGGATTTCAGGTGATCATTAAGTCAGAAGATGCAGATTCTTTTCTGTCCTGCACAACAACTTCCCTTGTTCCTTCCCAATCTGCTTTTTTGACCACCCTGCAGAGCATGGCTGACACTAAGAGGCTGCTATATTCTGCTGTCACCACCTGGGAGTAATTGAAGTGGAGGCAGTAGGCGTAGGGTAGGAGAATTTGACCCACAAATATTTTGACAGTTGTAAATGCAGTCCAGTTACCAAGCACCCAAATTTTGTTTAAATTGGTAAACTTCCATGACTGGAATGGATTTGAGCAGGGGTGAAATTCAGCAGGTTCTGGAGAACGGTAGCAGACATTTTGAGTAGTTCGGAGAACTAGAAAATACCACCTGTGGCTGGTCCCAGAGTGGGGTGGAAATGGAGATTTTGCAATATCTTTCCCCAGGAGTCGGGTGGGAATAGAGATTTTGCAGTATCCTTCCCCTGCCACGTCCACCAAGCCACGTCCACAAAATGAATTTCACCACTGGATTTGCGCCTTCATTTCCCTGACCTAAACCTTAAATATTATATCATGCTGGCTGACTATTGTGGAACTCAAAATGGTTATAAGTCCATTTTTTCCAGCACCATTGTTATTTCATACAATTACTGAATGAATAGTCATAACCAGAGGATTACCTGTAGACAGCATTTAGTGATAGCTATAACTTCCAAATTGCCATCATAGGCAAACCAGTGTGGGGTTGCATTGCAATAATCTAAGGGCAAGGTTATAACTTCCAAATTGATATCAAAGGCAGTCCAGTGTGGGCTTCGTTGCAATAATCTAAGTGCAAGGTTACAAGGACATGACTTTAATGTTTCTAAAGCCTCTTGGTCCAGAACTACAGTCAGAATTTTGAGTTCCGTAAAATCCCATCATCAGCCAGCATGATGTAATATTTAAGGTATAGGCCCAGGGTAATGAAGACTCAAATCCATTCCAGTCGTGGAAGTTTACCATCTAACTTTAGACAGCCAGTGACACTAAATTCAGTCTCATGACTGGAGATAAATGGAGATACTGCTTTCGGCTTTTGAGAAAAAAAAGGTGAGATATACTTTATATTTAAACCAACAAACACATTTATTAATAGTAGACTCATTCTTCAGTTGAAAGGGCTGTTTTCAAGGAAAATAGATAAATGTAACTGTGGCTTGTCTGTTCTGCCTCTAGATGATATTGGTTTCCTGTTAAAATCATTTCATTAGTTTTAATAACATTTTTCTATAACAAGATTCTGTAATCTGTATTTACCGTATTTTTTGGAGTATAAGATGCAACAGGATTTTGAAGAGGTAAATTTAAAAAAAAGTTTTTGCACTCTGCAGGCCTCCCAAACCCTCTGCACGCCTCATTTTTTGTGAAAGTGCTGCTTGGGGGGGGGAGGGGGAGAGAGAAACGGGACCAAAACGAGCAAAAAAAAATGGCCCATTTTTTGCTTGTTTTTGCCCTCCCCAGCCTCCAGGAGCACTTTGCAGGCCTCCCAAACCCTTTGCACGTCCATTTTTGTGAAGGGAACGGGGTTTCGGGAGGCCAAAAATGCTGTATTCAGTGTATAAGACATACCCAGATTTTCATCTTTTTTGGGGGGGGAGGTGCGTTTTATACTCTGAAAAATACAGTATATAGCAAATATTACAGAATATTTCAATATTATCTAATTTTGTCTCCCGTAACAATTGTAGAATAATATTTTGAGCATCCAGAAAAATAGTTTTCTATAAGGATTGTGGAATAAGACTTTTAGTATCAAGCAAGTTAGTATATAAGTTACATGCTAAATCTTTTTGCTACTATAAAACCAGACTAATAATGGAATGTTATAAAAAGTGAAACAGCTCTTAATGCACAATACTACCAAAAATATATATAGTTGAATTTTTTTAGGGACTTACAAAGTTGATTGTGTAACCCTATCTCTGCTAAAAATTGTGAGTTAAAGTAGCTGTAATTAGCAGTATGGTACACTTGTATTCTGTATTACATCTAATGTACAATCTGCAACCTTAGAACAAGTAGCAGTTGTTATATTGATCTTGGCTGTCTAAAGACAAGTTTGTCATTAACTAATTACAAATTCTCAAAAATCACTGTGGGAAGGGAAATGAAAAAAGTGCTTGAAATTTTGCAGTTTTGACAGTTAATCCATGGAATAATTATATGTATATAGAGTAATATGCAATTTGAACATAGTTGTGTTTTTCTGCTTACCAACTTTACCAGGCTTGCTGGGTTCTCCATTATTTTTGTGAAGTTAAATTTAAGAGTGACCAAAACCTTCAGACAGCACTGGAGTTAACAAGAAGATGCCTGATTGATGATAGAGAAATGCCTGTTAAAGTGGAAGCTGCCATTGCACTGCAAGTTTTGATTAGTAATCAAGAGAGAGGTACATTTTCATCTTTGTCAAAGGAGCTGAGAATCAGGAAATAAATTAAAAGCAAATGTGAAATAATTTGTCAGCACAAAATGTCATTGCATGTTTAAACAAGAAAAGAAAAATAGCCAGACTTGTGATAAGTCCGTATAGAAGATATCAATGGTAATCAGCTATATTTATTTCTCTGTTGATTGTTTTATTATATAAATGCAAGTTACCACTTTACTTTAAATTATTTTAAAAGAAAATTATACCCTGTCTAGCTGCAGTTGTTAGAAGAAACCAAATTCATATCTAGGTTATTTTCTCTCAGTATGGACACCAAGAGTTTATGCACCGAAGACAAATTCTTTGTGTGTCCAGTGACACTTGGCAAATAAAGTATTCTAATTATTTTCTATTCCATTCCATTCCCCATTTTCTATTCGTCTCATTTTTTTAGAAAAAGACTGTCTTTACCTCTATAAAATTCTTTTCTTATTTGGATTTTTTCCACAAATATATCATGTAATTTGCAAAATATAAAACCATATTATAGATATTATCTTTGAAGAGTTAGTCTTGTGAACACATGCAAATGCAACAAAGCCTGGGATAGAATTCTCAGTGTTTTCTTGATTACCTAATTAGTTAGGATTTTTTTTCCTGCTATCATTTTTCAGAGAAGGGGGGGTGAGTGGGAATGATGAGTCATTGGAAAAAAGTAGGCATGTAATTTATTCTAGGGGTTTTAAAGTGTACTTGTACTTGACGCCTCTTCACCCATCGTGGGTATAGGCGACTTCCATGGAAATTTGACGCCACTGTTTTCGGTCCTGGGCTAGGGTTGTCAGGTGGTGCAGCCAGTCGCTATTATATGATTTTCGTCTAAGATTGAATGGGTGCATGACTATATCTTCGGCTTTCCGTTTGAAGTGACGCAGAGTGGTTAGACGAACACCTTTTTAAAGTGAAATTATCATGAAGACTAGCAGACCTGGTTTTTAATACGAAGGCTTTAACAGTAAACTCTTTTTTTATACAAGTAGTCCTTGATTTACAACAATTCACATAGTGACTGTTCAAAGTTACTACAGCACTGAAAAATTGACTTAGGACCATTTTTCGCCCTTAGGACCATCACAGCATCTCCATGGTCATGTAATTTACATTTGGATGCTTGGTAACTGGTTCATACTTATGATGGTTGCAGTGTCCCAGGGTCATGTGATCATCTTTTGTGACCCGACAAGCAAAGCCAATGGAGAAGCCAGATTCACTTAACAACGTGTTACTAATATAACAACTGCAGTGATTCATTTAACAACTGTGGCAAGAAAAGTCGTAAAACGGGGCAAAACTCAGTTAACAAATTTCTCACATAGCAAACATTAATTTTGGGCTCAATTGTGGTTGTAAGTTGACGACTACTTGCACATTGATAAGAGTGTGAATTCTGTGGTACACATCAAAATGGATGCTGCATAGAATAGCTACATCTGTTTCTGAATATTTTCAGTGCGGTTGCTAGTACTGTCTAATTAATAAATTGCAAAACAAGGTAGTGTGATCTTTCTGAGTAACGCTGCTAAATTCAACTAAGTATCTACAGAAAGTGTAGTTTTATTTTATTTAGTAAATTTAGATGGCCGCCCATCTCACACCAAGTGACTTTGGGTGGTATACATCTACTAAAACAGTACAAATATTAAACAGTTATTAAACTAACTTCAGAGTTGAAAAGCGGAGAAGTCTTTGTATGCTTGCATAATATGACAGGGAGTGTGATACAATGGTCATTCATGAACCTGAGCAGCTATAATATCTATGTAGTGATGAATTGGAGGTTCTGTTGCCATTGGAACAGAAAATGTATGATGGATAGCTATTGCATAGAAAGGAGCTGCAATAGCAAATGTGTTTCCCCTCCCTCTTATTAGGCTGGTGACCAAAGTATTGGAATTGTAGATTTTGCCACTTCCTCCTTAGGGTTGGAGGTTGGAACTTGCTCTGCTTAGCCCTGTGACACCACCTTGTCCAGCAAGAAACAACTTTTTGTCCAAGCAAAACAAATTGAGGTGGAATAGCACTCTACATCAGCATGCCATCTCCACCAGGGCTGCTGCAATATTTGTATTCATAAAACTACAAGTTTAGGGTCAGAAACACAATCCCAAAGCTGACAGATCCTAGCTCTAAATGTGAGACCACCCTATTGCCAACGTAAGAGTGGACTTTTAGACACATGAAGTCCACTTTCTTGTCATTCTAAGGGAAGATCAAAAGAGGGTGTCCTGTTTTTAGTTATCATTCTTATGTTGTAAATGACTGAGGTGCATTCTGGAGTGATATGAGTTTGTGACCTCTTATTTAGTCTCTTGGAGCCGTTTGAATGGTGACCTTGAGGGCTGGAGCATCTTATTTATTTATTTATTTATTTTTATTTATTTCATTTATTTATTGAGCATTTATAGGCCGCCCTTTTCCCTGAGGGGACTCAGGGCGGCTTACAATCACAAAGGAAAGGGAGTGTGGGACAGTGCAAAAAGAAATGTGAACAAAAATAAATTAAACAATAAAACTCAACATTCACTCAACATTCGGGAGGGGCGAAAATAGGCTTAGCCCCAGACCTGACGGGCTAGCCAGTTCTTGAGGGCTGTGCGGAAGGCCTGGACGGTGGTGAGGGTACGAATCTCCACGGGGAGATTGTTCCATAGTGTCGGAGCCACAACAGAGAAGGCTCTCCTCCGGGTAGTCGCCAGTCGGCACTGACTGGCGGATGGAATACGGAGGAGGCCAACTCTGTGCGATCTGATGGGACGCAGGGAGGTAATTGGCAGAAGGCGGTCTCTCAAATAGCCAGATCCACTACCATGGAGCGCTTTATAGGTGGTGAGTAGGACCTTGAAGTGCACCCGGAGATCGACAGGTAGCCAGTGCAGCTCACGGAGGATCGGTGTTATGTGGGCGAACCGTGGTGCGCCCACGATCACTCGCGCGGCCGCATTCTGGACTAGCTGAAGTCTTCGGATGCTCTTCAAGGGCAGCCCCATGTAGAGCACATTACAGTATTCCAGCCTGGAGATCACAAGGGCTCGAGTGACTGTTGTGAAGGCCTCCCGATTCAGGTAGGGCCGCAACTGGCGCACCAGGCGAACCTGGGCAAATGCCCCCCTGGTCACAGCTGAGAGATGGTGGTCAAAAGTCAGCTGTGGGTCCAGGAGGACTCCCAAGTTGCGGGCCCTTTCTGAGGGGTGTAAGTTTTGTCCCCCCAGCCTGAGTGTTGGTCTGTTGGTCACATTTTTGGGAGGAAAACACAACAGCCACTCGGTCTTGTCTGGGTTGAGTATCAGCTTGTTTGCTCTCATCCAGTCTTTAACGGCCTCTAGACCCCGGTTCATCACGTCCACCGCTTCATTGAGTTGGCACGGGGCGGACAGATACAACTGTGTATCGTCCGCATATTGGTGGTATTTTATCCCGTGCCTCCGGATGATCTCGCCCAGCGGTTTCATGTAAATGTTAAATAGTAGGGGGGATAGGACCGACCCCTGCGGCACCCCATAAGTTAGGGGCCTCAGGGACGATCTCTGCCCCCCCACCAACACCGACTGCGACCTGTCCGAGAGATAGGAGGAGAACCACTGCAAAACAGTGCCGCCCACCCCCATCTCCCGCAGTCGTCGCAGAAGGATACCATGGTCGATGGTATCGAAAGCCGCTGAGAGGTCCAGGAGAACTAGGATGGAAGCATGGCCTCCATCCCTAGCTCTCCAGAGATCATCGGTCAATGCGACCAAAGCGGTTTCTGTGCTGTAACCGGGTCTGAAGCCAGACTGGAAGGGGTCAAGATAGTTAGCTTCCTCCAAGGTACGCTGAAGCTGGAGAGCCACCACCTTCTCAACAACCTTCCCTACAAAGGGAAGGTTGGAGACTGGACGATAGTTATTAAGAACAGCTGGATCCAAGGACGGTTTCTTCAGGAGGGGTCTTACCACCGCTGTCTTAAGCGCGAAAGTACCCCTCCCGAAGAGAGGCGGTAACAACCGCCAGGATCCAGCCTCGTGTCACCTCTTATAGTTAGGAAAGGGGAGAATTTTTAGAAAAACGGACTCATGGGTGCAGACGGAGACAGAATAATGATCCAAGTCTATGCCTCCTCTTTTCATATAAGAGAGAAATAAGTACAAATATTCAGGGAGGGACATAGGGAAGACCTGGAATTTTTTGCGTACTACTAAAATATTTATTCAAAATAAAGCCAGCCAGCTTTATTATTATAAAATTATTTATAAAATTAATTAAATAATAGCTGAAAGGGTCTATTTCAGACCATATTTTTAAAATACAAATAAAAATGCTTAAGTCATTCAGTTTTGTGAATGACTATGAAAAAGTAATATTTATACTTACTTCCTTTGCAGCTAAAGAATATATAACACCATTCATTAGACCTGTAATGCAGGCCCTTCTTCACATAATTAGAGAAACTGAGAATGATGATCTTACCAATGTAATTCAAAAAATGATCTGTGAATATAGTGAAGAAGTTACTCCTATAGCAGTTGAGATGACTCAGCACTTGGTAAGTCTGGCTCCAGTACATTTTTTAAATTAATTAATTTATTTATTTATTTATTTGATATGTTTGCTGCTCATCTCATCTATTTTAACGTTTCCATAGGCTGTATTTCTCTTCAGACATTTCCTAAATATTTGTGTAGGATGTTAGCTAAAGTTTGACTGCTACCCAGGGATAATAGGTACATTTACACTGTGGTAAACCTGTGTTTGTAGTTAAGTGCCGCATATGTATCCAATAACACGGAATAACGAAAGTATGAATAGATACCCTTTTTAAATACTAAAAAATAAGATGTGAATTCATTTTTCTGCTTTCATTTGATATCACCTAAATTGGGGAAGAAGGATAGGTGCTTCGCTAATGACAGTACTCTGTTGAGTGTCTGTTTTGAATGGTTTGCAAAAACATGCTACTTTGATAACTCCCAATGAGGCAAAAAACACAAACCCCGCATCATTTTTTTAAGCCCGTCAGCCATAAGAAAACAAAATCCAAATTCTCTTGATTATAGCTTGTCCCCCTCACGCAGGTATGTTTATTTATTTAATAAACATAAACAAATATTTAATAAATATTTAATTAATGTATAATGTAAATATGCATACATTCTTGGAAACATAGTCAAGATTTCTTTACTGATTCTTTACTATCCGTTTCTCAAACTGTATAACTTTTAGTTGATATTTTTTTGTGTTTTTAGGCAATGACTTTTAACCAGGTGATTCAGACAGGACCAGATGAAGAAGGGAGTGATGATAAAGCAGTAACAGCTATGGGTATTTTGAATACTATTGATACACTTCTTAGTGTAGTTGAAGATCACAAAGAGGTAAGGATTTTTGTGGTTATTTGCAATTGTATCCCCCCCCCCCTTTCCTATTTTAGTAGGATGCCTTTTGGGGCAGGACAACACTATTTTGTTGGTCTGTGACAGGTTTTGTTGGACAATTAAGTAGCAGCCTAAGCTAATGAGACAAAAATTTGATTCTGTATTTTTTAAAATACAATCCTGCATCTACTAGTGATGAAATTGAATAGAGAATTTCAGTACTGGTATCATTTCCAATACAAGTAAAATTACTACTTGCACAGAACATTAATAACATCTAGTGCAACTTGAGTTTGTGTGTGTATGTGGATCTAGTGTACGATGGTACTCCTGCTCTGGAATGCTCCACTCAAAATTTGGGAGGCTACTATAGTATTTTTAGGCAGCTAATTAAAATTTGTATATTTAACCAGCACTGCAGAATATGAATTTTGAAAGAAAATATTTTCCCCCTGTCCATTTTTTTAATGAATATGTTTTGTTTTGTTCTTTCTTAGTATACAGTAATGTGTACTACTACAATGTATTTGATCATGTCTTCAAAATGTTTCAAATTACAAAGCGCAGACATATATTAAATAAGTAGTCAAACATTATTTATTGACTGAGAATTGATACAAACATCTATATTTTTTTGCTGGATCAGAACTGATTCATCCAGTAGCCTAGCTGTGTTTCTAGGTATTTTCCAAGATAACTGTGAAGGCAGTAGACTTCATCTGTTATATGCATTCTCCACGATTGGTGGAGACAGCAGTCACGTAGGGTTCACTCTGTCCAGTAACCAATAGGGCTGAGTCTACAGATTATAAAGCCTTCCTCCTTGCTGCTCTTCCCCAGTTTTTAGACTCAGCCAGTTCTGGGCTGGACGTGTAGTTGTATTTCTCTGATTATATTGTTCTTTCTTACTAATTGGTTATTTCTAAAACTTTCATATTTCAACCCCTGCCATTTTTAAGATCTTGCAGGCAGGGGGAGTGCTTATATTAAGCAAGGAGCTTTGTTCCTCTCTGCGGAGCTAGCAGCGCGGCTGGGACACGCTATTCATAAATGTGAAGCTGTATTCGATTGGGAGCATTTAAGTCATAAAATACATAAGCTATACAAATTCCTTTTTAATTACTTATGTATTTATCCACTTTGAATTGATCTTATGGGAGCTCTTTTTAGTTGGTTTAAATTTTTTTTTCATTTATTATTTATTTTTTTATGTTTGCAAATTGCCTTAACTTGACTACATTATTTATGAAACTAAATAACTAAATAGCATATTCTTGATGTGTGTTTTTTGGGGGGGGAGGTATTATATGCATTTTTATGAACTGCAAGAATTATCTGTTGATTATTGCATGAATGCAGGTAGTCTTCCACTTATAAACGGTCAATTAACAACCATTCGACTCAGGAAAAATTGCTTACAGTCCTTCCTTGAAGTTATGACAGCTGCACTACCCACATGGTCACATGATTGTAGTTCGGGCACTTTGCAAACCACTTTAGTCTTCCCTAAAAAGTTAACACAGAAGCTTATAAAGATGGTTGAAAGCTTCCTAGTTCCTTGGAAGGTTTTCTCTTATCCTCATCCTCCATGCAGGGAGGAACTCGTGTGTGTATGCTAAAGAAAAGAAGCTTGTATCCTGAAGTTCTGAGATCTTTTCAGCCTTTCTGCCCTTCAGAAACATTACATTTATTAGCTTTCCAGTCAGAAAGCTAGTAAACATGACTTTTCTGAATAGTAGAAAAGATTATCCAGCCTTCTGTGCCTTCAGAAACATTTCAACACTCTTGAAGGCACTCTTCTTGTGATTGTTCTGAAGACTGTAGAAAGAGCCAGTTTTCTATGGTATGGAAACATTGCATTTGCTAGCTTTCTGGCTAGAAAGCTAAAAACCCTCCATGTTTCTTAATGAAAAATAATAATAATGCATTTATTAAGTTTTTGACATTAAACTTTAAAATACAAACTAACAAAGTAAAAGAAAAGAGAATGACAAAACAAAGTGATAAAAATGCATCAAATGTAACAAAAATAACTTTCTTTTAATATGATGTATATTGAAAATTCAACCACCTCTCTGGGTTTAAGGAACACCAATCTATAAAATATCTTAAATTATTCATAGTCTTCATACTAAAAATCAATATTGATTACCATATTTTTTGGAGTATAAAACACACCGGAGTATAATACGCACCTCGGTTTTTGGGAAGGAAAATGGAGGGGGGGGGAGGAAATTCTGCCTACCAGGTATTCATCTGGCTAGTCCTTAGCCTGGTCAGGTTCAGCATATTAGTTAGCTTGCTGGTTTTGAGGTTGGAGCAATTAAAAAAGCAGGCAAAGCACCGAAGATTGCTTAGCTCATGTTTGGGCTGAAAAACAGCTGCAAAAGCACAGCTGATCCTCAGAGGGAAGTCGAGTGACTAAAGCGGGCAAAGTGGGAAAGGGGTAAGAGAAGGCAACAGCTGTTCCAAGTAGCCATTTTGGGCACTGTGTCAAGCATTTGGAAGCATTTGAAAACGCAATGTGGGCAGCCCAAAAAACAAGCCATTGTCAATGGCAATCTGCAACCAAGAAGAGGACATGTGGAGGCCGAAGAGTAGGGGGCGGCGGGTGAGCGGGGCTACATTCAGAGTATAAGATACACACAAATATTCAGCCTCTTAAAAGGGAAAAAAGTGTGTCTTATATTCTGAAAAATACAGTAAATGTTTTTAATTTCATCAAAAAAAGCCCCTTAAGATATCAAAGGTAGTTAAACTTTTATTTTAAAAACTGCAATTATTTATCTAGTTAAGTCTAATCTAATCTTCAAAATACAAAGTCAAAAGCTGATTCTTCTCTTTATCCTGCAAAAAAAAATTATCAATGGCTTGTAGGTTGCATGAAATTTAATCAAATCATTATCTCATTATCTCAGAGCAGTTTGTCATCTCAGCTAACTCTGTTAATTTCAAAATCCATTCTTTCCATTGTGGGTATATACTCTTTCTAACTTTAACCATATAACAACTCTGCTGCCATAGCCATATATAAAAAAGTCCCATATTTTTTTTCACCTGTATATCAGCTATCCCAGAAAAAAAAGTATCAGGTTTCATTATTACATCTATTTTCTAGAATATAGCTTCTGAAAAATTCTGCACCTGGACTGGAAGAAAAAAATAAAAACAGAAAGATAAAGCAAATGTAAAATGTTGTTCTGAAAAGGTGCAAAAATGTATAGGTATTATGTAAGAGGGGAAAAGAATGAATGTGGATTATGGGGGATCACCTACTATTTGAATCTCAAAATTGTTTTTTTTTTTCCATTTCAAAGTACACAATTTTATACATATCTTGTCTTACATTTAAATATTCTGTTTCAGATTACTCAGCAGTTAGAAGGTATCTGTTTACAAGTAATTGGAACAGTTCTACAACAGCATGTTTTAGGTATTTTTTTTAGTTGTATTAAATAATATAAACACATTAAACAATCTACTGCTAATTTGATCAAAGTCACACTTAACGATACTTTGATCTGTTCCAGAATTCTATGAGGAAATCTTCTCCTTGGCTCACAGTCTGACCTGTCAGCAGGTCTCTGCACAGATGTGGCAGCTTCTGCCTCTGGTCTTTGAGGTATTTCAGCAGGACGGTTTTGATTACTTTACAGGTGAATACATTATGCCTTGTGGAGCTCATGTTTCAAAGGGGAAATGATATGACATAAACTGAAACGCTAATGTATACCGTATTTTTATGAATATTAAGAGGTGGGAACATAAATAACATTTGTAGCATTATTTTTTAAAATACAGATATGATGCCACTGTTGCATAATTATGTGACTGTTGACACAGACACACTCCTGTCTGATACAAAATACCTAGAAATGATCTACAGTATGTGTAAAAAGGTAGGTAACCCATTATATCTTCCTCAGAATAATATTGCATGGCTTTTTAAAACTAGGAAAAAAGATATGTGAATATTATGTCTGCTATGGTTTTAATTCCTCTTCCAGAGTAGATTTAAATGGCTGCAGTCAAATGTGCATAGTATATTATCTATGTCTAGTGATAAAGTCCATTTGCGTTCTGCACATAGACTATATTGCTCACATACAATCTGCTGCCAAAGAGCAACATGAGATCATAGTACTGGTCTAATGATGTTGAAAGACAAGTTTACCATTGTCCAGCCTCCAAATTCTCAAACATAATGGTGCAAAATGAAGTAGAATTTTGAAACACTTTTGTTACTATTTTGTTAACTGCTGCATGAATGGTAATTCCAGGTGTGCTCTCAATAACCCAAGCAGAGCTAAATGTTAGGAATCTTTTGGAAAGTTGGGCTTTTTAAAATCAGGATGAGCCTGAGTTCTCATTGGCTTTTATTTATTTTGGTGATCATTGCTATTAAAATGAAAAGTCTCTCTGTTTTGATTGGAGTTTCTTGCACAGAATGTGTTTATGTACAAGAGGATTTTCAGTCTAGAGCCAAATTCCAACATGGTATATTAATTCAGTTTTCCCTTCTGCCTTCCCACATCCTTTTTATTATATGTAGGACAGGTAGCTCTCTACCTATGATCGTAATGGAGCTTGCCTATTATGATTGCAAGTGAAATGATTTCACTTAATAACCTCCACCCCTATTATCACTGATACAGCTGTTAGGCATACATGTGGATCATTAAGTGGAGCATGGGGTATCCCAGGGGAAGGCTCAATCCCAGACCTATCTGCTCCACACCTCTCAACGTTTCCTCCACCTTCTGAGACATTTTAAGCTCCACTTCCCGCACATAGTTCCCCACAGCCCTTAGGCCTCTTCCCCCCTCCCCCGGGTCTCCTCAGCCCACCCACACCCACCCCGATCGGGTCAAGTAGGGTTTAGATCTCTTCCACACCCTCCATTACCCATTGCACACTTATCTTTTGATTGTCTCTGGAGCTTTCCTCAGCACTGTGCAGACCACTTTATGGAAGCAAAATGAAGTGGTTTGTTCTTGGGCTGTATGCCAGCCTCTTGGAAGCTGTCACCATTTTGGCATGAGGATTATGGACACACTGAAAATGGCGGCTGCTTTTGGGAGGCTGCCGCATGGCCCAGGGACAAACCACTCAATTCTGCTTCCTTAACACTGCTTGCATAGCACTGTACAGACTTCTGGAGATTTCCTCAGCATTGTGCAAATCACTTTACCGAAGCAAAATGGAGTGGTTCCCTGGGCCATGTGTCACCCTCCTTTAAGTGTATAAAACTGGCAAGTCACATTCAGATCTTTTACTGGTTTGTATTTGTGCCGTCTTAACTGGAATTTAGCTTTTAAAATCTGAAATAAAATTCCTTTTAAAAAAATAATAATCTTTTTCATATAGATATGTAAAAAGATTTAGTCATTTATATATTTATGAAACCTAAAGATGACAACATTTTTATATAGCTGAATTTATTTATAGAAAGTGATAATACTGAGTACCAATATTCATAGTTCATGTATTTCCTAGGTCCTTACAGGTGTAGCAGGAGAAGATGCAGAATGTCATGCAGCAAAACTATTAGAAGTTATCATTTTGCAATGTAAAGGCCGTGGAATCGATCAGGTAGGTTAAATAATGAGACTTCAGAAATCTGTGAAGGAAGCCATACTGTGGACATAATCAGTTACCTCTCACATTTATGTAAATAAACACTGTCATAATAAATACATGTCCTCTAAATATAGCAATATTATAATGTTCTGCATTTTCTGTTTTATTCCTGCTCATTTCAAAAGAAAGCATCAAGTTTTCAATGTAAATAAAAAAAGAAAGAATTTTAAAAAGCTTGTTCCATCAAGAAGGAATACAAAAGCTGAACTTTCATTATCATGGGCATAATGGGTGTTTTATGCCTTTTTATTGCCACAGTTATTAAATGAATCACGACAGTTGTTAGGGCACTAACAGATCTTAAGTGAATCTGGTTTCTCATTGACTTTGTCAATCAGAATAGAACCGGAAGGGACCTTGGAAGTCTTTTACTTCAACCTCCTGCTCAGGCAGGAGACTACCATTTTAGACCAGTGGCTGTCCAGTCTGTTCATAAAAACTTTAAAAACTTCGCTTGTCAGAAGCTTGAAAAAGAGGTGTACATAATCACATGCAGGACACTGCAACCTTCATAAATATGAATCAGTTGCCAAGTATCCAAATTTTGATCACATGACGAAGGAAATGCTGCAACAGTTATAAGTATGAAAAACTGTCAAGTCATTTTTTTCAGTGCCATTTTAACTTCAAACGGACACTAAATGAACTGTTGTTAAATTGAGGATTATCTTTATAATCTTGTCCTGTTTTTTTATTTTCAGTAAAAGTTTATTTTAAGATATAATATCATTTGTATAGAACTATACATCAAATTCAGTGTTGTCCTTTTCAAATTCATAATTATTCCTATCTAACTCCTAAATATTTAACTTTTTTCTCAATTTTGAACCACCTTGATCTTGTGCAGCCATTGTAGTTGTCATAAATACGTTGCCAAGTGTCTCAGTTTTGATCACGTGACCATGGGGATGTAGCATGTGTGAAAAATGGTCATAAGTCATTTTTTTAGTGCTATTGTAACTTTGAACAGTCATTAAACAAACTGTTGTAAGTTTAGTACCATCTATATTATCTCCAGTAATCCTAAGAAGAAATCTGAGAGGGGAGGGGAGATAGGGAAAGAGCAGATCTGAATAACTGAAAGTGTCTTCTGTTATACCAGAGAGTTTAAAAGTTAAGAATTTAATACATGCATTGCAAGATACGGATATTGAAAATCAAATGTTTATCACTACAGCGATGTGTTAATATTTGCCTCTGACTTTAGTAACATTTTTCCATCCGTCTCTTTAGTGTATACCCTTATTTGTGGAAGCTGCTTTAGAACGATTGACTAGAGAAGTTAAAACAAGCGAATTACGGACAATGTGCCTCCAGGTTGCCATAGCTGCTCTCTATTACAATCCTCATTTACTTCTGAATACCTTGGAAAATCTTCGCTTCCCCAATAACGTGGAGCCTGTTACAAATCACTTCATTACACAGTGGCTTAATGATGTAGACTGTTTCTTGGGGTAAGCTTGTTGTCTCTGGGATTATGGCTTTAATTCATTAAATTCTAATGTAGAGAGAAGGGATTATATAGATACAACAGGTGGCTCTTTTCCATTTAACTTCTTTAGGTAATGTGGGCTACTTTTATATGAAGTAACAAGGTCTATTGGGCATGCACATTGATCGCTTCAGCCATGCCCTTTATGAATATCTCAGGTAGAATCCATGGCATCTTTCCTAAAACCAAAAGTAATATGATGTTTTCTTATTGCAGACTTCATGACAGAAAAATGTGTGTGCTAGGCCTGTGTGCATTGATTGATTTGGAGCATGTACCACAGGTTTTAAATCAGGTTTCGGGTCAGATCCTGCCAGCTTTCATACTTTTATTTAATGGGTTAAAAAGAGCATATGCTTGCCATGCTGAACAAGAAAATGACAGTGACGATGACGATGATGACGCAGAGGAAGATGAAGAAGCAGGTAATGTAGTGGTTTTTTCTGTAGAGCTGATCAGCAACATTACTGAAGTAGCTATAGAAAATTTTTCAGGAAATTTTTGGTGTGTTTTGTGGTTTTTTCCTGTGATTGCTTCCTTTGCCTTTTAATTGGACTGAAGTATTTATGTATTAAGTATTAAGTATTTTCCTACAGTACTCCATTCTCTGTTCTGTTTGGGTCTCTTGCGTATGAATAATTGGTCTTTTGCCATGTCTAAGAATATGCAAAGACTACCATTGCTAGAATTTCTCTGGAATGTTTCATTTTCTTCTCTGCTGACTTGTTCATGGACTTACCGGCTGTTGTTTTTTTAATTTAATTTTTCAAATTAGAAAGATCTTTTCATTTGGAAGATTAATTTCAGAAAATCAGAATAGAGTGGTGGTGGTGGTGGTGGTGGTGGTGGTGGTGGTGGTGGTGGTGGTGGTGGTGGTGGTGGTGATAAAATCAAAATGGAAATTTAGTATGGTCCAGGAAACATATATTTCATTTTCTGCAACTATTTGTCCCTAGAACATAGGCCTTGATTGCATATATCTAGTCATATTTGTTGTGCTCTTCAGTCTGTTCCAATATTTTTTATTTTTGAAAATAAAGCTAAGCAGACTTACACTGTTAAATCACTGGCTCAATTCATTTGATGTTCTTGTGTTCTATCTGGTTTGCAGTTATCATTTGGTAGCTGGGTAATATAGTATAATATGATTAAATTTGTGTTCTATTCCTAACCTAGTGTATTAAAGACCATGTGATTTTTAAAAAGCATGGAATTTTATGCAATACAAATAATAAAATAATTAAAGGGGAAGAGACTAAATGAAATTTTGGGCACTCTTAAAACCGTTTGTTTGGTTACAGAACTGGGAAGTGATGAAGATGATATCGATGAAGATGGTCAAGAGTATTTAGAGATTTTGGCAAAACAGGCTGGAGAAGATGGAGATGATGAGGATTGGGAAGATGATGATGCTGAAGAGACAGCACTGGAGGGATATTCAACTATTATTGATGATGAAGATAACCCTGTTGATGAATATCAAATATTTAAAGCAATTTTTCAGAGTAAGAGCTGCCATAGTTTTCATTGAAAATCTGTATTCCTGTATCTGCTGAAATATGTATTGTGTTGTGCTTATAAGAAATATGGGAACTCAAGGGATGCATGTAATTTGAAAAGACTCAGAGGACGCATTCAAGGAATTTGAAAAGCTACACCATAAGCATTCATCAAATCTGAAATGAATCAGGTTTGATGGAAGTTGATAGTTTAGCACAATTATTAGTAGATACTTCACTTTTTATTGTAAAAATTAGTCTGTCAGAGATAAATATTTAGGTTACCTTGGCTAGAGCAAATGTTTTTAATACTGTAGCAAATTGATCTTACAGTGTCAGATTACTGGTTGTATTTCCTATAGAAATAGCTAGGGAGAAAAATCTATAAATGACATTGGAAGGAAAGAACTGGGGCAGGAGGATTTTTCAACTTTGGTAAGAAAAACTTAAGCAATTGTGGGGGAAGTAAGATGCATACATGTAAGAATAGAAACAAGTAGATTTTGTTCTCAGCAAAATTGAATAACAGTTAACTCTTACCTAATATTTCTCTGGTGATAATATTTTGCTTGAATTTTTTTCTGACATGTCTGTCTTATCAAAGAATAGAAGAGAGAAAATAATTTCAAGTGATGATATACATTGTATTATTTCTAATCAACAGTTGTAGATGCATTCCACCTAACAATTATTAAATAGATTTTGATCCTACCGTGTTTCCCCAAAAATAAGACAGGGTCTTATTTTCTTTTGCCCCATGAAATATGGCCTTGGGCTTATTATAGGGGAGGGCTTATTATTTTCTGGGGCAGGTGAGAAGCGAGGTGTGCCTTTTACCTTTCCAGTTCCTTTGCGTTCCTTGCCATTGTGCTCAGGGAAGTGGCTGGTAAATAACCCTTCTGGTGAGTTCAATCAAACATCTTGAAATCGCGAGAAGGTTTTTTTGTTTTTGTTTTTTACCAGGGGCTTCCCTGAACACAATGGTGAGGAACGCCACGGAACTGGAAAGGTAAGAAGTGTGCCTCATGGCCCAACACCGTCCACCTTGCCCCAATGGTAAAGGCAGCCTGCCTGGTTCCCTTCCACACTGTCGCTTTAGCGAGGGGTGGCAGGTGGGGGGGAGCAAGGCACGCCTCTTAACTTTCCAGCTCTGTCGCGTTCCTCACCCTTTCACCCATTGAATCCCGTTGTAAAAAAACCTCATGAGTTCAACTTGCGAGATTTTTTTTACAAGGGGATTCAATGGGCGAAAGGGCGAGGAACGCAGCGGAGCTGTCAGTCTCTGGTAGCGCTAAGATGTGCGTCTCGCTTCTCCCCCCCCCCCCATATCTGCCACCCCTCGCTAAAGGGACAGCGGGGAAGGGAATCAGGCAGGCTGCCTCTATCATTGGGGTGAGGTGGGTGTTGTTGGGCCGTGAGGCGCCCCTCTTACCTTTCCAGCTCCGTCGCGTTCCTCGCCCTTTCGCCCATTAAATCCTTTTGTTTACAAGGGTATTCAATGGGCAAAAGTGCGAGGAATGCGACGGAGCTGGAAAGGTAAGAGGCACGCCTTGTTTCTCACCTCCCCACTTGCCACCCCTCGCTAAAGGAACAGTGGGGAAGGGAACCAGGCAGGCTGCCTTTACCATTGGGGTGGGCGGTATTTTTTTATGCGAGAAGGAACAGGCACGAGGGGGTGATCGCATTGCTGGCCTGTTGCTGTTTTTGCAGCAAGCCCTCTTTTTGCCCCGCAAGCTGTACCAGTCGATGGTACAGTGGTAATGGCGGGGACCAGTTGCGCATGCGCTTAAATAGTTGGGGGCGGGCTTATTTTCAGGGGAGGGCTTATTATGGTACATACTCTGAAAAGCCCAATTGGGCTTATTAACAGGGCATGTCTTATTTTCGGGGAAACACTGTACTCTGTAATAAAGTCAAATTTCAATTGCACATTATGCAAATCAAACTAATTTCATAATAAATTGAAAAAGGATATATCAAAGCATATATAAATATAGGTTTTGTTGGATTGATGCATTTAATTATACATTTTTCCCCCAGGGTTAAAGACTGCATAATTAATATTATTTATTTTATTTATAAAATCTCTCAGTAAAAATAATCCCAGAGCAGGATACTTAATTATAACAGCAAAAGCAAAATTAGAACATCTGCAAGAAAGCAAAGAACAGACTAAGATCTACCAATAGTAATCAAGAGGCATCTAAAAATAGTAAATTAAGACTTATTTGCATAGAACTTTCCAAATACTTACATATCTATATATTTTGCAGCACTTCAGAATCGTAACCCAGTATGGTATCAAGCATTGACACGTGGTCTTAATGAAGAGCAAAGAAAACAGTTACAGGACATAGCAACATTAGCAGATCAGAGAAGAGCTGCTCATGGTATGCATTTTAATTGAATTTTACATGGCTATATTAAGTTCACGTCATTAGCATTTTGGGATATGTTTCACCCTGAAAGAGCAGCTTTACCTCCTCTTTAAATTAGGAAAGTCTTGATCACTAAAGTTGGAGCCAAAAAGAATCAGCTAACTTTAACTCTTCTACTAGAAGGTTAGTTTAGACTTCTTCCCCTCCCCTACTCTTCTTTAGTTATAACTCTGCATTTTCAAGATGGATGACTTTTCCTCAGCTCCATATTAGAGCTGACAAGAAAAAGAAAAGAAAAATCACATGTCCTTTTCCGATGGCTTTCAGAACAAGCAGTTCAGAAGGGTCAAAGAATCCTTTTCAGAAGGATTTTGCAAAACCAATGTAAGCCTAGTAAAGTTAATCAGAGAGGCGTGGTCAGCAATTAGCTCCTCAGGTCTCCATAGAAGAAGCCACCAAGTGCCAAAGAAAGATATTCAAACTCTAGAGCAGCAACAAGATAATACCCAAGAAAAAAGTTTCAGCGAACACTGGAGAGAATGAAAGTCACTGGTTGTCAAACTCCTATGCAACAAAGAGGAAGCTATAGGAAGAAGCAGCATCAACCTGATCATGATTTCTTGAGCAATAGTTTCATTAAAAAGCAGTCCACAACAGCCACAGCTGATGTGGATTGATGTGCCACATAGAACCATGGTTTTCTGTCATAAGGAAGCAGAGGCATAGGAATTTTTTCAGAGGCATAGGAATTTTTCCTATCTCACAAGTCAAACTGAAGCCAGATGAGTTTCTAGAAGCAATTCCAGAAGTAGAGAAGAGGGTTACAAAGCGAGCACTGTACTAGACTACAGTTGCCACTCGTGACAATTCTGTGGCAGCCTTTCCTTCTTCAGGACTAGACCTGGTCAGCTCCAAGTTTAGTAATCCTTATGTAGCTTGAGGAAGTTGTAGTTAGTATCATTAGCAGTGAATTGCTGACAGTCAACATGATCAGCTGACTGCCAAGAACAAAGGCACAGCAAGATCCAAGTCTTAAGGCTACATTGAGGACATGTGAATTTGACATTCCTGCCCTCTGTCCATTGCTAAAATGGCAATAGCAAATTGAAAAATGCTATATGATGAGATATGTTAGAGAAGAGAGGGAGGACTCGTTTTTATTCTGGTACAGCAGGAAACATACAAGATACAAAATTCATTGCAAGACACATCCCAGAACCTTAAGAAAGAACATGGTTCTGTTCAGTCTGAATTACGTGAAAATAAACTCTATCTTGCTCTCCCACCAAAACAAAATATATAGTACTAACCAGCTTATGGGGAGCCAGTCATCTGTACTAGACAGAACTTTGTTATCTGGGTTTGGCCGTTCTGCTGTTTTTCTGAACCCAGCAAAACCCTGTATCTTGCAAGGAATATTGCAAAATATCACAGGACATCAGAGGCCTGGTACCTGTGGGATTCCAGCTGAGAAGTCCAGCCTTTAGAGAATGATTTTATGCAATCTAGACAATCATCCATAACCTGTTTAATGCTCTTATTTCTATAATATGTAACCTAAAACATTCAACTAGAAGCTGCCTATCCAGTATCTGCTGGCATAAAGGAATGGGTTGTAACTTCGTTTGTAAAAGTTCTAACTGACTGCAGGAAGTTCCAGGTGCAATTGTAAGAAGCTCTAGTTTACAAATAGTTTATTCAATTTCTGAATGAGACCCTGGAGAGTTGCTATTTGTCAAAGTAGATACTGATACCCATACCATTCTTCAGAAAGTCATTCTTGCATTTCAAGGGTTTGTGGGTCTCTGCTTAGCTATTACATTCAGTTTTCAACGAGGACCCTGTGAAGTGCTTGCCGGGTAAGCAATAAACTTTCAAATTTTGCATAGTTTCTGAAGTATGAGATTTCTGGAGGTGGATCAGGAGATTGCTGCAAATACTTTGCACTTTGGGATTTATCTTCTTGACGGGAACAGCTTCCCCATATCTGTTATCCTTATCATATACCACTTCCTCAGAGATGTATGCCTCCGTTCATTGCCAGTCATATATCTCTTTTTGTCATGGTACTTGTCCTTTGGGCCCAAACAAGGGTTCCTGTTGGACCCATTTCAAACTCCATCCACACAAGAAACTGTATTTCCAAATTTAAGCCTAAGTCTCTTGTATTAAAGAATGAATCTGTCTCAAATTAGATGTGTACTTTGTGCTAAAATATTTCTCGGGTGCTCTCTGTAAGGTCAATAGTCTATTGTCTTTAAAACCACATAATCAAATGCTGTATCAGGCAGGTCAAAGTGTATGTTGCTGTAGAATTCTCAGTCAGAAAGAATCAGCACTCATTTGTCATCCCAGCTCCCTCTGTCTGACGGCCAGCCACATCTGCAGCTCAAATTGTGTAAATAATTATATTTTCAATAACAGTATGTGGTTTGCAGCAAAATAAACTGATGGGATTAAAATGTTCATCTTCATTCTCACTTATAGATGAGAATGTCTGAAGACATTTCTCTTAAAAACATTGTGGACACAGAAACAGCTTAAAATATATTTCTCTTTTTGGGGGAGAAATCTTTACGTTTTAATAATTTTCTATATTGTTCATCACACTTGTGTGACTCTGATTTTGATTTTGCATTTTCTTTTAAATCAGGGCCCTTTTTTGAACCAGCCAGATTCAATACGATGAGTATGATAATTTTAAGTTTTTATTTGTTTCTCTTTAAGGCTGGAAAAGTATATATAATATATTAATCATTCTTCTGCTTGTTATTTTATAGAACACTCCTCTTTTTTTAATATGCAGTTATAAAGAACTGATTTTTGAGGATCTCTTGAGGTATTTTTAACATTAGAACTTTTTGTTGATTGTAAATAACTTATCTTACAGAAACAAGTTGTGACACTAAATAATTGTATCTTCTCTCTTCTAGAATCTAAAATGATTGAAAAACATGGTGGATATAAATTCAGTGCTCCAGTTGTGCCAAGTTCATTTAATTTTGGTGGCCCAGCCCCAGGAATGAATTGAATTACCACTACTATTCCTCCTACTGTGTGATTGTAGTGAAGAGCTTGTGTTCCTCCCAATATAGTGGTTCCAGAACTGGTTCATGTTATCTACAGCTCACGCTAAATGAATTGGTAGATTGGAATATTTTAAAAAGAAAAAAACAACCCAAGAGTGGGACTTGATCATGCAACCTAATACTGGAAAGAAGGTTTTATGAAGATAGGAAGAACCTGAAACTTGAGCTTCAAATGACACACTGTGGATATTGGAAATCAAGGAGATGTCTTGAAGGCAGCTTCCTTTCTATGAAGAAAATAGGCATTGGCTGCAGGACTGTTGGAAAGGTCTCATTTACAGTACACAAGCTTGAAGGCCAATTTAATTTTTACAACTGTGGGACTGAGTATTTGCCCAATTCTCCCCCTCTCCCCCAATGGGTATCTATTCTTTTAATGTACATAAAGGCAATTGGATGGCCTTACTTAACATTTCATTATTTCCATTTATCAAGATTGTTCATATGTAGAATATCGGACACTTATTGTAGCACTACATAACTGATAAAATCTGTAAATGATTTAGCACTTTCATATTGAAACAAGCCTGCTAGCCTATGTACAAAATTAGCAAAATGTTTGTTTATAAAAAAAGGGATGTTCTGGGGAAAATTTCAGGTTATTAATTTAAAACTAGCAGTTTTGTACCTGGTGAACTGTGGTGCAGCTACCACTGGTTGTGACTTGAATTTGATATGTAAAGAAGGGGCTAGTGGTATTTCATTGCTGCTAAAAAAAGAAAAAAATGGCAACATTCTGTGTCCTTTGTTTTTTTTTTAAAGCTGTCACTGTACAAATGGAAAATAGAAAATAGAAATCTTCATGTTTAAATGCTGAGTGGAAATTTATTTTCTCAGCAACGTGAAAACTGACATGAAGTTCTGCTTTTCCAGGAGTGCATTTTGATGCGTGGTGAAACATCTACATAGGCAATCTATTAAAATATAATTTGGCTAACTTGGGCTGGAGTTGATTAAAGTTTTATTCCCATATATGGGAATATGGTCAGAATGTATTACATTTCAAGGATCTCCTCTCTCATCTACGTCCCTTCCTACTTTAGGGTGCCCAAAATCCAGGATTTTTTGTCTAATCCATTTAGAACAGTGGTACAGTTTATGCAGCTGTCTAGTTAAATAAGAATTAAATAAATTTTGTCAATAATGCAGCCTCTTCATGCAGCATTTAAACTGTTTTTAACCATAGATTTCTATTTGAAGATAAGATCCTTTGATTATCAGTTTTGAAAAACTCAGAATTCTAACTTGTTAGAATCCTAACTTAATTTGAAATTTAATGTGTTGTCATAATACAAGCCCTTGATCTGAAATGGGGATCTGTGGTCAGAGACTTCTAGCCATGAAAGGGCTGCACCTCAAAAAAAGACTCATATTTTGAGTTAAGAAACTTGGATATGGTCATCTAGACATGATCTCAGGGTTACCAAGTCCTATCTTTGAAGCAACAGTTTTATCATTAATGTCAGGTGATATAATAGCTAGCATTTTAGCTATACTTTAGAAGACTTCTTCCTGCTGGGACCACTATTGAAGAGTGACTTGGTGAAGAAGGGAACATCAAATAATGTGACTGGGCTGGCTTAGTGCCCCATCTACAAAATAAATACATAGATAAAATCATAGATGCTGAGTTTCTGATCTTGCAGTAAGATCATTGGTGTCAAATCTTTTAAGCAAAATGTTTTATTTCTCCTGGCTGTTTTTATATTAATGGTCATCTGCTGTTATAACTGGTATTAAACAAGCTACCTTAATTTAAATGTAAGCCTCCAAACTTTAAAGACAGGTTAAATGAACTGAATTTATATATATAAAAATAAAACTGAAATGAAACATATATATTATGATATTCAAAAATGCAATCTTCAGAAAACCAATTTGTGTGATGAGTATTTGTTTTCTATGTATTAGTGGGGGCAGACTGCTTGGAGTGTTGACTTCCTAGTGGACTATCTACCTCTCAATTTCTCAAGCTTGATACAAGAGCCCTTGTACTGTTTTTAACTGAATACAGATTCAGTTAAAGACTTCTCTTATTCTACAGCTAGTGGCTAGAGCATTTCCCATTCAGTTTTGGGTAGATTTAAAGTGAGTTCTTGTATCTGTAAATACTTTTATGATGTTCTGTTTTCTGAGTTTTATGTCATTGGACACTTTTCCTTCTTTTTTTCCCAGGTATTAAACATTTCTTTCTACAGTTGTAGATTTTTCTTAGTTCAGGCAAGATTAAAATACACATATCAGAATAGAACAGTGTGGCTTGTCAGAAAACAATTTTAACCGTAAACTTAAAAATGGACACTAGTAACATTATGAATATTTTAAATAGATTGAATTTTAGTATAAATTTTATATTAAAAATGAACAATACTAGTTCAATACTAGTTGCACCAGAACTTATAAATCACCATGTCTAAATCATTGTAAATCGGGATGTTTTACTTCAGGAAAAGTAAATCTCTATTTTTTGCTGGCCTATCTATGTGTTTATCACATTAGCGTTACATACCTAATGATTTTGCAATGGTTTATCATTAAAACCCCTTTGAAGCACTCACTGGGTACAATAAACTTTCAGGTCTCCTAAAATGCTGTGCCATTTTCAGTAACAGTTACTGTATAAATTGAATTTTACAAATGGTTATATACTATGATAAATCAAATTGAATTTCCTTTCTAGATGTTCTTTAATAAAGGCTAAAATGAATGAAGTTTATTCCTCATAGATAGTATGTACTTATGTTATGGTACATAAATGCTATCTAAAAGGAAACAATCAAGAAAGAAACTTCCAGCTTTTATTCTTTGTGATACTTAAACTTAGATAATCAAAAAGTGCTACATGCAGATTTTACAAAATTTTGCAATCCATATAACTAATTTAGAATGTCATAATTTATGAACACTTTCCCCAAGTGATACCTTTACCTACATTTAAAAAAAATACTCTATACAAAGTAGTTCAATGAGGACTACTCTCACTTGACCACATTATGCTTATAAAAATTGCATGAAATGCAGTGATAGCATTGTTACTGTACTGCTTTCCTTGCAGGCATTTGCATAAGAAATTTCCAGTACTGGAAATTTTTGATTTAATATTCCTACCTGTGGAAAAGATGGCCTGAGTAGGAAATAAGTGATATTGGTTATTAAAAACTTGTATTCTTGTAGATTTGGGATTAAAATCTTGTGCGTGGTAAAATAATGACTAGTCATTACTGATAATTCGTTAAATATGCAGAATGTGCAAATGACTACAAAGACAGAAAAGGAGGATTTCTGAGTCAGCCTTTATATGACACTAGCTATATACCTATAAATATTTTTGTCACATCTTTCATTTCTAGCAAGTTTTGTTAACCTTTGTTTTTCCACTCAGTTTCTATCTTGTTCATCTTCCATTATTTTTTTTTAATATGTCTGATATCAGAGAGATAAATGTTAATATGCAGGAGAATGATTTCTTGTGCAGATGGAAGATGATTTTATAAATGATTGCCCTATTTTAATCCATTAGTTATAACAGTAGTTAAGTACTACCCTCATATCTTTTTAGCATGTGCTGTACCCCAAATGCAAGATACACTTATTGTGGCAGAGATGATCTCAAGTTAATAAAAGCCAAAATTAAATCCAAGTTTGCCAATATGTGGAGGGTAGGCAGTCAATTTTATATATTTTTTTCTTTTTGGGAGCAGGGATTACTTTTAAATTCAGTCATCTTTCAGATAAAATGCCCATATTTTCTTAAGTTATTTGTTAATATTCTTATGACTCCAAATCAAAGCAATCAGTTCTAAATGGCCACTAAGCAAAAAAAAGATGCAAGAAGCAATAACTTGAGACACAAATGTGGGACGTTCTGTGGTAGTTAAATTATTATTTTAACTTAACATTTTATCCAATACATTTGCAGAAATTTCAGAACTAGCTGACAGTATCCTATGCTTTGTTTGCAGAGTTGCTATGCAGATAGTTAGCATGGGTAAAATACTAGCAACAAAAAAGCTTTCTCTGTGATGCAGTAATATAAGCTAAAATAGTATGAGTTGCAGTTTTTTGCCACCACTAATTGTTCTTTCTCATATTAATAGTTCTTAAATAAAAAGCACAACCTATTTGTGGGAACAAACAACAATTTCCATATTTTACAATACAGTACTTTCCTCTAAATGCACATTGCATTTATTGGTTAGTGATCTTCAGTGTATTTGTGAAGAATGCAATAACTTGTAGTGGCATCTGAAAAGGTGTCAAATCAATTCTTTCAATTAAAATAGTTGCAGTGCTCGTTCACTATGAATCAATGTTTTTGAAGACCAATGAATAAAGAATAAGGCAGAACTGTTGACAGTTCTGTATAGAAGAGATTGTCAGCATTCTTTTGTAAGCTATTCCAGGAATGTCAAGTGATTATGAGGCTAAACCCATCAAAAATGTAAGTAGACAATAAGGGCCTATATATACATGACAGATGGCTAAGGATATTTGAGGTATTTTAATTGCCAATTACTTATCAAATAATACAACTTCCAATTAGGTCCGATTGCTTAATTTCTTTCATGACAAATGTATCTTATGTACACTGAGAGCATATGCACCAAAGACAAATTCCTTGTGTGTCTAATCACACTTGGCCAATAAAAAATTCTATTTTTAGAAGCACCCAAGTATTGCCACCTAATTGGGAACATTTTAATACAACTAATACAACTTTAATAAAAAGTACTTTAGTAATTACAATTGAAATGTTAGGGCTTCTGCCTCATAGGAAGAAGTGAAATATTTAGATTAAATTAATTGACCGGTTGAATAAATCTCGAATACGCTCATTCTGATTTCCAATCCAGAATTATTATAGCTAATTCCGTAAGCAGGTAGTATGCTTTCTCATTCTTTTTGTCGCTGTAAAAGTTCAGATAGACTTTAGACTTCTCAATTCTTACACTATTAGGATGAGAAAGATCACACAAAAATACACAAGTGTGCAAAAATCTCCGGATATTGCACAGATGAAACAGGGAGAACACGTGATTCTGAAGTGGAATCCCGTGATCCTTAAAAGATGGGTGAAAAAGGTGCAACTCTTCAAATTAGATTACCTGGTTTAGTGGTGGGTATGATTGCCGGATGGAGTGCCTTTTTTCATTAAGGCTATTTTTACATAGTGTAGTTGATAAAAAGCTCAATAGAAAACAAGCTGAATTCAACATACTGTAGTCCTTTTTGCTTCCTCAAACCATCTCACTTTTTGCAATCTTAATGCATTTTGTGAATAATTTTATGTACACTGAGAGCATATGCACCAAAGACAAATTCCTTGTGTGTCTAATCATACCTGGCCAATAAAGAATTCTATTTTTAGAAGCACCCAAGTATTGCACCTAATTGGGAACATTTTAATACAATCTATGTTAAAGTGTAGGAAAAGTGAGGTACTTCCAGTTTGGAACTATTCACAAAGTGCACTTCAGAATCACATGTTCTCCCTACCCAACCCATCTGTTTAATATCCGGAGATTTTTGCACATTTGTGTATTTTTTGTGATCTTTCTCATCCTAATAGTGTAAGAATTGAGAAGTCTAAAGACTATCTGAACTTTTACAGCGACAAAAACTACCTGCTCACGGAATTAGCTATAATCATTCTGGATTGGAAATCAGAATGACCGTATTCGGAGATTTATCCAACCGGTCAATTAATTTAATCTAAATATTTCACTTCTTCCTATGAGGCAGAAGCCTTAACATTTCAATTGTAATTATTAAAGTACTTAAGCTATTTAAAGAAAATTTTGTCGAAAGTCACTCTAAGCTAGTTTAGAACTGTCACAACACACTTATATTATTTAAGATTTAATCTTCAATTTGATTCAGCCTGGGACTGGTAAAGACTTAACAGTTCAAGTCCTAACAGAGATGTTAAGGAAACGTCTGAGTATAGAGGCAGTTCCGAATAAGATGGTTTATTTATTTATTTATTTATTTATTAGACTGCTCGGACCGACATCGAAAATACTATGTTAAGTTGACCGATAGTAAATTGAAGCAATTTCCTCTAGTGATACCTTCTTTCATCGCGGTGATGACAGAGAAAGCCTTCCCACCCAAGAAAATAAAAGCTTGAGCACTGGTCGACTAAGTCCCAAGTGACTAGCAAGATGGTCATTCAAAAAACAACAAAAGCACTTCGCGAAGACGGAACTTCCTCTTCACTTTCCATTCTATCAAGCCCTTCTAAACGCAAAGCTGTTCGGTTCAATTCAAATAGTTTACTTCAAACGGTAGCGACATGACCCTCCTCACGGGGAAAGTCCCAAGAGGGTGGGTGGGGGGACTAAAATGGCGCCAGTCCCTTTTTCCCTCACTGACGCATTACAGCCTCGCCCGACGTGATATAAAATGGTTGCTGCGACGGCCCCGAACTCAGCATATTCAAGTACCCTGTAGCGTGAAGGCGGTCCCACGGGCCGATTACCAATAGATGGTGCCATCTAAAGCTAAAACGCCCAATGGCGACTATGGGCGGAGTTTGGATTCGCCAAGTGGCCAATGAGAACCTAAGCAACTGCTGGTGGCAGGGCCTCCCCGCGCGGCTCTGGGCGGTGCTGGGATAGGCGGGCGGGCGCTGAGACGGCCGTTTCCTGTCCTGGTGCATGGTGGTCGGACGAAGGAATTGTTGGAAAATTTCTCAGCGAGGTTCGTATATAAATGTGTTTTTACCCAGTGTGCCTTATTCTAACCGCCGCCATCTCCGACTGGGATGCTTCACTCTCGGGTTTGGTCTGGCCTAATCCCTCTGCGGCGATGTTCCACAGAGGGAAATGTGTGAGAAAACGGGGAGTCGCCCTAGGATCGCGGCTCATATTAATAATAAAGCCGAGGCGTTGCCGCCGCCCGCCCGTCCGTTCCCTCTCCCCCCACCCCTTCCTTCATATTCCCGCCTTCTTGGTTTCCCTGGCTCCAGGTCTTTTCTCCTGCGATGTATTTGTCCCGGGGTGGATCGGGGGGAGGGGGGGTGGAACAGTCGCCGCGTAAAATACCCGCTCGGGGTCTTTGGTCTGTAAGGCGAAGCGGAATCGAGCGACATGTTACCCAAATGACTTCCAGGGGCGTGTGCTTGAGGAAGCTTTCTCTTTAGGGGCTGCGTCACTGGACAAGATTCATATTGTATATAGCCCTTTGCAAGCCATGACAGAAAAAGGTCTTGTCTTGAGGCATTTTTGTTCTCCCGACATCGGTCCCGAGCCGAAGGAGTCTCAAAACGTCACCGTCGCCCTTTGCTCCCTGGTGAATTCACCCACGCCGCGCTTTTTTTTTAAAAAAAAGCAGCGGAACCATTTTTGACAAAACCTCGTATATATATATGAACGAGCGGCGACCTAAAGCTGCAGGTTCGGAAAGCGAGATTCCAAATCAGTGTGTGCGACAAACTTGTGTGTCGATCTGTAAAGTCTGATAACACTTCACCCGTTATTTAAGGACGTGGACAACACGTTTTTTTCCTTCCGATTATAATACGCAAATATGATTGATGGAAGAAGCTCTGCGTACATGATTCTCAACAGGCCCATTTCGCACGAGGAGGTGGGGTTTTTTTTAGGTATAGGAAAGGAAGTTTTCTTCTTGCGGGTCCTTTTTAAAAAAAAAATCAGCTAGATCTGGTTGGTGTGTGTTGGTTGGACTGCGAATCTAATACCGATATCAGAACTGGCTCACTGATTTAATTATTTTCAGAGATTTTAGGATTGTGGACTGTTTGGATTGTCTCCTTGAGATTATTTTTTTAAATGTTAATGCCACAAATATTTTAGTTTCACAAAAAATACATAAAAGTGGAAAGTAATTTCACTTGTCAAGATAATTTGGACATGCTTTTGAAAACTCAATATCTTACTTTCTTCATTTAATATAGTATTTTTGCCATTTTGCAATAAATCACATTTCCAGTTCTCCCATAAAACATACATAGACTTGGTATCATCTCAGTAAATTTTTATAAAGGATACATGTACTGTATCAGGAAAATATAAGAACATGATTTGCAAATCTTATTTAAGAGCTCTTAAAAATAATAGAGGGTTCTAAACTCAGTTAAATCATATATGTATTCCTACATATGGGCGAGATCATCCGTGGTTTTGGGGTACGGTATCATCAATATGCTGATGATACCCAACTTTTCATCTACCCCAAACCACCCAAACGATGCCCTCGACATGATGTCCTGATGCCTGGAGGCTGTGCGGATCTGGATGGGGAGGAACAGGCTCAAGGTCAATCCCTCCAAGACTGGGTGGCTGTGGTTTCTGTCATCCCGATTTGTGCATCTTGTTCTATCTTTGATGATAGGGGGAGAAATTTTAGCCCCCTCAGAGAGGGCCTGCAATCTGGGAGTCCTCCTGGATACGCGGCTTAGTTTAGAAGAACACCTGACCGCCGTGACCGGGGGGGGGGGGGGGGGAAGGCTTTTACCAGGTTTGCCTGGTAGGTCAGTTGCGCCCCTCCCTGGATCGGGATGCTCTGTGCACAGTCACTCATGCCCTTGTCCTTTCTTGCCTGGACTACTGCAACGCTCTCAACATGGGGCTGCCCTTGAAGAGCACCCGGAGGCTGGTCCAGAATGCGGCTGCGCAGGTTATCATGGAGGTACTTAGGTGATCCCATGTTACACCCCTTTTAGGTGGCCTGCACTGGTTGCCGGTTGTTTTCCGGTTGCGATTCAAGGTACTAATTATGACCTTTAAAGCACTCCATGGCTTAGGCCCAGGGTACCTGTGAGACTACCTACTGCCACCAGTAGCCTCCCACCATCCAGTGAGATCCCACAGAGTTGGCCGCCTCAGGGTGCCGTTGTCCAGACAGTGTCGGCTAGCAACCCCCAGGGGGAGAGCCTTTTCTGTGGGAGCACCTCCGGTCTTTCCGATGCTCCCTAAAAAGTTGGCTTTTCTAGCAAGCTGGCCTGGCCTGAACAGAATAAAATAAATGATTAATTTAATTGTTAATTTTAATCTAATTTTTAAATTTTTATTGTTAATATTAATTGGGTTTGTTTTTGGATACTTTATTTAATTTCCTTTTTAACTTTTGTAATATGTGTTTTTTTATGTTGTACGCCGCCCTGAGTCCTTTGGGAGAAGGACGGCATATAAATCCAATAAACAAACAAACAAAAAACTATCATAGGATATGCAATGTAGATAATTGCATGCTACATATAAATAAATTGTCAATTTTTTAAAAGGAATTTATCTGCCCATTTAAGGGAAGATCAAAAATCAAAGCTCAAGAAGGCTTAGTTGCAAACACTAGTGGGATAATAAATATGCCTTTATCAAAATAGATTTATGTAGAAAATAATAATTGCATCCAGAAGGAACAAGATTGATAAAAGATTTGTTCATCCAGTGATCATAATTACAACTTTTTAATTTTATGAAGCAGCTAGAGATTTGAACTCACTGGAATGAAATGGTTATGGTGTAGGGGCTCATGGGAAAAAGTATGAGTCTACTTACAGATGTATGTATCTAAATCTAATCCCAGTCCACTGAATTAGAAAACGAGGCATGCTTCTAAGTCACAAACCCAGTTAGTTATTTCTTTCTTAAATTCATTTTTTATGACATGTTTTACTTATTGATCCTACAAAATAAAACTTTTTTTCAATAAAAGTTCTGATAATTAAGTAAGCTTAATGATGTGTTAGTGTTTCATTTATAGCAGTGATTCTTAAAGGGTGGTCCTAAATTCTGGGAAGTCTCCCCAAGACTCTCAGGGGACCACAAGATCACCATTATTTACCAGCCTATGTTGAAAAATAATGCAATATTAAAACTCCCAACAAGCAATTCTTAGAAGTGGTACCAACAAATGTGTCAGTTTTTGTTTTTAATACATGAAATATTGATAATTGCACTCCATACACACAAATCTCTTGAGGTCCT
Source organism: Thamnophis sirtalis (assembly GCF_051295495.1). Lineage (NCBI taxonomy): Eukaryota > Metazoa > Chordata > Lepidosauria > Squamata > Natricidae > Thamnophis > Thamnophis sirtalis. The sequence continues at coordinate 83,682,867 of NW_028261381.1, forward strand.
TCATAATTTTTAAAAGTGAGAAGGGTCCTGAGAAAAAAAAAGTTTAAGAAAAACTGATTTATAACTATATTTAGCTATAACCCTCAAAGTTGCTTGGGTGCTATTATGTAAGAATCACTCAAATCTTTCCATCTAATGTTCCTCCTTGTTCAATCATAGTTTAATTATTATAGATTGAAGCAGGTTGGAATATCATAAAAGACCCAGGTGGCAAGGATCAGTGCTTTGGGTTCATTTTCAAGAAGGTAATTTTGAAACCAGGGGTACAAAAAATAGCATCTGTTTGCTTTCCTTGGTCACAGGAATCTCTAAACCTAACATGGTTATGTTGTCCTGGAAGATAGTGCCTAGCTGCTCTAATCTTGCAGATGTTCATTAAAAGGTATTTTTCCCATATGTATATTAGAGCTTTTGATAAGTAATTGGGTTATATTGGATTAAATCTAGAATGACCATTCTCTGAATGGAAAATCTTACATGTAGAAGGAAGTGGAATCCAGCAGAGGCTCGTGCCAAGGTGGTAATGGGGAGGAGTTGATTTTGCCCTTTCTTATGGACAGGTAAGCAACAGGTAGAAATTATTGGAACCATCTCATTTAGATGTTCTAATTAAAACTGATTCTAAATCCCTGGATAATTGATTCAGATCTATGTTTAAGCAAGTATAATTGCTTTCATTTCATCTTGCATTGCGAACACAATAAGGCTAATGTGAAATTTATGATGTGAGCATAGAAATCAAGTTTCATTCTGATCAGTCTTAAACATCAAGGGAGAGAAAACTATTATACTGTGATTAACTTGAAGAAACATTGCCATTCTGAAATGTCAACCTAATTAATTCAATATCCTTTTATCAGAGGAAGTAGTTAAAGTTTTCTGCAACACTAGTATGAACTGATGTTGCTCTCCCAGGTCTTTATTTTGCTATTATGATGTACAGCCTTTATATATAAGCATTTATTTTTTACCTTAGAAATATTTTGAGCATTCACCCAGGTATATATTACCCTTAGAGGGAAAGAATTTAATGGAGAACTGAATTTATAATTATTATATTCTATATTACAATATTAAATATATTGAAGCATTTGTGCTTAGATGGAGATGATCCTAATCATCAGTATATTGGGTCTTGGATCCTGAAAATTTCTCCATATATTTTTTCCTCTCAATAACTCACTTTACAAGATGAGGATTTTCCTTTACTAAAACAACCAAGCTTTGATTGTACGGGTAATCCTCGATTTACAACTATTAGTGACCAAAGTTACAATGGCACTGAAAAAAGACACTTATATGGCCAATTTTCTAACTTACAACCATTGCAGCATCCCCATGGCTACATGATCAAAATTTGGGTGCTTGGCAAGTGGCATGTATTTATGACAGTTGCAGTGTCCTGAGGTCATGATCACCTTTTGCTATCTTCTAACAGGCAGAATCAATGGGGAAGCCAGATTCATTTAATAAACATGTTATTAACTTTAACAACTGCAGTGATTTGCTTAACAACTGGCAAGAAAGGTCTTCAAATCAGGCAAAGTTTATTATAATGCCAGATGTTGCTTGTCCATAGGTAAACACATTTGTATATATGGCAATCAGATGGATTAATTTAAATATTGACCAGTTTCTTTAACAATGAAATTAGCTTTATTCTGAATGTATTTGATAGTTCAAAAGTATTTTTAATACAGTGTCATAAATTGTCATAATTGTGGGCATAGATGGTTTTAAAGAGAAATTATGAAAAAAAATGGATTCCATTAGTAGTAGCCATTATAGCTAAATGAAGCTTTTATTTCAGAAGCAATACATCATTGGATAATATTTTTCTTAGGGGGGGGGGAGAAATAAGTAACTGTAATCTCATCTTTATTATTCATTTATAAACAACTCAAGGTGGTGAGTGTATCTAATACTCCTTCTTCCTCCTATTTTTCCCAACAACAAGAGGCCTGTGAAGTATGTTGAGCTAAGAAAGAACAACTGGCCCAAAGTCACCCAACCAGCTTTCATGCCTGAGGCAGGACTAGAACTCCGTATCTCCTAGCTTCCAGCCAAGTGCCTTAACCATTAGAACAAACTGCCTCATTTTTCCCTTTTTTTCATGCAACAGAGCTTTTATCTCGAAAAATTCATATGGTACAGTTGAAACAACTTTCTCTTTGAAAATGTACTTGGTAATTTTAATGAAACAAATTAATAAAACTAAGCTGTATTTAAGAAAAACCTATGATCTGTTGTCAAATTAATTAATATTAAGAGTTAAAATGTTCTAAGCATTGATTTTGGTAATCTTAAGCATCAATGGTGGGATTCAAAAAATACTCGTTCTGTGGGTGTGGCTTGGTGAGCGTGGCAGGGGAAGGATACTGTAAAATTTCCATTCCCACCTCACTCCAGGGGAAGGATACTGTAAAAACTCCATTCCATCCCCACTCCAGGGGAAGGTTACTGCAAAATCCCCATTTCCTCCTGATCAGCTGGGACTTGGGAGGCAGAGGATAGATGGGGCAGGGCCAGTCAGAGGTGATATTTACCGGTTCTCAGAACTACTCAAAATTTCCACTACTGGTTCTCCAGAATTGGTCAGAACCTGCTGAATACCATCTCTGGTATGCACACATACAATATTCCAAAGCATACTTCTGAGTTTTGATTATATTTATAATTGCAATTTTAAATGTAAAAGTATTTTTTGGGGGCAACCACCTCTATGTTACTGTAAATGGGCTGCTGCAGAATGGGAACATACTGTACCTATCCTGATGCTCCTTGATTCTATTACTGGATTTAAAATTGTGTATAAGTCAGGATACGTTGATGAATTGTATTTCAGTTTTCCTGATCCATGTTTCTTAATAATAATTAACTATAATGAATAAATACATAAACAACAAAAGTAGGATAAATAATTAAATAAAAAAAATTTAAAGATAGGAATCACAGTGACAATACAGGGCTGTTGCATAGACAACATGGAATATGAAATTATCCTAGGATGGCTGAGACAGCAGGAGGTAAAAAAGCATCTATAGAGAAACAAATAAAAAGCTAAAATATATGCTGATTTTGAGGAGCATATATGAGAAGAATTATTAGTCAAAGACACTGTGTCTGCTCATGTTAAGCTGTTTTTTGTTGTCCTGGGGTCTTTTGCAGGATTATATTCTTGCAAATCAACAGCGAAAAGCTAAAAATTAGCAGCTCAGTTTTCTGCTTTTTAAAAAAGTATAAAGTAGATTTGTTAATCTAAGATTAACAAGTAAACCCTGCTAAAGCCACAAAAGACCCCCCCCCTAAAAAAAACCATTATCGTGTACCTGAATTTTATTTTATTCAGTCCCCAGTCACAAAAATATGCAATATCAGAGCCTATACCCAACAAGTGAAACTGGACTCCCAGGAATGTCTATTCTAATTTAATCCATAGCTTATCAATATTTTGTCAAAAAAAGTAAAGTATCCTTTGAGTCTTTAATATTCTTGAGACAAGTTCAGCTCCAGATAGCTACATACGAAGAAAATTGTTGGGTTTTTCGCAACTACTTGGAATTGGTTTGCCACTGTCATCTTCCAAGAGGTTTTCAATTTGCAGTATACCCTATTTCCCTGGAATTTTATGTGGTAGCTAGTCTTAAGTGATCTGATTAGCCTTTTTGAAAGCTCAGGGCTGCCAACTTAACTTTCTGTTATTCTGCTGTTGCAGAACAAATCAACCATCCTGGGCCCAACGGCTGGTTTTCCTACATGTGCAGAGCAAATGTAGAAAAACCAGTTGAAGATCCTATTTTGTTATTTAATAGTATCAATTACATTAGCTAACTGACTTGACCTTGTATGAATGCTGTGGTCTTTTATTTAAAGTAAACCAATCTTGTATATTTCTGTTTCAATCCCCAGTTTCTTATTTAGAAAGGGATATCATAATTCCTTAGAACTTTTTCACTTCGATGCATAAACTATTCCCCACAGTATGTTTATTACTACTTGAGTCTTTAACATGTCACAATATTTTCTCTTGGAGGACAAAACTATTCAAAATAATGTTTTAAAAAAATTCAGACAAGATGTTTGGGAGCAGCAAGGATTCTTGCAATACCTCATTAGAGGATTATAAGTATTTGCAAAACTATTTCTTCTTTTAAAAAAATCACAAATACTTAATGGTCTGAGAAATATTAAAGTGTTGGTGTAAGAAAGGAAGTGTTGGTGCGAATCTAATTCAAATATTATTTGTATTCACTTTCTGTTACGTTTAGGTAGACAATGTTACTAGCCCAGATAAATCGGGATTCTCAGGGAATGACAGAGTTCTCTGGAGGAGGGATGGAAGCTCAGCATGTCACTCTCTGTTTAACAGAAGCTGTAGCTGTACAAGGTAAGTTTTTGGGATAATCCCCTTTCCAACAAGCCCAAATATATTTGAACTTAAAAATAAAACACAGTGGTACTGTGGGTTTTAAAATGCTGCACAAAATTCACTCAGAATTTATCCCAAAAGTTAAAATGTCTTAGTAGTTCATGCAGTAGAGGTGTAGTAAGTGCTGCAATACCAGTTGTTGTTTTTATTGTTGTAGATGGAGACAACTTGGACAATATGGAAGGAGTGAGCTTACAGGCAGTTACTCTTTCTGATGGATCCACTGCCTACATACAACACAACTCAAAAGGTATATCTAGAAGACCATTATTGCAATTTATTTAATAAAAATAATCTCAGAAATTTATTATTTCATATTGTGACCAGTTTACAAAGTTATTGTATTTGTTATGATATTAATAGAAGCTTCTCACAAGCAAGTGACTCTGGTCAGCATACAAGACTTAAACAAAACTAAAATAATAAACATCTAAAATCATTATCATTAACAAAATTTAAAAACATTAAAAACTAGGAATAATAAACAGAGGATGTTAATAGTCAAGAAGCCATCTCACTAGTTTACATGATCTTTGGTCTGCAAGCCTGCTGACATAACCATATCTTGAGGGACCTTTGGAGGCTTAGAACAAAAAGTGTTCTTTTTTTAGTCATTTTATTTAAAGATTGAACTTTTGTAGCTATTTTATTTAAAAATAACATAGTTCAAAATGTAACACTGGGGTCAAGTCTAAAAAAAATAGATGTAATTACATTTCTTTCAAATCCAGATCAGTCTAGATATATGTGAACAGCATCCCAATGTTTATTCTGAAAATGAATTTGAATTGCTTGTTTGGTTGAGAAAGGGGAAAAGTAAATTAAAAAAATAAGTATCCTCTGATTTTCACACACATATAACTTATACAGATACACTCATTCCCCTAGTTGTATTATTTGAGTAAAAGAATGATGAAGTCAAAATATAATTAACATTAACGTAAGTGGATCTTCTTTCTTGGCTGCATTATGAGCACCAATCCAAAATCAGAATATATGAATGCTATTACCCCCAGAATGTCTTCTAGTCCATATGATCTCTTTCTTAATAATCTCTCTGGGAAAGTGAGAGGACAGTCATATTAATTCAGCTTCTCAGCCTCCCAACAGGTCATCTGATTCAACTTGAGATAAGCAACTTGAGGACATTTTCTGTATACAGTAATTCCAGTGCAGCAAGAAAGACATATATAAAATCCAAATGCTGGATGCTGAGTTTGGAGAATAACTATGGAAAAATTTCTGCATGTTGAAAATGCATTCCATGGTTAAATTTGCAGTGTAGCCTGTTTTTTTGGAGCTTGCTCCTCTTGATGGAAATGATGGGCTATTCAGTATTAAATATACTTCTATTTCAGATGGCAAATTAATGGATGGCCAGGTGATACAGCTGGAAGATGGCTCAGCTGCCTATGTCCAACATGTTCCCATGTCTAAAAGTAGTAAGTATATTTAATTAAATACAAATTTCAGTCTATTGATTTCATAATAAAATTAATTATGCTTTGTTATTTTAACACTGCATAAAATATAATTGTTTGAATTTTGAAGTTCATTATTAATATATTTTCTAGTGCAAGTTAAAATGTTAAAATAAGGACTTGAACATTTGTAATGATGGGATATTGCATCTTTGAAATTGTGTTTTTCCTTTTTTGATGTAGGAGACAGTCTTCATTTAGAAGATGGGCAGGCAGTTCAGCTTGAAGATGGAACAACAGCCTTTATACATCACACTTCAAAAGGTAAATTCTATGTCAATATATTATTGACTTTCCAGTAAGGTTATCTCAATTTTTCTTCAATTTATGAAATATATTATTCAAGATTTGCCCTACATCAATACATTTCTTTACAGAACACCCAAAAGTTCGTATATGTTTTCACTTAGGGAAGGTATTTTTCAATTACTGACTTTGTGGCTTTCAGTCTTAATTCCCTTATTTCCGGAGAGAGCATATGGGATTATAGAATGACATCAAACAAAATCACCTGAGTTATTTCTTTCAACAGACAAGTACCACTGATGACATTTTGTTGATGGAAAATACAAAACAACACATTTATTACTAATCACATAAACAATGTATATGTTCTAAACTATTGCAAATAACCAGTGTATTTCAAATTGTATTTATACCATAACACAAGAAATTTATTTTTCTGAAATCTGAATCTTTGGAATTTTACTGCATAAGTTTAAGAAAACAACAATTAAAACATTCTATAATTGTATATACAACTCAAGTTTATTCTATAGTAGGTTGGTGCAATGATCTGGATTCAAAGGTGGGAAGCAATTCAGAACACATTTATTTACCAATTGATAATTCCTTGAGGGTGGATTTTATTTAATGAAGTGAGAAAAATGCACTCATGGACATTCAAAATATTTTTTCTGCTAATCCATATGGCTTCATACCTATGTTCTTAAATTTATCCTGAGTTTGAAGAATAAAAAGTTCTTTTGCTAATGTACAAAATTACTGATGCATAAATATGTAAAGTGGTAATAAGATTTAGCCCTCTAAATGCTGGATATTAACTGCTAAACCTTCTATGAATAAATTCATACACATATTCTTGTTTTAAAGGTCAATTGATGTACTGTATACTTTATTTTAACAATGACCTTAAAATGCCATACTTTAAGAAATATCCCAGACCTCTAGGATTTTATTCATAGGTGATTTAACTAGTAGAAACTTAGACAGGTGAATTTGTGGGACCATGCAGATTTTAGATTACCTGCCTGCCTGGGTAGCTAAAGATATTATGGGCCATCTATAGAAGCTGCTGGATATATCTTGGGAGCTGGAAGATCTAATGATATTTAAACATTGTATTCATAGTCCTTTCTATAACGAATGACAGAATTTACAATAGGATGCTGATTTAATTATGCTATTCCTTTTAGGACAGATAGATGATCTCTTGTCTTAATATTCATCTTTTAATAATTTATCAGACAGTTACGACCAGAGTGCCCTGCAAGCAGTACAACTAGAAGATGGGACCACTGCTTACATTCACCATGCAGTACAAGTGCCACAATCGGACACCATATTAGCTATTCAGGCAGATGGCACAGTGGCAGGTCTTCACACGGGAGATGCTACTATTGACCCAGATACCATAACTGCTCTCGAACAATATGCAGCCAAGGTACTTTGCTCTACAACTACATATAGTTTATATTGGTGAACATGATAAAATCAAAGTGAATTATATTGCAATTAAAATATGATGTAACAAGAGAGTAGCTAGTAGTCAGGCTCGTATATGGTTTAGCATGTTGTGTGAACTCATAATTGTGACTTATTCAATAAAACATATTTAGGGTAATCCTGTGCAGTATGTGAATCCTGTTATTTAAACCAAACTAGCTGTACTTAAATATATAATAGAATTGATATTCAGAAAGGGTTTGAATGGAGGTTGGAAACAGTAAAAAGACTGGAGAATAGTACAGCAAACCATTAGAAGTACAATCAAAGAAATGCAGACATAATGAATATACCAGATATTAAATAATTAATAGAAATATAGCATCTCTGTTTTTTATATTTTATATTTTGAGCAAACAAAAAAGATCTTAAGAAAATAATTCTTATCATAAATCATTCACCTGCAAGGAAAATTAATAATAGAAATAGCAATAGCACTTAAGACTTAGATATCACTTCACAGTGCTTTTACAACCCTCTCTAAGTGGTTTACAGAGTCAGCATATTGCCCCCAACAATCTAGGTCCTCATTTTGCTGACCTTGGAAAGACGGAAGGCTGAGTCAACCTTGAGCCAGTGAGACTCAAACTGCCAAACTGCAGGCAATCAGCAGAAGTAGCCTGCAATACTGCATTCTAACCACTGTGCCATCACAGTTCATAACATATCTTAGTGTCAATAAATCAGTTGTATAATATAGTTCCTTGAAGATAAAAATGTTAAAATAATTACATTTTTAAAGATGATTTTAATAACAAATAACAAGGGTTTAGGAATTTCAACAGTGGTGTGCTAGAATTTTTTTCCCCTCTGGGGAGGAATTATCCTCATTAGGAATTCCTATTCCTGCAAGAAAATATGCATTGGCTCCTAAAATGTTATTCTGGAGAATTATGGAATCCTTAGACAAATATAATGGATAATAGACAAAAATTGTATCTTCTGTTTTTCCCAACAAACCTTCCACTTGAGGAAAGACTCTTCTATAAGCAGAAGGACTATATCTGCATTCAAACTAATATTAAGAAATTTACCAGGCATATTTAAGAGATCTTGGCCTTTGTTTGCATATATGTTTCCCTGAAAATAAGACAGGGTTTTATTTTCTTTTGACCCCCGAAATAAGTGCTTGGCCTTATTTTTGGGGAAGTCTTATTATTTTTGAAGTGCAAGAGGCAGAGAACGTGGTCATCTCATGGCTGCTGCTGTGTTGCAATATTTTCGGGGAGGGTGTATTTTTGGGGGACAGCTAATTTTAGCCCATGTGCTCAAAAGTTCAATTGGGCTTAGTATCCGGGGAGGTCTTATTTTCAGGAAAACTTGGTACTATAATTAATTTTAGTGCCTTAGATTGCAATTTTGTACACTGCAGTGACAATGCAGCACTACCTACTCTGCAGCCCCTAAACCAATTGTAGTTTGGATGCCCTAATTGTTATTTAAAACAATCATGGGAAATAAATTAAATAGAAACTTAATTTATTGTGTAATACTATTTGATTAGGTTGATGAAGAGTTCATAGTGAATAAAATTTTGTGAAAGTGAACAAGCACAAAGCAGATTTTTAAGTTATTATTCTTTTTTATTTGCAGGTGTCTATTGATGGAAGTGACAGCGTTAGTAGCACTGGGATGATAGGTGACAGTGAACAAGATAAAAAAATGCAGGTATATAATAATCTAATTTGTCCTGTTTTCTTAAAAAAACTAGAATGAAAATAAATCCTTAGTTTTGTTCGCTAAGGGACTTGCTCAGTATAAAAAAATTTATAACATGAATATTCTATTCTTGACCATAAAAAGAAATGTGTTATACTAAGTATAGAATGTGCAGAATGCCTTTCCTAATACCGTTAAATCATATTGTCCATTCACTGCAGAAAAGGGTTGAGATGGATATAAATAAATTTCATCCAAGGATAATCCCTCCTCTCTATTGCAAGATGAAAAAGACTACAAGTGGGCTTTCTCAGAGCATTGCTGTTTCTACATGTATTAGAGAACTGTACCTTTCATGGGTGTGGAATTCTCTCATTTCAAAATTGTACATTGCAGTTTGATAAAATATCCAAATTGTATCAAACTATTTTACATACTTATAAAAGACTTTCTTTTTAGATACAATTTTATTAACATAAATAAAAATTAGTTTAAAAAGCACCATGCGGTTTTGATAAACTGCCTGAATTTTTTCTTTGAAAACCTCTATCAAAATAAATCAGATTAGTCCAAAATAGCATTTATTGGCAATTCACTTTGAGGGCTGGGTAGAGTTTTAGAGCTAGCTTTAGATACATATAGGTGTGTGTTGAAAAAGCCTTTTCTTGAAATAATGCACTTTTAATGAATTGCCCATGGATGCTTTTTTGAGCATGCTATATGTATTTTCCAAAGCACCTTCTCCCCTTCAAAGCTAATGCTACAGATCCCTGTTTATTTGTACTTCATATTTCAAGACAATGTCCCTTTATGTAATTTTTAAAAAAATCTTAAACTTAATGATTAAGAAATCTTTAGGGAAAGGCTGATATTTAGGTGCCAAAAGATGTAGGAAGCATTTTTATTTGTACCGTTTTAAAGAACTCTTGTTTTAAAATGCAGGTCCTTTTCTAGAATTTAAATATGACTGAAATGTTAATATTCTCATTTCTTCCCATTTAGATTGTCTTGCAGAGCCATGGCACAAGAGTAACAACTAAGTCCCAGTCAACTGGAGATAAGGCTTTTCGCTGTGATTATGATGGCTGTGGAAAATTGTACACTACTGCTCATCACCTTAAGGTTATTATTGAAAAACTATTCAAATCTTCCAGTTGTTCTTTGCAATTAAATCTGAAAATGATAGAAATGCAGTCAACGTGTGACAGATGATAGTTTAAATTTTACCTCTTTTTGCAGGGATGCTACATATATTTTTATAATTCTGAGTGTACTTTTAAGTGCTTAGTCATATGGCACTCTCACTCTCACTCTCTCTCTCTCTCTCTCTCTCTCTCTCACACACACACACACACACACACACACACACACACACACACACACACACACACAAACAAAATAACAGATATTAAGCCTAACATAGACATTTTGTATAAGAATTGTTTGAAAATGACCAAAACATTGTGACTTTCCTAATTTGGGAGGTTTTTGACTGAGTCAGGCGACCTTATCATAAGATTCCTCTAATTCTCTAACAGAAGGTCTTTTGTCAATTTAGATAAATGATTAAACTCTGCTTCCCTGCTTTTAACTTTCCTTTCAAAAGTTTTAACTACCGATAGGTGTTAAAAGTATTGCTATAAGAATGACATTGTTTTTGCAAACTATTAAACGTGCTATGTATACATGTTGTAATGGAAACAATTTTTTTAACCTTATTAAGACATCACTCAAATTGTAATATGGTCATTTTAATTCATTTTGGCCAACATGGGCAAGTTGACTTTTGCTTTTACTTTATATAAACTCCAAATATACAGTTCCATTACAAAATGTATGATTTCTGTCTTTCAACAGGTACATGAAAGATCACACACAGGAGATCGGCCATATCAGTGTGACCATCCAGGTTGTGGAAAAGCATTTGCAACAGGTAGAGGGTTAATTCTTTTTAAGTGGAAATTTTAATTAAAGATTTATAAATAATGCAAGCTTACTACTTTAGTGGTGTGAAAGAAACATGCAAATCATTGAATGTCATAGAAAATTAAAGACAGATGGAATAAAAGATTTTAAATCATTCAATTTTTGTCAAGGTTATGGATTAAAAAGTCATGTCCGAACTCATACTGGAGAGAAGCCTTATAGATGTTCAGAAGAAAACTGCACAAAGTCATTCAAGACTTCAGGAGACCTGCAGAAACATATAAGAACCCATACAGGTATTTTGCATATTAATACACTTTAATTTTTATAATGGCATATTCGGATGTCATAAAGTATTTCTTAAACACATCTACCTTTAACCAATCTGTTCTAAAGCCTAAAGCTTCAAATGTATTGTTTTACTGCATCTATTTAGGATAAGTCCCATTTAATTCAGAAATTCTTATATCTACATAAACAAATAGAGGGCTTAACTGTAAATTACTTTGAACATTTTGAAACTTAAAATAAAAACCTAAGCTTTATAACACCTGATTCACTTTATATAAAATGTTCAACAAAAGTACTTTTTCTTTTTCGTAACTTAGAAAGTTTGTTGCTACCAATAAACATAAATTCAAACAAAATTCAGCAATTTAATCAGTTTAATTTAAAGGCACCATAGGTCTAAAGTAAAATAACGACAACATAGCTGTTTAGTAATATTTAGTAGCAGCAGTAACAATCATACTCTTTCTTAGTTAAAATAATTTGCTCTTTTTTTTTTACCAGTCACCTAAAATTCTGCATGCAGTTGATGTCTTTGGTAGGATGTTTGCAGTTGGAAAGTACTAGAGTAAAAGTTCATTTCTGCTCACAAATCAGTTAAACCTACAAACAAAAACAAAAAATATAAAGCTCTTTAAATATTAATTATGTATGGCAAAGTTGACAGCTTAGGTTAGCTAATTGTTGTATTTTCACCAATGATCGTGTTTGCATAATCTTCATGAAGAGGCCCACATAGAAGACCTTGCAATAGACTTGTCTGGATTGCCAAGAGGATATACAGCTGATACAAAGTTGGAACTGTTGAAATGCAGTTTATGCCATATGGACCTGGCCTAAAAGTATCCAAAAACTGCAGATTTGGTTTTGCACAATTTTATCAGTAATAGAACAAATAATTCCTGGTTAGTCTGCCAATCTATCAGCAGTAGCTTCTAATTGGCTGTTTTACTTTTTAGCCTCCCTTAGCACATCACTAACTTCAGCCTGATATTTGAGATACGAATAACAAATGGACTTTGAAATCATCAACATATTGATGATGTTTCATTCCAAAGCATTATTTAGCTTTTTTGAGATATTAAACAATGGAGAGTGAAATAATACATTTTTAACAAACGTGTAAAAGGGATAGTTTGGTACAAGTCAGCTTCTTCTGAGGATCCCTTTTCTCCCCTAACCTTCCTTCTTTTTCTCTGTACATGCCCAATATACACTAGAGCATTTTTGTTTCTTATTTTGCCATTATTTTCTTTAACAGTATTGACAGATTATCTCGATTTTCCTCATTTTTATTTAAAAGTCCTATAACTCCAGTTCATTCTTTTTTTCCTCTGTGCTATTATGGAGTTCTTCACATCTGTTTGTTCCGTCATTTTATTTGTTAGTCTCATGTAAATACTCCATTCCTTCATTTGTCTCTGTTCCTCTGTGAAGCTTTTGTTACCTATACCCGTGATGATGAGCCTACGGCACACGCACCAGAGGTGGCACGCAGAGCCCTCTCTGTGGGCACACGCACCAGCCAGCTGGTCTTCGGGTTCCCAGCATGCACATGTGCACGCATTCCAGTTTGGGCACTCAGTGCCAAAAAGGTTCACCATCACTGACCTATATTCATAGTTTCCACACATCCATGAATTTCATACAGTAAATAAATATCAGGCAAAGGTAGTCTATGGGCAGTTGCTGATTTACTATCAAAGACTGAAATAAATTGAGTTTTTGAGTTTTATTTTATTTATATGCTGCCCTTTTCCCCTGAAGGGGACTCAGGGCGGCTCACAACTCAACCAAAAAATTGCCATCCAATTCATTTCTCTACTTCTAGAAGAAGTGAAGTAATATAAATCTGTGCTGTAGAAACATTATTTTAACTTCTGTTGGACATGGTTCAGTATTAAATGTGGAGACAGCCTATATACAATTGGTACTTGCAATTTCTCAGGAAGAAAGCAATTACAATCGATAGTTTACACCCAAAGTAGGTTTTTTTTTAACCATAGCTAAACACAGTGTATATTCTCTAGGAGGTAATCCTTAGTTATTTTTGTTATATATTGATAATATTTGGCTTTCAGATATTAATACTAAAAGTATTTCAAATAGGAATTGCCTTCGGCATCTAAGAAAAACAAACAAAATTTATCACATACATTCTGAATAATAATATTTTTTCTTGTATGTTTCTAATGTAAGCATAAAGAATATATCCCCCAGAAATACTGAGATCTAAATTGAAATTGAAAACCCCATAGAAGAACAAGGCTGAAGTGTGTGTCTTTATGTTAATTTATCTATTTTTAGATTTTGTTTTAATCTCCCTTTTATTTTTATAAATAACTCAAGGCAGTGAACAAACCTAACATTCTTCTCTCCTTCCATTTTCCCCACCACAATACCCTGTGTGGTAATTTGGCTGAAAGCGAGTGATTGGCCTAAAGTTACCCAGTTAGCTCTCTTGCCTAGAATTCTCAGTCTCCAGGTTTCTAACCTGGTGCCTTAGCCACTACACCAAATTGGCTTCACAGGTAGAGCTCAATATCCTATTTCTCTGCTCTGCTTTTCAGTTTTAAATGTCTTCATAAGGGAGACAGACTTCATATAAATTTAGCTTTACATTACAATACAATACACAAACTGAAATCTACAGTGGAGGGATCTATGAAACTATATAAATTTGTTTCCCTCTTAAAAGTCCAGTTTCTAAAATAACCATATCCTTAATGCTTGCCCTAAAAAGAAGAAAAAGAATCAAAACAGGTTGTGTAACATTCTTACAGACATTCCATTCCTTCTATTTGAACTAAAGACCGCCTTTAAAGAAAAGCTGTTGTTGGGTGTGTCTTAGCACAGTTCAGCTCTTTTCTCCCTTGTAACAATATGATATCCAGCATCATGAAAGGATTATGGAAACTATGGCAATGTAATATTGTAGTAAACACTTCAAAACATACATCTTTCTGGCAAAAAACTGGCAGACTTTTTAAAGTAAAAAAATTGCAGTTTTTTCTAGGAGGAAGCCAATAGTTGTCTTTCATAGAAATAATTTGAAGGCTTTTTCCTATCTGGTATTTTATAATAGTAGTGGGGGGATTAATAAATATCTCGGTAATATTCAATAATACATTGAATTATAAAAATTGTGCTTTCACCCATCCCTCTTAGGCTTCTCTCTGTGGCATGACAGTATACAGAGACTCGACAGTTCTTAGCAAAAGCACTTGAGAAAGTGTCGCACACCAGCATAAGGGTATGCTAGCAATATTTGTTGTAGGGATTTAAGTACTGATCAGTACAGACATATTTATTCTAGTTGTATATAAGTTAAACAGGGAAAAGATACTTTTTTTCTTTATTACATAGGTGAGTTTAATACACATATGTTTTAGAGCCATGATTGCGAACCTATGGCATGTGTGCCACAGGTGGCACACAGAGCCCTCACTGCGGGCACGTGAGCTGTCACCCAGCTCAGCTCCACTGCGCATGCGGGCGTGTCTCCCGCCTACCAGCTGGTGTTTGGGTCTGCTGCACGTGCGCGGTGGGTGGGGTACATATGCAGGGATGCACATGCATGTGTGGGGGTGCACACAGGGTGCGCGTGCAGGGGAAATGGGGTTGCACATGCATGTGCAGGGGGAGCATGGGGGAGTAGCACACGCCAGGGGAAGGGGGTATATTGCATTATGCATGTGGACGCTTTTGGCACGCAACGACAAAAAGGTTAGCCATCACTGTTTTAGAGTGTTCTCTTTACAGATGGATAATTGATACCCATTTGTTTAAACACAGCCAGTGCTACAACCCAGCGACCTAACAAAATATGCCCTTTCTTTCTCAAGCAGCAGTTTTTCATGCTGTTTTAACATTTTATTGACACATACATTTTTTGTAAAATACTATATTACTAATATGTGTCCAAAGTTCAGTATTTGACTGGGAATGCACATATTCAGAAGTTTAATATTCTGGATTATAGTCTATTTCTAAGGAATTTTCCTTTTAATTTAAGGAGTAACTGAAATGACAAACTTGCCAGCAGCAGTTAAACCACACTTTGTACACAATACATAATAACAAAAAGTACATAGTAACACTCAAAATCTTTGCCTCCAGGTTTCTTTCCATCCTGTCTCATTTGTATTTTAAAATGTTTAGCTTTTCATTTAGTGAGGTTTTTATTGTTTTTGTGAATTATTCATATGCCACATGAATAGTTCATATTGTAGTAGCTATAACCACTATGTGTATATTGGCATTTTAACCTTCAGAGAAATGAGAGAAATAAAACATGTAAATTTTCAACCTTTATTACAGTCATAGATCAACACAAAACATATATAAATATTGCCTTATTTGTTTATAGAAGTTTGTCTACCTGCATCTTTGACTTAAGCTAGTAATGGTATTGAATATACAAAATTTCCCCAAACTTTAGGCATGATTCATTAAGATGAAATGTTAAAGAAAAAAAAGATGAAAATATTAAATATTAATCCCTGAACAGTTTATTCACACAAAATAAATATAAAACAAATGAAGCAAAAGGTGAATTCAGTGATTCAGTAAAATATAGTGAATTTACTGTATTTTAGAGCTCACAATTTTGTACAAGGTAGCATTAGAAATTTATTTGTACCAGAATACTATAATCTATTTTAAAAATAGTGAAAAAAGAAGGAAGGAGGAGGAGAGATGTGTTTATTGACATTTTCAGTGCCAAATGTTTATAAATGAATTAATATGCTTTTTAAAAAGTATTCTAATTTGTTTGTCTCAATTTTTTAAAGGTGAAAGACCCTTCAAGTGTCCCTTTGAAGGATGTGGTAGGTCATTTACAACATCTAACATCAGAAAGGTTCATATCAGGACACATACAGGAGAAAGACCATATTATTGTACAGAGCCAGGATGTGGAAGGGCATTTGCCAGTGCAACTAACTATAAGAATCATGTGAGAATACATACAGGTATTGTATTTGATATGTTTTGCTTATAGTACTTGACTTTTTTTACTTTGCAGATTAATTTGAGGGATAATTTTCGGTCTTTTGGGAAAATAGGAAACAATTCATTCTCCTCTTAACAAAATGGAACTTGAAATATTCTCTAATGACAATCAGAGAAAATGGAGAGAATTTTAAATAATGTGAATGCAACTTTAGAACAGAATTTCTCAAACTGTCATTGCAAGTAAGGTTGTAAAACAGCTGAAAATATAGGTATTCATCTTTGCATTTGATGTCTAACCATTAATTCTGATAAAGTAGTTCTAGATTTGAAGCCTGGGTCTCTGGTTCATGTTAATTATAATACATTGGTTTTAAAGATGATGTGTATTTTTATGTTTTAGGGTTGTAAAATAAAAATAGAAATAATGTACTTTGAATTGCAGATTGGAACTTCAGGAATAATTTTAAAATCATCCATGAAAAGAAAGACTTTTTAAAAACTTTATATGTATTGTTTTTCTTTCTTTTCTTTTTTTGCAATATACATAATACTGTGTGTTATCTTAAGCATGCTACGTCCTTTTTTGAGAAACTGTTGCTGATACATAGTGCATGGAAAAGTTTCCCAAAATAAATAATATTTTCTTCTTTTTTCAGTATTAGCACATTTCCCTGTAAGGCTTTGCCACTAATGGACCCAAAGTTTCTTTTTCTTTCAAGTGATTTGCATCCTTCTAAGCAATTATACTTTGGGTCTCATTAGTGAGATCAGATGTTTTGTATTATATGCACTTAAAAGAATAATAATGTAATATATGTACATTACCAATTATTATGCTTTATAAGCATATAATTTTGTAAAAGTAAAATGATTCCTTGTGATTTTCAAGAATATTAATGATGCTGGAGAAGTCTCTGAAAAAGACAATTTTAGGTGCCTATCAGCAGTGGAGAGTGAGGGATGGATAGGAGGTGGCTGTTTCAGGTGGGCATTGGTCCACAAAATGATCATGATTACTAGCACAGGTAGTCCTCAATTTACAATAGTTTGTTTAGTGACCGTTCAAAGTTACAATAGCATTGAACAAAGTGACTTATGACCATTTTTCATACTTATGACTATTGCAGCATCCCCATGATCATATGATGAAAATTCAGGTGCTTGGCAACTGACTCATATTTATGATGGTTGCAGTCTCCTACGACCATGCAATGTTCTGACAAGTAAAGTTAATGTAGAATCCAGATTCACTTAACCAATCATGTCACTACCTTAACAACTGTAATGATTCATCTAACAGTTTTGTCAAGAAAGGTCATAAAATATGGCAAAATTCACTTAACAAATGTCTCATTAGCAACAGAAATTTTGGGCTCAATTATGGTCATAACTCAAGGACTACTTGTAGTTGGATATTTATTGAAAAGTAAGATAAGAAAAAGGTCTGAGGGGAGGAATGCTGGAAGAAAGAAAGTTTTAGTGGACAAAGGTTGGTGGAAGGATTGACTTAGAGCAGGGGTGTCAAACTCAAGGCCCGTGGGGCAGATCCAGCCCATGGGGTTCTTAGTTTTGGCCCGCGGGGCCGCTCTGGAAACAGCAAAGGACCGGCCTCTGGTGCCTCTACCAATGAAAAATGTAGGTTGGGAGGGCTGTGTGCAGTCCTTGTGAGCTCTGTTTTCGCTGGCAGAGGGTTGTAGGAGGCCGTTGCAGCCGAAAATGGTGCTTAGGAGTCCGTTTTTGTTGGCAGAGTGCTTGGGCCACCACAGACATCACTGACACAAGTGACATCGAGCTGGCCACGTCCACCCTGGCCATGCCCCTCCCGCCCCGCCCCAAGGTCAAACACAACCCTGATGTGGCCCTCAATGAAATTGAGTTTGACACTCCTGGCTTAGAGGAAAGAGAAAGTGCTTAGAAGAAATCTGCAAGAGAAGGAAATGGAAGGGAGGACAGAAGGCAGGCAAGTGGAAAGAGAATGAAAATTTGTGATTGACTTGAAATATTGTAACAAAGAAACCAATATACTGAAGTTCTTGTTTTTAACATAAATGTCAATGATATGCAATATCTGAAAATGACTTTTATTTATGGTATGGGATTGCCAGAATGTACAACCTATGCAGTGACCTTCATTGCTTGTCTCTTTTTTGCCTAGGGGAGAAGCCTTATGTATGTACAGTCCCTGGCTGTGATAAGCGTTTTACTGAATATTCCAGTTTATATAAACACCATGTGGTACATACGCATTCTAAACCTTACAACTGTAATCACTGTGGAAAAACATACAAACAGATTTCTACTCTTGCAATGCACAAGCGAACAGCACACAATGATACTGAGCCAATAGAGGAAGAACAAGAAGCTTTTTTTGAGCCACCTCCAGGTATTAGTTAATTATTGATTTTTGAATCAAGAATAAAGAAAAATATGATTTTTCTCTCAAGTTAACTGTAAGAATGGTTTTTGTTCCTTACCTCTTGCAAATAGTTCATTATATTTTAAGTTCTACTTTTAAACATTAGATGTCTTCCATGGTGCCCATATCTTTGTGTTTTAAAATTATTTGTAAACAACCTGCCATTTGTAATTAATTACTACAAACATAGTTAAGGTTCTCTGAAACTAATCAGTCACAGAGGAAATACAAATGTAAAAATAATACGGAATGTGCTGTACACGTTTCTGAGATTGCACCATTAGAAGAGGCCATCCATCAGTCTGGGATTAAGTATCATCAATAAACTAATGCAGGGATGTCAAACTAAAGGTCCATGGGCCGAATCCGGCCCAGGGAGTGCTTAGATTTGGCCCTAAAAACAGCAAAGGGCCAGTCCACGGTGCCCCTGCCAACGAAAACGGAGCGCAGAAGGGCCGCATGAGGCCCTCCTGAGCTTTGTTTTTGCTGGCAGCGGGTTGCAGGAAGCTGTCACAGCTGAAAACGGATCTTGGGAACCCGTTTTTCCTGGAAGAGCTCTCAGGCCACCACAGGCACCCCTGACATAAGTGACGTTGAGCTGGCCATGCCCCCCCCTGCCCACACCCACTCCATGCCCCCCCAAGTCAAACACAACCCTGATGTGGCCCTCAATGAAATCGAGATTGAAAGCCCTGATCTAATGATATCCAGTCATATATCTTCATATATTCCTCTTGATTAGATTATTGCATAGGCAGTCCTTGACTTACAATGACAATTGGGGGTGGAATTTCTGTCACTAAGTTGTAAAGTATGACCACATCGTTTAGCAATGGCAATCCCTGCAGTACATAAAATTTGAAAAAAATAAAATATCTTTCTTCTTTGGAATATCTATTAAATAAGTACAAAGTTCTCCTTCTCATAAGAAATTCTCCAATATGATTTTTAAAGCAAGTATATCAACATTGTCCATTCTGATTTGAAGTGGGGATGAAAAACCTATTTTCTTGGGGGTTGTAAATTTACTTGCAGATGTTGTTCTTTCAATTGCATTGGGGGACCTGTAATTAAATCATCTTCATAGTAAGCACTGTTGGGGTCAGACTTATATTCCAAACTTATAGTTAAGTCATTAGTATTGTCAAATACTTGTGCAGTAACCTCAGGAGTTTGATATCTGCAGTTGATTGCATTTCTGGGTTTCTCATTTTCTTCTAATTACTTGAGTAATTTGTTTCTCACTCTTCTTTCATAACATCTTTGAGATATAGTTGATCTATAATGGAAATTGTTTCTCCAAAATAATTCTGCCTATCCTAATCTGAATAGCCAGAAGGCACTTTACTAAAAGGTTATTACTATCAAGAGTTGTGATGGGAGGGGACCTAACAGCAAGTATTCTTTGTGGTAATTTCCCTCGTATTAGCCCCTACCTTTGTGGCTAGTAAAAGCCTGGCATATTTGGAAGACATTAGGAGTCTGATTGTAGGGGACCATGATAATTTTAATAAAGCTAATAAAAAAAACAGTTTAACCGATTGTCTAATAATATAATATAATTGCTCTAGGGCACTTGAAAAAATACTTAGAAAGCTGCAAATGGAAATGCGAATCATGTCCATTTGTTGCCAGAATCCCAACATTTATCTTTCCATATAGTCACGGCTTGAGCTCAATATAAAAGAATTCTTAACTTTTTAAAATGCAAATTAAACTCGTGTTTCTTTAAATAGGTCAAGGTGAAGATGTTCTCAAAGGATCACAAATAACATATGTAACGGGTGTTGAAGGAGAAGATGTTGTTTCACAAGTTGCTACTGTGACTCAGACTGGGCTGAGTCAGCAGGTAGCACTTATTTCTCAAGATGGAACTCAGCATGTAAGTATTTGCCATAATCAAAATAGCTTAAAAATTTTGTTCATGGGTTTTATTTACAGGTGTCATTAAAATTGGTTTCCAGTACGCTAATAATGTTAGGAACATGTGATACATTAACTTTTAAAAAAGGGCTGCAATACTGTGGAAACCATCTAATACTTAAAACAGAATAAATTTACTTTAAAAGTGCCAGTTCTATTTTTTTTTATGTCTGACTTCTGCTTAAAGTTATTATGAACCTTCTGATCTTTAATCTTTTTAACATGGGGTTGCCCTCGAAGAGCACCCGGAAGCTTCAACTGGTCCAGAATGCGGCTGCGCAGGTTGTCATGGGGGCACCCAGGTACTCCCATGTTACACCCCTTTTAGGCAGCCTGCACCGGTTGCCGGTTGTCTTCTGGGTGCGATTCAAGGTACTAATTATGCCCTTTAAAGCGCTCCATGGCTTAGGCCCGGGGTACCTGCGAGACCACCTACTGCCACCGGTAGCCTCCCATCGTCCAGTGCGATCCCACAGAGTTGGCCTCCTCAGGGTGCCGTCGGCCAGACAGTGTCTGCTAGTGAGCCCCAGGGGGAGAGCCTTCTCTGTGGGAGCGCCTTCCCTCTGGAATGAGCTGCCCCCGGAGCTTGGTATAATCCCCAACCTCCGGTCCTTCCGACGCGCCCTAAAAAGTTGGCTTTTCCAGCAAGCCAGCCTGGCCTGAACAAAACAAAACAAATTATTGATTACTGTTAATTTTAATTTTAATTTTTTAAAAAAATGTCATTGTCAATTTTAATTGGGTTTGGGATATCGTATTTAATCTCTTTTTAACTTTTGTATTATGTGTTTCTTTTAATGTTGTACGCCGCCCTGAGTCCTTGGGAGAAGGGTGGCATATAAATCGAATAAACCTAAAACCTTTTTCATTAGCTTATTTAGTTACTATAAAGATACATTAATATATCCCAGGTTGAAATCTTATATAATCTAATTATGCTCATACCCAATGCTGTTAACTAAATGTTTATATACTATTTCAGGTTAATATATCTCAGGCTGACATGCAGGCCATTGGAAATACTATCACTATGGTAACACAAGATGGCACTACCATCACAGTCCCTGCACATGATGCAGTTATTTCTTCTGCAGGAACACATTCTGTTGCAATGGTCACCGCGGAAGGCACGGAAGGACAACAGGTAAATTACTTCTAAATATATAAGTGAAAACAAACAATTGAGGCTTTCTAAATAAATGTATTGACAACAGATTTTCTAGCCATTAGAATGGCATTTGATTTAATTAGATTGATTAATTAATAGAGCCACCTTACTGGGTGGGGTAAATAATAACAGTAATAACCAATAAAACCACATAATAAAGCATAGTTCAAAACAATATACATGTGTGGGGGGGAGACTCGGCATAAGATTTTTTAAATATATATTTTTATTGCTTTAAGAGTAATAATAGAAAAATAAAAATGAAAGGAACAAAACTACATTGTCAAAAATATATAGCAATTGTCTAAAAATAAGAAGAAAATACAACAGAAAAAATAAAATTACAGAGGATATTTTAGGTAAATATATATAGGCTTGTTATTGTTTACTATTATAACAATAAAAAGCTTAACAATATTACAGGATTTATAATATAGTTCTAGCCAAACTAGTTAGGCCTAGAATAATACATGCAATAAGAAGTGAATTAAAAAAGAACTCAGTGCAACAGAAGTCCTTTTTTTAACTGTTCTATGTATTAATTTATTTTGGTACTATCATTCAACTTTGTAAATTGTTTAAAATCAGATCGAAGCTGCATGGAATTGTTAGTAATTAATAAATCAACATACTTTGTAACTGCCACTTATCTCTGTGCCCAAATACCAGAAGGAAGAATTATTTATAGTTTAATGTATAATATATCTTAGCATATTGTATAAATTTTTTTTATTTTTTTTTATGCAAGATTGATTTTTTTTTTGTTTTCATTTTCATTTTATACAATCACTTATATACTGTACGTAACAAAAAAACAAAGAGAAAAAAAGGAAAAAAAACCCCAACATAACACTTCAATCCCCCATACACCCTCTCTTCTCCCCCTCCAACTTTCATTTCACCCCTCCAGCATTCCCCTCTTCTACTTCCCTTCCCCCTCAGACATTTCCCCCTCCCTCCATCTCACCCTCCTTACATTCCCTCTCACTCCCTCTTTACTTCTCCCTCCTCTTTCCCTCTTCTCCTCGCTTTGGTGTATCCGTCAGTTTGTTTTTTTTTTAAAAAAAAAAAAAGAGAAAAAGAAAAAAAAAAGGAAAACGAGCCGCAGTATACAAGTGAATTCTTATTGTTCTAAGAATTGAAACTGTAATTCCACCCTCCCCCCTCCCCCCTATAATCCCCCCTCCCTAACCCCCTTACGGCTTCGCAGGTCCCATACCCGGCATAATTCTTTAACAAGCATTTGAGTATAATAAGGCCAGCTAACTTTAAAATTAACAAAATAAAAGAAAAGAAAAGCCAAAAAAAAAGAGAATAATAAAAAATAAAGAAGAAAAAAAAAAAAAAAAAGCACACACACACCCAAAAAGAAAGGAGAAACAGAGAAGGGTCAATAAACCCACTACGTTAACACAGCTTCTCATTATCTGTAAATCTTAAACAATGTAGCTCATTCCAAATTTCGATTATTTTACTACTTGCAGGGTTTCAAACTGTATTAGAGCCAGGTAAGTTGATCAATTAGGATTCCCCAGCTAAAAGTCTCATTGCTTTGTCTATCTATTCAAACCTTTAATTTATCTCTTTTTTATCCAAATATCCAAACCTTTCTATAAAACCATTAAACTCAAGTACTTCTTTCATTTTTCATTTCCAACACCTCCCTTTCTATCCTTACCCACCTCCACATATAAATTTTTACCTTCCACCCTGCCTTTATCCATGTCCATATATATATTTTATCCGCGTCCATTGCTCCTCCCATATTTACTCCACTTTCCTGAAGACTCTCCGACCAATCTTTCTTGAGCTTATATTGAAATAGCAACTCAAACAAACATCAGCTTGCATTCTAGCCCCCAGTAGTCTAATTAAGCTTTCGCTACCCTTCCCTCTCCCACGCGCCTCCCAACTCCGTTCGTCCCAAACCACAACTCAAAAAGATCGCAATCTCCGCTCTCCTCGCCTAGGAAAATAATTCATGCGCAATTTGAGTTAGAATTCAGACAAATCTTATATACAATATATGTCCACAATCAGCAACGCTTCTTTCAGTCTCCATGTCTCATCATCAATATACCACTTTTCCATTTTGTCCCAGACGGAAATCATAAAGCTTTAAGAACATCGCTTAGTCTTTATTCTTTAGTCTTCTGCTCTTCCGGAAGAGGAAAGCAACACCCTCCGCCTTGTAGCCACGTGTCTCGCTGTTTGTCTCCTCCTTCTCCTTGTCTCTCTCCAGGTCCGGATGGATCAGGAAGTCCCGCCTTCAGGGTCTCGTAGTAAAATTCTCGTGCTTCACAGACAGAATTAATGCGGTGTTTTTGATTGCCAAATGTAACTGTAATACCAGCTGGGACTTCCCATTTGTATGGAATCTGAGAATTTCTGAGTTCTTCGGTTAAGAAAGCGTACTCTTTTCTTGTTCTTAATATTTGAGATGGTACCTCTTTAAAAACAATCAAGTCCTGTCCATCAATTCTCAACCTCTTTCCGTAAAGCCTCTGTATTATCTCATTTCTGGATTCCCTTGTGGTAAAGTATATTATTATGTCCCTCGGAAGCTGTCGCTGTTTTGCTACCCACGAATTCTGGCGGTAAATTCTTTGAATCTGCCAATCAAAGTTAAATCCCGGACTTCCCACCAAGCGGCTGAAAGCCTCAAAGAAGATCTGTTTCAAATTCTCCTGTTGGTTTTCACGCAGTCCTCTAACTCTTATAGCAAAGGCAGTCTTATTATAATTTATCATGACAAGTTGTTTTTGAGCAGTTTCAATTTCCTGTTGTAATGTTTGAATTTTGGATATCAAATTAAGGTTAGTTTCTTCCAAAAGTTCCAATTTGTCCTCCTTTTCAGCAATATAATCTGTCATGACTGTCATTACTCCGATCATATCCTCCTTTGCCTGAGCAATTTTAGCATCAAATTGATCATATAATTCCGATATCAATTGATTAATTTCCTGTCTGAAATCATTAAGCGTTTTGAGAAGAAATTCTTGTGTTAGCAAATCTCCCGTGGAGGGTGTAGGAGACAGGGGTAGTGGCTTCATAGCAGTTTTTGGAGATATGTTATTAAGGAAGCGCTTCTGTTTAGATTTGGGAGCCATTCCAGAGTAAAAATAAAAGACAAGCAATCAAGCGAGCCAAAAATCAAAGTCTCTGCTCCCCTCAGTTAATCTTTTAGCAATTAGTACGGAGAAGCCTTCAGGAGGGTAGGGCTGAGTAAGTACGTCACATCAAACACAAAAGCTGCGAGATCGCCATCTTGTGACGCAGCTAAAAAAGAAAGGGAGCCTTTTGCGAAGTTGAAGCTGGTATTTTAAATAGTAATGGAAGAAATTCCTCAGGAATGGTCCCCGCCCGGATTAACATTTAAATAGCTTAGCTTTGTCCTGGGGGGGGGGGCAATCTGCCTAGGGCTGCAAAAAAGGCAGCGCGGAAAACTGGCCGGAGTAAAGGCTCAGCTAATGTTGAACCTCTTCTCCATTCACAGCAAAAAAAAAAGCTATGAATTACAAAGAGATCCTAACGACTGACCTTCTCCCTGCCCCTTTCTGCCAGAAAGGGGAGATATCTATAGATCTTATAAGATATACGAACCAGGGTCCTGGCAGGAGCTTCGTTGAGCTCCCGACGGCGGCAGGCTCCACCCCCCGAAGCCTCATATTGTATAAATTATTTTACTGATTTGTTTACCCTTTGCAAATATTCATTCTCTTTACTATTGTTTCTAGAATATGTATTATTCATATATATCTCTTTATGTCCTAGTATATTATTTTTAAAATAGTAAGACTGATCATCAGTAACTTTAAAAACTTAAAATAATTAATTATTTTTAGATTTCAGTATTTAGAATGTTTTTTTCCGTGTGCTTTTTATTAAGGTTGCCATTGTGGCTCAGGATTTAGCAGCTTTTCATAGTGCTTCACCAGAAATTGGACATCAGCAACATGGACATCATTTAGTCAGTGCAGAATCTAGACCTGTTACTTTGCTGGCAACATCCAATGGAACACAAATAGCAGTGCAGGTAATTTTGATACATAATATACATTGGAAATGTTTTATTAATAATATATGGATTGAATCTAGGGTAGAATTTCACAAACTGGAGAATCTGCAGACCTAGAAAGACAACAGACAAATTATATCTCTTGGTATCCTTTTATGCGCTCCACAATCTGCTTCTGGAGATTGGTTAATTTTTTTGGAACACCACAGGAAATAATTTTGAGATCTTTAGAGAAGAGGGCATCAGTGATCACTAATTTCTCTTCTACTTTTTTTCTTCTACAAATCCCGCATTAGCAAAGAATGCCAGTTGTGTGACCTTGGGCCAATCATTCTCAGTCCAATCCCTTCTCAGGGTGGTTGTTGTAAGGAAAAAGAGGAGGAAGAAGGAGTATTACCATATTTTTCGTACTATAAGTCTCTCCGGATCACAAAATGCACCTAGCTTTTGGGGAGGGAGAAAAAATCTGCCTCCCAGCAATTTGCCTTCTTATAGCAAGCAGCCTGGTCAGATTCAGCACATCCTGATTTAGTAAGAGAAGTTGATTGGCGATTGGCTCGGCCTCCCGGAATACCGCCGATCAGCCGTTCCAGCCTGCGGGAATCATCGTCGCCTGTGCAAACTCCATTTTCGGTCTCCATGCGTCCTGTTTTTGGCCCATTCCAGGTGGCAGGGATCCCTATCGCCTGGAACGGGCTAAAAACAGTACGTGCTGATGCCGAAAATGGGGCATGCAGAGACCGAAAATGGGGTATGCAGAGGCGGCGGTAGGTGACAGTGATGGACAGTGGCGATACCCGCAGCCAGGAACAGCTGATTGGTGGTATTCCTGGAGGCCGATAAAAGGCCAATCAACTGCTCATGCTAAATCAGGCTGTGCTGAAGCTGACCATGCTATTTGCTGCATGTAGGCAAATTGCTGGGAGGCAGAGGTCGAAGGGTGGGGGCCGGCAGGTGGCCGGGGATTCAGCAACATTCACTCCATAAGACACACAAACATTTCCACTTTTCTTTCTTTTTGGGGGGGGGGGGGGGGAGAAGTGCATCTTATAGACCAAAAATACGGTAGGTATATTCACTGCCTTGAGTTATTTGTAAAAATAATAAAGGTGGGATACAAATAAATATAAACATAACCCAGTAACCTTCATTGGATCCAATAATATGCTTTAATTTTGTAGAACAACAGATCTGGGTCTTCTTAAATGTATGTACAACTGATTTTAAAGTAAAAATATTTTTTTGAAATATGCTCTAAATTGCTTTTTTCAATACAAGTACCTCAAAGAAGTTTCAAAAAGAAATCACTTGAAATTGTGTATGTGAGCTCAAAAAACCCAATGACAATCTATTACTATTATACATACATAAGTAATATTGGTACACATTTAAACACTTAAGAAAAATATTCTTAAACACTTTTACAATGTTTATTTTAATCTATTTTTTTGTTTGTTTCAGCTTGGAGAACAACAGTCTTTGGAAGAAGCAATTCGAATAGCTTCCAGAATACAACAAGGTGAAACACCAGAAATTGATGATTAATTCATAACTTGGCTAAAGGAACTATAGAATTCTATTTTATTTTTGTTCAACAAAAGTCTATGCCAGGTGAAAATCATAAAATGTTTTTCCTCCACTAATACTGTGCATATACTTTACGCAACAGTGAAGAACATTTAAAGTGTATAATGTTTATGTATAAGAACTTTGGGAATACCGAATTCCATCTCTTAAGATTCATTATTCTCTACCCAGGACAAAGAATTAGGTTTTGTATTAAATTTACTTGCTTATATTCCAAACCAAACTAAAGACAAGCAACAGTCACAGAAGAAATGCTGGAATTAATTTTAAAGTCATACAAAATCAACGAAGGCATTATTGAAGATTTCAACTCTTTAAATCATAACAGCAATCATCATTCAAAAATCCTTTGGAAGCACGAATTTAATTGTTTCTTATATGCAGTTTTGAATTTTGAAACCTTTGTAAATATTCCATTTTAATTGTGGTTCATACACATGTTGAACATTTATCATTTTTTGTTTCCTCTGCCGTCTCACTGATTGTAAATACAAACAATTGCCAGAATTGCTATTATATTGTCTTTGAATTGGATTATGTATAAAATGAAAACTTTGGTTGTTCAATATTAAAGGAATTAAAACTGGTGTTTCTACTTACTAGCCTACCATCATGTTATATATGAGAGACAATTTTTCTTTATCTTTGTTCAGTCATTTGGAGTACATATAAACTCTAAGTAAAAGGAAGAAAAATGGGATGATATTGCTTATGCTGTGACCCCTCTATTATATTCATACTTTGTGTAACATGAGTGACTGCGAGCATCAGATATCTTTACTCTTATGCATGTGATTTAAAAACTTCATTTTCTAGGATCTAAATCAATGGCCTTCAATCTTTTGGGCACCAGGGACCGGTTCTGTGGAGAGAGGTTTTTCCACGGACCAGAGGGGGTATGGTTTCATGTGTTGCTTGCATGCTGTGGTTGGGGCTTTGCGGACCGGTTTCTGGCATGCCCCCAGACCGGTGCGGGTCCAGCGACGGGGGATTGGGGACCCCTGATATAAATTATACAGAAAGAGGCACTTTGCAACAGTCACTTTTCTTCTTTATAGAGTAACAAAGAGTAAAGCAAGTGTTCTTATTTCTACTTTATTTCATTGGATATCTGCTTGAGAGCAACTAGAGAGAACTAAAAGGTAGATTCTTATGTAACCAATTGACACAATACAGCCACAAGAGAGGAAGCATCGGCAGGTTTACAGAAGTACAAAAAAGAAATCGTGAAAGGGAAAAAGAAGGAAATCCCTAGTGATTGTGAATGCTCACTGGGACAGTAATACATTATAACAAATATATTTAAAAAGGTATAGTGGCTAACTGAAACACTAAACTGGAATATCCCACTCTAACATTTTGCTGTTCTCCCCATATATTTAACTTGAAATCAACATCTTGAATTAGGATAAGAGACTGGTTAGCTAGTTTGAATGGGATTAGTTAAGTATCAAGTAACCTACATTTCTCTCATCACAATCTTACTCAACTTACAGGAAAATATATAAAAATTATTAAAAACATTCAATTTTTTTTCATAAGCAGGATGTCCAAAGACAGGTCTTTCCACTTTTTCTGTTGTGATGTGTAGACATTTAAAAGTCAATCGTTATCAGATACATCAAGACTACATATATTAAGGCTTAAACTTGTAAAGGAGAATTTACTTCATTAGGCACCTACGTTTGGATATTGCGGGGTAGAGCGGAAATGGGCAAAAAAAATTAAAAAATTAAAATTTCAGATAGTTTTTACTAAGCAACCGTCCTGGACAGCAACTATTTGTAGTTGCAGCAATACTGGAAAAGTAACCATATGACCAATGCCTGCATTTATAACTTCTGTAGTATCTCTGTTATGTGTTTGCAATTACACTCTATTAATACATGTCCTATATAAAAACTCTGTTGCTATCACATATTTTTCACTGACCATTTTAATGACCACGTTTGCCAGTCACAATTACAGTCAGTAAATGAGGGCTACCACTACAAACAGTTCCCAAATTAAATGTAAACAATCCAAAATGGAAATGGAGCAGTGTACAACAATTGTTGTAGCAAGACAGACATCTCTAACAGATATACCTGATTCAAAATCCTCTGCAAAGGTACTATTATGTAATTTGGGAGCTCTGGTGCCCTGCCAATTGTGTCACTATAGCAACTATGAAAACAAACGGGGGAACAAGTTAACAAACACCTACCGTATATACTCGAGTATAGGCCGACCCGAATATAAGCCGAGGCACCTAATTTTACCACAAAAAACTGGAAAAGTTATTGACTCGAGTATAAGCCTAGGGTGGGAAATGCAGCAGCTACCGGTAAATTTCAAAAATAAAAATAGATACCAATAATGTTTTTGAATATTTATTTCAAAGAAAAACAGTAAACTAGCGGTGTATTCAATGAAATACTTCACTCACCTCATGATGCTGATGTCCCGCTGTGATGATGATGTCCCGTGCAGCCGCGGGAGCGATGTCCCGCCTCCTATGACACACGGCACAGTGATTCCTATCATTGGATCACTGTACCAGAGGAGGTGGGACATCGCTATGTGGCTGCTTGCCATAACAAGGAGGAGGTGGGACATCGTTGCAGAGCGGCAGGAGGGGGAGGAAGGGGAATCGTAAGACAGC
Source organism: Thamnophis sirtalis (assembly GCF_051295495.1). Taxonomy (NCBI): domain Eukaryota; kingdom Metazoa; phylum Chordata; class Lepidosauria; order Squamata; family Natricidae; genus Thamnophis; species Thamnophis sirtalis. The sequence continues at coordinate 83,713,108 of NW_028261381.1, forward strand.
CCTGCATTACATTAGAACGTGAGGAGGGGGGGGTGCGGTGTGCGCTGCGCGGCAAACTGACACAGAGGGAGGGGAAACTCACAGGGGCACTGGGCCATTCACGAGTGTCACCCAGCGGCATGGCCCCGCCCCTTTTTCTCCTCCATTTCGGGCAAATTTTTCACTGACTCGAGTATAAGCCGAGGCGGCTTTTTTCAGCCCAAAAAGTGGGCTGAAAAACTAGGCTTATACTCGAGTATATACAGTAGCTGAACTTGATGCAGTTGCAGGAGCCCTCTGCCACTGTAAATCAAAGCAGTAGAAAATGTTGGCCACTATTTTTTTTAATAATGTATCTGATAGTTTCTTAGACCTTTTTATTGATGTTCTTTATCAATTAATACATTTAAAGGTATTGGGATTGAATGAGCAAGAAAAATAAAATTTGAGCCTAATATTTAATGTTTAAAACAATAATTGTTTGACCTGGCACAGAAATTGTATCTTAACCGCCTCTTACAGTTGATGTTTTCTAATCACATGAAAGAATGAGCCATTATTCCCACAATTGGGTTTTGACTTTATAATTTATCTGGGAGAAGGTGCAGTGTTTTTTTTAAGGAATTTATCTTAGAAAGATTATAGCTGCATGATTCTTAAAATATTTAATATAATCTAAGATTTTTAAAGCAACTTCATTGTTTTTCAATATTTTTATTAAAAAACTATTATTCGTTTATCTGGGAAAAAAGTACCAAACATGCAATTAATATTGCTTATTTTTAAATGGAATGTCTGTTTTGCTGATACAAAAGACTACAAAACAATTGATTGTAGAGATAGCAAAACATAAAGAATAACTAGGGAAAATAAAATTTTATACATTAAGTAATATAAACATTTTGACCCCATTTGATAGATAACTGATTTAAGCCCTACCTTGTAATTGGAATAGTAAAATAATATCCTTATTTATAACTCTTTGTCACTTAGCTGGTATATTACACAGTAATACGTGAGACTGGGCATAATACTCACATCACAATCATGTATAAATCACATGTAATATGATCATACACAAATATACATTACAAAATGTTATACACAACAATTGCAACAGAATGACATTGAATATGGTCAGCTGCCTCTCTGCAAATACACTATAATAATTAACATCTTTCAATCTGGAAAAATATGTAAGGAAAATATGTAAATAGAGCTAAAAATATTTGATCTTTGTAGTTCATTATATATTGCTGGGATACAATATTTTGAGTTGAAATGTTCAGAGTAATGGATGAAAAAACAATACTAATTGCTTGGAAAAGTTACTGAACAAGTTTACCAACATAAAGAGATCAAACTTTTTTGAACTTTTCTAAAGGATGGGTAGGACATAGATGTTACCTTACACAATCTAGTATACATAGTCCATCAGACAAGAATTGTTTATTTTGACCAGTGCCTGCTCCCTAGGTTTGTGGCACAAAAATTATCTACTATCTACTACCTGAGTGTTTCATTAAGCTAATGCCAAAGATTAAAGCACATGCAGATAAATGAAGGTATTACTGTATGTGGCTTTCTTTTGAAAAGGTTCTTCTGAATTAAGTAGTATCAGGGATTAAGATTACTGTAGAATTAATCCTGATTATGCTACAAAGACAGAAATAAACTGCAGCTCTGGCAGCAAAATACGGAATAAGAGGCAGAAGAGAATCTAAAATTATTCCGAAGATCTCAAAATGAGCTCCATAAAATTGGAAGGGAGAGACAGGAATAGCAACTCTTACTTGGGGCCAATGAATAAACAAAACTGACTTTAGCACTACAACTTTGTTTTCTGAAAACATGGGTGTTATGAATATGTTGCTCTTGTTTTTTTCTGACAGTGACTAATTAATAAATCTTATCCATGTGTGTTTTAATGGAATCTTTATCCACAGTACTAAAATCTTCAAGGTCTATATACAGTTTCTATAGGTAGGTATTCAGTTCAATTCAGAATGAGAACTGCATGTTAAAGATGACACTTCTGGCCTTCACTCCCTTTAAAACCAGCACAGTACTCCTGTACAGACTTTATCAATATTTACTTTGTAAGGTTATTGCTGCTAAATTTGCACATAGCCCACCCACAGGGGTAGCCATTAAATTTTAACCCCAAAAAAATGCTTAATTGTACAGCTCCTAAAAAAAAAAGCAAAGGCTATGACCTCTTTAGGAAAAATAAACCCCAATAAAATTCTATATTATTAATGATTGAAATGAATCTTGTGCTTTGGCTTATGAGTGGTACAGCCAGAAGATAACCTTTTCACCCTCAATTTGTTTTGGACAATTGCTGTATCTCCAAAGTATGTGTGTTTGTGTGTGCTTGCGTGTGTTTGGTTTATTATTATTTTATTTTGCCTACATGAGGGAGCTATACATGGAGAGGAAATTCCTTTCCCCTGATTTCAATTCCACTAGCAGATTATTTTTTTCCTTTATGTAGAGTAGACAGAAGCATACTTTTGGGCTTCGTCTTTGATTGTCATGCAAGTGTTTTTGTTCAGGGGAAAATCCATTCTATTTGATGGGAATTATTGTTTTAATAAATAGAGATGTCACACTGTTACACTGTGCTTATACTTAACTACTAACTCTGCTGAATTCAGTCAGACTTGTTCTCACTTAAATATGTACGGTATATAAGATTGCAAGATTAACATGTATTTATTTGTTTGAGATTGAAATATAGTAATTTTATACAAAAACCCCTATAATTTGTTATTATTGCAGATAGACCATAAAAAATAAACTAGTCATACAACAATAAGCATACATTAAAAAAAACTAGGTGTAAGTTAATTTTCAGCAGATCTATGCACACAGTAGCCTATACATTTAACATATTGATTTAATTTATGATATATGCTTGGGCCAAATTTTCAAACAAATCTCATGTGATTTTGCCTGCATATATAATAAATTTAAAAATGAATAGAATTGTCAGGTCTACATTCCATTAACCTATAGAAATTAGTATCAGTTACTAGTGCTATAAAACATGTCTCTTCACTAAATTCCATCAGAAAGCCATCTGGCATTCAATAATATTGGGTATTTCTGACCAAGCTACACCAAGCAGAAGAAGTTAACCAACAAGAACAGTTTCAAATCATACTGTACATATCATAGAATGTGCACCTGTAATAAGTAGCATGGAACAGCCTGTAAGTTTTCTGATGTAGTTCAAAAGTTGTCCAGTAGACTCTAAATTTCTGCCTGGAATTAAAGGATTAAAAAAACTCCAGTGGTCTTAGGCTGTGGCAATCATACCATATATGCAACACGCAGCATGCATCTTAGTAAAGTTGCATTGATTTCCTGTTGCCCTCTAAGCCAAATCCAAGCAGTTGTTTTAATATAAAAATCCTTTATAGCTTCTCTGTTATACTACCAAAGAAGTTTAATTTGCCTTCTGCAAGGGTACCTGAAAGGCAACTAGAAATAACTAGAGATACGGCCTTTTCAGTGGCAGGAAGTGGCCACTGTGCAATTCACTCCTATGAGGGATATAATCATCAGCTTTATTTGATGAGGAATTTAAAATCTGGGAAGAACTTAATGTATATGAAAACCAACAACAGTAAAAGTTCATTAGGCAGCTCATCCACCTCCCACAGCTGCCCCCATTGGTTATTTGTTGCTCCTTGTCTCTGGGCCTAATGGGTTCAGGAGGAAAGGCCAATCTGAAAGAGCAACACTCGTCTGTTGCCTAATTTAGAATGGCCATGGAAAAAAGTCTCCAGAGGCAGCAGGAAAGTCACATGATTACACCAATCTAAGGTGGCCACAGGTAATTGTCAAGATATGATGGTAATTGAGCCCATAATTACAGTCATAAGTCATGCTGGTCTTTTAGTGGGCTGTCATATGACCATGTCTGATTTTACACACTTTTTAATTGTGGCCATTCAGCAAATGCCACAGTAATTGGCAATCCATAGCTTGCTATTAATGTTGTTTGTCAGAAAGCAGAAGTAACCACATCCATGCATCTGCAGGATGCAGCAAACAGTTGTAAAGGCAGCCTAGTTGTTGACTACTCAACATGTGGTCATATGAGGTGGGGTTGGTGGAGGCTGTCAGAACTTGCAGTATGGGTCATAACTACCTTTTGGGAAGGATCTGTCCTATGTTCATAAATTGAAGACCATCTGTACTATGTCTCAAGTTAATCCCATCTCCTATGGTCACCTGACTCTGCCATCAGTCAGATGGTCAATGAAGTGGGTCAGAGTATACTCACAATCAAACTGCCATGGCTTGCTACTTGCTTAAAGAATAAAATGTTAATTTAATACTAGAACAACTAAGGATAACTTTAAGCAGCCTCAAGTAATGGTTATTATTCAACCAGCTATTGAAATCCATTCGGTGATTTTAGACTTCTCTCTCTCTCAGCCCAACCAACTGATCAGGTTAAGATTATGTGGAAAAATTAAAGAAGGTGTACTATGCACAATGTCTAAAGCTTCTGATGGAAAGTCAGAATATAAAACTAACAATAAATCAACAATAATCAAAGTCCTTAAATCAAGCATATTTCACCAAAGACTTTTAAAAACTACCAGGAGAGATTCCACTACTGCCAGAGCAACTACAGGAAAATAACTAGAACCATTTCATGTTATGTTGCATTAATACTGTATAATTTTCTTCTGAGAATTTGGAAAGCTCTTAAGTGTGTTGTAATGTGTTGTTTTACCTTCCCTAGTTAGGAAACTAGAGTTGTTCAATATACAATGTTGCTGATTAGCTTTGGTTAAGAATGTTTAGGAGCAGGAACAAACAATGTTATCAATCCAACAAAGGCTAAGATAATTAACGCACAAAGGTCACATTGCAATATATCTCTAATGTTCACTTGTTTGCTTATCCACAGGCTGGTTTTGAAATTAGGTACCGGTATTATTGTCATGCTGTATTCTTGCATTTAATTGTTTCTATGCAAAGAACTTTCATTATTGAAGTGGTATGTAAATATTGAAGATAAATAATAAAGTGTATTTATTTATTAAATTTATATGCTGCTTATCTCCCTGATGAGGCAACTCTGGGTGACTTACATATCAAAAAAAGATAAATAGAAAAAATTAATATTTTAAAACTATGCAATTTAAAAAAAAATTAAACTACGCATAAAACCAGAAGCAAAGGAGACAGATGGGGTCTTCTTACTCTGTCAACCACCTAGAGGTAAGCATCCCTTTTGGGACGCCTACTGGTAAAACATTTTAATGTCCTTATAGAAGGCCAAAAGTGTTGGTATAGTTCTCATATCCAATGGTGCAGTGTTCCACAGGGTCAGGGCCACAGCAAAAAAGGCTCTTCTCCTAATCCTACACATCAGAATTCCTTGGCCAACAGGTCCGCAGCAAGCCTTCTGGTGTGAATGCAATGGCTAGTACCATTGAGTGAGATGACTCCTCAGATACCCTGGCCCCTTGCCATATCAGGCTTTAAAGGTAATAACCAACCTCTTGAATTGGACTCAGAAGCAAATTGGTAACTAAAGCAGCACATACAACAGGAGTATTACATACCACCCTAGAGTACGCCATTGCATTCCGCACTAGCTGTAGATTCCGAAAACTCTTAAAACCCATGTAGAGTGTGTTGCATTAATTGGACCAAGAGATGACTAGAGCATGAGTGGCTCTGCACACTAGGGCAGAATTGCCACACAACCTGGTCATGTTGGTACTAAAAAAGTCATTGTCCAGTGATAGATTTTGAATGTTGAGCATTTCCTCTTAGTCGTATAGCTCAGAGGAAAACCCAGAATTTTATACAAATGAGAACTCTTGTCTCATGTGAGAACAGCCTAATCTGGACAAAGTTTTGAAATCTAATTCAACATTCTATCCCCACATCCTCTTAGGTAGTAAATAACATTTGTTCCTCTTTTTATAAGTTTACTTAGAATTTTGCCCCATTATTTTTTCATTCTTCCCCACTGACCTATTGAATACAATGTACCAGTGACATGCGCTGAGGTTCACCACCAATGAGGCAAGCGGGCAGGATTTCGCCTACCCCCCACCAGCCGGAATAGTGCGCGCGCACGCACCATCCACCCCCCTCACCCCAGCTGCACCTGAGGAGAGGGGGGAAAGTCAAGCAGAGCCCCCCCCTTCCCACTCAAAGCACCCTTAAAGCAGAGAACAAGCCCGCTCTATGGCGGACAGGCGGGCTGGCACTTTAAAGTGCCAGCATGCCTTCCAGGCCAGCCATTCAGTGGGAATGGCCGGCCTGGAAGGTGTGCTGGCACTTTAAAGTGCATGCCGCCTCAGCCCGCCATACAGCGAAACATGTCCTGGTTTGTGGCCGGGCGGCACGCTGACACTTTAAACACACACACACAATAAAAACAAATTACAATTACTTACATTACAAATAATTTTGAATCCCCCCCTCCCTCCGTCCAATCCACATACCTTTTCCAGCTGTCGATTTCAACTCTCCTCTTGTACGCCCGCCATGATGAAAGTGTAAAAAATTAAATAAAAAAGCAACTTACTTAGGCAAGGTTTGCTGCTCCCAGATCAGGAGGCGGGAGAATCACATGCCTCCTTTGCATACGGAATTTTTCGCCTTTTAATCCTTGCTTAACTCTTAAAAGGCAAAAAATTCCTTATGCAAAGGAGGCCCATAGTTCTCTCGCCTCCCCCTACAGTTAGCACTAAGCAGACTCAGAGTCACTGTGACTTGGAGTCTGGCAGCAACTACCTTGGCCTTTTTAATTATTTTAAAAATTCTTTCCTTTTCCTCATGAGACTGGTGAGGCCCCGCCTCCCCTGACTGCACGTCCCTGCAATGTACCAATTGTATTTCTGGTACTTATTGTGGAATCTTTCTTTATCTGATTGATGCGTCTTATGTATTGTACCTCTGTTACAGGTAGTCAACCTGTGGTCATCCATCTGTTAGCAATTTCATATGCTGACATTTCTCGAGAAATATGACTAGTAGCAAGAGACACTGGAAGTTGTCATTCAATCTACAAACATCGCCTTAACTTTCTTTATCAGTTATTAAAGGATACTTCCACATGATCCAGACTTTTTTTAAACTCAAGATTTTTTTCTGACATGATGTGAAAGCAGTACTTTCTGTTTTCCTACCACCATAAATCTACAGGGCGGGGCATAACCTTTTCCTAGGGGGTCACAGCAACACTTGTAATAACAACACAAATAATTCATACACCATTCGAAAGCCCATCAAAAACTGAGTTTATTGACACGATTTAATAGTCAGTATCTTCAAACAGTTCCGTTCGATTTTCCAGATTTTTCAACACAGTTTCCAAATTCATTCTCAAAGTTTCAACCGAAACAAATTTAACATTTAATAGCTCATTCAATTCAGTTTTTTATGGGCTTTAAAATGAGGTGTCGCGGAAGTTGTAAACTGCTGTCGATCTTGCTGTGACCCCCTAGGAAAAGGTTATGCCCCCGCCCTCTGGAAAATCTGGAAAATCGAACGGAACTGTTTGAAGATTTGTTGTGTTCTTATCCACCTCGTTTGAATGCTGTTCGAAGGGCTAATGGTGGTCATACTGACTATTAAATCGTGTCAATAAACTCAGTTTTTGATGGGCTTTCGAATGGTGTATAAATTATTTGTGTTGTTATTACAAGTGTTGCTGTGACCCCCTAGGAAAAGGTTATGCCCCGCCCTGTATTTATGCTTAGAGAGGATCTGGACATTCCGTAGTAGCACCAAATAGTTAGAAAAAGACACAGGGATTTCTTGGTGTATTGTTATTGATACAGAATCCAGTGGATCAGGGCCTCTATAAAACAAACTGCATTGGGTCTGAGAGATGGTTAAAACTGTTCTGACAAAACTGACTTTTTGTGAGAAAAGCTCCAAACCTGGAACATGTGTGATGGAGTAGTTGGTAGAAATTTCTTCCAGCAGCTGAGAAATCCATCGATTTCTTGTCCTGCAGTAAACTGTTAAGAACAGTAGCAGTGCAATCTAGCCAGGGGGAGAAACTGGGGTTTTAAACTAATGGAGGCAGTGTCAGACCATATTATGCAAGGCCCACCTCTTTTGTTTTTGCATGCCACGTTCACTACCTCTCTCCAACCTTATTACTGGAGCAGACTATTTTGGCATACTTTGTGCTGTTTCCTGGTTGTCCAAGAAGACTTCAATGGTTATCTTGGAAAAGCCAGTGAGATCGATCAGTCCAAATATATTGCAAGTGGCCCCATTATGCACGAATGACTCCTTAATGGTATTTATATTTCTATCAAGTGTCTCTGGTAAAAAGCAGTTCATACAGTATACTTAGAAAATAAAATATTGTGTATCGTAAATTGTACTTACAATGTTGCAGCACCTATTTGGACGGCAGCATTAGTCCTACACAAATCATATTTTTTGAAAGACTTGAAAAAAGTCTCACTCTTATAGTCAAAACATTGAACAATTATGATTGTAATGATTATATTAATAGTATATAAAGTGTACTTTCCCCTTTCCAGACCAGTATTGACCCGTTCGCTCTGTGTTCTTTTGTATTTCCTTTTGTCACAACATATTTAGAAAATCAGCTGGAATTACAGCAAAAATGTCACTTTCAGATGACAATTTTATTGTTCATATAAATTTGTCATTATAGAAGCAGAAGGGGCCTCGGGATTTATTTAATCAAACCCTTTGCTGATCTTGGAAATTTAATAGATTATTCTACGTAGGTTATCTTTCACAAAAAAAACAATTAGATGGTAATAATTTCTGAAAAACCATAAATTAATGGTTCTTCAGATAAGGTTCATAAAACCAATGAACAGCACAATGACATATGCAGGCAAATGAGACAAGGCAGGTAACAGTGATTTAACAATAGAACACATTCCTCTGTAAATCAATAGAACAATTAAACAAAATATTAATATAGTGTCATGTTTCTTTTAACCCAGAAGAATGGAAGAATGCTAGAAAGAACAAAAGTTATTTATACCTTTCCCTTTTCTGTTCCAGTATCTTCAACTGGTATTCTGTTTTTATTGCTCCACATGTAGCTCCCCCCCACCGCCCTTTGGTGCCAGTTTTTGACTCCTAGAGACACTTGGACAAGTCCCTGCAGTTTTCTTAGCAATGTTTTTTGAAGCCATTTGCCACTGCCTTCTAAGATCCTAGATCACTCAATTGGCCTTTTGCTTAAGACAGGAATAGAGCTTAGACTCTTAGTTTCTAGCCTGGACCCTTAACTAGTACATCAAAACTACTTTCCAGTTTATTATTACATTTGTAATTTTAAAAGCTTGTAATCTCAGCACTTGTATGTTTCCTAATTTTTGACTGGCTCCCTTGGGAAATAGCTTCCAGGGAACTATTAAGCACAATTCAAACAAGGCTGGGTTTGGATTTGATCAGCATACAAAAGGTGTTTAGTTAATTTGTAGTTTAGTGTATTGTACATACCAATGAGTTAATTCAGCAAATTATGGTTTAATTAGCCTGGGGCTATGTAAATACAATTCTTATTGAGGCTTTGCTAAGGTAACAAAACAACTGAAGTCACATCCTAATCACAGGAAGCAGAGTTCAGAATCTGGCTCAGTATTTGACAAATGCTACCATGCACTTAGAAAAAAACCCTAATTTTTAGTTTTCTTGATTTATACAGTATATGGTTGGTTAATTTTGATCAAAATGCAGTGACCATGCAGATTGATTATGGTTCATTTAATAAGCTATAGGTAAAACAGTGGCTTAGTAAGGGGTGAATACAGCTACTTAAGCATAAAGTTAAATATATAAACATGCATGTGCCAAATTTTAGATATACATTAACCTTTATTGTGAATGAGTGAAGGTTGTAAACACTTCAGAGATGAATGCAGAAATCAGTGATTATCTGTTTCCTCTTAAGCAGTACAAGTGTTTATCACAATAGCCATTCTCAACATACATGTTGACAATTAGGTAGTCTTTGATATTTGATTTTAAATAAACATACATTAGAATTTCTGATATATTGTTCAGACTTTTAAAACCAGCCATAGTTTATCTTCAGAGACAAAAGTAAAAACGTCTTGGCTTCTGTATATTAACCTTAGATTTGCGTCCACTGAGCCCGTTTTATTTAGAATTTTTAAAAAATGTTTTACATTTGGAGTAAATTCAAAGACAAACTATGAATTAACTGTTGAGTTGTAGATACTAGTGTGTCCAGTCCTCATACGGCCAGGCCAAACATGGGGACGGGGCTGTTTTGTTGCAAACGTGTTTTTCTTTCTTTCACGTAGTTATTTCAGCTGGAGAGACTGTAGAGAAGGCGCAATAGTAATTGGCTCAATGGCACCGTAGCAGGAAACAAATGGTGCAGGAGACAACACAGAAGAAAGCCCTACATTGCAGTTCAGTCAAAACCCATCTGGGACCATCGATGAGACCGCATTTTGTACACGGTGCTTTCCCTCTGCGCGTCGACAATCTCACGCCTTCATATGACAACTTGCTCTTTCTTTTCCCGACAAGCCTTAAAAGTCCACCATTGCCCCTTGAGGCCGCTTTCGGTTCGGTTTGTTTTTTTTGTGTCCCCCCCCCCCCCCTTTTCTTTTTTTTTGGCTGGGAAGTCTAACCGCGGGCGTTGCCTGTTCAGGCAGGCGAAAGTCGTGTACAGGCTTTTCTCCTCGCAGTCTCGAGTTTCCGTTTTCAGCAGGGACGAAACCCTTTAAACAGTTTAGCGCGAGCAACATTCCCCTGCGGTTAACCGTTTGGAGGAGACATTTATCACAACGGTCTCAATTCTAAATGTAAACCGCAAAAAAAAAAAAAAAAAAAGTTCTGGCTGTTTCCCATTGGGGGTGGAGGGGGAGAGAAAAATAAAAAGCGCAAGAAAGCGATTAATTAACGCCAATGCTACGTTCAACAGACGGAGGCTCCGTGACTGCAGCCTCGAGGAACGAGTAAATCTGCGTAGAAAGCTGAGGGGGGAAAAGGGTCTATACAAGGCGCCTCATTTGTTTCATCTCAAAGGGAATAGGAGACCGTTCGGGTTTGCGCAAGCTGGTCTACATCCGGAGTTTTGCGCCCTCATTCTTTCGGAGCGTTATCGACTCAGTTTCGACGGTGGGGTTAAATCATTCTGATCAAGATTGGCAGTTTTTTCGGCTCAACGTGAGGCTCGCTGATCTTAAACGAGCGCTGATTCAGCTTCCCGGAGACTATAAAACTGTTGGCCTCAGGCAGCAAAGCGCATCCAAAAGGAAAGAGGCCTTAACTGGGAGATTGATGACACGTATAATGACTAAAACGCGCAGTTTCGGGCTACTTTAGATATGGGAATTCCGTCTGAGTCAGGCCCGACCGCTCGAAGCACAGACTTGAAACCCTCCTTTATCTCCCCCCCCCCCGTGCGCTTCCGCCAAGATCAAATGCTAAACTTCCAGTCACGTTTACTCCTTTCAAGCACTTTCCCCCATTCTCTCAGACGACAAACTCCCCCCCCCCTCAGCCCCCCTCCACACACTCACTCCAACCCACCAATAAGCCAACCCCTCCCTCTTTCACCCCCCGAATTCGCGCCAAATGATCGCTGATGTCATCACGTTGGGCCCCGCCTCTCGCCACTGGTGTTTTCAAACGGAGGGGGCGTGTGTGATTGGCCAGTGTGACCGGCACGTGACTAACGGTCGCGGGAAAGCCGCGGAGTCTGAACAGGCGATTCTGTGGGTTGGGTGGAGAGCGCCGGAGTTTTTGGGGACAAGCTGGGAACCTCGTCGGGTGACTGTGTGAACGCGCGCCGGAGGAGAGTTTGACCGCAGGGGGGCAGGATTTGGCCTGTCAAAAGCGCCTGTCTGAACGGAAGCCTCGGCAGGGAGAAAAGAGCGTGTACGATCTCGGCCACCACCATGAGTTTCCTGAGCCGGCAGCCACCGTCGTTGGCCACGGGGGCGCGGCGCCTGACGGTCCGGAGCGCTGCGGCCCCTATCCGGCAGAAACTGCTTTTCCCGGGCGGTGGAAGCGACTGCGAGGAGGAGGAAGAAGAGGAAGAAGGCGGCTATGAGGAGGAGGAAGAGGAGGGAGGCGGCAGCAGCGGTAACAGCACCGCGGAAGATTCGGCCTTCCAGGAACCCGACTCCCCTCTTTCGGTCAATCGTACTCCGGCTCGGTTGGAGCCTCAGCCACCGCGCAACCCCGAGCAGGTTGGGAGAGAACTGGCCTCGACCGCGCTCCCGGGAGAGGAAGGAGACTCGTGGGAAGAGGAAGGCTTCGGCTCTTCGTCCCCAGTGAAATCCCCCGGAGCTTATTTCATGGCTGGCTCCCCGCCGATGAAGGGTCCTCGCCGTTTCTACGATCAGTCGTCATCGCCGCCACCGCGAACGGATACAATCCGGTATCGGGAACACCCAGATCCCAGTTCTCCTTTGCCCGAGTATCCCGGCACACCGCCGCACAAGACCTTTCGCAAATTGCGCCTCTTCGATACTCCGCATACGCCGAAGGTGAGGAGGAGGCTTAGCAGGGCAAGGGGCCCTGGAGGAAGACAATGGTGAGGTGGGCGGAACGCGCGGCCCGTGGGCCGAGAGAAGGAGCGCCTTCCTTCTGTTGCCGGTGGAGGGCTGGGAGGAAAGGGACATTTGGCCACTTCGGCGGGACAAACAAACAGCTGGACGCTATTTTTTTGAGAGAGGGCTGGGGAAACCAACCGAGAGTGGGAACCCTGTTTGGTTTTGTTTCGTTCGAACACGTGGGTGATGTGGGAACCTCAGGCGAGTTTAGGTGGTCGATCCTCTGCCAGGCGAGTAGATCGTTTGGTTTCCTCCCTGACCATGACCTCTTGGCCTTTTGTGTGGTCAGAATAAAGTCGGTATTGCCTGGTGTGGGGGAAAAAAAGAATTGTTTTTCAGGGAAGACGGCAAAAGGCGCTCTTGGATTAACTGCCACGCCCCCTTTTTGTCTTTGTCAATTTTTCTGCGTAGGATATTTCAGAGGGATTATTCATTTGGTGTGTGTCTGTGTGTGGTGTGTGTGTGTGTGTGCTTTCTCCACTATTAAAGGTCTCAAATGTTAACGATGAGGGAAAGAAGCTGACCAATGCCCAACCCCTGCAGAAGACAATTTTCAAGAAGTATGATGAATTCGACATGGAGTTTTAACCTTCAGTGTATTTAGCTGGGTCTTCCTCCTGTGTGTAATGATAAGGGTCACGTTTCACACTTACAGCTTCTCTCAGCATGTATTTGAATGTCCTACGTGCCACTTTACCTGTGGTTGATATTTGGCTGCAGGTAGCATTATAAGAGGCTGACAAGCTCTGCTAAAGACAGAGTGGATTTAAAGTCATTGGGAGGACCTTTAAATTTTGGCAGCCCTTCATTTCTCAGTTCATAAATCAATGCCAAGAATAAGAGCAATTCCCCCCCCCCCCCAGTGCTAAACACTTTTATCATAATAGCTATGTAACAGATTTGCTTGCCTATTACAAAAAACTTGGCATCTTGGTAAGTCCTGCCCACAGATTGTCAGTTAAGATTATGTAACTAAACTAAAATTTGTAACAAAATAATTTTCCCCCATATTGTGAAGTATGTGGTAAATCCACTACAATTGGCTCACAAAAGTACTCAACCTTTATGATCCTAATGCTGACCTTCTGGTTTGTTTAGTGATTTTGGAATGTTTACTTTCCTGAAAGAAATCAGTTCAAGGATCACTCAGTATATATTAGGAAATCACCCTTTTTAAAAGAAAGAATAATGGAGAAAGTTTTGTGATTTTTCTAAGGAAAGCATTTACTTTAAAATGTGTAAAGCGTCCATGAAAGTTTATGTAAATTTTATATTTTAAAGAAATCTGAGAGGTGAATGAGTTGATTTTGAGACCACAATTGTATGCTTGTTCTGAAAGTGATGTATTGCTTTTTCTTAAGAAAATGGTCAAGTTGTACAAAACTGTAGAATCAATACTTTTGCAACTGACTAATTTTCTGTTGATATTTTATGTATCAAGCCCTCTAAATTAGTAATAACAGCATATTGTGAGGCTGTCATTCATACTATAAAATTAATGTTTTGCTGTCAATACTGTATGTGTAAGATAAAGCTTATCTTAAAAATGGAAGCCTATTAGATATTTATCCCACCTTTATTACTTTATAAGTAACTCAAAGAGGTGAACATATGTAATAATCTTTCTTCCTCATTTTTCCCCCAGAACAACCCTGTAAGGGAAGTTGGATTTGATAGTCACTCTGCTGGCTTTCATGCTTATTAAGATAATTTTGATATTCCAAATGAATTGGAAGGAAATATAACTATGATTTTACTTACAGTAAGACATAACTGAATTCTAGATTGGATTACTGAGAGATATACAGGAACCTATGAAGAATCTGGGGAAACTTTAGATGTATAGAAAAATTGTATGTGCTTTGCAAAGATTCCATTGGAAATCATACTCATGTTTTTATAACAGCTTTTGTTGTGAGTTTGTGAATATGTATAAATGGTTTGCATTTAGGATATTAGTCATTTATACTCTATCCTAGATATTTCAAGACCTAAAACAAGGGGACTGCAATCATTTTCAATGGAATGTTGTGATACAGATCTTCCATATAACCTCTTTAGTGCCTGTCACTGGTGTGGTAGAACTGAAATATGGAGGTTTGAGTATTTTGAAGAGTCAAATGCTTGTCCTAAACTTTGCAGAGGCTCTAAATATCTATGTTATCCCTTACCTTCACCTGTACTAGGTGTAAAGGACACTGTACGTTTTCTGGAAAAAAAATACTTGTACCCAGTTTGGGAAATCACAATTGATGTTGGAGATCAAAGTTTGCCTGCCTCAGCCATAACAATGCCAAGGAGATAATTCATGATGTTCTAATAATAGGGCTGCGCTGCATATAATATTGCAATTTTCTGTAGAGTTTAACTAGCTGTTAATAATAATACAATTACTATAAAAGTGAAAATTATGCAGTAATCAGACAATATAAGGCTCAAATTATGCATTAGTTATAACAAATGACTCTAGTTTGGTCTTGCTGCAATTATAGGTCACAAATTAGGTACAATATTTTTAAACCACTGTCAAAAAAGGATCAGAGCTTAATGCATAATTTGAGTTTAAAGTGTTGTATTCAGAATGTATATATGTAAATATCACATGGCTTCTGTGATTAGAAAGACTGGGTGTTTGGTAGTGAAAAATACCTCATTTTCCCCAAACAATGTACAGCCATTGATACTTCACAGAAGTACTTGGCCAGAGAAACTAATGAACTGACTTAGATTTGTACAGCTTCGTATATTTATAATGACCTTATTTTCTGGTATGTGACAATACTTACAGATAGTCCCTCAATTTATGATCATATTTGGGACTAGGATGTCCTCTGCAAAGTGATGTGATCAACACATGACTACACCCAATTTTATGAATTTTTTTGCCACAGTTATTAAGTGAATCCAGTTTTCCCCATTGATTTTGCTTATGGGAAGCACATAGCAATCACGTAATCCTAGGATCTTGCAACCATCATAAATACATGTTGATTGCCAAGTGCCCACGGACATTGGATGGTCGTAAGTGCAAGAACTAGTTATGAGTCACTTTTATCAGCATTATAATTATAATTATTATAAAATTATTATAATTTTGAAAAGTCACTTCACTAAATGAATGGTTATAAGTCAAAGACTACCTGTAGTGCATTTTGGCTGATCTCAGAAAGCTAAGCTTGTTAGCGCTACTTATTACTTGGATAAAGACTCACTAGGAAATTTTATTATTAATTGATTTCCTGCATTGTTACTGATAGAAATTCTTATTTATTGCTTGCTACATCAGTATTTCATATTTATCAAAAGATTCAAAGTTTCAGTAAGTAGAACATACATAGAATAAATATACATATAAAGGTGTGCATCCATTCTCAGCTATGAGTGGATTTGTATAGAATCAGAATATGTAATCTGATTAATACGTATTTTAAATTTACTTAAACTGATGAAAATCTGAGTTGTAACATTTCTTCTGGCTAAATCTGTTACTGATAGAATAGGTTCATGAAGGTTAGAGTGTATAATTATTGCTGGAAATCTTAGATTCTTGTATATCAGTTCTGATTTTCCATATGGACATCTTGAAAGTGAGAGGGGGAAACTTTCAGCTTTTCTTAAATTTATAAGATCAGTTCTTATATTCCTTCAGCTATTCCAGGTTATTTGATTAAGATGAGTGGAATCTTCCTACAATTGTGAAAAACCAATCACTTAGGACGTTGAAGTCCCAGGAAGGATTTATTTAAAAAGCAGACAAGAACAGAATACCAATAGGTATCACCTACAGCTCAAGCTACTGAAATACATTCTATAGCCTATATTGGACAATGACAGCGCACATTTTCTGGTATTGATAGGCCCATGCTTACATATGGACAAACACCAGATTGCATGAGCAACAAGAAACATGAAAAAAAATCCAAGCATGAGTACACACCTTGCAATAAACTAGGTGTATACTTTGCTCCCATTTCCACATCAGCAACACCAACAAGTACACACACAAGATGATGGACGCTTTCACTTGTTATTCTTTCAATGTGGTATATGCTGCAATTCACCTCTGGATTCTACTTAGGACAATGGGCAAGCTTGCACAAAAGAATTAATAGGTACCCGTTTGACTCAAAACAAGAAAAAAAGAAGAATATCAGAGCATTTTAAACCATCTAAGACATTCTAGGAGCAGTCACCAGCTGGTGGTCCGAGAGAAAATTTTTGTGGTCCGCAGAAAAATTATTTTCATTTTTTTTTTGCATTAAATCAGGGGTCCTCAAACTATGCCCCTTGGGCTGGGTACCTGCAATGAACATTTGTGTTACTGCAGAGAGTCTCCCCCTTCTGGGTCTTTTTGTGTGGGTCAAAGGGAGGCAGAAATTCTGACTTGGGGTCTGCTTCAGCCTCCTAGTGTGGGGCTTTGGATGAAGGCTGGAGGGAAGTGCCGCTGTTGGCGAAGAGCCAGAGGGCTTGTTCCAGTGGGACTGCAGCATGGCCTGGAACTGGTTGACCATCTCAGTCCACTGAGCCTCCAGGTATTGGTACTTGGCCTTGCACTCCCACAGGTCTTCCCTCCGCTTGGAAAGCCTATGCTCGTAATCCTCAGTGAGGTGCTTCTGCTGAGCCTCTTTCTCAGTCAGATACAATTTGAACTTAGCTGTTTTGCCAACTCTTTCTCATGGTGACTGCTTAGCTTCAGCAACTGCTTCCTGTTGGGGCCCTAAGGAGCCCGGGAGGAGTAGTGAGTAGAGGCTGGCAAGGCGCCCCTCTATGTGAGTGACATCAAGTTGGCCACACCCATGCAGTCACATTATCATCTTGCCACACCCACCCAGCCAGTCACTAGGCAGATCATATTAGTGGTCTCTGGGATTTATTTAGTGGTCCCTGAGGCCCAAAAGGTTGGTGACCCCTGCTCTATAACAGACCTCAGTGCGACTGTTTTGGAAAAGCAGAACTAACAGCATCATTGAGTGAAAACTTGTGTGCATCAAAAAGTTTTAGACACCCTATCTTGCCCCAATTTAGTCTTATATCAGTCAGGCCATTTTATGCATTTGATGAAGTAAGCAGCAGCTATACCTTTTACTAACATTTGTTTATTAAAAATATTATTAGCACTTGTTATCCTAAAGTTGGCCAAAATTTGCTAGAAATTTTCAATTTTTGTTTCATTTTTGAAATAGATAGTCTCATTGTTGCAATAATATATTATATTTAACCATTAGCCATTAGGAATAGTGTTCCTTCCAATTCAAAAGAACAAGAAGATGAGAGTAACATTTGTAAAGGACATGAACTCCTGTAGACAAGTGTAAAACTGACTGGCAAAATCTGCCACATGCCCAGAGAGAAATTAAATGAGTTAGTGGGAAAGGCAGACTTTTTCCACATGCCTTATCAGCCAGCTTGCCCATTGATGTCCTGATTTTTTAAAATAAGCCTATGTTTTACATGGCAGGATTTTCTGGTGAAAAAAAAAAGGGGGGGGGGGTTATTTCTGATTAGAAACTTTTAAAGACCTAATACTAAGCATGTATTATTTATGGTTTTTACACCGTATCTTGGCTTCAGTTCCAAGATGTACAGATAGAACAGGGGAAACAGCAAGGGACCAATCCCACGGTTCCTCTGCTGGAGAAAACAGAGCTTGGGTGGCCGTATGAAGCCCTCCCGAGCTCTGCTTTTGCTGGCAGAGTGCTCGGGCTGCTACAGGCGCCCCCAACAGAATGGAGTTGAGCTGGCCATGCCTCCCTGCCCCCCCAAGATCAAACACAACGCTGATGCGGCCCTCAATGAAATTGAGTTTGACACCCATGTGACAGAAAATAACTTCTCTGCCTGTTAAAATAGCTAAAACTCATAGCTTTGATTGCAACTTAACTCTGAAAATAGCTGAATATTTTACAGTATTTCTTCCCATAATGATTTGTTTTGTTCATTGTCAGAGGAGTTATGCATTAAGAATAACACCAGAAGCCAATTTCTGCTGCAGTGTGTCAGAAAAAAGCACAAAGAACGGTTTATGACAAGAATATGGATGTATTTACATTTTAAATGCTCATTATTTCGTTAAACATATTGTATTGGTTTTTCAGAGTCTCCTTTGTCGAGCTGAAGGAATGGGCTCGAGTTCAGCTAAACTTCGAGGTGGCTCTCTCTTTATGAATGTTGGAAAACTAGTAAAACAGGAATGTGATACAGGACAAGCCCCTCATGTGAACATTAATCCCTTTACTCCAGACTCTGTCTTTCTTCAATCTTCGGTTGGACAGTGTCGAAGGAGAAAGAGAACACATTGGAATGAGTGAGTATCAAAATTGATCTTTGATACATCAGGGATATTTAAAAAAAAAATTTTTTAAAAACTGTTACTTGAGATCTTACAAATGCAACCAATTTCATTATATTTTGTACAATGACAATAAAAAACTATATACAAAGTATAATTCTGCAATTTGTGTTGTACAATGTGTTATACTTAACAACAGTCTTGGCTAATCTGATCTGCCATACATTTATTAAAATATAGTTCTTACAATCACCAGCCAGAGGCCTACCTTGAGAAAGAAAATGGATTTTGTCCATATCATCTTACTGATTCATAGTGAACAATGAGTAATAAATACTATTTAAGAGGATGAATGGGAGCAATAGAGAATTTCTGTGGTTGCCTGAAGAAGTAAAAACAGGAATTTTAGAATTAAAGTAGATATGAGCCTGGGGTAGTTTATTATGTTGTATTTTATTTAAACTAATCTATGAACCTGAGATCAATTATAACTGGCTTTATACATTGAACTAAATCAAAATGGTTTGTTAACAAATCGTTGGCTTAATGTATAAACATTGTTAATAAAATATATTTTATGATATGTGAAATCCGTTATTGTATATTGAATCATGGTTTCAGTCTTCAGATATGATTTAGCAAAACATTTCAAACCATCTGTATTGAAAGCAACAATAACTTAATTTACAATGAAGCTCTGCTTTCTACTATGGCACAGAAAAGGAAAACTAAATGTTAGTTAACAGAGCAAGAAAGTAGACCCAAGTTTATGGAACATGAGTTCTGGCTAAACCAGAATGGAAATTGATTCCTACCCCCTGCAAAAAAGGTAAATTCATGAAACTAGGAGTGATAGTCAAAACAAAACCATTATGTTAAAACCTGTCACTGTTACCAAAATTGCTACATGTTTAGCTTCTTTGCTTGGATTATTGAAGCCTTGATTTTCTATGTTTACTCTAAGCTATTACTTACACTGATGTGGAGATAAAGAGATGTTGGACATTATATATCAGGAGAAACGTACTGATTGGTTCTTGGTTAAGAATTGCTAGCATAAATGTTCTTATTGTTTAAGAAAGGAGCTTATGGCCAAGTTTTTTCTATGGATCAGATTTCTATTTTTATTTATTCAAAACTAATTTAAAAATAAATTGCATTTTGTTTAATTTATATTCCTATTCTTTTTTTTCTTTTAAATAATTCCCTTCCTCACTTGCCTTTTTCACTGCTTCACAGAGATATCTTATTCTGGTCAAATGCTGTGGTATCAGCATAATATAATAAGAAACAATTCTACCTCAAGGAGTGAATTTCATTTAAGATTCTCTGTACTCTCCTAGCATTATTCTTGCCCACATGTCCTCTATTCATCTTGCCTCTGAATGAATGATGTATTACTTAGAAAAAAATCTTGGAAAGTTAAGATTTCATTGTATTTCTGTATATTTTTATATATTTAGCTCCTATGACGAGGACATGGAAGCAAGTGATGGAGAACTTGAGGATGAAACTGTCAGACCTGCCAAGGTAAAATAAATTCCATAAAACTTTCTATTTCTAAATGAACACATTGCAGTGACATTGAATTTAGCAGTGTTTATTTCTACACAATTTTAGCGGATCAGCATAACAGAAAGCAATATGAAATCTCGATATGCCACAGAATTTCATGAATTGGAGAAGATTGGTTCTGGCGAATTTGGTTCTGTATTCAAATGTGTGAAACGGCTTGATGGTTGCATCTATGCAATAAAGCGATCTAAGAAACCATTGGCTGGCTCAGTTGATGAGTAAGTATTAGTAACAATTTAAATGCAACTAATATATTTGGAACAATCCTAAATATAACTGACTATATAACTAACTAAATATAACTGACTAAATAACTGACAGTAGCTCCTTTCTAGGATGTACAAAATGTGCCATGAACAGATCAGTCATTTTTATGTTTCCTGACATGGATTCAGAATACAGATGTTCTGGGCTGAATTAATGGAAAAGGGCAAGGTTGTTAATAGTAAGTAAGGAAGTTGTCTGGAAAGATTGGGGCAGAATAGATACACCAATTTGAGCAAGTTGCAATTAAATGCAAAGTGCAGTTCCTAAGCAAAAGCAAGGATCTAGAAAAATTAGAGGTTAGGGGAAGACTAGCACATAAGCTATGAAAAAAATAGGAAAATTGATAAGGAGCATCAGGCTCACCGTATTTACCCCATTAGACCTTTCCAAATTTTGTTCTAGGATTTGATTTGGCACTACCAGAAATGGGCCAGGCGTATCTCTAATTCACAAATTTGTTTGCCTCATGCAGGAAACATTATTTCCTGTACATTCCTATGAGTTTGGTTCAAGTTTTACCTAAATTGCATCACACATTCTCCTGTGCTCTGCTTGGAGAGTCCAAGTATGGGTTATCTTCAGTCTATTTGGCCAGAGACTGAAGAGTTAAAAGCTTTGGCCACGCCTCTTCCTTTGGCTGCTTCCTCAATTTTTTTCCTCAGTCTGGCTAGAGGGACTGATTTATTTCTTCCCCTTGTTTTGAGGAGGCAGAAGGCATTGGATAAACAATTCTCCAAAGCCCCAAAACAGGCAGAAGCTGATAGAATCTCCAGACCTCCAATGGCTAGGCCCCAGATCTCTCAACCTTTGGAGATTGATTTGCCTTCACAGATTCTGGAGGATAGTCAACTAGAATGGTCACCCAATACCAGTGAGATGCATCCCTTTCAGGCAGTGCCTTATGAGGAAGATTTCATTTCTCTCTCTTGTCTACCACCTGCATCTGCTGCTACAGCTATCATGCCCGCTGGCCTTTCAGCTACCTTTATTCCCAAAGAGGCAGGCTTTCGCTCTGGGGAGGATCCAGCCCCTGCTCTTTCTCAGGAATGACATGCCATAATAGCTGAGACCATTACACAGGGCATAGATTCAGCATTGACCCAGAGAGGTATCCTGAGCCATCCTCCGGTAGGGATCCCTTGCTTATCTAGTCTGCAGTTGCAGCCTCCAATTGGCTTACCTCATAGGCAGGATGCCCATTCTCCTTCCCTTTGCAGTGAGGTCTTGATCATGGGTGATGAGGAACCTGGGGAGCAGGATTTATTGGAGGATGAAGGCCTCATCCCAGAAGGACTTCTTTCACATGGCTGTTTTATCCTGCCCTATTTAAATCCCTACTCTTTAAGGCCAAATCAACGGCCAATATGGGAGTAGGGGGCTAGACCCACAGATTCGGTTCCAGTTCCACAGGATCCTAATTCCCTTCTGTTCACAGAGCTGGTGATGGAACAAGAGGTTGTTCCTTCCCCTAAGTTATTTATCGATGTCATCCAGTGACAGTGGCACCAACTAGGTGCCATCGCAGCCCCTAGTGGGATTGATGGGAAGATGTATGGGGTAAGCCAGGAACTCGAGGAGCTCCTTAAAATTGCAACCCCCTTAGCCCCCTTGTCCATCCTTTCTTCCAACATAGTGAACACCAGGTTACTGCAGGACATTAACAAGTTGATAGCAGCCACTGAGTATTCACCAGACGCCACCCTCAACGCGGCCAAGTTTGCTTCTAGGACCATGGCATCTGAAGTCACCTCTTGTCACCTCCTGTTGTTCCGCCACTGGCAAACAGACATGATGTCTAAATGGAAGTTATCTTCCTCCCCCTGTAAGGGTGGCAATGTCTTTGGGGTGGCGCTGGACCCTATTTCAGTAGTGGGTAAGGACAAGAGAAAAACTCTCCCGCACATGTATAGGAGGGCGGAGGGAAGGACCACTCCCTACTATCGCAGACAGCCCTTTTGGGCTCCAGAGACAGGATTTAGTTCTCCGTTATATCAGAGGCCTTACCCCCAGTCAGTTGACAGACCTCAGGACAGGTCCTCCTTCAGGGATAGGACCAGACAGTCCAGGCGGCCCTTTCGAGGGTCTAACAACCGGCCTTTTCGCTGGTCTAAGTGACTTGCAATCGGATCATCCCATTGGTGGTCAATTAGCTCTTTTCATCAGCCAATGGCAACAGACTGCTAGGGACGCCTGGGTTCCGCAGACAGTGCAGCTTGGCCTCACTCTAGAGTTTTGCTCCTTTCCCCCGAGATGCTTCATCTGGTGTCCCATTCCCAGGGACAATCAAAAAGGGCACAGTTAGAATTGGAGATCCAGCATCTGGTAGACATCCAGGCCATCGAGCCGGTACCCCAGGGACATCAGGGAATAGGATTTTACTCCATCCTTTTCCTGGTTCTGAAGGCCTTGGTAGGATGGAGAGCCATTCTAGATTTGAAATGGCTCAATGTACATTTAGCGTACAAGCAAATCCTCCAGTCCATCCTAGGTTGCATCAGACAGGGAGGTCTCTTAACATCTATAGATTTCAAGGAGGCTTACCTCCATGTCCCAATTCGGCCCTTCTACAGGCAGTTCCTCAGATTCTCCTATGCAGGGCTCCACTTCCAATACCGGTCCATGCCCTTCAACTTTTAATTGGCCCCCAGAACCTTCACCAAACTACTAGCGGTGGTGGCGGCCCATCTTCGGGAGCAACTAATCAGAGTACAATGCTACCTGGACAACATCCTCATCCAGTTGTCGTCACCGCTTCAGGCAGGTCGGGATCTCCAGATCATGGTCCAAGTACTCCAGAATCATGGATTTTCTTTGAACGTAGAAAAGATTCACATGAATCCCTCCACCAGACTTCTCCATCTGAGAGTGGTGATCAACACGAGACCTGCAAAGTTTCTCTTTCCCTGGAACGTCGGGCCACCATCTGATCCATCGTGAACCAGGTCACATCTCGTCACAGGGTGCAGGTGCTTCTTTCCCAATTGCTAGGGAAAATGATCTCCTGCATAGCCATCATTCCCTGGGCGAGGCTACACACACAAACCCTTCAATGATTCCTGCTTCCACATCAGAGGTCCAGGAGCAGCAGTTCCAAAGTCAAGTTCCATGTCCCTCTCAGGATGAGTCGCTCCCTGAAGTAGGGGAAGTCACCAGCCATGGCACAAGGACACCTATTCAAGGAACCAAGCCATTTGAGCATAACGTCAGACGCCAGTCTCTTTGCCTGGGGGGGGGGGGGGCCTCATCCCCAGTCCTTGGTGACCTAGTGGCGGTGGGCACCAGAGGACTTTCAGCACAACATCAATTGGCTGGAGTTGAGAGGAGCACATCTGGCACTCCACCACTTCCAGCCACAGATATCAGACAAACACGGTCTCTTGCTCACAGACAGTGTGGCGCCAGAGCACATGTAAACAGGCAAGGGGGCACCCATTCCAAGGCGCTCATATGAGAGGTGAGGCCTATGCGTGGAGAAGCACATCCTCTCCCTATGGGCGGACATCTTGGGAGCCTCCAACACACAGGCAGACTGGTTAAGCAAGACTATCATTGACCAGTCTGAGTGACACCTGCATTCGGACCTATTCCAAAAAGTTTATGAGAGGTTCAGCCACCCAACAGTTGACCTGTTTGCCAGCCCGGTCAACGCACATCTCCCGAGGTTCTTCTCCGGGTTCCATCCTGAGGAGCAGAAGCAACCAATGCTCTCCATTGTCCCTGGCCTCCTGGTCTCCTCTTCGCCTTTCCTCCCCCTCCTCTCATCCTGAGGGTCATCAGTAAGGTGTTGTTGGAGGGGTCGGAGATTCTTCTCATGGCACCTTACTGGCCCAGGAGGCCGTCCTTCGGCGATCTAAAAGGACTGTCCATATCTCATCCCTGGAGGATACCCCAGGACAGGATCTTCTTCAGCCAGGGGGCTCTGGAACGGCGATGGCATTACTTGGATGTGAGGTGAGCTCTGTGTAAATACATCAGGAGAATGTCCTCCTTCAGACAAACGGAATCTCTGTTCATTTCCTTTCAGCTGACATCTATGGGGAAGAGGGTGACACCATTTACTATTGGTCACTGGATACGAGCCTGTATTGCCATGGCCTACAACCATCAAGCCAGGCTCTTGCCAAGTTGGATTACAGCTCATTCAACTAGAAGCATGGCCACTACAGCTGCTTGGACTACAAAGGCATCAATTGAGGAGATTTGCAGGGTGGTGACCTGGGCCTCTCCAACGCCCTTTATCAGGAATTACAAACTGGACATGTTTGCTTCAGCTGAGGCTTCCTTCGAGAGACAAATGCTACAATGGGTTCATACAGAAGTGGGGACCCTGGACCAGCCTGTTTCCCTCCCTTGAGACATTGTTTGGGTATGTCCCATGCTTGGACTCTCCAAGCAGTGCATAGGAGAAAGACTGTTGTCTTATTTGAATGGTCGTTCTGTGTGCACTGCAGGAAAGTCCAACCCCACCCTGGGGGCCTTCTAGTCCAGCGTAAGGAGGTGGTTGATGCATCAGAGACACTGTGTCTTCTAAACCACACCTTCATCAAAAAACTGAGGAAGCAGCCAAAGGAAGAGGGGTGGCCAAAACTTTTAAGTCCTCAGTCTCTAGCCAAATAGACTGAAGATAACCCATGCTTGGATTCTTCAGCAGTGCACATAGAACGACCATTCAGGTAGGACAACAGTGCATTGCCATGATGACAACCTATGGCACGCGTGCCACAGGTGGCACGCGGAGCCATATCTAAGGGCATGCAAGACATTGCCCTATGTCAGTTGCAGACACATAGCCAGCTGATTTTCAGACTTCTGGAGTGCGTGGGGAGGCCTCCTGAAGCCTGTGGATGGCAAAAAAACAGGTCCAACGGGCCCACCGGAAGTTCAGAAATGAACTTCCATTAGGCCAATTGGATTATTTTTCATCCTCCCCAGGCTTCAAGAGGCTTTCCTGAAGCCTGGAGAGGGCGAAAAACAGATCTACCAAGCCCAAGTCAGAAAACAGGCTGTTTCTGCCTCCCAGGGGTGGGGGCAAGGGGAGGCTGTTTTTGTCCCCTCCAGGCTCCAAGAAAGGCTCTGGACCCTCGGAAGGGTGAAAAATGGGCCCACCGGAAGTCGGGAAACAAGCTGTTTTCGCCCTCCCCAGGCTCCAAGAAAGCCATGCATGCATGCATGCATGCACAGGGGGCGGCGGGATATTTCGCGTGCACATGTGCAGTGGGGCAGCAAGGGGCATTTAATTACGGGTGTGTGTACGTGCTTTTGGCACCCGAGGGAAAAAAGGTTCTCCATCACTGCTCTATTGCATTATGCATTGTAGTTAAAAAATATTACTACTTTAATGAAATGACCAGAATTCTACGTATTTGACAACTTAACATTTGATAATAACTTTTAGTGAAATTGTTTTTTCCCCCAATATGATAGGCAAAATGCTCTTAGAGAAGTTTATGCTCATGCGGTTTTGGGACAGCATTCACATGTAGTCAGATACTTTTCTGCTTGGGCTGAAGATGATCATATGCTTATTCAGAATGAATATTGTAATGGTAAGTAAACTTTTGTTCTAATGACTGTGGAAAAATGCCTATAGTAAGTTGTTAAGCAAGTGGCTTAGAAAGGTAAATATAGTATATTTATTGTCTGTTACAGATTTGTCAATCCTTGTTACTTAAAATAAAATATCTTACAAGATTTAGTAACAATTGAGGATTTCAGTTTCAGTAATTTGTACAGGTGTTTGAGTATGTGATTACAATTATGACAAAGGAGAACAAAAATGGAAGAACTTTGATACTTTAAATCATCAAAGCTGAATTATAATAAATTTATGCATATTGAATAAAATGAGACAGGAAGCTTTTCTTTCAAATATTAAAAGAAAAACCTTTTCCCCTGAGCTCAGAATAGTTGTCTATTTTGTTTGATGGATCTATCATCAAGGCTGATTATTTCAAATTTCCTGACAAAAAATAAAAATATTGTAATACTGTACTGTTAGTAATTGACTAATGTGCTTCAGGTTCAACTGAAACTGTAAAATTAAATATTGAAATACATTTTCTCTGCTGCTAATTTTGCTTTACATTAATTGTGAGGGACCCTCAAAATGTACACATTAAAGGGTTATCTTTTATTCCACAATGGAAATGTAGGGTCCGCTGACAACCAGGAATTCATACGGAAGCTGAAATTATAACTTCTCGTTGTCTTACTACTACTTAGTTTTCTTGTGAGCAGGCCACAGCTCTGCACTATAGTTTCCTTAATTTTTTTTCTTGCCTTCTGATCCAGTGATATATTTTAACAATAGGCAGGATTTCAGCCCAATCAATGGAAAAAGTCACATGTGGTATCTATGAGGCATCTATTGATGCATCCATAATGTAAAATAACAGAGGAAACTTTTGAAGCTTTTGAAAAAAATTAAACAGACTGTACAAGCAAATTTGACTCTTAATTTACACAAAAAGAAATGTTTTCTTTGCATATCAATAATTGTTAAGTATTTCAAATGTTTTATATACATTCATGAGCATCATTTAGACAATCTAGTTAATATTAATGTTAATATCTCCTTATTGCATATGAGTTAGAGAAGCCTAAAAATAATAGGTTTTCTGAGATTATTATTAGTTTGTAATTCAGTCATTCCAATTCATAGTTTTGGCTCCCACACTATTATTAAAAAGCATTTGATTAAAGTCAGGCTTATTTACATTTGTGAGGATTTTGTAATTCAGTTCGTTGTGAACTTGTACTTTAAAAAGCATAGATTTTCCTTGTGCTGCTTGCATTTAGAGTTAGCATGAATATAAAGTCTGAGTTATACTTCCCATTTCTTCCTTATTGTGAACTCAGTAGTGATCTTAACCACTTGTGCTTGGAGCTGTTTGGAGTAGAATGGCGTAGAAATACCAGCAATAAACAAATCCATTCTGTAAACGTATAGCTTCTATAAACATTATGAAGCCAAATATTTTTGAGAACAATTATTAAATATTACATGCTAAAAATAAGATATCATTTAATTTTATATGCAGGTGGCAGTTTAGCTGATGCTATAAGTGAAAACTATAGAAATATGCGTTACTTTGGTGAACCAGAATTGAAAGATTTGCTGCTACAAGTTGCTCATGGTTTAAAGTACATCCATTCAATGTCACTGGTGCACATGGATATAAAACCTAGTAAGTACTTTAAATCTAAGGTCTTCATTGCAACGATTTAATGTTTTTCCATGATGAACATACATGTACAGTACGGTAGTAATGAATAGTGAACCACACCTTAGCAACTGAAACTTTTCAAATCCAACTACAGAATACAGTGTAAATGTTCTTTTTTGAAACATGTGGTTGGCCAACTGTTGTATTTGTTTTGGAAATATTTTTGTGGGATTAAGTTTGCTTACTTGTCTTTAAAAGTTTGACTTCTTTCCAAGGAAGCTGTTAATACTAGTGTACATTACTGAAAGAGGCACAAGAGAGCAGTGAGAAGTCTACCTCTGAAATTAATTTATATTTTGATACATTTTAATAATCTTATTCTTTGTTAGGTAATATATTCATATCTAGGACCTCAATTCCAACTACTATATCTGAAGAAGGAGATGAAGATGAATGGTCATCTAGCAGAGTTGTTTTCAAAATAGGTAGGAAATACTAGAATGGTATCTATTAATGCAAACCTTTTTTAATTTTGAGAAAGTAATTTTTTATCCTTTACTGTTTTAATAAAGGTGATCTTGGTCACGTCACTAGAATAGCCAGTCCTCAGGTGGAGGAAGGAGATAGTCGTTTTCTTGCCAATGAAGTTTTACAAGAGGTAATGCACTTTTAAATTATGGCATAACAACTAACTTTGAGTATTAATCTTGATTAGATTTATAGAAGGATTGTTTTAGATTTCTGTTCTATAAACAACTGGAATTTGGGAAAAAGATTGTTTAATTTGGTGTCTTTTGTATGGCGATTTTTTTTCAGAACTATAATTACTTGCCAAAAGCGGATATTTTTGCATTGGCATTAACTCTGATATGTGCTGCTGGGGCAGAACCATTGCCAGCCAATGGGGATCAATGGCATGAAATTCGACAAGGAAGACTACCCAAAATCCCACAAGTCCTTTCTCAAGATTTATTAGACTTGCTAAAAGTAAGTTTAAGCATATATAGCAACAATACATATTTCCTTCATATATGAAAATGAAAACATTAATCAAACGAATCTTTAATCTATTTCAGGTTATGATAAACCCTGACCCAGAGAAAAGGCCCTCAGCAGGTGCTCTAGTTAAGCATTCTGCATTGTTATCCACTGCGAGAAAGAGTGCTGATCAGCTACGAATAGAACTGAATGCTGAAAAGTTCAAAAACTCTTTGTTGCAGAAGTAAGTTTAATGTATACTATGCCTATTTTAGTTTTAAAATACTGTAATATTGATAGTAAACAACTGTCCAACAAAATAAAGAGGTCTGCAATTTTTCTAAAGCATTAATACATAAGGATTTGAACTAGAACATCAATATTTTGGCTTTAGAAAATAACTCAGGGTGCCAGTACAGAAAGTTGGAGTGAAACTGTGATTTCTAAGTGTTTAAAGACAATGTGTTCACTTGCTGTGGAAAGATCTTTGTGTTCCCAATAAGAAGAAAATGGATAGGGTGATTGTTGTTGTTCTGCAAGAGGTATGCTTATATCACCTTTTTAAAAGAATGATATAGAGATGAGCAAAAGTCCATCCTGATTTTCATCCCTGGAAGATGGATGGTTTTCTAAAGTATTATCAGTGTAGTTGATGAAATCAAAACCCAAAGGTAATTTACAGAATATAAATAGAATACTATAATCAGAAGGGTGAGAATTCAGTGAATGTTCTAATTGAATGTGAAAATTACCCATACGTGTGGCATGCCAGGTTGCACCATGAAAATCAAAATGACTTGTTTTCTTTCTCAATGGAGCTTGAAATTGATGATTTAAAGGAAGTGCCTCCAGTGTCAGAAATAGCATGCTTTTCAGTCTTAATAAATTGGGATTATCTCATGGATAATGGCATCTGTACAAAATCGTACTCATGGAACTTAAAAAGCTTTCAAATTTTGGTAGGAAATATCCCCCATCCTGCATATATCCTGAAACTCATCTACAGTCCCCTCATCCATCCCTCTGTTGGTTTGGCAGCAAAGGATCTGTTTTTTCTTTTAGTTTTATTACATGATTCTCCCCTCCCCCTGCCCGCCAAATTCTGTTTTTTTATTTTATTTTGTGATTCATGGATTTTTTTTTTAATAGGGCTCTTAAAGGAGACCTGACTGGCTCAAAATTGCAAGGTTTTACCGGTAGTCCTCGACTTACAATCACAATTGAGACCAAAATTTCCATTGCTAAGCATGACAGTTAAGTGAATTTTCCAGTTTTGCAACCTACCTTGTCACAGTGATTAAGTGAATCACTGCCATTAAGTTAGTAACATGGTTGTTAAGTGAATCTGGCTTCTCCAGATTGTTAGAAGGTGATCACATGACCCTGGGACACTGTAATGTCACAAATATATGCCAGTTGCCAAGCAGCTGAATCTTGGTCACATGACCATAGGGATGCTGCAACGGTCATAACTGTGAAAAATTGTTTTTTCAATGCTGTAACTTTGAACAGTTACTAAATAAAAGGTTGTAAGTCGAGTACTACGTATATAGACTTATTGCAGTCCTTTCTCCTTCCTTTTTGAAAATGTATTAAATGTGATGTAAATTGTCCAGTGCTGAGTGTGTTAAAGTTGGAATAAGTTTAAGAGAGGAGTATAAAGCAGGGTTATTACAGAATATGCAAAACAATATTGGGGAAGTAAGACAACAAATTAAAACATTGGTGTTAGTGTGGATATAGCAGTTGGTTTGACACTTGCTCACAGCCTCATGAAGGATTGAACTACAAGAGCATTTCAGTGATTTTGACCAAATGACCTAAGTTAAGGCTAATTCCTGAAAACTCTCCATTAGAGTCTGGCAGTCCAGGACAAGTAGGAAGGAAGAAGCAATTGGTGGGTGACAGGCTTGAAGATTTCATCAGTGACAGCAGCAGGAGAACAATCTTGGTATATGGTAGGAAGAAGCAGCATGAATGTTGTCAGGCTGCTTCCAAAATACATATGAAGGCTGGAACATCCAGCATTCATGGCGATATTTGAATTTGGGGTTGGAGCCTCACCTGGTAAGCTGCTGGTTGACTGTAGGGCAGAGCAAGGCTGTCTGCTTAAGAACAAAGTCGGACTTGGTTTGAAAACTGATGGAGTTCTGTGTAGAGTTCTTCAAATAGTTAGATCTCTGGAGGTGTAGCCAGGATGACTTGATTTTTGGACTTCAGTGGTGGATTAAAATAGAAAATTGGTTCTTGGATGTCATCCTTCATGTGAGAAGTAGAAGGATGAATAAATGAGTTGCAGTGCCATTATCAAGGTTTTGTATATTGGAGAAGGATTGATCTGAGAGGATTATATTGAGAGTGGTAAGAAGGAATCCTTGTTGCCTATTCTGTTTAAATGGCCAGGAAGGAATGTTAATTGATAAGAGAATGGTGGGTTGTAATGTAAGAAAATAGTGGGGTGGTTAGGGTGAGACTATATAGATATGATTTGGGATGTTCTAGTATTATTATGTATATGAATAGTGGCAGGAGTATGATTCAGAGCAGTTTTTTCTTGGGGTGGTGGGCACAAGAGAGAATAAAACTGGTTGTGAAGAGTCAAGGAACATAAGATGGGGATGTTACAAGAATGATTCCATAGGAAGAGCGATCAAATTAAAGTTGGTGTGAAAAGAAGTAACACAGCCCAAATGTACAGGGTGTTATGAATTACTCCATCTCAAATTAATCATGTTGTAGAAAAAGTAAAATATGGAGATGTGCCATTTATGTTATACCTTTGTTTCAGATTCTTTTTAATGATTTTAGATACAATTTCTGCAATATTATCTGAAGGGGAAATAACAGATTTTTACCTCTTTGCAGGGAATTGAAGAAAGCACAAATGGCAAAGGCGGCTGCTGAGGAGCGAGCACAATTTACAGATCGAATGACAACTAGATCTACAGCACAGAGTAGAATTGCTCGTCTTACTGGGAAAAAAATGAACCGTTCAGTTAGTCTCACAATATACTAATGATTCTATTTCATAAACTGACAAAGGAAGATAATTGATTATTGCTGGATTGAATTAGGAACAGTAGAGAGGAGTCTGTTCCTAAGTTTCTATTTAATCATTGTCAATGGTTTTATAAAGAAACCTTATGCAATTTGAATTTTAAAAGATGCAGTTAAACAATCTTTTGTCTGCTTCTCTCAATATTTAGAAGTTACATTCAAGATCTTCATTTTCTGGAAAAATAGCCACCGCCAAGTGAAATGGAGTTCTCCTCAGTGCTGTGTACTCCCTAAATGCATTCTAGAGGGTTTAGGGATTGTCAGGAAAGGGATTCTCATGAGTAGATTTGGGAGATGTTTTGTGGAGTTGAAGAAAGGGAGATCCCAATGCACAAAGGAAGGCTGCTCAGAGAACACTGGATGGAGCCACTGCTGAAGAGGCTTTTGACTATAGTATATATTATATCATCCAGACCCAACCATTGAAATGGTGTGCTACTTTTTAGTTTTAATGCATCGTTAGAAAAGGCATTTTCCTGATAATATAAAGAATTACTTTATAAATTGCTCCATCGGGCATGGAGATAAGAAGTGCCATGGAGAAAGTTTAAAGGACAACAAGCCAAACCATACCTGCTGTCAGGTAAATCTATTGTGAATTTATTCGTGGAATCAACTGGGAGCACTTTGTTAGGTATTGTTGCAAACCACAGGAGTAACCTTGTGGATACATGCCATGTGAAACTGCTGCTATTTTTAGTTTGTCTTGCTGTAAACTGTAGCATTAAAACAATCATTGTGTTAATGGGCTTTCTTTTAAAAAATTATGTGAAAAAAATACCAGAGTTGCTCTAGTGAAAGCAGCTTCCTTCTTTGAAGCTAGTGTACAGCACACCAATTTTATATTTGAATTACATTGTTAGTGTAAATGTCTTTTTTATAATTGTTTCTAATAAAAGTTGTCAAGTTAATTCCTCTTCCTTTTCTACCTTCTCTTCCCTCTATTAATATGTGAATGTCACTGTTCATGTGTTTCACTATTTGTACATATATACTGTTTTAACATTTTTCAAAATAATTGTATATAACTGTTACATTGTGCAACATAAAAACTGTAGTTTGCAATTTCAAAAGATTCTATTCAAATTTATTTCGATTTTAGTTAAAAGAATAATATAATCGGTACCCTAATAATTTGTTTCAATATTTCCCAAATAGATGCTATCTATTACTGGCTTTTCGGTTTAAACCAGTTTCCTACTTGAATGTTTCACTCTGTTTTTAATTAGCATTGCATCAAAATATTAAAGTGCCACTTGGAAATTAACATTGTCTTTTTTGCGGGAAAGAGGTCAGTTACAAAGATTACACCTGTACCATTCTAGAAAAAAATTCCTAGGTCTGCTTAGGCCCATTGATGCAGTCCTGCTGTTCAGGACAGTATGTCTGCTGAGGTAATGCCTGATGCTTTCGAGACAGGATGTAGCTTTCAGTACTCTTCATTTCATCCTGGATGTGTGCCAGTTACAGTATACATAACTCCTAGTTAGATAGATGCAGGTAATAAGGTTGCCCTATTAAGATTGTCTCTGATTAGAAATCCTAACTTTCATAGCATATCATCAAGATACTTGGGATAAAACATGACTCTGGCTATGCTTGTACTAGTTAAAAATGCCTACAATGGTGGTACCGTCTTTAGCAAGAAGATAAGTTATAATCAGAGATCAATATCTATAGGTCCAGCTGGTGATGTCGACAGCATTTGGAAAGTTGCAGTTTGGAATGAAAGGGGAATAAACAGCAAAACATGATTTCAGGTGAAATGGAAATAAAAATGTGAAATTAAAGGGAAGAATATAAATAGACTTGAATAAAAACTCACGTGGAGTGGTATATATATGAAAAAAGTTAGTTATAAATTAAAAGAGCAACATTATCTAGTTGTGCGTGCATATTCTATGAAAGTAAGAATTCCAAGATGTATGTTACCGTTAAACACCAGTGAATGAATGGTGGTGATGAAAGAACTAGGGCCTATTTATTTTATTTATAGTATATCCGGATTTTTAAATATAAGCTAAGGCTCTTGTTGTTGTTCTATTGCAAATGGAAAGATGAGAGCATACATAAAAACTATGGGCCAATTCAAGTCCTAAAAATTAATGAGATTGGTGAATATCTGCTTATAAAAGGAACTGTTCCCACTTGGTAATAGAAGCACAATGTTAATATAATATGAGTAAACTTGGAAAAGGAACGAATAAAACATTTTCATGATGAACTATTGAAACAATGAAAGATAAAAGGATAATGAGAGATCCTAATTGTTGGACAGACTGGTAGCGTGAGGAATCTGTCTTTGAAAAATTAATCTGAAAGAAATGAGTCAATGTAGTATAACTAGGAAAGTAGCAATATTCATTTCCCAACAGAGTGAATGTAAGAGAAGATGTGGAAGCTATGTGAGACTGGAAAAAAAAGATTGCAATAGAGTTGTGCTATTAGGAGGTAGGAAAAGGAGGGGATGCTGGATGTAATTCTGAAATGAAAGGCTACGTGCGAGAAAAAAAATGCCCTCACTCAGTGGAATTGGGACCAGTAACACCATCATTAAACAACATGATCATGCCCAGCTTAGTATTGGTTCCAGATGCAGTCATTAAGTGAATCACCACAGGTCATTGTGTGCCATGAGAGTACAACCTGTGACTTCCTGCCAGCTTCCCCATTGACTGCTTGTTGGAAGCCAACCGTGAAGGTTGCAAATTGTGATCGTGTGACCAGGAAACACTTGTAAATGCCCAAATCATGATCGCGTGAGTGGGGAATTCCACAGCTGCAACTTCAAGGATTGGTTGTAAGTATTTTTGCTCATTAAGATTTAAAAAGGTGCAAATGTTTTGGAAGTGGGTGAGGAATAAATGAGACCCCAAGTGGAAATGGAATTGAAAATGATAATTCGGGATAAAATTGCAATAAGGGGTTCTAAAGATGTATTTTGTCTACTTGTTTGGGAATTGTATGTTAAAGATGAATCAAAATGAATGCTAAAATATATCACCAGGAGAAAAAAGATTTGAGAATGATGGTAAATAATGTATGGTGGTAAATTTCAGGAATAGCTATAATTGGAGGAATGTTAAAATATGGATATGGTTCGCTTATAGAACAACTCTTACCTTGTTTAATATGCATTTACCAATCAGCATGAGGATTTAAAGAATAGTCCTTTTGTTTCCCTATACAAATGAATGGGTAAGTAATAAGATTGAATGCAAAAACTATAGAAACGAAACAGAATTCCAACTGAAGGGTATGTGAGGTGCCAACAAAATTTGGAGAGTGCAGTGCAGCATATGCATGCCAGAATTTTGTTCTTTTGTTCATTGAAAAATCTATGATTATAAGAAATAGTTGTACTTGATTAAGAGTAATTGGATAAAGCAAATAGATTGGAACTGTGGAATGTTTTGAGTAACTGAAAAACTGTTGTTGCCAAATATAGTAAGAGGGTAATATGATAGAAATAAAGCATACATAAAAATACATGAATAGTTCATTAAAGAGGGAGTAAAAGAATGATTTAATTCTCTGAATAGTCCATTGCACTCAAATCTGTGGTACTTAATCTATTATGATGCTCAAACACAGATGCCTAAACCAATTGAAATAATTATTTTGGCATGCTTTACTCTGCATACGATGGACAAGTAATTGTCCTTGCTCTGGGTAGAGAAAAACTTTTCAAGAATTGTTTCATAAATTTATTATGCCATTGACATTAACTTTAGAATATTAATTAGCTCTGAATGTGCTCTGATGCTATTTAAACATAGTAGTTAATATGTGCATCTCTATAGGCCTTCAATGTTTTTTGACACTGAAGATATAATGCAATTCAGTGAATCACATATGTATATCTTCAAATATCACACATCCTTGTGCTGGTCTGCTGTTGTTTAGGATTTGGCCTTGCTGCTTATGGAGATAAAGTTTCCAACGAGCTAAACATCTGGAATTATATTTACTTGTCATCACATCACACTGTCCTTCAGCTAAAGAAACCTTCCCTCATACTATTTGTTTCATCTTAAAAGTATACATTAAAAGTGTTATTCCCAAAAGAATTATCAGTATAGCTTATAGAACAAAATATGTCTAATCTTTCAGTTCCTCGTAAAGTCTCCAAGACAGCTTATCAATTATGAAATTCATAAGGTTTTTTTTTTTTGCTAAAATCCAACAAAAATAAATCTTTTTTTAAAAGATAATAGTGCTATAAGGGAGAATTAACCCTAATTAAAGGCCCAAGTCTAAATAATTGTTACATTAACAATCAGGACACTAAACAACAGAAAAGATTTGTTCCCCATATCGTTTGGATTTCTACTGTCAATTAAATCAAGGCAGAGTCTCTATAAATACCTAGCCTTATATGTATAAAAGCAGATATTTAAACATTCTGTTCCTAGATGATACATATTTTATTAGGTGCTTTATTTTAGATGACTTTCACATTCAGTCTATGCTGCTACCTAAAGTTTTGCCTTTAGGTTAATTTTGGCTACCATAGGACAGCTGAAAACAGGGTTTAAAGAGATAATAGACAAGATTCTTATTTTAAGATGACTATGAATTAACTCAAAAAAGATCCTATCAATCTAATTCTAGGCATATTCAACGGAATTTAGTATTATCCAAAAATAATCAATAGTATTTTATCCTTTTCTCCTCCTTTCCCCCGTTTTCCCTATTAAGGATAAGCTGGGAAGGATGCATGGAAGACTGATCATACCTTCCAGTAGCCTGAGGAAAATCTTACGTACTTCCATAAATGGAATCAGACCATCAGATTCCATCCATTTACTCATGTATTACTCATGTGCAAGGCCCTAAGAAGTGTGCAAAAGATAGAAAAAATCTTAACAATGACTTAAAAGTATATATTCTTGGGTACACAAAGAGCTACAGTACTAGGTTTAAGGACACTTTGTTTAACTTACATAATGCATTTTCTGATAATTAAGCTGTTCAGGGAAAAGTGATTGTCATCTGCCATAGCTTAGTGAATGTTTCCTCCTGAAGATATGAGTCACCATTGAAAGACTATGAGACAATTTCCCTGCCAGTACTTAAAAGGTCAGAGTGCAAATAAACTCCTCCAAATGTTAGATTAGCAGTATTAACATCTGTCTTTTGTGAGAGTACAGCATGTACTTACATTAAAACAATTGCATTCATTTGTAATATTTGCCTCTATGTTTATGGAAGACCCATTCTTATGATTTTAATGGGGAAAAGAAGGAAAAGGATAATACGTGTCTATGCTAGCTCGGTATTGAGCCCACAAGATTGTTTATTTATTTATAAAATTTATTGGCCACCCGTCTTACCACTGGGTAATTATCAATTTGGGAAATATAGAGTACTTATTTTTCCCCACCTTTAAATCACTCTTAGCAAAAAAAAAAAAGTTCAAGCAATTTCCTAAGGATTTTTTTTCATAAATGGTTGACCATTTCCTTATTTAGTTATTAGTTTGTCAAACATGTACAAGATAGTAGATATAAGTATGAGCATGGATATGAACAAAGGAAATGAATACAAATAAATGGGGACAGTAGGACAGGGACGGTAGGCACACTGGTGCGCTTGTGCACACACCCCTTACAGACCTCTTAGGAATGGGGTGAGGTCCACGGTAGACAGTTTGAGGCTGAAGCTGTGGATGTTTGAAGATGTAACAACGGAGTCAGGTAGCGCATTCCAGGCATTGACCACTCCGTTGCTGAAGTTGGATTTTCTGCAATCGGGTTTGGAACCGTTTACCTTGAGTTTGTATCGATTGTTTACCCATGTATTATTGTGGTTGAAACTGAAGTAGCGGTTGACAGGTAGGACATTGTAGCAGACAATTTTGTGTATTATCTTTCAGTCCGAACTCAGGCGGCGCAGTTCCAGATTGTCCAAGCCTAAAATTTTGAGGCTGGTGGCATAAGGGATTCTATTGTGAGCAGAGGAGTGGAGTTTGCTAGGCTGAAAAAGACTAGACTGGTCCAAAGTGACCCAGCTTGCTGATTTCTAGCTTAGTGCCTTAAACTATTACTCCAAACTAGTTCTAAGCAACTATAACAACATCAACAAATTCAAGCAAAATCTCTCTCTTGATTGAGACAAAAATATAACCAAACCTGATAGAGGTAAAGTAGGCAGTAGAGTAAGGTTTGTGCAGTTTGGGCTGTTTCCCTCATCGGTGTTTCTACTAGAGCGTGTTATTTCTGTTTTCAAAATTACCCGTGGGACAAAATACAAAAACAAAGCTATGGATTCAAGCTCAACTCCTTGCTGTTTCACAGGTAGAATCTTGCAGTTTCTTAACAGCCATACACAAAAATGGCTTGTAGTTGAGTATAGATGTATGTGTGGGATGTAAAATATAAATAAGGTGGTTTTGATCGTCAACTGAGTGGTGGATCAACTGAAGCCCTGCCTGCTTTTTATATACTTGTGACATGTTAAAAGAGGGCAAAGCTTTAATTACACAGTCATACCTGCGACTTTTTTGACCCATGTAATGATTGCCCTGGGCCCTATTGCCTCAATGCAAGTATTAACCAGATCTAACTCTGATTCTAAGCACAGACAAATCTGGCCAAATGCTACTACTAGCTGAGGCTGAACAAAAATAGCCCCAAGTTAGAAAAATATCTGGAAAGAGAAAAATGTACATGTGAGATTGATTTCCTTCTCCCTCTACAAATGTGTGCTTTAAAATGCATTACCTCTTACATACATACACAGATGTGCACTAGCAAATTATATCATATTATCTAACATGCTAGAACCAAATACCATTTGAATAAATCTGCTCATCTAGCTTAGATTGTAGAGCCCAGCTATTTAGCAATAGTCATAAAACATTCCATCCTCTGCAGAAGCATGAAATAAGAATTAAATGGAAATTGTCTGGATCTAAAGTCCCATTTAATTCATAAAGAGCTTCTATTCACAGAACTGTTTATATTCTAGCAGAAAAGTGCTGCATGAAGCAAGTAGGTGGTGAACCAGAAAAAGGTTTGTTTTGGTGCATCCTTTACACAAGCTCTTTTCACACTAAAATGCACACATTATGGCTTGTAATTTCTTGTAAGTCCTTACATTTTTCACACTATAGTCTCGCAAAAGTAGATTGGACCTGCACTGTGGAAGATCATCCACTAGGTTGCACAAGAGTCTATGGAATACTGTGCTAAGATATTTTGTCCTATTCAGAGGGTTCAAGTTGTTAAATTTTCTCTCTTGTTTTCTTGATTGTAAGTATTATAAATGCTTCATTCATCTCTAGATAAGGAATAGCTGGCTCACCTGCACCCTTCATCTCCATGGTTCATCAAAGCTGATATAGCAAAGAATTTGTTTAACAATTCAAACGTACTGTACAGGTCGTCTTCGATTTAGGACTACAAGTGAGCCCAAAACTTATATCGCTATTTGAGACATATGTTAAGTGAGTTTTCTTGCCATTGTTTTTAAGTGAATCATTGCAGTTAAGTTAGTAACACGATTGTTAAGTGAACCTGGTTTCCCCATTGACTTTGCTTGTCAGAAGATTGCAAAAGATGAACACGGGATGCCAGGACAGTGTAACTGTCATAAATATAAACCAGTTGGCAAACATTTGAATTTTAATTGTGTGATCATGGGGATGCCACAATGGTCATAAGCAGAGGTGGGTTTCAAATCCTGGCGCTACCGGTTCATTCATGCTCATGCCCACGTGATGCTTCTGCATATGTGCAGAAGCGTTTGGGCAGGTGGGCGGAGCCTCCCACCACTGCCACTACCAGTTCACACGATCTGGGCCAAACTGGGAGCAACCCACCTCTGATCATAAGTGTGAAAAACAGTCATAAGTCTCTTTTTTTCAATGCTGTTGTAACTTTGAATGGTCACTAAACGAACTGTTGTAGGTCGAGGACTACCTGTACTTAGTATCTGTTCAGTAGCTTGAGAAACTGCTCTTAGGAACATAAGCAAGATTGTGAGGAGCTGATGAATGTCAACATGGCAGCAACAACTATATGATCAAATCCATCCTTTTTTATATATGTCTCTCACTGCACATATAAAAAGGAGGCAGCCGTCTTGACTTTTTGGAAACTTCAGAATATAAGAATCTTCTTTTATGACATTTTTCACCAGCCGCCTAGGGTTCATTCATTGACAGTATCTAAGCAAGCAGTAGGCACCAGATCAGGGCTAGCTACTCCATGAAATATATACTTATACATTAAATGAATAAATAAATACATAAATTGCTTTAATGGTGGATAAGGAGATGCTTCTCAAAAGTTCAGAAGAAATGCATGAAAACCTTAGCTGATAGTCTGTTCTCAGATCTTTACTACATTTTTCTGTTTTTTTATCCCTAACCTGAGAACTAACTATAAGAGATATTAAAACAATAAGCAACATTATATCAGGCAGGTTGTTCTAGGAGACGATCAGGTACAATCAATTCCAAAATATTTTTAAAATTGAACAAACTCTATGTTTGAAAACTATTCTGGATTTTTTGGGGGGTCATTTTTTCATACTCTCACACCTAAACATTATTCAGAGATGAGTTTAAGCAACATCACTGTTTATTTGCCGTAGGAAATAAGGAGAAATTCTGTAGGGGTGTGCATTTGTATGTTTAGAAGCATTTCTGTGACAGTAATTAGATGCCAGAAGCAGCTGCTGCTGCTGCTGCTGCTGCTGCTGCTTCTTCTTCTTCTTCTTCTTCTTCTTCTTCTTCTTCTTCTTCTTCTTCTTCTTCTTCTTCTTCTTCTTCTTCTTCTTCTTCTTCTTCTTCTTGCTATTTTGGGAGTCTTTCCTATTTTTCACAGAATCTTTGGACAATGTAATACTTTTTTCTGTCTTTTTTTGTCCTTCAAAAACAATGGTTCAGTAGGAAGTATGTGGGGGAACCCAAAATACTGAAATAACTCTTGGGATTGTTTCAAATCCTAATTTTAGATTAGGATTCTTCCATGTATGAGTCATGTTCTTCCTACCCTTTGCAAAAGACCATGGGCAAAAATTCAATTTGCCCCTAGCACAATGTGAATACTTGTGGTAAATAGTCTCTAAGATAGAGAAGGATTCCTGAGGGGAGCAAACATTCCTTGATGAAACATTGCCTACTAATTCATAGTGAACTCTGCTATCATACTGTCAATTTCATCTGAAAATTATTTCCAACAATCTACATTTTTACTATATTATAAACCACCCTCTGGGTGTATATGTGCATGTGCAAGTATATATGTGTATGGATATACTGTATATATATGTATATATTAGTGGATGCTACTTGTTTGCAAAATATTCCTCCACAGAAGCTACTCTCATATGAGGGCAAATGCAGACAGGTGATTAAAAAAATCTCCAACTAACAGCTCATGCAGACAAGCTCCCAAAAGCTTTTGCCCATATGGCTTAATAGCAGCTGCCTATGACCGAGATGACAGTATGGTACATAGCCATATTAATAGCTGTTGAAAATCTGGTCCTTTATGAACCTGTCCAGTCCTTTTTTGAAAGCCATCCAAATTGGCTTTATTACTAGAATTGCCGGTAGCAAATCCAACAATATAATTATGCATTGTGTTAAAAAGATTTCCTTCTGCTGCCCCTGAGTTTGAATGGAGGACCTTGAGTTCCCAAATCATATATTTTAAATTGCATTTAATTAACAAAAACCAAAGCAAATTTAAAATTGGGAAAAAGAGAAAGAAAAAGTTCCCATTACCATACATATTTTTATGTCATGCCTTTTTGTTTAAAGTTAACAGGCACCATTAGCTGTAGTCTTTGCTCAAAAGAGGAATTGCTCTTTTAGTTGTGCTTTTTATACCTTTTTTGGTTCTGGAAAAAATAGAATAACCAGTACTGCATTGAACTGGTACCTAATGATATAAGGGCTTATTATCCTGACAGTTCTATTTCCAAACCCTGATTTCATAATTTGTTACACTAGGCACATTCTGGTTTAGTATTTCATTAAGCTATCCATAGGGGCTCTGAGATCCCTTTCCTAGCCATTTACTGCTAGCTCAGTTGGCACTAATACAGATTAAATTTAGGTTTTTTGTGTGTGCCAATCTGTGTCACTTCATATTTGTTTACACTGAACTGCATTTGCTTTTTATAATTCCTTTTGAATCTACCCACCTGAGCAGTTTAGGCACAGTTACTTCAATGTTCTGCCTGAACTCCAGTT
Source organism: Thamnophis sirtalis (assembly GCF_051295495.1). Taxonomy (NCBI): domain Eukaryota; kingdom Metazoa; phylum Chordata; class Lepidosauria; order Squamata; family Natricidae; genus Thamnophis; species Thamnophis sirtalis. The sequence goes on from NW_028261381.1 coordinate 83,755,216, forward strand.
CATTTATGTAAAAAAAAATAGCACTGGTCTCAGCATTGATCGTAAGTGATATCATTGTTGTACATCTTAGCAGTATGAGAATTACTCATTCTTATTCTGTTTCTCAATCAGTGACAGTCCATGAGAGTGCTTGTCCTTTTCATGCCAGCTGAATTTGCTCAGGAGCCTTTGGTGAAGGACTTTGTCAATGGTTCTTGAAATTCCAAGAATCCAATCCAGTATCTATTTGGCTACCTTCCTATAAACTAGAGGTTAGTGAGCAGGTTTGAAGAGAAATATCACTTAAAATTGCCTAACTTCTAGCCTGTGTCTGGAGTGGAGACATGTGTGGAGACATGCGGCAACACCATGTAAGATATATGTATGCAAGTATGTATAATTTATAACTGTTTTTATAATTATAAATAGCACAGCTTACAATATGGGGAAAGGGCATTTGAAAGCATTGTGCACACTTTAAAAATGACTTGAAAAATGTGCTTCAAATCTCACCTAAGATTCTCTGCAGCACAAGCAGCCTCCCCCCCCCCCCGATATCTGTGAGAGTCTGGACAAAAAGTGCTTTAAAGAGTCAATTTATTAAAGTTAATGTGAGTCCTAAAGCAGCCGTATCTTTCTTCATACACACATCAAAATCTGAAAAAAGAACGGTGTTACAAAGAATAACGGCTTGCATGAGGATTAAAGCACATCTTTTTAATCAGATTTGAAGCTTGCATGGCTCCAGCATTCCATTTGCTCTGGAAATTTTGTTAGATAAACTTTGTTGCTCTATGTCAGATTGTTATTACCAGATTGATAGTTTCCTGGAGCCTATTCCTTTTTGATAATAGGTATATTTGTCCTCTTCAATTATTTGGCAAATTCTGTACCATGTTTATGTAGTTTGGACCAGAATGCTAGTATGTATCCAGGATACAATTTATATGAGGTTATTGCTTTAACTTGGGAAAGCCTTTATTTTTCATATTGCAGGAATCAAGACAAGCAGTTGATTTCCTGCATATTACTCTACTCCCTGAAGGAGAAAGTGATAATCAGCAAAGCAAGTCACAAGTTTCCCACAGTCTAGCGAGAGACTATGTGTAGTAGGGTGTTTCGCTTCTGATCTTGTCATAATTAAAATCTTCACTATTACTACTTCATACCTCCTAAAAAGATCTTCATTTTTTTTTAAAAAAAGCACTATTTCCCCCCCTTTTCTTTAACAATGTATTTATTTTTGATCATAATTATCTTGGTGTTTATTTTTCCCTTTTTCATTATTTTAAAAGCAATAATAAATAAATAAATCTTTTTTTCTCTTTGTATGTTATGAGTTCAAGCTCATTTGAACTTTTACAATGCTCATAGTCTAAGCTTTAATAAATAAGCAACAAAGGCTGCAAGTTTCATAAGCAAATGTTCTTCCTCTTTATTATTTTAAAAATCGAACTGTGGTCAATCCTTCACTTCCTTCTTGAGTGTACAAATTTTTATCTCAACTTCTCAGGTCTGAGTTTCCATTTTCAACCCTACCAGGGTTTTGCTTAAAGCATCTCTCATCAACCACTATGTTTCAATATCGTTAGTTGAAACATTTCCACTTTTTTGTATCATGCAGCCAGTGGTGGGTTTCAATTTTTTTTCGAACCTATTTTGTGGGTGTGGCCTATTTTGTGGGCGCAGCTTGGCAGTCATGTGACCGGGCAGATATGGCCAACTTGACATCACTCATGCCCACTCAGTCACATGACCACCACCCCCAAGCCATGTGGCAAAAATTTTTGGAGGGTGGGGAAGCGAGGGGAAAACCTCCCAAAAATAGACAACTGGGGGATTAAGGGCAGAAATTAGGGAGATCAGAGAAGGCAGGACAGAGAGGAATCCAGTAGAAAGCTATCACATGCTGGTGAAAGAACTTTGGGAGATCGGAGGAGGCAAGACAGAGAGGAATCCAGGAGAAAACTCCTGAGCTTGCCGCTGCTATCTGGTGGATTGTGCCGCTGGACCTCTCCATGTTTCTCCGTTCACCACCTCCATTCCCAGATATGGGTCTTGACACCGAATTGGGCCAGGATAGTGTGGATGGGCAGTGGGAGTGAGCGATGGAGCGGCTTCCGGATGGGCGGGGGTGAGCGAAGAGCAATAGGGCAGGGGCAGGTGTTCCGGAAGTTACTTCCGGGTCCACTGGTCAAACCTCTCACTGGATCAGTAAATTTCACCATCCGGTTCTCCTGATCCAGTGCAAACCAGCAGAAACCCATCACTGCATGCAGCCCATCTTATGTGACTGTCTTTTATCCAAAAAAAAAAAAAAAAAAAGGCCTGAATCATAGAATCATAGGGCTGGAAGGGACTTCCCACGGGATACCTTGTATAAACATAGACAAATGGTTGTCCAATATTTTCTTGAAAACCTCCAGCGATGGTGCACCCACAACTCCGGGAGGCAAGCTATTCCATTGGTTAATTGTTCTCACTGTGAAGAAGTTTCTCCTTAGTTCTAGATTGGATTTCTTTTTAGTAAGTTCAAGTTGGGATCTCTTTTTAATGACATTCCACCCATTGCTTCTTGTCCTACCCTCAGGAGCTTTGAGAATAAATTGATCCCCACCTCTCTATAGCAGCTCCTCATATATCAAAGACAGCTATCATGTCACCCTAATTTTTCTCTTCATTAGGCTAGATATACCCAGCTCCCTTAATTATTCCTCGTACAATTTATCTTGCAGATCCCTTATTATGTTAGTTGCTTTTCTCTACATTCTTTCTAGGGTACTAGCATCTTTTTTGTATTATGGTGACCAGAACCAGACACAGTGTTCCAAGTGTAGCCTCACTAGTGCAATATAAAACAGTACTATAACTTCTCATAATATTGATGCTATTTCTCTGCTGATGTGTTTAGGGACCAAATCTCTTAACTGAAACCATTTCTTCCTTCCTTTTCCAATCCTCTTCCATGGCACAATAATCCAATCACTATCTTAAGTGCTTTCTTGTATTCTACATCTTCTTCCAGTCAACTAAATCAGCTACATCTCTTATCTTAGTGTTTTCAGAAAGTGACAAAAGCATTTCTCTCTCCATTTTCTCCATGCCATGCATGGTTTTATTACACCCGGATCATGTGCATAATGTTCCTTCAGTTAACTTTTCTCAAAGCTAAAATGTCCTAAATGTTCTAGATTTTTCTTATACGGATGTTGCTTGAGACACATAATTACAATTATGCCTTACTCATGGGATTTGCTGTTTTACAGCTGCCAAACATTAAGCTGTCATCTTTGTTGAGCTCTCAACACTACATCTCTGAGATCTTTTTCCTGGTTGGTTGAAGACAACTCAGACACCATCAGTCTATATATGACTTTCTTTTGGTGGCGTGGCGGGGGTGGGGGAATCCCGTTATGCATCACATTAAACTGCATAGAACTGAGGAGAAATTTCCTGACAGAACAATTAATCAGTGGAACAGCTTGCTCCAGAAGTGAGTGCTCCAACACTGGAAGTCTTTAAGATGTTGGATAGCCATTTGTCTGAAACGATATAGGGTTTCCTGTCTAGGCAGCGGTTTGGACTAGAAGACCTCCAAGGACCCTTCCAACACTGCTATTGTATTGTATTGTATTGCATTTTCCATTTGGGTGATCCTTCACTTTTCAGAAGCTCTTCAGATCACTTTATCACCCTGAATAGCCCAGTCCCCGATTTATTTCCAGAAATATGGCCAGTCCCCAAATTACTCTCGAGATCATTTCCCAAATTATAAACCTCTGATTGCAGCATTGATTCTTGAGAGACTTCAGTGAGAAAATTGTCCATACATTCCTGTTATTGACTTTCTGGTCTTTGTTGAGCTAGCAGTCCATACAATGGTTGATCATTTTATTCTAGGACTGCTTAATTTACTCAATAGTTATTGACTGTTTTTTCCCCAAAGGGTTTTGGAAAATCCAAGTATACAATATCAAGAGGCCATCTGTATGGCTGGATCTGCTGACCTCTTAAAAACTATAATAGTTTAATGAGGGAAGATTTAAATTTTGAGGATCTATGCTAATCCCTTCAGCTAGGCTTCATACTATTGCTTAGCTTACCATTTAAATCTATTTGTCTGGAATAGATGTTAAACTTTTTCCAGTTTTTCCAAATCTTTTTCTCCTGGATCCTTTAAAAATATATTCCAGCCTCTGGCACAGAACAAAAATTAAAGAAAACAATATTTTTGGTAGACATTGAGCAATTTTACATTCTGTTTATTGAAGTGTAGAAGAGTAGATGCTTTCAGAACCAGAATTGTCTTGTTATTGTTAGTCTCTCAAAATGACCCAGAATATCTACCTGGGTATCTCAATTTCCTTTGCCTCAACTCCTTGTCTGAAAAGTACATGTCATATCTCCACCTTCTATTGTGAAGACAGGTGGAAATAATTAATCCAGGTTTTCTCTGATCCTCGTATCTTCCTTTTCTTCAGTAATGGTCCAAAACTATTCTGCTAAATTTCTCTGATTCAAATATATGTAAAAAAAAACGTGTCTTAATGTGTTCTGCCATATGTTGGTAACAGAAGTGGTATTCAGCAGGTTCTGACCAGTTCTGGAGAACCAGTAGTGGAAATTCTGAGTAGTTCGGAGAACTGGTAAATACCACTTCTGACTGGCCCTGCCCCCGCCCCCATCTATTCTCTGCCTCCTGAGTCCCAGCTGATTTGGAGGAAATGGGGATTTTGCAGTAACCTTCCCCTGGAGTGGGGAGAGAATAGAGATTTTACAGTATCCTTCCCCTGCCATGCCCAAGCCATGCCCACCAAGCCATGCCATGCCCACCAAGCCACATCCACTAGTAAAAATTTTGAATCCCGCCACTGGTTGGTACACTAATAATCCTCCAATGTTGTTTGGGGCTGATGCGGTTGTGAGGCTTCTGTTCTCTGAGAAAAAAAGACAGCTATGCCAGAGGTTCAACCATACTAGAGAGGTATCATCAGAGGAGCCAGACAAAGGGTTTGTTTCCCATAAACAATATGGTGAGAAGTATTTTACAGAATTCATACTGAATTGGTCATTGCCTGGGTCAACAAGGACCACTAGATGCTGGAGTTCCTCGACATCTCATGATAAATGGGCTGCAGGACCGAGGACAGTTGGCTGAGCAACCAACTGCAGGATTAGAGGACGAAAACCAATTACACAATTACACAAAAATTGAAAACAAAAAACCAACAATGATCTATTATTGCAAATCCAACGAGAAGAGGATATTTTGGGGTCCAGAATCCCAGGAACATATTTTAAGGAACACTGGTTAGGCTACCTAGAGATGTGGTTTCCTTGTTTTCGATAAATAAAATAAAGTTGTTTTGTTTTTAATTTTCATATATCATGGTTTGAGGCATGGTACATGTATGCATCTGGGCAATGTGCAGCTTTGGTATCAATATGACTAAGAATGCACAAAACTATATACGTACTATTTTTGTGTACAGAACAGTTGGTTTTGGCTGAATCAACACATAAGCATTTTGGAAGCTTGGGATCACCTATAGAACAAAATAGTTGCATATGGTAAAGAGTTTGCAGAACTTCTGGAAAGCAATGGCTTATTCCAGATTCAAAACAAAATTTGTTTTCTACTTTACACACTAGTTGTGCACATTTTGTAACAGATTTCAAAACCAACTGAAAAACTTCTCATGTATTACTAAGTAGCATAATAAATACCATTTACTGGATGCTGTAAGTTTAAATCAAAGCCATTAAAAGACTTTTAAGACTATTAGAAACTTTTAACAGACAGCTTGAAAAAAATATTTTCTATGGGTTCTTGCATAGCAAAGCTGCACCATCATAGTAGACAGATGTTCCCCAGGAAGAAATAGTGATATACACCTAGCAAATGAAGTCCTGTATTACATTCCTTCCTATTTACCCCAGGTAGAGAACAACATGTGGTATTTTTTCTTTTCCAGTTTCAAACCTTTTCCATTCCCCTCCCCAACTCTTATTCTTTTTGTGTCCCTGTAAAGCAAAAGGAAAGCTTTTTTGAGATCAGCGTCCCATGAAGGCTGCAATTATATACCCCAAAGGAAGTAAACACGAGATCTAGGCAAGGCTGCGGCGAACGGTAATGTTATATATAAAACAATCAGACTTCAGCGGGATGAGGAAGATCTGCCTGAATTTCTCTGCATTTTTGTCGGGAAAGGCTTTGCAATTTAGTCCCGCCCACCGTCACAGATGAAGTCAGAGCCTGGTCTGGGAGGAAGGCGCCTGTGCCCTCCAATTAAGTCTTCTCTCTGCAAAGCACCGTTCCAGGCCGGGGTCCGGGCTGAGACGGAAGCACAGCCGCACAACGTTTTAGCAAACCTCGCGGTGCGTAGGCCGCTCTCTTCCTAGCGGGGCCGCCTGCCGGAGGCGGCTGGAGGCAGCCCGCGAGGGTGCGAAGGTCCCGCGGCTCGAGCGGCGGAGCGGCTCCCTCGGGGGAGGAGAAGGCGCGCTTTGAACCAGGCGCCGGGAGGCAGAGAAGGGGAGCCATGGGGAGCCTGAAGGAAGAGCTCCTGAAGCCCATCTGGCACGCTTTCACCGCCCTCGACTTGGACAGGAGCGGTAAAGTCTCCAAGTCGCAGCTTAAGGCAAGTCCAAGAGAGACGGGAGAGCGTCTCCAGCCCTCCACCAGGCGAAGGGATTGGGGGGGAGGAGGGGTGCGGTTTCTGGGGAGCCCTCGAGGGGAAGCCCTTTTGCTGTCCCCGGCAGCGCCTTCCCAAGGCATTTCCCCTTTTTTGGCAGACACAAGGAGCCTTCCAGGCACGGGTCAGAGCGGCAGGGAGGGCTAGAGTCAAGAGCAGGGGTAGTACCGGTTCCATTGCTAAGCCCAGTTGTCCCACCTAAACTCTTCTCCACCTGGGCAGCTTTTTCTTTAGTTTTCACTGTGGATGGCGTCTCTGAGCATTTTGTCTTTTGGCCTCAGGGCTAAAACAGAGTGTGAGTCCCTTAGGATGGGAGATGGTGGAGGTGGTACAGGCAGCTCAGATGCCCTCCATGGTACCATGGCTGTACATCTAGTCCTCGAGCTACAGCCACAATGGAGCCCAAAATGTATGTTGTTAAGTGAAACATTTGTTAAGTGAGTTTTCCCCATTTTATAATTTTTCTTGCCACAGTTGTTAAAGTGAATAGTTGCATTTGTTAAGTTAGTAACACCGAATCTGGCTTCCCCATCGACTTTGCTTGTCAGAAGGTCACAAAACTTGATCACATGACCCCAGGGCACTGCAACCGTCATAAATATGAACCACTTGCCAAGCATCTGAATTTTGAACATGTGACTGTAGGGATGCTATAATGGTCATACGTGAAAAACAGTCATAGGTCCCTTTTTTCAGTGTCATTGTAACTTTGAACGGTCATTAAATAAACTTTTGTAAGTTGACGACCATCTGTATTTGCAGAGAGGCTTTGTTTGTTGTATACTTCATAGAGGACCTTACTTAAGAACTTTGTTCACAATAAGCCATTGGTTGCTTTATCAGACTTTATGAAGTAGCAAAAGCACTTAGACTTATACACAGCTTCACAGTGCTTTACAGGCCTCTCTAAGCGGTTTACAGAGTCAGCACATTGTCCCCAACAATCTAGGTCCTCATTTTACCCACTTCCGAATGATGGAAGGCTGAGTCAACCTTGAGCCAATGAGGAACACAATTGTATGGGTTCACACAACGGGCTGACCATAAAGCATGTTTTGGAATCCCACAGACTGGGCTCAGAGAACACTTGAAGCCAAAACCAAATAATGTAATTACTGAGTAGGATATCTGAAGCGAGGCAGGAGTTGGTAACTCCTGATCAGAGTAATCTTGGGCTCCGTTTGGGAGAATCCATAAATCAAAGTATGTTCCTTCAAGATGGGCTTCTGAGAGACATTTAGTAATACTTGCCTCCCCCTCCAGCAAACCCACTTTTTTGTTTCTGCAAGCTGGGAGGCTGAAAATGCTTTTTTCTTTAGAAGACAATTTTATTTTTTTCTGGGTCAGTGATAGAATACACTGGCAAAGGACGAGGCAAGCAGATTTCAAATTATTAGCCCATCTTTATCAAGAACTCTAGAAAAAATATAAAAAGAGAAAAAACTCCCCCCTTGATATCTGAATAAGGATATTAGCAACTCAGGTGTTCTTCTGTTTTAACTAATTTAAAACAATTATAAAATAATACAATAAATTAGTGCGGCATTTATGTATATTTTCAATGTAGATTGCTCTGGGGGCCACTTGGGTATCAGCTATGTTGCACTTCATGTAAATGTGATGATTTTGGCTTGCTAATGTTGCTATGTGCTCATGTGCTCATTTTGTAATTTAGGATGAGTTCATTACCCATTTAATTATTGGCATGCTAGAGTTCTATATATGCTGAAATAGCTAAATGTGCATGCGGGGTGGGATTTAAATCTTAAAACAGTTTACATATCAAAAGGTGTGCATTTTGCAGATGCTTCAGTGCAGATTAGAAATTACATCCATATACTTATATTCTTAACATGTTTGGGCTTGTGGATAGACTTTTCAGATACAATGTTACACTATTAGGCAGTGATTTATTTTAAATGGTCAAATGAGACATACTTGTATAAGGACAACACACTGTTAATGATTGATCTCATTTCATTTGTGTAAGAGAAGAATCTGGGCTAGAGCGCCTAATTTGCATGGAAAAAAATAACATTCAGTCTTCCATAGTTCCACATAAAACTTGGAAATTCCCCTCTCTTGAAGAGCCAGTCAGCTAGACAAGACTGCTCTAACTATATTAATGCTTTTATGTGGAGTAAAGTAATTCTTGCTGTTTTCAAAATTTTTGAGCTTTGTGATGTGTTATTTGCCTACCTCAACCCTATCAAAATATTTTGGCTGTTTCTAAGAATAATCCCTAATACTCCTTCTCGTAGGGGTAGATATGTGAAACTGAACCAAATAAGATAAAGTTGGCCTTGAGTTGAGTTTGGCTTCTTGTGATGCAACTACAGTGGCATGGAAAATAAAATGCAGTTTCCTTGGCAAAAATACTGAAGCGATTTTGCTGTTGCCGCTTTCTTCTTCTGGGATATTTTTCAGTTTCCCAATTCAACTTATAGTTTTGGTATTTATTTATTTTATATTTTTATCCCACTTTTATTATTTTTATCAATAACTCTAGGCAGCAAACATACCTAATATTTCTATCTTCTATTTTCCCCACAACAACCTCCCCTGTGAACTGAGTTAGGCTGAGAGAGAATAACTGGTCCAAAGTCAACTAGCTGATAAGACTAGAACTCACACTTTCCTGGTTTCTAGCCTGAAGCCTTAATCATTGGACCAAGCTAGCTCTCCCTGATTGTCACAATCCATGTATTATTAACCAAACCAGTTTAGCTTCTTAACCCAGACATCATAGATCTGTTTAGATTAATTAGTGAATAATTGTTCTTATTTTAGAGTTCTCTCTAATTGATGTATTCTAATTAATAAAATGTACCTAGAATTTTGGGAATAGTTTAAGGAGATATAAAGCTGCCTTATATAAAAATGTTTTCTAGTTCTTGGGTAAAAAGTAAAGAATCTAGAGAGACAATGAGCTTTTCCTGTTTTTTCCTGCACACTGATCGCTTTCTTAGTTGCCACTGTTTTATAGTAAGGTAAATTAAACTTAGTGGTTTTAAGAAAATGAATGGTGGAGGAAACCCATGTAGATAATCCTCAACTTACAACTGTAATGGAGCCTGGAATTTTCATCATGTCAAGACTGTTATAAGTTGAGACAACCATGTGACTGGACCCAATTTTCTTATTTGTTTTGTAATAGTCAATAAGTGAACCAAAGTAATCCTATGCGCGTTTTTTTGTGCTGAAAACTACAGTGTTGTAAATTGTGGACATTGTGACCACGGAATGCTACACCCGGACATAAAAGAGAGCTGATTGCCTGAAATGCAGTCATGGGACCATGTGTGAGTGTGAAGAGCCATTGGAAATCTGGAACTTAAACAGTCTGGTTGTAAGTCAAGGACAACCTGTATATGGCTTTTAAAAATGTACTCTATTCTTGAGGCAGCCACTTTCTATTTTACCATATCTAGTTGTGATGTACCCGTGGTTCGCCCATGAGGCCAATGTTGAGAAAAGACACGGACACGAGCTTTCTCGGGATGAGGCGACCCAGATTGGGGTCTGGGAGCCCCTTTTATTGAGATAGGACAAAGGCAGGAGGAGCAATCAGCATGTGATTTAAGACAGCCTGTCAAACTACAATTGCTAATCTACTGCTCAGGGAAGTTCTGTCTATATATGGTCAAATCCTGGGCGTCGTTGGGTAAAGCACATCTAGAGTGAACTATCAGGATGTTATGTCTTTTAGGAGTTTGTTTTTTCCTGTGTGGTTCAGCGTGGCTGCGCATGCCCTGTTATGCACTGGGCCATGGGTGACCGCCACACCTACACAAGGAGTTATATGACAACATCTAGTTTTGTCCTTGCTCTGATTACAAGAACTTCCCCCAAAAAACCTATAAAACCCGCTTTATCCTAAAAGGGTTTTCGATAAAGCTTTCCCATCACTTGTTATTAGATACGTATTAATTGTGAGGGATGGAACCCAGATCTGCTAGAAAGTTCTAGCACTGAAGTGTGGTTCCTTCTTCAGTCTTTCAAATAATAGAACACAAAAAAATTGTTTGACGTACTGAAACAAAGACATAATTTTATAATTAGTTTAGAACGTGGATCTCCCCTGTTTAAAAAAAAATTAAGTGATTTAAGCACAGTAATATCCGGCACACCCAACTATTGAGCTAAAAATTCAGTTTGGCTTAGAAAATTGCCATTTTTGCTGTAGCGTCCATTCAAGTGCTGACAAACTTTAATTGCTCATTACTGTAGATCTTTTTGTTCTGTGAAAATAAAGGGCATATAATCTTAGCTATTTTAGGCCACGGTTGGGCTGCCAGGCACAGTTGGAACGAAGCCATTTTTATTATAAGAATTATTCTATCGTTGTATTTCACATTTAATGCTGCAAAGCATAAAAATTGGCTGTTGCTCTTTCTACTCCATTGGGTTACAACATTCAGACACCCAAATGAAAGAACTGGCTTTTGTTTCAGCTCCGTGTGGAGCTTGCCAAAAGGAGATATTCTGTACTGGAGACCAAATAGGACAAGTAGTCAAGAGCTCCATTCTTGCTACACACTCTTTGGAGCATTCACCACAGCACTCTTACACAGTTTGTAGATCTTTGATCTGTAAATCTGGACATATTCCAGCAAGCTCCCTTGGCCCTCATTTCCTCTCAGTAAGCCAACACTAAGAATGTTTTGAAAAGGCTTCTACACCTGTGGAATGCCTCGGATAGTAGATCATTGTAACATCACTAGTTTGGCTGGAGTCTGTGCTGGCAACTGTGAATTCTGTTAATAATTCATGGCAGATTTAAGAGAATTAGGCAGGACTGAAAGAAATCCCAGAATTCTTTTCTGTATTTATAAGTGTTCTGAAAGTTGTCTGTAGAATTTTTTATAAACGTTGCTGGGAATCTTACACAGTTCTTCAAACATCTTCTTCTTCTTCTTACTTAAATTGAGACAATGGGTGGTAACTCTAAATTAAAAGCTAGATTAAGTATGAAATGGTCTTGAAATTTGAGAGTAGATTTCATGTCATGGAGCAAGTAGATGGCCAAGATTAAAGCAAATACCTTGTGCTTCCACACCACAGTGATGCTGTAGAAGCTTTCGTATCCTCATATGAATACACTGCTTACCACAAGGAAAAAATTACTTTAGTTTAGACATTGTAGAGAAAAATAAGGAACAGGAAGAATTTAGCATTTGTTTTCTGCATTACATTGAATAACTTTAGCCGAGTAGATGCTGTGTCAGTTTTCTGTGTGAAGCTGCAGTGAAAATTTATTAATTGCATTGGGCAGAGGTGCAGCAAGCAGTTATAGGAGTTTCTGTAGTTTGAGTAATCAAAGGGTTAGGAGTATTTTATATAAGATTGTAGCATATTTGGTTTTACAGCGCTAGACTCTGTATCTCTGTATGGTACTTGCATCATGAAGTGTAATTGATTTTTGAAACTTTAGATTATTTTAAGTGTTGCTCCTCTACTTTTAAAAAATGTTACACTTCAATATTTTAAAAAAATCTTATGGATCATATTGTAATATACATATCTTGAATCTAAATATATACAATTATTTCATGTAAAAGGTTGTAAATGTTTCCTTATGCATGTGGCAGGTTCAAAACCTGATGGACTGCTTTCTGGCATGAGGGAAGTGGAGATTAGAAAAGATTTAGATATGTTGACACATTACAAACCAAATCTGTCAAGTCTTGCATTCTTAAAACCCATAAAACATTGCACTGCTGTATTCCTATTAGTGAGCAGAGACTTTGTCCCCTGTTGCAAACTAGCCCACCCATCCTGCAGCGTTCATTGCCAATTCAGCAGCGCCTAAATTAACTTTGTGTTAGGAGATGTATTCTTCAAAAAATAGAATTTCTTCTCTCTCTTGCACTAGAGCTCCCCACCAAATCAGTGCTATAAAGAATTTGGCTGTATTTTTTTAAAATAAGAAACTGTATCATTGTAATTCAGTTTATTGCTGAATTTATTGGCAAGATTTTGGGAGGACCTCCCTGTCCCTTAAAGGCTGCGTTATTGTCCATATTTTAGTCTATAACCATACATATTTTAACACTGCAAAAAAAGCTGCAAAGTAGGCAATCTCAACAGCTTTAAGGCAGTTCATAAGGTTAATATTTCTATTTTGTTCAAAGAGGAAATGGTGTAAGTATTAGAGCCAGTGAAGCAAGGCATTGTAGTATAGAAGAGGAAGTGCTACAATGAAAAGCTAGTGGATCTAGAAGGATCTTGACAAACTTGAACATTGGGCACTATCTAATACAATGAAATTCAATGGTGAAAAGAGTAAAGTTCTACATTTAGGCAACAAAAACGAAATGCACAGGTACAGTATAGGTGGTACCTTGCTCAATAGTAGTAACTGTGAGAGGGATCTTGGAGTCCTAGTGGACAACCATTTAAATATGAGCCAGCAGTGTGCAGCAGCTGCCAAAAAAGCCAACACACTTCTAGGCTGCATAAATAGAGGGATAGAATCAAGATCACGTGAAGTGTTAATACCACTTTATAATGCCTTGGTAAGGCCACACTTGGAATACTGCACTGAGTTTTGGTCACCACGATGTAGAAAAGATGTGGAGACTCTAGAAAGAGTGCAGAGAAGAGCAACAAAGATGATTAGGGGACTGGAGACTAAAACATATGAACAACGGTTGCAGGAATTGGGTATGTCTAGTTTAATAGAAAGAAGGACTAGGGGAGACATGATAGCAGTGTTCCAATATCTCAGGGGCTGCCACAAAGAAGAGGGAGTCAAACTATTCTCCAAGGCACCTGAGAGTAGAACAAGAAGCAATAGGTGGAAACTAATCAAGGAAAGAAGCAACTTAGAACTGAGGAGAAATTTCCTGACAGTTGGAACAATTAATCAGTGGAACAGCTTGCCTCCAGAAGTTGTGAATGCCCCAACACTGGAAGTCTTTAAGAAGATGTTGGATAGCCATTTGTCTGAAATAGTATAGGGTTTCCTGCCTAGGTAGGGGGTTGGACTAGAAGACCTCCAAGGTCCCTTCCAACTCTGCTATTGTATTGTATTGTATTGTATAGTGGAAAGTAATGTTTGGAACAGATCTGTATTAATCTCTGTTAAGATAATACTGTTCAAGATATTCTTAATTACTTGGAATGAATGATACACTTATAAATCATAAATCATATATGTATATATATTGTACTAAAAACTGAATTTCCTCAAGGATGATAGCGCTAAGTAAAATCTGCTTAGAAAAATCTTTCCCAGTACTAGAATCATGTTTTTTAATTAATTAACTTTTGCAGATGGATTCTCTCAAATTGTGTACAAGTGTCAAATCTGTGAGGGTGCTATGTTTGGTGAGACGAACTCAGGTGTAGTGGCAATAATGCTGGCAGTTCAAGGCCACCTTATCTGTAATTTTCCATGTTTGGGAAGAGTGCTTTGTGGGTCCTTCAGATTATTTAGTGGAATTTTTATCTGGCTACTCTTAACAGGTACACTCCCTCAGCATTTGAGAGCATGTGGGGGTAGGGAAGGTGCTTTGGTTTATTTCAGTGGTTCCCAAACTTGGCAACTTTAAGACTTGTGGACTTGTGGAGTTGAAGTCCACAAGTCTTAAAGTTGCCAAGTTTGGGAACCACTGGTTTATTTGATAATTCACTGCAGTGCCATTCACAACTTCTCTTTTTTAAAATAGTCTGCAATTTGCAGCCAACAACATCTTAGCTCCAAGCATTAATGTATAAATCATGTAGATTGAATGGTAGTTCTGTCATGAAGGTGGATTATGAAATTTGCCTTTTTATGGTAAAATAAAGGATTTTCCCTTTAATAACAATGTGAAAAAGAATGGTTACTATTGAAAATCTTCCAGTTTGAGAGAGGGTGAAGCTTTATATAATCCCATTATATTGTTTTTTAATGTTATGTTCGCTGATTAAGGCTGGTACATTAAATGCAAATCTACAGAGATAAAATATCTTTGCTTCAATCATTGGTAATAGAACATGGTTTAGACCAGGGGTCCCCAACCTCCGGGCCATGGTCCAATATTGGGTTGTGGCCTATTCGGATCCGGTGTCAGGTGACGCGTGCGTAGCTCCACTTCTGTGAGCAGCGGGTGAGTGTGCGCATGTGCACAGCTCCATTTGCGCAAGTGGCGGGCGCTTGTACCCGCGGATTATGCAAATGGAGCTGCACATGCGCTTGCCTGCTGCTCGTGCAGAACCATTCCTTTCCCCACCCCTCTGCCATTCTGCAAAGCTGAAGAAATTGGGGAACACTGGTTTAGACAGGACATCAGAATTATCATCCTATATGTTTTTAATTTACAATTTTTGTTTTTTTTAAATAGTACTTTATTGCATCTTACACAAATGATTGAAGGTATGAATAACAGAGTTGGAAGGTACCATGGAGATTTTCTAGCCCAACCACCTACTCAAACAGGGAACCCTATACCAGTGATGGCTAACCCTTTTCTCCTCGCATGCTGAAATTGTCCGTGTGCCCACACCCATAATGCAATGCACCTGTGTGCGCGAACCTCCCATGGCCTACTCAGCCTCCTGCACCAATGTTGTGGGAGGCGTTTTTGCCCTCCCTAGGCTCTGGAGGCTTTTCTCAAGCCTCCGGGCGGGTGGAAACGGCCTCCCCTGGGCTGCAGAGGCCCTCCGGAGGCCTCTTTCCGGAGGCCCATTTCTGGAATTCTGGAACTTCCGGGAGATTCATTTTTTGCCCTCCCCAGGCTTCGGAGAACCTCCCAGAAGCCTCCTGGCACCAAAAATGGAACATGGGGGGCGCGCACTATGCTCCCCCATGCATGCACGAGCATCTCCCGCATGCACGGCAGAGACCTGAAAATCAGCTGGCTGTCAGGAGGTGCACGCGCATGTGCAGTAGAGCTGAACCAGGTGACGGCTTGTATTCCCGCAGAGAGGGCTCTGTGTGCCACCTGTGGCATGCGTGCCATAGGTTTGTCATCACAGCTCTATATCATTTCAGACAAATAGTTGTCCAATTTCTTCTTAAAAACTTCCAGTGTTGGAGCACCCATACCTGCTAACTATTTTCCTATTACCCTGTTCCTTTTATTACTTGTGGTTTCTGCTGCTTGCATTCCCAGAATGTTTTGTGCTCACTCTAGTCACCTGCTCTTGAGTAACTTTTAAGACTATCTGTAAAAGCGCAATCTTTAAAATAAAAATGTTCATTGGTTCATGTAAAAATAGATAATCATCCATCTCTTTAAAGCAGGTGCATCTAATCCATAGCTTGCCGGCCACATGCAGTTTTGGACAGCTAGTATTGTAGCCCCACAACATTGTAAGCTGTTAACAGGAAGTTTGTTATTTATATTCACTAACTGTGTTACTAACTGTATGTTATATGCAGCCCAAGACAATTCCTCTTTACTTAATATGGCCCAGGCAAACTAAAAGTTTGGACACCCGTGATTTAAAGTCTTCCTGTCCTTTGTCTTCAAAGTCCATCTTTCCTTTCCTTAAGAATGTCATAACAATAGCTTGGCTTGCATGATTCTTATCTTGGAACAGGTAAGCCTTCATGACCGAAAGGCTACCATAGAAATGCCATATCTCTTTTGCTAGCCAGTGTTATAAGTTCCTAGGACCTGGGGCAGAGTTATACAGGTGTAAGCAGTGTTTCAAGTTATTTGGACCAAACCTATTTTAAGCTGATAAGCACAGAATTAGCTGGGAATTTGTTACAGAAGCAACGTTGTATGCCTTGGTAATAACCAGATATTTGAATTCCGAATTAACTGAAGCTCCTGGACCATCTTCAAAGGCAGTCTTGATGACTTTTGTATTTGTTTTGTCTCATAAAAGGTACAAATCCTTAGAATTGGACGAGCATATAGAATACTGGCATTCTGCATTATTAACATTTTTCTGTCAAACTATAAAGAACACAGAACATTCATCAATGATATTGTAAGATACTTTGGAACTTAAAGGTAGCAGGCATAGAAGGAAGCTAGTTCAGTTTATCAGAGTTGGGTGAGCATTAGAATATTTGTAGGTTGTGAGGGTTTCTGACAGAGGAAAATGTAGCATTATTGGTTTGTGCTTTGATGTCATGCCAAGGTTATTGTGAAAGTTGCCTGGTTGATGTTTCCAGTTCCTTCCTTTGTCCTTTGAACTTGGTCCAAAACATTGTTTGGACTGCTCTTGACCTAACACATTATTCATATTTCTCAGTAAAACACAGGACTCTTTAGGAGTTCATTATTCAAACTATTGGTGGTTGTGTTTAGTTAGGATCTTCAATAATGAATGCAAGAGCATCCGGCTTACAGACAACTCGTAGTTATGAGCAGGCTGTTGACTCAAAATGGCAGATGGTACACCCCTTCCTGAGCTGGTGATCCGCCAAAGTTGCACAATGATTCCATGAGTGTCACAAAGTAGTGTGTAATCTGCAGGGGTTTGTTGACCATTTTGTCTCGCAAATACTCCCATTATGTAAATCTTACCCCTTCTGATATGCACAAAGGGACATGAATTCTCCTCCTGATATGCAAGACATACCCCTTCCTATATGCAAAGCAAGCTGAAATGAAAGTACTGTGATTCCTCCCCCCATCTAAATTGTTTATACAACTATATACATATGCACACAGTTTTTGATTAGAATTATTAGAATAGCAGAGTTGGAAGGGACCTTGGAGGTCTTCTAGTCCAACCCCCTGCTTAGGCAAGAAACCCTATACCATTTCATATAAATGGTTATCCAATCTCTTCTTAAAACTTTCCAATGTTGGAGCCTTCAAAAGAATATTAATTCAGCAGCATTAGTTGAAATCTTTGATAATTTCAAAATGACAAGTGCTCAATGACATTAATCTTACTAATAATACTAGGAGGTAATGATGCAAGTATGTAAGACATGACATTTGGTGATTACATTATGGCGCACATGCTGTTATTTGCTCCTCTCCAAGTTGTCCCTCCCTCAGTTGATGGATTTGGATTGAGTTTGAAGATGGGCCAGAAAAAATTCCCTGCATATTCTTTTTATGAATCGTATGAGAGAAACACACAGAGATGTTCAGAATGTTGTTGTATGCTCCATTCCAAGACCTTTTCTTCTTCTCACCCTGGTCATGTAACCTACACTAGAGATTATGCAGCCTCCCCTGTGATTTCCGGGGCATGCACAAGCATTCAGATGCACAACATGGGGGGGGAAATGCATAAGTGGAGACTTTCCAAATAGCTCATATAGAGAAAGTACATAATTATATAAACAAAATGTTGCTTTGTTACATAAAAGGAAACACAGATGGATGCTGTAGATCAGGAGTAGTCAACCTTTTTATACCTACTGCCCACTTTTGTATCTCTATTAGTAGTAAAATTTTCTAACCGCCCACTGGTTCCACAGTAATGGTGATTTATAAAGTAGGGAAGTAAGTTTAATTTATAGAATTGATAAAGCAGAGTTACAGCAAACCCCTACCGCCCATCATGAAAGCTGGAACGCCCACCAGTGGGCGGTAGGGACCAGGTTGACTACCACTGCTGTAGATAGAGAGTTTAGAAAGAAATTTAGAAGTCATGCTTTCCTTACTTTCGGTCAGTGGTGGGTTTCAAAAAAAATTCGAACCTACTCTGTGGGTGTGGCCTCCTTTGTGGGAATGGCTTGCCAGCCGTGTGACCTGGTGAGAGTGGCTTGCCGGCCATGTGTTTTCTTTCTCTCTCTCCCTCTCCTTCCTTCCTTTTGTCTCTCTGTCCCTTTTTCCTTTTTTTCTTTCATCTCTCTCACTTTTTCTTTCTTTTTTTCTTTTAAAATTTATTTCTTCCTTTTTTTCTCTTTCTCTGTCTGAGACTGTGTGTGTGTGTGTGTGAGTGGTGGGTTTCAAACATTTTGGAACCTCTTCTGTAGGTGTGGCTTGCTTTCCGGGTCCACTGGTGGAACCTCTTCTAACCAGTTCGGTAGATTTGACCGGTTCCACCGAAATGGTGCGAACTGGTAGGAACCCACCTCTGCTTTCGGTTCTAAAAACTTAAAAACAATCTGCTGTGGGAATGATGCTCTGGAAAAGTTTCCAGGCTTTCGGTATTAAAGGTGCCCCTTCTGCTCGTAGTTGCTTTTAATACATTTGCGGAATGCGTTGGTTGTAAATATGCAGATCACTGGCTTCTAAAGGTTTAGATTTAGATTTAGATTTTAGATTTAGATTTTATTAGCATTTGTAGGCCGCCCTTTTCCCTGAGGGGACTCAGGGCGGCTCACATAAAATCAGGGAGGGGGAATACAAAACAATGACGTAGACACATATAATAAAAGTAATAAGCAACATACATTCATCATTCGGGAGGGGCGGCTATCCTTGTCCCCAGGCCTGACGGGCTAGCCAGTTCTTAAGGGCTGTGCGGAAGGCCTGGACGGTGGCGAGGGTACGAATCTCCACGGGGAGTTCGTTCCAAAGGGTCGGGGCTACTACTGAGAAGGCCCTCCTCCTTGTGGTTGCCAGCCGGCACTGGCTGGCCGATGGAATACGGAGGAGGCCCAACCTGTGAGATCTAATCTAATCGGTCCAAATCTAAAGGATCTGTCCTCTATAAATTTCTTTTTTCATTGACAAAGAGATTAGGAATTTTTTCTGTGTGTCTCTATTAAGCATTGGCAAAGAAAAAAAGTGAGCATCAATTACTAATTCTGGAGTAAAGGAATAAAGATTATGACATTCAATTGTGGATCATTATTTTTATTCATTTATATTTCAAGCCTAGAGTTAAAATATGTTTACATGCTCATTCTCAAGCCAGTATACATTTTTGGTGTAGTAATTATTCTGTATGAACTCCTAAATTTTACAATGCAAACTCCCTTTTGTCATTCATATATCTCATTAGTTCCAATGGAGTCCGTATTTTCTCAAAAGCAATATTGCAAGTGTTTCCCCTCTCCTTCAGTATTTAATAGCATCAGGAATTATATAGCATCCCAGAAAAAAATAGTAGCAAACTATATCTGTATTGTTATCCAGAAATCTATACAAACAGGTATGGAAAATAACAATGAAACCATCTTAATTAATTTGTTTTTCTCTATTTTTAGGTCCTTTCTCACAACCTCTGCACTTTGTTGAAAGTTCCTCATGATCCAGTGGCCTTAGAGGAGCATTTTAGGGATGATGATGAAGGGCCTGTTTCTAATCAGGGATATATGCCTTATTTAAATAAATTCATCTTGGAAAAGGTATGTGTGCCTCTATTCCTAATTGCATGGTTAGTTTTATTTAAGCTTTTGTTCTTTCCAACCCAACAAAATACTGGAAATATGTAAAGGTCTTTGCTTTGGAACTCTTGTTAGTCACCTGGATAACTCTCCAAAGAATGAACAGAATAGGACAGAGAGACCAAAAAAAAAAAAAAAAGGTTCAAATTTGGAAATGGGAAGGATCCAACCAGGAGCTGGAGAGAAAAAGTTCCAAATGAAAATTTTTTTTAAAAAAAACCCATTGCTTTCCTATAAAAAAGTTGACTCAGAATCTATCAACTGTCTCTCTTTTCCCTCTGATCATTTGACTGAGAACAGGGTCTTTGCAGTCTAAAGTGATTCTTTACTGAATATACAGTATTTTTTTACAGCAATACTTACAGAGAAAATAAACCCTAACTGAGTTATTATTTCCCGATCAGCCTAGATTTGTTGCAAAGAGATATAATCACATTCTGCCAAGGCGTAACTTGCTGTTTCAAATTATTTAAATAATTATTAAAAATGGGATATTAACGAGTAGAGAAGACAAATAACTACCTTTATATGGTTTGATAAAAGAAGGAAATTAAATTTAAGATATTACAAGATTCAGAAAAAGAATAGCTTGACAATGCCAAACTTCAAACTGTATTATCAAGCCGGCTATCTAAGTTAGCCAGGAGACTAGTTGAGAGAGCAGGATTTCCAAGTAAGTTATATAATCACTTTTAGCTGGATACAGTGTCTAACAGTCAATAATAATTCTATAAGAAGTAAGTTAAAAGTATGGAATAGACATAGGAAAAATTAGCTCAGATTTATTACCTATTGCTTTGTTATTAATCATGTGTTTTCATGAAAATGAAAATGGAAAGAATGGTGAAGGAATAAGAATTTGCAAGATTTAATTGTCAATAAGACAAACTTCTATGAGTTTCTCTGTCTGAAAATTATCAGAATTATCAAATTGGTTCCAGTAACCTCAAATAAGTAGTAGCGTTCTAAACAGTTTTTTGTCTAGACCAGTAAAACATTGTTATAGCTGACTGCATGGAAAGCATGACTTTTCTTGGATATGCTGCTGTATAAGGACTACTTGGTAGATGTGATTTTATGTGTGTTTGTGTGTCTTTGCAAAATTTATACAGAGAGTCCTCAACCTATGGCCATAATGGAGCCTGTCAATTACAGTTGTAAGTCATAACTATTGTAAAGCAGGTCATTCATATGACTCAGCTGGTTTTACCTTTCTTGCAGTTGTTGTTAAGCAAATCAGTTGTCTGCTATGGTCTGGTTTTGTGAAAAACTAAAAGTAAATGGTGGTTTTCAGCAAAACATAAAACACAGTCTTGTATTCCCAAGATGCGGCAAATCCGGTCTGGTTGCTGAGCACCCAAAATGAAATAACAGGACTGCGGGTTGGGGTGGCCATTGAAACGTTGGAACCGGGTCATAAGTTTTCCTAGGGAGGACTGTTGTTACTTTGAACAGCTGCTAAGTGAGTGGTCTAAATCAAGAATACTTCTGTGCTGCTTTAGTCATATATTTAAAGCAGTCTTTGGGCACATACCAAAGGTGGGTTTCAGCCGGTTCTGAATGGTACGCCCGTACCGGTTGAAAGAATTTGGCGTGCCTTCCCGTACTGGAGCTTCTGGGGGCCCGGTACCAGAATGGTCCCTCCCCTGGCCTGCTCTCCCCCCCAGGTTTTGGCTGGCGTGTGCGCGGAGGGAGGGTGGGGAATCCATGCAGAAGTAGGAAATTGCATGGATTCCCCACCCCCTTCATTGGAAACGAGGCGGCTGTCAGAGGAAAGAGCAGTGCGTGCCCGTTGGCTTGGTTGGCTTATCCAACGAATCCTCCCTTCCTGTTAATTCTTCTGTTTGAACAAGCCACGTGGGGCATGCTCCCTTGCTTTGACAGCTGCCTCGTTTCCAATTGGGGGGGAGGAAGAAATCCATCTTTTCCATCCCTCTCCATGAATCCATGGATCTCCCCCCCAATTGGAAATGAGGGGGCTGCGAGTGATCGCAGCGCAGGGCGGTGACTACTACTCACTGTGGGTAGCGGGCAGCGCCCCGACTCCCCCGCCACCGCCGCGCCGACCACCCACCCACCCGCCTGCCTGCAGAACCGAGGCAGGGCAGAAGATCGAAAGATGTGGAGCCACAGACTCCCCCCTTTTCCCTGCCCCACAGCTCGCCTCCTTGGGTGGGACCAGGGCACGCGTAGGGTGAGTGGAGTTTGCGACCAACTTTAAAGTGAATGAGGCTGTTTGTGACTAAATGGGACAGAGAACATAGAGGAATACAAGGGAACATGGAGGTAATCTAGTCCAACCCCTTCCCAAGGCAGGAGTCCTTCCTTATCTTTGAGAGCTGTCAGTGACAGACATGAGGGAAATGGTGTCTGTGTGAATGAGAGAGAGAGAGAAAGAAAGAATAAGAAAGAGGAAGGAAGGGAGGGAGAGAGGGAGAGAGAGAGAGAGAGAGAGACGGGGAGAGAGGGAGAGAATTTATGATCACAATTGAGCCCAAAATTTTGGTTGCTAAGCAAGAGCATTGTTAAGTGAGTTTCATCACATTTTCCAACTTGGCCACGCCCACCCAGTCACACGACTGCCAAGTCACGCCCACCCCGGTCACATGACCACCAAGGCACTCCCATAAAACAGGCCACACCTACAGAATAGGTTTAAAATTTTTTTGAAACCCACTACTGGCACATACTTATTCTGTCATATGTAAAGCAACAAAGTTGAGTAGTCATAAATTTGGTGACAACAAGGGTGCAAATGTTAGAACTATCTTGACTGGTATGGGATTATAGTTTTCCATCATTATTAACGTGCTACTTTTTAAAAAATTAGAGAATATACATACAAAACTTTGAAGAACATTTTTCTTCAAGCTTAAAAAGCTTTTATCCTTTTAAAAATATGTAGCAAAATCTGGGAATAGAATAAGATGTAAATATTTAACTCCAAAAGGTGAACTTCCTTGTTCTGTACATCTAATTACAAATAAAATCCCCTGAGCTTTATTTTTTCAATGTCATTTCATCATTTTACTGAAACTCAGTGATTGGGTGAATATAACCAACTTGGAAGCTGGTAATAAATACCACAAGAATCTGATTTCAGGTATGAGGAAGCTGTAGAATTATTTCCCACTTCTCTGAATATCTGATTGTGCAAAGTGGGGCTTGCACAAAAGTGGTTGATTTTAAGAATCTGCCTTCATATTAAGTTGAGAGAGTGATCCAAAGTGGAGAGGAGGGGTGGGGGCATAAGAATTAGACTGATTACTTCTTCCCAAAAGGGCAGATTATATCTCTGTGTAGGATTGATTTCTCCTTTAAAGTTACACACAGAGGAAAGCAGTTAGTTTCTGGAGACGAATTATCTTGGTACTTGGTAGCACTTGAAAGAAAGGTTTCTGAATAGACAGCTCTATCTGCTTCTTTGACGTTGGATGAGGTGAGACATATGCAAAGTCCTAAGAAATTGTTGCTTCTCAAAACCGTGAAAGCTTTAAATTAACGGTTTCTGGGGAGCCACTTGAGAAGCAGTTTGATGTAGTGGTATAAATCACCAGGCTAGACATCAGGGGAGTGGGTTGTTTACGTCAAAGTCAGCTGGATGGCTCAGGGCGAGTCACTTTGTCTTTGTTTGAAGCACTGCCCTAGGAAAAGCAGTGCCAAAAACATTGCATGGACCTGTCCAAGCAGTTGCCAGCAATCAGCAATGACTTGAAGGCTCAGGCACACACAAAGTGAACACAGGTAAGATTTTCTGTGTGTCACCATTGCAGCCCCTCTGCAGGATTCTTTCTTTCCTAAATGTAGGGTATTTTCTCTAGTAGAAGATAATTTTCAATCAGAGATTCAAAGAAGCAGTTTTGAATTACCAACACGATAGGCGCATGTCTTCTGCACGTAGTGTTAAACAATACACCATCTTTAAATAGTGAAACTTTGGTCCCAAAGAAGACTAGATTCAGTGCAGTTTGCATAAGGGGAAAGGTTTTCATTGGTTTCAGGGTAAAGTTGTTTTTCAGTGCAAACACCATGCCTGATGATCTGAGCCAGGTTGGGAACACGGGGGAAGGAAGTGATAACCCCATTTCCTCCCATATTAATGTCTTTATATTAAAGTTATATAGTAGAATATGGTTGGCCTTTTACCATGCTTTTTAGTATGTGCTACGTAGTTTCTTACTATATATGGATCAACCCAGAGGTGGGATTCACTTACCTTCCCTACTGGTTTGCAAATGTGAGCGCGCATGTCTGCGTATATGCACCGCAATTAATTCGTAATTTAATAAGCTTATATGCCGCCCAATCCCGTAGGACTCCGGGCGGCTTACAAATACAAGATAAAACAAAATGAAAAAAAGGGGAAAGACAGGAACAATTTAAAAAGAACACACCATACACTCGACTTAGCTGGGGGCTAGACCTCATTCATGGGTCAACAGCCCCAGGCCTGCCGGAACAGCCAGGTTTTGGTGGCTTTTTGGAAGGCTGCGAGAGTGGGAAGGGTCTGGATCTCTGCGGGTAGATTGTTCCACAGGGCCGGAGCAACTACAGAGAAGGCTCTCCCCCGAGGGGCCACCAGCCGGCATTGTCCGGTCGACGGCACCCAGTGGAGGCCCAGTCTGTGAGTTCTTATCGGCCGTTGGGAAGTATGTAGCAGGAGGCAGTCTCTCAGATATCCAGGTCCACCGCCTTCTGTGCATGCGCAGTACTTGCGCATTATGTCGGGGCAGGTGGGCGGAGCCTGCCATAGCCGCCGCTACTGGTTCGTCCGAACTGGAGTGAACCGGCTGAATACCACCTCTGGATCAACCTGGATATATTGGTTATTGATTGAAAAACCTTTTCGTTAAAGTGATTGCTTGCATATCAGTGTTTTAAGAATGCAGAATTTTCTGGCCATACATTCCAAGTATTACTCTATTGTGTTAATATAAATACAGTTTCTTAGGCAATGATATTTTATGGAAAGAATATATTTTATCAATTATCATATACATTTTTCTTACTGATTGCTTGCTTTGACTGAAATCTAGAAAGTTTATTTAGCTGTATTAAGAGCACTGGTTCTGTTCTGTTCTTATCCTATCTACACACAGATCATTCAAGATAATTTCCACAAGAAATACAATAAACTCTTGGTTTAACATTCGTTTTCCTGTCTCACATGTCTCCTGGAAAACACCTTGACCATACCAATTAGATTTACAAAATACTTTCTCTTCTGTTCTTGATGGCAAATGAATTAATTATCTAGCTCAGTGGGCAAGTCTTAGCTTTCAACAAAGTGTGGACTGTTGAACTGGGAGTGAAGTGGAGAAATGCCCAGGCTGGCAGTTTAGCAAAAAGAAGCAATGGGTAGTACAGTTCTTTTTTTTTTTTACAGTCTAGATTTTGAATCTGAAACTTCTAATTAAGAACAAGTTATGTTACAGCAACAAGTATCAAGAAAGTTCATGGTTTTTAAACAATTGCTTCTTAAATAATATTTACACGTAAGTATAATGTGGCCTTGAGGGTAAAAAAGAAGAAAAACCAGTGATTGCTGTAAAAATGAGTAGTGGATAAAGTCTGAACAAAGAATTATTATTTTTTTGCTAGTATTATCAGTGTAATCAAAAATAGTGTGGTGGCCTAGTGGTAGAAATGCTAATCTTTCACTTGGATGATTAATCCTTAGGATAGTAGATGTTTCTCTCTCGGGGTGCAAAAAGAAAATACCTCTTGCAAACTCAACATAGGCATCAGGAAGGACATCTGGCCAGTAAATCAGCTTCATTCAGTCTCCCCAACTCTTTCTCAAATTAAGGGATTACAGGGTCATAAAAGAAAATAAATGTTCCGCTGTAATCAAGGAAGTAGATGAAGTGCAGTGTTTAATAGCTGGAGAGGTGGTTTTTGAGAAAGTCTACACAATAGGTATTTTGTTTAGCTTCAGTTGTCTGAGAAAATGCTCCTTTGCTGTTGGTTTAGGAGTGGAATTCACAACATTTTCCCACTGTTGCTGTTGTCATCCTGAGTTTATTGTTGAGTCTTGTACCATACTTTTTATTTTATTTTATTTAGGTTCAAGACAACTTTGACAAAGTTGAATTCTATAAAATGTGCTGGACTCTGTGTGCCAGAAAAAATCTCAAGAAAAGTACCTTACTCCTTACTGATGAAGATGCTTTTAAAGTATGGGTCATCTTCAATTTTCTATCTGAAGACAAATATCCATTAATCATCGTGCCAGAAGAGGTATGAAAGCATCAGATATTTTTTTCTTTGAGCTAAGTAGAACTGATGACTTTTTACAGTATTTTTTTACATAACAGAATAATTTCTCTCCACTGATTTTTAACAGAAAAAAATGATCCGTCAATTCTGTGTATGTTGGTCCAGGCAATTATACATATTACTGACACAGAGCTATTTTTCTCACAAGCTCAGTTTTCAGCCAATATTTTGGTCATATGAGTGGTACAAGAGAGTCAGTTGCATTCAGTGTTTAATGCACTAGACTGGAAACTAGGAGACGTGAGTTCTAGTCCTGAGGCATCACACCAGATGGGTGACTTTGGGACAAGGTAGTATCTCTTAGCCCTCAGAAGGAGGCAATGGCAAACCATTTTCAAAACATTGCCAAGAAAAATGCAGGGGCATGTTGAGGCAATTGTCAGGAATCAACACTGACTTGAAGGAACACACAAAAAAAGTGCAGTTGTGCAGTGTTGAGAGATTTTAGAGCAATAGTTTTTCCTACACATATTTGTTACATTCATTCAGCTGTTGTGTATCTTTTTCTATACAGATTGAATATTTGCTTAAGAAGCTGACAGAAGCAATGGGATTAGGTTGGCACCAAGAACAGTTTGAACATTATAAGATCAGTTTGGATGCCAATTGGGAAGGTCTTTCTGTTTGGGAACTGATTGAGCTCATTGGAAGTGGTCGGTTTAGCAAAGGGTTGGATGGAACAACAGTTTCAATGGGCATTAATGAAGTCTTCAGTGAACTTATATTGGACGTATTAAAACAGGTAAGCTCAGCCTACACACAGACAAACTTGAATGAATTATGCAACATTATTTATGCCTCATAAAATTATATGGAAACAAGACGTTTTTCATTTATAAAAACTGTTTGGTGAGTACGTTTTATATGAAGGAAAGCTAAAATTCTCAGTATAAAAATAATTGAAATTAATGTAGTTTGAAAATATATTTTTTTGCCACAAGAAGTTACTTCCTTGTATATATTGGGCACCTATATCAATTAGATGAACAAATAAATTCTCATTATTTTAATCAGCTTCTGCAATTCATAAGAAATTAAGAACCCTGAACTGAAAAACTTTTGCTGTGTTCTTTATGAAATGTAAAGTCCGCGTCCCTATTGGATAGGTATTCACTGCTAGAAGAGTTTTTGAAATGAAAGTTAAAATTCTAAAAATTCTACATCACTCTGTATTTAATCTTGGGGTACAAAATGCATCATAGAACTCGTATACCAGTAATTCAGTGGCACCATTTCTGACTAATACATTAACAGTTTAACATGGGATTTTGGGCTGACTACCAAATATGGCTCACGGGAGGTAAACATGCCATCTGAATTTTTTAACCCACAGATTATAATTTTCTATAATGTTAGAAATTATAATTGATTATATTAGATATAACCAATAAAAACAGGTTTGGCCCCCCAATATTCTCAGACTTGTTTAGGGCTAAGCTAATTTACCCAGAGGTGGGTTGCTACCGGCAAAAAAATAATTATGCTCGCTTGCTTTTCTCACGCACATGCCAAACGTGTGCTCCATGCACATGCGCATTTACACCTAAAAAGGTCTGCACATGCGCAGAATGTTGGAAAAAGGAAAACATTACATTTCTGCAATGGAGATTGTTTGCGCATGTGCAGAACCAAAAATCAAGATGGCACTGCCAACAATAGAACTGGTTTGGGTGCATGGGCGGCCAAGTTACTACCTACTTGGCTGAACTGGTCCGAACCGGTAGGAATCCACCTTTGAACTTACTCCATGCAACTAAGTTCTGTAATGTCATGCAAATCACTTACTGAGGATTTGATCAGCCTTACTCCCAAGACCGAAATGATATCCTAGGTCAGAGCTGGGCATTTTATGGTCCCTGGGCCACATCCTGCCCTTTGGCTCTCCCTGTCCAGCCCATGTGAGGTCAATCGGAAATTAGAAATCAGATCTAAATAAGCACATGGCAGGGTAGACAGAAGAAGCTGAGTCAGATCCCGCTTTGTGCAGTTGCCGTGTGCTCCTTCAGTTTTGCTAATGGCCACAGCAGAGCAAAGAAACAAAGCAGTTTTCTGCACATGTACACTGCTTGCCCCTTGCCTAAAGCAGCCTGAGGAAGTGGTAGTTGTTAGGTAAGCTCCCCGTTGGGAGAGCGAGTACGTTCAGCGAAGAGTTGTGAGAGTGTTGTTGGAGAACACACAAACCAGCATACAGAGACACTGCAGTTTAAATAGACTTTTACTTTTGTGGAAATAGAGATATCAGAGTCCATCAAACAGTCCAAGTCATACACGGTTAAGACAGTCATCAATGTCTTTCAGTTAAGGGATAATCCAAATAACATAGTCCAGTATCATATAATCAGTCCGGTACACAAAGTTTGCTAACAGTTGCAAAACTTACAATAGCTCATGGTGCTTTCTACCAGCCAGCTTCCAAAACACTCAGATCAGATCAGCCCAGCATCTAACGAACAGAGAGCTAACAGTCGTTCTGGCTCCCTCTTATGGCCGGTTGAGGAAAACAGCAACCAATCACATTTTACAGTATGATTTAAAGAAACAGTTACACCATTGTTACATGATTTATATATTGCCAACCCAACCGTTAGATTATATTCCTAACAGTAGTCATCACATGTGGGAACCCGGGCTTGGCCATCTCCCTCCCCCTCAGTCAAAGTGTAGCCTTATGGGAAAATGGTGGTTATCAATATCCTGTTTGCCACAAATAGTAATGTGATGATAAACATCTTAAAAGCACAGAGAACAAAGTTTTGTAGGACTTAAATTCTACAAAAATGCATACATTTATTTTGCAGTTTTTTGTGGTTTCTCAAATTTGAATACGACATGAAACATGGAGCATATGAGAGCATAAAGAGGAAGCGTAAATCTCAGAAGTCCAGGTGCATGGCTGGGAAGGAGGAAGAGTGGGAAAGATTTGCTTAAAACACATGTCAATTGTGGTTTAGTTTTAATGCAACCAAGGCCCCTAAGGATTGGTTGCACATCTGACTCAGTTCTGTCAGGCGATTCACTAATATTCCCCAAATTTAATTTTCTTTGTAAGGCATTGTGATTAAGTGTCCTTTGAGCACAGCACAAGTTTCTTATCACTGATAAGATCACAGCACTGCATGGAACAAATTACATTGCTGCCCGAAGCTCTGATATTTTATGATAAAGCATTTTTAAAAAATTCCTCATTTGCCTTTCATGAAAGTTTTTAGAAAAGTTATCACATGTTGCAATTGATCTAAGACATCAAGCTTAAATCTAGTTTTCTTTAAACTTAATTCAGTGCTTTACAGAGATTCAGCAGCATTCGTATTGTGCTTTATTTTAAGGATAATATATCCTCCTTATAGTAAAGCATTGAAGAGTTTTTATCTTTAAAAATATGGAATTGTGTATTTGTTGTGTTTTAGTTGGTGAATTGACACTACAGTTCAGATTTCTAAAAACAGGTAGAAGAGAAAGACACAAGAATTAGTGAGGAAACCCGTTTAGTTAAGATTCATAAATGTTTAACTGAAACTTGTGGATTGCCTAAATGAATAACTTTCTGAAAGGCAAATAGGATAGACTGTCTAGCTGACTGTGATGAACCATGATCATGATCATCTCAACTCTTGCTTTAGTTGGGTCTTCTTCAATAAAACTCTTTGTGATGTGTCAGGACATTGTGAAAATCAGAACTGAAGGAGCTTGAGACTGATGGAACAATGGATGTGATATTTATATGTTTGAAATGAATGTAAATATCCAGGACCCGATAAACGACATCCTAGGACTTAGGATATTAAAGGAATTAATCTAACAAGCTCTCATGCAGTATTATTGAGGCATCCTGAAGGATTTGTGAATTGCCAGGGGCTTGGAAGATAGTAAGCAGTGTTCCCAACTTCAGGAAGGAGAAAAAAGAAGAGTTAGCTGACAGTATCTGGTTTCCCACCCCATAGTAGATGAGCTTATTTAGTGTGGTGGTTGTCTTTTTATTTAGTTTTGCTATATGGATACAATGTTCCCTTATTTTTCTTTATGTTTAACCAGTAATGTGGTTATTTTATTGATTTAACATTCAAAGATTTATTAGGATACAAAAATCATATGCATGCATGTACTGTAGAACATGAGATATGTGAAAAATATCTTGGAGTAGTATAGGTAGTCCTTATTACCAAATGTCTTGTTTAATGGCTGTTCGAAGTTACAGTGGTCTAAAACCAGCAGCTTTGCCACCTCTTCTCACATTAATGACTGTCATAGGACCTTGTGGTCTAGTGATCACCATTTTTGTACTTTCCAAAAGAAATTCTGATATGCAGAATTAATGGAGAATGAGGAAGTAAAATTTCAAGTTGCAATTGTGTGATGTCTTGCTTAACAGCTGCAGTGACTCACATAACAAGCACATGGGAAGTGACATTATGAATCTGTCATGGTCACATGGTTTTTCAGTAAGTGACCATGGCATTTAGCGATGGATTTGCTGGTCCCAATTGGGCTAAGCAAGGGCTACCTATAATACATTGCAAACTGAGTATGAATCAACAGCGTAAGGTGGCTGAAAACAAGAAAATACAATTTCAGGCTGCGCCGATAGAAGCGTAATTTTGAAACTCAGGAAGTAACCTTTCCACCCTATTCTATTTATATCTCATCTTGAGTACAATGTCCAGTTCTGATCACCACACTTTAAGGAGGATTTGGAAAAAAAAAACCTGGCACATATTTAGAGAAGGGCAATGAAGATGATCAGGGCACTAAAACTGTAACCTATAAATAGTGATTGGGATAGTTTAGCTGCCTTTCTTTGGATATGTGAAAGAATTTCAAATAGAAGACATCTGTTCCAGAATATAGGACATGAAAAAATGAATTTAAGTTACTGGAAGGCGGATTCTGTTTGAATGTTGGGGAAGGAAAAAGCCTCTTAACAATAAGAAGTTATTGTTACACTTATTGTGTTCTGGGAACAGAGGATGGAAGAACGGAGGCGAGACATAATGTTTAGCTAAATTTTTATTAGTTCTAACAACTTGGCTCACAGTGACAGCTCAGCTAACAGCAACAGCTGATTCTCTTTCTTTTATAGTCAGCTGTCAGATGGACAGCCAATCAGAACGAATGTCTCCTCCCGCTTGAATAGCGGACCGGAGTGAAGCCTTAATACACAACAGAACTAGTTATCCAGGAAGATGGTGGGCTCCCTTTTATCGAATCAGTTCAGGTGGAGACTGCATGGCCATTTTTCAGGAATGCTTGAATTTGGATTCCTTTATAGTTAGGCTATTAGATTTGATGCTTAAGTAGTCATTTCCAAATCTGTGATTCTAATGTGAGTTCTCTTTCATATTGCAATGTTTTAAGAAAGAAAAATAACCTGGTGGGTATTTACGCTAATAAAATTGGTAGGCAAAGATTCAAGGGATGATTCATGGCATATTCAGAGTCTTTGGTGTCTAGTAAATTATTTCATGTTAAATAATAGAATGATCTATCTTTAAATGTGAATTTCTTTCTGTCTCACACTATTTAAATAGTTTACAAAGTGGATTTCTAACAGGTATGTACTTGTGTCTTTTAAAATTTTCAACAGGGTTATTTGATACTGAATGATAGATGATAATTTGCGCCTTTCAAAGACCAATTTTGTTTACATCAGGTAATCCGGTGGCCTCTAACCTTTTGGGCACTGGGGACTGGTTCCATGGAGAGAGGTTTTTCAGTGGATGGATGGGGTGTGGTTTCTCAAGCTGCCTGCATCCCGTGGATGAGGCTTCGCTTGTTTGCACAGCCTGGTTTCTGGCATACTGTGGAGAGGTGTCGGTCCATGGACTGGGGGAGGTTGGGGAGTAGAGGCTGATGGTCACTGTGCTTAACTGGTAGAGAGGACTTCTTCTCTATTCAACTTCCTCTCCATCCAATAAATGTCAGGGTGGGTGTTTTTTTCCTCTAAGGATTTACATTTTTTTCTCACTGAAAATAAAAAGTTGAGTTACTTCGATGGTTTTTCATAAACTGTGCTTATTAAAAATTATATTTAAATGCCTACAGTGATTGGATTGAAAAGTCTGATTAATATCTCTTGAAGAATTTAAACATTCCAAGTTAAAATTATGTAATAAAGTAATTCTTTGTTTTTATAGGGTTATATGTGGAAGAAGGGTCACAAAAGGAAAAACTGGACAGAACGTTGGTTTGTTTTAAAACCAAATGTTATATCCTACTATGTTAGTGAAGATTTAAAAGACAAAAGAGGAGACATTGCACTGGATGGCAACTGTACTGCAGAGGTAAAAATAAATGTTTTTTTAAAAAACTTTTCTAGATGATGAACATGAAAACAACATAACTTACATAAATTTGATTCAACCTGTTGGATAAATTCTGGAATTTTTATTTTTATGGAGAATACAATGGAGTGCTAACAATAGTATTCATGAAAAGAGGGAAGAATCTTTATTTTTTGAAATGCCCATTCAGGATTCTTAATTTATGGAATTTTTGTTAACCAGTGAAAAAGAGTAGTATATATAGACTATAGCGCTGGTTTTTTTTTCTCTCTGACATGCCTAAAAAAGATTGCACACTTTATTTTAATTTATGCCTGTTCCTGCAAAGGCTTCATTAGAAGCGGGACATATCTTGTAAATACGATTCAGAATAAATTACTTTCCTTGTGAACAGCATTGATCAACACCATTTTTATCTTTATAGTATGGATGTTCTAAAAATACATATCACTCAAAATATTTTCTGTCAATACAATTATCTATGGCACATTTTGTTTCATGAAACTGGGAGAAAAATTTGAATTGCCCCAAATATGCCTTGTTAGCTTGTTTTAGAAAAAAATGATATAACATTTATTCATATTTAGCTTTTGTGCATGGGGATATTATTTTGAGAATATTTCGTATGTTCAGAGGCTCTGAACTAACAAACAATATTGTAAACATCAGTTCAATGTCATATTTGTTATGCTTCATAGAAAACTAAATCTAATTTTCCCTTATTAGGCCTTGCCCGACAAAGATGGCAAAAAATGTCTCTTTCTTATAAATAATTCAGAGAAATGTTTTGAGATTAGTGCCTCTGATAAGAAGAAGAAACAGGAGTGGCTTCAAGGTAAACTTTTACCATTTTGGTTGATAGAAGCCAGGTGGGAAGTTTGTAAATTCTGTTTTTTTATTCACTGCTTAATGGAACCTCCTGTTCATGTGCCTGTTGTGAAGTCACTTATAAATTTGACTAATAATAAGACAGTAGATGTCCTACTAAGCTTCAGGCCAGTGAAGAGATAGGACAACCATTTGTCTGAAATGGCATAGGCTTTCCTGCCTGAGCAGGGTGTTGGACTAGAAGTCTTCCCTTCCAACTCTGTTATTCTGAGTTAAATAAATATCTAATTACTATTTCTGTTTCTCTCTTCTTGCCAAATATTTTGGTTCTGTATTATATGTCTGATAATACATCTGACTAGTTTTATCACAGATTAACCCCCCATGCAGTGATTAGGGTGAAAAATGTATTTCATTGTATGAAGAACTAGCATTATTACAAAGTACAAATTGTATTTGATATTAACTGTTTTCATTCTGATATTTCACATACCATGTTTCCCCGAAAATGCAACCTGTCCCGAAACTAAGGCCTTGCCACATTTTTTGCGTGGGCAAAAATATAAAGCCCCCCCTGAAAATAAGCCCCTGGACAATCCCCCCTCCAGCCAGGAAGAGCACCGCTCACCGACCTAGCGGTATCCTGAAGGCGCCAAGCCACATGGCGCTCTACCCGCCCCCGCGCTCCCGCGGCTTGGCACATTCAGGATACCCTTAGGTCAGTGCATGGAGCTCTGCCAGGCTGGAGAGGGTGGTTCCGCGAGCACCTGTTCTACCCCCAGCTCGCATGGCTCCCAGCCTCACCATGCCCTGGCCCAGCTCTCCCTGCGGGGCCAGGGTACCGCCGCCACTTTTGCCACCGCGCTTCGAGCATAACTTCTTCTCTAGTTTCCAAACTCCAGAACTTGGCTTCCAATTCTTCCAGCAATGGCAGCTCATAGAGTGCACTCCGATTGCTCGTGAGTGTGGTCACCTCATGGTTGTTTCACCCCTGAGGCTATGCCTGGCTCTTCGGGAGCCCACTTGTAAGGGAGCAGCCGCCCGGCAACCCCAAAACAATAAGCCCTCCCCTGATAATAAGGCCCAAGCCATATTTTGTGGGTCAAAAGAAAATAAGACCCTGTCTTATTTTGGGGGAAACACGGTACTATAATTATATATCACTATTACATTTGATATTGATACACTATGGGTTTTTTTTTGGCAAACAAATGTGGCTTTATTTTTAAAATTATTGATGAATGTTAGAAACCAAACAGCATTGTAAGATTGAAAAAGTAATAAAGGTATTTATGGGCTTAAGCTAGAAATATTATTGTGGCTATTCTAATTATTTAGCCATTCAGACAACAGTAAATCTGCTGAAATTAAAAAGCCCTTCACCTCATAAAGAGGCACGCCAGAAACGGAAAGAATTACGCCAAAAACTGCAGGCGGAACAAGCAGAACTGGAGAGACAAATGAAAGAGCTCCAAATAGCAAATGAAAATAAACAGAAGGAACTGGAAACCGTCCGAAAGGTAAATCTGAGATTTTATAGCATTCTAGAATGTAGGATTAGTACTTTAGTTGTAAACTGTATTTCTGAGGCCATAGATATGAGGGGACTGTAGAAGTCATTGTTCTTCTTAGTTCTTTTTATTCTTGATTAATGATGTTCTTAGAATTTGTCCTGCTAAATAGTAGGGTCTTCTGATTTTGTTTCAGGCTCACTTAGTTCACGCAACAGAACTGTCAATGTATGATGCCCTGAGGAGGCTACATTTCAGGCTGTTCACTGCAGAATTTGACATTGATTTGGACTGAGGGATTGACTGGCCCAGGGCCTCATAACTGGCTTCTATAGCTAAAACACTAGAACCAGTCTACCCATTATTTGTCCAGTAGCTTAACCAATACACTGTGGTTCATGACTATAGCAATGTATGTATTAACATATGGAAATAAAATAGTCAACTTTCCTAGGAAAGTGTCCTGAACACAATTGTCTAAAATCAAATCTTCAGGGCATTCAGAAAGGAGGACAGGTTGATGAAATTCCTTCTTAAGATTACAGCATTGCCACAGGGAATTGGTAATTGCATCATTCTTCTTAAATGTTTCTGGAAATGTTATCTTATGGAAAACTGAGAGGGCAGGAGAAATTATTTGTCCCCACAAAGATTGGGGATGAATATAGATGTTTTATTGGATTTAAAGAAAGAGTTGTTGGAAGAAAAATGCTATGTACTGAAACCACAAAAGTTCTAGTTTGGAATGATAACAGAGATATTTTTCCCAGTAATTTGCACATTGCTTATCTTAGTTGTTTTGCAGTCAAGGAGAGATTTCTTGGGTGACGCCAGACACTCAGTTAAGCTTGAAATAATTTTGCAGACTAAGGAAATGATAAGAGTGTCTGCTTTTTTCTCCTATATGCATGGGTATTTTATGCTTATGAAAGCATAACTGTCTGTAAATAATAACTAAGATTCCAGATCTTCATTGGCAGCTTTGATCATTGCAGAATTGTTAGGATATTTCACAGCTAAAATTTGACATATGCACATCTAAAATATCTTTAATGGTGATTGTAGAATGAGATATATTTTTACATCTGAGCACTTTCAATGTAAAATGAAATGAGCATTCCAGCAAAGAATAAATATACAAGAACAGAATATAGCACGTAAAAGCTATTATTTATATATTTTAACCAGACTCTCAAGGAAAAGTTCCAGCATTAGTCAAGTAATGAATCCAAGAACACTGAGAGTACTTATGAAATGAGGCAGGAGTATTGTGTCATTCTGAAGTTTTAGAAAAAACATTCTGTCATAGATGCTGAATTTGGGTATTTGACACTGATAGTGGCTTGCTATATTTTTTTAAGCAGCATAGCAACCTAACAAAAACAAGAATGAGTTCAAGTTTGTCTTAATCCAAACCTAAAGTTTAATTGTTGATAGAAAAAAATGTCAGTTCAGCCAAGCCAAATTACCTGAGTCATTGAAATGTGCCTTACTAACAGCAATTTGAGAAAATTAGGAACCAATAGTGGTGCTACTGTAAGCATTTAATGTTGCAGAAGTGCTCCATTATACTACTTCCTTGTTTTCATTTAACTAAACCATTCAGAAACTTCTAATTGGGCGTGCCTCAAAATACGTGGGGATTACTTTACTATAGAAATTTAGTTGCCAAATTTCTCATACTTCTTGTGCAACAAAATACTGTAGCTTACTTATTTTGACAATAAATTTGATCTAGAAGGAACAGGTTTTGCATGAGTTTTCAGCATTGACTGTGCTATTTTTGGAAATGTTTATCTTATCTCTAGCTCTACAGAAACCTATGTAGAGTTTAATCTTTCCCCAACTTTTTATTGTTTATGCACTTTTTGAGAGCTGATAACGCTTGATCTTTTCAGAAAGTTTTACATGAAGCCTTAGGGGAGACTTGGAGATATTTCCCTCCTTACTTTACCCCCTTCTTGATGCACATCATTCCTTTCTTTTTAATTTTTCATACATACATACATACATACATACATACATACATACATACATACATACATACATATTTCCCTTTGATAAAATGTTTGCTTTTATGAAAAAATATAAGAAGTATATTTATAGGTACATATTGAATAGCTGATCTGTACTTTCATGTGTACATTAACTGGAAACAGATGATAATTGTTTTCTTTCTTTGGCCCAGCAACTAGAAGAGGCAGCCGCTCGAGCCTCAGAAGAAGAGACAAAACGTCTGCAGACTCATATGGAATTACAAGATCGATTCAGTCTTGAACTGGAGAGAGAAAAAATGGTACATGTCAGCAAAAGAATGGGATAACTCTGATGTGGTTTCTTTAATGATATATTAACAGCATGCACATGTTTGGACAAAAAGGCTGCAAACTTTCTTCTTCTCTTCCATGGAAATAGGCAGCACGGCTTGTCCTGAAGCATTCATTCATTTCTTGTTTTCTAGGTAAGACAGAAAATGGAAGAACAGGTTGCTCAGAAATCATCTGAGCTTGAGCAGTATTTAGTGAGAGTCAAAGAACTTGAGGAAATGTATAATCAGCTACAGGAAGCTTTGGAAGATGAGAAACAAGCCCGTCAAGATGAGGAAACTGTCAGGAGACTTCAGGCCAGGTCAGTGTGTAATTTGATAGAATTGGATGCTAAGGCTGGCAGTCATTTATGTTCCAGAAGAAGGATGGCAGAGACTACAGAAACTGTAGACTGTCCAAGTAACCTAAATATTATTGCAATAGTGGCGAATATCTGTAGTTTGGGTATAGGATGAGGGTGAAGTTTTGTTTTCCGAACTTGTGGGTTGGTTTCTGAACATTTTGTTCGGAAACATTTGGAAACCAACCCACAACCTCGGAGAACGAACCTTCACCCCTAAATATCATTCTTACATTTAAAAAGAATTCTCTGTCCTTGACTCATTCTAAAGGATTGTTTCCTTCTTTCTGCTTCTCAGCATATTAAGTACCACAGAGATGTAAACAAAATATATCATGTGGAGTTGTTTGTAGACCAAAAAGTAAGTTGAAGCAAATGTATGAAGCACATTTAACTGATGTACGGGTAGTCCTTGACTTATGACTCTTCATTTAACCATGGTTCAAAGTTACAACAGCCTTGGAAAAAGACATACCACCCATCCTTGAAGTTATGACCATCTTACCTCCGCCATGTTCACATGATCATAATTCAGATGCTTGGCATATGGCTTTCATTTATGACAGGCACAGAATCATATGGTCACAATTGCGATTTATGAGCTTCCCAGATGACTTCTGACAAGCAAAGTCAATTGGGAAATCTGAATTCAGTTAACTGCCATATGATTTAGTTAACATGATTTGCTTAATGACCATGGCAAATCTCATAAAGTTGGGTCCAGTTGCATAATGACTTGTTTAGCAACCAAAATTCTGGTCCCATCTATGGTCATAAGTCAAGGACTACCTGCAGATGTTAAATGGGGTAATGAAAAAGGAAACCACTTACCATATGTGTGGGATGCTTTCATTTCTGAATGTGGTATCTTGATGGACTTGACACACAAAAACGAGCAATTTCCATGGAACTGTTTTAGGTTATGTTTTCTTAACTATTCAGCTCATGTAGGAAAGGCATACATGTTGTGTCAGTCCTGAATTAATATGTCTCCTTGGTTACTTAATTTTTTTTCTAGACTGCTAGAAGAAGAGACAACCAAGAGAGCAGAGTTGGAAAAGTGGCACTTGGAGCAGCAACAGGCCATTCAGGTGACTGAGGCAGAAAAGCAAGAGTTGGAAAACCAGAGGAAAATGAAGGAACATGCTCTACAGGTCGCCATGCAGCAGTTGGAAGAATTGGAATTAGAGAGGAAGCAAGCCTTTGAACAATATGAGGTGAGCTATTGTAACCTTCCTAGGGTTATACGAAGGGACACTTCGCAAAATGCATTAATATGCCTGAGGCATTCTTCCTTGAAGGGTGAAGGCAATTGCATTCCTCAGAGGGCTCAGTGTGGGTGCTGTAAAGCTTTCCCAAGTCATCTCCATAAGCATGTGTGCACAACAGCTTGTCATCAGTCACCTAAATGTGTTCAAGTGTTGGTAACAGGGCTATCTAAGTCATTTGATTATACCTTCTTTGAGACACCAGACTGCAGAGTCTCTGACCACTTCACAGAGTTGAATCAGTTATTGGGCCTTTATGTTTGTACTGTATACGCAGACATAATAATAGATATTAACTGAAAATTATCTATAGAGAATTACTAGTATAAAACATTGTACCAGTTTGGTACAATAATAAAATGAGCAGAGATGGATCAAAGATAATTGTAATTCAAAGCCATATCAGGAATAGATTTAGGAAGTTGATAAAATTTGGTAAATTTATCGTAGCTATGAAAGCATGCCTATAGGGATATACAATAAAATTATGTCCTAGTAATTGATGGGTAACTTAACAGCAGCTAAGATTGGCTTTGGGCACTGTGAATACATGCTTTACAAATGTTTGCAATTGTATAGTCCTTGATGTGCTGACCTTATCTGATCCCTGCTCACATCCAGGTAAAAATTTAAAAGTCCAGCTTTTTGTAATCTTGGGGAAAGGTATTCTTTTTGTGCTGTTTTGAGAATTTCTGTTGAAAAAAATGTTTCTGTATAATGTTGGTGTTAATTCTGTTTCAGGAGGTAAAAAAGAAATTGGAAGCAGCAGCAAGCAAAACTAAAAATTGGAAAGATAGAGTAGCTCATCATGAGGGATTAATTCGATTAATTGAACCAGGTAGGAAACAACCCTTTATTTTGTGAATCAGCACTCATACTGTTATTTTTATCTTAAATAACCATTATGGTTTCCAAGAAGTCTGAATATTACTGAGTCAGCCTAGGCTGCACTTCCTGTTTAGTGTGTGCTATTGTCTGGAGAAACGTAGCTGAACCAAATTCCGAATAGAAGAAAGGAAGTCAATGCAAACACTGCCAGCTGAGATTTTTAGGTGCCTTCAAGTCAAATTTCTCATTAGCCTCATCATGACATAAAGCTGTTAGCCTTTGCTCTTGAGGTTTAGTTACAACATTTACGTTATTTTGATTATTCTGTCCTTATTTATTATTATCCAATTATAAGTGCTCTATAGGAGATGCATTTATGTTGCATCCAGGATAGAATCTTCTATATACAGTATATACAAAAGCCAAGTACCACTCACTTATCATGAAATATCCAGAACCCTAAAGTCTACAAACTTGAAATTTGGCACATATATTCCTCTTGGCTTCTAGGTGCTCGCTAAGAAAGGATTTTTCAAAAAGAGCATCAGATCATTAGTATTTCTTATACAGTAATTAACACACTCTGATGCTAAGGAGTTCTACTCCCCTTCACCACCTGAAAGGAACTCTGTTCTAACTGCCATTTGCCTTATATTAGCACACTCTGATGCTAAGAGGTTAAACATTCTACTCTCCCTCCCCACCTGAAAAGAACTCTGTTCCAACTGCCAGTTGCCTCATATTCCATTACCTCAGTTCAAACTGGCAGACGTTCCACTCCTTCACTCAGGAGAGGTCTGAGGCTCCTTATGGTACTAAATGTCGGTACCTCACCAAAAATGTCTACGCCTTCCACCTATGGAACTGCTCCGGACCCAAGGTGGCGGGGGTGATATTCTCTTATGTATTTCAATCATTGACTACCACTGAGTCAACTGATAGTGAACCAAATTTCTCTTGCATAGCCCTATCACATAGTTTGG
This sequence comes from Thamnophis sirtalis, assembly GCF_051295495.1. Taxonomy (NCBI): domain Eukaryota; kingdom Metazoa; phylum Chordata; class Lepidosauria; order Squamata; family Natricidae; genus Thamnophis; species Thamnophis sirtalis. The sequence goes on from NW_028261381.1 coordinate 83,795,772, forward strand.
TTGTGAAGCATGGATATACAGCTAGTAATGTATATAGGTCTATCTCCTTTACCCTTTGTTGGAGTTGAACCCCTGAAGGATATTTCTTATGGTTTATCTTGAAAAAACAATGAAGTTCAGTTTCAGGTTTTTAATGGAATTCAACCAAGCAAACCTGAGTTAATCAACCACTGAGTTAATCTACCGTATAAAGAGTATAAGCTCTTGATTCAACAGGAAATTTTCAGTCAAGTGAATTATATTATTGTTGATGGCATTAAAATACAATGTGAACATTATTGTCTAATTATAATTTATCAGAAAAGTTAATGAAAGCTGTTCAGAGCAGCTTTGATATGTCATCATTACTAAATGTTTCAGTAGTTGTTTTAAATTTAAATTAAACATTGTATTGAGTGTGATTTATCATAACATCGAAAACTGATCAATCAGATATATTTTTATGTCCAGAAGATAGCTTAAATCAATTTAGATGTGTCACTTATATGTATTTTTGCATCCAACATGATTGATGGGTTCCCAAGTGGCCTCAGTGGTACCAACTAGTTAACTTTACCAATGTCTTAACAACCATTCTTCCTGAACAAGATAGTCAAGCTACATTTTAAAAACTATTTGATTAGACTATTGTAATGATTTCTATATGAGCATCTCTGAAGGTTTCTTGGAACCTTCACTTGATGCAGATAACACCATCAAGATTTAACCTGCGTAGTCAGACTTTGAATAAGTCTATATATTTAATGTCCAATTGAAGCTGTTAGTTTTGCTTGTGGAGCCCTAAATGACATGGAACTCCAAATATGAAGGCTTCTCTGCCCCTACTTGTGTCACAGGAACTTTAGAAGGAAATCATCTCAGTTAAACTTTATTAAGAAAAGTGCATTATACAGTAACGGAGAGAGAGGAGTCAAGATAGACAGACTTCTTTTGATGATGTTTTAATTTTAATTCTTAAACTTCCATAGTAATAAAATTGGTAGTGGCATTATGATATTTTTGGTACCAAGTCAAAATGCATTAATTTGAAAATTCAGGTTCGGCTAAACCATTTTATTAATATTATTTGGTTTATTTATATTCATTTTATTCATTTATTTCAAACCATCTTGTTGTACATAAGGATCAAAGGTATTTTGAAAATATTTTTATTTAAATGCTTTTGATTGGGCACATTTTTAATATATTTTTCCCAGCTATATTCTCAAATGACTAATCATAAAGCAATGTTTGAACTAGATTTTAACACATGTATTAAATTAGGTTTAAATTACTAAATCTAAACTATTATGTCTTATAGGTTCCAAGAATTCCTATTTGATCACTAACTGGGGGCCGGCGGCCTTCACTGAAGCTGAACTTGAGCAAAGAGAGAAGAGTTGGAAAGGGAAAAGGGGCACTTCTGATTAGGAAACGTGGCTGAAATACAACTGAGGGCCATACAGAGCAGAAATCTGATAATTAAATAATCAATTTATTGCATATACTGCATGCTAGTCAAGATACTTAAAGAAATTGAATACAAAATACAAATTCTACCGCACAACTTGAATTATAACAGAATTTCTGAGAGCTAAATTAAAGTTTACATAAACTGAATAATTGTGTACAGTTTATAAAAATCTAAATGCTGTAATTTGAAGTGTGTTCTTTTTAAATTTGGAATTGGACAAGTTGAATGAGCTAGAACATATTGGGAATATATTGTTAACATATTGTTTCTAACAATAGAAAACTGTGAACGTACCCATCTATTTTTATACCTGGGGCAATAAAAGCTTATGTGAACAGTAGGAAGATTGTTATCTTTGGTAAATCCAGGCCAAAGATACATGGAGAAACAGCAATTTGAACCAATATGTCAGGATATTAGTGGTGCACTGAATTAGTGTGCGACTGAAATACTTTCCCCATATAAATACAGAATATATTCTCAAGTAGTAATTTTCGACCCTTAATAATTCTGTAGTTTGAAAGGGAGAAAAAGAAAGAAAAATTGAACACCTCGCATCCTTCTTTGATTTTTTTTATCATTACACTAATAGCCTGAAGACAACAGATAGCTGAATATAATTTTTGATTTTGTTGAGAGGTGGTTAGGATCTTGATCCAGAAATATATGCTCTAATCTTGACCATATGAACATATTTCTTCTGTGAAAATATGCATAGGGTTACCTATAGGGTCAACCAATTGATTACAACCAATTCAAATTAATAATCTATCCTCGTTCATTAAATTTCCTTGATTTCATATGTAGTCCAGATACAACTAATAATTGCTAAATTATTTTGCAGGTAAATGTAGCATTAATATATTAGACTTAAAAGTAATGAAGTTTATAATATTATCAGTAGATTCTCTGTAGTTCAACTATTTCTGAAGTAGAATATTACTTTGAAAAAGATCAGCTAATCAATTGTAGAAGTCATTAGGGGAATCATGCAAATGCTGTCAATTAAATCCCCATTCATTTAATTAAAAATGACGGAACTCTCTTATTAATTGAGTTGAAATTAGGAATATGTGCAGCATCAACAATGCTGACTGAGTTGGAAACTTCAAAATTTGGGCCTTTTTAAGAAAAGAAGCTAGATAGGTAGGCAAAACTCATCTCAAACATCATCTTCCCAGGAGGAAGTTATCTTGGATATTTGTTTTTAAACTGTGTTGTGCTTTTGTTAATGAGATTTGGTGGGTTTTTTTTTTTGTAAAAAATTGTGTCTAGAAAGGCAAGATACGAAATAGTGAAATAACTTTCAAAATAAGAAATGAGCAACTATTGATGGATTACAACAGTGTTAGCTTCTTTGTGTAGTTTCTTTTTTTTTAGGAGTGATATTGTATCATGGAACTGCCTTGACTATGATTACTGAAGCAATGATACCACCACATATCAAAGGAAAAACTACTGGCTTAAGCTTTGGGGTCTCCACAAAGAATGGAAATAGGCCACTTAACATTGATGGAAATAATTTTGTATATGCAAAATAGCCTATCAGAATTGCCATCTGAAAGTTGAACTGTTTTATGGAGCTACATGGGAGGCATCATTGAAGGCCATCAAAGTGAAGCATCAAATTGAGGCTTTGCACAAATCTCCATTTTTATTTTGTTGTGTTTTTCTAACTGAAAAGTGTTTATAAAATAAGTTCAACCTGTTTAATGAGTGTTATAGTGTAATACTAAGTTTTCTTAAATGTGCAGTTACTGTACAGTAATCATGACTTTTTATGCTGTTGATATATAAACATTCTAGTTGGATAGGAACCAATAATACTGTACTAGGAGTGTTGTATTCTGGTACATCCTGAGAAACCAGTTGAGATATATTTATAATATGAAAACTACCAAATCATGATTGTTAATTTACATTAGTTAAGCTATTTGTTGTGCTAATTATGGTTGGACCAAATTAAGAAACTGCCAGTTTTTCATATGTTCCATTTTGTTTTTGGTTTAGTATTTCTTAAAATAAATAAGAACAACTTTAGTATTTGCATATTTATTCCATCTTATGTATGGCTTTCAGTTTGATAGATTATTAAATGCAAATGTAAATATTTCTTTCCCTATTACAGCCACACTTTCTCTTTCTTTATGATAGTTAATATTCATGTAGGAAAGAGATGTCTGACAGCATAGGCTAATATTCAGCAGGAAAATATTTATTTTTGATGGCTCCTTTCTCTACAGCTTTTGGTAAAAGTAAGCTGTATGACATATTAAGCCGCTATAGAGTTTAATACCTTCCCTTTCTTGCTTAAATCCCTATCAAATATCCTCTTAACGGAAACATCCCCCCCCCCCAAAAAAAAAACAAGGGAGAAAATCAGCTTTAAAATGTATGCCTTTTGGAGTAACTTCACTACTGTGTTCTTTTGTGGCCAACAAACTCATTTAAAAATACCTGGATCATAACAACAAAAAGTACCCCTTCTTGTAAGTTATGTAAGAGTTGTGCTGATAGATTGAGATAAACATGTATTCCTCATTAAAGGACATGAATGAACAGATACTAAAATAACTCAACCCTGTATAATATGGATTCCAATGATCTTAGTCCATAATTCACAGAGGCATTTTGTGGAGAATGATATCAGGTAGATGGAGAACGTAGGAAAACTATGTGATGAGATAGGCCTTTTGCCATTATTATTGGTTGTGATTTACAAAGATTCCCCCCCCCCTCTCCCGAGTTTGGTCAAATGTCTTAATTCTTCTGAGCAGTGCAATATTCATTAACAGAGTATATTCTTTGTAGTTGGTAGATAGTCAGCTAAATGATTTCAGGAAATGGATCTGTAGTTAAAACTGCCATGTGTTGAAGATAACCGTGAGCTAGAGTACCATTCTCACTCAATTTTAGACCAATTTTATGATAGAGCCCAACACTCTTATCCCTCAAATTCGCAGGGCCTTTAGCTCCATTTGATTTTGTACTTGCTTTCAATTTTGTTCTTCCATTTAACCTACTTTTAATCAGATAAGACTTGCTGAGCTCAATGTGAGTCATCTTGATTAGAAAGGGGATGTGGCTCTTTAGTGAGCCCTTTCAGCAGGTCAGTTCTACAAATTTCACATCAAATGAGCTCATGCTTTGCTAGATATTGTGCATATTAATTAGTTCATTCTACCACAAATTGTCTATTTTATATTGTAGAATATATATATGCTGGTCTTGTTGTATTCGGGTCTTTTCCCGTGTAAGATTGAGATTGTCTTGGCAACATTTCAGCGAGGTCTCACTCGCCATCTTCAGGCTGGGTTTTGGGCTTAAAGTGTGATCGGACCTGCCATTTTCCAGCACCTTAAAGCTATAGGACATGAAATTAATTTTGAAGGAACCAGGTTAATCTCCAAAACAAAACACTTCAACAAGAGAATAATTATGGAAGCTATTGAAATAGAGAAACACCCCCACAACATGAATAAACATGACGATACCTCCCACCTACTAGACATCTGGAAACCAGCCCTAGTCAACAAACGAACCCCACCCACCACCATTGTTACAACATGAAACAACAATAGACACACAGCCAGCACCAATCAGCACCAATCTACCAATCATGATACAACCACACAACCAATCATTCCACTTACTGAAACAAAGCCAGAACTCCACACACTCCCACCAAGATTTATAGAAAGACTGCAGCTCCAATCACGCTTTAAGCCCAAAAACCAACCTGAAGATGGGGAGTGAGACCTCGCTGAAACGTTGCCAAGACAATCTCAAGCTTACACAGGAAAAGACCCGAATACAACAACACCAGCATACCTACACCTGTGATCTAATCTAATCTAATCTAATCTAATCATATCATATCATATATATATATATATATATATATATATGTGTGTGTGTGTGTGTGTGTGTGTGTGTGTGTGTGTGTGTGTGTGTGTGTTGTATATGTTGTATATGTTGTATATGTTGTATATGTGTATATATGTATATATATATATGTGTGTGTGTGTATATGTCTGTATATATATATACACACACATATACATATTATATATATATATATATGCCTAAGATGTAATACAGCACAGGTTCGAATCCCAGTAAGGGTATGGCTAGCTGATAAGAGCTAAATAGCTTGAAATAGATCTATACTAGCCTCCCTTTATTTATTTATCAGCACAAATACAAAACACACACACAGACAGACAGACACACACACACACACACACATACACATATATATTCTACAATATAAAATAGACAATTTGTGGTAGAATGAGCTAATTAATGTGTGTGTGTGTGTGTGTATGGCTTTACTGCCCCCTAGTGGTGTTTTCTAATGTGGACTGCACAGATCAAAACTATTACAATTGAAACATATCGGTGGAATGCAATCTACTCAGAATTAATACATGAGGGAATCACTTGAAACAAATCTTTGTCATAGAATCGGTTTTCTAAGCATGAAAAAATGGGGTTGAAAAAAGATTCTTTTCTAGATCTCCTTATGTATATAATTATTTTATTGATTTGCTTTTATAATCTAGGTGACAATACTATAATTTTCAAAAGAAATGGAATAAAAATACTACAAGAAGAAAAATTTAAAAGAATAACAAATGGTATAGATACAGAGGTGGTATTCAGCAGGTTCTGACCAGTTTTGGAGAACAGGTAGTGGAAATTTTGAGTAGTTTGGAGAACCGGTAAATACCACCTCTGACTGGCCCCGCCCCATCTATTATCTGCCTCCCGAGTCCCAGCTGATCAGGAAGAAATGGGGATTTTATAGTATCCTTCCCCTCCCATGCCCACCAAGCCACACAATTTTTTTGAATCCCACCACTTTATAGATACTATAGATCCTATACCATTTGTTATTCTTTAAAATTTTAGATACTATAAAGACTTAATGAACTGCAAAATATCTGAGATAAGCCACAAATCTAAAATATGCTACCAATATATTCTAACATGCAATTAAAAGCTTGAAGTACTGTAAGAAATAACCAGTTTCTAAATAAATCATGTATCTGTTGAACTTTAAAAATATTTGGTTAAAATCATTAGAGTCAATAAGAGGAAAAAAACCATAGGTAGTCCTCGAATTATTATTACAATTGAGCCCAAAATATCTGGTGCTAAGTGAGATAGTTGTTAACTGAATTTTACAACCTTTCCTGCCACAATTGTTAAGTGAATCTCTGAAATTATTAGGTAACATGGTTGTTAAGTGAATCTTCCTTCCCCACTGACTTTGTCAGAATGTTGCAACAGTTTTAAGTATTAGTCAATTACTAAACATCTGAATTTTAATCACGTGGCCATGGGGATTCTGCAATAGTCACAAGTCTTCAAAATGGTCATAAAATCACTTTTTTTCAGTGCTATTGTAACTTTGAGCGGTTACTAAATACTGTAAATTGTTGTAAGTTGAGGACTACCTGTATGGATAATAATACACGAACAGAGTACTGCAGACAATGTGTGTGTAGGTTATTTTTCAAAATAAAAACTCTAAAATTCAAATTTTAGCACAATTCCATGTATAGAATTGCAGTTGTAACTATAATTGGAATTAAAATTTAATTCCAAATAATATTGTTTTATATGTTAAACTTACTTTTGAAATATGAAGTTATTCTAGACATTGAAGCACATTCCTACAATTTGGTTGATCCATAGAGAGCATCAAAGATCTTTTCCAATAAAAACCATATAAAACCTTTGCAGTTGTTAACATATATATAATACCAGTTCAATACTCTTTTTTTTAAAAAAAAACCTATGATTTAGTGAATCTTATTGAGGATGAATTGGAATTGTGACTGAAAACAGCATTATTCCTTTCTTGATTTTCATAACCTGAGTAGCAAACATGATTTTCCAAATTGACCAATTCCAATCTGTTTTAATTCACTGATGTTTAAAATACCAATGCATAAGAGGTTTATTTAATTTTTCATTTAATTTGTGTTGTGCTTTTCCATGCCCTTCTAACTTTCTGTGTTCCTGTTGTAATTCTGCTTTTGGACTTTCATTTTTCTTTTTCAGCATGGCAATATCCGCAACCAGATGCCTCAGAAGTTTTAATCTACCAATTTCATAAATACCATTAGTAATCCAAAAACTCTTCCTCAGTAGCATATTGAGTGCCCTTTGACCAGAGAGATCCATCATCTGGGACTATATTATTAATTACTTTATATTATCTATGTTGTTTTCTTGGTAAAATACAAGAGTGGCTTGCCATTGTCTTCTGTATAGCAAGAAATGATGCCTTTCCCATTGTCCATAAAGTGATGAAGCCTCCAGCATCTTCCTATATTGCTGTTGCCTAATTTAGGTGTGTATTTGATTTATTTGGGCAACTAGGATGACCTTGGCTGACCCTGCAGAGATTACAGGTAGTCCTCGATTTACTATTCACTTAGTGACTGCTCAAAGTTACAACGGCACCGAAAAAGGTGATGACCAATTTTCAGACTTATGATTGTTGTAGCATCCCCATGGTCATGTGATTTACATTCGGATGCTTGACAGTTGACTCACATTTATAGCAGTTAGACTTATATACCGCTTCATAGGGCTTTCAGCCTACTCACTCTACCCACTGCGCCACCTCGGTCCTTATGAAGATTGTGGTGTCCCTGATCACCTTTTACAAGCAACCTTCTTAACAAGCAAAAATCAAAGGGGAAACCAGATTCATTTAGTAACTGGGTTTCTAATTTAACAGCTGCAGTGATTCACTTACACAAATGTGGCAAAAAAAGTCTAAAATGGGACAAAGCTCACTTAGCAACATATGTCTCAACAACATAAATTTTACCCTCCCACCATCTTTCACCATCCCTCTTAGGAATACCCCATGCTCCACAATGAGACACCATAGCAGGACTATCTATGGATGGTAGTTTTACTAAAATGTTTTAAAGGTTTATGTTAAGCTCTAAATGGGAAAACTAAATGTACTATTCTATGTGAATGTCAAACAATGACATCAACAAATCTATACAATCAAATGATAATTTGGCATAGGACTGGGTAAAACCTTGTGCCAGACTGGTCTGACATAGTTCTTCAGATAATCTTGTTTTAAGAAGACTACAAGTTACGTGGTAAGGGCTGCATCACAGGAATTGTTTTTCAGTGGTTTAATTCTGGGGAATTGTAATAGAAGTAGTCCTACCTGAATATTATCCTGTTGTGTACTTGAGGATAATAAGCTAACACATTTAGGAGAACTAGTTTGGTGTAGCAGTTAAAGGCACTAGGTTAAAATAATGGGAGATTCCTAGGCTGGTCTTAGCTATGAAGTCACCTGGATTACTTTGGGCAGTCACTCCTCAGTCCTAGAAGGTGACAATGGAAAAAAAATGTTTCTGAAAATGTTGCCAAGTAAACGACAGGGACTTTTGTCCAAGCAGCCATTAAGAATCAAGATCGACTTGAAGGAGCGAAAGGGGAAAAAAAAGATTAAAGGTAGCATGTATGCTACAACTAGTGATGTATGCAATCATCTAGACAAAATAGTTAATCATCTTTAGTTTAAATAATACCTGGAAATATCAGGCAAGCCTCTTGCCAAGAATGAAGGGTCAGAATTGCTAGAATTGCTCTTGTGTAAGTGGCTTCATATACTGATTGTACCTGTGTATCAGAGGTGGGTTGTTAATTTTTTAACTACCGATTCGGGAGCGTGTGACACTTCTGCACATGCGCAGAAGCATCTGGGCATGTGGGTGGAGCCTCCTGCCCTTGCTACCAGCGGTTCAGGGAATCCGGGCCTAACTGGCAGCAACCCACCTCTGCTGTGTATGTGTGAGACCCAATCCTCAGAATCTGAGGTTGGGGGGGGGGATATTTGGAAATTTCACCTCTGCCTTATTGATGTGGCCACATCACTACCACAAATCCAGAGGCTCTTGGGTTTGTATGTATTTGTACATGCATGTTGTATACACATATGCACTCACACCTATTTCAGGACCTCTTCCCAGCTACAAAGACTGGTATGAAAGGTACATGATGGATCAGTAGCCAGGTCTAAGACAACTGTCATATGGAAGATCCAATCTGGGTCAGTCACCAGGACCAGAGGTTTAGTCTTCCAAGCTTTCAGAGTTGTGCTGGAGCCCATCCTCGGGGAATTTCTCTCTGGCAAAGTGTGCGTCTATCATACGTTCCTGGAAACCGAAAGCATTTGAAACTTTTTTTTTGAAAGCATCTTAGAAAAACCATTCACTAAACTTTAAACATGTTGTTTGTGGTGATTTGTGTTTCAGTGTATCTTGTGAAAATTAAGTGAAATAAACCATAATGAAAATAATCATTGTAATATGCTATGCAAACACAGTCTCGGAGCAGGCGGCAGCAGCTCCTGCTGACATTGAAAAAATTATGGAATAACTAAGAACACATTAAGATTTTTGGCTTTTTATGTATGTCCTCCCCATATTGTTATACGGAGGATTCCCAGGGTAAGAGAGACCTGTTTAAACAACCCTTTTTCATTAGCATAAATCCTGTGAGGACCTGAAAGTTCATTACAGAGATCAAACAAAATGTTTCTTTCATTTAAAACCGATCTACCTTGCTTGGATAGAGCTCCTATTCAAAGCATCTTATCCATCTGTTTCAAGGTAATAGGACTTCAGCCAAGAATGTTGTAAGGCATCTTCTATATTCTTTGCTTGCATTACATGAGGGCTGCTTGCCAATTTTTGCTATGGCAAAACCATTAATTGCAGAAAACACCTACCAGCTGTCTGTACTAGTTCCATTTGCCTGGCTGCAGGGTCTAGAATGTTGGTAGGGCAAAGGTGATGATTTGAGTTTAAGTTGTGTTTTTTTTCCAAAGAAACCTTTGATGTGCATTTTTAGTTTTGAATTTGAATCTAAAATAGGAGTGGAGAACCTGGGGCTCCCTAAAGCTTGGGTGTAGCCCCTGAAACCATTCCAAAGTTAGAATTACATTGTAATTTTTGGTGTGGGGAGAAAAAGGGCAACCAATTCAGTAGGTAATCTTATTCTTTGCATTTAACTTTAAATGAAATAAAAAGTAAATTTACTTTTTTGTTCCACTAATTCTTTACTGCATTCCCTCCCCTACAAAGGCTGTGTACAATCTTTAGGCCTGCAAATAACAACAACAACAACAACAACAATAATAATGTGTACCACACAATTATAGCACATGAGCTCAATTGGGATGGAGGGAGAAATATTCTCATTCAGCTTATTTGCTTTTTGCTTAGGTGCCATACCTACCACCAACACTTTCCTGAATCTTTCACCCTTTTGTCCATGCTGCCACAAGTCAGTTGGGATACTCATTGTAATAAATAAATAAAAGCCAAAAAGCCACAATGATGAAATGAGCCTTTAAGAGAGCTTCCCTTGACGTTTCAGGCAGCCCCCAGGGTTAAGAATGTCCAACTGAACTTTGACCCTAGATATGAACATGGTGCCTGCTACTAAAAATAGTGGATGGTGTTCTCCTTCCTTGAGAGGATGAAGAGCTGAATCTGCACAATGCTTTTAGGAACTGCTGCAAACAGGATGTATGTTAAATTGTTGACTCCAATATAAACAGCTCTTTTTGCTAATTATCCCAGCACTGCAGGGTGAGCATTCCCAAGACCGCAGGTGTGGGGGAAAAGACATATAAGATTTGCCTTTTCCAGGGGCGGCAGGCACTACTGACAGTTTGCTCGTGTGCATGCTGCGCACGCATGCGCAGTGCAATAAAAATTGTTCTGCGCAGAACCGAAAAACAAGATGGCACCACTGTTGGCGCCGCCTGGAGAACTGGTTTGTGGGTATGGCAGGTCTGGGTCCCTGCTGGTTCTAGCGACCCAGGTTGCCAAACCACTACCGGTTCGGACGAACTGGTAGGAACCCACCACTGGCCTTTTCACTCACCTTCTTTGTGACTCCAGTTCTGTAAGCCTTCCCTGCTGTTTGGGCTCACCCAGCTGTTTGGGGTCTTATCCTTCTGATGCCAAACAGAACAGGTAAGATGAAGTAAAATCATAAGCACAGTTGCAGTCACATGATTTTCAGTTACTGCTTTGCTTAATGCCCAGCTGTCAGTCTGAATTGCAGTCATTAAATACCCTACCTGTAGTCCTTTACAGAGCCAGGCCCAAGAACTTTAAAGGGTACAAAGGCTTTAATGATTAATATCAACATCTTAAATTGAGCTCAGCGAGCCATTGGCAACCAGGGGCAAATAGTTTAATATGTGCCGCTTCTATCTTATTTTGCGGAGAATATCCAGGTACAAATTTGGAATTAAACAAACAAAAATCCATTGCTGGTTTATTATTTATTATATTTATACTATTGCTTCTATTCAGAGAGCTCTAAGCCTTGAGCTAGAATGTCTGTTAGATCCTCCAGGTTAGAGATGAGGTGGAGGATTATTAATTTTTTTATAATTCCTTTGGGCCAATTGTACTTTATTAAACATTTTTAATTTCGTGAAACCACCTCAAGTCATTTTTGGAGTTGGATGGCTTAGAAGTGGGGCAAAGAAATAATAAAATTTGTACTGATGACAAATGTTTTGCTAGAGGAAAGGATGTAGCTACAGCACAGATAACTATTACCAAAATTTATCATCTCAGAGAAGATTGCACTTGGGGTGCTAGATGCCAAAGCTTCTGTTTTTATTTTAAATTGGATATAGATTAGGATTAAGCCTGCACAATTTGTAGAGCGAAAAAGACCACATTGATTAATTAAAAAAGCATTACCAGTTGCCAAGGATTACCTGGCAGGCTGATTAACTGTTTGGAAGACAGGGGAATGGCAATAATGCTGGAGCTGGTGGCTGAAGCCTACAGGCATTGCTTCGCAGCACAGTTTTTGGAGTGTCAGCAACAGAGGCAGTGAATTTATTGACTTTTTATAAAAACCAAAGGGTCACACAAGGCTGCTTATAAATTAAATCAGTCACAAGGAGGGTTACTACAATAAAATGGCAACAAGTGGCTTAAATAATACAATTCTTGGATGTATAAACAGGCAGAGAATCAAAATCACATGAAGTATTAATACCGCTTTACAAAACTTTAGTAAAACCACACCTGAAGTACTGCATTCAGTTTTGGTCACCACATTAGAAAAAAGATGTTGAGACTTTGGAAAAAGCACAGAGAAGAGCAACTAAGACAATTAAAGGCCTAGAGACTAAAACATATGAAGAATGGTTCCAGGATTTGGGTTTGGCTAGTCTAGAGAAAAGAAGGACTAGGACTGCTATATATAATAGCAATGTTACAGTATTTGAGGGGCTGCTACAAAGAAGAGGGGGGGGTCAACTTATTTTCCAAAGCACCAGAGAGTAGGGTAAGAAACAATGAGGGGAAACTAATCAAGGAGGGAAGCAATCTGGAATTAAGGAGAAACTTCCTAACAGTGGGAACAATTAACAAGTGGAACTTGCTTGCCTTTGAAAGTTGTGGGTACTTTATCACTAGAGGTTTTAAAGAAGAAACTGGACAGCCACTTGTCTGAAATAGTATAGGGTCTCCTGCCTGAGCAGGGAGGTTGGACTAGAAGACCTCCAAGGTCCCTTCCAGCTCCATCCAATGAAATCATTTTACATTTCCTCTATCCTACTTCAGGAGACCAGTCATATCTAAAACCAAGGCAAAAACCAAATCCTGGGCTCTGGATCCTAAGACATCAATACCACTTGTCATTGCAAGGATGGTAATGGATAATAGTACAAATCTCATGCCCCACTTAGGTTTTTTGGGAAATAAGTTTCAGTTCAGCAAGGATTCCTTTTCTCTTTGCCTGACCTTAGGTCAGAGACTGAAGAATCTGCTGGAGATTTTGGGCACTAGATGGCACCCACAGCCTGCAGAACAAGAGTAGAAAATTTGCTTTGAAAAAGTTTCCCCGTGAATAAAAAAAAAATGGCTAAAGAGTTGATTTTCTCGTTGCGGAATGAAACCAATATTTATTTTCCTGCACCCCATATTTTATTTTTGACTGCTGAATTCTCTTTAGCTTATGCATTTCAGAATAAACAGCAAAATAAACAATCTAAAGAAGGTCAAAACTAAATTTAAAATATAAATTTAGTACCGGAAAGAAGAGTGCTGAAAAGGTTGTATTGTTGATTGAACTCATACTATGTCCCTGAAATGAGAAAACTGGGTTTATTCAGAAGGAATGAAAGATGGAAAATGGAAAAGGAGAGGCTGAATGTGAAAACTGCTACCTGGATTCCAGGCTATTCTGCTTGCATCATTTTACATGTTGTGGCTTTCTCTGCTGAACTCTGATATACAGTTTTTGTATATCAGAGACCACGAAACCATGAAGAAACCTCAAAAAACCACAAAACCAAAACAATTCTTTAACCAGTGAGTAACCTAAAATACCATAAAATAATTACAATATTCACCATAATTAATCAAAGGCATGAATGCATATTCTTTCTTTCAACAACAACAGCAGACTAACATTGTCTGTGAGAATTAGATGAAAGATTTAAGCACATTTCCTGAAAGAAGATGTCCATTTTTTTTTTCAAATTGAAGAATCACTTAGAAAGCAAACAAGTGGGATTTTCAGACAACTGGATCCAATGATTTTCCTCAAAAAATTAACTTCTTAAAAATGCACAGCGAGTTCTGTATGCATCTTTAATTGCAATGAAGATTAAAATAAAACTTTGGGTATCAATCAATGGATTTCAGTTTCCCAGCATAGTAAATTTTACTTCATTCAGTGCTAGTGCAGTCACATGTCACCAACCTTCCTGTTACTAAATGTCCATTGTACGTTTAGCCAAATAGTTGAATTTTTTACAAGCTCTACTATTTAAAAATACTTCCTCGTATTACACTTGTAAAGTACAGTATAATGCAGAAGGAAAGGATAATTTTCACTTATTACTATTTTGAGCTCTTCTGCTGGCAGGAATGGCTTCTGGCACCCTGCAAAATAGAAGTATTATTCTTCAGAGTCCACAGATTGAAGCAAAACATGAATTTGATACAGGACTCCATTTTTTAGTGTTTTTCCTTGGACTGTTAGCTGGCTTGGGAGTTTACATTGGTTAAACTATTCCCAGAGTTGAGCAGTATTTGTAAATTAAATTCCGTTTTTTACTACTGTAACCTTCTAAACAGGTAGCCCGCAATTTATGACAGAATTGAGCCCAACATTTCTGTTGCTAGTTGAGACATTTGTTAAATGAGTTTTGTTCCATTTTATGACCTTTCTTGTCACAGTGATTAAGTCAATCACTGTAGTTATTAAGTTAGTAACATGCTTGTTCAGTGGATCTGGTTTCCCCGTTGACTTTGCTTGTCAGAAGGTCACAAAAGTCGGTCTCATGACCCTGGGATATGCCTACTGTCATAAATGTGAGCTGGTTGGCAGGTATCAGGATTTTGATCACGTGACTATGAGTATGCTGCAGTGGTTGTAAATGTGAAAAACTGTGATGTCACTAAACGGATTGTTGTAAGTTGAGAACTATTTATAGTAGCTTTCCTATGAACCCCTTGTATCATTAGGACATAAGTTAATGTTTCTCTCCACCAGTATGGTCTATTTTTATCAATGACATTTTTAGAACACTTGGTTATTCTAAATCAAAATTCCCAGAATACAGTCCATTTTTCTTCTAAATATCAACATATTTTACCGTTACGCTGAAAAGAAGGACAAGCAGCCCATGTCAGGGGGAAAATATGTACCTAAATGAAATGGGTTTCATTTGATTTACCATTTTTTTCTTTCAGAGTACTTAGTGCATATTTAGTCTCTTCTCCTCCCTCCCTCACACAAAGTACTTGTCCACAACAACATAATAAAATTTTATTATTCTCAGGCAATCAGTCAACTTTGCAGTCACAATATTCTTCCTGAAATAATGGCTGAATTTATTTGGTAATGCTGGCTGAGTGCTTTTGTAAGAGTTTTCACGGTAATAGTTCTTTGGCTTTTCTCCACCTTTTTTCAAATAATAAATATTTTATGCTCCATTTATATTAATAAAACTAGAAACTTAGACTGAGATTTTTTTCAGTACGGGAATGGCAATGGTGTCTCTCAGGGAGCTACAGAACTCCACAATAACTTGCCAAAATTAGCTACAAGTAGACGTAAAATGATGGTTCCCAATTGGACTTAATATAATATTTTTCCACCAATGCTCATTACCATCATGTCTTAGGAACTATTTCCCATTCAGTAAGGCTCCTGTGCTACTAAGTACTAGTTATCTATTTTTCCTTCTTCACACTGGTGGCAACATCAACTAATGAATGTCATTTCAATTTGCTCTTAAGCAGTCAGTTCTTTGTGCTTTTATATAGATTCAATTAAAAAGGAATAAGTGGAATACTTCTGTGCTGTGTTGAAAAGGAATTCATTATAGAGCCAGAAGGGCAAGGAAGAATTGTATGTATATTCTAGGAGAGGAGAGGAGAAGTAGAGGAAGGAACAGAAATTTTGTATGATAATTGTAAACTAACTGAAGCTGGCAAAACACCCAGTGAAAGCTCATATGGTTTAATAGCTGAAGTCATATCACTTATATCAACTTAAGATTTCATGTACATATGTAGTTTATATTATATTTACATTCAATACATATATGCAAAAAGTGTTAAATGTCATTTAAGAAGAAGGTATTGAAAAAAACTCTTTATTCCAAAGTTATTAATACACTGGTCTCTTATTCCCAATGTCCTAGTGAATCCATGACTTGTCTTCTTTAAATAGAACGTGACTTCATTGCACTCTGGATGTCTGGCTGCCCGTAAAATTCCATCACTGAATGAGACGGAAGAGAAATTGGAACAAGTGAAAGTAAGGAAAAAAAGAAGTGTCTTCCCAGGTCATGTGTGTGTGTCTGTGTGTATGCTTTGTGAGAATAGAGATCCTAGTTCACCAAATTAGAGCCTCTAATACTCATTGGATCAATGGACAGTAATATGAGAATTTACTGGGATTAGTCACAAGACTAGCCTTCTCTACATGATATTTTCTACAGCAGTTGAAATCCAACATCCATTGTCCATGCTACTGAAGGACTATACCAACAGCACCTAGACTTATATACCACTTCCGAGGGCTTTACAGCATTCTCTAAGCAGTTTACAGAATCAGTACATTGCCATCAACAATTTGGGCCCTCATTTTACCCTCCCTGGAAGGATGGAAGGCTAAGTCAACCTTGAGCTGATCAGAATCGAACTGCTGGCAAAAAGCAGAATTAGCCTGCAATATTGAATTCTAACCACTGTGCCACCACAGTTCTTATGGAAGTTAGCTAAGTGTAGAAACTAGCTAGTAGGTGGATATGGCTATTCATAGTGGGTTTCTTTATGCAATTTATTACACACTGTTATAATAGTTTGGCAGGTATGTATGCAAATGCATACATTTGGAACACTCCCTATTCATTTTGTGCCAGGGCTACAACAAAGCTTGGATATTTTTCTGTAATAAAATTTGTATTTCAACACAAGAAAAGAAAAAGTAGAGACTACCTGAATTACAAGGGCTTTTTAAATTCCACTACTCCCCTGACTGTGCTGAGACTTGCTCAAAATGAAATCGGATAGCAAAACCTCAGACGATCAGCGCAAAGAATGACCTTTGGCTGCAGATTATCTGCAAAAATATAAGAAAGAGGAAAGATTCAGCGATACTTGCCTGCTTCGATTATCATTTCCACTGGCTCTAAGAGTAAAACTTTTTCCTGCTCTAGAAATGTAGTATGTATGCAAAACAATTTTTAATTGCCTTGGCTTCTTCCTAGGGCCATGAAGTGATAGCCAACACGAAGCACTTCCATAGCCAGCATGTGCATCTGAGTCATATTTATTATCCTTGTTACAAGAGAAAAAGAAAAAAAAAAGAGCACGAGCACATTTTTGTTGTTTGGTGCAATCAAGCAAGACTTGAAGCTGGAGCCCATTTTGAGCCTAGTCTGTTTTTGCAATCTGTAGAGATTTGCCATGCTCCATATTTAGACCTTGTGGGTGGAAGGTTAGAGAAGAGCCAACTGTTTATGCCATTACATCACAGGAATCAGCGCTGTGGAGTCCAAGACAATTAATGAAGAGCAGCTGCCTATGTTTCAGTAACGAACATGAAGTAATTAATAATAAAAGTGGTTTGGTTAACAACAGGATCATCTAGCAATGCAAATGAAACGTATTGCCCCCTCACGCAGATAAACCTTTGCAGAGAGGAAAAACTCAGCAAAGCTTTAGTAAACCATTTAGACTGTTCCAGTTAAGCTGTTGATACTGGAAAAACTAATATACCCAGCCCAAATGTTTACATTTGTAAATAGCAGATCCCGTCAAGAAAATGGCATCACTGTTCTTCATTCAAAATATTACCAAAGTAAGATTTATATGTTGTACGGACAGGATTTAAGAAGCTGAGGCTTTTGCCCAAGGGCATCTTTAGACATTCTAAACTAAATTTGTTTTCTTTTAGAGAATTGGCAAACCAAAAGCAATCCATTTCCTATCCAGACACCTATTTCCATAGTTGTACATTAGTAGGTTCCCTTCTCTGGTTATACTGTTAACAACGCTTGTTTCTGGTTGTCTTGTGCATTTGTTGCTTTCCAATAGTCTTCGACGTCTCAAATACATCATTGAGTTCTGGTGGAATGGCTTATGTGCCTCGTAAAATAAAGAAAATAAAAATAAATGCTGCTTCAAGCCAAAATGGTAATGTAACTTGAGTTTGTTTTGGCTAATGCCTGTCTAGAAAACAAATCATAGCTGTCTGTCTCTCTACAGAAAGCTGGATTTTAGATAGTCCAGCTCAGTTGAATCTTTATTGTGTTAGTAAGATCTTAATTGTTTATTAACAAATTAAGTGATTGAATTTATTCATTCCTTTTTCATTTTGTAATCTGTGGTCACTCACTGAGCATTATGTTTGAGCTGACATTTAAATCCATTCCTACTTGGACATATAAAATCACTTTATTGATTTTATCTCTTTCTGTGCATTTTTCATCACAATTAAGATCTCTTTTTGATATTTCAATTAATGTTCAATCGGTCAAAAATAATTATTTGTACAACTAGTACAGGTCTTTCAACATATACTGCAACAATTTAGCATCCCAATTACCAAATTTTGTACTAACTGGAGTTTCTAGACAGTCTTCAAGAATACCCCCATGTATAATACCTTGCGGTTGTTTAAATGTGATGTAAGCAAACTAGGGATAATAGATGCCAAATCAGACAAACTCAGTTCAAGTTACAATAGTTATCTTACAAATATGCATCAACTACCGGTAATATCCAAGGATGGATAAGAATCAAGAAGAACATTGCTCTCAGAATAGGTTACATCCCAATCTTTCAGTCAGATTTTCTACTGGCTGAATGTATCATTGTGTTGTCAATATTTAATTTCAAGTTCTTCAGTCCATCTTTGCATTTAGGCAACTCTGAAAGCTATCAACAGTCTCCTTGGTATTAGATGACAAATTGTTCTACAGTGATAAGTTTACCCCTGCTGATGAAAGATCAGATTAGTCTGGCATTCTGTTAGGAATAATGACTAGTCAGATGCTTCAGACAGATAGGTCTGATCTGCGAACTATGTGTCTGAAACCAAATTATCAGAGTATTTGTAATAAATACTAGAGTACCAAGCTAAATATACCTCTAGTCTTACTTTAAAGGAGAGTTTCACTTTTAAAATTGAAACTTGCCAACAATAGGAGTTAAAATTTCACAGAAGAAATCTATTAGACTTTACTGAAACATTTTGGCTTATAAGATTCCTTGGGAGGTGAAATTAGTACATAATTAGTATTATATAGAAGAATAATGTATAATGCCATTCTTTGAAAAGAATGTGATGTGAAAAATTCCATTTTCCATATTCTTGAAATACTGATAAATTCCATCTTTTTCTTCATTAAAAAACAAAACAATGATAATTTCCAAGTAACAGAAGCAAGTTGGATCCCATTGCTCCTTGGTTAACTATCCAAAAATTGAACTAAAACAATTGTCAGCTTTAGTTATTAACAAAGATTAGGTCCTGTTTCTTGCCATTGGATGAAAATGTCAGAAGTAAATTATCTGGACCTGGAAATGATTATGTTTAATTGACAGTGGGTTTTTGGGGAAGGTACATGCAGAATATGATTTAAGTGATTTAATGCACTGGAGAAATACTGCACATTTGACAGCCAGCACTGCTGGCTGGAATTAAAAGAGAAATGCATGACAATAAACTGGCAATTCAAGGCTTGAATAGGTACTATATATAAAAAACCATGTGGTACCTGAATAATATCGGATTTCCTATCTATGTCATCAGAGGTGGGTTTCACATAATCTTACCACTGGTTCGCCATGCACTGAAACTGTGAGCGCACGCAGCTTGCACACATGTGGTTTGCTTTTGCATGTGACTCGCATGCATGTGCTTTGTTCCTCACATGGCTTGCATGTATGCACTTTGCTCACACGCGCAGCTTGCATACATGTGCTTTACTCGCACACATGGCTTGCATGCATGTGCTTTGCTTATGTGGGTGGCTTGCACACATGTGTAGAAAACGTGGCTAAATAAGACGGCATAGAGCCGGGGTGGGTGGGCAAAGGTCAGCATTACTGGTTCACCTGATCCAGTCCAAAGCAGCTGAATACCGCCACTTTATGTCATTGGTTATTCTATGTCCTTTTGTTTCTAGAAAACAAAGGTCTTTTAAGACAAGACATTTATAGCAAAGATAGTGGAATCCAAATCCTGCTTGTACGTATGGAAAAATATTAAGAAACATCTTTTGAACTTGTTTTTTTAAATTACTTTCACTGTATTCTTGATTTACTTATTTTAAGATACCTTACATGTTAGCTGTTGTTGCTTCTTGCTATATTTTATCTTCTGCATTAATTGCTTCTTAGCAAAGATATGGACAACATGTTAGTATTAATTATATTAATAATATAGTAAATAATATAGTACATATGTTGAAATCTTTATTCAGACAGTAGGTATCTGGAATGAAAAAACAGCTTTGAGTTGCCTCTATTCATTCTCTATTCTATATTATTGTATAATGCTGATTTTATAAAGTTAATGACATATCAACATTGTCTTAGATTCTTTGGCCCATAACATTGCAGTATCTCCAATCCACATTCCTGATGACATAATTTTAGATAATTTCTTATAGATTTACCCCTTGTTCGTTGAGATTGGATCACAATCTATGATAGTATTATCTAATAACTATGCTAAGAATACAAATGAAACCACTGTGAGAAATACATATTTTTCAATATGACTGAATTTGAAATTGTTACATCTTATAAGATAAATGGACTGGAATGTTTTGTTAAAGTTAAAATTACTCTTCCAGGCCATAAATATAGTGTTTATAAAATAAATATTGTTCTTATTTATGGATTTTTCCATATAAATTGCATTTTGCTTCTTACAACTCTCTCTGGTCTTATAAAAATTAACTCCAGAAAGTTTCATTATAACAAAAACATGAAGGAGAAATGAAGTTATGAGGAGCAGAGTTTGGCTCAACTATTCCAACATTAAATATCATAAATGCTAAAATTATGAGCCTGATTCACTTCCTGTTGTTTTTATTCTGCAGAATTTTGAAGGGCTGGAAAATATTAGGGTTTGAAACTTTGAAGTTGATAATTGAATTTGGGGGAAAAAAGAAATAAAATAATTTTGAAACGTTTGGTATTATTAAAGCCTAAATAATATGAATTTTTTTTGGTCATGTTCACTATTTAATTCTGATGAATCCAGTAAACAAATAGTGTTTATTGTGACAGAATGAACAGAATGTACGATGGAGAAAGCATGACTCATATGTCCATAGGACTCCTGCTGTCTTGCTTGAACATTGCGGTTCTTAAACTGCGGCTTGTTGTACAGATTGAGTTTGTCTTGAATGGCTTGTCACCAAAAAATCTGATACTTTAACTTCATGAAATGTGCCCTATTTGTGGACATATTGTTAAAGCAGTTTTAGGGCAAACATCCTCATAAATTACTTGATGCTCTCTGGTTGCATTTGGAAGCAAAATATTATAACACAATACTACAGCACATGTTTACCTCCATAAGCTCCAATTCATAGTATCTCCAAGTAAGGTTGGAGAAATCTTCTAGTTAAAAACTTGGAGACCCTTTGCTTGTGAACATCTGGAAAACTGCACTAGACGGACCATCGGTTTGATTTGATAGGTCAACTTATTTGATTCTTATGTCATAATACATTATTTTCTGAAGAGCAAAACTTAAGGCATTCAAAACGGTTGTAGCTGGAATCGTTGCTTTGTGAGCAAAGAAACCCCTAATCTAGTAACAAATATTAGCTATAGAATAAGTATACAGTATGTGCTGCTTAAAATATTAGGATATAAAAGGTTAAGCAAATAAAATTTAAATATATCAGCACATTCTATATCTTTTCTGAGTTTCCACTGAACAGACCCCCCCAAAGAATATGAATTCTACCAAAATATGCAGGTTCTTTTAAAAAGACAATAAATATACTGCAGTTGGAATAATCTTGTGATCTGTACAAAAAATTAAAGAAGTCATATTTGTATAATTATTTTCAGGTCTGTTCTTAGAATTGATACAATTTTTCTACACAGGGCATGTCTACACAGCCACCCCTCCCCTGCACTTTAAAACTAATGATGGTGCCCCTTGACTATCTTCACCACTGATTTTTTCACAATGACCTTTAAATATTAATGTGCTAACCAGCTGACAAGTAAAGGTAGAGGTTTCTCTGCACATGTGTGCTAGTCGTTTCCAGTTTGAGGGGCGGTGCTCATCTCCATTTCTAAGCCAAAGAGCCAGCGCTGTCCAAAGACGTCTCCGTGGTCATGTGGCCGGCATGACTAAATGCCGAGGGCACACGGAGCACTGTTACCTTCCCACCAAAGTAGTCCCTATTTTTCTACTTGCATTTTTTACATGCTTTCAAACTGCTAAGTTGGCAGAAGCTGGGCCAAGTAACGGGAGCTCACTCCATTACGCAGCACTAGGGATTCGAACCACTGAACTACCGACCTTCTGATCGAAAGGCTCAGCGTTTTTTGTCACTGACCCACCGCGTTCCTTGTAGCCGACATGTAGAGAGGCTTGAAATTCAATAGCCAGTAGCATCCCTTTCCTATCTGTCTCCAAACTTCCTTCTCTCTTTGAGGATTTTATTTACCAAAAAAAAAAAAAAAAAAAAAGACTTTGCTGCTTAATGTCAGTGATCCATAGGCAGGATGAATCCAGGATTCTTAACTTTCTATATTTGGTTTAGCTCGTACCTTTAGTGTAAGAATCACAGTTATCATCACAATACTTATTTGCTATGTCAGAGAAAGGATTCAGCAAAGCCGCTGTAATATGAGTGGTTATGAGCAATCCCTCACATGTGCAAATCAGGCTTTGCATTGTACCAGCCAAACAGCAGTTACAGCTTAGGAGTGACAGTGTCTTTTCTGACTACAAATGGTTTTGACAACCTTAATAGGCACTAAGACTGCTTTTCCGAGTACAGTATGAAGTCTCTGAGCACCAGCGTTTCCTTGTTTTCTAGCAGCTGCCACACACCATTGTTTTATTTATTTGCTTTGATGTAAAAGTAAATAAAGGCACTATATAGAAGTTTTCATTGTCCATATAGTCACCAGAAGATGTGCTCAGTTTGAGAGACCCTTTGAAGTATTAAATAATATTTAAGAGAAAGCAGGCATGCTGGGTTGGGGTGAGGTGAGGTGGGAGAAATGCACCAGTCTCAGGTTTATCTTTATTTCCAGGAATGTCCTTGGATTTGACATGAGCCTCAGAGGAGATCTTAGGAAATAAAATAAAAAAAAGATAGGCACAACAGTCCAAGTCCATTTGTCCAGAATGAAAAAAAAAACACGCTATCAAGACACTAGCAATTTGTTTATTTGGTCATATAATTGATTTATATGGCTGCTCTTATGAATGCAATTCTGAGTAGCTAACAACATGTTAAAATGCTAATAACATTAGCAAAGAATGAAAATTACCATAGTTATGAAAGACAAACCTAGGCAAAACAATTAACAAAGTGTCCTCTGAGGGGACACTTAACCTTCCAATCCCTCAGTCCCAGAGAATGTTCTGGATCTGAATGTTGTGAAAGGCTGACCAGGTCAGTTTATTCTCAGGGCATATGGTGCTCCAGAGGGCAGGTGCTGCAACAGAAAAAGCATAATTCTGAAGCTCCATAAGAAGGCATTTTTTTAATTTAAGGGCACAGAGGGTGTCTTTTCTTATGGATCTAGTGGGATAGGTAGAAACAAAACAGGGGAGAGATAGTCTGACAAATAACCTGACCTCATGCCAGTTTGCAAGTAAGTTTTTAGTAAGTTATATTTTACCATGCCCTTCGGGGAAGCTATTTTCTGAATGGACATCCCTCATAGCAGCATTTCCTTTCACAATGTTCTCAAAGCCTGCTGCTTCCTCCTCTAAATTTGGGAACCCCTGAACAATTTACGTGTTTGCTAAAATAACGACACAAAGTGAGTCAATCGAATAGAGAGTGTTTAGGATTACCTGAAAGATTGTTTGCTGCCACTATCTCCTCTTCTCTCAGTAGTTTTCTCTTTTACTCTCTAATGCTGATAGAATGGTCAGCCCTGATAGAAAAGTCACCTTTCTGCCGTTTTGATTGCCGCTCAATTGCACTGTGTTATCAGCAAATAAAAATGGTAGTGTTAGGAAGTCTATTTGTGTGAGTCTAGCAGGTTTGCAGCTAGGAATGCTGGGCTTGGCTATTTTTCATTCAGCAAGCCTTCTTGGAAAAAGCAATTTTTCAAGACTTCCCTTGCTACCACTTAGCCAGTTGGCTTGCTTTATCTGACCATTTGGGTAGTGGATACAATATAGAAAATAAGGTATTATTGCAATATAGGCAGAGGTGGTATTTAGCAGGTTCTGACCAGTTCTGGAGAACTGGTAGAGGAAATTTTGAGTAGTTTGGAGAACTGGTAAATACCACCTCTGACTGGGCCCACCCCCATCTATTCTCTGCCTCCCCAGTCCCAGCTGATAGAGAGGGAATGGGGATTTTGCAGTATCCTTCCCCTGGAATGGGGAGGAAATTGAGATTTTACAGTATCCTTCCCCTGCCACGCCCACCAAGCCATGTCCACCAAGCCATGCCACGCCCACCGGCCACACCCACAGAACCAGTAGTAAAACTTTTTGAATCCCACCACTGAATATAGGTTCAGAAACTCTTTCCCGTCTTACAGTATGGAGTAGAACCCCAGAGACCTTATCTATTGTAAGATATGTTTTTTTAGTACACAGATCAAAAATGGTTTTTGAAAACTAACATGTGCTGAGATCTAAGCCCAATATTGGCATCAGGTAGTAAATTGGCTGTGTGCACTTGCTCCAAAAGATTCTTTCAGTACAGTAGAGACATTCCATTCATGGCTTTATACATCCTATGTTGTGTCATGAGATCTTTTCTTTATAAATGCTAACATTCCAGCGTTAACTAAGCTTATCGTGCCTAATGTCCCCTGAGACTTGTGGATTTAGTTTTCATGAGAAGTTGACCTGAATGTGGTCCAGTAAGGCTTCATCTCAATTGATTAGGATCTGGAACATACTTCCTTAGACAAATTATAGACTGATGAATAGCGCACTCTATTATAGCGCATTACAGCTGGATTGCCAGAAAGCCAAAATATTTTCTTCTGTCTAGCACTCATCCCACAGCGACCCTTACATAAAGTTCAGAGTCCAATTTCATTTTTAATTCATTTAATTCCATTTTGTACATTTCATCACTAGGCAGTTGAAATATGATTGGTTGCAAACATTTTACCTTGAAATTGTTCCGTCAGCTTGGATTGACAAAATGTTTTTTCTTTCATTTATGATGTGGTAATTAAAGAATGTTGTTCTTTGGCAACACAACTACTACCCATACTAAAGGATGATCCTGGAATAATCTAAGTTAATTTTACAAGATTATGCCAAAAATCTGTAGTCAAGCAGAAGTCTAGGCTGAGAGTACTCTCAGTACTCCCAATATTCCCTTTCCTTTGTTTTCTATTCATATTGTTTTGTACCTTATTATAATAGAAAGTTCTCTGGAACACTTTTCATGAATTTTAATTCAGTTTAAGACTTAAACGCAAATGTACAAAATAAAACAAAAAAGCAGGGAAAAATCACATTGACCAACAATATAGATTAGAATGAATATTAACATTGATTAAAAACTGAAATGCTTAGATAGCTGGAAAAAAACATCCTGGCACTATACAGAGTAGAAAATAGGAACTAGTTGAACCTTTCCGGACCATGTATTCTGTTCCATTTATAGTAATCACTAAATATGTCATTTCTCTAGAAAGAGAAATCATCTATCATTTGATAGAAACATTTAGAGACCATCTGAAGGCCATCCTAATATAAATTTCAAGTGTTGCTATGTATGTAGAAAACAATTTTATTTATTTTAAGCTTTGGTGTTAAGCTAACACCAAATACTCTCTACCAACCTATGAAAAAATATTTTTTGCACAATTTCAATTTCATAGAGGAAGAGAATCCACGTATGAATTAGGAAAGAAAAGAAGACATCTTAATACAATTTTTAAGACATTATGATAGTTGCATAATCCCAATGGAAAGACTAAGAACTTCAGTGCTACAGCTGAATATGCTTCTGGCAGAAATATGGTTAGTAAGATTCTGAGATAATAGTAAAGTATTTTGAAGCCATGTTCCCTTAAAAAATGGTCAACTACAAGAAAACAGTAAAATGGTTCAGTCGCATAATGATTCATTATAAACTCTGTTATAATGAATTGGTAACATTGAAATGAGAAAACGGGAAATGTTTGCAGATGATGATCTTTGAATGTTGGTTTCAAGGGATTAAAGAGTCATGTAAGGATACATGACTGGAATGAGAGATAAGGCTGGTTCCTGGAATGTTGTGGTAGTCACAGACATGTTCTTTGTTTACATTGCCCTATAATCCAAAGCAAGTGGCTTGAGGTGATTCCAAAGAAGAAGCAGAAAATAGGAAAAATGGCATTTTGGCTGAGAAGCCAAATGCTTTCGGGACGTTGTCTACATTTCTTTTCAACATGCTAATCCCTGTTGTTGACAGCCATGTATTCTTGAAATGTATGGGTCTGAGACAGAAGGCTGCAGCAGTCAGCTTTAAGGCAATCAAGACATAGCCTCACAGCATCATATTTTCCAGATATTGAAAAATGCTATTATTGCAGAGGAGTCTAGTGGCTTTTAGTATACCTTCCTGCATTCCCAGGCATCTCCCAGCAATTTTTACAATAAAATCTAATCTATCCAAGCCTTAAAGGGGTAAACTGGCTACCCATGCTGAGTTCAAAAGGCTGGAAACAGAGACATTCTGTTCTGTGACTACGAATGAGATTACTAAGCTATTTTAAGTGGGATAATGCATATGGCTGTAAAATAGCTCTGATCCATATCCACTAGGGATTTCAGAGAAAAGGAATCAGATAGTTGGTCCTAAACGGAAATGATGTTGATCAGTAGTGTAATCTTCTTCAAATAAAAATGTGCTTCCTCTCTCACACATTCTTGTGTGGCATTATCTCATGTTTTATGTTGCCATAATTTCATAGAAGGACAGAGTTGGGAATTTCTAAGTACTAGGTCTAGCCCATTGCTCAGTAAAGGAATTCAGATTAAACTATTCCGGACAGAGGACTGCCTAGACTACACGTGAATATATCCATCAAGGGAAATCCACCACTTCCACTCTTGAATGTCACCTACCACTACGAATCTTTAAAACTCAATTGGTATTTATTTGTTTTTTGTTTTGTTTTTAAATAAAATGCGTGGGTTGCTCTACTCCCAGTGACCCTGGAAAGTTTACAATTACAAACGAGAAAAAAAATATACATACAAAGAAGAAATTCATAAGTGTCCCGAAGACAAACATGTACCTCACCTTAACCCCCCATCCAGCGGGGTCTTTCTATCCCCGTGCCCCAAAGCTTGGGAGACTAGAGAATAAATAAGTCTTTAATAGCTTTAATAGCTTCCTGACGTCATCAAAAGAGCCATGGTGACTCATTGGTTAGTATGCAGTTCTGCAGGCTAGCTCATTGCTCACCCCAGGAGTTTGATTCTCACTAGCTCAAGGTTGACTCAGCCTTCCATCTTCCAAGGTCGGTAAAATGAGGACCCAGATTGTTGGGGGCAATATGCTGACTCTGTAAACCACTTAGAGAAGGCTGTAAAGCACTGTGAAGCAGCATGTAAGTCTTATGTGGTATTGCTGTCAGGGTAGGAGTCATTTGGATTTCTGGGGTTGGAGTGGAATTTTCATTTCAGAGAGCAGATAGGACAAGCCTTTGTAATAATTAGAAATGATTCCTGCCTTCCCATAACTTGGGGGGATCATTTTGTGCCTTGTACTCTGGCCTGCTTGAACTCAGGGATGACCTTTTTATGTGTTATATTCTTTTTGGGGAGTGTTATCATATCTTTCTGCAAACTTCTCTTCTGCAGATTCTGCAAACACTCTCATTTCCTTCTATCTCCCTTCAGAAGACTTCCCCCCGTGAAGTTCTCTGGTCATCCTTGTGGCTCAATCTGTTCCAAATTACCCAAATAAGTATTGTGCCCAGAACTTTATTTGTACTGACTTCTGATCAACATACTGTTGAGTGGAACAGAGGTGGTATTCAGCAGGTTCTGACCAGTTCTGGAGAACTGTTAGTGGAAATTCTGAGTAGTTCGGAGAACCGGCAAATACCACCTCTGACTTGCCCTGCCCCCATCTATTCTCTGCCTCCCAAGTTCCAGCTGATTGGGTGGGAATGGAGATATTATAGTATCCTTCCCCTGCCACGCACGCTAAGCCACACCACGCCCACCAAGCCACACCACGCCCACCAAGCCATGCCCACAGAACCAGTAGTAAAAACAATTGAATTGTTCCACTGAGCCAAGGTGGCGCAGTGGTTAAATGCAGCACTGCAGGCTACTGCTAGATCAGCAGGTCAGCGGTTCAAATCTCACCGGCTCAGGGTTGACTCAGCCTTCCATCCTTCCGAGGTGGGTAAAATGAGGACCCAGATTGTTGGGGGCAATATGCTGACTCTCTGTAAACCGCTTAGAGAGGCCTGAAAGGCCTATGAAGCGGTATATAAGTCTACTGCTATTGCTAATTGAATCCCACCACTGAGTGGAACTATTATTCTAAAATCTTTTCTCCAGGTAGTATTGCTAGCCAAATATCCCATCTTTTATACATAAGCATTTCATTTTTGTTTCCTAAGAATTTTGTATTTGTAACTGGTAATTGTCATCGCGTTATGTTCAGCCTTTTTTTTTCTAATCCAGTGTTTCTCAACCTAAGCAACTTGAAGATGCGATGGCTTCTGCCTGGGGACCTCTGGAAGGCAAAGTCCATAGTTGTTAGGGTTGATAAACACTGCACTAATCTATTAAAATGCCTTTAAATTTTAGTTTTATCTTCTACAGTATTAACTATTCTGCCGTTTGCATCACTGATGATTTGATAATCATTTCTTTATCTCTTCACCCAACCCATTAATAAAAATCATTTGAATATATGATTCAAAAGTCAACCTTGCTGTGTCCCATTGAATACCTTTCTTTCTTTAGTTTGGTGAGGAACTCTCTCTGAGTACCATTTTGGAACCAACAATCGAGCTACTTTATTGTCATGTTGTCCAGATCAGGGGTCACCAACCTTTCAGACCTGAGGGACCACTAAATTCATAATTTTAAATCCTGCAGACCACTAAATGATCTGCCTAATGACCATCTGGATGGATGTGGCTATGTGACTGGGTGGGCCAACTTAATGTCATTCACTTCGAGGGGCATCTGGCCAGCCTCTACTTTCCACTCCTGACCTCTCCGCCCGGGATCCTTAGGGCCCCATCAGGAAGCAGTTGCCAGAGCTAAACAGCCACCATGAGAAAGAGTTGGCAAAGCAGCTGGTTCAGTTCAAATTGGATCTGACCGAGAAGGAGGCTCAGCAGAAGCACTTCACTGAGGACTATGAGCAT
Source organism: Thamnophis sirtalis (assembly GCF_051295495.1). Classification (NCBI taxonomy): domain Eukaryota; kingdom Metazoa; phylum Chordata; class Lepidosauria; order Squamata; family Natricidae; genus Thamnophis; species Thamnophis sirtalis. The sequence goes on from NW_028261381.1 coordinate 83,825,364, forward strand.
AGGCTTTCCAAGCAGAGGGAAGACCAGTGAGAGTGCAAGGCCAGATGCCAGCACCTGGAGGCTCAGTGCTCTGAGATGGTCAGCCACTTCCAGACCATGATGCAGTCCCATTGGAATGAGGCCCTCTGGCTCTCAGTGGCACTTCCCTCCAGCCTTTCGCTGAAAGCCCCGCACCAGGAGGCAGACCCCAAGTTGGAATTTCTGCCCCCCTCTGACCCACACAAAAAGACCCTAAAGGGGAGGCTCTCTGCAGCAACACAAATGTTCATTGCATGTATCTGGCCCAGGGGGCATAGTTTGAGGACCCCTGATTTAGTGCATTATAGAAAATGCAAATAATTTTTCTGTGGACCACTAAAATTTTCTCGTGGACCACCAGTGGTCCTTGGACCACCAGTTTGTGACCGCTGGTCTAGATGACACCCAACAAGATAATGTCAGGAGACATTTTGTCAAAATGCCTATAGCAGCTCCACAAGTAAATCACAACCACACAGTTTAAAATATTAAGATAACCCTTTCTGCAGTCCTCCTTCTCACTCCAAATGATTTCTTATCTTCCCTTGAAAGCTCAGAAATAATTTCTTCTGCAAAGGATACAAAATTGTTTCTGTATTCCAGCAATGCAGAATATTTTCCATCTCTTTTGTTTCTGGCAGTCAGTTTCATTTCCTGGATTTTCTCCTTTGTCTTATTGTCTTTCTTCTGAAGAGTTGCTTTCTTGGCCAATTTCTGCCATAATGCGGCCTTTTTTGATCTCATACATCTGTACTCTTTCTCATGTTCATTTGCTGTTCTAATCCCCTTTATGTTTTTTTAAGCACTGTCATAAACCTGCCTTTACTACAAATTTCAGGAATACAGTTTCACAAACGCATCTATGTCGTAAATATTGTAGGCCATGACTGCAGGATCCTGAATGTTCGTCTTTACTTTTATTTATTTTTCCTGCAGACTTTAGAGATAGGATGTTGTGGCAAAGAGGACAAATACTATGAAATCATGCAATTGTTCTCTGATTCTGCTTAGTTGCCAGTTCTGACCTTTCCCATTGCTGGCATGTGGCTTTTGAATATTATTCCCAGGGAAACACAGAGTCAACAATACAATAATAACTTTGTTCCCCACCCATGTTCTATAATGAGGCCTCTCTTTCAGAATGACTAAATTGACTATAATATAAAATGTTTTGTATTTTCCCCTTTTCTTGTAGTATTCCATACTGTAGTTTTTTCCCCAAAGGCTATGCAAACCTATAACATCTGGATTGAAACAAGGGGGAAGAGTAACATTTGTTGCTGTGCTTGTGGGTGCTGAGGTATTATAGACTTTTCCTGAGAGAGCAATTAAAATTCAACTTTGGGGGCTGTGCATGTCCAGCAGATCAGAAAAGAAACAGTGCCCCAAACTGCTTGAACTTTACCCGTGATCTGACGGATCTCAGATTAGAATGGTACTGAACTAAATTAACTGAAAACTGGGATGACCAAATGCATGCATTGACTTAGCACCAATTGTTGATGTTTCAAGCTGTATTTGCAAAGAACTGGGCAAGAGCTCATAGTAATAAAATCACGTGGTCCGCTTCTGAGGAAAAACAATTGCTGGGCCAGATAGAAGCCCTGAAATTGGAAAGGACAGTCTACTGACACTCGTGGCACGACAAAACCGCGGTCCACTAAAGCGCGCTCGACGAAACCACGTACCTGACGTCATCAGCAGCGCGACAACAGCGGCCGCGGAGAAAAAGGCGTTTTAAAAAGCGCTTTGAAAGCAAGCCGATTCACGTTAAGGTAAGGGTTAGGTTTAGGGTTAGGTTTAGGGTTAGGTTAAGGGTTAGGGTTAGGGTTAGGGTTAGGGTTAGGTTAAGCGTTAGGGTTAAGTTTAGGGTTAGGTTAAGGGTTAGCGTTAGGTTTAGCGTTAGGTGAAGGGTTAGGTTTAGGGTTAGGTTAAGGGTTAGGTCTAGGGTTAGGTCTAGGATTAGGTTTAGGATTAGGTTTCGGGGGGTTAGGTTTAGGTTTAGGGGTTAATTTTAGCTTTAGCGCTCACAGCATGCTTTTTTCGACGCGCTGTGATGACGTCAGGTACGCGGTTTCGTCAAGCGCGCTTTAGTCAACGCGTTTTGTGGTGGAACCACTGGCACTATAGGTAGTCCTTGACTTACGACCACAATTGACCCCAAAATTTCAGTTGTTAAGTGCGACATTTGTTAAGGGAGTTTTGCCCCATTTTGCAACCTTTCTTGCCACAGTTATTAAGTGGATCACTGCAGTTCATAAATTAGTAACGTAAGTTACATAAATTAGGCAGTGAATCTGGCTTCCCCATTGATTTTGCTTGCGAAAGGGGATCAGATGACCTTGGGACACAGCAAAAGTCATAAGTCATAATTCAGTTGCCAAGCACTGACTTTTGATCACATGATCATGGGGATGCTAGAAAGGTCGTAAGTGTGAAAAACAGTCATCAATTATTTTTTTCAATGCCATTGTAATTTTGAACAGTCACTAAATGAACTGCTGTAAGTCAAGAACTACCTGTATCAAGATTCATTTTGGTATATATCAGTTATGGTATTTGCTTCTGGCCCTAAAATGTAAGATTGTGACAATTCACAGTAAAATTCTGTCTCATACAAAGAGATAGAACTCCATTAAAAGAGAATGTCAATAAAGAGGAATAGAGGCATTTACATCTGTTGCTGCCTGGTATTTCGTTCTGAACCTATTCAGTAACTACCCAAAGTTGGTCCAGGCTGTATCTCCTCTTTCTAATTTCACATTGCATTTAAGATTTGTTAGGCAGGCTGAGTATACGTAAAGGAGATGAGAAGGAGGAGGACTAGCTGATAATGCTTTTGTCAATTTAAGGAGAAAGTAGACTCCCATAGAAAACATATTACAGGCAGTCCTTCACTTACAACCATTCATTTAAAAAGTTACAACTCCACTAAAAAGTGACTTAAACCAGTCCTCAAGCTTAATAAATACAGGAATTACATGATGAAAATTTGTGTACATGGCAGCTGGCTTGTATTTATGGTAGTTGCAGTGTTCTTAGGTCATGTGATCACAATGTCAAGGTTCCAAATAGCACCCCTGATGAAAGGAGACTCTGAGGCCTGAGTTTCCTCAAAGTTCCTGTTAGGTCGGATAACGGAAAGGCACACACAGGCTAACGGTAACAACAGCTCTTTATTAACTTAATAACAACTATGTACAATCCCGCAAAGGTTGAGTCTGATAGCAGCCCTTTTATAGGGAGCTGTCAGACCCTTTGACCAATGAGATTAAACCTCTGTTCCCGCCGGAACAGAGGACCTTGGTGGAAACCATTATAGCTGAAGCTAGTATCTAACAGTTCCATTTTATTAGAGATGACATATTGGCACATCTGGGAAAACTTGAATCTGAAAGTTTCCAGGTTTCCCCCACCCAAACAAAATTTCAAGTCCCTGCCCAGCACCCACATGTCTATCACATGGTCCAATCAGGCACCATCCCAACTGGAGATGCCTCCCACTCATGCCACTTCAGGTGCAGGGTGAGACATCCTTGACTCTCTGAGAGAGGAATGTTTTGTTTGACTATATCTACCCTGCTCCATATAATCTCCACTCCCAGCTTCCCACAGCAATAAATGTGGCAGGCCTGAAGGCCCAACGCAAAAGATGGCTTCCAGGCCTGACACACCTTTTGTGACCTTCTCAGCTGGCTTCCTACAAGCAAAGTCAAGGGGGAAAAGGGGGAGCCAGAATTACTTAATGACTATGTGATTCACTTAACAACTACAGCGATTGGCTTAATAACCATGGTAAAAAAAAACAACCATCAATGTGACTCACTTAATAAGTGCCTTGCTTAGCAAAGGAAATCCTTGTCCCAAATGAGGTCACATTTAAAGCATGTTTTTTGTGTAGGTTATAATTTTTGCTTGGCTGGAAATCTAGTGGAGACAGATTACAGCAGGAGTATTCAGAGTGGCTCCCTTGAGGAGGTGCCTACGAAGAAGCAAAGAACACTCACATCAGAAGTCATTTCAGAGAAAGGAGAAATGTGACATACTTACAAGACAAGCCGTTGTCAACCTAGAGTAGAAGATGTTAGGTGACAGATTCTCTCGGAAGAGCAAAATCTTCACAGAGAATCCAGCAAAAATCTGCAGGGTCTGAAGTCCAAGGAATGCTGCCACGACCTGGTCTTCCAGTAGTTCTAACCCTGTGAGATTCTTATTGTAATTATCAAAAGGTCATCAAAAATAGAAAATAACAGATGCTGTAATAATTTACATTTTATTATTCCCAGTGCTTTTTGGAAGTTCGGGATATGAAACAAAGTGTCTTTGTTTGCTTTTTATGTAATACAGTCTCAACTGATAACCAACCATTTGAAATGTGTCAGGAATGATAAAAAAATCTCCAAATTATTATTGCAGGTGTGAAATCATGTTGATGGTTATTGCTGAGTGCAGTTGTTTTGCTTCCTTGTTGATTTTTAGTTGTTAAGGGCCCTAAGCTATTTCTGGACCTTTATTTTCCTGCATGGATAAGTCTCAAAAAAAAACAATGGTGAAGATGAACTCTGAATCTGACATTGAGGAAAAGGTTACATCTTCAATAGGTTTAGAAAGAAAATGGAAGGGACCTATGGCTTATGGGACTTTTAAGGCGTCTCCCGGGGTAACTCTTGAATCGTCCATTCCAAGCTATCACAAAGAAGAGGGGCGGGGGACAACCTATTCTCCAAAGCACCTGAGAGCAAGTCTTATTAAGGAAAGATCCATCCTAAAACTAAGAAGAAATTTCCTAACAGTGAGAACAATTAATCAGTGGAATGGGTTCAGATAGTTGTGGGAGATTTATAGAAAGAAATTAGACAGCCATTTGTCTGGAATAGTATAGGGCAGTGATGGCAAATGTTTTTCTGCTTGGGTGCTAAAAGAGCCCACACACACACCCTGCACTTCCCTCGTGCATGTGCACAGGCCTCACTGAAGTCTACGGACTTCCGGTAGGCCTGCTGGGCCATTTTTCACCCTCCCCAGGCTTCAGAAAAGCCTCCTCAAAGCTGGGGAGGGCAAAAAACAGTCCAACAGGCCTACCCGAAGTTCGTTTCTGAACTTCCGGTAGGCCCGTTGGGCCCATTTTTCACCATTCACAGGCTCCAGAGGATTTCCTGAAGCCTGAGGCGGGCAAAAATGGCCTCCCTCATCCTCCAAAAAGTTGAAAATCACCTGGCCAGCACACACATGGGCACTGGTGCTGACATAGGGCAACACTTCGCATGCCCTCAGATATGGTTCCATATGCCACCTGTGGCACGCATGTCATTGGAAGTATCCTTTCCAGACGTCCAATAATGTAGATTCTTAACACTGGACAGTTTAAAGTTGGTTCAGACATTCAGCTACAGATCAGACATATAGAATGAACTGGATGTGCTCATGTGTAATCTTACTAGGATAAACATTAAGACTGTAAAGCAATGCTAGAAGCATTGATTAACTAGATAAGTAGAACTAGAAGGTTGTTTTTTAGCATCCTGAAAACTCTACTGTCTTGTTGCTCTAAAACAGTCTTGACTTTTTAATAAAGCCTTCTCTCTATGGCCAACTGATGCATATCATATCTGGTTAAAAAAACCACATCAGTTCCTGCATCAATATAGGAATACGGTGTCAACTATTAGTTGTAATCCTGCAACTTAACTGCCAAGATCCTTCTCCAAAACTAGATATATTGACAGGCCCTAAATGTAGGCTGTAATATATAGATGTGTGCAGTTTGGCTTTGTAAAACAGCTGTTGTGGCTTGACACAAAATTATTTATAACTACAGTACAATCCATCGAAACTCCCAGCATCCTGTGCATATCACCTGGCAGATGTGTAATTGGACAAGGAGCCCTTGTGTTGATGCAAGTGCTGCCACGCAGAGGCATTTTTTGTCTTACACTGAGAGCAGTTTGGTTGACCCCAAGAGCACTCCGGACGTTGAGTACATTATGCCTGACATAAGGGAATGCTCCACAATTGCTCTCTTGAGAATCCACATTCGAGGAAGCCAAGAACAAATTCCATTCTCCCCAAATTGCAAAATGGCTTATCCTAATACACAATATAAAGAAGAAAAGAAAACAGAGAGCTTCAGTGACTGCCCTCTTAAGCCAAAGTCATATTTCATAAGTAAGTAAATCCTTTTTGGTTATGATGCTCTTGTTTGATGGCTACTCCAAGAACTTTCATGTTGTCCTTCAATGGCTCTAGCCTCTGCCAAGGGGCTCATGTGGTCCCATGCTCCTTTACTATGGTTTACTGATGACCACATAAATGCTGAACAGGCTGGGCAACTCTCCTACGAGGAAAGGTTAATATGTCCTAGAGTTTTCTTTTTTAAGATAAAAAATAAAGAGATTAGGATTACATGAAAGAGATGTATATTATTATTCTAAATATAAAAGAAGGTGTTTTCTTCTTGGTATTAGAAGGACCCATTACAGTCAGGTACAGATTCTGTACGAAGATAGCTTTAATCATGTTTGTTGATGACCCTGAGGCATATCTGGGATGGAAGGGATGCATTTATTCTTGTGCTTCTTGATCTCTCAGTAGCTTTTGATACCATTAACTAGGGTGTCCTTTTGAATATCTCCAGGGAAAATTGGGTTGGAAATTGGGAGCACGGCCATGGCGGATTCCTTCCTTCCTTCCTTCCTTCCTTCCTTCCTTCCTTCCTTCCTTCCTTCCTTCCTTCCTTCCTTCCTTCCTTCCTCCCTCCCTCCCTCCCTCCCTCCCTCCCTCCCTCCCTCCCTCCCTCCCTTCCTTCCCTGGTTGCAGTCAGTCAGGGATGCAGTGGTGCAGTGGCTTAATGATGCTGGAACTGCTCTGCACTCTGGTGGTTCAAGTCCAGCTTTGTGAGATGGAATGAGCTCCTGTTACTCAATCCCTAGCTCCCGCCCACCAGCTGTTTGAAAGCACGCAATATTGCAAATAGGTAAATGGGTACCAGTTAGCTGCATTCATGTGTGAAAAGCAGAAGCTGGTGATGGACCTGGTCAGACATGAGGTATCAATGCATGAGGCGAGGTGATTCTGGCGAAGGAAGCCGGGAAGAGCCAGCCACCTGAGCGCCGCTAGCTGATTGGGGTAATGCTAATTCTTGCCGTGTGATGCACCAAGGATAGGCCTGGGCCAGTGACGGTGAACCTTTTTGGCACCAAGTGCTGAAAAGGGAGTGTGTGTGCTCGTCTGGGCCTCAACCTGGAAGAGGAGCTGCTCAGAGTGCATGTGTGTGTCTGAAAATGAACTTCCAGTTTCCGGTGTGTGCATGCATACCGGCCAGCTAGTCTCTGGTGTGCATGCGTGTGCAACAATCAGCTGGTCGGCGCACATGCTCACACAGGAAAATGGAAACTCTTCCAGTTTCCGGCACTGCCACAAGTACGAAGGCCAGCTGATTGCCATGTGTGCATGCGCACCAGAAACCCAGAAAAGAAACGGGCAATGCAGCGCATGCCAGGCAACATGGCATCACATGCCACTTCAGGCACATGTGGCATAGGTTCATCATCGTGGGCCTAGGCTGTCAGGATTGCATTGTGTCTATAGATTTCCATGCCATATGCTAAATAAAAAAATAATGCAGCTAATGTTGGTTGAAGGGGAGAAGTCACTTGTTAGGCCCCTCCTTTGTGGAGCCTCAGAGTTTGGCACTTTCTTCGATTCAGAATCTACATGAAACTACTGAATGAGGTCAGTTTGGGGTTCAATATTATCAGTATGCTGACCACACCTAATTATATTTTGGATATCATCAGCATACAAGTGAGGCTGTGGAAGTCCTGTTCCAGTGTCCAGAGGATGGAGAAGGCTACCAAAATTAAATAGTTGTGCATATTTAGGGTCTTCTAGAGCAGGGAAGATTCTAACTTTAATCTGGGGTTGCAGTTACTCACTTAAGTGTAGTGTGTAATATTGGGGTCTTCTGGGACTCACAATTCTTGCTTAGTTTCTATGGCCAAAAAGGGCTTTGCACGTCTTAATCTGATATCCCAGTTGCACCCATTACTGAATAAGAAAGACGCTTCTGACAATTCTTGCCCTAGTCATCCCATAGCTTGACTATTGCAACACACTGTATATGGGCTGCCCTTAAAGACTACTTGGTAACTCTAATTTATACAGGACGCAGTGGTATGGTATTGATAGGTATGACTTAGTATGCCCATGGGAATCTTTGGCTATGCATTGGCTGCTGGTCTTCTTCCAGGTGTGATTTAAAATGCAGATTATGATCTATAAAATGCAGATTATGATCTATAAAATCTTACATGGCACAAGGCTCAGTTATTTGCAGGGCCATCTTTCTCAGTTTGCCTGGGTAATGCAAACTGACAGGGTTGGCATGTTTGGGCCTCTTCATTTAAACAGTGCCTGCTCTCCGGAATGAAGCCTCCTTGTAATCTGGATGTAATCCTAATAGCATTCTGGGGCGCCTGGAAACCAGGCTCTTCTCTCAAGCCTTGGGCTGGCAGCTGGAGCAAATTGTGAGTTCTGTTGCTGAGCAGATATGCCATCTTGTTTTTTAATCTGCTTTTCTTACTTTGCAGGAGAATGACATTTCAAACTGTTATTTCTAATTTTAAAAAGAAATAGATTTAAACACTCTTCATAAGAGGAAAAGTTTGAAAATCAACATCTGGGGTGAGGCTTAAAGATGAGAAAAGTTCACCGTCTTTGGAAGTGAAAAGTGTTTTGTGAGAAGTCTTAGCATACTTGTTCATGGTCTGCTGAATAAGATCTTAGGTATCCCTCTGAAGTTCTACTGTTGTTAGTTTATAGAATATCTGCTGGCAGTGAGTTTCAGTTCTCCGTTTCTTATAATTCCACATATTTATGCTTGATATATTGACCTAAAATTAAATCCTTTGAATATTTAATTGGGAGTGAACTGTACTATGTATTATCTGCCTATTTCAGTCTATTTGGTAGTTAACTTAATATATCAAGTGCAGCCAGTAAAATAATATTTTTTTATTCGATTGTTGTTGATCTTTCATATTGATTAGCTGTTTATGAGTAGGGAAAAGATCACATCTAGTCATTAAGAAAGTACAGGTAGCCCTCAACTTATGACCACAATTGAGCCCAAAATTTATGTTGGTAAGTGAGAAATTTGTTAGGTGAGTTTTGCCCCATTTTATGACTTTCTTTGCCACAATTGTTAAGTGAGTCACTGCAGTCCTTAAATTAATAACACAGTTGTTAAGTGAATCTGGTTGCCCCATTGATTTTGCTGGTCAGAAGGTGACTCCAGGACACAGCAACCACCATAAATGTGTCAAGCATCCGACTGTAAATCATTATCGGGATGCTGCAATGGTCATAAGTGTGAAAAATGGTCATAAGCCACTTTTTCAGTTCTGTTTTAACTTCGAATGGTCACTAAATGAACAGTTGTAAATCGAGGACTACCTGTACATGAAACTTCCATTCCTTTCTTGCAATGTTGAATTTCAACATTAAGCAATTGTTGCATCAGATTTATGCAGCTGTGGGCTCTTCAACTTCTTTAGAGTAGAACCCGTTTTTCCCTTCTCTCTCTCTGGAATTGATTAATGAGACAAGTGTCAGATCTAAGTTACAGACACATGACTAACAAGACTATAAAAGTCACACATGTTGTCTGGCCTAGAAATAGAGACAGTTCTTACAATATTCAATATTGTAGCACGAATGTCCTGTGCCTTCTTGTGGAACAGTTCTGGAAATTGTCTAACATTCTGATTATGAAGATGTCCCAGATTTGTTGCATAAATAATTATTAAAAGACCAATAGATGATGCTTTGGAGGAAATTCCTTAAGTGCTTTAAGATCTGCAGAATAAGCTGCTGCTTTTTCATTTCATCTCTGCCTTCTGGAAAATTTCCATGTGTGTTCAGATTTGGGAATAAAAGTTCAACTTGACAAAGCTGTTTATGAAACTATGTATATGTAATTTGATTTTAAAATGCTAAGAAAAGTCTCTGAGTTTGCTGTGACTTAAGACTAAGCTCATGCACTTGGGGTTACATTCCAGTGAAGACAGCAACTTTTATTTCAGATACATAGAATTGCTTTGAAAAGCTTATTAGATTTTCTTTCTTGCCCAAGTACTAAATATAAATTTCCAATTATTTTTCAGGCTCTCAGGAATAACATTCTAGACTTTCTATTCCTCAATGTTTGTTTACATTAAAAAAAAAAAGCTACACCCGTTAAGAGTTACACTAAGCCAAAAAGACTGCTTGTTGGAATAATACAGGATTGTATATTTTAAAACATTACATAACAACCTTGGATAATCAGTATTTCAGAGAGAAAGCTATTTTGAAAATATTCCCATATTCGGGGTAGTTCTTGACTTGCCATCATAATTGAACCCAAACTTTCCTTTGATAAGCAAAGTAAAATTTGCCCCTTTTTATGATCTTTCTTGCCACAGTTATTAAGTGAATCACTACAGTAGTTAAGTTATAACATGGTTGTTAAGTGAATCAGACTTTTCCATTGACTTTGCTTGTCAGAAGGTCACAAAAGGTGACTACATGACCCTGGGACAATGCCACCGTCATATATATGAGTCAGTTGCCAAATGTCTGAGCTTTGGTCACATGATCATGGGGATATTGCAATGGTCAAAAGTGTTAAAAATGGTCATAAGTCACTTTTTTCAGTGCCATTGTAACTTTGAACGGTCACGAAAAGAATGGTAGTGTTATGTTCTTTGTTAAAGGTTCTAACACAAGCTAAACAGATTAAGCTGTAACGTAACACCCTTTAAGAGATAATTTGGATAGTGGCATAGGTGGCATATAAATTTAAATGTGATGATAAATACATTAATAAGTTACACATCTAACACAGAAAATATCACAATTCTAAAGAGAAGCAAACTAAGAATTGTATATGGAAGACCTTTACTCAAAATTATATAACTGTATAACTATATTATGAAATCTATGCCACATCTTGCTGTTATCGAGGTGGGATGGGGGAGGGGTGCAGGTTTTTCTATTGTCTGGCCCCAGACTCTTGAGATGCAGCTGTCACTACTTTTCAGCAAGTTGGAATTTCTAATTCAATATGATCATCTTTGGTGTTTAAGTAGTCCATAGATTACTCCAAACTATAGGGAACATTCTGATAGGTTGGCTCCAAACTATATTGTTAGTAACACATATTCAGTTCCCAACTTGAAAATTGCTGTTGAAATTTTTATAAAGTAATTTTAATTCCATTTCATTTTTAAATGTTACATTTTAAAACTGTTGTGTGTTTGGGATATGAGCATAATTTTTCATTTTGCCCTGGCACTTCTGAAGACATGTTTGGAAGCTGAATCAAATAAACCCATCTTCATTTCAGGATAGAAACTAATTCAAATATAGTACCGATCCTCAGAAAGAAGCAATTTGGCAGGTGTCTCCCTTCAAACTCTTAAGGGTAGCACAATACTTTATGTCTTTAACACCTTAGAAAATTACTTCTTTCGGTTCCTCCCTTCACAGTGTGCAGCATGCATCCCCCTCCCCCAAATTGTGATGAAAGCATTCTATCTTTCAATTATTCTTGGCATAATAAGGAGAAATATGTGTTACACACACACACACACACACACAAACACACACACACACACGTATATTCATAAGATCAGAGAAAGAAAACTGACCACCTCTCAGAAATAATCAACTGTAATATTTAATAAGTGTACTGAAAATGAACAAAAATGTCTGCAGTGCATTGACAGTGGAATCATGTAAAATATGTGGCAACAATACTGCCTTTGGGCAAGAAGAATAAGAATGAATTATTGTAAACGTGTGCTTGTTGTATGGATCCAATAAAATGTCCATTTTTTTTGCAATATAATTTTTGCAGAGGGTTCAGTGGGCAACATTGTTCTCTGAAATGATGCAATAATCCACAATATTAACAATGAATTTTTGCTAGACACGAATCATGGAACAGTATGTCACTAGACTCTATATGATTAACTTTTGCTGGCTTTTGCATCACCTTTGGATTAATGGAAATATCTGTAGAGATGCTACTCATTGCAACCATGTCATAAATTTCTTGACTGTTTAAAATAATCTGTCCATTATGGCTGTTTTAACCAATATCAACACCTTGTCCTGAAGATATACAATGGTTTTAGATAAAACAAAATCTGCTCCTAAACTTTCTTGCTCTCAACATTTAGCTAATTCTCCAAGCAATTCAATAGATTACCCTCTGGATTCATTAGGTGCTTGTATTCTACAGGATTTCTGATTCAGATGGTACATCACAATATTTCTTCATGGAGTGAATTATTTAATCAAACCAGCCTTAGCTTGTGAAGAGATACCCTCACCATTGTACTGGATCTCCCAGCAAGGTAGTAAGATCTCAGAAGACTGGAGGAGAGCAAATGTCTTCCCCATCAAGAAGAAGAAGAAGAAGAAAGAGAAGGAGAAGGAGAAGGAGAAGGAGAAGGAGAAGGAGAAGGAGAAGGAGAAGAAGAAGAAGAAGAAGAAGAAGAAGAAGAAGCATACAACAACCATCGCCACTGCCACCACCAAAAAACTGCAGACCTGTCAGTGTGACATCTATATTGGTCCAGTTGAACAATTTATTAAACAACATGCTTTCGAGTACTTGGATAGGCATGCTATAGTTAACAGCTAATCTAAAGTGCCTCTTAGGTGAAACTTGACAATATCCATGACCAACTTCACAAATCCCTACATTCCTATTCTATTTTGAGAAAGGGAGAAAGGGAGAAAGGTGGGGCCCCCTGTTAATTGCTTATTTTTAAGAGCAGAATCTAAGTAAGAGGGTCAACAATAGCAGAATTGATTCTGACTTCTTGCATCCAGCCCCTACTGTTTTCCAATTTTGCTATTGGTTTTGTTCTGCACCACCTCCTTCACTTTGCAAGCTGTCCACAGATGGAATTTCCAAGGGTCTGTTTTATTTCAAGTGTTCTTTGTCAGAATCTGTTCTTTCCCCTCTCCTACCCTTCAGATTTGGCGTGTCAATTTCTCCCTTCCCTGGTTCTCTATTAATGGAGTGGCCAACTTTCTTTTAGTGTCTCTGCCTCTGTGACTTTAACATCTGTCTGTCATGTGAAAATTGCTTTCCCCCTCTTTTTTTTTGCCTATGCCAGGAACAGCAAAGCAGCCTGCTTAATTTCTTCATGTCAGGTCATGACTATTTTATAGAAAAATTTAATGTGGTTGTTGACAGAAATGCTGGGATGAAATTCAGAAACAGTCTGGAGTGACGCATAGTGAGCAATTCCCACAAGTGAGTTCTCGGTGTGCACAAGCCAGTGTGCACAAACGTTTCTCAGGTGGTGAGAACTTTAGTCAGCTTCAATTTATATATCACTGTAAACATATTTGGATTAAGAAAGTCTGGCTACAGTTACCATGGCCTGTAAACTCCCTATTTAAATTAAGGCAATGCCTGAAAATGGGACTGAAACTGTGTTCCCCAAATCAGACAACAAAGGAGTGGTTCAACATTAAACAGGACATGCATAAGGGGGAGGGGGGAAAGGAAGAGGGAAATGATAAAGCTAAGTGAACATTGTGATTTGAGTCTGATGTTGTCAGCATATCTGTGCTGGGATGTCCTGTTTGCTTTTCATCACATGATTAGTAGTGGATACCTATCAATAAGTATATGACCTTCCCTTGGTTGCACAATGTACTTATGGATAAATGTGTTGACATTTCAGATGTGTTGATTGGAGGTGTAAATGCAAGTATAATATTGTATGCAAATAATGCCATGATTCTGCCAGAGCCTGAATAATTTATCTTCTTCTTGTGCCATTTCTGTCATCAGATGTTGGCGATCATGTTGGCGATCCTATTTTTATCGAAAGCCAAACGAAAAAGTGCTGTTGAATAATTTAATGTTGAATGTTTACTACATAAATATATTCATTAACTTTATATCCCACCATTTATTCATAAACTCAATACCACAATACCGTCCTTTTATCTATTTTTCCTCACAACAGCAGTACTAGCTTCATTGTTCTATGTTGACCCAAATTGTGATTTTTGTGAGTTGGTGGTCCTATAAGTTTCTTCAGTAAATAAACCAATCTCTGTTTGAGAGAGAATGAATGACCCAAAGTCACACCATGAGATTCAGTGACTAAGGGTGGACTAGAAGCTAGGTTGCCTTCCAGGTATCCCAGCCCCTTAACTACTATACCACACTTTATTTATTTTGTATGGCATAACACAATACAGCATTGGTGCATAACATCCACAAAAACAGCATATAAAATGTGAATCAAAATATAAAACACTAGTACAGTGAACTATTTAAAATGCATAATATAAATGATAAACAAAATTGTGAATAAAATTAAATTATGTACGAGCAGTTACTGGACTAAGTCTATAGCTGGATATCTAGATTGTTTAGCCATTGGACAGCAGTGCCCTTGAGACGTTGTAGTGCTTGCAGGGATCCATGGAACCTTATGAGGAGGGCATTCCGTTGCAACATGATATAAAGTTTGTGGGATGTTACAGTTAGTATTATCAATCAGACCCCATTTTTAGTCCCAATTTTGTACCTGCACAGTTCCGCTGAGCACTGTCCAGTTTTTCCTTGGAAGATCAAAGCCAGAGAGGCATTGTACTAGATCAGACACTAAATTAAACTATGTCACACTGATGCACAAGGACAATGGATTTGAAGATGCCACGGAGCCTGGGGAATGCAGAGTGGGATGGAGACCATTAAATGGCTTATGTGATGACTTGTCACTGGGGCCGGGGGTGGGTGGGTTATTTTATTATATTACTTTATCAATTTATTAAATGTTTCTCTATTTTATTGCTTTTATATGAGCTTTTATATTCATTTGCATTTGTGCTGATAAATAAATAAAGGGAGACTAGTATAGATCTATTTCAAGCTATTTAGCTCTCATCAGCTAGCCATACTCTTAACTGGGATTCGAACCTGGGCTGTATTACATATTAGGCATATTACATATTGTATTAGCCACTAGGTCACAGGCTCTCTTCCTTTATCATACATATATATATGTAGGTCTTTGGTTATTCGGGTTTTCTCCCGCGTAAATTTGGAAATGTCTTGGCGACGTTTCGACAAAGTCTCATTCGTCATTTTCAGGCTGGTTTGCTCAGCTTTGTGTTTCTAGGATCACAAAGCTGAGCAAACCAGGCTGAAGATGACGAATGAGACTTCGTCAAAACGTCGCCAAGACAGGAGAAAACCCGAATAACCAAAGACCTACATACAAACACCTGTGAAAACCTCAGAAAACATACATACACATACACACACACACACACACACAGTTATATATAGTTATATATATGACATATATGACTAAAACTCATTATTGGAACTGGGCATGGCTAGTCTAGTGAAAAGAAGGACCAGGGGGTCAAGCTATGTTCCAAAGCACCTGAAGGCCAGACAAGGAATAATGGATAGAAACTGACCAAGGAGAGATTCAACCTAGAAAGAAGGAGGAACTTTCTGACAGTGAGAACAATCAACCAATGGAACAGCTTGCCCTCGGAGGTTGTGGGAGCTTCATTGCTTGAGACTTTCAAGAAGAGATTGGATTGCCATTTGTTAAAAATGAAGTAGGGTCTCCTACTTGAGTGAGGGGGGGTTTAGACTAGATGACCTATAAGGTCCCTTCCAATTCTGTTAATCTGTTAACTTATCTACATATATTAAAGATCAAGGCAACTGTGTTTGACAGTAAAATGGACAAATTGAAAGATGTACCCAATAGCCCCAACTACAGCAAATAGATTTATATACTTGGTAGAATGATTATTAAAAATGAGAAAGCAAAAATTTGGAGACATGCAAACTGTGGTAGAAAGAAAACACTTTATTGAGAGGAAAGAACATTTATTGAAAAAAGAAAGAAAAGTGCTTCTGCTTGTTTGTTATGTGGAAGACATAGTTAAGTCTATCAAGAAAAGTATGAAAGTTGAGTAAAATGGGAATGCTTGTCATAAAACTAGAGGAAGGGTCATGAATGAATGGATGCTGAAAGAATGTGAATGGCATACAAAAATGAGTAAGTAAGCACATTAAAATACTTTAGTCACGTAGGAAGAATAAGAATACAACTACAAAACAAGTATACAAAGGAGAATGAATGAAAGAAGAATGAATCAATGGGGAGACTGAAGAACTATGTTAGATGGAATTGATTAGATTCTGGGAAAAAGTTGTGGGAAATTCTAGTGTTATGAACAGAGTTTTGACTAATAGTTTTAAGGAATCTGTTTTAATTCTTCTCTTGATTGAGAACTTTTATCCTAGAAATATTTGTGCTGGAAATTACTTTTTTAAAAGAACAAAGTCAATTATCTTGTAAATGGGAAAGAAAGGAGAATGAATGCACTAAATCAGTGATGGCTAACCTTTTTCCCAACGCGTGCCAAAAGCGGGGGAGAGCAGGGGGGTCGTGCGCAGGCGTGCCCACACCCATAATGCTATGCGCATGACCCCCCTCCCCCTACTTTTTTATTAAGCTTGTTTTGTGTAAGAGACAAAAAGGAGAAGTGCAGTTAATCTCTTTCTACTAGAGCTGTTGAAACTCTGCTGACCACTAAGAATAAAGAACCTTCTGTTAGCTCTTTACTGCCATCCTATGGTCAACTGGATTTTTGTAGTGCAGGTCTGGGATCTCTTTCTGAGAGTTCATGTCTCTGCAGAATCGTCACTCTTTCTTTGCTGGGTAGACAGGCTTAACTGGGGCTGACATTTATTATTATTCCCACATAAAGCCAGACAGGTCCCTTGAGCATTTTGCAAAACTGTATGGAATTTATTTGGGAATGGTAAAATCCTGGGAGCAACCAATCATTTCTATAAGTGTAGCAGCTACAGCCAATGTATGTTTGATACCCATAACAAAATAATAAAGAGAAAGGATTTGAAGCACAGAACACACAGATGTCCTCATGCCTGTGATTTGTTTGTGCAAATGAATATTTTGGAAGTATGGTTTTATGTTTGCTTTTTATGTTTGCTTTTCCTGCTCCAAAACAATGATCTGAGATGGAGTCGCAGAAACAATCAAAGCTTGGACATCGGTGTTAATGAAAACAGAACTTAAGCATGTTAATTGCCCAGGTTAATAAACAGCCTGATGAACAATGTGATAAGAGGTGATTCTGCCTGCCTTAAATAAACTCCAGCTACTAAGCACATTGGACTGTGTCGCAAATATTGTCACTGCAGTTAACTTTCCTAACAGCTGTGTTATCATAGGATTGTTTTAAAATGTTATTTATCTGTTTTAGGCACAGTAAAGTTTTATTTCAAGTCATTTAGTCAGGCTTAGTCAGGCCAATTTATATAAACATTTTTTCAAAAAATCCAAGGGTCATTCTCAAAATATTATCCCCCAAAAGAGAGACAAAAGCAGATTGGGGACCACAGTTGCTGATTTTTTAAAAATCTTACAAAGGACACCTCTTTCCTTTATTCGTCTTTTGTTTGTTTTATAAAGAATATCCTACTTTAAAAAAAGGGTTCCAGCCTTTATTGAAAAAGAAGAAATATTCTTGAGTCCATGTTGTTCTTATTTCCAACTCATTTAAATCATGGCAACCATCATGACTAAAGAAAAAATAGAGACTCTTCCCATTGTCTTGTTGCGCTTGAGAGAGAGTGGGGGGAGGGAGGGAGGGAGGGGGAGAGAGAGGGGGGGATTTAAAAAAAGAGTTAAAAGAGCATCTGTAACATGCATGTGTTCACTGGCTATGCCCTGTCTGTAAAACATTGGTTACAAAAATAAGAATACAAGGAAGAATGCAATGACAACATCAGGTGTGGCAGGTCTAATTGCCTGCTTATTACACAAGGCCTGCTTCCAGCTGTTTCTATTCCTTGCTGTTTTCTAGATGTTCTTTGGGGTCTCTTGGGCTGGAAGATTTTTGGCTTTCAGCTTGAGTTTTAATGGAGCTATGTCATGGCTTGGAATTGTGAGAGGCTGCCTCTTCCAGAATAAGTTAAATAAACTCTATTTCCGGGTGAATTGTTGCATTACTAACTTTAGAATGCCTAGCTAAGAAGAAAGTTTAAAACCTAGGAGGGCTTGATAAAATGTCTTTTTGGCAACTTGAAATCTTCAAGATTTCCAAGGCATGGTTTTAGATTGTGACTCAACATGATGGCTCGTTATGAATAAAAGGAAAGAAAAAAAAATAAAGAAACAAACCAACAAAGAATTATATTGGGTTGTGGTGTAGACTTGTCAGAATAGGTAGATGATCAGGATAATGTCCTCCTGAACTAAGTTACCAATTTTCAGAGAGAAAAGCTACACTAATAATGGAATACTTTAAATATTTGGAAAACCAGCCCGGGATAGATTAAATAGTCCTAACACTTCCTGAGAATTCCACTCATTCAACAGTGGAACAGATTACTTTCAGAAGTGCTGGACTCTTCCTTACTAAAATGTTCAATCAAAGACCATGTAGCTTGTCAGACTGACAAGAATGCTATTGTGGTTAATTCTGCACTGAATGATAGTTGGACTAGATGTTCTCCAAAGTACCTTCTAACATTTCAATTCTGTGATTCTATACCACTTGGGAAAATGTTTCTGATTACTTCTGATTTTTGAAGCATTTCCAAGAACTAGTCAATCCAAAATACACAGTAACTGCAAAAACTTAACTGCAATCCAAAATACATAGTAACTGCAAAAAATCAACTTGTGGTTATTACATTACTAGATGTTACCACATCAACTATATTAATACAACAACAACAATAACTTTAAATCGCAAAAGGAACATTTAAATTATATTACAATTTTAAATTTTCCTTTGTGGACTTAAAATTAAAGGGGTGGGAGATGGGCAATTGGAATTAATCGTACATAACTGTATAACTGGCATAATTGAATGCTTCAGTTGTTGGAAGCATTTTCCCCCTATTGTTACTTTTCAGTTCAAACTCTATCGAGGTACTGGTTAAACAGAAAATTTATATTCATTTATCACAGATTAGAAAAAAAATGAGTTACATAAATATATATTAATGATATTGAGACATGCCCACTTAATTTTAAGTGAAAAGCAGTGAAAAGCTGCCACCTTATGGCCTGGAGAAAACTGTATATGTTTGCTCTAATGATTAATCCATGTATGCCTTTCTGTTTCATTCTACAAATTTAAACAAAATATATCTATTCCCCTTTTTATAGATGAAGAACATTCATTACCTACTTTTCATTGGTGGTTTGGTTGCTTTTGTGTGGGATATATTTGTGTTGCCACTGATCTAAGACATACATTTTGATTAACAACACAATTTATTCTTGCTTTCTTCAGGGGGCATTCTCTAGATATACTGGGCTTCAAATCCAATAATTTTGAGCTAGCATGATCTGCTGGGAAAGACTGAGATTATTTTGTGTTTGTGTTAGTCTCTTTTATCAATGGTCCCCTAAGCAGGTTGGGATCCTGAATTGTTCTAATGAGAATCATTTTAATGTTTCTCTTCTATCGTGTAGTTTGTGAAGGGCACAAGCAACATTTTCTGCTCACCTTCTCTTCCTTTAGTATATGCATTTTTACAGCTGTTTCTACACTTTGGATGTTACCTAACCGTAAACACATTTATTTGCTCTTTCATTATTTTTTAAAGACTGCAGTTCACGAAAACAATGACAGAAGGGCCTGAATCTGTACAATTCCATCAACTAAAGGTTCATGAGAGGACTTCCAATTCCAGAAACAGTATCTTTTGTTGTTTTGCATTCTAATCTTTATTCAATTTTTTAATTTTCATTTTATTTCGAAATGCCTAGAAAGCTTCAGCAAGACAGGTTAAGTACAAACAAACAGCATCAACAGCTGTGAAAGGGGAAAAAATGAAATGTAAACATCCTGTAACAAACAAAGCAAACAAAATTATTATGATAAACTATTTAAAATAACACCTGGTCTGGAGAACATCAAATTATTATGTCAAGCTTGAATGTAAGCAATACCCCACCAGCTTTGAAGGATTCAGAAGAGAAACAGATTGCTCTTTTGAAATAGGGAGAGCAAAATCAAGTATGCATCAGCATCCCAACTCCTGAAATACCATCTTTTTGCCAGAACTATGTAAGCCTAATCTCAGATTTAAATAATAACATTGGCGCTGAGTAAAGTTGTTCGGTATCAAGATCCAGATGGAGGCTCCAGCTCACTCCACAGAGTTGCTTACCTGTAGACTACAGTATATGTGCTTTGCTTGGCTTGGCTTAGAATGTTTTATGAATGAGTCCACCAGTTAAACTATGGCTTAGCATACTGGCTGATCTCAATACTTTGGATCCTGAGGTGTGCCCTGATACACAAAAAGTTGTGGGTGCTCCAACACAAGGTTTTTAAGAAGATAGGACAAATGGTATAGAGTTTTCTGCTTGAGCAGGGGGTTGGACTAGAAGACCTCCAAGGTCCCTTCCAACTCTGTTATTCTGTTACATACTGTTCAGAGAAAAATGTATCCTTAAGAGAGATTGCCATGAATTCCTGGCATATTAATTTCTGCCTTGCTGAAAACAGAAATTTAAAGGAAAACATGCACGGTGAACATGATAGGTCTAGCTTTTCACGTCCCCTGCTTGATGAATGCAGGTGCCCTTTTGCCTCCTAACCTAAGGTGCACAAAGCATTTTAAGTTTAAAATACTTGCTTGACATGGATCGTTCTGATTATTTTGGAAGGGCTTTGAGACAAGATTTTTGTGAGCATGAAATATCACCACAACAACTGGAACAACCCATCCCAAACTTGAAACAACTGTTTGGAATATGAAATTAAGTGCTTGACATTTAAAATATTTTTGCACGCCCCTATTCTTACTCTGTTTTCCACCCTTCATATTTATCTATATTTATTATTTAAAAAGCTCTTTCACAACTTTTCCTTTATAAGATTACAGTGTAATTCCAACAGTATATCAGCTTTATCCTTATTGTATTGCAAAGAGATGAGAAAAGTGAATGGTTTATGACTATTTAAGTCATTTATAGTGGTCTACTTGAAGTGGGTGGGTGGGATGCTAATTAAGTACATTTCAATCCTTATTTGAAGCCTCCCTTTCATTGATTGAATTGCCAGTTCTTTCAAATATGCCTCCATTGGAATGTGCACAACTGAAGTGTAGTAACAGCTAATTAAATTAAGAAAAATGCTGTTAATTTAGTCTACAGTGAAATGAGGCTCTCTGACCTTTGTCTACATCACTCTGCACTTGGAAGGTATGTCTTGTCAGCTTTTCCATTTGTGGTCAGATGGCTTGTCAATCAAGCCTTGGTCTGTGCATTCCATTTTTTGAGCAGAGGGATGACAGATCACTACGGGACAACTTCCTTGGTTCTGTTGCCCACAAGCTGAGGAATCAGTACACCCTGGGGAGCCAGGCGGGATCAATTAAAATACTTTGGATTTTTTTTGTTTAGCTCATTCCCTGCTTTGGCAAGAAGAAACAGTGTAGTCTAAGCTATTTCCATTCCTTCTGGGATTGGGGCAGTGCGTTCTCTTATGAAGAAACTCTGCTTAAAACATAGGAAATTTATTGTGTTAGTATGGTGCTATTTTTTGGGTTAGTTATATTTTTTGTGAGATTATTTATTAATTTTTGGTTAGATTATGTTCTTCATATGTAATGTGTGTTCCCAACTTTAAAGATCAGATCAAAATAGACATGAAACTTGTTCTTAAGTTGGTTTTTTTCAAACTACAAAAATAGGAACAATTTGCTAAATTAGTTCACTTTGTATCTTTTTGCTGATATCTTTCATTAATTAAATGTGGCTAATAGACTGTATTTCATGGAACTATTTCTCTTACATGACACCATATGTTGCTATTAGAAGATATTGATATTTTTCCCAGATTTTGACAATTCAGCAAGCTTAGATTTTTGATTACTCCTATGTATTTCTTGCATTCAGTCTAATCTTGCCATTAGATTAGAATGCAATCAGACTGAATGTATTCCATTTTGGAATACATTATTGGATGTGAATCATGAATGTACTCCAAAATGGATCAAATAGGGTCAAGATACTTTCCCAGAAGATCACTTCCAAAATGGCTCTGCAATTAAGACTACATTTCTTTATTTACCACCACAAAGACGTATAGATACTTGGTCCAAAACTGTGATTCCAATGCATGGATCAACCTTCAGCATTTCATAAGAATGAATTAAGTGTTAGATTTGGCATACATGATGCCAAAGGAGAATTTTAAGAATAGTTTAAGGTTGGCTTGCAATATTGAAACATGATGTTTTATATTCCCTTTGCTGTGGAGGCAAGAATTCAACATTTGAAAAACATCTGCGAGGGAATTTCAGTGACTACTAATCAATGGTTCTTGGGGAAAAATGCAAACTAATTTTTTGTCTGTTTAATATTAAAGTGTTCTAATAATCTATCTGTCCTGCAAATGCCCATCCAAAGTCAGCTCTATCATTAACTAATTACCTCAGACAGCAGATTTTTAGGTATCATAAAAGGACAGGAATTGTTCTGGGCCCGGTGCTTCTATTAAGAAGAGCAACAGACATCTGTTCTCTCCATCATCTTTCATGTCACATTTTTTTTTTCAGAATTCAAGATTTTTAAAAAATCATTGTTTCCCTTCATATACGATAGCTTTATCTGAAAAAAACACTTATACCTTATCATTAAGAAAAAGGTGCATCTATTATGGTCATGCAGGGAATACCAGCACTAAACCTCACCAAAGACAAATCCACAAAATATGATTCTGTCCTCTCTGTTTTCTGAAGGGTCATCCATAGAAGTAGCAGAATTCAAGATCACTTAAATTCACGTGAAAGAATGAATTCCTGATTTGGAACTAATGTCTTCCCATTTCCTTTTCCCTTCTATGAACCTAGAAATGGCCATGTGTGTGGATTATCTCACTCCCCTTTTTAAATATTATACGGTGTGTAAATGTATGTCAAGCTAACTTAGAATATAAAATATAGAATACCAGAGTTGGAAGGGACCTTGAAGGTCTTCTAGTTCAACCCCCTGCTTAGGCAGGAAACCCTACACCACTTCAGACAAATGGTTATCCAACATCTTCTTAAAAACTTCCAGTGTTGGAGCATTCACAACTTCTGGAGGAAAGTTGTTCCACTCATTAATTGTTTTAACTGTCAGGAAATTTCTTCTTAGTTCTAAGTTGCTTCTAAGTTTCGTCTAAGACTTCTATGTATCGGTTTTTATTCTTTCATTCTTGATTTTTGTTACTTGTCTTTGCCAACATTTTAATATAATTCAATTTTATTTAACTTTTCTAAGATCCCACTCACAGTTACTACTACTGAACTATATGGATATGGACATGGATATATATAGATGATAGATACGATAGATAGATAAATAGATAGATAGAGATAGATAGATAGATAGATAGATAGATAGATAGATAGATAGATAGACAAACAGACAGATAGACAGACTCACATGGATACGCACACATACACATACATACACACACACACACACACAAAAGAATGACACATTTGCCAAAAAAGACCAAAAATAAAAGAATAACTGATTAATAAATCATTTAATGATTTATAAAATCATTTTATAAATTTATAAAATTTTATCACTTATAAAATTAATTGATATCCATCTTCATATACTGAGATACACAAACCATTCTATTTCAAATAGAATCCTCTCTCTTGTTACTTTATAATAACAGGCCTATCTGTAATTCACCCACAGGAAGTGAGAATGTTGCTATGCTGCAATGGTCCCTATCTGACTTCAATTATGCAGGTGCTTAGTGCTCTGCTGGGGATGGGTAAGTTTAGCCTCACTTATTTACTCCATGAATGCTCAGGTGGGAACTGTTAAAGGAATCCCTGGGGTAAGTCCCCCTCACCATTTTCTTTGTAGCAAAGGAATGACTTGATAGAAGCCTTTCTGCAGGTCTGCAAGGACAAGAAAACCTTCAGATTTTCACTGTTCTATCATACTTGCATCCATTTGTATTTGGCTTTTTCGAATAGTAAACTTTAGTGTAGATGCATTTAGTCCAGTCAGTTTTCCATGTTTCAGTAGTTGTGTTCTAAGAACTATTTTCATCCGATTGTGCTCCACGGGATTCAGATCTCAGGAATTTCCAGCTCTTTGTTTGTTCCTGGATTTGGGGGCGACTGTTAACCACAACAAATGTTGCAAGGAAGCAATTCTGGAAAGTTCCTGTAAACAAATAATTCTTTTGCATTTGTCCTCTAGTTAATAACATAGCATTGTTTGCATCATTATAGTCTTAGGTCGGACAATAGGTTTCACTTGAGAAGAATGTGGGGGAGGAAGGATACAGTAGGCTAGCCATGTCTCTAGTGGAACCAACTTTTTGACGTGCCTTTTGCAAGGAAAAAGAGCTTTATAATAAGCATGTGTATTAAGTTTCTCAAAACATACTGTTGGGGTCATCAGAGCAACTGGCAGTGATGCGAGTTCTGTGACCTGCCTCTGAACCTTTCAAACTCATTTCCTGTCAAACCTCAGACCCAAGAGGACCAGCAAAGAGTTGTTAAGCTCTTCTCTAGAGCTGTCTCAAATTAGAATTCCAGGCATGGCTTGAATTCCATTCCATTTGTCCTCAACTGGCCATTTTCCATAACTGTGGATTATGAATGTTTATGGCAGAATTATTATCCAGGGGAGCAGAGGAAATAGAAGTCATCAATAGGGTTCATCCTTTTGATCAGAAGAACAGCAAGAACAAGATGCACCAAAGATGGTTATGGAAATTGTTAAAGACCACTGCAAATAACAGAGTGGTCTGAAAATGGGTAGTAAACTTTAAAAGTGAACAGAACAGAATAGAATAACTTTGTCACTTTGAATGTACACTAATTGGCATACATTAAAATTAACATTTCATTGCATACAGCTCTCAAAGGTTCACCACCTCCAGGACTCTTATGTGGTTGGGAGTATTAATTAGAACCCTGACACGTGTTGTTTTTTTTTTTAAAAAAAATTAGTGGCCAGCTCAGCCACTAGACTTGCCATTTGGCATGAATTCCTAGAAGCTCTCTCCCAAAACCTCTGGATGTCCATTGACTACAAGCGTATCCATTATGTCAACCATGATATAAAGGTCTTCAGAAGTAGATGATTATGCATACACTCACATGCAGTCAGAGTCAGGTAATTCCTCAAAGTTCCATTTTATTAGAGATGTCATATTGGCACATCGGGGAAAACCTGAATCTGAAAGCCCCCCTGGGTTTTCCCTACCCAAAGGAAAGTCAAAGTCCCTTGCCCTGCACCCACATGTCCATCACATAGTCCAATCAATCCACCGTCCCAACTGGAGACGTTCCCCAGTCACGCCTCTCCAGGTGCAGGCTGAACATCCTTGACTTCCAGAGAAAAGAAAATTGTTATGGCTATATATCTCCACCAACGTCATGCAATCCCCCTCCCATTTTCCCACAGCATGCCTATGCACTAAGTGTGGCTGCCCTGAAGATCCAAAGAAAAAGATGGCCTCCAGGGCTGACAAAATGCTTACATTTTTCATTAGTTCCTTTTACAGTGTCTGTCTTCATAGGCAGTGTGATAGCTCCATCTTAACCTTCTTTGCATGGCCTTGGAACACCCTAGTTGACTGACAGTAGTTTTCTGCTGATGTGGACATAATATAAGAAC
This sequence comes from Thamnophis sirtalis, assembly GCF_051295495.1. Taxonomy (NCBI): domain Eukaryota; kingdom Metazoa; phylum Chordata; class Lepidosauria; order Squamata; family Natricidae; genus Thamnophis; species Thamnophis sirtalis. Next base: position 83,851,127 of record NW_028261381.1, read on the forward strand.
ATTAAGAAAAGCACCCAAATTTCTTTTAAAACTTGTTCTGACCGCAGCCACCTTTTGATGCTTAGCCTCCCAAATTAAACGTGGGCTTTGGTCACCAAATATTGCTTGGTGGTAATCAAAGTTCAGGGAGGAAAAGATATGTAGCTGCTGGCATTGTTTTTGACCTGAGAAAAAATGAAGTTGAGCTTCAGAAAACTATCTGAATGCCACATTGGAGATAGAGTGTGTCCATTCCCAAAAGGCAGTTCATGAGAAAAGGGAGGACATCAGGGTACTCCTACATAGTAGCCATATGTGACAGAGGCAGAAAATTTCAGACGTGACCCGACAAAAGCGCGAACGTCATAAGCGCGCCGACAACACCGCGGTGCTAAAACCGCGATGTCAAAACCGCGCCAACAACAGTGCGCCGACAACAGCGCGCCGACAGAAGCGCAATTTCATTTAAGGTAAGGTTTAGGGTTAGGTTTAGGGTTAGGTTTAGGGTTAGGTTTAGAGTTACGTTACAGCGCGCTTCTGTCGGCGCGCTTCTGTCGGCGCGCTTCTGTCGGCGCGCTTCTGTCGGCGCGCTTCTGTCGGCGCGCTTCTGTCGGCGCGCTTCTGTCGGCGCGCTTCTGTCGGCGCGCTTTTGTCAGCGCGCTTTAGGGCTAATTCGTCGCTCATTCGTCGCACGGTTTTGTCACCGCGGTTTAGTCACCGTGGTTTAGTCAGGCGCGCTTTTGTTGTGCGCGCATTTGTGGTGGAACCAATTTCAGATACATGAGATTATCTCATCTCCTAGTTTCTTAATCCCAGGTGAGGACACAAAGAAATCAAGTGTCTGCCTATCTTGCCTACCCTGCCCTTCAACTGCCACACTATTTATGTAATTCAAATGTAATTTTAATTATATTCTGGAATCATTTGGGAGCACCATGCAACACAATGTTTATGCTGTACTTTGTTGAACCCAGCTCCGGTAGTTCACAAAATAAGAAAGCTTCCAGCATTGAGTAGATGAATCTAGGGACATTTTAGACAAAAGAAAGCTTTAAAAAAGAATGTAGGTTTCCCAATAAATGAGGATTCAGCTCAGTGGAATCACTGAAATACGGTAAGTATTTTGGGTGTTGCTTCTCTTATCTGATGGGAAAGCAGTTGGATGGATTGATATTTCTTTCCTGAAAGTATATCCATTGTTACTAAAGACATACTAGCTTTTACTGAAATCAAGTGCTATAAGAAAGCACACCACAGTGGTTAATTATTGATTTTAATGGCACTCTTGTGTATTCATGAAATTTCATCACTGTGCTCAGTTGCTGTATAGGTAGGTTCTATCAGAGGGAATATTATCAAAATACCATAAAAGGCCTTTCTCTAATAAACGAGGAGAATAGATATATCCTAATCTGGAGAAAGCCTTTTCGGGTGTTCGTAATGAGCACAAGAGGACTAAAGTGCACCCAGGATGTATCCTGGCTCCCAACCCATTCCCTCCAGCCATTGTGTCCCGCACATCCTGTGCTTTGCTCCTCCTAACCTCTGCATGTCCAGCCAGGAAGTCTCATGGGGAGATAGACTTACACATGCTTGAATGCAAACACTGAAGGGAGAGTTCGAAGAAGGGTGATTACATGATTTCCACTCTTTTCCAAGTTTCTGTTTGCAAGTCAGAGAGTGCAAGAGGCAGAACTAAGAAGAACCCAAAGATAGAGGAGACTTTGTGCAAAGCTTTTACATAATGGTTGTATTTATATTACTATTCTATTCCTGATTTTCTTCTAAAGAGTTCGAGATAATGTACTGAAAATCATCTTTTAGTGGGAGTCAAACAATGAAGTGACTCAAGCTGAGAAATGATTTTTAATTTAATTTAAAACAAACACCCTGGATTGTCATATTTTGGCATTCATATCCTAAATCTCACACTGGTTATAGGGCAGTAGCAAAATCTCAAAACATGTGGATATAAATTAAAATATATTTAATATGTGGTCCTAGGGGACTTATATGTACCACATTGTTGACGCTTATATAGTGATCCTCAAATCATTCAATAGTGACACAGCATTTCCATAAATGAAAGCACTGGTGCCCTAGATCATTTAGCTCCTTGCATTGATTTAATCCACAATTCTTGTTCAGGAAGAACTTTTATCAGATTTATATTCTTCCTTTAATTTGGAAGCTGGGGATAACCTATTGAGCTTCTATAGAGAAAGGTGCATAGAACTTCATGTACTCCAAGTTCTTTCTGATATTAATCCTTGCAGCTTTGATTCTGTTTATTAGTGGCAAATTTGGATATCACTTTGAATTCCACGATAGAAGAAAGTAGAATAAAATCAGGGGTGGTATACACTTACCTTCCTTACCGGTTCGCAAATGTGAGGAGCATGTGAGCACGCTCGCTTCGCTCGCACGTATCATCTCTGTGCATGCGCAGATCCTTCCGCACATGCACTTTTGGTGAAAAAAGGGCAGAAATGGGATGCCATAGAGCCAGGTGCGGGTGGATGGAGCCCTTTGTGATTTCTGCTACTGTTTCGGGCAATCCGGTCTGAACCGGTAGAATATCACCTCTGAATAAAATATATTCATTTTCTGACAGAGATCATTTATATACTAACTAGGGTACCTCCATCAAGTGAAATGAGGTGGAATGATTGTAGGGGAGAGGTGCTTCTCAAAAAGTGGAGTCTCACTTTCAAAATGCTTTTCCTGGGAGGTAAACTTGGTGCACAAGTCAACATCTTGTTTTAAAATAACTTTCTAAATGCTTAGTAACTTTGTTGTAGTACATCACTTGCACTACAAGTTGAGTTACTGGGGGAATTGGCATTATAGTAATAAAATATTAGTTAAAGCATTCCCTCTTTAGAACAAAAGGTAAAAGATTGAAGGGGAATTATGCAAACATAGCTAGAAGTGTTCTGCCAGGCTAAGCCCAAGAATGACAAAGACTCCTTGTTTTTCTGGTTCCACTTTTGATGCCTTTACCAATGTTGTTGCTTCTTGTCTCTTCTAATAGTGCTTTGAAAATCTTTTGTTAAACTCCTTTCTAAAATCTTTGTCTCTCTTAGCTTTTGTCTTTTCTTTTCTTCTTGGCGATTTCTATCATTTGCTTTTATGTCCAGTTGATTTCCTTTGTTTTCTGAGTTTTGGCAGACTGTTTTCACATTCTTTGTCTTCATTTTACTTTTTCTTTGGTTCCCTCTCATGGGGTTCAGCACTTCAAAGTGATTCCTAAGGAAATCATATCTTATCATATCATGGAAACATATTCCTGTTATCCTTTAACTTTACCTGTTCACACTCAGCACCTGGCTATGCTGTTATAACTGGTGGGCGTGTTTAAAGCATTCATGTTTAAAAATAATGCAAAAATGGAACACTAATTTAAAACAATTAGCAATCATAGTTAAAACGTTTGTACTTTTCTACCAGCCATAGCTGTACCATATAGATAGAACTCTTGTGTTTCACCGAGAACAGACTTAGTAGCAGCATTATATGAAGATAACTTACTAGAGAAAAGATAAGTAGTTGTAATTGCCTTGATCTTTATTACATTAATCCCCATGTAAAGCACATTGCAGAAGTCCAGACATGAAATGACCAGGATTTCAATAAGTGAGCACACAATAAGTGATCCATCTAAGGCCACAAGTGGTCCATAACCCACAGGCTCTTCTAGCTGTGACTGACACTTGATTTTTGAGCAGGAGTTGGTGGTGAGTCCAGGAGAATCCCAAGTTTGTGGACAAGATGTGTCTGGAGTAGTGTCACCCCATCCAGAACTAAGAATGTCATAGTGTTAGATCTTGAAGCTCCATGCACCCAAAACCAATCAGTCTTGCCAGGGTTCAGCCAGACTATACTCGCCCCTCCAGTCCCTTAACTTCCAGACCTTGTGAAAGGGCAGTGATAGTATCACTTAGGTCACCAGAAGTGGAGATACAAAAATGAATATCATTAGCATACTGAAGATACCTCATGTCATGGTGATGGATGATCTCACCCAGTAGCTTCATGTAGATGTTATAAAGGAGAAGAGAAAGTACCAATTCCTGTGATATGCCAAAAGGAGCAGGTGTGGGCTGAGTTGTCACTCACTTAACACCAGGTTGGAACTGGCATTGGGGAAAGGAACCAACCCAATCCAACATGTGCTGCCAGACCCCATATCCGGCTCAAAAGGATACCATAATTGGTTGTATCGAAGGCTACTGAGAGTTCAAGGAGAACAAGGATGGTTGCACTATGTACAGCCTGCTCTTGCCAAAGATCATCCACCAATGTGTGATCAATGCTGTTTCTGTGCCATACAGGCCTGAATTTTGACTGAAAGGGGTCTAGATAATCTGTTTCATTCAGGACCCCTGAAACTGACAACCAACCACATTTTCTACCAGCTACTCTGAAAAGGGAAGATGGGAAACTAGTCAAAAATTGTCCAGGCAGGTAGGATTAAGCAATGGATTTTAAGGAGGAGCTGAACCAAGGCCTCCTTAAAAGGCCGTGGGAACATCCCCTCCTGCAGTGAAGAATTTATCATTGTCTTTGCTCACCTGCTAGTCACCATTCTCGAGGCTTTCACCAACTGGGTGGGCGATCAGAAGGATCTAATTGAAAGGTGGTTGCACTGTTGCATTGAGGTCCCTGTCCATTTCCTCAGGTGCAACAAAATTGAATTGTTCCCATCTAACTGAGAAAGACCTTTTTTCAGGCATCTCACATGGATCTGAGTCACTCATGGGTTCCAATTGGAAACTTCCATTGTGATGGATTATCCCTTCTATAATCTCAATCCAGCATGCCCATCAACCTGATAATTCTGATATGTAGGAAAATATATTAGGACACACACACACACACACACACACACACACACACACCAGGGGTAGGTTTCTGTCAGCATTACTGCCAGTTTGGTGCATTTGCATGCACAGTTGCCTGTAATGTCAAACAAACATGCTGTGGCAACTGGGGAACCGTTTCGGGGGTGTGGTGAGCCTGCCATCCTACCGGTTTGGTGATGCAGTCGCAATTTCCACAACCGGTTCGCCTGAACCAGTGCGAACCAGTAGCAACCCACCTCTGATATATACACAGAAAATTAGATGTATATCTTTTTTAAAAATCACACACTTGTATAGAAAGCTAGAATGTGGCTATATAGTAGAGACTATAGGGTGACATCTGCTGTTAAAATTTCAGTGCCACTTTGCCATAATTGGCCTATATTGTTTTTGAGTCTTTGCAACAATGTTTCACAAAATGCATACAGCATGTTGAGATGTCTTAATACATTTTTTTCCTTGTCGATATCCAGCTCCATAATATATCCCTGGAACATGTTAGATGTTTGAAGGTGAAAATATATACTATGTTGAAATGTAAACATCTTGTTGGATAATTATTCATTCTAATGGATGTCTGCAGTATTTTGTATGCAAATCGCTTCTCCCACTGTTAATATATGTATCTCTTATATTTATGCAGTTCTAGTCAGAAACAATTGGCTTCCTTCTCATTTCTTTTTAAATAGATCATTGAAAGTACACTCACGTAGTGTAGTCACTCTCTAAAGCTTGCACAACCTCAACAGCTTCATAACATTCTTTCCCCATATTATTCTTGTAGCCTGTCATTTTTAAAACCACTTTCAGATCAGTCTTGTCCAGTAAAACCTGTTCCTCTTTCATAACAACTTCTAAGAACAATGTATCACAGTCTAACACGGTCTAGAGCCAAATCCTCTTAAAATTTAGTTCTAGATCGATTACTCCAAAATATTCATTAATATATTCAATGTTAAAATATTCGGCCCTACACTATAATGTTTATATTATTTTATATTAGCTAGTCAAATATTCTTTTTCTTTAATGGTAATCTTCAGTACTTTTGGGTTCCTTCTATTGTCCAACCCTCAAAATCTCATCTTAGCAATAGCAATAGCAGTTAGACTTATATACCGCTTCATAGGGCTTTCAGCCCTCTCTAAGCAGTTTACAGAGTCAGCATATTGTCCCCAACAACAATCCGGGTCCTCATTTTACCCACCTCGGAAGGATGGAAGGCTGAGTCAACCCTGAGCCGGTGAGATTTGAACAGCCGAACTGCAGAACTGCAGTCAGCTGAAGTAGCCTGCAGTGCTGCATTTAACCACTGAGCCACCTCAGTTCTTATCATGATGTTTTTAATAGAATTAAAAACAGAAGCCTTTTTCCCTAAAAGCATTTTTCCATTAAAGCCTTTTTCCATAAGCAGCACTTGTGGGCGATCCCATGCTGTCTATTTGCCTGTAGAGAAACATCCAGTCTACTTGCTTGCTATTTACTACTTGCTACACTTCATTCTGCTGCAATCATAAAAGTAGAACTTTTTCAGTTTGCAATTTCTTCTCCAGAAATCCAAAGATGAAACACTGGACATAAAAAGGGAACTTAATCTTAATAATTAAAAGGGATATACAAATAAAAAACTGAAAAGGCTCTGGATAATTTTTGTATGCTGGATTTACAAAAGAGGCTTCTTAAGGTTTTGAAGAATTTTGTGAGAAGCAACGTAAGAAAAATGAAAAGAAATCAAGTTATAAGACATTATTTGATGGGAATAAAAATCAAGATTGTTAAAAATAAAAGGAAGGAGTATAAAGTTGGTTTATTTGATCAAGGTTAAAATAGATATGTTCTATCATATCTTTGGTAACCCTTTATGGATGTTTGCTCACCAGGATTGAAATGATGAAGTTTTAATGATTTGTTTATAGAGAAGAGATTAGATATGGGAAAAAGAGACCATTTGTTGTATATTAATAGAAGTAACTAAAACTGTTTATACTTATTGTGTGATAAAGGTACAAGTCTTTTCTTTATGTGTCTGTGTATGTGTATATAATTTTCTATTTTTCTTTTCTGCACTTTCTAATTTTTCTTTTTCTTTCTTTCTTTGTATTAATTTTTTCATTGTAATTGTGTTTTTAAAATAAAATTACTATTAAAATATTAAAAAACAGGCTTAATAACATTCAACCATATAAATTATTTTTTAAAGGTGCAAGCTTTAAGGCATTTTGTAGAACAGCGAAGGTTAAAAAAAGGCATATGCAGTTAAAAAGGGTAAAATAATTAACATTTGTAAAATAGAAGCTTAGTGTTGCTTTAGAAATATTAAGTCAGCCTTTTAACATTATGAGAGCAAGTGGGAGCTATTTTTGCAAAATAGCATAAGACATAAGAAGAAAAAACGGACTAAGAATTTGAGTGGACCATATGAAAGATCACTAGCTTCCATATTGTTGCCAAGAAAACTTGACTCAATATAAATGTTACCTTTGTGTCTTATATTTACGGCTGCAGCGTTACAGATTCTTAATGCTGATCAGATTCCAGGAGATGAAGAAACAATTCTCCATCCATCTAGAATTGCTCACAGCCTGACATTAATGAACACTGTAAAGTTTTGTGCCAGATGGCTGTTATTTTAGGTAAAATGGGAAAGAGCTTCAGAGAAGACCCATTTTATAGAAGATGATGAGGTCTCTTGTGGTCAGTGGGCCAAGAGAAAGTCTTGGCCTAAGGCTCATCCTTCTAAATCAAAGTAAGCACTTTACTTTTCTCGTTAAAAACCACAAAACACTATGGGGATCGACAGCCTTGGTGAAAGAAAAGACTTTGACAACTTTTATTTCTACTTGGAAAACATTTTTGGACTTTTTGCAAGAAATTAAATGAAGAGTTGATTTGGGGATTGGATGATTAGAATTATATGGGATTATCAATGTAGATTTTCTGCAAATATAGACAAATCTTAATCTTAGAGTAAGAGTTTGATGTATTTTTACTCACTCCTTCCTTCCTTCCTTCCTTCCTTCCTTCCTTCCTTCCTTCCTTCCTCTCCTTCCTTTCTTTCCTGCTTTCCTTCCTTCTCATTTTCTTTTCTGAGCGTTTTCTTTTTTTCATTTTTTTCTGCTTAGTATTTTTTTAAATAATAAAGTTATATAAAAATGCTCAAAGAAAGCTGGAATAGGAGAACAAGTCCATCACAACAGCAGGTAGAGTTCTAATTTCCTGGCCTTCTGCATCTAACAAGGCAAGCAGGCAAATCCCAAACCATGTAATTTAGAAATAGATGAGGAATAAGGTATTATTTGCTGTGTGAATTCAAGTCCCTCAAGCAAGCAAATTCACGCTGAGGTGAATTTGGATATTCTGCTTTGTGGCATGCAAAACATTGGTGCCTTAGAAACAACATAAAGAAGACCTGTTGATAACATGAACTGTGATTTTTCTAGATGCTTCATCCATGAACTGGCAATACAGGAAGGAAAGATAAGTTTACAACATGGGAATTTGTGAGAGTGAAATTCTATGTTGAGCAAGGATTAATGAAGCAGGTTTGTCACTTTAATCAGAACAAGGTTTATTTAAGTTAGGTTTTAAGGTTTAAGGTTTATTTATTTAAGAAAATACACGGAGGGGCTGCTGGTAACTTAGCACCTTATTAGCTACTTTGAGGAGGACCAAAAGGCTCTATCTGTGTGCCTAGGAGCAAAGATAGGAAAAAGGCCTGAAAATGGCAGTCTCCAGGCAGAGAAGTAGGGCAGATGAATGATGGTGGAGATGTTAACTCTGTCTCCATCCTTCTGTCCCTTTAGATCTGAGGTTCTCAGCTCTGAAAGAGTTAATACCCCTGGACCAGCAATGCAAGTATGGGAAGTGTCGTCCCCCATCCTAGAGAATTAAATATTTTGGGGAATATTAAAAGAGGATGCAGTGCCTCAGTGGCTAAGACGCTGAGCTTGTTGATCAGAAAATTCGTCAGTTTGGCGGTTCGAATCCCTAGCGCCGTATAATGGAGTGAGTTCTCGTTACTTGTACCAGCTTCTGCCAACCTAGCAGTTCGAAAGCATGTAAAAATGCAAATAGAAAAATAGGAACCACCTTTGGTGGGAAGGTAACAGTGCTCCATGCACCTTTGGCGTTTAGTCACATGACCATGGAGACACCTTCGGACAGCGCTGGCTCTTTGGCTTTAAAATGGAGATGAGCACTGCCCCCTAGAGTTGGGAACAACTAGCACATATGTGCGAGGGGAACCTTTACCTCTTACCTAAAAGAGGCAGAATATTATATTTCCCCAAAAGAGAAATGGAGGAAAATCTTAACAAAGGCAGAAAGCTGCTCCAGTCTTCCTGCCATAGCCTCAAGCACAAGCCTCAAGCCTTTAGAGATGGATATTTTCTACCTATTAAGAAAAACTTGGCCAATCTATTCATAAACAAAACACCTTCAGCCACAGCTCCCACAGAAGGCTGGAGCTGATGGGAGTAATAATTTACATTCACCCACCCTAATTCTAAGGACAGGACAGGTCCTTAGGATTTACCCACCACCACTAGACTAGCAAAAGACACAAGCTTGCTACATTACAGAACCTCCTGGAGCATCTCAATCACCAAACTCCAGAATCCATTAAAAATCCATCCACTCATTCAGCCATTTTGTCAGCCATCCAGGGAACATGCTGCCGTCACTGAAGTTTCTGGAAACCAAACTAACAGAGACCTTATTTCCTTGTGGCCGGCTTCCATTTTATTTCCAGCATTTTTTTCCTAGCTTGAAATTGGACTTGATTGTTCTTTCAACACATGGAAAAGAAAAGAAGCACTTTGAAATCATAATTATGAACTTCAATGGTTTGATGAGGGGTGGACACAACAGATTGACCATGAAAAAGAACTACTGAAAGGACTTAGTTAAACCTTGTTTTCAAATCAGTATGTATTGTTTATATGACAGGGTATCACTGGCCCTGAATCAACAACTGGTCGATCTTAAGCTATAACTAGCTGGAACCGTAAGGTGAAATAGCAATAGCAATTAGATTTATATACCACTTCACAGTGCTTTAAGTGCTTTATAGCCCATTCTAAGTGATTTACAGAGTCAGCATATTGCCCCAACAATCTGGATCTTCATTTTACCAACCTTGGAAGGATGGAACGCTGAGTTTTTTCTTAACATAGAAAGCTTCTAGCATGTCTTGAGGCACGTGTTAATAGCAAGTCAATGAGGCTTGCAGTGCATTTTCCTATTCAGTATCCTTGTACAGATTATTCATGTTCATTCCCTTTTATGGCTTCTTTCTTCAGTCAACCAAGCATTCTGCCATCACTGAGCCTGGTGGGTTCTTTGTAGGGGGCCATTCTTACTTAGATCTTTCTGTAAAACCACAGCTAATTCTTTTTAATGTTTAGGATTCCACTAAACCTCCCAACCTCTTTAGTGCCTTAGTTATGCACTACGGAAATAAATCAGCAGTTGGTTACGTAATGACTTCTGTTTAAAGGGATGGCACAGCAGCAGAGTAATTTCAATCTGTTTACTTTAGCAGCTGGCTATGTGGCCAGCATTGGCAAATAAAGACATGATCTGGATCAGATGTTATTTCAATTTAATTTGTATAGTTGTATAGCAGGAGTGTCAAACTCGTGTTGTCACATCAGTGTCACGTAATGTATCATGACTTTCCCCCTTTTGCTAAACTGGGCGTGGCCAGCACGTGATGCATCCAGTCCCCGGCTCGTGACTTTGGCAGCCCTGCCCTAGAGAAAGCTAGGAGCATGACTTTTGGATCAGCTGATGCTGATTTGCAGAAATGCCACCATCTAAGTAAATTTCAGCTCTTTGCAATGTCATACGTTTCCTGTGCATTCTCCATTGTCCATCTGATTGCCTGCACTCCTAATCTGAAAGGCACAGAAGGTGAAGACTATGGTATTAAATGTGAGGGAAAAAGTGTGGCAGTATCTGCATTCTGAGGTTGTTTCCCGGAGTGAAAATATTTGCTGAAATCTGGCCATCAAACTCCGAATGTCTGCCTGTTTCTCTTTACCAATACTGACAGTTGAGATGGCTCCTCCGCCAGGCATTTCATGCGTGCAATTATAATAACCAGTTCCAAGTTTTTTGATCTTTGTCCTTTTCTTCTGTGGAAGCTAGCATTTGTTTGAATGCTTTTTTTTTGTCTTCCTTGGCAAGTGCTTTGGTGTAGGTTTGTCTGCACCCCTTGTCTTCCAGTAAATATATCCTCTGCTTGGTCATATTTTAAATCTTTTGGGGAACCTGGGATGGGAAGGAGAAAAGAAATCCTATTGTCATGAAATAATCTCATCCAGTAGATTGTTTAGTTGTACATCCTGCTTGCTCTCTGCCGTTGCCGTCTCTCACCGGTTACATAACAAATTCTGTCCTTCACTTCTTGTAAAGAGCTTTGTATGTCCACAGAGACACAGATGGAGGACCAGAATATTCAACCAAATAGTAAACAACAGCTGCAGGGGCTTTAAGGGTTCTCTTGTCCAGGACAAGCAGGGATGCTTTAGGACACAGGCAACATCTCTTTCTCTCTACCTCGATCATCTCTGTCTCTGTCTCTCTATCTCTCTTGCCTGATGTACAGATATAAATATATAACTTTGCATATTGTCTGATGTACAGAAGATTGGGTGAGGTTGGAAGCAATTTGTGCCTTTTCATTTTATGCTGAAACTTATGCAACATCAAAGGAAGCTATTCACATATGTTGTAATGAAAGAAAAAGAGTTGGTGCATGCATCTGCTTATGTGGTCCTGACCACTGGCCTTTCTGAATCTATTTTTAAGCTAAGTGTGATCAAGTAAACAGGCCTGACCTGAAGCAGGAGGACACTGCTTGGAACCCTTGGGTGGCTTAGGAAAAGAGCAAGGAAAGAAGCCAAGAAATATGGTGGAGCTGAGCCAGATGAGATGGATTTGTTCTACTACAGCTTCTTTAGATTTTGTAAGACATATTACTGAAGCTGCTGAGCAAGGATTTGGAGTATCAATATGCTGATAATATCTGGCTGCATTTCTCCTTTTTTCAACTGGTTTGGGTTGAGGTGGTAGGTGATAGAGAGCTGAGGTAGCACAGTGGTTAGAGTGCAATACTGCAGTCTACTTCAGGTGACTGCTAGCTGCGGTTCAGCATTTGGAATCTTACCAGGCTCAAGGTTGACAGCCTTCTATCCTTCCGAGATGGGTAAAATGAGGACCCAGATTGTTGGGGGCAATATGCTGACTCTGTAAACTGCTTAGAAAGGGTTGTAAAAGCAGTATGAAGTGGTATCTAAGTCTAAGTGCTATTGCTATTGCTAAGTAGCTGTATATACTATATGGCAGCGATGGCGAACCTTTCTTTGGCTTGCGTGCCATAAGTGGGGGGAGCGCAGAGGGGTTGTGCGTGGGCATGCCATACTCACAATGCAATGCATGAATCCCCCAGTGCGCATGCGCACATGACAGGCACCCCCCCATCTTTTGCATGCTTTTTTCACCCTTCTCAGGCTCCAGAGGCTTTATAGCAGCCTGGGGAGGGCGAAAACAGCCTCCCCCACTTCCCCACAAGCCCCTCTGGAGGCTTCAGGAGCTTCCCTGAAACCTCTGAAGTGCAAAAAAACGGCACTATGGGCAAACCGGAAGTTTGGGAATGGACTTCCGGTTTGCTCGTAGGGCTGGTTTACGCCCTCCGGAGCCTTTAGGGGCCTTCCAGAGGTTTCCCTGAAGGCTCTGGAGGACAAAAAATGACCCCATGAGCAAACCGGAAGTCACTTCCGGTTTGCTTGTAGGGCTGTTTTTAGTTCTCTAGAGTCTTCAGGGACCTTCAGGAGCTTCTCGGGAGTGGAGGCTTCAATTCCCGAACTTCCGGTTTGCCCATAGGGCCATTTTTTTTTGCGCTTTGGAGGCTTCAGGAAAGCTCCTGAAGCCTCTGGAGGGCCTCCAGGGGGGCCTGGGGGAGGCTGTTTTCACCCTCCCCAGGCTCCTATAAACCCCCTGGAGCTTTGCGTGCCCTGACAAATGGCTCCGCGTGGCACCTGTGGCACGTGTGCCATAGGTTCGCCATCCCGGCTACATGGTAAATCAGTGCCTGGCTTCGGTAATGACCAAATATAATCAAATAAATTGAAATTGTATCCTGATGAGTCATAGATGTGGTGGTTGATTGGTGCAGATATAGGGTTCCAAACTGCTTTGGGTATGGCTGCATGTGCTGTATAAGAATACTGTAGATTTGTGAATCTGGTTTGTAGATGCAGCTTTTGCTAGATGCCTCATAGGTGCTATGGCTAAGATTTAGGGATTCTGTCTGTCTCTCCCTCTCTCTCTCTCTTTCTCTCATGTCCTGTATCATCTTTGGTCTATCATCCCAACTAGTGAATGCTTGGCAGAGAACGTTCATTTCTGGAACCTTCAATTTAGATTGCAGTAGTGAATTATATGGAGAGCTGCATTTGAAGACTATGTGTAAACTATGATCAGGTCATAGTTTATGTGTAAACTATGATCAGGTCAGGCAGTAGTTTGTTGCTAACTAGGACTGAATATAATGAGCAATAGAAATTAGATACAGTAGTAACCTTCCCCTGCCATGCCACCAAGCCACGCCCATGTAGCCATGCCAAACTCACCAAGCTATGCCCATAGAACCAGTAGTAAAAAGTTTGAATCCCACCATTGGAATACAGTATTTCTCCTCCTAGTTAGCAAGGCTAGAGTTGTCTTTCTCAAGACACATAGAGATTTTTTTTAGTATACCAGGCTGTTCTTCTTCCTTATTATTAGTTTTTTTAAAAATCCTGTTCTTACTTTCCATTTGATTTTGGAAATAGCACACTTTAATGGATAAAATATACAAAACTTGTAAGCTTAATTCAAAAATGCTGCATTAGCTTTTTTCTGAAAATGGGGAAGTACTTTCATGTGAGCTTGGCAATGAATACAGTTCATCAGGTAGACGGACTTCGCTGGCAAAGGAATGTCTCACCCCAAGAATGTCAAAACTCTCTAACCAAGAATTAAGACAACTAATTAAGCAGACTGGAGGCTGACCTTTGGGCCATGTTGACATTGCTAATGTACTCCATGCAGGGACACAAGAACATGCCTTTTACTGGATGCAATGACCAAATTAACTTCACTTTGTTCCTGGCTCCAGTTCATCTTTCTCAGTGGCAAACATTTGAGATTTCGGCTACCACAAAAGGAGAGAAGCATGAATCATCTTCGGCGTTGCAAGTCTCAAGTCAATAAGAGCTAGTTTGGTTCAGACAGATTTTATTTAAAAACTGGGCTTGATATGTGGATGGAAGGAATCAATTGCTTATCTAAAGTGGAAAACTTTAGATACAGACCATGGAAACTTCCAAATTTGCCTGCCTCCTGCCAATGGTTAGTTTATTTAGAACACCAATAAATATAAACTGTATGTTTGTGTGCGTGCGTGCATGCACGCACGCACGCACACACACACACACACATATATATAAAGTCACAATCCCTGGTATGCCCCAATTATGGGAGGAAGCTAACTGCTTCCATTTTCTGTCCATCGGCTCGTCACAAGAGACCATCCAGACAGAAAGCCCAATATTTTACTGTTGCCTTTGTTACATTTGTGTAGTATTTGTGCTGATAAATAAATAAAGGGAGACTAGTATAGATCTATTTCAAGCTATTTAGCTCTCATCAGCTAGCCATACCCTTACTGGGATTCAAACCTGGGCTATATTACATATTAGGCAGATGTGTTAACCACTAAGCCAAAGGCTCTGATCCGTTATCAGCTGAGCCAGGGAGAAAGGTATATATTTAAAGTCACAACCCCTGTTATGCCCCAATTATGGGAGGAAGCTAGTCTCCCTTTATTTATTTATCAGCACAAATACTACACAAATGTAACAAAGGCAACAGTAAAATATTGGGCTTTCTGTCTGGATGATCTCTTGTGACGAGCCGATGGACAGAGAATGGAAGCAGTTAGCTTCCTCCCATAATTGGGGCATACCAGGGGTTGTGACTTTAAATATACCTTTCTCCCTGGCTCAGCTGATAACGGATCAGAGCCTGTGGCTTAGTGGTTAACACATCTGCCTAATATGTAATATAGCCCAGGTTCGAATCCCAGTAAGGGTATGGCTAGCTGATGAGAGCTAAATAGTTTGAAATAGATCTATACTAGTCTCCCTTTATTTATTTATCAGCACAAATACTACACACACACACACACACACACACACACACACACACACACACACACACACACGTAGTATTTGTGCTGATAAATAAATAAAGGGGCAAATACAACATAAATGTAACAAAAGGCAACAGTAAAAATATTGGGTTTCCGTCTGGATGGTCTCTTATGATGAGCCAATGGACAGAGAATGGAAGCAGTGAACTTCCTCCCATATTTGGGCATACCAGGGGTTGTGACTTTATATATATATATATATATATATATATATATATATATGTATGTATGTATGTATGTATGTATGTATGTATGTATGTATATATGTATGTATATATGTATGTATATATGTATATATATGTGTATATATATGTATATATATATGTATGTATATATGTATGTATATATATATATATATATATATATATATATATATATATATATATATATATATATATATTTGTGTGTGTGTGTGTGTGTGTGTGTATGTGTATGTGTATGTGTATGTATATGTATATGTATATGTATATAAATATATATATATATTTTACAACCCCCGGTATGCCCAAATATGGGAGGAAGATCACTACTTCCATTCTCTGTCCTTCAGCTCGTCACAGGAGACCATCCAGACAGAAACCCAATATTTTTACTGTTGCCTTTTTGTTACATTTGTTATATTTATGCTGATAATTTATCAGCACAAATATAACATATGTATGCATATATATATATATGTGTGTGTGTGTGTGTGTGTAACTCAAAAAATTAGAATATTGTGCAAAAGTTCATTTATTTCAGTAATGAAACTTAAAAGGTGAAACTAATATATGAGATAGACTCATGATATGCAAAGCAAGATAGTTCAAGCTGTGATTTGTCATAATTGTGATGATTATGGTTTACAGCTCATGAAAACCCAAAATCCACAATTTCAGAAAATTAGAATATTGTGAAAAGGTGCAATATTCTAGGCTCAAAGTGTCCCACTCTAATCAGCTAATTAAGCCATAACACCTGCAAAGGGTTCCTGAGCCTTTAAATGGTCTCTCAGTCTGGTTCAGTAGGAATCACAATCATGGGAAAGACTGCTGACCTGACAGTTGTGCAGAAAACCATCATCGATACCCTCCATATGGAGGGAAAGCCTCAAAAGGCAAATTGCAAAAGAATTTGGATGTTCCCAAACTGCTGTATCAAAGCACATTAATAGAAAGTTATGTGGAAGGGGAAAGTGTGGAAGAAAAGGTGCACAAGCAGCAGGGATGACTGCAGCCTGGAGAGGATTGTCAGGAAAAGGCCATTCAAAAGTGTTGGGGACTTTCACAAGGAGTGGACTGAAGCTGGAGTCAGTGCATCAAGAGCCACCACACACAGACGGATTCTGGACAAGGGCTTCAAATGTCGTATTCCTCTTGTCAAGCCGCTCCAGAACAACAGACAACATCAGAAGTGTCTTACCTGGGCTAAAGAAAAAATACCTGGTCTGTTGCTCAGTGGTCCAAAGTCCTCTTTTCTGATGAGAGCAACTTTTCCATCTCATTTGGAAACCAAGGACCCAGAGCATGGAGGAAGAATGGAGAGGCACACACTGCAAGATGCTTGAAGTCCAGTGTGAAGTTTCCATAGTCTGTGTTGATTTGGGGAGCCATGTCATCTGCTGGTGTTGGTCCACTGTGCTTCATTAAGTCCAGGGTCAACATATCCGTATACCAGAAGATTTTGGAGCACTTCATGCTTCCTTCCACAGGCGAGCTTTATGGGGATGCTGACTTCATTTTCCAGCAGGACTTGATACCTGCCCACACTGCCAAAAGCACCAAAACCTGGTTCAATGACTGTGGGATTACTGTACTTGATTGGCCAGCAAATGCGCCTGACCTGAACCCCATAGAGAATCTATGGGGCATTGCCAAGAGAAAGATGAGAGACATGAGACCGAACAATGCAGAGCTGAAGGCCGCTGTTGAGGCATCCTGGTCTTCCATAACACCTCAGCAGTGCCACAGGATGATAGCTTTCATGCCACACCACATTGAGGCAGTAATTGCTGCAAAAGGGGCCCAAACCAAGTACTGAGTACATATGCATGCTTATACTTTTCAGAGGTCCAATATTGTTCTATGTACAATCCTTGTTTTATTGATTGCATGTAATATTCTAATTTTCTGAGATTGTGGATTTGGGGTTTTCATGAGCTGTAAGCCATAATCATCACAATTATGACAAATCACAGCTTGAACTATCTTGCTTTGCATGTAATGAATCTATCTCATATATTAGTTGCACCTTTTAACTTGCATTACTGAAATAAATGAACTTTTCCATGATATTCTAATTTTTCAAGTTTCACCTGTACGTGTATGCGCGTGTGTGTATGTGTGTGCGTGCGCATATGTGTATACACACACACACACACACAGAATTTGGGAAACAGCAATTATAATGTTTCTAATATATTGCAACAACATAAAGAAATCAGTTTCAGTGTGGCAGAATATAAATTCTAGGTACCTCAATTCATTTATGTTTATATATTAGCACACTGTGAGAGTTGTTTAGCTGGGAACTGGATGAGACGATGAGGATATGAAAACAGATCCTTACTAGAGTTCCCATCCTAACTTGCCAAGCAGCACAAAGAGTGAGATAGCATTTAATACTCTGACTCCTTCCAAAGATCATTTGCTTCCCATCTCGTCTTTGGCTAAAAACAGGTGGTGACTTTTGGAGGCAACAGGATATCCAGGGATGCAGAGTTCCAAAACTTGAGCAACATCATTCTTAAACTATTTGGGAAAGGCAAAAAATGTTTTTGTTTTGCTTAAACCAATAAGGCGACTAACCAACAGTAGAGCTGATGTAATGGAACTACTAGTGCACTGAAGTCTTGTTAGTAACAGCATAATATAAATAAGACAAAACCCCAAAGAGAAGGAAATTTGATGGGTGCCATCCACTATAAATAACTATTTTTTTTAGCTTTCTCTTGTTGAAAACAACATTGAAATTGGATGCAAAAAGCTGCATAAGAGAAAAAAATGTAGGTGTGTATTAAGGGATGACTTTCTGTTGAAATAATTCCATACTTAAAAATAAAGCATTTCTTATATAAGTTATTATGTAACTGATTCATACATGCAAAGAATATCCTATCATGAGATTGCTCTGCCTTCCAGAGATGCTTAGTTCAGTGTGTGGACAGCTAAGTGCCTGAGATGAGCTCTACTTTGTGGTGTTTGCTTTGGGTGGATTCCATACTGACAAATCAATTGAAAAGCATCCATGCTATCAAAAGAGATGACAGTGTGTACCAATAGAATTAAGCAATCACCCCTTAAGGTTGTAAGTTAGTTTTTGATTGGAAGGGGAATTGACATACGTTCCTGCAAGTTCACTTTTCAATTCTGAGCAGGTAGGATTTTCTTCTTGCGGTCTGTAATTCTGTAGGTAGTGGCACTTCATCTCAAAGTGTGCAAGACATGTGCAAATTCTTAGAAAGGAAAAGAAAGACTCCCTTCAATTATTCAAAAATGAACTGGTTTTTTTCAGCTTACAAGATCTCCATAGTGTGTCACATAGTTAAGAGTTAACACAACTAGAACAAACACAAAGCCAATTCAGTGTGAAAATGAAGCACTTCTCACAATGAGAAACCTTTTCAAACAATATCTCCTTTTCCTATGTTGATAATATGCCACCCTCTGTATATTTGGACTTCATTGCATTTATTTGTTTATTACAAAGATTTGTATGCCTTCTGATTTATCATACTCTAGATGGCTTACAGTATTAAAATCCTAAAACCATAATAACTACATGACACAGATTTCCAAACACAATCTTCATGTATGTTACTTCTGAGGAGCACCACCAGTAATTTTCATTGCTGTTCTTGCTTTCTATGTTGAGGCTCACACACACTATGGTTGAAGTGAGTTGCATCTAATGGCTGGATGAAATTATTGAAGATCATCTGCTGAGTCACTTCATCTCTGAATCTGAATAGGTCAACCAGGTCATCTATTCTTTATATAGTTGTTTTTCTTGTAATGTCAAATATGATTAGTATTAAAAATGATGTAGCACCACAATGTTTTCTGTTGAGCAGCTTTCATTCACATGGAATAACTCTAGCTGGAATACTTATTATTAATAGTTTGTTTAATAAGACTAAAAATAGATAAAGTTGTTCTCAGATATTTTAGTTCTTTCTTGTTAAATAAAAGACACTTGTGTAATATTTTGACATTTTCCCTTTGGGAACAAGATCTTCTCCTTATGGTGCTGACAAGTTCTAGGAACTTGTACAAAGCAATTGCAATTATCCCACTGGGATCATGTAAATAGAGGTGAAAATTTTAGGTTTTTTTTTTCCTTTTCACAATTTATATTCCTGCATTTCCTTTATCTAGGATTACCAGATCTGGGCTGCAATGATGCAGATGGCCATTAGAAATCAGCAAAGAAAACTTTATAGAAAACTTTAATTACTTTCCCTCACCTACTGGCCTTCTGCATTTTTTTTAACCCAAATGTGATAATCCTTATGTCTCTGCTATCTGAAACATACCCACTCAGAGATTATTTGGATAGTGAAATAGGGGGTGTATAAATTAAAGACTAGATAAAAAAAATCTGACACTGATAATAATCCTGTGGTCTTAATGGTTCTATTTTGGTAAACCTTAAGATTTTGGACACCTGTGGAAAACTTCTGTCTATCAAAAGTTAGCTTTTTTATTTAATATTGATATCTTCCTAAACACACACATACATACATTGTCCTGGGAGTAAAATTTCTTTCTGAAACAATTCTTTGGAAGAGACAAATTCCCATTGCAGGTTTAATTTATATATATATGGGTTGTCAACTCTTGCTAGAGAATATCTATTAACAAAGCTAATCAATGTTTCAGAAAGGTGAAAATCCATACATTTGGATGTTAATCCCATGAGTTTTTTCAGGTTCAAGGAAAGTAATGGAAATGTGATTTTAACTTCTGTGTTATTTCTCTTTGTCCCTTATCAAGAGAGACAGTCCAATGAAGTTAGACTGTCCAATGACAGTGTTGCTCAAAAAAGATGGAAAGCAACTCTTTAAAGTGGATGAATGATATGTGAAGGGAAGATGAATGGTAAACTGTATAGAGATCTTTCTTTTTAGAGAGTCTTTTTTCTCATTATTTGTGGTCAGTTCCAGATCAAGGTTCCATTATCCAACCTTTTAAAATTTATAGTAGTTCTGACCTCTCAGATTTAACATCTGCGCCAGAGCTGGGTTGCTCCCGGTTTGGCCCAGATCAGGCAAACTGGTAATGGTGGTGGTGGTGGAGGCTCTGCCCACCCGCCCGGACGCTTCTTCATATGTGGAATTCTATTCTATTATCTATTTTAAGTTTATATTCTTTTGCATTTCAATTGTTCATGAGCTTTAATTTGGAACCACCCAGAAATGTCACAAATGAACAAATCTCTAGAAAATGTGAATACATTTTTTTTTTTGCATTGAGAACTTTGCAGAAAACTTTATGCAGAAATTCTGTACACTGCTTTCTACCAAACTCAGAGGGCCTTGCAGTTCAACCCTGAGCTACAAATATTCTCTTCTGTTGGTGCTTCCATTTTACCAGTTTAGTTTCTGGTAAACTAAACCAATTAAGAAGCAATTAGAAATTCATTGAAAAAAACTTTCACTTGTAAACTTTTAATTATAGATGCATATGTCTTTTTGAATCTCAGTCAAAAGTACATGACAGTGCTGGTATATGTCCAATCAGAACGAGCTTCCTTTTTTTTTTCCACTGAAAAGCTGGAAAAAGAGAAATTAAAAAAACAAACCTTGTGCGGGAAGATGCAATTTACTGCAATTACCATTCAGTGAAAGGACAATAAAGCTGAAAAAAACCTTTCAAGATAAAGATTGTTCGGATATCATGGACTTAGTCAATACTACAAAAACAAATTGTTCCCAGCAATGTTATGCATCTATATCCAACACATCTAAACAAGAGTTTCCGTTAATAGAATACTTTATCCCTTGTTTATTTGAGATATTTGTCTTCTAAAATTCCCCCAAATACCACAAAAGGAGTCAATGAACTAAAGCTTCCATTGCTGCTCTTATGACCTGACATGGTACAAAGTTTCTAAGTTCTGAAATATTTTTTTTTTAAAAGTGTCACCTATGTTTATTTGTCATGGGATGCTGACTTAGAAAGGAAAAACATTAGCCCTGAATATTAGAAGGATGTCCTTATATTATAATGTTGATGTAATACAGTGGATCTCAGAAAGGAAGGAGAGCTTGAGTTTAAGATACTCATTAAGGAAAGATGAGACAGGAACAAGACTTTTGGTTGCATAACCATATTTCCAGCAAATTTATTTTAGAAAAATAAATCACTTAGGAAAAACAGTATTACTTATTGAGAAATGTAGTAAACTAATACAAGAACTGTAACCTTCTGGATGGCCTTGGACTATAGTAAACCTGGCCAGCATGACTAATGGAAAAGGATGCTGGGGACCATGTTGGTGCAACACCATGGACAGGCAAAGATTTTTTACTCCTCTTCTCATTAGACTTTAAACTAAATACAGATTATAGATAATCCTCAATTTATGTCCATTTATTTCACTGCAGTTCGAAGTTACAATGGCCTTAGAAATAGTTGTTTAGAATAGGTCCTCAAAGTTGCGAGCATTGCACCTCCCTTACTCCTTCTGGTGGCAGCTCTCCATTGGTAGGGCCTAAAGAGACCAACAAAGGTGACCATGGGAAAAGTTGAAAATGAGATAATGCTATGATACTCGAGTGAAGCAACAGTCTTGGCTTTCAGAGCAATCCCAGACAATCCATCATGGCCAACAACTTAGTATAGTATCAGAATCTCTAGAATAATCCAAAGAGGGAAACAAATTTACTTATAATTTGAGCTGAAGTTTGGATTACTGTATTGAATTTAGCCGGACATCATCAGCAGAGGCTGTGGGTAATTTCTCAGGCAAATTCTTCCTTGGATGGAAGCAACTTAGCAAATGTATTACTAAAGAATTTCCATACCTACAAACATCAGAAACATGCATGGAATAGTTTTCCTTGTGACTCCCTAGGGAAGCAAAAGCTCTACTTTGAAGATGCAGGATAGAAGGCTCATTGATCCTTTAAATTTTGCTATTGGAGAAGATTCCTGGGACTATAATATTGTGGCTATCCAAGAAAGCAATCAATCAATCAATCCAGACTTTTCATTTCAGACTCAATGACCAGGCTCAAATTATTGTATTTTGGAGACATGACGTAAAACTCCAGCTCACTTGATAAATCCATAATGGTTGAAAAAGTGGAAGAAAAGAGCACCAGGTGAATAGATTCAATTCTATCAATTCAGGACCAGTAAATATATTCAGTAAAATGGATAGATTAAATTACAGCAGTGAGGGGTGCATCACTAGAAGATCTGAAAGGCCAGTCTAAGAACAGATCATAGAGAAAGCTTATTTATATACCCACTAAGACACTGACCTGATGGTACATGCTCTATCAATCAAAAGAAAAAGAAGAAAGCTTCTACTTAAGAAATAGAAAAACCCTCTAGTTCTTTTCCTACCAAGGATCAGCTGGCACCATCCTTTCAACTTTCCAGAACGTAGACATTACCAGTATGTCCCTTTAAATTTATTAAAAGTGAACCTTATACCTTCTGTCTTAGTATCTATGGCTCATACTGCTTTACTGAGCCAAATAAATATTGTTTATATGACCTCAGCATCCAGCTGGAGACTATCTTAGCTTTGGCCAAGGCCATGCTGCAGTGATAAAGACTGTATGTTGTGTAGTGCATGCAGTGAGATAGGTACAAGTTTTTCTGTTTGAAGCCACATATGAGCTTGCTGTTGAAGATGTAAGAGCATGTGAATAAAATGGGTATTTCCAGAATACCTTCGGCCTTTCAGGGTAATACTGCAGAAAATTGGAAGCAGTGGGAGGAGGTTTAAGTGGAGTAAAAGACACATCTACAACATATAGCATGTTGTTACACTGTATAGAAGAAGATGCACATATATTTTATGGCACTTCTGTTTTCTTTGGAGAGGAGGATGATAAATACCCAACTAGAGGAAGTCCCCAAGCAATTTAGAACATGTTTTAGGAATACAACTTTGAGCAGTATGTGTTTGGACACGTAAAATATTTCAGGTGGAGGCTTCTGTTCAAGTTGTGCCTAAGTTAAAGCAAACAACTGAGCATGGAACTACCATGGATAATAGGATTACAGGCCAGAGTCATGTAGTCTTTAATATTAAAGATGAACAATTTAAAGCTAAATAATTATAGAATTGACTTATAAAAAAGGGGGATTTGTGCAGCTGTTTTGGTATCATACAACCAATGACAAATAACAGGTATAGTGGAGAGCACTGGGCTGTAAATACCTATGCCATCAATATAATATGCTATGGAAATTATGAATTTATAAGGAACAGAATGAAGAATTGAGTTATTTAGCCTAAAGAAGAAATCTGTCCTTGATATGATGGACTTTACTATTTGTTGTTGGTGCAACAATGAATAGTTGTCACACTTGCAAACCAGCATTATAAAGGAGGAAATTAAAAAAAGAACTTGCAAACTTCATATTGCTAGAAGCAATAAAGTACATAGATATTGTCTGTGCATGATATAAATGTATAGAGCTTATTTATGGGGGAACTGTGTTTTTCCCTTTTAGAAAATGAAAAGGGATGATAGATTTTGGTTTTATATGGATAAAATTAGAATACATTTCAAGGTTACTTTATATACAATGGATCGTGTATACAGTAAATGCACCATATAAATGTATGCAATAAATGGTCAGGGATCCTTTAGAAATATCACTGAGATCTGCCAGCAGTTGACAATACGGAAGACAATGATTCAGCTTAATGTCCAAGGTAGCCTTAATAACTTTGAGCGGTGAGGGCAGTTCAATTGTAAATTAATAACTATCTCACACATTGATGTCTGCAATACCCCTGCCCAGTTCATAAGCATCAACAGGTTTGTCAGATTAATGAACTCCCAGGCCTTCCCATTTAAATTTCAAATTTCATCCTTAAAAAGAAAAAAAGTCTGGAATCTGGGAGTTATAAACTGTAGGTTACCAGGTGAGGCACCTCTACAAGATAAGTGGTGGCACTGAGGCAGTAAAGTTAACCAAGTCATAATCCTAGGGAACAGAAGGGAGGGTCCAGGTGAAAAGATTTAGAAGATTTGTGACAAAATAAATTTGAGGCTTCAAAGGTGATTTAAATCTTCAGTTGCATTTGTCTACGTTAAAATTCAGTTGCCTTGTATAACTTGTAATACCTTTAATGTAATCTATCTCATACTATTGTCAGTATTTATTATACTGTATATGTTCTATACAGAAAGATAGGGTTGATTTTAAGTCAAATGGAAGACTAAAAAGGCTTACTCCAAATAAAGTGTTAAAAATAGACAGCTGAACATTGTTCATGCAGTAGAACCTGCCAGATTCTGAAGATCCACAACCAAAAAATAGTTTGCACCAGCCCTCACTAAATATATCTTATTTTGTGGCCAATGGGAAATGCTGTAATTGTACATATTTATTACATTCTTTTGGATATAAACACAGCTAGGTTTCTAGTTTTCCTATGATGACTAACACATTATTTTTGTTTTCTCAGCTTGCTCCTATCAAATTACCTCTGTAGATTGTCAGCACTCTTATCTGTTTTTTCCCATTTAGCTATCTTTCTAAGCATAATAGGATAGGATAATAGGTCAGCTAGCACAGATGACCTGATATTTTATCCATATAATCAGAAATATCCATATACTGATTTCCAGTTGCCTTGTCACTTGCTTTTGTTCTTTTATGATCTATTTTATGAACTGCAGCTTTGACTTCTTTTCATGCTGGGAATGAACTCTACTGTGCTATTATAAAAGTAAAACTGAAAACAAAAAACTATCCATTTCAATTAAGCCTTAATAATTAATTTTGCACACTCCTTTGTCATCTAATAAATGTGTTCTAAAGTTCATTTTATTATTTTTGGGTACTTTTTGGAAATCTCAGTGCTATTTGAGATATGGTATTCTGCCCAAAACTGAATCTGCAAGGAATTCTTTAGAAAAACATTCTTAAACAAATATTTTTAGAGCTTATATCTCTCAAATGTCTTCCCCCCTCTTTCGATATACATTCTGCAAAGTTTTACAACTCCAATAATTTTTTCTCTGCCTTGCTTAGCTGCTAGATTGCTAGATACTAGCAATCTAATTTCCCCCAATGTTCAAAAGTAGCGGTATGTGCTTCATATTTGTTCCCTACTATTTCAGGAATCAGCAGCTTTAACTGAGACTTCTAACTCTTTGGAAAGGTTTAAATGTGTCATCTATTTCTCAGATTCCTTCACTTATTTTGTAACATGCACTATATGCTATTTTTTTTTTGCTGAGAAACTCCAAAATTTCTTAATCTTCAAAAGTAGCATGATGTAGTAAATAACCCAGTTGCATTTATTATGCTGCATGGGACTTTTTCACAAAATGAAAAAAAAATCCCAATTCCCATTAACAAAGCAACGTTTATTTAAAAATATTAAGCAGACAGAACCTCCACAACCAATGATTGCATATAACCCAAAATGACTTCTTGCCTTCACCGGTTTTAACAGCTGATAATAGCTCAGCTTGGTTTCTGACCCTTTTAGCATCAGCTGTAATTGGTTTCTTTATTTGGGACATCTGATGCTCATCCTGCTGAAGTTCATCAGGTGGACCAGATATGATGGCTGCTAGCAAGGAAGGACCGCCCTCCTCTAATTTGCAGGCTGTGTTTCCTCCTCTTTTCACCTCTGCCTGGATGTGAGCTAAGTTCAACTCACCACGTTTCTTTCCACTGGCCAGCCAATTTATGACCAGATATTAAGGAAATTGTTATGTAAGGAGGTCTTTGGTTCAAAAGGAACTGTTGGCCCTATGAACAGCAATACTGTTGTGAAAAAAACAAAACAAAAAAAGAGATAAATGAGACCTAATAACTGTCATTCATACACACACACACACACACACACACACACACACAAATTGCTTCCCCAAATTGGCAAGCGTGGCTATATATAACACAAGGAAAGCTGGAAAACGATCACAAAACACTTACTGCTCTTATCATAAGAGAGCAACTTATTTATTAAGAGAAAACCAGTAAACTGTGTGCTCATCTGGCTAGGAATTGTGAATTATACAAATGACTAATAATTTCATGATAACCTCTTAGCAGAGCTATGCTCCTATAAAAAGTGTTTGCTCTTATTTCAATTTAATATGCATATTTAATTTACATACACTAAAACGTAAAGAGGGGTCTTTCATAAATTATGCCCCATAAAAAAATTGCTTGTTTTCCTCCCAAGGACAAGTTGCAGTTTTCCAATGACAGTTCCAATAACATGTGAATCATTGTTGCTATTAAAATTTGCTGTAAAAGTTGCTATTATATTATTTGTATCTTGTAGCCATATTTATGTTTCATACAATTTTTATTTATTCAGTCAACACAGAATGAAATACATAGTTTAACTTTTCAAGGCAGATAACTGATATGGCCAGTTTGTGATATTCATGGAATGTTTTGAGTTTAACAATGAAAAAATAGAGCAAGGAACAGTTTTTCACATGCAAAATGGCATATTTTGTACAAAAATATGAATTTTATTACAGGATAACTTGGGATCTAAATTATACAATTAAAGATATGGTATTAACTATTCCACTGGTTAAAGAAGGAATGTTGTCATATGATATCTTTATTACAAGTTAGTTAACAAATGCTAGTTATGGAACATACATAAAATAATTAAAATTCCTAGTTAGAACTCTATGAGTAGTGTATATTTTTTAAACAACTTCAAAACAAACACAGTCATTATTTAACAAAGCACATAAAAAATACTTCATATACAAAGAAAAGTACATGAATGTGCAAACACATTTTTTTCCCACAAGTGGTAATTTATCAGCTGAAAATGCTAGAAAAATCCTTCATTTCTTTAAGTTTGGAAATCCAAATATATTTAAAAAAGAAATATTTCCTATTTTGTGTAGTGTGAAATCTGTATTCACTATTCATTAGAAAAATAGGGAAAATAGTGGTTTTTTAAAAAAGGTAAACAATTCCAGAAACTGAAATCCTACAAGTGAAATCAGTTTGTTTTGTCAATACTGGCCTGATTTGCACATAATGCTAAACCGTGGTTTAATATTAGAAGGAGGAACTACTGAGAGCTTTGGACCTGTGGGCTCCCCTTTTCTTTTCCTTCTCTACTGTATGTAAGAGAAGCACCCTAACAGTTCTTGATTTAGTTTTTAGAAATCATAATTTAAGGTTCATAATAATAAATCGGGGTTAATTTTAACTCTGGTTAGTAAAAAGAAAGCTGTTTCAAAAACTAATGGCTTGTTATAGCCAACTTTAGTGAAGATGAATCACTGTCCAATTCAACTCTTAGAATGGAATTTATTATGAAAGCTTCCAAGACAGGGAAGGGTTTTATCCATCAGTCCAAGGTTTGCAGTGAG
Organism: Thamnophis sirtalis; assembly: GCF_051295495.1. Taxonomy (NCBI): domain Eukaryota; kingdom Metazoa; phylum Chordata; class Lepidosauria; order Squamata; family Natricidae; genus Thamnophis; species Thamnophis sirtalis. The sequence goes on from NW_028261381.1 coordinate 83,878,765, forward strand.
ATGTCCTTATACCATTAAACTTTGGCTTAGCATTACATGTGAACTCAGCCATTAACTTACAAGTGACGTCACTAAACCCTAGAAAATACTGGCTAGTATAAACAAACATTGAGTTATTAATTTTAACATATTACTTTTTAAAGAAAACATATTCTCTTTCTAGGGTTGTTACACTCAAAAGTCACTATGTGTTGCAGCAAGAAAAGCTTTTATTTATTTTGGTTTGTAAAAAAATTGTCAGAGATTTTTAAGATGAACAAACACATTGGCAAATGTTAAAAAATCTAAAAACATTCTTCCAATTTATGTGCAAAAACATTTAAAGTATCAAATTACATCACATCAAGCCAAATTATGTACACATCATTATCTTAAATTGTTGTTATCTTGCTAGCATTTTGCTATAAATAATTTACTTCTCTCCTTCAAAATGCCTGTTTTCAAAGATTTCAGTGCAAGTGTTTGTTTTGTTTAGTGCATTTTTTTTTACAATGAGCAGAACAGCACATCAGTTAATATACAACTTTTGTATTTAGCATTTCCTCTTCCTGAGGCCTGATCTTGGTTTCCACTCATCTACAAAGATGAATTAACTAGTAGGAAAATGGCAAGATAGTTCTCAAGACAGACTGTTGAGGGAAGAAGTGGCGGAACAGAAAGCATTTCTTTTAATTTATGGTGCCTTGAGTGTGCCTTTTTATTGGTCTCCAGGGTTTAAAGGTTTAAATAACCTCTTTCTCAGAAAACACTGCTAGTCTGAATATGAATCTTTTTTTTTCTAAAATAGGAAGCTAAAAAGATTAAAGCTAAATAAAGGATTATTTTCGAAAAATCAAGTGTTCTGCTGGATTATTCATTCCTGTGTGTAGAAAAAAGTTACCCCGCTGGGATCACTTAGCCTGGAATTGTATTGAAGATGAGGTTTTCTGGGCAATGAGGTTAGTTAGTGTCTTCCAAATGGAGAATGAGGCATTATATAAATTATCAACTAAAAGAAATATGATGTTCTGAGCACTGTGGCTGAAATATAAGGCTGTTCGAACTGCAATAAACAATTCTTCTTGGAAGTAGAGTTACTTAGGCATATCAACAGATATTTTTTTTAATGATGATGATGATGATGATAGCAAAAATAAATTTCTTATTATGCATCTGAAATGCAATTCTGTATCCGGTCCATCCACTGGTAGGCACTCTGTGCATCTTGCGCACAAAAATTATATACTCGTTTACTTGTCTTTAGCTGCACAATTAAAATTAAAAGATAAAAGCAGTATTAATTTTAGAACATACATGATTTCCATACTTCACAAATCCTATTGTCATTACAGTCTTTGCAGTAACAACATTGTTCTATGCTGTTCTCATGAACTCCAAAAATCTTCCATTTGGAAGAGAATCATATCTACAAATGCATGGGAAGTTTGCAAGGAGAATCTTCAAGCAAATCAAGATTTTCTACTATACAAGTAGTCTTCAACTTACAACCGGTTGCTCACCGGCCATTGAAAGTTACAATGGCCTCCCAAGGGCTACTTATGACCAGATTTGAAGTTATGAAACCCCTCCCCCCACACTGCATTTGTAGTTGTTTGCAGTGCCCCGTAATTACATGATCTCAATTTACACCTCCACCTCCTCAGAAATCAGCATTTAATTCTGATTTCTTATTGACACTGCAAAAAAATATCATAAAATTAGATATGGTCATATGACAACCTGCTTAACTATCAGCATGACTTACAGCCATAATTTCAGGCTCAGGTATGGTTGTAAGACAAAGGTTATCATTGGATGCATCAGACAATTCCCTCTACTTTTCTCAAGAAATAGGGTGTACCTAATAACAGACTTGCCTGCAAAGAGAGAATTCTCTCTTCAAGCAGCTTTAAATGCTGAGGCAATTTGCTTCCTTGAAAGTTGCTGTCCTTTCCTGTATCTATCACACATTCTGTTTGATAGATAGTAGTCTAATATGTGTTATCTAGATCATACAACCTAGGGATGAGCTACCAACTAGGTTAAATGCAAGTTCACAACTGAAGAAAGTCAGGGAGAGAAATTATATATTGATTTCCAATATATTGTTTCCATCCCATGTTTTCCTTAAGAGTTGCTTAGCAATCCTTTTATCTGCCTTTTGACTGCTCAAGAGCGCCAATGTCTAATATGTGTTAAGCATTATTTTTTTTCTTCATCTAGGAGTCCATCCAATATCAAGCATTATTCTCCACAGTTTTCTGCAGGTTGTTAAGCAGATACATACTATCTACCGTGTTTCTCCAAAAAGAAGGCCGGGTCTTATTTTCTTTTGACCGCTGAAAAAATGGCTAGACGTTCATTTGGAGGGTTCTAATTATTGACTCACCTTGTGGCAGTGGGACCGATAGCCCCACCCAGCAGGAGCCCGCTGCTGGCCCATTCCTTCTGTGGCTGGTTGTCACTACTCGCATGCATCACCCAGGCCTCCATTTCACCTTCAGATGCCTCCAAGAAAGCATCTACAGCTGATAACATAGCTTTGGATCAATCCAGAGCTCTCTTAACAGCTGCAGATACCTTCCAGCAGGCATCTAAAGGTGAAATGGAGGCCAGGGCAATGCATGCGAGTGGCGGCAAGCAGCCGCAAAAGAAGCAGCCACAGATGTCAGGATATGTGAAGTCTGGTAAGTAGAGCAGCTTCACCCCCCAATCTCCACTCTAGCTTATTTTTTACTTGTGTGCCTCATCCCACCCCCTGCGCCCTGGGGTGGGCATGGTCTTAATTACTGCTAATTTTGTGGGTAGGGCTTAATTTGATTGCATGTATGTGATAGGGTTTCTTTTCAAGATGGTTTGTCTTTTTGGAGAAACACGGTAGATCCCAGGGTTACCCATTGAAAAAAATAGTATAGACCCAATTCACAAATTTTGACCCATTTATTTGAACAATCCTATGACCTCTAAAAATGGCTGATCATAAGTTATGAAAGAAAAGGGAGTGTGGAGTTTTTGGTGCTTGGTTGTTTTTGTGCAGATGTATCATTACCTACCGGTAATATCTTCAATGCTAGAAGGGAGTGGAGTTTGCTTTCTGTTATATATAATAGCTCATAACACAAGATATGAAAAAGATAACATTTCCATGCATCAAAAACATCTCTGAAACAACCAATGGACTATTTATAGTCACATGACATCAACATAATAGCCAAACCAACTGAAGCCCTCCAAAACATTTTAAGGAAACCACAAGTGTAGTAGCCCAAGAAGAAAAAGTAAGAGTCATGTACAAAATAAAATGTAAGTATTGCAATAGCCACTGTATAGAAAAGGCAGGTAGAAGACTAGCAAAGTGCATCCATGAACAACAAGTAGGAGTCAGAAGACATGATGAAATTTCACATGAACAGACTTAAGCATAGTTTCAATTGGGAAACCTTGAACATCCTAGATCACGCTACATCCAAAAATGCTAGGGAATTACTTGAAGTCTGACATTCAGACAAATCATCCATCAACAGGCACATAGATGAACTACATTTACATACCAAGAGACAATAAAAAGTTAAAAAAAGAAGAAAATCAGAATGCTTGCCAGCAATCAAAATCCAGATAAGCAAGGATTAACCCTAGGAGCAAAACCAAACAATCAACCAAGCAGTCAACAACAGCTTAATCAACCAAGGGGAAAACAACAACACTCTCACCAAGTTTGGGAGTGGCCAAGACAAGCAACTGTTATATATAAACAGGGAGTAAATTCTACTCCTTTCTAGCACTGAAGATGTTACCTATCCAGGTAATGGAATGTCTACATGAAAACAACCACAAGGACCCCACCGTTCAATCCTGAGCCATTCTCTTCTCTTCTATTGGTAGAAATGGAGTACTGGCTAAATGTGTCTATTTCTCCATGTCCTTATTTAAGAAACATTCTGCACAGATTCTATTGTCAGTGTGCTGGCTGGGGGAATTCTGGGAGTTGAAGCCAACACATCTTAAAGTTGCCAAGGTTGAGAAAAACTGGTCTAGTGAATTAAGAGCAAGACTAAACTTTGTGGCACAGCATCTGCTTTCCTTGGATCAATCCCAGGTTAAATCTGTAGTCAATCTGGGAAGAGCTGAGAGACATCAATCCAAAACTCTGCAAAACTGTTGCCAGTCCACACAGACAGTAGTGAACCAGATGGACAAAGATGTGATTTAATGTAAGACAGCTTCCAAAACTTCTATTCTAGAACATGGGAACCTACCTTTGACAATCAAATGACATTAAAGCGGGTATTACTTAAAATATGTAGATATATATATATATATATATATATATATATATATATATATATATATATATATATATATATATATATATATATATATATATATATATATATATATATATATATATATATATATATATATATATATATATATATATATATATATATATATGGGCAATGGAGAGATGTGCTACACTGGTGTCTTCTTAATGTGCAAATTACAATCATATCCAATATTGCAGCTTACCCCCACTCCCAGAAAAATTCTTACAAATGTAGTTAAATCTGGCTCAGAAAAATTAGGGAGTTGTATCTCTGCACAGATTAGTATGAGCACAGATTATGAGTACAAATTTTTGTTATTAATTTAAAGCAGATGGTAGTCTGGAACCAATCTACTTACATCAAAGAAAGCTTTTTCATTAGCATGTTTTGGAGCACCAATAGTTGGTGAAGCGGGGATTACACTTTCTACTTCTGCAAGCTCAATATGGCCCTTACAATAAGCATCTTCCATGGAATCATAATATCTTAGCTAGGGTTAAAAGAAAAAGAAACAGTAAACGTGAAAGAAAACAACAAGCATAGTAATATGAACAGTCTGCCATTGTTATACTAAACATGTAAATAACTGTATATTGAGTAGCTATGATTTGCCATTATCTCAAATGAGATGTTGTGGACAATTTTTAATTTCCTAAAATTCATAGCTGCATAAAAGTAGCAAATACAGAGAAAGGGAAGACACGTTAAAAGGCATGGTATAGGGATATCCTGGATTATAGTTTCTGAACCATTTTGGAAGGGTTAAATGGTTTATAACTGTTGAAACCGAATTAATAAAATATTTTAATCAAAATACTGAAAATTCTAAATCTTTTCATAATAATTACAAATCCTTAAGGATAGTAAAGAAAAAAAATTCAAATATGTTGGATACCTGAAATGCTCATGAGAAAATGTATAATATAATCTGTATTAATATTTTAAAAATAAGCAACATTGCAAAAAATAATTTCTTAACGTTGATTAAAATCAGCATTCAAAAATAGCATTTAATGCCTAATGTTAATGTAAAAGTTTTATCATTAAATTTGCAAGAAAGTAGTATCTTTTTCACGTGGTAATTGGAGGGAGGAAAACAGCACACAAGCACTGTGCTCAAGGGAAATTTGAAGCACTAGTTATGTAGGTTCAAATGAAGCACCTACTTAATAATCTGAAATATTTAAAAGCAAATTTGATTTAAAGCTCAACATGGTCTTGACAGTTTGATGGTAAGGAAATGATGTAAAATATAATGAAATAATAATAATATACATTTAAATAAACAAAGGAAAGAAACAACATTTCAGATGAAGAACAGTGGTGGGGGAAGGATACTTCTGGGGTTCTACTTGCTCCCCTGAAAGACTGGAGAGCTCACAAATTGCACACATATATTACAGACCATTATTACACTTCACCTGGTGTTTTGTAACATCTAGCACAAACCAGCGTGGTTTCCAACCTTTTAGCAAAGCTCCTCTTTTGTAAAGGGTTCCTTCAAAAGATCTAGAAGAAAAATATATATTATTTCTTATTTTAAGCAATGGAAATCAGAAAAATACCCACATAGTAATGATGTTTATTAATTCAGTTCAATTCATAGGACAGAACTTAAAGCAATTAGAACAAAACGCCCAAGTGAAACTTCCTATTAATTCAAAGTAATATCCATTACCTCAACATCAAGTTATAGGTTTTAATTTAGTTCTTTTATTATAATGGTGTGCAAAATGTTAGCAGCTTAAAATATTACAGCTTAAATTATTTCAAGCCTCCTGAGCAGGATGTGCAAAGTGTTTTGATATTGGTGATATTATTTATTTATTTACTCCTTCTCCAATATGGAGGTTTGGTGAGTGCATGAGCCACAAACACGAGCTGATATTGGCTGGAGCTAGCAGGAGCTGGCAAAATGTGATAACTTGTCTGACTCCTCTGTTTATTTTGGTATAATAATTCTCAGAAAGTTTTCTTAACTGATAAATGTTAATTTACCCCTTATTTCAGACAAATATTATGGGATCTAGACCAAAGGTTTCAGATTCTTCTGAATGTGAATATGATTAAGATTGATTTAACACTTAAGGCTCATTTAAATTTTGAGAACCCTTCCTTTGATTATCACATCATATTGTTTTAAAAACATCTGTGGGGCACTGAATTCTTTTTTTGAACAGTGGTGTCCTGTTATACTTTCTTGTTAATTAATTTGACTTTATGTTTCCCCAGAATTAGTAATTAGTAATTTAGTAATTTAATAAATTTATATGCCGCCCAATCCCGTAGGACTCCGGGCGGCTTACAAAAACAAGATAAAAGTTAAAAAGAGAAAAAGAGAAACAAATTTAAAAACAGCACACCATACATTCCGTCTAGATGGGGCTGGACTTAGCTAACACAGCCAAAAGCCAATCCATCTGGAGGGCACTATTTTCCACTGTAACATATTTGTTTTATAAATAACCAGATGAAGTTGCAATTGGAAAAAAGTAATTTTAATAAAAGATGTTTTATGAGGCATTTGAAACAGAATGAAAATAAAGCAAATATAACAATTTTGCAAATTTTTTAAGGAAGCCAAAGTTATATCATAGTCTGATAGCTCACATTACCTATTTTCATCATGTTTTGAAGTGAACTGATTGTACAGTGTTGTTACTCTCCTTTCCACACCATTGGCAGATGAAATGTTGCTGTTTCGTTCTTCACCCAAGCCACTGTCTGGCAGATGCAACATAGACCTCTTCTGACAAGAGTGCAGGTTGACAGACATTGCAGAAGAGCCAGAAGGATGTCTCTGATGCTTTAAACGTAATGTGACATAATGCAGGGATGAAAAAAACATCATGGGTTAGCCAAAAATCCAAACAGAGATACTTTATCTCTTTTTCAGTGACTGCTTAAATCGCCTAACATTGTGACAGAAATCCAAGGGTTGAATTAAACACTTCAGAAATGAATCGCTATACTCTATTTCTTGCAATAGACAAATGGAAGTATAGCTGGCACTTAAAGATACTTGAAAGGATCTATAAAATAGTTTAGAACGTATTAAATGTTTGTGGCAAATGCATTTTTGGTTGTAAATTTCTAATTTCTAGCAATTACTGTAGCTTTGATTAGCTAGAACATTGCAATCTGATTCATACAAGTGCTAAAACATCAAGTGCTGATTCATACAAGTGCTAAAACATCAAAATATCTTTGCTATATATTGTCTTTTTATCAGTAGAAGTAGAAAGGAAAAGAAAAAGAAAGGGAAAAAAGGAAGGACCCAACAGATCTGAAGAAGAGAATAAAGGAATACATGCTAGGGAATAGAGGTGTAGGTCTAATTATGAATGAAATGGTTAACATTTATGTCAGAAAGTATGAATTTGTGATTTATTTAAGCTGTTGGGAATGCATATGAAAGTAAGAAGCCATATGTTGGTGGTAGCTGCATGTGCTCCAGTAAATGGTGCTAATGGAAAAACCAGGGATGAGTTTTAGGAAAACTTGTGCATTTTTGCAACATTCTGAGCAAGTGCAGGACATTTTGATATCTGCTTACATAAACATCTCTTTGTTTTCTGATTTAAGCAGAAAATAATGCTTACACATCGAAAGGGAATTCATCACAAAGCATGACTGATTTGATTGTTTAAGATGAACAAATAAAAGATTTAGTAAAGGATGCTTGAGTGATGTAATGTGGGACAGATCATAATTTGGTTACAGTATGTCAAGAGTGAAACCTGGAAAAAAGGCTTGAGATAGAATGAAAAGAATTAGGTTACAAAAAACCCCAAGAAATGGGGAATTATGCTAATGGAAGCATGAAAAAGAATGCTGGAAAGAACAATGACATGAAGGAGGCTGTGAGGAAAAGAGCAAGTAAGACAACAATTACAGCAAAAATAAAAGATTGTGTGTATTGGGAAAAAACATAACCAAAGAATGTGGAAGAAAAAGTTAAAATTGAAAGAAGGGTAGAAAATGGAGACCTGTTTTGACGGGGGAAAAGCCCATTTTGTTTTGGAAGTAGATGAAGAGGGCTAAACAAGAAACTTCCTGCAAATGAATGGATTTTAAACAAAAAGAGGTATAGTTACTTGAAATGAAATTGAAGTAAGATAAGGTGGAAAGAATATTTTAGAGATTTATATTTAAGGATACATCAAAAATGGAATTAAAATAAGATTATCAATATTAATGTTCAAGAAAAAATGAATGATAGTATAATTGAGTGAGCTTGGCTAGCCTCTACGAAAGTTATTTATCTCATACCTAGGAAACTGGATAAATTAAAAGTCAAGAAGAAAAAGTTCTGCACAGGGATGGTGATTGAAATGAAAGAATAATAATTATTTATGGAGTTCTTTGCATTTATAGTATATATTCTTAGTCATAATAACTAACAATAACTAGCAGAAAACTAACAATCTGAATTGGTTTTTCCACATGTTATCCTTAGTGAAGTGTGCAGACCAGCATCTGCATTTCCTGTGTTGGATGAGGAGAACACATCTTTCTCCTTCTGTCCTGGCCAGGCACTATTGAGAGCATTTTAACAAACTGCATCACTATTTGGTTTGGTGGTAGCAGTGCCTCAAATAGAAAGTCCATACAGAGAGAATGAAGGACAGCAGAGAAGGTTATAGGAAGCTCACTTCCTGTTATTCAGGATACTGCTTATAAATGCTATGGGCTTAGCACTCAAAGCATTGTTAGAGACCCCACATACCCACTTTATGGTCTGTTTCTGTTACTCCCCTCTCGGAGGAGGTTTTGAACTATTTCTAACAGGACTATCAGATTCTGTATCAGCTTTGTTCCCTATGCCATCCATCTGGTAAACTTGCAGGATTCATTTTTCTCACCAAGTACATGTATAATACAAACTAAACTGTGTTCCCTTTCTGTGTCATATATGTAAGTATGTGCATAAATTTGCATTTATTTTGTCATGTTTATGTTGTGTATATTGGAGGTGATAACCCTTTGAGAGCTGTATGCAAAGAAATTTCATTTTAATGTATGCCGATTAGTATATATTCAAAGTGACAATAAAGTTATTATAAGTTCTTCCAAATTCTAAGTTCATAATGATTTGGAGTCAGATGTATGCAAGTGGAAAAGTTGTTCATGAATTTTTCCTCCATGTTTCTTTTTGTTGCAGCCCTCTATACTCTTTAAGCAATGCTACGTATCCTTTCTTACTGCAAACATCCTGGCATTATGTTACATTACTCCAAGGGTCCTCACAGTGTGCCAAGTCCTTGTATTGAAGGCAGCCATTGAAACCACTGACATCTGTATAAGTCTAGGTCAAAACCATGTTTCACGGTTTAATTTGAATTTATTGTCTCAACCACTAACTATATAAATCATTTAGTTTTTAGAAAACTAAAAACATTCTTAAATAATTAAGATGGACACTGTTGGGGAGTGGAATGTAGTACTACAGTCAGGTACATTATCTGGCAGTAATAAATCATTATCCCATTTCAGCATGAAATGTGAATCCAGTGACAGAGATGTACTGTAAATATGTTAAGAGTTTAAAATGCATACACTGCCATATTCAATAATGTGATAGTGATACATATATGTGGAATTTTGAGAAAATTATTTTTAGCTCTTGCTGAAAGTTTGAAGATTCTTGTTAAAATACTTACATTGTCTTTCCCTGAATCTTCTTTCACATTTATTTTGACTCTTTCCCACAGTGACTGCCACCTTTCTGGGCTGTGGTTTAATTTGTTCTCCAGTCTTTCAATTTCCTAAAAAACAAGCTTCCATAAGATTAAATCTTTCTGTTGTTCCTTCAAACACAGGAGCTACAACCTCTTGCTACAGTTGAAAATGACGATAAGGACTGAAAGTGTTTTTAAAAATACTTACACAGCACAAGTCCAATGCTGTGACCGCAAGATTTTACATTGCCAAGACTAACATTTATCACTTTTTTAAAAAAGAAACAGCACTAAATTATAATAAAAAAAGGAAATGTGACAGATTTATTTAATGTGTTTGCCAAACTGCAATTTATTTCTACTTTTTAAATGGGAATTTGAATTCCCTTATTGCCTCTTATTAGAGTTATTTCCTATGAATAAGCTATAAATGAAATATAATGAAAAATAAAAATAAGACAGAAACATTTTTTTTCTCAAGCGCTCAGGTAGTATGCTTCAGCATCATCATTATCAATCATTCTTCAGCAATATCAGCATTCTTCAGTCTCCCAGGATTTGTTAAAGATACACAGTATTCTTTACTTACAAATATCATTAGATTATTATATATTATTCTAGATCTACTAGACCAGGACTACAAAAAAACCCAAACATATTTCCACTAGCTTGCCCTAATTGTTTTCTGCCATCTATTGGTCCTCTGGATTTTGGCAGTTTAGATTTGACAGCCCAGATTATTTAAGAATTAGAAGAACAGCATTTTTCATTTCACATTTTGATCAAAGGTCAAAGTCTTCAGTTAATCCTTAAGGAATCCTAAATGTGACCTGTATTGTTATTATATTTGCTACAATTATTGACCCAATTTTAAGATTTTAAAGAATTATCAAGTCAATATTGATGTGTAGCAGCCCCCAAGTGTTTTTTCCAGGATGCTCTGTGTTCAACTTGCTTTTCAAAGTGTCTAAAGGTGCATCTATCACTGCTGTAATTAAGTCCATCTACCTTGCTGCTGGTCATCTTTTATTCCACCTTTCCCAGTATGACACATTCTCAAGAAAGGTAGATCATTGCATAATGTATCCAAAATATGATAATTTGAGCTGGTCATTCATGATTTGTTTGCTTTCTTAGCTATTCATAGATTTCTTGAGAGTTTTCTCCAACACCAATAGTTTTCTACTCTGCTTCTTCAAGTTCAGCTTTTCCTTCCAAAGAGTGTTATGGGGAAAGCCACTGACTGCATAATTCTGTTCTCTGTAGACAGAAACAGTAGAACCTCTGGTAACGAACGCTTCTAACCACGACCAAATTTGGTTCCGACCAAAAAATTCACCTTTTTTTTTCATGCCTGATTTCCCCTTCCGTGCCATTTTTTTGTAAGTGCCAAAATTCCAAAATTAGGTTCAGGTCACAACCAAATTGGTTTGTGACCAAAGTTATGGTCTTGACCAGAGGTTCTATTGTCCAGAGATCACAATATCTGAATATCTTTTCCAAAGTCTTCATGCTGCAAAAGCAGCATTGTTCTGTTTAAATCTAACCTGTTTGGTATATGCATTGTCATGTCATACTATTTGCATGCCAAAAGTGATAGGGCTGCTTTCATCATTTTAATGATGGAAGCTTCTGTGACTGCCAAGAAAAACTCCAAGTCACAAAATACCAAAATAAGTTCTTCACAATTAATCAAAAGATATTCCAGCAAATTCTTGAATAATGCACATACTAAATATTAGTTATGCTGGGGGGGGATGGCATAATAATAGTGGCGTACTTTACTAGAAAATCTATACAGAAAATAGATTTAGTCAGCTGTAATTCAGAAAAAAGTCATTCCTTTTGGGGCAACCTAGTATTTAATGGAATTATTACTTTAAAAACTGAAGAAGGTGGGAGGCAATATAAACAAGACTTCATCAGTTACTGTATTTGTATTGCTATGGATATATACTCAGAGAATATATGTACATATAGTATATTATGAGATTTAAGTAATGGTCAATAAAGTAAATGCAGTATTTCCTTGTGGCAGTTTTTAAAATTACTTTAAAAACTGACTCTCTCCCTTCCTCTACATTTTTCTTATCTTGATCTTTTGTTAAATTAAAAACACTGAAAACCAATAATTGAAAAAAAAAGATGAAGCTACATGAATATATTAAACAGTTACACTTACACTAAATAAGTTGGTAATGGCATCAGGTTGCACTTTAGCCAGGTTATCATAGCATGGCCAGACAATTTTTCTCTTATTGTGGGAAGGTGACATATCCATCTGATCGGTTTCATCCAAGGTACTAAACTTTGCACTTATCATAGTCCAGTCATAACCTGGGCCTGTGGCTAAAGTCTCTTCTGTGTAGTAATCCCATTTCTTAAGGCAGGAAATGCTGACATTTGGTTTTAATACCTGTATAAAAAAGAACCCTTGTAGCTGATAAATGTGATTTGACCCATCTTCCCTAATGATATGCCCCTGGCTCAAACCATTTTCCTCAACTTAAATGCAGATAAAGATTTAATCCATTTTAATAGTAGGAAGCAATTCAATACTTTTTTCAGTTTCCTCCTGTGGTTAAGTAGGCAAATTGTTTCCCAATTCAGTTTTAACCCTGGGAATCCCCTCTATTTCCCTCTCCTTTAAATTTTGTGTGCCTAGAACATATCAAGTTCTTCATGATTTGGCGGGATTCTGCCCTTGCTCAATTTATTCCTGTGAAATGATGCAACATAAGTCGAGTGTGAGTTCCATATTAAAATAATTATGAAACTTATGAATTCAGAAATGTTATTAAAATACAGCATACCAAAAAAAAACCTAGCTTTGCAAATATTTTGGTCCCTTGCAATCAAGTAACATAAAAAATGTGGGACAATTATTGCCTTTATTTCAAAGTATGCCAACATTCAACAACACCATCCTAATAACATTAGCATCAAGACCATTCAATTACAATAGGCACCACCACTTAAAACTGTGTATCCCAGGTAGCCCTCTTAAATGCTTAGCTAGTTTTATATGTTGCTACCTCAGTAAACTACAGTCATATATAACTATTACACAGGCATATTTGGGCATATTCTTTGAAGTAAAAATTAGAGACAAGTAGATCTTCATAGTGATTTTAAAAAAACCTTGAAGGAAAGAAAAATCATATGTAGTTCTCCCCAAACCAAACTAGCCAGTCCTGTTTGGCTCTGGACATACAATTAACAAGCTGTCTTTGTGAAGCAAGGGTACTTTGCAACACTTGAGCTTACCCTTAAAAAATAAATAAATTTGCTATTATAATATAATTTTCGTCCAGTAATAAGACTATCACAGCAATTATATATCAAAAAAATGGTCATATCTACCAAATCACAACATCCTTAAAATAACAAGAAGACGCATAAAAATACACACTAACCAGACTCATTGGCTATAGTCTTTAGATCCCTGCATCTGAAAAACTACTGTCTAGACAGCATGGTAATTCTGAAAACTGGCTGTATACCTCTGTTTCAAGGGGCATGTACAGATAATTGAAGAAAACCGGACTCCTTTTGTGTATCTTGTCAATGCAGTCCCAAATGCAAATTCCCTTTTTGCCATGTTTTTCTCCTTTATCTTCAAATAATGTTCCTTAAAATGATAAAATGTAATGTAATTAGAAGGACACAACCTTAGATTTGGATGGCATGAATAATTGTGGTACAATATTTAAGTTAGATGTGCCATTTTGAGAATATAGAATAGAGACAAATCCAGAATGTGCCTGAAAATATATCTGTGGCTTTCAGCCAAGAAGCATTTTATAAGTGACACATAGTAGGCAAACACTATGTATGGCTAACTATCATGAGATACTAGAATTTTGTCAAGGAGATTACAAACTAAAATTAAAAGAACTAGTGGCAAAAATATTGACTAGAAGCTATTTGGATTGGGAATTTAGGAAGAGTTAAAAAAAGCAAAATAACTGAAATCATCACAAGAATTCCGTGTTTTAAAATCAAAACACAATATGATTCAATAATAATTTATTGATTAGTCAAGGAACCATAAGAAATAAAAGTGGTAAAATCAAATCAAAATAAATTAGAGAAATGGCAGAACTCACTGTATGAAAGTTACACAGCTCTGCTGTCCTCCACTGAAATTATGCTGGGATGGATTTTAATTATGATAGTTGTTTGGTTCTGATTTAATATTTTAATAAACTATTCTAATGACTTTTATGCTATTTTATTGAAGAAAAAAAATCAGAGAATAGCTTTTTTTTAAATATTTAGGACAAATTTAAATTTGAATATTTGTACAAATACCTCCTATGTATACTTAGATATGCTTAACCAATTATCTGTGAAAAGGATGAAAACATCTTTAGATTTTTACTATCTAATAGTGTTACTAGCTGCATTTTTATAGATTAAGCTTATTGTATAAGTGATTTGACTCAGACACCCATCTATAAAAAATGCAAGAGCAAAGAATAAAAATATATTGCTAAAGATATTTCTTTTGGGGTATTTTATTAACTATAAATTGGTTATGATTTGACTGTGCAAAATATATATCTAATATATGTATACCTTTTCTGTTTTCAAACTATGCTTCCTAAAATGATGGTAATTTCCAAAATTACCTTTGACTAAGAGAGAGAGAATATACATGTTTTGGAAACACAGCTAATTTGCTCTTGAAACCATTGTTACATATCCAGAAACCTGCTCCCTGCAGGGCTGTCTGAGCAAATCAGCACTGCTGCTACCAACTTGCTCACAGTTCCACACTATCAGAAAACCCTCAACAACATTTTCTGCTATCATCTCTATTCATCAGGTGTCTGTAACATACAATTGCAAAAATTCCACCCCAGATTCCCAATTTGTCTCAGTGCTATTACAATAAACAAATAAACATGCCAGTTTGTAGATAAGTAAGCCTCCATACTCTGTTATTGTAATGAAATAGTAATCAATTGCTAGGAACCATTAAATGATACTTTTTCAATTTCTGAAAATACTGATGGCATTTTGAAAGACCGTTTAATGAAAAATAACATGCTAATATATTTTTTTAAAAAAGCTGTACACCACTCAGAGGTGCTCTGTGAGTGAAGTGGGCAATCACTAAATCCAATAAACAAAATAAATATACACATTTACTCTATAAATTTTCCTCTAGCAATTGGACTAGAAGACCTCCAAGGTTCCTTCTAACTCTATTCTTCTATTATTATTCAATACAAAGCAGATGTCAGTGATATTATTTCAATCCATTTCTGATGAAAACCTTTAAAATTAATAAAATAGCAGCCAAATTAATACTGGTCAACTTGAGATCCATACCGTGTTCCAGTCTTTCATAGTCTGAGTCCAACAGGAATGTTTTAAATCGATTGGAAACATAATGAAATGCTAAGAACTTCAAGTAATACTGATTGAATTCAAACTCTGTTGGATACTGGCTGTGAATCTGAAATTTATAAAAACAAAAACAATGGTCATAACTTTATTTTTTACCAAGGGCAAAGTCAGCAAATTATATTATTTCATCTTTTTTAGCTCTTAAGTATCTTTTTTAACAGCAAGATTAAAATAATTTATGTTTCCCACATAGAGGTAGATACAGATACAGACTTTTCTATTGCCTTTCCCATGGAGATCTATTTTGTTACTCATTCCTACATTGCTTTAGAAAGATGTCAAGATTCATTTTTTTCACAGAGCTTTTGCCAGTTTGTGTTGTCCAAGTTATATGAAATTAGTACTAATCTTTGCTTTATTTTCATTTTATTTTATGATTTTATAGATGCATTGTGATTCAGTTTCTTATTCTATAATTTTGATTGGATGTTTTATATTATTACATTGTAAACCTGCTATGAGGCACAGAGATTTAGTGACATCTAAGATAAATAAATAAATAAACTCAGGCACTGAGGCAAATAACAGATAACTTACAAATCATTTCTCCTGTATTAGTGAACAAGCAATCAGAAGAGTTTTTAAGACCAAGGAAAGATTTGTACGGTGAAACATACATTTCTTGGCTCTACCCACAGAAGATTGCTAGATTCACTTTTATAAGAGAGTTTTAGAACAGACTGCAGAAATTCTGTGGTTAGTGGGTATTTGGTGATGCAAATGTAATGGGAAAAATAAAATTTAGTAGCATTCTTTGAACTGCACCAGTCTTCCTATCTTACCTACAAAATACACATGTAGTGGATAAAATAATAGTTATAACATATGTTCTCCATTTTGATGTTTGGAAAATGAAAGGGAGAACAGTTGAAGGAATAATGTCTATTTTTATATTGATTTTATGCAAATAGTATTATTCCCGCAAGATTAAGCAATCACTAGAACTATAGGAGAAAGTGAGAGAAGCATCATTTATAATATGACATTATTGACACTAAAGTTGTCTTCCTAGAAATAACTGGATAATCTACCAGATGTTGCTATTGTGAAATAACGATTCACATTAATAATTCACTTGACACCTGGAGATATTGGCATAAACAATGGCTATTTAAAAGATGATGCATTTCTAATTTAAGCACCACAACCTCCTATGTACTCTCTAGGCAAAATAAGGACAATTGCTTTTCAACCACATGAAAAGATTCATTTGTTAAATCTTCAGTTATTGCTCTTGGTTGTTTGAATGTAGTACTCTTATGAATTTATACTGCATATCTAAAATTAGTCAAATCTAAAATTAGCTTTCCAAATATATATTTGTACAACTTCAAGCACATGAAGAAATAAAGGATATTTATTCCAAAAATACTTGCAGAGCAAAACATTTTTATTTCAGCATAATTATGGAAGTTGATAAGATTAGAAAAAACCTTCACAGAAAATAACTTTATATATGCAATATATGTTTTCCATATTCTAGATTTCAGCTGCAATAGATTTCTATTGCTATTGTGTCAATTAACTGACTTAAAAAGCACCTGCATGGGCCATGTTAGAAATATACTGAACTGTGTTGACATGAAATATTTTTTTAAACACCAATGAGATGTACATGAATTCATAAAACTTACACCGATGTTATCTATTCTTATTGCATCAAGCTATCCTTCCAAATTTATGACTCATTGAAATGTTTGATGGAGAGGGAGGGATTTAAATTGCCTGAAAATGATATGGAGAGGATAAAACAGATTACCTTCTCCCAACTGTTCTATAAGCCAAAATTTAGGATGAGGATGTGTCCACTTGCTAAGGAATACAAGATTGGGAAAATATATAGTGGTTATAACTTCATTTTCATAACTGCTGAAGTCAATTAAAAGATAAAGGTTTGTCCTGTCCAGTTGTGTCTGAATCTAGGGACCAGTGCTCATCTCTGACAACTTGCTTCAAGCACTCTACTATCATCCCAGTGCCTAAGAAACCTTTCATCAAGGAGATGAATTACTACAAACTGGTTGCTTTGACATCATAATAATGAAAACCTTTGAAAGGCTAGTCCTGACCCACCTGAAACCCATCATAGATCCACTGTTAGATCCCTTGCAATTTGCCAACTCTAGCAAATAGATCAACAGATGATGCTCTTAATATAGCACTGCACTACATATTATAACATCTTGAATCTCCAAGGGCCTATGCAAGGGTCCTTTTTGTAGATATCAGCTTGGCATTCAATACCATAATTCCAAATATTCTTTTCACTAAACTGACACAGCTAGCTGTACCTGACCACACTTGTAAGTGGATCATAAGCTTTCTAACAGATAGGAAACAGCAGGTGAAGCTAGGCAAAATCACATTAGATACTTGTACAATTAGCACAGGTCCCCCCCCCCCCCACAAGGGCTGTGTGTTCTCTCTCTATACCAACCACTGCATCTGAAATAATCCCTCTGTTAAATTACTGAAGTTTGCAGATGATACAACAGTGATTGGTCTCATTCAAGACAACAAATCTGCATACAGGTAGGAAGTTGTACAACTGGCCCTGTGGTGCAGCCAGAACAATCTTGAACTGAATACAATCAAAACTATACAGATTATAGCAGATTTTAGGATAAGCCCTCTATTCTACAGCTTTTACAATACTAGACAACATAGTATCAACAGTAGCGTTCATCATGTTTCTAAGTTCTATAATATCTCAGAACTTAAAATGGATGCCTAACATCAAAAACATCATTAAAAACCAACAAAGAGTGTTCTTCCTGTGCCAACTCAGAAAACTCAGACTGCCCAAGGAGCTGCTGATACAGTTCTACAAAGAAATTATTGAGTATGTCATTTGCACCTCTATAACTCTCTGGTTTGGCACAGCAATCACACAGGAAAGGTACAGATTTCAACAGTTAGGACTGCAGAAAAAATAATTGCAACCAGCCTGCCTTCCATTGAGGACCTGTATACTGCACAAGCCAAAAAGAGGCTGTGAAACTATCTACAGACCCCTCACATCCTGGACATAAACTGTTTCAACTTCTTCCCTTAAGTTGACACTATAGGGCATTGCATGCCAAAACAACCAGACACAAAGATACTTCCCGCCCCCTCTGTTAAACAACTAATTCCCATAACACTGTCATGCCCTGGGATGTCAAGCCACCTAGTAGAGTTGTATTGTTATTACTATTATCCTTCTGATCTTTGCCTATTTCCTTAGCTTTTTATGACTATAACTTCGTTTTTTATATCTCACAATTTATGTTGATTGCTTTTAGGTAGTATCCTATTATGATTTACATTGATTATTTAGTATCCTATGACTATCACTGAGTGTTGTATCTAATGATTTTTCAGATTGTGTTTTATGATTATGACCATGATTTATCACTTGTTGCTTGTATGTACGCTCAGATCTTATGGACTGGAGACAAATTTCTTGTATGTCCAATCCCACTTGGCCAATAAAGAATAAAGAATTCTATTCTATTCTCTGTTTCTTATCCAAAGGAGCCAATGTTGTCTGAAGACATTTCCATGATCAGGTGGCTAGCATGACTATACACCGAGACACAGGGGATTTCTTCTGTTCAATCATGTCTGATTCTTCAAGATTACCTGGACAAGTGTCTGCAGAGTTTTTTTGGCAAGAATTTATAGAAGTGGTTTGCCACTGACTTCTTTCTAAGACTGAGAGAAAATGACTATAGGGTCCTTGCTTCTCTTTGAGTTTGGTGGTTTTCTTGCAGATATTTTATTACCAAACTATGCAACATCATCAGTGCTAGTGCTAGAACCCACAGATCAACCCTGAGCTACACACATTCTCTTTTAATGACAGAAAGTAACTAACTCAAGGTCACCCAGCTGGCTTTGTGCTTAATGTGGAAGTAATGATCTCCCAGTTCCTAGCCTTATGCCTTAACCACTACACCAAATTGGCTCTCAATTTCTGTATTATAAACAATTAAAATTCAGGTTATGATTTTTATAAACAAATAAATATCCACTATGTACATGCTCCTTTATTTAGGCTTACCTGGTGTACACAATCCAAGAACTGCAGAAAAATTGGTGCAAATCCACTTCCTTGACAATTAAGAGTTAAGTTACTGCGCTGGCTGAATTTATGACCAAAAGATAACCATTCTTTCTCTATTAGCATTCTGAATCCTTCAAGTGTTCGATAGAATGGATCACTGAGTAATTGCACAAGAGACACAACCTAGGCCACAAAATGATACTGGTATGTTAATCAAAATGCTTTTATATACACACCCAAATATACATTTTATTTCTATCTACCATTAGGATGAGGATTTTCTTTTTAGATATAAATGTAAATGTACTATCTACTTTCGGGACATTGGAACTACTTAACTGCAGTGCATTATTTATAGTGAAAAATTAGTTCACAACTGCTACAATATGAAGATTAACCCCAAGCTTCTAGTGCTGCAGTGTGGCAGTGGATACAATACAGTACTGCAGGCTACTTCTGCTGATCACTGGCTGCCAGCAGTTTGGCACATCGAATCTCACCAGGTTCAAGGTTGACTTAGCCTTCCATCCTTCCGAGGTGGATAAAATGAAATTCCAGATTGTTGGAGGCAATATGCTGACACTGTAAACTGCTTAGAGAGAGCTATAAAGTACTGTGAAGCGGTATATAAGTCTAGGTGTTATTGCTAAGCATTACCCAAACTCTCACACCATGAGAAATGTTATCTGGCCAAAGTTGGGTATGGTAGTGAAAGAGTTAAGGGCCTGGTAGTACAGGAAAATCTTTTGCGGTGTTCTCTTTCTCTTGGTGTTCTAAGCACATGCTTATTTTGTTTAATGGTTAATTCAGGGTTGAATTACAATATAGACATATTTTTTATGGAAATCTGGAAACTTTTAATTTAAAGATGAAACAAATTTTAAACTGATATTTGAAAATAGTACAATCATATTAATTTTGTTTGTTTGTTTGTTCCACAGGATAACAATTTCTTACCTCCAGTTTTTAATCAGAAAATCATCTTTAATAGAATTATATGCGAAGAATATTTGCAGATATAAAGGTATGAGAGAGACTGCTTTTTGGGGGCCTTACTACATCCTATTTAAAACAACTGTGGAAACTGTACTTCAGTTTGTGAAGAGGAGCAATGAATTCTAGAGATGAAGCTAAAATTCTCTAGAAAAGTGTTCACAGGATATTTTTTTAAATGATGGGGTTTTAAAGGAAATGCATTACTTTCTGTTTTGTGTATTCTCAGAATGGGTTCAGGATATAATTGAGCTTTCAATATAAAACATTTTGATCAAGCTAACCCACTCCCACTAGAGGGGACTGGCTCCCTTTGCTAATGGAAAGCATTTCTCTGCAGCAGCAAAAGGAATTTTTGTTAACTTTCATATTACATTCCCTGTCCAAATATACTCCAGATCTCTCTCACTTTGCCTGCTATACGTGCAGGTCATAATAACTGACCTGCGCTGTGATATCCCAGCCATCTTCCAGACAAACTAAAACTGAAGAACCATTTTCAAGTAGCTCTGATATGACAACACCCAACTGTATTACTCTGTGAAGCTATACAAAACATAAAGGAAACAAATTACTAAAATGAATGATAGTTTATACAATGACTAATAAAATATGTTTTTATTAAAACTATTGAAAATATTAGATACTCAGTTTGTATCAGGTCTTATTGAACTAATAGATTATAAAGTTTAAAACAAAAAGAACAAAATGAAGAATTAAGTACAGTGTCATTTCCCCCCTCATTTGCACCCATATATGAATTAGTAGTTCTAGGCCTCATGACTAGAGGGAACATCTTTTTTCCTATTAAATGAAAATGCTTACAGAACACTAAATAATATGGGTATCCTTTCATTGATCCATAAAGTAGTTTTATGGATCAAATGCTTTATTAAAGTTTGTCTTAAGACTGAAGATTTAATGGATACATTTATATCATTTTCTTGGCAATAATATACAAATGGCTGATCAATGCCTTCTTTCAGGATTTTTTTTAAATCTTACAAATCTAGTTTTACAATTTCAATTTTCTGATGGTCTTCCATTTAAGTATTAAGCAGATTTGGCACTTCTTAGTTTTCTGAGAGCAACCAGAATTAGCCAGGTGCTGTTCTCTTTTGATATCTAATTCAGTCATAATTTTTTCAAGCACAATTGGCTCTCAAACTATATTGTAGCATATATTATAGCATATTTTAGCTCTCAAACTATATTGTAGCATATATTTCAAACCCAATTGGCTGTCAAACTATATTGTAGCATGTTATATGTTTTACAAAAGCTTCTTGAGAGACTGCCTGCTGCCAATTACCTCCCACAGACCCATTAGATCTCACAGGGTTGGTCTCCTCCGGGTTCCATCTACTAGCCAATGCCATCTGGCTACTACCTGGGGGAGGGCCTTCTCTGTGGCAGCTCCGGCCCTCTGGAATGAACTCCCCGCAGGGATTCGGACCCTCACCTCTCTCCAGGCCTTCCGAAAAGCCGTCAAAACCTGGCTTTGCTGGCAGGCCTGGGGTGATGAGTTCCCTCCCCTCTCGACTTGTATGGTTGTGTGACTCTTGCTTATTTTAATTATCTGTATTTCATTTTTACGTTCCCCTTTTTCCCCTTTTGAATTGTTCGCCGCCCTGAGTCCTCCCGGAGAAGGACGGCATACAAATAATAAAATTCAATTCAATTCAATTCTGTTACAAAACATGATATATAGATTCTAGGAATTAAATTCCACAATACAATTCATTGCATTGTCAATCTCCTTTAGAAAATAAGTGGCTAATTATCTTGTAATCTACAGTGGATATAAAACCAACTTAAAATATTTAGATACAAATCATTATCAAGAAAGACACTCTATTCAGTTTCAATATACCTGTGCTATGTACCTGACGTAGCCAATAATATAGTGATGAGGTATTTACTATAGGATAATCTATGATAATAGTTTATTAAACTGAATTTCTTTTGTTAAAAGTAGAAAATGGAAAATGACTTCAAGAGAAATTTAAATTATTATAGCCAAATGCAACATTTTATGGCTGATTGTGATTAAGTGAGTATCTCAGTGGTCAAATCCATTTTGCCATTGTATAAATATTCACTGATGGATGTTTATTTGTCTCCATAGAAATACAGATTTTATTTAATGCAGGAAAAAATGAAGAAATTTTTTTTTGTTACAGAATCAAAATAGCCTTGGTTTCCCCTCAGAAACCACAAGCATTTATGATTGCCCCATATCACCTTACCTGAGGGAACCATTCAGACTCTCCAAGAGCTTTAAGGAATGTTATTTCAGAATCTGCTGGAATATTGCTAGGAACACAAGCACTCATGAGTCTTTTAAAACTAGTTTTCACTTGCCGGATGTCACTGAATTCAACTGGAACAAATTCACAATTTAAAGCAAAATCAAGTTTGAAGCCCTGTGGACAAAGAAGGCATTTATTTATGCTATTCGTTTTAAACATACACTTAAACTATTTATTAAGGAATTTAATTTTCCTATCCCATTTTTTTGGAAGAAGTTAACATTTTTTCTGAGACCTGAAATAACATGGTATTACTAGATATAGTATATATCTTACATAATTTTCTTTGTATGACCTCATGACCCACAATCCTCCTTTTGATCTATTTTGCTGTAATATGATGACAGTACAATTTTTTTTTAGTATTATGCAGATCCTTGTATAAAAATTACAATGTAATACAATGTAATGCAGACTGTGGCTTTTCTCTCTCCTGGAATCTAATTAGAATAATATGAAAAATGGTAATGAAAAGTCCACATTTTTGGACTTTGCCTTTTTATGATAGCCTAGGAAAGGGGTTTTGGATACTAATAATTGATGTTACTGAACATAAAAGTGCTGTTTAGATTTGAGAGGTTCTGAATTCCTCAATTTATGTGTCTTGGTTGGGACACCACTTTAAATGTCGCAGGACCATTTTGCTACGCATATATGATGTATATAATAATTAATATTATATACAATTCATATAGTTTGGATCAAAAGCTGGCTGAAAACCAACCTGTGCTTTAAAATCACCACTAGATTTCAATTTTAGAAGTTTTATGGCATTTGCTGCTGTTATACATTTGACTCTATTTTACTTGGCTTATTTAACAATGATTTAAAGTACTTTTAAAATACTGAATCTACCATTTTGTGTTGTAAGCTTATGAAAACCACGGTCCTGAAATACTATCATGAAATATGTTAAATGAATAAATACATCACGAATAAGTAAATACAACCAAAGTCAGATCTTCCAGTCATATGTAAAAATGATATTTATTTAGTTAGGTAAGCCCAAACATGGGTGAACACTCAACTCAATATCCATCTCACTGAAAAGAATGGATTGTGACAAATAGTCTTTAATTTTAACAGAGTAAAATAACTCAATTAAAACTAATAATGAAATTACATTGTTAGGCTCCAGGTATCAACACATTGTTCTCAGTAATCACTGTCTAGTGGGGGGCAGGTTTGCACACATTATGTTCTAATGCAGGGATGGGCAATCTGAGTTCCCCAAGTCACATGAAACTTGCAGGGTTCTATTCATGTATTCTCCAGTACCTCAAGACTGGATTGACAAGTTTTGATGATACCATTTTAGGCCTTTAGAGAGGTTATTCAGTGATGCTTCTTAGTGCCTTCCAGCTCCCTTTCTTTCTGATTCTGCTGCTTCTAATAACGCACTGAGTATATCTTGAAAGACTCGACACAATCCTTGTGCCTATGCTATTTCAGTTGAGATCCTGCAGTCTAGAACAACTGTGAGATTTAAAACCTATTGAAATCAAGAGTGTTCCAATGTGCACAGTTCACTGCTCTGGTGCATTCCAGTTAAAAACAAGTCCTAATATTATTTCACCCAAAGCCTAGAAGTGTATATGGAAAACAGACATACTCTGAGTTGAGATTTTTCTCCAAATATATAAAGAGCAGCTTGGCGCTTGAGGAGTCGGTTCTGCAAATAGGCACTGCTGCTGGTATATGAAGGTGAACCATCTTTTCCAGCTAATCTTGCACCCACATCAAGGAATGGCATCTGAGTGCTGATAAATCGACCACTAGAACGAAGACTGGCCCACACACCTTCATAAAAATTTTAAAAAGTTATGAAATATTTTGTATTTTCACATACATGAGCTTTTTTTAATTAAATTTATATGCTGCCTCCCAATGACTCTGGGCAGTTGCAAATGTCCTATGTATATTTTACTTTGAAACACATTTGCACCACTATTATAATCAGTTACATTAAACACATATTTAATGTAATCTGTTCTGAATTGATAATCATGATTCACCATAATAATCACATTCAAATCATCTCATGTTTAATACTTTATGAAGCTACTTTTCTGTATCTTCAGCTCGCTATAGACATTGTATAATCACATTACATAGAAACAGTGTGAGTTAGAGAACAGGAAAAAGCACTTACTAATTAAAATGTTGTTGTTGACATATATGCATTAAAAAAACCACTTCCTGTATTACTACTAACATTAGTACATTGAAGTGGGGCCATGTGATTTCCTATTCCTTTTGCATCGAGATGGAAAATAATCATGTGATCTGAGCAATCTAGCTGATGCCAGAAATATACTACCATTATGGTGCAATTGGTCATTACATATAATAGAGATAAGCGGATTCTACTGTTTCCCATCAATGGTTCTTCAGATTTTTTGGCCCCAGAAAACTGTCATGTAATGTAACATGCTCTTTGAGAACAGCAAGTGCATTAAAATATAAATCATGTTTGGTCTGAAGGTCATTGCTTTCTATGGCTTTATTGACAACATTAATAATGCAGCTTGAGAATTCCAGATCAACTGATATTATTACTGAAAAACTGTATTATAGCAATTGATATGATTAAAAAATAACGAAATGTTGCCGTGCAAATATTGCTGATAGGAATTGTCCCACCTACATACAAAGCCCCACTGACTTTTAGTGATGAAACTGAAGGTGGTAAACTATAATTTGAAGTAATCTCTGAAATAAGGAAAACGGTATGCAATCTTTATTATTATTATTACTAATAAATAATTAAATAATCAGTTGCCATTCAAGACTCAGCGCATTAGCTGACAAAGTGATCACATTATATCTTTTTTCTAAAAAGAAAGAAGGAAAGAAAGCTGAAATAAAGCATCAGTTCCCCTTTTGCCATTATTAAAACAGGGCTTGATTATACCTTGCACTACATAAAAAGCGATGATTGCAGATTGAAAAGCACATGCAGATTACCACATTAGCCAGTGATAGGTTACAGTGATTAAAGGACATATAGATAACTTTCAAATCTCTTGCGATCATAAGATAATATTTAAAACAAGCGAATGGATATATGCATTATTTTATCTTATAATTTAAACACGTATTCCCTTTTTAACAACCATTAGTATTTATGTGAACAGGAGTACTTGTGTAACAAAATTCCTTCATGATTTAGTTTTTGGTAGGTGATCTGAGGATAATTCTATCTTTTCCCCCTTTGGGGGAAAAGGACAGCATATAAATAAAATCAACATTCAACATTCATTCAAAATAATGGTTATGGGTCTATGAATCACTCCATAGTATATTATAGCAAGAGGATGGCCTGGCAATTATATTTCATGCCTAAGCAAACTAACCTAGTTTCTTTAAGGTGCATTGATATACATCATAAAAGAGAGGGGAAAATTTAGATTCTTTCTAATTTGGAATTTGTTTGAAACATTTATCTCTGTACCCAACCACTGGAAGTTATCAGTAAGGACAGGAAGAAAAGGAAAAGCAATGGGGCGGACATTGCAATAAAGCAGTGAATCACAGCATATTGAACAGCATATTGAACAGAAAAAAAGAAAGATTACTTCTATATTTCTACTGCTTTGATTATGATAAAAACAATTGCTTGTAACATTTGAGTTTTAACAGCTAGCATCAAGGATTCAATCACTAAATCAAGCTGCAAGAAGAAAAATATAGATCAGCTGCAATATAGACTAACATTTATGGGCACTGCAGTAGCTGCAGTGACAGTAAATTATACCAATTGGAAGGGGAAAAAAACAATTCTGGAAAAATGTATCAGTTTCAAAATTCACAATTTATCACAATTTATTTTTATTGGTAGAAGAATAAAATCAATGCAGGGTGGAAAACCAAACAAATTTATCTCTATATCTCTTTATTTCAAGGACCATGCAAAGCATGTGTTTGTGCAATCAAATTATTAACATGCAAAATTTTTGTTTGGTTGAGCCTATTGTATAGCACTAATACACTGAATATTAAACATAATATCTAGTCTTACAGTATTCAACTGATTAAATCATTCTATATAATGGAGCTGTATATTTAAATTGAAATTCACTGAAATGCCTTCTGATACTTAAGAAAAAGCATTTTAGCTTTGATTTTAATTTTTTCTAAAGAAACAAGCATTAAACAATTTGAGAGCAACAAGAAATGTTATTCTTTTTAAAACATTTTATTCTCTTTCAAATATTGACTTGATGTTAAAAAATAAAGACTGTTTATAACTGACCAAGAATGTAATTCATGTATGATGCTTCTGCTAACTAAGGCAGTTTTCTCCTGTTTTTGTATTCTTTATAATTCTATATGATCAAGACAGGGAACATATTAAAAAATGGCTACCTTCCATTCATCTAAATGGCAATTGGGACCAATTGACATAGATATTACATCATTCAAGAATATTCACTTGGCATTTAATTGAACTTAATTGTGCTGATAGTTGTAATCACTCTAAATACAGCTTCCTTGCTTATGGTTCTGATTTTTTTCCTTGAGATCTCCAAGAAATGGAGTGCTTTTATATGAAACCTACATTATACAGTCAGCTAATATACCCATTCTTCTTAAAGTAAGATAACAAATAAATATTAATACTATAATGAATGTTTTGAAAAGATATTTCATCCCAAAATACAAAAATGTTGCCAAGAAAGTTCTAAATTAAATACAAGGCTGAATTCACAGTTACCGTTACAGTAAAGTGCTTCTTTTTGGTATTCCTTGCATTATGGAGGTAAATTGTCATGTAAAAGAAGAAAAAAAATGAATACATTTTGTTTCTATCCCTAGCATGTTTTATTATTATATTAAGATTTTATGAGAGCAATGACTGGAATCGACATTATGTAATTACATAGGAGGAAAGCTATTGCTATCCTAGATTTATTTTTAGGGGAAACCTAAATATTTTCTGGACTGCTTACAGAATAAATCTAGGCAAGTTTTTGGTGACTTTGGCAACTACATTCTTCCAATATGATGCGTATGAATCTCTTACATCCTGTCATAAGCATTCTAACCACATCATTACACCTCATCTATCCCAAATTAAATAAATTTGACTTCCAAATTCAGCACTGTCCCTAATTTGTTATATTAAAGGTAATAAAAAAAAGGGAGACTGATATCTACTGGCAGATCCCTAGGTGAGTTGCAATAGGGGAGCAAATAATTTTAATTCCTATCAATAGCAAAAACAACAACCACAAACAGCTATTGCTTTCTAAATTAGGAATCCGCAATGAAAGAGTAGCCAGATGTGATTTGTGAAACACTGATAATTTTGAGTTCAGTTTAATTCTAACAACTCTGGAGGCATTTTGTTCTTTAAGTGTCAGTCTTAACAAGTAAAACTTTTTTCATAAGCCTATTGTTTCTTGTCACTTGATCTACCACACATGATAAGATACAAATTTTACAATATTGTCACAATAAGGGATATATTGTATTTTAAAAGGACTTCTTCCATTAGTTTCTAATCTATTCATTATTAAAACATTATCATCTATAGTGGATTTAGATAGAAGTTACTTTCAGTTGAATTATATCTTTTCCCCAGTCAAATCCTGGTCATTTTACATTATCCCTTTATCAAAAGCATATTCCTGCAATTTGAAGAGCATCTTTAGGGACAGAATATCCTATTATGTTGATTACATACCCCTCAGAATCTGCAGTGGCTGTGCAATCAATGCAACAAAACTGATGTTTCAAAGCAATGTTCAGAAAAAAGTTTGTTTTAATATTTTATTATATTTACTAATTCTGCTGTGGGTAGACATTCTCATTTCAATATATAGCATTAATATCTATACATAAAAGGTGTTTCAGTATTAAACATCTTGACTGAATAGTTGAGTTCTACAGGGAATTAAAATTTATTACTTTAATGATCTACATTTGTGAATGTGTAGAAAAGAACAGCTGATGGAAGCCATGTTATTCTATTCTATGAAAACACTGTCCTGGGATGCTCCATATGTAGTTTCATATTCTGTGCATGTGGTCAAATATTGAAAGTGTAAGTAATATACGAGTAAATGTTATAACAGGTGGCCCACCTAGCATTCCACCTAAAATACACTCTTGATGGCATCTCCCATCTGATAAAATGTCCACATCTGAAATCTAGAAAACATAATTGTTACCAGTCCTTACTGATGATGCAAAAAAGCTCACCCCCAAATGACAAGAATTACATGCATATTTATTTGCATGTGCAATCTTTATTTCAAAATGCAAGGTCTTGCATTGATATGCAGATCTGGCAATTTTTATAAAAAGCTATAATTCATGTGTGTATAATGCAATCAAGTGAGGCAAAATGCAAGAATCACCCTTACATCCATGGGTAGGCTTTGAACTAGTCTTACTAACCTCCTCGAGCAAAGCTATTGGATAGATTTACATCCAAATGTCCTGGCACTACCTGCTTAAACACAGTAGACATTCTTGAAGCCCTCCTTTCAGTGCCTAAAGTCAGTCAAAAAGAATGGAGAGATTAAAAGTAGAATATCATTCAAGTTGACATATTACCTACATATTACCCTAACTTGAACCCTATATTTGAAAACAATGACACATATATAGAAATATTCTGTCAATGGTTCATTTATCTAACTGCTGCCACTTTCCCACATTTAAGAGACATTACACGTAATTAGAAATAGCAAGTATACATTTGCAGCATCACAGGAAGTTAGGCATGGCTAACACAATCAAAGTATTTAACAACAAATGAAGCAAAGCATGCACAATTGGTGACAGGGTTATGTTATGAAAAAGCCAGAATTTAGATACAATTGATTTCACCAACTGATTAAGCCAAATGGACAAACTTGGCAAGTTGCATGCTCCTGTATCTAAAACAGCAGCGTTACCTTTGTTTGAACCCTACAGGTTTCATCACATGACAACTGAAATAGAATATTAATGCATTTCTTAATGGCTTTAT
The DNA here is from genome assembly GCF_051295495.1 of Thamnophis sirtalis. Classification (NCBI taxonomy): domain Eukaryota; kingdom Metazoa; phylum Chordata; class Lepidosauria; order Squamata; family Natricidae; genus Thamnophis; species Thamnophis sirtalis. The sequence continues at coordinate 83,908,503 of NW_028261381.1, forward strand.
CCAGACCTATTCTGCAAAAAGCATATCACATTTTAACCTTTCACCTTCAAGATATATTTACCGTATATGTACTGTATGTTGATAAAGCTGTGTTAAGCATTTCAAATTGCTTGTAAATTTGTAATAGACCTAAAGTCCTGTACATTTGTTCACATATGTGGCATAAAATCTCACTAGCTAGAAATTTTACTTCAGTTCAAAGTACTTTACTTTTATATACTGCCATTTATATGAAAAGTATACTTGCAAAAATTCCAGAGACAAATCAGCCAACTAGGCAATGATTTATTAAGGCAATGAGAGATTATAATGTGAAAATTAAATTCGAAGAAAGATCATTATAAACATAACATTTTCTGTTTAAATGTTGGATTTTAACCAAGCTATCCCAAAGGATCATATTACCTGGAGATAAAGCAATTGCTGGTCTGATGGTAAGAGTATTATTGCCATTCAATTTACAATGGACAGAAATTGCATTCAGTAAGGCTTGAAGGTATTTTTCTTGTTCTATGCTGCTTGATGACTCAAGTGATGTAGGAGCTATGCAAACAAATGCAGGAAACAGATTATACCCTTGATTTATACAGCACATTTCACTTCTCTGAAATGAAAACAGCATTCAATTGATGTGTTTATTTATTTGTCTTAAATCTGCTCTTCTGATTATGGGCAGATAAAATAAATATAACTATTCAAATTAAAAATAAAATTTAATAAATATAAACTAAATACAATATAACGTCATACCTCCCAACATGGATAAGACGTACAACCATCTATCACTGTGAAAGTCATATGAGGCAATTTAAGCATTATGCTTGCAGATGAAATCAGAACTACTGTATTAATGAAGAGCTGCTTCTAAAATATCCCTATGAAGATACCTTTACCATTTCAGTATTGGTAGGTACTGTATAATTCTGCTCTTCCATATATTGTTCTCCCACTGGCCCACTCATATGAGCATGAATAACAGAACTGTGTTCTGAAAAAGATTCAGAGGAATACTTTGGACTCATGGAAGCATAGCACCACTCTGCTGTTTATTAAAGAAACTCACTTTTGGAGGGCTTTTGCACAAGCCTAAAAAAAAGATGCAGCTTTTAATGGAATTGATTGAATTAACTTATTAAGTAACCACATCTTTTCTTCAGGCTTATGAAGAAGCCTGAAAAAAAGCGAACACTTTACTGAAAAGCAGAGAGGACTCAAGACTCATATGATGCTTGAAGCACTGCCTAATCGTTTTCAAAATATCCCTGAAGCTGTGCAGCAAATTCAGTAAGTAAATGGCCACATCTCAAAGGTAAAAGGTAAAGGTTCCCTTCGCACATATGTGCTAGTCATTCCCGACTCTAGGGGACGGTGCTCATCTCTCTTTCTAAGCCGAAGTGCCAGTGCTGTCTGATGACAATTACATGGTCATGTAAGCACATGGAATGCTGTTGCCTTCACACCAAGGTGGTCCCTATTTTTCTTGCATTTTTACATTCTTTCGAACTGCTAGGTTGCTAGAAGCTGTGGCAAGTAATGGGAGCTCACTCCGTTACACGGTACTAGCGATTTGAACCACCGAATTGCTGACCTTTCTGATTGACAAGCTCAGCATCTTAGCCACTGAGTCACTGTGTCCCTGGCCGCATCTCAACAAAGGTGCAAATATCCAGGAAACCCAAACATGGCAAATAATGCCTAAAAAGATAACTAATTAAGATTTTTTCTTCTTTTAACATTCACCATTGCCTGTTTAGGGCTTGGCTAGTACTTCTTTTAATCCTTATTTCAATTTGGCATTTTCTTCCTTGCTTTTCCCTATATTATTCACTTTTACTACTTTTTCAATTTCATTGTGCACTCATTTTTCTCTCCAATCTTTCTCTTAGTTCCCTCTATATATTTTTGCCCCAAACAAAATAATGACAAGAAAGAACAGTCTCTGTTTGTATATACTGTAGTTTGGCTTAAGCAAACAATGACTTTGGGGATGGTTTGTTCTTGGGGCAAATCCAAAGTCCTTGGTGATACATTTTTATTTTCAATTGCTCAATTCTTGCAGTTAAACACTTGAAAGTATCTACACAGACATACCACAAAAGCTGCACAGCAATTATTTGTAGATTACTGACATCGAAGAATTTTCTTTTATTGTGTGGATACATTCAAAGCACAAACTCATACAAAGCAGTATAGTATTCCCAGGATTATGCTGGAAGTATTTAAGCAATTGAAATCTATTCACATCTTAAATTCTTGAATGATTCATGGCTTATGTAACTTGCACATAACTATTCATTTCTTTTTTTAATCCTCTTCAAAAATTCCATAGGGCAAGTTTTTTCAAGCAAGCTAATAATACTAATTGGTTACCAAAGCATAGAATAAACTCTATTTCCACTCTTACCTCATACAATAAATACCAATTTTCATTTTAGTTCACTGCCTAGCAAATGGTCACATTTGTGGGGGGTGTGGTAGGGTGTGGGGGTTGTTTAGGGGAGTGTCATATCCTAATGAGAAAGAAACATTCTATGTATGATATTATGGATTTAGCTAGGCAACATTTCTTCTGTTTACATGGTAGAGCAGAAAAGGCATAAAGCTCAAAAATAACTTAAACATTAAATATTTTCTCTTATTCTCTAAAAGTTAGAACAAGATAGAACCTTAATAATTTTGCATTTATTAGATGTAGGTTACATGATACGCTGAGATAATTTTCCCCATTCCACTTCCCAAGTGCATCTTAACTACCACTGTATTTTGCCTGTGTAGAGGTTAAGTCCAGAACATCTGGAGGCACTTGTTTAGAGAAAGTATTAACTTTTTTAGAAAGACCTAAAGTATTTCTAAAGACTGACACGATTTAAAAACAATTGATGATATAAACACCTTCCCATTCTATGAGATAATTCATACAAAACATAACCTCACCTGAGGTCTGTGTATTTTGTGATTTGAAAAGACCAGCAACTCCTTTCCCATGGAACCCACCAGCTCGAAACAGGAATGTACTTGTTTTTGAGTTTTTCCAACACACTACCGGCAAGCGATTGTGCCGATAGCAGCGAGCTACTCTCTGCAGGCTGCTGTCCTGTATACACTGGGGTACTACTAGCAGTCCTGGGTAACTGGAACAAAGGGAAAAAGGGAGGTCATACAGTGGAATTGGTTATAAAGAAAAGCTAATGTGATTTTTCGTTACAGAATTTCCAGTATAACAGCAGATTAGACACCGTGTGAACTTAGAACATCTGAAAACTCCAAGAGCTAATAAACACCTTTGTTCTGACATCAAGAAGCAGTGGCAACAACCCAAAAAAGACCACCTAACATATCAACATATCACTTACATCTGTTTTAACAGATATTTCCCAGGCTATGGTCATTTCCTGTTAAATCTGCCATAGCCCAGAGAGTCAGAAGCTATTCATTGGACCATCTAAAATCTGTTGGGGTGGTGGTGGTTGGTGTTCTTGTTTATAAATCTTCCCACCCAATAAGCTTTTAAAAATATATACTGTATATACATTGTAAACAACTTCAAGAAAAAAACCCTGCATACTTAAACTTTGTCAGCATTTTACTTGATCAATATCAAAATAAGCTTTTGGTCACTCATCAGGAAACAGATTCAGAAACATTGCTTTCATACAATTGAACATGTAAAATAGATTCTATTCCCTGTCCATTGAGAGGTCAAGATATCACCCCTGCCCCAGCCTCTCCCCAGAATGACTTTCTGCTGGTGTGGACTTTTTCCTTTACTTCTTTTCAGTGGTTCCTTTTGAGTCCAGATTGCCTACAATTTGCTAGTGGCTTTAATACCTTTTATTTTGTTATTGGTAATGTTATGTTCTGTAGTAGGGTTAGCATTGCAATCATCCAGAAGTGACAATTTTAATGCAGATTATATTTTTATAGGAAATTGATGAAAATATTTTTACTTCAACGGCTTACTTTTAATCCACTATTTCCTTTACAAAATGGAGCATCAATACACAGTATTTCACAAAATATTGGTTGGGAACAGTCAATAATTATTGCTTAATTATTACCAAAATTTCTGGCTGCCAAGTTTTTTGGCAATCTCTTTCTTTTCCAACCTGGCTAGTACTGATCAGAGATGCTGGGATTTCTTTTCAATTATAGTCAATGAAATTCTCCACTAATTTTTACTGATTCGAATTAGGAAAGAGGTGATAGATTCTACTATAAGTGCCTTGGGTGTGTAATTGCCAAATGCCCTTAGATTTCTTCCCAGTTTAATCAAGGAGAGAAGCAATCTGGAATTGAGGAAAAACTTCATAACAGTGAGGATAATTAACCAATAAAACAGCTTTCCTTCAGACGTTGTGGGTGCTTCATCATGCTCTAACAGCTTAATTAAATTATTTTTATTTATAATTATAGTAATATTTTATATTATAGAAGACATCTTTAGCAAGTAAGACAGTCACTACAGAAATCAATAAAAAAACAAGATGTAAATTTCATACTTGTCCACGACTAGCTGTTTATAAATACTTAGTTTCTATGAACAAGAAAGTTTAGATGTTTCAAATGTACACATCAAACACAATCAATATTTTGGCCCTGAGAAGAAATGAACTCTGGCTTGCCTCAAAATCTGTTTAATGCTGTAGTATACAAATAGCTGATTATATAGCTTTAAAAAAATATATATTCAGCTGAAAATATTGTTCAAGTTTTCCAACAAGATTCTAGAGTTTTGGAACATTTGTGTCTGTGGTCATTTTTGAATACCAGTATAAGAAAATAAACACATTTAAAATATTTCTGATGATCTGTATGTTTTGGAAATACACAACACAAACTTGCATGTTAATCACAATTTTAAAAAATAAAGTAATTAATTAAGCTCTTATGAAAGTAGTTCATAAGAAGTACTAACCATTCCTAAGGGTGGTTACAAAATTCACTGGGTATTTTTCTTTTTCATATTCCATTGATTGGTGCAAATGTACTGGAGATTTATCCCATGCACCATTGTATAAATGATCTGCCTAAGATGCCATATACACAACTAATGTCAGCAGTAGTGTGATAATTTGTAAGGAAAATGTACAACATTAAATCTTATTTAATTTGAATAAATTCATATGCGTAGAATTCCTAGAAGAGATAGAATTCTGAACAAAGAGGAATAGGAATAAAGATAGTAGTGAAGTAGCTGAAACTCTGAGCCCTCTTCATCCACCTCTCCAGGGCCCCTTGTAATTAAGCATTAAGTATTTGTCTCTATTCAACATAAACTCTGAAACGCTTATTTCCATGATGCTCTCTGCTTGGGCAACCAAGCCATTTTTTTCTGGATCAACTGCAATTCAATTCATTCAGCCATTTATGATGCTGCAACTTAAATTTGGGAGTTATGTGGGAGATTTCACAGATCATTGTTAGCAGATAACTTGGTCTTAATAATATTAGTCTATTTCATGCAGTTTGTTAAAAAAAGTTCTGCTTTATTTTGCCCACTTATATCAATACCAAAGTCTTCTCTCACCCCGTTTTTCGATCTCTAGCTACACATGAGCTATCACTCTAACACACACACACATACACACACACCACAAACTGTTCTGGAATAAAAGTTCCTGGATTAAAACGAACACATTTGGTAAAAAATATTTCAGTATTTGATATAGATAGGCAGTTTAAAAAGATACTGTTCTCACAAATATATAGTGAGGGAAAAAACTTCTAAAAAACCTCTACGGCAGTGATCCATTTTCAGCAGCAATCTCTCTTTTCCGTGGTAGGCTACTGTCAACAAATTAACAAAACAAAACCAGAACTACAGTAGTTAACTAACCCAATAGTAGTTAACTACAGTAGTTAACTACTACTGGGTACAAAGTACAAAGGGAACAGGATACCAGACTCTTATGCTTATGAAGGGAAATCACTCGGTGACTGATAACATTCCTAAACTATCCCTCTGAATCCAGCCTGTAGTGTTTAAATAGTTGTAATGGGAAGATTATGAACATCTAAACAAATGCCCACAAAAAATAAAAAGATGCATTTTTATTGAGCAGTCTTTATGGTTACTAAATGCTAGAAATCATAACTTCTGACTATCCGCTTAACTCTTAATTCTATGTATACTTCAACTTCTACATGTGCACATACCTGTCAAAAAATTTAAAAAGCTAAAATGTTTTATTTGTTCATTAATCAGGTTAGTATTGCAATGAGAAAACAAACTGTAGATCAAATGATTTTTAAAATGTTGGTATCTCATGAATAACTGTACGCAGATGATAATCTAGTTATTAACAAACTAAATATCTTCTTGCTTAGAAACATAAGGGTCCAATTACTGGCACAATTAGATCAATACCATATCATATCCACTGAACTGAAGCACTCTCTTTCCTAACCCAAAATGTAGATTTCAGGAATTTTATTTGAGAGGTTTTTTTTACAAGCAAATCCTCTGCTCTAGAAGTCTTCCCTCCACAGAGATAAATAATATTTTTCAGCCATTTGCAATATAGACTAAAAATTGTGACAAGTGAATCATCTAACTTAGATCTATTTTAATAACTAAGCTGGCTTACCTTCTGCAAAGGGAATACATCCTGTTTAAAGCTGTTATTCGAAAGTATTCTGTTTTTGAACGTGAAGAACTGTTACTGATAGTTCCTAACCCCAAACGTTGATAGTCTCTAAAACAAGCTCGTTCGACTAGCTGCTCCATTGTTGATTTTTCTGATGCTTTCAAAGTACCACTTGTGTGCATTTCACTGTCATCTGAAACTAAAGTTGCAATAATTTTAGTAGTTTAGCATACAGTGACTTATGTAACAAGACAGTGGCAAAAAAAAGAGGCTTCAATCTATTATTACCTGAGACATCATCTTCTTCATTACATCCAGGACGATTTGCTCTCTCTTCCATGATTGTTGCTGTCTTTTTTTTTAGTAAGTGTTGCCGGCCAATTGTCATTTTGCCTGCACGTTTTGCTCCTTTTACAATTGTTTTTGAAAGAGTGCTAAATTCAGGAAAAAATAAAAATAAATGTACTTTTGCTGAAAGAGAATGCTTGCAACTGTATATTTTCCTCTTTCCATCAAAATAGGTCTGCTAGGCTTTATTTCAATGAGTGGCATACTGTTCAGCCTTCATGCCTTCCAACAGAAAGAACTATTATGCCCATGAGTTTAGCTTTCACAAACCATTTTCAAGTGTGTACCTTAAATATACATTTCTCCTTCAATAATCAGAATTAGAGAAGTGTGGGTTGATCACAACAAATGTCCTATTGTGACTTGTTCATTTTCACTACAATTTGGTTTTGATTTTCATTCATGGCACTACTTCCTTTGTTAAAGCATGGCATAAAATCTAAATCAACTAAAAGTAAGAACTTTTCCCACTTTTTTTTTACAATCCTGTAGTCCCTATTTGAGGTAGAATTGGGGCAACCAGATGGAACTCAGAATTTACTGGCTGGATGCCCTTCCTGACATGCTGAGTTCGCAGAAGATATTTTTCCTTGCACCCTGAGAGACAAACATCTGCCACTACCTAGGATTGAACTCTCAACCTTCCGAATAGGAGGTGAGCATCTTCACCACTAGGTCACCAGGCTCCTCTATATTTCTCCATTGAAATCATATTTTTAATAAATGTGACATAAATAAAAGGGGCAATCATTACCGAAAAGAAGTGTTTTTCTCCTTTTGCTTTGGCAAGATGATCTGAGGTGCTGTTTGGCCAGCTGCAAAAGCAAAAGTACTGAAGATGGACTGAGGATAGCGAAACTTCATCAACTGTTTCTTAAATATCTCTACAACTTCGGGGCTCACTTCCTCATCAAAAGCTACTTTGATGAGCTGCAAATAAAAAGACATAATAAGAGAAAATAAAACATAAATATTGAGATATAAAAGATAAAGAGATTTTAGGATATTCGGTATTAGGACTACAGAAAAAGGTATTGCTAAGTTAAACATCATTATAAAGTTTTAAATTTTAATACATCATTTAAAAAATACAGTGCATGTTAATGAACTAAACAGTTTAAATATATTATTTAATATGTTATATTAAATATAATATTTTCTAATTAATAACATTTAAACTTAGAGTTAAAAGGAGCATTTAAGTTATACAGTAATATATTTTAAGTTTGATACCAGGAATATATTGTTTCAGCACTATATATTCTAAGAAGACTATATTATTTCTCACCCACTTTTAAAAAGCCATGTGTGGAGTGATACAATTGCATACAAAGGTTTAAGAACCTCGGATCAAATTGTATGTTTCAGTGTAAATGCAAGCAAACTATTTTCTTATTAGGAATCATTTATGTTCAGTTGTCTACTGAATTTAGGTTTAGTAGATAAATGAACATAAATAAGCATTTAAATTTTCAGAATTATGGGTGTTTAACATTTTACAATGTTGAATTTGTCTCCGCTTCTGTTTCCTAGGGATTCATTGAAATGTACAATTTGTCCTGTCGTGCCTATCACTTGTGCTATAAACTAACTGCACTGTAACATAACAAAGGGAAAGAGAGTTTTTTATTGCTTATCTTTCTTTTAAAGTAAGTTTTATACTTCATTTCTTTGGTCTCTTCATATATTTCTCTAATAAATATCTCAGGAGAATGTTGTTAGTTCTGCTCAGGATGATAAGCAGGAACAATGAAGAGCAGGCAGAAGTGTTTTGTGAGGGCAGGTGTCCACTTCAACAAACTTTTTAAAAACTACTTTGGCACATAAGTCAATTAGTTTCTACTCTGCTTTCTCATTCAAGATATCCAGAATAAACAATTATTATAAAATAAAGGCCTTTGAAATCAATGGGACTTTCAAAACAAGAATATTTCTGATCCACAAGGTTTCTATATTCTAGTTACCTGAAAGGTAGCTGAGGTGATCTGCAGCCCTTCTTGCATACTTTGTTGAAGTTGGTTTTGTATGGTAATTTTCTTCTCCTTTGTTACTGAAGCTATGGGGAAGCTCCGAATAACTGTTTGTTCTCCAACTAAGAATATCAGGAGAGAAACATTGCATCATAGATCAAGTAAGGCAACTGGAAAGCCGTATTCATACATGAGGAAGTCAGACCACACAAAAGGCCTATGCCAAGGCTAAAGGAATTAAAATCTCAAGGCAGATAAATTACACCTAGAGCTTTGATCTATTTTTTATTTAAATCCCCCCTCCCCACACTTCCAATGGTTGCACCGTTTTCTTAATATTTATTAAAAGAGCTTCTTTGAAAAAAATGTATTTATCAATAGACAAACCAGAGAGGGTAGAGTCAAGAATACTGATCCTTGCTATTTCTATACCTTTACTGAGTTTTGTACCTTTACTGTTTTGATATTTTCTACTGCCCGGAAGTAGCTATTTTTAGTCGACTGAACTAATATTCTCATCTAGCAGACAAGACGAGACAATAATAGTTACTTGTGGTATTTCCTGTCTCATGGGTCAAAATAATCTGTCTGGACATACTGGTAAGCCTTCTGGCTTTGCTAGGTGAACTATAGATGCAATTTTTAGTTCCATTTCAGGCAAAAAATGCATTGCAGCAGCATTCCTGATAAAGATAATATATTTTATATTATGCATTATATTTCCTGCATCATTTTTAATTCTGCAAGGCCAGTATTGGTTATATCATAGAAACAGTTTTTCCTAGCATATTTTTTCTAAATAATGAACATCAGTCCCAAACATGCCAGTACAAACTATCCCTGTTATTCTGAATGTAGAAATATTACTACACTGTTTCTTATTCTATACACTGATGAAAAATATTGATGAATCACTTCTACCACTGTTTCCATGGTGTCTAGAAATAATTGGAGTTTATTTTTATAAAACCCACAGAAATTGCACAATAGAATGTTTATCCTCAGAATGGTACAGCTACATTTAAATAGCAATAATGCTAATCAAGGAATGCTATTTCCGTGTTTGTTCATGCTACTATTCTCATGGCATTTTGAAATATACAATAGCATACTTTTTATTAATTCTCTTTAAAAATAATATTACGGAGTGCGAGGAATCCTGGTGGATAGTACTCTGCCTAAATATTTAACATCAATTTCCCTGTCTTGTAATAAAAAATAAATCCCTTATTTTTTGAAGCCATAAATATTAAGCTTTCATTTTATTTTAAATAATGTAACCAGACAAGATTTTTTTTTAAACCATCTGTAAATGATTTGAACTATCATAAGGAAGTATAATATATAAATCTGAGAATGAAAGAAATTACCAAGCCACTTTTTATTATCTTGATGCATATTTAACTGTCTTGAGATTAGAGAAATGGTTGCTGGCTAACAACTACTAATTCTAGAATCATATATTCACTTAAATAAGCATATGCTAGGAGATGGTGCTTTTTATTATAAAAGAAAAGTATCAAAAATGATGTGTGTGTGTGTGTGTGAGAGAGAGAGAGAGAGAGAGAGAGAGAACAAGAAAAGGGGAAAGAGAAAGAAAAATCAAATTGATAATCAACAGCACAGGAAAGAAGAAAGCCATACATACGAAAGCAAACATACTAACTTAATATAGACCTAATAAAGATACAATCTAAAATTTATTGGAAAAGGGTAAAATATTCCCATGGCATTGAAAATATAATGATGTGATATTTAGATGTGGGCCTTCTTATCAGCACTAAGCAAGTCACTTTTTAAAAATACTCATCAGCCTATTCATTTGGAAAGAGCATATGGGAAAGAGCTTTTGAAAATAATCTTATATTCTAAGATACATAAGATAAAAGTCAGCACCAATGTTTTGAAACTCACTTGATGTCAATGGCAGACTTATTTTAATAGTTATAAATGCATATTAAAAAAACCTATGCTGGTTTATGGCCACAGTAAATATCAAGACCCAGCACAGTTGGACTAGACAGTACTTAGTAATAATGGAATTGCACTAATCATACAATCAAAAGCGATTCTAGATAGTGACAATTTTACTTTCAGTTCTTGCAAATCTATCATAGAGTATCATACATAGCATACCCACTTTATAGGCAGAATATAATAAACCTTACTGCAACAATTCTTATACTAATTTTGCATTCAATTAACTTGAGGGTTTGCAGAAAGGTGTTTTGAGTAAAATATTAAAAATCTTGATACAAATCTTACTTTTGAATGAATTTTATTTTAGAAGCAGTATAAATGGAATGTAAGTTTGGAAGATTGTTAATCTCTGTGTGTGTTTGTTTATTTATTTATTGATTAAATTTATGCCACCCATCTCATCAGAGACAACTCTGCGTGGCTTAGAAACGTTTAACCTAGCATACATTAAAATAATAAAACAATTAATAACAACAATTAATAAATGTGTTAATCTTCCATGGGTTCTGGAAAGCATATTATTTTGACAGTCATAACAAACATCCTACCTAGTTGATCATGAGGGGTGCCTTTAAATATAACTCTGTATGTAGTAAGGAACAAAGCTCCTTCTGCAGGAAGAATATGAGGGCCTCCAAGCAACCCTCCAGTTGCCTCTTCTCTGCCATCAGGATCTAGGAGCACACGGAGACCTTCGCACACAAACTCTTCCCCTGGTAGCAAATCTGGTCGAAGAATCTTGGGCTGAACCCAAAGATATTTTTTTTAAAAAAAACTTGCAACATAACAAATACACTATAATTTCAAAGAATACATTTTGGCTATGATTATTACAAGAATATTTTATAACAAATCTGGCAAAGTTAGTTTGAAAAAGCAGGTCTGAATGTTTTTTGCAAATTCAGTGTAGCCTACGAAGATTTCATTCAAAAGCATTTTTTTTCTATAACCAGATATTTCCTATTAAACTGGAAGAGATACTCCACCTACAGAAAGTTAATAATCCTCTGGGACAGAGTACTCATCTCCCTTTTTTATTTGATTCAAGAACCCTGTAAGAAGCAATAAATTATCTTGGTTAGGAAATCACTGCTTCTCCACTCTTAGAATATTGTAGATCCTTAGAATATTTTAGATCTTTCCTCATTATTCATGATCAGAACTCAATTACTTACTGGGACTAACTAAGGATAAGTGAGAAAAGGTTTTGATTAGTTAATTATTATTCAGTCTAAAGAAAAAAGCTGTATTGGTTAAACTGCTCCTTGATTTAAAGCTGGATCACAGTATATAATGGATGTTAAAGCAGTAGTGTACATACAAGAGCAGTTTGTTTTACTTAAGAGTTTTGGCTGAACTACAGTATTTTCTCTGGTGTGGATTTCACACAATTGTAGAAAAACTACTTATCTGTTTGAAATCATTAGTTTTTTTAGGAATATTTTGAACTTTTCAAATGTTATCAAACACATTAGAAAAAAGGAAAGCTGAAGCTATCAAACTGGCTGTATTTCTCACAGCTATAAAGCAGTATAAACAGCCTGAAATACTTGCCTTCTGTATTGGTGGCAACCTTCTACTTTCTCGATGGACAGCCTCCAGAGTCTCAATGTGCATGGCTACAATTCCTGGGAATAAATGCCACCCCAAATGATCATAATGCAGCAAGAACAAAACGGACTAACAAAACAGCTTATCCATTCTAAAAATTGCCTCCAGAAAACCTGCTATAGTTCAGACGTGACTAAAACTAGACTAACAAACTCTCATTTTCATCTGAAAAGAACACATATGTACGTACATATACAAATAAGATTATCTTTTCTGAGACAGAACAAAATATCTCCCTATGAGAGGAATTCAAGACAAGAATATGGTTCCTCATACCTGGTATCATACAATGAAGACTTCGGATGTGATCCTGTGTAACTCCACTTTCAGTACAAACCTTGTCTATGAATCTGGTAATGAAGCGCACCACAGCATTGGCAACGTCATTATTTTCAGAATCTTCAAATCCACTTTCAGTATCATAGCTCTCTGCAACACTGCCTGCAATGCTAAGAAAGCAATTCCAGTAAGCTAAATTCAGTTGGGGTAAGAAAATAAATGACAATAAATTGTAATGATGGGGGAATTCTACTGACACACCTATTTGTGACAATGCTATTGCTTCCACTCTCCCAGTCTCCTGTAGCTGACATTCTTAGCAGTTTGTTTTTACTGGTGTCCAGTGGCACTAACAGATATACCATGAGGTTGGCAAAGTGAATTGCTTGGCTGAAGACCATGCTTTCTTCACTTTGTACCAGCTGTTGTTGAGTCTCTTTACTAAGTGTTGGCCACAAACGTAACTGCTCAGCTGCCAAGTCCATGGCAGTTTTTTCTTGTCCTTGGTCTTCGGAACACTTGTCCTGGAAAAGAAAAATAACTAGATATAATTTTATTTCCAACATTTAAAATGTTTTCCTCCTCTAGAACAAGAAACAAGAATATAAATCAAATAGAAAATCAAAGTGAGGAAAAAATTAGGATCCTAGGCAGAAATCTTTGTCTTAAATATATTCAAGACACCGTGATGAAGAATAGAAAAACATAAAACATAAACCACAATAAGATAACACAAATCTTCAAAGGAATGAAAATCAGAAGGTGACTTGATAGCAGTTAGACTTATAGTAATAGCAGTTAGACTTATATACCGCTTCATAGAGCTTTCAGCCCTCTCTAAGCGGTTTACAGAGTCAGCATATCGCCCCCACAGTCTGGGTCCTCATTTCACCCACCTCGGAAGGATGGAAGGCTGAGTCAACCTTGAGCCGGTGAGATTAGAACCGCTGAACTGCAGATAACAGTCAGCTGAAGTGGCCTGCAGTACTGCATCCTAACCACTGCGCCACCTCGGCTCTTGATACTGGGATGCAGCTTCTATATTATTCCAATAGTCATGCCATTGTGTATGTGAATAGACAAATGACCTTCATAGGTAGAATCTTGTGTTGCTCCAACTCTCAAACCAAATCCTGCTTTTGTGTCTACTTTGCCCTGGCTTAGGATATACCAAATCTGGAGCTATGTGCAATTCAGATTTTCTCTCCCAAATTCCCATTTCAAGTTGTATTCCATTTTCCAGTACATTCAAGATCAGACCCAGTAAAAGCATAACATCCAATAACAAAAGAAAAAAATTAAAAAGTACTATTCCAATTATTTTTGACAGATGCCCAAAGAATATGTGGCAACATATGATTGTTAATAGTATAAACAGAGTGGTGTGTTTAAGTCTAATTTTCTTTAGACATTTCCTATGGACTATCCTCCTTTCCTCTGTGATATAAAGTTGCTTCTTCTTTATGAATAGTTTATATTGAGACTGAACTAGTAAAAATGGTATGATGAAATGAATACAGAACTTCAAAAAACAGTGGAACAATAGGAAAAACTATGGGGGAAAAATACAATTTACACCAAGCTGCAATTTGAGAGAAAATTGGTACAAAATATTTTACAGATGGCATAGAACTCAATTATTGCCAAAATGGATAATTTATGAACAATACATATTGAAAATGCCACAACAAAGAAGGAACATTGTAGTAGTTATGCAAAAAGACTCAAAAGTATTGGAAAAAATGCACAAAAACATCCAGAAATCTCTGAACATAAAATTTTAATTAAAACCACAAATATTTCTATTAGGTGTGATGTCAAACAATACAGCTGAAAAACATAATAATTTATTAAAATATATGCTGATGGTAACAATAATAAACCTGGTGCAACTTTGGAAAAGAGAAATATTGTTGTCAACACAGAATTGGGAGACTAAAATTAAACAATATGCAGCAATGGAAAAATGATATGTATTCATAGCAGAAGCCTAACCAAATTCAAGCAATGAATGCTTTTCAACACAATAAAAAAATTAAATCGAGGTGTGGATTTATCTTCTCCATGTTTATTCTGAATTTACTCAAAGACATGAATATCCTTGAAAAATCAATTTTAATACATCAATGAATAATAGTTGTAGTTTAATCATTTAAAATATAGTTTTGAATACAATCATCTTATATTTATATTTCAAACTGCATAAAATTTAACAAATCCGTAAAGGTGTATGAAGTAATCTACTAGTTTAGCCCATTATATAACTGAGGTGTTCGAAGAAATAATGTACTTGCATATAGATTAATTAATGCTGCTTGATTTTTAAACACCGGTTTTGTGTATGATCACAACACATGATTTGATGTGTACTAAAATTTTCTTATTCGAACATCCTTGGAATAGAACCTACAACCAGGAACTCCTGATATGTGATATGATGACAAAACAGAAGTTGCCTAGTTGATCATTCATACTCATAGTGTTCCTTCATATATCTGATTTTTATATCCCATTGGTTTTTCATTTTTAAAAATTGGAAAAATAACAGCATACCAGAAAAATTAATGGAAGAAAAATTGATGAAGTTTTCAAAGAGAAAGAAATTACTAAAGGTGAATAACAGCAGTCTTCAAAGAGAGGGCTGTTAAAAATATGTTTTTTAAAATAAATAATAGATTGTATTACTTTACTTTTTACTCTGTCGCTGAAATTCTATGGTTAAGCAAGGCAATATTTCAGGAATAATATATCCTGAAATGAATTGTGTACAGAATATGACTTTAGTTTAATTTTATAGAGTAAATGGATTTATTGGATTTCAACTTGGGCCAGATTACTGCAATACAGGTTAATACATATTATTTATTTCTCTATGTTCCTGAAATACCTGTATTTTCACCAAAATGCTCAAAAAAGTTAAATAAACAAATATAAATCAATTAATAAAATTAATATTTCTGGTAGCTCTTAAAAGACACTTGATTAGAACTGATGAGTTTTTATAATTTGATTATTGATAAGTAATGAAATATGGGAAGAAGAAATCTTTTTTGTAGATTGAAATATTAGAAAAGCTATTTAGTTACTGAAATGGTTGAGTTGGGGAATCATCTTGTATTTTTTTCTTATTTCTCATTTTTTATTCTATCTCTTTTCTATTTTTTTAACTTAGTGTGTATTAATCTTTTATTTTTGTACTTATAACCTTTAATACAATTATTATAAAAAAGAATGTAGCTTTTGAAGAAAAAAACTGTTTTAAAAATAATAATCAAAAGGAACCAAAGAGAAATGAACTATTTACTACGTACTAATTAGTGCGAAGGTCTAAGTACAATACAGTGATGTTGAACCTTTTGGGTTCAGCATATCATAAGTTAGCAAAATGCCTCTCAGCAACCTAGGCTATCCTGAATAGCAGCATTCTGCAAGCTGCTTATTTTCAGGCTGTTTTCTCTTTCTATTGACAGGTCTTTCCAGGCTGGGGCTGTTGTGGGTTGGATGAGGCCTTAGTCCTCAAAACAATTACGGACAAAGTTTTTCTGCGCCTCTGGAGCCTTGTAAAATTACAAGAAAGCATGTCCTGTTCTTGGAGGATTTTTCAGAGGCTCAGATGGTCCTCTCTCATGATTTCCAGCAGGTCTGGAGGCCTCCACACCTTCCAAAAATCACACAAAATGGGGTGTGCTTTTGAGAATAGTCATCAGGTATTGGTGAATGCTGGCTTCTCGCCCAAAATATCATGGCATGTCACTTTTGACAAGTGTGTCACAGGTTCACCATTACTAGTATAGTATAAATAGCAATTAGCAGCTGGGAAAAAAATAGAGGGAGGAAGGCTCCCATAATGCTATTTTTTTAAAAAGTTTTTTCTTCATCTTGTTTTTTGTTTGCTTGCCTTTTAAAAAGCGTCCTTTTAAAAAACTGGTAACAATGTTTTCATTTCACCTTCATTCTAGTATGACAATTATTTATTTCTGCTTTCTATGTGTTGCTATATTCTATTTGTTGTTTTTGTATTATATGAATAGGTGAGCTGTGTTAATAACTTTGTAGCACTGAAAAATTTTCGCATTTTCACCAGCTGCATGTATCACTCCCTGTAAACTAGGTAGTTGGCATGTAGACAAAATATATGGTATACTTAAGAAATTAGGGCAAAGGTGCTTGGCAAGTCTCATTACATTACTTCATTACTGTTAATTGCATATAAACACAGTATTCCAGACATCTGAAGAACATTGGGAAAGGCATCAAGAAAATACCTGTTTGCTACAACTCTCTCTTCAGCAATTCAGCTGTTCTTCTCCGTGCACGTGTTTGCAATAACTTCCCTCTCTCCTTTTTGCTGTCCTTTTCTATCTTTTTCTGACTGTATACATTTCTTTAGCCCTTTGTCAGATATTCTTAAAATCATGTCATTTGCCAACATTGCTCAGATGTTGCAGACATCTGTACGTGAGTTGGGCTTGTGTGGAAGCCAATATATGTACAAATGTTCCCCCCTGCAGATATTTGCACATTCAGCTGCACATTCAAGATCTTTGTGTGACATCAATGGGAAATAAAGCTTAACTAGAATGTTCTTGTTTTCAAAACAAATAAAAATGTGCTTGCGTCATGTTTGATATTTCATATAATTCAAGATGCAAGTAATTAATAGTATGAGGCAATATGATAGAAAAAGCCTCCTTTTGTTACTCTCTATTGAGATACCAAATCTTCCATTTCACAAGTTTTACTATATTGGAGACGTTTTGATTTATCGCCAGGGTACAAAATGTCAGTAAGTCAAGTATCCCTAGATAATTAAGACATGCCTCATTCCATTCCTCATTTCATTCTACAGGCTGTAACATACTTATACAATGCAGCATTCCTATAATGTCTATAATACATGTGCAGGCATATTATTGGCATCAACCAGGTTTGCCCAAGGTATATTCCTTTAGTCATACAACACATACTCACAGAAGCATTAAGTATCATTTCAGAATAATACAAATGATAACTTGTGACTTATGCAATTTCCCATACCAGAATACTGCTTTCCAACATAACTTTAAAATTAAGAAGAAAAAAGAAAAAGAAAAGTGTCCAAAAGGACAGAAAAACACAAAATAGTAGAAACAAACATTACAAAACAAAACACAACTGATACAACATAGCACAGTGACAAAACCACAACAAATAGAACCCAAATTAGGTTAGGACATTGACATGCCTTTTCAGTTCAGTGTTAGAAATAAGACTTCAAAGGAAGTTCATGAAAGGAGAAGGAATCTGAGAAGGAATCAGAAAATTGAAGCCAATGAAATTATTTTCATATCAAGTTTTCTATTCATGTATTCTCAAGGAACATATAGGAAATTGTCTAGAACTGATGCTTTATCTTGGAATTTGAGATCAGGTACAAAACTTGAATGCAAGTTCTTCGTGTAAAATTCTTGGTAATTTTAGCAAACAAATAAAAACAAGTTCATGCAAGCTTGCCACTTACTTCTTTCCATTAACATTCTTTTCTTATAGCCCTTGCCTACTACTCACCTACTACTATTAATTCTGTTAGCTATGGCCAAGAAATCTTCAGGGAGTTCTTCCTCCCTTTCTCCTTTATCTGTATATATGTAATGTACATATGTACCAGAGGTGGGTTCCTACCGGTTCGCACCAGTTCGGTAGAACCGGTTCGTCAAATCTACCGAACCAGTTAGAAGAGGTTCCACCAGTGGACCCGGAAAGCAGGCCACACCTATAGAAGAGGTTCCAAAAATTTTTGAAACCCATCACTGATACGTACATATGTATGTTGAGGAACCCCAGACATTTTCATCCCAGTTTTACTAATTACTCAGGCTGTTGCTTCTTAGTTTCAGTTTTGCAAAAAAAGCACTAATTTCTGGCTAAACAGACAGGTTATTTATTCCTCATGACTCCAAATAACTTTGGCAACTTCTGGAAGAAATCTATTTTATTGACAACTCTGAAATGTGTGTGAATGAATATATGTATGAAGAAATTAGCAGAAAAAAATCAGAAATACTGTTGCTTTGGAATGAAGAAAAATCTGACAGCAGCATGAGCCTTTAATTTCCTACCAGCTTTTCCATTATTATTAAAGGCAGGAAAATATTACTATGAGAATTGCCGATTCACAAGGATAGAAAATCTAATTTGGCTTGAATATTCACAAAAATGTCTCCATTTATTTTCTTGTTAAACTGAATAGTTTCATTAAATATCAACATTTTATCTGAGAGAACTGACTTGAAGAGAAAGAATATATTTCTGCCAGAGAAAGAAATATATGAAGTGTTTACATATTGACTTCAAAAGTAGTAAAATGATATTTAAACTGTAAGAATCTAATTCATAATGTTAACAGTTTGATTCTAGGAGCTTTTAAATTAACCAAGCTTATTTTATATCTTGATGCTACTCATTATAATAATACAAGAGTCACGGTGAAACCTCCAGTAATTTATGCATACTTCTCAGGAATGTTCACTTTTAATTTAAGAGAAAGCCAACTTATGCCCAAAGGCAGAATGATATGACTATAAACTATGAATAATTATTGGCATGATCTTAACTCTATAGTCTTATTTTTATAATTTAGCCTGGAAGCACTTTTTGGAGAAATGAACAGTATATACTGCAGTGATGGCGAACCTTTTTCTAAAGATGTGGCAAAATTGTGCATGTGTGTGCTATTGCGTTCATATGCAATTCAATGTGCCCTGCCAACTTACGCAAGTGCGCGGGCTCCCTGCCCCATGCATGCATGCGTGCCCACCCCATACAGGGGAGAGTTTTTACCCTCCCCAGGCTCTGGAGGCTTTCCTGAAGCCTGGGAAGGGCGAAAACAGCCTCCCCCACCCCCCCAGAAATGGATCATTTCTGAACTTCCGGTTGGTCTGTTGGGCCTGTTTTTCGCCCTCCCCAGGGTCCAGAGGCTTTCCTGAAGCCTGGGGAGGGCGAAAACGGCCTCCCCTGGCTATCTGGAAGGCTGAAAATCAGGGAGATGATGGCTCGCGTGCCAGTAAATATGGCTTCATGTGGCACGCATGCCATAGGTTCACCATCACGGGTATACTGTATATTTTAAAAAGAACTTCTATTCATCATTGTTGAAAAATCCTGGAGAATGATTAAGTATCAGGGAACTAGAGAAAAGGCCATATAGTCCCCTCTTTACAAAATGGAAAAAGGAAGCTCCAGGGACTACAGAGTAGTTAATCTGACACCCACATCTTGGAAGATTCTAGATAATTACCATAACTATCAGATATTTCAGCACTTTGAAAAAACTATAGTGATTACTGAAATCAGCATGAATGTATGAATAGTGTATCCACAAGATCTGGCAGAAAAGATATGCTGCTACCATCAGAGATGTACCTTTGGTGGGTCCCATGTGACAGGCCTTGTCTGCTGTGATACACACTTTATGGAACATTCCCTCCCCCCAAATTAGATGAACCCCATTCCTTTCCATGTCTCAGAAGTCCTCCAAGACCTGGTTATGTCACCAGCCTGGGGATCAAGAAACCAAATATATGATTATATGGCTCCATTGCTGAGACAAGCTTCTCTTATTCTCTCTTTGCCTAGGGTTTGTTTTATATTATTATCTTCTATGCTGATTCTATATTTTTATGCTGATTGCTTTAAGTACATGCTATTTCTTTGTATTGTTGTGCACTGCCCAGACTCACTTTTTTGTGAGATGGGCAGCCATACAAATTTGATTAACAAGAGCAAGTTTCATCAGATTAATTTCACAGATTGGGTAAATCTGTTAGAAGACCATAGCACTGCTATAGCTTCATTTTAATAAAATATTTAACAGAGTAACCATGATATTCTGTTAAACAAGCTAGCAAAATAGGGGCTGGTCACCTTGTCTACTTCAGTACTTGGAGCTACAATTGCATTAAAATATTTAAATAGTGCTCACGAATGACTACTCTTCACAATGAAATGAGGTGTCAAGAGGGAATGACATGATTTTGTTCCTGGTCATTTCTTTTCCACATTTTTAATAATGAATTGAAGAAAGTGATGGTGGAGACAGCTAATACTGTACTGTAGAACGGATTTTTTCAAACTTTGTCATGTTACAGAGCCTGTTGGTTAAACAAACCCCCAGAAACCGTGTGTGATTTAGTTTTTTTACATTAGTATTTCATATTATTGTTTTACTTACCTTTTGCTTTAAGTGTTGTGGATGATTGTCTTCCTTAGTTGAAAGATAGAGAGAGCGAATCTGATTTTCCACATCACTATAAAAGGTTGTTTCCCAGAACTGCTGGTTAGCCCATATTGGGTGGTCTTGTACACAGGTATATGCAAACTGATTGACTCCAGGAGCTAATTTCTGAAAATCAAATAAGTCAGCAGAATAATTTTACCCAACAAGAACTACAGAAAATTCAGTTTTCAAGAAGCAAACTTTTTTAGGACAGATAGTTTCAGCAGGAGAAATAATTGTAGCAATGCTTGTGCTTTGATAAAATCCATGTGAATCTATCTTGTCTAATATATATTTTTTAAATCCAAGAGGGAGGGCAAAACACTCATAAATTGATATGTTTCCAAATCTCTCACAAAAGCCTTGTTTTACATCTTGAATTTCCATTACTATGATAGGCAACACAGACATGGCCTATAGCAGGGGTGGATTCTGGTTGCTGCTATTGCTGGTTCACTCAGGGATACGCTGAGAGCACACAGTTGATGTGCACTATGCGCGCATGTGCAGTACTAAAAAAGCTTCTGAGCATGTGCAGAAGCAAAAAACAAGATGGCATTGCCTATGGCGCCACCAAGAGAACCAGTTTGGGGGTGTGGCAAGCCATGTTACTACATACTCAGCCGAACCGGTCCAAAACGGTAGGAATCCACTTCTGGCCTATAGTGAACTCCCATCCGATTTGCTAATTATACTGGCTCCAGAAAAAGCCGTAGTTGAAGGCATGCTTGAATTTAAGCGAACAGTGCATGCTTTATACTTATCAAATAAGAGATCTGAAACTTTATATCACTGCTACAGATACCTTGGAGGCTTTCTTTATGCTACCCCTAAATATTTTTATAACATCTTTTTCTCAGAGTAAGTACTCTACTTGCGAAAGTCATGGAAGGGAAATTTAATAACAACTTTCAGAAATGGTTACGACTATGTGTATGATCAGAAATAGAGATTGTCACAAGGTTTAATTAGTGCAATCTCCACATTGCCCAAAGTACAAGTAGTTTTTATTAAAGTTTATTATAATATAAAATACAAATAGAAACAAATACCAAACGGTTAAAGACGGAAGAGAACTGTGGAAAGAAATGGAAAAGAAAAAAGTAGTGACTTCAGTTCAACAGAATAGAAAAAAACTACAATCTCAACCTTTTGGTTTACATTTCTAAATGTTTCAAATCATTGTAATAATCAAAACATAAAATTAAACTTCCTTTTTTTCCAGTTTCAAGTACAAAATCCAGAATTGGTTTCCAAATAGAAGCAAAACTAGATAAATTATTCTCTTTAATTAAAAGTATCAATTTTTCCATATCTGCTAACTTCATCCATTCTTTCATTGTGGGAATGAGTGTGTGTTTCCATGGGGAAAGTATTGTTTCTTTCTTTGTTAATTTATTTATCAAAATTCCATGCAATATGGATAAAAAATGAGTGCTTTCAGACTTCCATGCTTTCCCTACAGCTTTGATAATACAGTATTTCTGTAATAATAATTCCTTAATGTACCATTAAATAATAGTATTGGCATTGCAAAAGGCAGTTTTACTTGGAAAAACTTACATCCTGTGACTTTAAAACCTTTGAACAACAATCTGACTATCCCAGGACCTAAAGAAAAATGCAAAATCTAGTCTAAATGTCTAGCTGATTTTGCAACCAACCACAATGACAATTTCTACTCTAGAAATAGCTAATACTAATTCAGGGCCTGGAAATAATGTATATATTTTTGCCACTCAGATTACAATAGTTCCATAAAAATGTAACAATGAAGAAAGAATGGGAATACATTCCATGCAATACAGCTTATGATCAGTTTCATTTTCAAGCACTTTTATAAGAAATAATACTAGGTGGAGCCCATAATTTTCTTGTGAAATATGTTCAACAGAAAATTAGCTATATTAGCTAATTCAAATTATCTAGAATTTACAATAATCTAAAATAAGAGTTGATATTTCAATTAAATGTTTGGGTTTTTTGCTAGTATTTCTTTGTTTGCAGAAACCACTTTAAATTGCTGGGCGATTTGGGTTATAGCAGTATATGAGAAACACACACACACACACACACACACACACCTTTACTTCATTCACAAACTGCTGTTATCATAGGCACACATACATACACATATCATGTCAGAGTGTGACAGCTTGTCAAAATCTGTGCTTGGAAAGCAAGTATTTATCTATGTTTATTCTAAACCCAGCTGGATTCAGTAGTCCTTATGCCCAGGGTAGAGTGCATTGGCTTCTGCAGTGCTAAGAATAGATTTGTAGTTACTACTTTATTCCGTTCAAACTAGGATGGACACTAGGAAAGCAATCCTTGGGTTAATGAACTATTTCCCCCTTTTATATTTATAAAAAGTCAATGTAACTTCCCAGAAATTAGAATCACCTACATGCAAAGCCTCCATCTACAGAGAAGACTCTCCCCTGCAAATAAACACCCTCTACAAAAAATGGCAGGCAAAAGAGCCTATCTCATCTGCTGATACAATCCCCTCTCTTATCTCCCACTTGCTTTCATTATTTGCAATTCCCAATTAATTTGTTTTCAATAGAACTCCACTTCAAAGATATTTCAGGGGGAAGGGAGAACTTATTCCTTTTCATGTAAATATATAGTGAACAATACCACAGACCAGCTCCACAAACAGCTTAATTTGGCTCCCTTCTTCAAAACCAGACTGAACTTTAGACAAGGATTCTGGGTAATAGCCATCAAAATACAAATCGTCAATGAATAAAGATTCACATGTTATGTTGGTGTATCTCTATAAAATTATACCAGTTATCCAACATTATTTTGTGTATAATCAAACCGAATCTTCAAGCTATTCTATTTAATTTTTCTGATTATATACATTTCATTAAATAAAACTGGGATGAGTGCCATTAAGTGAAGCTTATGTATAACCAGCAGAGGGCAATAGATTTCTGTGGAAAACGTGATATCTCTGTTTGGGCAGCTGAATAAAATAGTCACTTTTCCTTCATCAATTGGAAAAAAATGAGTTTGACTTCTGCTCAGCAAATTTATAAAGAAGTCTCACAGTGACCACCTTGGATCCTATATAGGATAAATGGGACAAACTTTGTACAAAATAATTAATGGTCATAAATTTGACATGAGGACTCAAAATGAAGACAAAATAACTTCATCATTTCAATCTCCCAGGACACTCTAGTGATTCTATTGGAAAAATGCTACTTTAATTCCATCACCAAGTGCGAGGTTGCCAAATCCACATACATGAAAAAATTAATCTCAAAAGGTCTCAACAAATGCAGTGAGTTCTTTGCATGTTACAATTGTTAATTGATAAAAGTGCTAGTAATGTGCTGCACATGCTGGCTAGCCATTACTGTCACCTGCTCTTCAATGAATTCAGAAGGAATCCGAGATTGTCTGCCTTGGGCACAGAGTATCACTCCATCCAGCACCAAAGATGGCACAGTCGCCCCCCTAAACCCTAAAACACTCCAGTTGAGCTGGGCCCTGTTATTTTCCACCCAGACTCTCACAGTTTCCAGACCCAGAATAAACCTCAATCCCATGGTGATGGATGAGGAGCCTCATGTAGATATTAAATAGGAGGGGGGAAAGAATACCGAACCTTGACGCACCCCATATAGCATGGGCCGAGGGCGGAATGTCTCCTGCCCAACCACTACCAACTGGAATCACCTCAGAGGAAGGAGATGAACAAGCATGACACAATGCTTCCTACCCTCAATTCTTGAGTTGATCATGATTGACAGTATTGAAACCCAATGAGAGGTCAAGTAGAGCAACGATGCATGCACAACCCCCATCTCACCCTCACCATAAGCATGACCAAAGCCATTTTCGTCCCATATCAGAGCCAGAATTCTGATTGAAAGAGATCCTAATAATCCACTTCATCCAAGGTCCTCTGAAATTGCTGTAACCATTTTCTCAATCACCTTTCCTCCCAAAGGGAAGGTTAGATAATATACAAAAATTGTCCAGTATAGTGGGACCAGCAATGACTTCTTTAAGAGGGGGCAAACCAAAGATTCCTTAAGAGGCTAAGGAACAAGCTCCTCAAACCAATTTGAAAAAATATTCTGAAATCCTTGTATAAGTAGTGTCTGTAGAATTTTTTAAAAGACGGGTAGGCTCCAGCATGAATCCAGCATGAAGCTTGGAAGACTAAACCTCTGATCCCAGTGACTGACCCAGATTAAGTCCTGCAATATTATCCTGGGACATGCATATTTCCCTTCCTTTGTGGGTCTCTATAGAATTTTTTAAATGACAATTAAGGCTGGTGAGAAAAGTATTGGCCAGTTCATACAAGAAAGGAGTGACTGGTAGAAGAAAGCACAGAGTTCTATAGCTGGCTAAGAATCTCTTAACTAGAGCATATTCAGTCTTCTGCAGTTTTAGCCTCAGGAAGTTGTGGCTTCCATGTATCCTTAATGAAATGTAACCAAAAATAAGTTATCCATCTGATGAGTACAGATGATTATAGATGACTGCTCAGACATTCCCCAGACATAAATAGCATATAGATTTAAAAATATGAGCTTTATTCAAGAACAGACAGGGCTGCTTTGTCTTCGTGTGCTTTATCTCTTTTAAAAAATTCTGTTAAAATGCTGTGATAAAATACAGCCACAGATTTATTTTAGAAAACAGCAGCAAGCCTGTTCTCAGGTTGATTAAATCCTTCTGAATTATGGGCTTTAAAATCTGCAAACTGCAATTTTTTAAAAAAGAAATGGTGCATGGTATTTAATTTACTTTTCTATGAGAATTCTTCCTGTATGAGAATATATAACCAATCAAATTGCATATTCTAGCAAAAATAATGGGACCATGAATGTTCTAAAGGGTGATTTAGAGGGCAATCCTATGTGAGTTTACATATAAGTTATATATGTTTCATGGGATTTACTCTGTAAATCTGTAACCTTGGTCATGATTATTGAAATCAATGTCTAGTTACTGAACTAATTTAATAAATATACCAGCAATCACAAGAAAGGTTTTTTTAACATGTTAAAAATCAGAGTATATTTAATGCATTCAAAACATTAAGCAGATGATGAACAAACCAAACTATAATTCCTCTTCTCATGCTGATTTATAATTTGCAAAGCTAAGTATGCACTCACAGGGAGATATTCCAACAAATCTGCATCTGAAACATTTATAGATGGCTTCCTATATTCTAAGGAATTTCTTCAGATGGTTGAAAATGCTAAAAGTGATTTAAATGCTACTGCTACAAAATAGTATTGTCAAAAATTAATAATCTTGAAAAGAATGACAAAACACATTGTATCTCAAGTACAAGTACTAATTGATATTTTAAACAAATTCCAATTGTATTACTAATGGTAAACAGAAACATTGTTTTCTGTACTAAAGATTAAAGTTGTTTATTTACACAAGATTTTTTACATGTACAATGAAAAATACTTCCCCTGGCTTAAATGATTCATCCTCCTCTGATTATTTAGACCAGTAAATAAAATTTCAATTAATGGGAAGATGTTTGTTGTTAAGGTACTATAAAATTTATGTGATGCTTGCTGCTGAACAACTGTAAAAAATTTTCCGGCCACAAGTATGCATCCAATATACTGACTTGCTCATGAGTTTAATGCTGAAAGCTATGAGCCCATGAACTTCTACTGTCATATCCTGTTCTGTCAAGTTTTGTTAGAGCCTAGTCATAGGATATTAATTACTGCATTAGAATTTTTACTAAACATCAACAAAAGCCACAATATATTCTAAGTATACATTCTCTGTGTTATTTCAATTAAATAGTCCTATTTTCTTAGGTTAAAGTTCTATTAGTCTTTGGCTGGAATTTTAATCTACAGCAGTATTTCTCAACCTTGGCAATCTGAAATTGTGTGGACCTCAACGTCATTGACTGGGAAATCCTGGGTATTAAAGTTCACACATCTTCAAGTTGCCAAAGTGGAGAAAAACTCTGGTCTAAAACAACATAGCTATTCAGTTAAAATATTTAAATGTAGTGACGGACATTAGGAGTGCTTAAGCACAGCCTGTTAAATAGCTTAGATAATAATTTATCTAAATAAAATCATTGTGAAGGGAGCATTAAAAATCCCAAAATTTGTCATTGTACACATTTTTAAAAAGAAATTGTATTGTTGTTAATTTAAAAACAAATTAAATGGGAAAACTAGAAGCCAGTATACTTTGATGCATGTAATTATCCTCTTTTGCCTATTAGCAACTGCCTGGACAACTTTCTGCAACTTTTTTGGCAAGATTTCAGAAATGGTTTGCCACTGCCTTCTTCCTAAGGCTGAAAGGTCATCCACCTGTATTTGTGGGTAGGGAGGACTCAAACTTATGGTTTCCCAGTTTCTATCCTAGTACCCTAGCCACTAGATCAAACTGGTTCTTGCATCTTGCACTAAACTCTTTTACTTCCAAGAATGCCTTTAAATCCACTATGTATTTCAATCAAATCTTTAGAAAAATATACAATAGCTGATTCTGCCCAGGACTTTATTTGGAAATGGAACCATCTTACTTAGAATGATGTCAAGGATATACTGAGGGAGTAGCCTGGGGAAGGGATATGGGGAATATGATTGTAAATTTGACTTTAGATAATTCATTTTTTGTGGCTGGCTATGCCAATGGCATATTAATTTTGTACAGCTGCCTATAATATACTCTCTCTATATACTCTGGATCAAAGCAAAGAGTGCTTCTTGATGTACTTTTTTGTCCCAAATTTATTATTTTGAAACTATAGAATTTATAACTTCTTTTATTTCTATTTTATTTCAGTTGCTGTTTAGATTTATGAGACCTAACAAACACTTGAAAGAAATAGATTAGACATGTCAAGACTAATTAGAGAAGTGAAGTATCCTTATATAATGGAATAGTCTTCCTTCTCTATAGCGCTTCAATACAGAAGGAAAGGAAAGGAAAGAACCTTCTTTACAGTTCTCCACTCTACTGTATATAGAACATAAGAAAAAAAGGAGTACAACAACGCTAATGTCTGCCTAATATTGCCATGTCAAATTTAATGTTAAATTTAATCTAATCCTTTCAGTTGCTTTTTGTCCCCTTAATGCCCTTTAGAATTATACAATGTTGGAAAGACAGGAAACCCAACAGTATCAGAAAGTGATTGAGAGTTTGGGTTGGAAAAAAGTAAGAAAAATAAGTTGAACAAATTCTGGGTAAGATGCTCTCGTAATCTTCATCCTTCACGCAATTTCAGTGCAGTTATGGAATATATATATTCTAATTTCTAGAAAAACACAACTTACCCTATAAAAAGCAGTTGTCAATGGCAATAATGTTGCAGCAATATTATATTCTTCTGAAGATGAACAATCCTTCGGGTTCATAGAAAAAAAACAAAAAGGAGAATGTTAGCAAGATAATTATTAATTGAAGTATTTTAAATTTTAATCAGGAATCGCATTCCTAGAAATTGTATCTCAAAAAGAAACCACACTCAGTCATGCTAAAAATAAAATGAAGAACCTGATATTCTTTTAAATAAATCTGGATATAAAATAAAATAAAAAACATCTCCCAACAAAAAATATTTATATATAGACCACTTCTGGAGAAAAACTGTAGGAGTAAATTAGATATATATCCAAGTACAATTGGTATCAGTGTCCACTCCTTTGAAATCAACTTGGTGGTAATGTACTGTATAACCTTTTACTTTCTCCAATAATCCCATTACCTGATCCAGCCTGTGATATCCAGCACACAGTTATAATGGAATACCAGCAAGTTGGCTCTGGGGAGAACAGATACACCTTTTCCATATAAAACAGAAACATCTTGTAAATAACTGTAACCTGTTTATGTTTAATAGGAGGAAGAGAATGGGACTTTGAAAATATAAAGCCTTCTGACATGTGTTCAACAACACCAAGATAAAAATGTCTAGGGTTCTATTCTTCCTACTCTAGGAAAAATGTAGATATTTAAACATGCATTTTGAATATTAACCATTCAAACTACTCGTATAAATCAATTTATACAGCTGCCCATCCCACATATGTGATTCTAAACTGACGTGTTTAGACTCTAAGCAGTTCTTGAATGTGTGCTACCTAACGCAAGTGAAAAAGGGTTAAAACGAGGAAAAGGAAAAATATTGAAAACAAAACTTTTGGCCTTGTCAAGGAAAAAGAGAAATGATAGAATAAAAATATATATTAGAATGCTTATTGGTAAAATGCTGCAAACATAAATGACGAGTGTTTGGGACAGCTATATCAGCCCATGTCAGCAGCTAACAGTCTGAAACTGGATTAACAATTACACTACATGGGAGTCTATTCTCACAGTCCAAAATGAAGAATGGAGAAGATTCCAAAGTTATCTAACAGAAGCTGGAGAAACAGATACAGGAACTGAAACTTGTTGCTTCCATTGCTATGGCTTGCATTTTTTACTTGGCAGTTGCTAGATTTTTTTTAAAATTTGAAGGACTGTATTTTCCCAGTTACATCTACCCCACCCATGAGAGCGAGGAGGCAGGATATGTTATCGATTTCCTCTCTTAAGGAGTTCCACCTAGTAACCATGAAGGGGCTTCTCTGTGGTGGCTTCCTCCTTGTGGAGCATCATCCCCATGGAGAAACAGGTTTTCTTTCTATAAGTTGTCCAGAATGACTGTTATTTGGGCAGCCACATAATTTTTCTAAATAAACAAATACTGTATTTTTTGGTGTATAAGACGCACTTCCTCCCTAAAAGTGGGTGGAAATGCCTGTGTGTCTTATAGAGTGAATGTTGCTGAAGCCTCACCCACCTGCTGGCCCCCACCTTTTGGCTTCTCCTCCCAGCAATTTATCTCCTTGCAGTAAACAGCAAACAGCCTGGTCAGCTTCAGCACAGGCTGATTTAGCATGAGCAGCTGATTGGCGGTTGGATCTGTCTCCCTGAATACTGCCTATCAGCTGTTCCAGGCTGCGGAGATCGCCACCGGCCATCACTGCTGCCACCTATCTTCGCCTCCATGTGCCCCATTTTCAGCTTCTGCGCACCCCATTTTTGGCCCATTCCAGGCGGGGACTACCGCTATCTATCCCCACCACCTGGAATGGGCCGAAAATGGAGCACGCAGAGGCGGAGACAGGCAGCAGCGGCAATGGTCTGCAACAGTGGCAATGGTCTGCAACAGTGGCGATGATTAGTAGTGATCCCTGCAGCCTGGAAAAGCTGATAGGTGATATTCCGGGAGGCAGATCCAACCGCCAATCAGGCTGTGCTGAAACTGACCAGGCTGTTTGCTGTTTGCTGCAAAGAGGCAAATTGCTGGGAGGCAGAGGCAGATTTTTTGTTCCTCCCCAAAAGCCAGGTGCATATTATAGTCCGAAAAAATATGGTAAATAAAACATAAAAGGCTTTTCTGGTTCTTGGAGTAAGCATAGTCATTCAAGCTAATAATTGAATCTCTGCCTATGAGGCTTCTGGTTTTAGTACTTGCTAGGTAATCTGAAATATTCATTTCCCAAAGGGAAAAAAGTGGTCATTCCATCTAATGCAACTATTATTCTGCACCTCTATTCAATATAGACAACTATGCAACTAACAAGCAAAGGGGAAAAAATCCACAGCTCTCTGAGCCACTTGAATATTTAAAAAACAAAACAAAATCAGAGGAAATTGAGGAGACTCATATCAGTCTTGACAGGAGGCCCCAAGTTTGCTTTTTTTACAGCATCAGCTTGCAAACAGCCGTTTCAAAAAACATCCAGTTTGACTCCATGGAGGTTGAAGATTGCACAAGCTGCTTTCGCAAACCTGCTTTCAGTTTTCAGCAAGAGTTATTGTGTTTTTACTTGCCATTACAATAATTATCCATCAAAAATGTGGTTGCTGTCAACAATGAGGAAAACATACTTTTGAAAAGCAATGAGAAAGTAATGATGGAAATGAATGGCCTGACTTTTATTCTCAGGGTCGTGCACCACAATACTTTTGTTCCTTTGGTCTACTATCGTAGACCAAACTTAAGATGTATAAAGAAAAACAGAGACACTTTTGAACAGAATCAATCAAGGTATTTTACTACCTTAGCAGTTGAATTCCATTCCAGTTATGGAAATTGCCTTGACTTCAACTCAAACCTTACTTTAACACTGTCAATGGAAGCGCATCCTATAATACTCCAGAGGACTGCAGAATACATTAGAGGAGGACACAGCTCAGACGTGGTTATGTGATATATACCATTCTGAATTCTGATCTTCTCCTGATGCTTCCTAGCACCAAACACTTGCTGCTCGAGATATCAATCTTATTAACATAGTTATACAGAAGTATTGTCTAACAATGGTCATTGGCACCAGCAACTGTGTTGCTGAGTGAATGGTTCTAAAGCACGAAATCAACGCCCAACTTACTACGGCCATAGCAGCAATTCTAGTTGCTGTGATCAGGTAAATCTTGTGCAGTTGTAGCATCCTGCAGTCATTGTCACTGTAACCTCCTACTAGCTTCCCTATTAACTTTGTAATAAGCTGGTTGTGAAGGTTGCAAATTAAATGATTAAATGACCGTGGGACCCTGTGACCATCATAACTGTGGGTTGGTTGCAAAGCATCTGAATTGGGATCATGTAATCACTGGGACCCTGTAATGGCCACAACTATGAAGAATGGTTGTAAGTCCCTTCCTTCAGTGCTGTTGTAATTTTGAATAGTCTCTGAATGAATGGTCATTAAAAGAGGATTACCTGACAGATGGGATCAAAAATACCTGAATATTCTATATTGAATTGTGACACTAAAGCAAACAATAATAATATTTTAACCATAGATTCTTTTCTTTCTTTGTTTTATTCAGTTTCTATAGATGTGCAACTCATCCAAGTGACTCTGGACAGCTTACAATTATGTTAAATTTAAATGAATAAATATCCCAAAGTGCTTTTTCTAAAAAGCAACTGACTTACTTGGTTTGTTTTTTTCCTTTGAAAACATTTTGCTTCTCATTCAAGAAGTTTTTCCAGTTCTTGGATGAGGAGTGAAAGATTTTCAAAGGAAAAAAAAAGAAAGTCCAGTTGCCTTTTGGAAAAGTTTCGCACAACCATGATTGGGTTGACTAAGAAATTCCATACATGAATTAATAGCATTTTAAACAGAAGTCTATGAAATTATCTCTTTAATCCAGAATTGTGTATATCCATTGGTAATAGTGTGCCCATCATCATCATGTCAGTTGGTAATATTGCCCCATAGTCTACTTGTAGGTTACTATCAAGAGTGGTTTGCAAGCAGTACTAATGTCCAGTTGCGTGATGATTCCTTGCCCCCTCCAAACAACTATAAATAATATTTCAATAAAAAGTTCTCTTTTTCCCATCTCTCATCCCTTATCAATATTCCAAATGAAAGAGACTTATCATTCAATGCTAATCAGCAAAAGTCTGTTAAAAGCTACCAAAACCTTAATTTAATAAATCCTTTTTGTATTCCAATTTACCACACTCTCTAAGAAAGCAAGCAAAATAACTCTCTCCACATAAACAGATCTTTAAAGCTTCATCATTCAGTCCTCATCAAAATGAAATTTCATTAGTAGCTGTCAGTACCCCAATATATAACCCTGATGAAATAAATTCACCTTGAATTCCTTCTGCTTACTTTTCTTGATCTTTTATCCTGTGAAATAATGTCCCTCAAGCTGATTTTTAAAATCATTTTCTCATTGCCTCCCCTCAGGAACAACTCCATTAGTTTAATATGCCCCTTGGTAAATCCAGGATAAGAAGGTTTTTCAAGTCACTCTTCTAATTTATTATTTGTTTGTCTTCTTTAATTATTAAAGCAACTGGTTTCATTTATAAATCCATAGCGGCATTTTTCATATCATATAGGATTTAAAATCCATTTTCAGATTATAGCATCATTTTCCATATCACTTTTGTAATCTAGTATTATTTTAAAAATCCAGATCTACATTCAAATCATCTAGTCTGTTTCATCCAATAAAATTTGTGGTCCTTCTATATCTCTGTTGTACTACCAGACAATTTTGTAAGTAATTTCTGGGTCTCATCCTAAAACAGCCTTAATTTTTTCTATAGTCAAATAGTACTAGTCCACTGTATCAATGGGTTGCTTCTCCTTTAATTGTAATCCTTTGTTCTCTCTGGTTCCCAAGTAGTCAACCTTCCAACTTATCTTTTTTTCCCAATCAACCAATTTTTCTCATGGAAGGATTTTTATAGTTAATCTCAAAATAATCATACATTTTCTTATAAAATTTTAAACCAGTTCACAGAAAATAGTCCATCTACACTTTAACTTTCCAAAATCAAGATTCTACTCTGCCTTTTGTTGTTTCCCCAAAATTAAAATGTTTCTTTTTAATCCTAACACTTACCCCCCCCCCCCGCCCCCAAAACAAACAAACAAACAAACCCCAAACCCTTATTTCATTCAGGGTAGGAAATTCTTGAGTAATGAAAATTATCCTTTTAATGGTTCTTAACACCTAGAAAGTAAATAATAAGCGGTCTCTGAAAGATCTTATGAGAGGAAGTAGGCAAACCCATTGTTAAACATACTCACACAAAAGGTGGGGACCATGTATCATGTCCAAATTAATGGTGTTGAACTGTGGTTTAGGCAAAATGAATGCAGTGGAGACCACTATTTTATGATGTCTTCACAGGAAGATTATTTATAGTTATTATTTATAGAGCAAGCTTTTGGGTAATTCTTGTCATCTCTTTAATCTGGAGATGACTTCTAAAAAACCAATCCAACCACTGGCCCTTTTTTCTGCTGCAGTTGTTGGCTCTGGAAAGTCCCCCACTTCAGTTCCGCACTGTTGACCCAGGATGTTGTGAAGGGCAATACTTGTGAAAGTATCCATAACCCGTTGTTAAACATACCCACTCAAAAAGGTGGGGACCATGTATCATGTCAAGATATTAACATCTTCCACAAATCCTATAAAGGCTTCAGCAATTGTACTGAAAATTGTGCTGTTTTGAGTATTTTGATGTTAATACAGACACATAAAAAACCTCAGACACATGAAGAAATACATAATATATATTTACTTACAGTGTGATAGCGTGGCCTAAGTTAAAACCTGATAAACCTCATCAATCTAATAAAATTAAGCTGAGACCTGTTGATATTCTGTAGACAGTTGATATATTGTTCTTGAAACATTGCCCTGTGCAGCCACTAGGGTTTTGGCTACAGAGTAAACATTAAAATAAAGACAATCTATTCTTTATTTTAAAAATGCAGCCTTATGTCACCGGATTGTTTGAAAATGATCAACTCAGCAACTTCTGCTTTGTCATCACATCACGTAACCAGCAATCTCGGATTGTGCAAGTTTTATTCCAGGAATGCTTGAATAAGGGGATTTAAATGCACATATCAAATCACATGTTGTGATCATACATAAACCCAGTTGACCTTCCATAGCATCACATTTATCTAACTGAACCCCCCCCCAGAACATGTTAACCTGTTAATTAACTGCATGCTTTACTGGATTTGTTAACCTTTATGCGTCTGAGACATAAGGTTATGAGGTGTATAGAGCTGTATTTAAAAATTTTAAACTACAACCATTTTTCAGCTAAATTTGATTTTTCAGGAACTAGTCATTCGTGACTTTCAATAAATTCAGAATGGGTATGGAGAAAGTAAATCTTCACTTTGATCTAATTTTTCATTAATCAATCTTGGAATCAATTACTTTGACGAAAAGTATTTTTACCTTGATTTACTTCATAAGGATTATGAATTTTAACAATTGAAAACATATGTCCTGGAAAGCTTTGAAATATTAACAGCAACAGAACTCAATGACACTGCACATTCATTTCCAGAGTCATTGTATAAAATTTGTACTAACCCCAGTCATTTTATATATTTCATAGCATATTTACCCTTACAATGTGAGGGTAAAAAAAATCTAAGATATTTTTTATTCCCTTCTTAAACCAATCATGAAATACAAGAATTAATTTCAGCACATCTGAATTTCTTTAGTGAGAATGCCATGGATGTTTCTGAAAACTGTCATGAGGCCCATAGCAATAAAGTTCAGGCGCACTTTGGCTGTAATCTTTTCCCAAGGAAATGGTTGGGATGCCAAGATGCCTTATATTTCACAGCAGGACTTCATTCACTTCAACTCTGTCCAAATCTTAAACCACACCATCTGCAATTCACTGTGCTATGAGAGAATCTACAGAAGTATCCTGCATTTTTAATTAAATAAGGCAATGTTTTATAGCATATAACAAATTAGCAAGGCAAAATGAATCAATATAGGGCAAACATAAAAAGATTCAAGGCACAACACATTAGTAGTTGTGTAGTTGATATTTTAGGTCTGTTGCTCAGGCAAGTATTTCTACCAAAATTATGATAGGACTAAAAATTAAACTAAGTGTAAATAAAAATGTTAATATAAAAATAGCTGTAATATTCCAACGTTCAGTGAATCTTTAGTTTATTGGACCATTTGGGAGGAAGAATGCCATCCCTTACTCCTAAATATTCATAAAAAATAGAAATTATGCCATTTATAGAAATGCTGCATTTGTATCACTGCAAATGATTTGTTATAAAATATATTGTTCATGTCATTTGTACAATGACGTTATTCACAAATGATATAAATGTCTAAGAATGTCATAAAATTGACAAAGTCTGGGATACTTCAGATGCAATATGCTTTTCCTTTATTTTTGAAGGATATCTTGATTGAAATTTGGTCTGTTACAGCCAGTTTGCTGAATGTGGACTCATTAAATGGAAGGCTGTTCCGTTTATTCAGAAAACTGTACTGTTTACTTTTCTATGCACATATGTAAGCACAACTATGTAGCTGTACTTACAAGTTCTAGCAAATAAGAAGCACTTTTCAAAACAGTTAAAATATGTAATATGAAATTCATTATTGTTTTTCCAATGTATTGACACTGCAATGCAACATTCCGCACTCCTCATGTTTCAGACTACGTGCAGATTTTCACTGAAACAGGACTGGATGATTTAGTCAGATTGACATTTTTTTCGTCCTTCTCCTTCAGAGGATATTTCTATGAATGTTGACTAACATCTATTTCGAGATATTTTTATGCTGACTTTCTAAATTTTGCTTTTCAAGCACTTGTGTACTGTTAACAGTATTGGTTAAACTGTTACAGGTAGTCCTCGGTTAACAACAGTAACTTGGGTCTGGAATTTCCGTTGATAAGCAATGGGTGACAGCAGTCCTGGTAGTCCCATTGCTATCGTTAAGTGAAAATTGAAAGTTATTAAGCAAGTACCTCCTTACAATATCCTGCCAACTCCTGCACGTACTTTGCAATGAGAAGGCTGCATGCAGTTTGAATAAGGCTGCATAGGCACAGCACAGCCAGTAGTTGCCTGACAAAGAGCCTGGCAGTGCATGCCTCCTCCAGTAGGAGGAGGACTAAGATAGTGAAGATCAATTGGGGACAGGCGGGTAAAGTCTTAGGGAGGTAGGGCCGGCAGAGGCAGTAGAGTAAGAAGTGGCCATAAAGGCAAAAATGGAGATGGGTGGATGGGGGGGGGATGTCCTAAATGCAAGCAGGCTGCCAAGCACCTGAAATCTGGTCATGGTGACCACAAGGGTACTTCAACGCCCAAAATTTGGTGAACCAGGAGCATCTATGTAGCTTTGCCATAACTTCAAATTACTAAATAAATGGTTGTTATACAAGGACTATCTGTAGTGGTTAAATTTTCAATGTTTAACAAATTACTTAGTACAAGTAGAAATATTAACATCTCAGTTTGGTATGTTGCCTTGGCTGAGAAAAGAGAAGGAAGAAAGCTTTCCAACTGATTCAAAGGCCAATCAGAACCTTGAAAAAGCAATCAATGCTGCCAATTGCTGTCCACATGACCACAGAAGTGTCTTCGGATAATGTTGGCTCCCTCAGATAAGAAATGGAGATAAGCACTTTCCCCTATAGTCAGACACGACTGAAAGAGGAAATCTTTACTTTTATATACAGGTATTGAACAACCAATAATTCAGTCATTGCTTGAAATTATAATGGCAGTGAAAGAAGCGAGCTTATGATGGGTCCTCATAGTTGCAAGCGTCATAGCATCCCCACACTCACATTGTCATGATTTAGGCGTATGGCAACAAGCTTGCAGTTATTACACTGCAATGTCTGGTGGTCATGTTACTCTAATTTAGGACCTTCACTCTTGGCTTCCGATAAAGTTAATGGGGAAATGGGCAGAAGGTCTGAAATGATAACCACATGATCATGGGACACTATGACCATGCAGGATTCACCTAATGACATCTGACTACCACATCTGACAGAATAAATCAGCAGGGTAATGGCTACATTGTGTTTTATAACTATTCCCTTAGCAACAAAACTGTCCCTTCCAATTATCATCATTAAGTGAGGATTATCATACTTCTCAGCCTGTTTACATAGAATTTCATTCAATGAGGCCATCTGTTGTTTTAAAGAATTCTGCAGCTCAGGGCTCAAAAACTTATACTCAAAATTAGAAGTTGAGAAGAAATGAAAGAAAGAAAAAAGGGAAAAATTCTCTTTAGAATTTAGAGAATTTTTTCATAAACAGAATAATAAATAAATAAACAACTAACTGATTGAAGCTTAAGAGCTTCTATGAGAGCCAGTTCAGTGTACTAGTTAAAGGATCAGACTTGAAATTGGTAGACTATGAGTCCTAGTCTTGCCCGAGGCGCAATGCTAGCTGGGTGACCTTGGGCCACTCACTCTCTCAGTCCAAGGAGGAGACAATTACAAGCCACTTCTGAAAAAACTGCCAAAAAACTGCAGAGACTAGTCCATAGTCAACAGTGACTCAAAGGCTTACAACAGAAATTATGCTTAAAACATTTTATTGGATTCTCAATACTGTAGTTTCCCCTTGCGTACTCTTGTTGTGAAAGCAGCCCAGCAATCTTTAAAAAATGATGATCGCTAGCTGCAAATATTTGTAGGAAATGCTACAGGAATTGAAAATATACTCTGTCCAGCACTGTCATTTCAACATGATAATGGTTTATTACAGTACAGTAAAATACTAAATCAGAACTTGAGAAACAGAGGAATGGGGAAAAATATCTTTTCACAGATTATGGTTTATATAATTGGTAGCATGTGAAAGACTACTATTACCTCGAATCTAATTACAATTTATCAAAATCACATGCAACTTAAATGCTTTCAGAATTTTTCTTCACTTTTCCAGACTGCAAGATTAAAAAAAAAAAGAGAAAGAGAGAGAGATACTGAAGACACGCTGACATTCAGTTTACATAAAGTTGTGCCTTTTTCCTTCCCTCTAATCTGACAGTTTGGCCAATAATTTACTTTGTTTTAGAAAGCAATAACAGGTTATGGAAGATCTGTAAATTGATGCATTGTTTGATCCTTTGTTGAAACAATTCTATTACTTAAAAGACACACAGCTCAGTTCAGCTCTATTCAGTGTATGGTGAACTAAAGTTTACTATTTTATCAAGGGCACTTGACTCCTACCTTTTAAAGGAAAATATTTAGTTCATGTAGAAAACATACAAATGCTTTCTACACTTGAGCCAAGCATGCAAATGGAGGCCATTATTTTCAAGTTGATTTACTCATAGTTCAGGTTATATTAATCTACTACTTTGCAATTTAAGAGACTTATGCCCCCAAAGTATCCATGAATTGAAATTTGTCAGGCAAGTGTGGAGAGGTGGGAGAAGCAACTTCAATCCATAAAAGCCTTATCCTTCTCCATACAAGACAAGTAGATCATTAATAAAATAATGGACTTTGTATTTTGCATGATTGTACTCAGGCTACGCCTTGAAGTTCTCTGATGGGAATGTCATCCACCTACCAGACCATCTGGAGAAGAACATGATCATGGTCTCACAAAGAAGATTGCCAGTCAGATTCTGAATGCTTAGATATTTTCCTCTTTATGGACTTAAAGTCCACTAGAGGAGGAGACGACTTAGTCTAGGTTTGATTCCACACTGAAATAAATATGTATATTTCAAAGATAATGCTATACTGCAATTCTTCTGTCTATAACCAGACAAATGGGAAAATAGATGCATACTAAGTCTTCTTTTGATTGCAACAAGAAAACAATTCTCTTGGAGGCAGAAGCAGGGCAGATGAACAGATGGTGCTGACAGGAGGAAACAAACAGGGAAGCTTTTAGTATTCTAAGGTGGGTAAATTTTATTCATTTCGCCTTCTGTCAATAGTCTCTGCAACTTCCTCTAAATTGGTTTGGACGTTTTGAGGACAGAACTCCCCTCCATCAGAGAATATATCTGCTTTTGTGGGCCATGGGACTATGGGCAGGCCTGGCTGCTTTTCTGCCTTTACTAATATACCCCAAAATATTAGAACTTTATAAGCAGATTTATGAGCAATATGATTTTACAAGTGTGGTATCATTGAATACACAACAACAACAACATGCCTACAAAAGGAGAATGAGAATGTGATTTTCAGGCTGCTCTTGTATTTTATAATGTACTGCACTCTTCATACAGTTTTGCAAAATTACACTTTATCAGAGCCATCAACAGAAGTCTCTTCTATAAATCTAATGTCAATGAGTAGGGGAAAAAAATAATGTATCACATATTCATTTTTGGTATTTTATTAAACCCCACCTTGATTCTTTTATATTTTACAAATTATGAATCTAGATTATGCCTCTATTATTTGTATCAGTTTCCAGCTACAAATTTCTGATCAAATCACCAGGAACTGAAAACAGAAATAAATTAAAACACTAACATTTTCTAAGTTTTTTTTTTATTTTTATTTTTACAAAAGCAGCTCCCCTGAAAGTTGGCAGATGCATTCAATTAGATGGGCTAATTATGCCTTAATGTTCATTCTATTCTGGTAAAAATAGAAGAACTTGTGGCTATCTGTTTATTTATTTATTTATTTTTATAATCAAAGTGAAGTTATGCAAAGCTTCTAAAGCAGTGGTTCCCAAAGTGGGCGGTACCACCCCCTGGGGGGCGCTAAGAGACAAGGGGGGTGGCAGGGGGGCATTAAGAGGCATGGGGGCAGCAGAGGGATGGTAAGGGGACAACCCGAAGGGGACATTCTCCCAGGAGCGTCTCAGGCACCTTTCTCTCTTGCCACGCAAGGAAGCGAAGCCAAATTTGTTTATTTAATCTCCCCCTCCAGCTTCCCCCACCCTACTATATTAAGATCCCTGCACTTCCCATTTCTGCTGGAAGCAGGCAGGCCATGTGAGCGAGCAGGCGCGCGAGGCCCCTTGATGATCTGAAGGGAGCCGGGAGGTGCCAAATTGCACCCAGCCATTCTCATTCCCTTGCGGCTAAGGGTGGGAGCGCCTGAGATGCTGCTGGGAGATTGTCCCCTTCGGGTTGCTGGGACAGCAAATTTCAAGGGAAAACGTAGTTGCTGGAATCAGTGCGCCTGCAACTTAATGCTCTCCAAGAAGCCTGCATTACTGGGAGCAGCAGAAGAACAGTAGCGGGCGCCACTGCCACCCCTGGTGTCCAG
Organism: Thamnophis sirtalis; assembly: GCF_051295495.1. Lineage (NCBI taxonomy): Eukaryota > Metazoa > Chordata > Lepidosauria > Squamata > Natricidae > Thamnophis > Thamnophis sirtalis. The sequence goes on from NW_028261381.1 coordinate 83,949,111, forward strand.
CATCCTCCTCAGGAGCTTCGCGTTGCGGCCGTTTGCATGTCTCTCCTGAGCTTCTCTTGGGAGATGAAATGGCAGGCACCCCACTGGCAAATCCTCTGGGTGAAAGGAGAGTGAAGGATGCAGTGATGGGAGAGGCTGGCCGTCCCCAGCTCTCGAGGAAAGAGGCAGTGATGAGGCCTGGGGCTCGCTTCCCTTCATCCTTTCTCCAAGAGCTGCAGGTGGCAGGGAAATTGAGGCTTCTTTGCCAGCTTCCCAGCTGGCAAAACCGAAATTTTCGCCAACTGGAAGGTATGTGTGGGGGTGAGAGAGAGTGGGGGTGAGAGAGAGAGAGAGAGAGAGAGAGAGAGAATAAAAGGAAGGAAGAGGAAGAGAGAGAGAGAAAAGAGAGACAAAGAGAGAGAGAGAGAGAGAGAGAGAGAGAGAGAGAGAGAAGGAAAGAGAAAGTAAGTGGGGGAGACAGAGACAAGAAAGAAAGAAGGAACAATGGAAGGAAGGAAGGAAGAGAAATGAAGAAAAGAAAGAGACACACAAGAAATAATAAATGGACAGAAGGAAGAAAAAGAAAGGAAAGAAAGAAAGAAAGAAAGAGGGAAAGAGAGATATAAGAAAGAAAGAAGGAAGGAAGGAAGGAAGGAAGGAAGGAAGGAAGGAAGGAAGGAAGGAAGGAAGGAAGGAAGGAATGGGGTTGATGAGTTCCACTCCCCTCTCGACTGGTATGGCTGTGTGATTTTCGTGTATTTTAATTATGTGTACTGTTGTTTATGTTCCCTTTCCCCTTTGAGTTGTTCGCCGCCCTGAGTCCCTCCTGGAGAAGGGCGGCATACAAATAAACCAAAACTAAAACTAAAACTAAAACTAAAACTAAAACTAAAACTAAAACTAAAACTAAAACTAAAACTAAACTAAACTAGAGAAGGAAGGAAGGAAGGAAGGAAGGAAGGAAGGAAGGAAGGAAGGAAGGAAGGAAGGAAGGAAGGAAGGAAGAAAACTTATGATCACAATTGAGTCCAAAATTTTGGTAGCTAAGCAAGAGCATTTTAAATGAGTTTCACATTTTACAAGTTGGCCACCCCCACCGGTCACATGACCGTCAAGCCATGCTCACAAAATAGGCCATATGTACAGAATAGGTTCTAAAAAAATTTGAAACCCACCACTGGTTTATTATCCATTTTCAGTTTCTTACAATAACATCTTTTTGTGTAAGTTTGTGATATCTTAAAGATATCTGTTGCAGTTTTGTGCTTTGTGATAATACCTTACTGAGATTACGTGTTTCAATATCTACACAGGAATTATCATCTACTAAGAACAGTGAAGTAGTTACTAAATTTTACTGAGTTTACTAAGTTACTAGTTACTAAGGTTCTTGATAAATGACTATCAGAATTTGAAAACCTGGTATTACTGGATCATGTTCAACAATTTTGTTGAATTAACATTAACTAAAAAGGTTTTTAAATTGGATTTTGAATAAATGTGCAATTAATTGTTACAGTTTTGAATTTTACTGTTACTATCTTCCTTCCATCATGCAAACCGCCCAGTCACATGACCAGCCATGCCCACCAAGCCACACCCACAGAACCGGTAGTAAAAAAATTGAATTCCACCACTGGGTGGGGAGCACTGAGGATCAGCTTGTAGCACCAAGGGTGCGGTGGACTGAAAAAGTTTGGGAACCACTGTTCTAAAGCACGTTTTTGTTGCAGACCTGGGGCAAGAAAGGTCGGACTAAAGCAATCCCTTTTCATTTGAGGGTTTAATTAAGCTTGGTCTCAGTCCACATGCTACATAAAATCTATAACCATAAGTTTTTTTTTAATTTAGCAAATTTGAAAGAATATATTGAAAGCATAACAATTATTTCTTGAACATATATTAACAGCCACACACTAACACTATTGTGTTACTGGCTTCAGAAAATTCTAGTGATGGAATAATAAAAACAATAAGCAGTTTATATTGCGTTATAAATCATTTGGATATTACCATATCCAATTCTGCCAGCCTGTACTTTGCTTTAATTTTGTTAATTTTTTTTCTATTAAAATGTTACATTGCAAAAATGGCAAATCAAATGCTTGATTTAGAAAATGTTCAAAAAAATTAGGGACAACTTTTGATTTTCAAAATAAATTATATAGGCTTTATGCATCACTCATAATAATAACTCTGAAACATTGTATCTTTCAACTTGGCTCATCCTACTATTAGTTTATTTTTTCTCTTTTCCTCACTTTTATCTTCCTTCCCTTTTCGACTGTTGCTTTTGAATGCTTAGTCTATACTAATTATTCTTTTTATAGTCCATCTAACTTTACTTGTTCCATTTTCCCACACTTAGCTTAATTTCTCCAATTCTGTCTTTCTAGAGATGAATGAATTCTATCAGTTCCAGTCTGTTGTTATTCTAATGTTCTGTTATGTCTTCAAGTTCTGCTCCAGTTGTCCTCCAGCACACAAAAAAAGAACATCTCCATTGTTGCGTGTGGTTTTTTTTGTATTAAAAAACAACTACCAATGAAACACAGAAAAAAACAAACAGAAATAGACTTACTTCCCCCAAAGAATAAAGACCTGAAATGAATAAAATGTTTATGTTGTTTTCCTCTGGCAGTGATCCAAATATAACAAAATATGTGATCTTCTTCCATGAAGGAATGTTTTTTGTCTTGTTGTAAAAGACCCCTTTATCACCTTTTTTAAATAGTGAATTTTAAAAGGATGCTGCAATGTAACATGGATTTCACTTAAGCGGAAAATGAAACATTTTTTGCATAAGCTGTGTACAAAATATTCTCTGGGTTTGATTTTAAAAAGATCTGAAATAGTGAGGTGCAAGGTGGGGGCCACAATAGAATATGGAAATAAAGTTAATTTTCAGAAACATTTTTTATTATTATTTACACACATTTCTTTTAGATGCAAGCCATATTCATTTTTCTTTATGGATAGGTAGATTTCATGGGTCAGAGAGATATATCATGCTAATTCCTTTGGGGGTAAGCAACATTACAGGCATGCACAAAAACCATATGCTACATTCTTTTCTTAATTAGTATTAACTCTTTTCCAATCTTTAGTGAACATTCTGCTAAGATACCCAAATGCACCATCTTTCACTAGTTTTTTCCTCAAGAATAGAACAGAACAGAACACTGGCCAGGTGTGATTGGACACACAAGGAATTTGTCTCCAATTCATATAAGAAGGATAATAGTAATACAACCATACTACCTGGGTAAATATACTTTGACATAAGACAGTACTGTGGTAAAAAGGTGTTCAGCAGAATAATGGCACAAGAACAGGAAGATCACAAGAGGCATTGAAAATACTGCTTCCTGCAAGCATTCTCCCACCTACCAATCTAGAAGACAGTCATTATCTATAATATGAGTTTCTATTATTCAAACCCATTAATAAATGTGCATCTTTCTAAAGCGATAAAAAGCAGATTTCCTATGACACATTGTAAGTGCTTGAACAGTGCTTTATTTTTTTTCCAGCCTTCTTGTCTCAAAGCTAAACATCCTCAAGTTCTTTAGCCTTCTTTAAAAAAACTTCGTTATTAGTTGCCTGATTAACCTTGTTGCTTTTCTTATCTTGGTTCTTTTGAATCCTTCTTAAAATGTAGTGCTCAAAATTGAGGACTCACCAATTCAAGGATTTTGTTACTTTAGATGGTTTAGAAAGTGTACTTGTACTGCTTTTCACTAAAACTGATCACTAAAACTGCTTTAAAAAAAACATACAGCCATATTATACTCCTGACTTATTTGGAGTTTACAATTAATGGCTAATCTAATGTATTTTCCACACATTTTCCATAACTACTCTTGCCAAGCCAGGTATGACCTATTCTATCTTACTCACATGGTTTCTATTTCCTAAAGAAAGGTATTTTGCAATGTCTTGATTAACTTTTGTTCTGTTGTTTTCAGTCCTCTCTCCAATCTATTGGGATTATTTTCTCATTTTCTATTGGTTTAACTACACTGCCTAATTTTGTATCTTCTGGAAATCTGATAAGCATTTCCTCTATTTCTTCTCTGAGTTTGCCAATAAAAGCATTATAGTAATACAGGATGCAGGACTGAACTTTGTGGCACACCATTTGATACTTCTCCCCAGTTTCTAAGACATGGTTAATGATCACTTAAGGGCAGTGCCGATGAAGCACTTCTCTTTGAATTATTAGAGCAGCCATGGATGCAGAGACAGCGGGGAGCTGGACTGAAGCAGTTGCATAAGCCTGGAGGGAAAAAAAGCTGCGATTTTAATGATGTGAAGAAAAATCTTTGTGCCCACTTGCATGCGTTATGAAGCATTTCGTTTGGCACCTTCTTTGAAGGATTTACAAAGCCTAATGACTTTTCCTTTGCTGCTTTGATTGTATTTTATTTCTATGAAAACTCAGTTAGACATGGTCTTGTTATAACTTCATTAGAAACGGAACCATTATGAGTGCAACTGTTCAGACAATAGTTAATTCCAGATGCTTTCTACTTTTTAAAGCAAATCAAACTTTTAATACGGTCCACAAAATAGCATAGAACTTTTAAAAAGTTTTACAATGTTTACTATTTTCCCACTTACAGAAACAAAGAAAAACTATGCTCCCAGAGACTCTGTTCTTCACATTTTCACATTTTATCTCCTATTTTTCAGTAATTCATTTTCTTTTGATACATGGGAGATACTGTGTGAAAAGATGGATTTGCTCTAATTAAACAGTTTCAGCATTGCATTAACTTTAATCCTTAATACTCAAATGACAAATATATAGTAAGAGAAGATAGCGAAAGTAATGTGACATGCACAAACATCTCAGGTAAAATGAGGCATAACCACATTAAATATTTTGTTCAACAAATCCTTTTGCTAACATATATTCTTCAAACAGTTTTATTGCTTGAAATATTGAGTGTAAGAGCATTTATTAATTTGATTTACAAGAAGCATAAAATGAAATCTTCTTTATGGCCATATGAAATTAATTCAACTGTTAGTATCTAAACAAATCTAAACCAATATGTTTAGAAAAATCCCTCTAATTTTATTTTATTTACTAATTTACACAGGCACTAAAACTTGAGTTCGATGATGAGAAAACTACAACTTTGGCTTAGGAGAATAAAAATGACTGCTATGCCAAAAAGAGGAACCTGTAGCCCATGATTGGTACAATTGATTAGCCTTTCTTTAAAACATTCCTATAATCCTCTCTAATCCTGAGGCATTTATTATTGCCTAAAAATATTATCACCAGTAATGGGAGATAAGTGAACCATAGTACACTGCCTTGAGCATCTTGAAGGAAATGGATTAGAATGACAAAGCTTAAAATAGATCACAACATTCTTAGTTGTGTCTGCCCACCCAATTAGATGGGCTGTATTCAATAATATTAGAATTTATTGAATCTCAACTAAAATTTGCTCCCAACATCTACAGAAAGAAAAAAGTACGTAGATATTACCAGTAGAAGCTTGCCCCATAGCTTCACAGACATGGGATACTATGACCCTACAAGGTAAATGGGCAGATGTATAAATTATTAGCAGTCTGCAAGGAACTTCTGGTCTCATCAGCTCCTGAATAGGCTCTAGACGTTGTCTTGTTGGGACAGTCTATCCTTCAATTTCCTTGATCTTTCACAGCCCTCAAGTAGTAAAATTATCTGCTTATTTGATAGAGGACAGCCCTCTAAAATTACCTGAAACATAGATACTTCTTTCTTTAGCATGCAGCCATCAGCCTTCAGTTGGAAGTCAAACATTTCCCATGCTGTTTAATACTATTTGAAGAACCAAAAGGCAATCTTCCGTCTTTACTTAGACTGAAGTAAGTTAATAATACTGGATTGCAGTTTACAATTATATGATGGGAAAAAAATAATAAGTTGAGTCATAGGGCTTAAAGGAAATGTGTAGATAAAAGTAATTTCCCAATGTTAAGTGAAGTGTTTAGACACAAATTTGAAAAAAAATAATGGAAAAGAATAATCCAACAAACATAAATTTGGCATTGCACAACACAACATTGCTCTATAACTTCTAAATATAAACACAGAAATAAACCAGCATTTCTATAGTCAGTTCTACTTTCCCGCTCTCATACATGTGGACATTTTATTTTGCTGGGCTGATAAAACTGCCACAAGTAGGATAGAAAGTTTTCAGCAAAAAAATGCAGAGGGAAAAAAAATCAGATAATGCTGTTAACTCAAAAAATTAACATGAAAATGAAGATAATTTCTTAACGTATCTTAGATGATATTCTAGTTAAATTTAAAATAAATTATGTAAGCCTGAAGCCTATCTATTCATGACCTAAAGCCTGGGAATTAATCATGTTATGTGAATCTGAAACAGAAACATTTTAATTATAATCCACAGAAATTTAATATGAATTTAAAAAGCAATGTAGTTTATAATTGATACATAATCTACAAAAATTCTGAAAAGTAATGAGATCACAAATAAATGGATAAATGAATGTGGATATGCAGTGAGATTTGTTTGGGAAAGTACCACAAGATATCCCTTGTGTAAAAATAAAGAATTTGTGGGAAGAAATTTTAAGAAACAGAAGAGATAACTTTTGACATTTTGCTTTTCAAGTATTTAACCATTTTGCCTTTTATGTTACTATTCGTTATACTACTCAAGAGGTTTTGAGACTAGATAGTCTAACGATAATACTGGATTGCAATTTACAATTATATGATGGGAAAAAACATAAATTCTATACTATTGCCAGTTTTATTTGGCTTGCTCTTTAGCTTAAAATGCATTTTTGCATTCAAGTCATCTGTAGTTCGCATATACCGGTATACTAAATCTACCTAAGTTCTTCACATTTATAGGTTACTGGTTTATGTACTAGTATATTATCTTTCATGTGAATCCTGTTACAGCACATTAATTTTTATAGTTCAAACATTCTTTTTTACAAAGATTGATTTTCAAGGAGCTGTGAATCACAGTTTATTAGACAGAGATATGCTCAATTCCCATGCTCATTATCTTTTTACTGTATTGGCGTAAATAAAGGTAAATGAAGGCTCATAAAAGTACTGACTGCATTTTAACGTTTTATCGTTAGATGACTCCTAATATTGTGTATTGAACACTATCATTTTGCTATTGCTAAATTGGAGCTTTAATTGTGGTATAATAATACTGGATATTGAAACAAAGTAACCCTTTGGTTGTTCAATAAGACATCACCAATGGCCTCTGGATGTTTCCAGGCAGATAAGCTGCTGGAGGACCCAGAGTATTGGGGGCAATATGCTGATTCTGTAAACTGCTTAGAGAGGGCTGTAAAGCACTGTGAAGTGCTTTACAGTGTATATACGTCTAGACGTCAAAGTGCTATTGCTAAATGCAGTCATTTGTAGACACAGATTAATGTCTCCTTATTTGAGATCAGATATTACTTTAAAAACCTAAGTCCATCCCTGAATTTAATATAACTTTGCAAGTTATTTCTGGGACTGCAATATAGCAAAAATATAAAAGAAATCAAGTACACTTAAAAGTCATCTTGGGAATATTTGCAATCCTACCCACTCTATTTTTGTTCCTCATAATTAATCAATTTTAATCTCACTTACACAGATTATACCTCTCTATATACTATGTACTATTACTATCAACCACAAGTTTGTGCAGCTTTCATCTATTGCTGCTTAAAGAATACAGAAGATACCGGGGGAAAAAATACAGAAGATATGGAAAACAAATAATGGTCACAAATAGAAAACTAACAGTCTGGAAAGTCTCATATAGCAGTAACTTCCCTTTCATTTTTGCAGTACCTGTCCAAGTGAAACCAAAGGGTTTGCTTTAATTCAAAGTGGTCCAAAAAGATAATAGGCATTGAATTATGCCATAATTTCTTTGCTAAGCAGAAACATTTTAGAATCTGAAGACATAATCTTTGCAGCATTTAAAAGTAGATCAAATAATTTACTTTAAATTTGAAGAATCCCAATATTTTTATTAAGGAAAACTGAATTGTACTTATTCAGATCCTTATCTTTTATAGATTTTGTTAATGCTGTTTGAAACACTGACTTTACTTCAAAATAAAATTTACTGCCTTCCACTTATATAATTTCCAACATAGGTAGGTTCATTTTTTTTATTAATTTCAAAAGAGGAAAAAGTATGGTATTGATACCAAAGTTTATATGGATTTTTCAATTTCTTGACTGTATTTTCAAATACAATAGTTTTAAAAATTCTGTTGTGATTGTCATAAAGCTGCTTATTAGATTTCTTTATTGCATGCAATAATTATTCCCAATTTAAATAATAAACAACTATAAAAGAAGGCAATAATTGTGAGTTTCAGAAAATTGCACAGTGATAAGGTACCTTGGAAAAAATAATTGAAATCAGAAACCTTTCTTGTAGGAAAAAATAATACTCATACATCACAAACACAAATTATTAAAACGATTCATTTCAACTAAATGTTATTTCCTTAGTACCATGCTAGAGTTTTAGCTCTCCCATAAAATGTTTTCTTCTCTTGGATAAACAAAAGTGTACAGATCCTAAAACAATCAAAATAATTATCTGAGTAGTTATTTTACAGATGGTGATGAGATAGGATGTGTCTTCAATCACTAATTACAAATAACAACAATCATCACTCTAAAAAGCAGAAGAGAGCAATGATCTTCATTCCCACAGTACAGTAGGTTCCCAAGCCATTCCAGTGATTTTCCAGGAATTTACGGTTTCTGTGCTAGCCAACCAGTGAAGGTTGCAATAAACTAATTTCATTGAGAAAAATTCTTGGACATATAAGAATAGTTCCTTAATCAATTGAAGACTTCCTTTATAGATGTATGAGCAATGCAATACTGGCATAGCAGTAGGCCTGGGCCTTTGCCACTCCAGTATCTTCACTGCTTCCATGCTTCCAAAGGTCTGACAGTGTTCTTTTCATGAATTCTGTAAAGGCAGACTAACAATTGCAGCTGAGTGCTGAGAGAAAAAGATACAAATGAGTGAAAGAAAGATGGTAAAGATGGTAACAACTAGGAAAGCACTCTTGTAATGAGGTGCTTAACTGCAACCAAAACATGAAATGTGGCAATTGCATTTCTTAAGGAAAATTAAGAAAGTTCCAATCGAACTGAGTCTAAAAAAGAGGGAGCATGCTCCTCAGAGGCGATGACATCACTTTGGTAGACTCAGTTCTATTGGTTACTGACTGAGTTAACCCATGCATGACCGCTGTCTCCACTAACTTTGGAGAAAGAACAATGAACTCCAAGAAAAAAACTTATATTTTACATATAATTTATAGTTTAGATATGGCAAAATACACAGAGCAAGCTAGAAGTACCACAAAGAAACCAAAATACGGCTAAATGCATGTACCTGCAAAGTACAGTTCATCATTCGTATTATGTAATCAAACTGCTGATGATCCAGAATTGCACGGTTTTGCTGAACGTGGAGGCTTAGTTCCTGAGTCAAACATTGGCGAGCTGCTTTTCCTTTGAGAGCTCTCAGTGCAGCAGGCAAGGTCTAAAGACAAGAATGCTAGCAAAAGTAAGAAATTAAAAGAATCCTAACTTTAAATTATGTTTTTATGCTAATATTCTGTAGTATTACAGAATAAGCTCCACCAGCAATCTTGATATGAATTGTCCCTATTAAACTACTGACTGAATTCTGATTTTTGTGTCTGGATAGTTTATTTCATAATTAAACATAAGTTTAAATAATAAAGCAGGAGGTGTAGAATCAAGCAATTATCAAGCAAGGTCTTAGTTATGCCCTAAGCACAAAGAATATATTGGATTCACAAAAGTAAGGATCAGAAACCACAAGTTCTTTTCCATATGTTTGAGGACTGTTATGAAAAAGGCAAATATTGTATGTTGTACAATTAGCCATAACATCAGCAAAATTTACAAAAAACCTTAAAAAGTTTCCTTTAAAAAAACAATCTATGAGGTAAATTAGTTTGGTTCTCAATTGCTCTTTAAGTTGAAAATGAAGTATTCAAGGTTGGGTGAGGAGCTTGCATTTCATTTAAGAGAAAAATACAAAGCAGGGAACATATCTCTCAGTATTAAATAAACTAATAATTCAGTAGAAGGGATAGAAAAAGAAATGGAGGTGAGACTGTGATGCCAAACAATTTTGCTTATTTCTTTAGAGACAGTATATTTCTTTTATCTCTAATACTTGCAGTAGGAACTGAAAAGGCTAACAGATATATAAAAGTAGAGTTACTGTAAGTTTTAAAGGACTAGAAAGAGCTCATCTCTTAACATGTATGGTATGTTTTAGCAACTTGGAAAAGCCCGTCAAAGAATTTAACAAATCATATTACCTTTTCAGTCTCCAAAAGTTTATTTTCAAATATAAAAGAGATGCAATTTCTAACAACTTCCAGTCTTTGCGCACTGTTGAAAACTGTGCTTGACTTTTCTACTATGGAAACTAAAAAGAAAAGAAAATAATGAAATAGAAACATATGTGAAGCCATTTATTTTAAAACTACCATCACTAAAAGGTTATTATAATGGAAACATTCCAAAGATTGTTTCTACATACCAAGGTTTTATTTTGTACATGTGTTTCTATTAGAAGCACACAAGGACAGATACAAATATTTTCCAGTATTAATTCTTAATGTATAATCATACTGTATATGGATTTACATATTATTATATTAGCAGAATTTAAGTCTGTCTGTTATAAAGAAAAACTGTAAATTTGTAAGATATATATATATATATATAAACAAAATTTCTAATTTTAAAAATTTCATTACAAATTCCATATAAATTTTGGTAGTATAAAAATTTGCATTAGTCCATTAATTTCCAGAACAAAAGAAGAGGCATATAATACAATCATTTTTAAGTGACTGTTCAAAGTTACAACAGAATTTAAAAAAAGTGATTTAGGACAATTTTTTACACTTATGACCATTGCAGCATCCACATGGTCATGTAATCAAAATTTGGACACTTGGAACTAACTCATATTTATGATGTTTGCAGTGTCCCAGGGTCTTGTGTTCACCTTTTGCCACCTTCTGACAAGCCAAGTCAATGGGGAAGCCAGATTCACTTAACAACTGTTTTACTAACTTAACAACTGCAGTGATTCACTTAACAACGGTGGCAGGAAAGATTGTAAAATGAGTCAAAACTCATTTAACAACTTTCTCACTTAACAACAAAATGTTGGGCTCAATTGTGGTCAGAGGTCAAGTACTACCTGTATAGGATACCTCTAATTTCAAAAAACAGTATTAAAAGGGATAAGGACGAATTAATGTATGCTGAATATCATCAGTACTAATAAAAAAGAGTTTCTCTGTGGCAATGTCACATTAGAGTTGCCTGCTTCTTAATATTTGAAGGCTCTATATAGGACATTTTGCATCTTGGAGCAATACTTTATTGGCAAAAATTCAGGAAGTTCTTCACAATTGTTATCTTGTGTCTCATCACAATATATAAGGAAGAACCCAAATATATTATGTATTAATATATTAAATCCTAACCTTAGGAATTGATATGATTATACATATCAAACAGCTTTCAAGTCCTAGTTAAATGGGAAATAGAAATAGATACTTTGTAGCATTTTATAAAAATCAAATATACATATTATTATGGAGTCCAAACATCGATATTTGTATCTGAAGAAGCATCTCATCCAGTCTCACCTACTCATTCTGATGCGACTAGCCCACCCCACTCATTCAGCAGACAGGGCCTACTTCAGATCTCATCAACCAAAGGATTTCAGTTGGCAGGGTCCAGAGCAGCCCTTTTCTGCTGTGGCTCCCATCCTCTGGAATATTCTCTAATGGGAGGTGAGGTCTGCACATACACTCCCAGCCTTCTGGAAGTATCTGTCTCTGTCACTTGGCCTTGGTCTCCAACAAGGCCCTGCTATGTTGGAAGCAGCTGACTGGCTAGAGAAGAACTTCACCCCATGGCCACCTATTATCTTGGCGTTTAGTTTTTCTGTTCAATTTTTCTCATTTTAATTGTTTTCTAATTCTTTCTACTTTTCATTACATTGTGAGCCACCTAGATTCACTGTATCAGTGAGATGGGTGATATAGAAATTTAATCAGTACATACATGGGGAAAGGGGGGAAATCTATGAAAAAATGATGTACTAGAATCAAAAGACTGCCACTGAAATTTAGGAGCAGGATGGTTTAACTTTGGTGATGAGATTTGTTTGACATTTTTTGTTTTTCTTTTTGTTTCAAATGAAGAATAGAAAAGTAAAATCTAGTTTCTGGTAAAGTTTTAATCCTTTGCTTGAAGTTTGGGGTTCTCCAATAAGAATGGGAAGTTATAAAAGATAAAGAGATTTGTATAAAACCTACCAATTTGAAAACTTCCTGTTTCTCCTCTAGACCACACTAATTTGGTTATTCCAGCTGGTCCAGGGCATTTAATTTCTCAAATGGGATGCTTCTGAAAGAGTAGGATTTCTACTTTTTTGTAAACCACTCCCATCCTATCTCCCCCCCTCCCCCAATAATGTCTCAAATATTTCTTCTTATGGCAATTAGGATCATTTTTAGGACTTTTAAAGTTGAGAATGGTTGTCATTGATTACGGAGACTTATAATTCCTATTCTCAAACGCCATTAAAAAGAATAACAAAAACTGGCACTATCTTTTATATTTCTCAGAATGTTATCAAGGTCTTAAATGGTCTTTGAAAAGTCAGGGGGATTAATTGGAGATTTCAAAACAGTTCTCAATTTGACTTAATTGAATAAAACATGGCTAACTCTCATACCAACAGGTGGGCCAGCAGGAACCACACATTTCCTTTCAATGCGAGAAGCAGACGGTGCACTTTGGTTTTTAATCACATTTTCCTGAATTAAATCCTGAACCTGACTTTCATTAATCCTGGGGAAAGGAAGTACATGAACTCGTAGATGAGATCCTTCTGTAGGTCGTGGAACTTTTTGGAATGTCATATGAGGATTTGGATTCTCCTGCAGACATTAAATAAAGAGTATTTGTATTCAGGGATGTAAACTATTTATTTATTTAAACAATTTGCTTGCCAAAATATTTATTAATAAAGTGTCATTAATGATTCTTTATTAATAATAAATGCATTGAAGGATAATACCACACTTGTCTTGAAATAAAAGCAAAAATTAATTTTGGGTATGTATGTATGGAAACCAAACAGTTTAACAATTGATAATCACTTTATTTTATCTTATATTTTAAATATTCTTTGCAGACTTTCCAATAAAACATCATCTATTGATGACCAAAATTAAATCATAAAATGGAATAGCATAATTACAGTACATCAATATTATACAGTGATAGGTAACAACAAAATAAAATGTAAATTGTATTATAATGAGAAATAAAATTTCTCGGGCTGAAAAAGGGTAGATAGACTGACATGAAACAGAGATGAAAAGTATTTTTTTTTTCAATTTAGAAGCTCCCCAACTCCCAAATTTCTCTGTGTTTTACATACTGTAACTATAAGAAAACAATTAATGAAGAAAATAATAACAATTCCTCTTTTTGACATGACTTTGCCTTAAGGTTTCATAACCCAAGGATCTGTTGCATATCAAATAGATTTTTTTACCAAATGTAGTAATTAAAAAAGACCATTGCTTACTTAAGAATTATACTTTTAACTTTGTAATTGATTTATATAACTGAAAGCAGCTTTGTGCATCTTTAACTTACAATTATTTACAATGAAATATTAATGAATTATATCATAAAAATACACTGTACTTACATTTTTCAATAGCTGTTCTGCAAGTTCTCGGATATGTTTTAACACTTTTAATGAATTGCTCTCCTCAGATTTAATTCGCTCTACTTCAAATGCTACCAGCTTTAAAAATAAAGCATATTTTTGTTGATAAAAAGGCAGCTTTTAGATAGTATTTTTACATAGCCCCTAAAAATATTTATATACCAATTTTAATAATTCATTCCCATTTTTATTTTGCATGCATGTTCCATAATTGTTAATAATTCAAACAATAATAAACTTGACATTTTGGGTGCACCAAATTAAGTATTCAGAAAAGCATATAATGAATACTAATAGTGAAAGAAATATTAAAATATTTAATGGCCCCTTTTTTCACACTTGGTTAAATTTTCCAAGTTTGCTCTCCTAACAAATTCTCATATTTCATTGAAAGTTTGTTAAAAAAGCCTACGAATAATAAAATAATATTATCAGTTTTAAATTTTAAAATGGTCAACAATTTTTTTATTATGACAAATATTGTAAACTATTTGCATATATTTATCTTACCAGTGACAATTCCCCCTGATATCTGTTCTTAGGAAAAATAATATGTTTTAAAAATATTCAATCAAATATTTTGAAAACAAAAATTAATACACGCCCATAATTACCCTTTTAAGCTAATTCACTCGAAACTATTTTGCAAAAGTAATGCAACCAAAAACTAAAACAAAACAAAAAAACCTCAAACAAATTAAATATTTTCTCTCAAGTTTCACAATTAACTTTTAAAATATATGTATATACATATATGTATATGTTCTACCTCATCAAAGAGATCGCAGGATCTATATGGAGGACCTCTCTCTGACACAAATCCTGCAAATGCCATTCCATTCAGAATTTTGGTAAGGAAATCATTCTCAATTAAGCCCCGTTGGCTTAAGAAAGCTGCCTGCAAATAAAAATAAATTGTAACTAATACTTTATCAGAAACACGAAGAAAAAAAGGAAGGTTAAAATAGACTGTAAAATTCAAAAAAGAACAATGTGTTTAATGTTTTTAATAAAACCAAACCATGAATTACCATAACATCAAGGTTGCTGTAAAAACAGAAAACTTTCCATGAATGCACACAAATGTGCATTCCAAATATGCTTGGAATGCATTCAGAAATCTGCTTTCTCTCAATAAACTTAAATTATGCAAGGTAAGATGTAAAATGGCTACATACAGAATCTATTTAACAGCTGGGTGATCATTAAAAACATAAAAATGATATAAAAACTAGATTAGATAACTTTATTTGCCCTATCAATTCAAATCTGGACTTCTGTCTCTTGAGATACAAGCCAATGTGCTTAGCTCACCTAACACATGGCATCTCCACACAACCCTTTACCTTCCTCTAGGGCATCAGAACATGTGATGAGACAAATGAAGAAGGAACAAAGGGTGGGGGAAGATTGCTGCTAAACAGCCAAGAAAATTTTCGATTAGAAAAACAACTTGGTGGATGAATTTTGCTTCATGTTCACAATCCAGTTGAGGTCAAAAAGAGTTTCCCCCCATGGTCAGATATTTCTTCGTTTTTGTTTATTCCTCTTTATGGAATGCATTTTGGCTCACTTGCTGGAGCCATCTGGTTCATTTTACGAAACTATTCATTGGATCATGAATTAACATCTAACATAAAGCATATTATTCATTCCTAATCTCTACTAGGAGGCACAATATTTTTAACCATCTCAGCAGGTTGCTAACCATGGTTCTTTGTGCACTCATCTTTACATTCAAACATACTGTACCGAGGTGGCGCAGTGGTTAGAGTGCAGTACTGCAGGCCACTTCAGCTGACTGCTATCTGCAGTTCAGTGGTTCAAATCTCACCGGCTCAAGGTTGACTCAGCCTTCCATCCTTCCGAGGTGGGTGAAATGAGGACCCAGACTGTTGTTGGGGGTGATATGCTGACTCTGTAAACCGCTTAGAGAGGGCTGAAAGCCCTATGAAGCGGTATATAAGTCTAACTGCTATTGCTATTGCTATTCATTAGTACAAACCACCTTTACAGAACTTGCAAAAGCTGAGAATTTTGGCTGGACACTGGATCCTGCAAGATCACACCAAGAATCCTACTCATATTGAAATAGCAAGTTGTGAAAAATAGGCCACAATACTGAGAACTGGAGAAAAAAATTGGTAAGCCAACTCCAATTACAGATAACTTGCTATATTTCTTTATAGTCTCAGTGCTCACAGGCAGTAAGTTTAGCAGGTGATCTATGGCAGTATTAGACAGAGAGTTACTCAATCAAATGACACTTACAAGCTTGAATACCTAACAGTACATGATGATCATCACAAAGATCATTAAAAAAAATCAATTGAGATGATAGGTGTGCCAATTGATAGTGTCCAGACTATAGTTATGATTAGAACCACGGTTTCAAAGCCAAACAAGATAAAGCAGAATCTACATGAGATACAAATAACTTATTGGCTCAGAAACAGGAAATAAATAATAAAAGTTATTTATTAAAAGGCAATTGTCATAGATTTGGGCTTTGTAGTTAGCTGGAAGAAGAACACAGATTCTATAATGGAGTTAAATTTGGCACCAAACACACAACATTTACACAGTAGCCTCAAATTTTTGACTGAGGAGCTGAGAAAAAAATATAACAATTTATAGAAAAGCTATATGCAGAAACAATTTGCCAGATAATATAAAAAATATCAATGGAAAAACTGAGTACAGAGTGGAAAGAGCTTTAGAGGCAACCTTAATTACTTGTGCTGGATAGGGAAAATTCCACTTTGTGAGAAATTTCTCTTATTTCAGTCAGTCAGAAGATCCTTTTGGAAGGAGAGATAGTACTAGCTACCTGCCACCATATTGGGTCGCTTGGCAATTCAGATTGTCTCATCCATTAAAGATGCATCTGGCTGGGTCCTACAGTAGAAGACTAAATCTATGGAATGTGGTTCTGATCTGTACCAATTGCAGAATGAAGTATCAGAGCAGGACTTGAAATTACTTTGGGAGTAAGTAACAAAACTCAATTAGATCAGCATTAACTTCAGGAATTTTAGCATCAGGTGATACCAAGTGTCAAACAGACTATTATTTTCAAGAAACAGTTAATTTGAATCTCAGATTCCTTCTTTCCTCTCCCTAATGACAACTTGCTTATAATCTGATGGTGTAGCAGCTTCAACTATTCAGGCATGTATCCAAATGATAAATAAAGACTCTGGGCCTATTGTACTGGGTACATTCCTATCTAACTTGGGAAAACAAATAAGAAATATACAAGCATTGTCACAAGGGCAAATCGTTTTTTGGAAACTGATGCAATGCTATATAGAACATCCCAGTTACTATAAATCATAACATATAATCACAGCATTCTTACGAATAAT
Source organism: Thamnophis sirtalis (assembly GCF_051295495.1). NCBI lineage: Eukaryota > Metazoa > Chordata > Lepidosauria > Squamata > Natricidae > Thamnophis > Thamnophis sirtalis. Next base: position 83,966,311 of record NW_028261381.1, read on the forward strand.
GATAATGATGATATTGTTAGTTGCCCTGATCAGAAGTACAGTCAGCACTCACAGGAAGTATGCAGACAGTCCTAGATTCTAAACCAGATCTATTGTTATACTATTATACTATTATACTATTTAATATACCTATGGTTCTGCCTTATTAAAGATATGAACACTGTATCTCTATTGCTCAAGGTACTGAACAAAAGGATTTAAACAAGTGCAGTAAAACGTATCATGTCCCTGTAATAATGCATCTGTATTGTCCAGCAGAGTACTTCTGATCTAGTATAAAGTGAATAGGCAATAGCGACCCACTTCCAAACTTTTGTCAACAAAACTGCAAAGACTAGTCCAGGTAGTCCAGTTGACTTGTCAAGAGTCAACACCAACTCAAAGCAAAAAGGAAACATGAGGAAACAGCATTTTTGGTTAAATGGAAACTAAATGTAAGAATTACATTTTGGAATTACTGTTTCCCCTAGGTTCCATTTCAGATTTATATCCTAGATATAGCAATTAGATATATTATTTTTGGTAGAAAGGAAAAATATTCTACAAGTTGTTTGTTTATTATCCATTTACCTAATAAAATACCGTTGGATTTGCAGCTAACATATTCAGAAGTTCCATTTACACAAAAAGAGAAACTGGATTATTTTAAAATTTCAGACTAGATCAAGGAACTTATTGAACTAATAGTATTTTTATTATTTTAACCTTTAAAAATGCAATATTATTTATAAGCTATTAGGTTCAACTTTATTGTTACCTTATGAAAGTTTATCACTGGTTCTGAATGAATCCTGATTAGCTGAAGACAAGATCTATATCCTTGGAAAAGTTGTGCAAATAATCTAAGAAAGACTCCTCGCACCTCTTTATCCTAAGAAAGACATCAAACTGTTATAATACGCAAATAAGGTTTCCCAACTAATTCATCAGTAGATTGAGATCCCAATGGATTGACAACATCTTTCTTGACACCATACAGGTTTCAAGCCCCACCAGAGATTAATCTATTTTAATTTTTTTCAAATTAAAAAATAGGAAGCAAAATGGGTTCCACAGAGACCAAGAAAACATACTTAAAACAATAAAAATGGCATGTGGCTGTAGCCATTATTTGCTTGGAAGTTGCATGTGTAGCAAAAGAAACAACGGTCCTGGAATCTAGAAGACTGATTGGAAGAAATTTCACCAGTATACCTTTATGAATGGATATTCAAAATGCATCCACTGTTCCCCAAATTTCACCAGTATACCTTTATGAATGGATATTCAAAATGCATCCACTGTTCCCCAAATCTAGTCATTAAAATTCTGAAAGGGCTAAAAATATCACAATATGATATTAAAATTAAAATTCCCATGTGAACAGCTTGCTTATATTCCCCCATAATTGATTGCAAGAACTTCAATTATTCAGGTATAAACCTCACCTTTAAGGACACTGGCACGGTACTTTTGATATAGCTCAGTTCAGTTTCAATTTTCATCAATATTGCATTTTCCCATAAACTTTACATTGATACTAACTGTGGAAAGTAAATTTAATTCAGGCATCAGAGATGGGATACTGCCGTAATGCTTCAAATTATAATTAAAAGATAGGACTGATACCAGTAGTATCAACCACAACTTACAACCACAATTGAGCCCAAAATCATAGTTTGTTTTCTTGCTGGAAGTGGAATTAACCCTTTCCTATCAGCTCCAGCAAGATTTCTTAGATCAGCATCTTTGATGGCATAAAGTAAAGTATTTGGGAAAAATACAGAAATGGAAATACACTATATTTTCGTGTTTATTTCAGCATTGGGAACATTGTGTCTTACCAACATTTTGGAATGTGACAGAGCGGTTCGAGGGGGAGGAAATGCATAATCTGCTGTTGCCAAATCTGGATATAAAACCTACAATTTCAAGAACAAAATTTAAAAGAAGTGGTTTCGATTTGTTTTTAAAATATTTTTTATATTTTAAATGTAAATTGTACCACATTTAAATTTCATATGAAAATTTAACAAATGTTTGCATTCTTGTATCCTTATTATTTCAGTCTGATGCTAAATACAAAGAAACAAATATTAAGTCAGTTAGGAAACATTCATAACTCAAAGCAGCTAACTGTGATTTTAAACTTGAAAGGGGAAAAACTCAAACAGATTGAATAATCAACATTATACAAAAGAGGATCCCTTTATTGGAAAACTTCTCAGAAAACATATAGAAGAGTTTTTAAATATGATTTATCTGTGTTGATCCAATTTCTTTTCATGGCAACAATTAAATGCATTTTATATTAATCTATGTCTAATGCTTTTTTTCTGCTAAAATGAATCAAAAGGAGGAGGAAAAGATAAGGAAGAATTAGGAAGAAAGGAATGAATAAAAAAAATGGCCCTAATAGCCAACAATGGTTTTTTTTAAAAAAAAAATTTTTAAACATAAATAAAATGTAATAATTAGTAGATAATTAGAAAGTAGTTTAATCTCCTACTGGAATGAATGGAAAGCAAACATTTAAAAAAAATTGTTGAAGCTATTTAGAGTGAAAAGAATTATGTTAAAGAATGGCAAAACTATGTAAAATTATGCTAACAGGTATTACCAGAAAGGATGCTTGGTGGAATAATGATGCGAAAGAGACTGTAGATAGGAAAAAGATATATTATAGAAAAATATATTGCTGAAAAATGAGGTGGAGGAAGGTATTATATAATGCACATGTACAAAAGAAGATAGATGCAAATAATATAGAAGTCAGGAAAATTAGGTAATTTTCTGTGTGTGTGCGTGTACGTGGGTGGGTGGGTTGGTGGGTGCGCACATGTATAAATGCAGGATAAAAATGTAGGATAAAAACCTAATAATAATAATGTAATCAATGAGAGCAAGGAGCAGTTAAAATGGATTTGAAAATGAAGGAAAAATGATGAGCACCAGAATGAATGGGATCTAAACTCTCCTGTTCTTTGTTTGTATCCTGTAAATAGTGCATTATATCAGAACAATTTTTGAATCAAGATATCTTAAATGCCCTAACTTAAAGAATGCATAAAATATCTTTATTACTTCTTTATTAAACATTACTTCTTTCAAATGGAAATTTCCATTGAACTTCCACACCAGTTTTACTTGCTAAGTTGTGATTATTGCAATATCTCCGCAGTTGCATGATTATGATTTATGATGCTTCCTGACAGATTCCCAGAGGCAAAGACAATGGGGAAACTGGTATGAAGTCAGAAGTTACTCCTATTCCTGTACTTCAAATCTTAAAGAATGCATTAAAAATCCAGGACATGTTATTCTTGTGGCATTGAAATTACCACCATATTCTGACCAGTTTACTCTCAATTTTCTAGTCATTGCAATATCCCTGTCATCAACATTATGTAGATACTGCCAATGGGCATGTCCAGCAAGAATATGGTCAGCCTAATTGTGCAGTGTGGAAAGGAGGGGGACGGAGAAGCATCATGATCAAGAAATGACATCAAATATCACCGAGAAGTGGCAAGGAGGGGGAGAGAACAAGAATCCAGTGGGAAAATTTAATGTTTATTCTGGTCACATAAGACTACATTATCTTTCTCTCAAAGGATAGCCCAACAGGTCATAGGTTCTTTAGATAAATATAAAAACAACAAAATTTGGTATGAAACTAACGTGAGAGAATGCTAGAAGATCTTACTGATTAAGATAATTAGAGTTATATATCAGTTCAGATTGGAACTATATACTATAAATGTTGGTGCCAAAGAATAAAACCAATAAAAGGCATAGACGTTGAGTGAATGCTAAAAAATGGTAAAGTGTAGGCTGGCATATGGGTGTGGTTTGCACTGGTTATTTTTACTTATTTATTAAATTTATATAGCTGCCCATTTCACTGCTGTGATTCTGGACAACTTACAAAGTTTATAATCCAAAACAACAATAAAAAATAAGTGTGAAAATCATTAAAACCAATAAAAGCTAAAAACTATTAAAACCATAACAACATAATCAGTGAGACCGCACCATTTATTTTTCTAATAGTACAATCACTTAGCAGACTCTGCACCAATGTCTCCAACTACCTAGGCTAGATGGCAACAAGATTGGGACCAACCTTACCTTAGGGAAGATGATGGTTCCAAATGGTGGGCTCTAGAGCAGAAAAAGCTAATCCCTTGGGTCCCATCAAATAGCATTCCTTCATAGACAGGAGCCACAACATACCCCTTCTGCTAGATCTTGGTAGATGTACTTGGGGTATAGTGGTCCCTCAAATACCCTAGCCCCATGACCTATAAGACTTTACAGATCATCATCAGTACCTTGAACTCAGAAGCAAATTGGTAGTCAATGTAGCTTGTAGAGCAAAGGTATAATGTGCAATGATCTAGATGCACACATAATGGTCCATGCCATACATTTTGTACCAGGTGAAGCTTCTAGTTACCCTTCAAGGGCACCACCATGTAGGGTACATTACAATAATCCATACAGGAGGTGAACAAGAATGAGTGACTCAGTCTAGGGCCTTCTAGTCCAGTAATGGCCACAACTGACACACAACCCAAAGTTATACTCTTTTAGCTATGATTGCTACCTGCTCTTCAAAGAAGAGTTATGAATCTAGAGGTTATCTAAAATTGTGACCATCGTAGTTCAATCTCATACCAGATAATTCACTTCATCCAAGGTCCTCTGAAGTTTATGTACAATCATCTTTCCAACAATCTTCTTTAAAAAGGGAAGATGGGATACTGAACAAAAATTGTAATGGCTTCTTGAGGAGGGGGAGAGAACCACTGCCTCTCACAAAGAATAATTTACCTAATTGTAAGTCACTTCCCAGCACTCTTTACCAATCCGGAAGGGCATGTGTGTAATAGGCATTGGCTGAGCTCACAGTCATGAGAACGCTATCTGCTTCTTTAGATGTAACAAGTTCAATTCCTTGGCAGGACTATACCTTTGCACCTCCATAGGAACTGAACTAAAGCTGGCATTTAATTGGGAATAAATCTGAGCAATTTTGTTCCACACAAAAAATCCTTTGCATAGCCCTGTAGATGCACTTCAGAGTCCCTTCTACTCAAGTGGGCTGTGGTCATCCTAAACAAAGCTGTCAGCTATCTGCAAATTATGTGGGTGGGTGAACGTGCATGAATGTTTACATCATGGAATTATACTTACTAGAGATAGAGAAGTTTGCGTCTGCTGGAGCAGTGGTTCTGGAAGCTGGGAGAGGTGAATACATTCAGGAATTTTAATTGTACCGCCATCTAGGTCTGCTATGATTACATCTAACTAGAAGACACAGAGATAGAAATAAACACTTTGTATGATCTTGAATATCATTAAACATAGATAGAATACTGAAATGTCCATAAACCAAACAATATTGAATATCCACTGAGAAATATGGAGTGGCTGAATTTATGTAAATATAAAATTCTGATAGTAAATCAAATTTTGGTTGGAATTGTTAAAATATTCTGACTGATATCTAAAATGTTTGATTAACCAAGTTGTAAATATAGTCATTTTGCAGAGCAGATCTCACTGCAGTGCTAACTTTAGATAGCCCTTTTGTTAAAGAAAGGGCTCATATTTCTTCCTCGTATTTCAAGGACAGAGCAATATTAATACAGGTTTTTCCCAATGATCTTTTGGTCATTTTTCAAGTCAATTTTTGATTCTGCATGAAGTAGAAGAAACACAATTCGAGAAATAGGAGCCCTGGTGATAAAATCTACTTATTTATAAGTCTGGATCTAATTCACCATATAAACTGAACTTTTTTCCAAATAAAATTTTCAAATATCATCCAGTGTCACTGGTTCACCTCCCCCTTAAATAAGGGCTCCACTAGAATAACCACTACCAGACTTGCCTATTATTTATAAAACTCATTATTACTCAGTGCTACTCTTATACTGCTCGTAGAAAATTTCAGAAGCCATTCAAAATCAAAAGGCTGAGATACTGATCTTCGTAAATCACATTATGACTATAGTTTCCAAATGGGGTTTTCTCTTGTCAAAGTTTCTACTTTTTCTTCATTATATTCATTTTATATTTATCAGATATGTAACAATTTCTTGATATTGTTTGTTACTAATACATTTGTATCACTTTGAAATTTTTACAGTTAAGGTTGCCATGTACTATTCCCCCCCCCCCCACATAATCTCTCTGGATTCACTAAGAATTCCTATATCAGAGAACTGGGTGGCATAGAAATGTAATCAATCAATGACTAATATAGCATTCGTAATGGGGCTTCTCATCCCATGAGAGCCAACCACATATGGCTGGTAGCAATTAGTTAAGATTTTGTGATGCACAGTATGCATGAAAGGAATGTAAGAGAATATCCCATTGTTGAGTAGAATTATTTATTTAATTTTAGATGAAGTTGTTATATCAGGCATAAAATCCAGTTTAATATACTCACAAGTTCATGAATATCATTACGGAAGATAGAATGTACACCAATAATAAAAGGTGTTGGTGAACTTAGAACCTCCAAGAGTTGTGCAGGTAAAATTGGAATGTATGGGTAACTGCGAAGAAAAGAAAGGACAAATAATGCAGCCACTCTACTTTGTTAAACATGAAACTTTACATGCTTTCTACTATTTCCATTATATCAGCAAAAATATATTGGCTGGGTTTTATTTACTTTTTTAAAAAACATTTTCTTGTTTAATAAGTAGAATGTTTACAAAAATAACTTAATTTTCTAGTTTCTGGTTAACAAAATATCATAAAATACATCTCACTGCATTTTTGTATCTAGAGTTTCCTCAACTGAATGACTGAAATATAATCTTTAAAATTAATGGTGTCTGAATACAAGATATGCAGACAACTACTGATTGAGGTAAAATACTTAAAATTAGATTTTTCCAAGAGAAACATTATTTATCTAAAAGTTACAGATAAGCAAGAACTGTAATCTACATTTAAACAAGAATAATTAGTTAAAATAGCTGAAACTGAGCTGTTTTTATCTGTACTTTGCTGGCAAGAACAAAATATATGTGAAATAGCTCTAAATACAGAAATTATTTCAATAGCTTAAAATATATTAAACAAAATGATTAATTTAAGCTTATCCAGGTAGGAAGAATTCTAAAATTGCATTCAGGTGGCACTTAGCAATATTCTCCCCCCTGCCTCCCTCCCCCTTCCTCCTAAGAACTTTTAATATACAATTTGAACACCATATCTAGAATTATGCCAATAACATGACCTCCATCACTTGTCAAAATATTTTATTGTAAAATAATGGGTAAATTATTACACACATAGGGAGTAACCATATTGCTTGAGGTGGTTTCAGTGGTCTTTGAGGTGCTGAAAACTCCAAAAGCTATGATTGAATACACATATTGAACTTGTGCATTTTACGATTTTTATGATAATCATGAATGGTTGAACTTGTCAATAGATCAATAAATTGGGCAGACAATATCCATGAGCTTGTTTCTTCTTTATAATGGGACAGGTGGCTTAGCTATTGGCAGTGGAATTGAACATTATGCTGTTGTAATTGGGTTTTGGATCTCACTTTTGCACACGACGCCTTTAGCATGTGTCACAAAATCAATAGCCTTAATTAAGGGCTTTTAATATTGGAAAAAGAAGCAGCCGGGCTACCTGGCACATCACATAGCTGGACTATACAGAAGGTTCAATCGTTTCAGAAATCAAATAACTATAGCAGCATTTATAACCTCTATAATGTGAAGAATAGTATTAGATTTATATACTAGAAATCTGGTTTTAGTGGATAAACGATTTATTTAAAAAGACACTTGCAGCCCTCATATTGAAACTTAACATTTCTGTGAAGGCCCTTTGACTTGTATTTCAAATGAATTAAAATAAAACAAGTCAGATCGCAAAACACTGAGGGATATATGTGTGATGTACTATTTTGCAATATGTCTCTAAAAGTTCTAGATTAGGGCAGTCCTAAATGAAAAGGAATGGTAAATAAAAGATTTGACAAAATACTGGTCCACATTGATAAAGATTTTGTATACTCATTATAAAAACTTTACCTGTATTTGAGAGGAAACATTAATGATTCTAATGCTCTACAGGCATCACTTAGTCTTTGGAAACTAGCAGAATGAAAGAGGACTTTGTTTTCTGTAAGGACTGCACAGAAGAGATTCAGCACATTTTGAATTCCTTAAAAAAAGATACACAAGTTTTAAAATATATAGACTTATTGCAATAACAAAAGAATGACAGTTATGATGTATTAATTGACTATTATTGGAATTACTTTAGAAAAATATGTGATAATATTCTGTGTTTTGGAGATCTTATTTCTGAGTTCTTTCATTTGTTCTTTGACATGTCTGCATTATTCTATTATTATTTCCATATTACAATATGACATAGAAATTGGATATCTTTCAGTATATTTGATCCCATTTTCCAACATTGCTCAATAATTACTTCAAATGTGTTTTGTTCTGTTATTTATTAATCTAAAAGCCATTTAAGTGGTTATTGTAGTTTATCGAACAAGTATTAACAGCACAATCTTATAGAATAGCTCAATCTTACAAAATCAGAATTCCAAACAAATTAGGCTGCTCTTGTGAGGAAAAAAGTATCTCTGAGCTTATCTGAAAAACTTACATTAATAATTATGAGTTTTTAAAAAATCCAACATACTTTCTACAAAGTGACTGAAGATTAGCTGGTTGAAAAATCTAACAAACTTTTTCATTAATTGTGATTGTCTAATGAATCAGACACCAGTAAAAATAGAGCAAAAGAACTGCCAAAACTTTTCTAAGAATTTATAATTCTGAGGCCACCCTTTAAAATTAAAACAATTTTAGATATTAAATGAATTTTGTCTCAATTTAAGACCTTTCTTGCCACAATGGTTAAGTGAAATACTGCAATTGTTAAGTTAGTAACATTTTTGTTAGATGAATCTTGTTTCCCTATTGACCTTGCTTGTCAGAAGGTCACAAAACATGATCAATGACCCCAGGACATTGCAACTGCCATAAATACATATCCATATTTGGATCACGTGACTACAGGGTGCTGCAATGGTCGTGTGTGAAAACAGTCACAAATCACTTTTTTCAGTGCTGTGTAACTTCAAGTGATGACTAAACAAATAGTTGTTAAGCTGAGGACTACCTGTAGCTCTGAGAAGGTTTTTCAAAGGTAAAGGTAATGAATGTAATGCTACTAGGTATGGACTGCAAATATCTGGATGACATTAAATGACTACAGGAAGAACTACCCCTTTGCTACTATCTAGTGGTTACCTGGAATATTTTTAGCCTTGTGTTAGAGGCTATAGTGTCTCCTTCATCTCCGAGGAATGCCACTATCCCAATCCTATATATTTTCAAATCATTTCTCTTTGCTAAGTGTATGAGGGAATGAATTCTTTTTTATTGTGAGGATAATTCATAAGGTAGAGCTCTAGTATTTTTTCAACCAAGCAGGAATTGATACAGAGGCCACTGCAGAGATGACAGCACAAAATGGTAGTTGTAATTAGATTCCCCTTTTTAGGTGTGTACAACAAAAAATTTAAAAGGCGGGGCTTTAATTGCCAAACGACAGCTGCCATTTTGACATTGCTGGTTGCCCTGCCCTGTGAATGCTAAATTTCTAAAATTCATATTTTCCGCTATTCTGTTATCTGAATGAATTCATATTGAAGCCCAGAGTTTCTGGATTTAGCTATTTAACTCTAATCTTTGTTGGGTTGATTATGTAACACTGGCTGATAACTGAAATAAAGATTTGATGCATAATTCCATCACTAGTGACCATCCATAATGCTGACACTGAGAGAATATATAAAACTCAATTAGTATAATACTTAAACAAGATTAAGTAAACAGTATAAAAAACTAAATGTATTGAGCTAGAAAGAAAGGCCTCATCTGAATCAACTTTCTGTTACAATATAAAAGCTGTTTGTCACTTCTTCCTTCTGTTATTTTCACTTCCCCCCAAATAGTATATATATATATATATATATGAAACAAAATAAGAACAATTTTCACTAATAAACCTCCAAACACTTCCATTTTTTAAAAAATAATTATTTACATACTTCTGTTTCTCCAACTTTGTGTGTGTCTATTTATTACTGTGTTTCATTCCCTGTTATTATCATATATCTCATGTGGTACCATGTTTCCCTGAAAAATAAGATCTCCCCAGATAATAAGCCCAATCGGGCTTTTGAGCACATGCACTAAAATAAGCCCTCCTTGAAAATAAGGTCTTCCTGAAAATATTGCAACACAGCAGCAGCCATGGGGTGACCACACTCACCACCTCCTGCACCTCAAAAATAATAAGATCTCCCTGAAAATAAGGCCAAGTGCTTATTTTGGGGGTCAAAAGAAAATAAGACCCTTAGTTTTGGGAAAACATAGTACTACTTCTTTTAACTATTCTGTTCCCATTACATTAGCCAAATCTTGTAATTGATAAATAAATGTTATCTCCTAATGGTCAAAATTTTCCTCTCTCCCCCATGGACATTTTTAATTATATTTGAAATCTTAATGAAGTCAAGTATGATATTACTCTAAAACCAACTATGTTTACTGCTACTTCCTTTTTGCAACTAATAGTAACACAGTATTTGGTTCTTGTGCTAATTAACACATACTTGGAAAAATTTAGAAGCTTTACCACCAATTTTGTTGTATTTAAGTACAATGATAATGAAGATTATACTTATATTTCAACAGTAGATTTCAAATAAAGGGGAAAAATCCATCTCCTTCAAATTTGCAATGCTTCTAGAATAACATTAGCCAGTTCTCATATTTTCCTGAAAAATCTTATCCAAATCTTTCTATATCCTTACTTCAACTTATTTACAAAGGTTTTAAGTGTAAACAACAGATATTCAAGAACACTTGTCTCTTAAATAGCGGATAACAGGAAGCAAGAAGAGTTTCAGTTCCAAATTCATTTTTTACCCTAAGACACTCTGAACACTACCATCAGCTAGCTCATGTGATAATTATTCCCAGTGTTCTTTATAATCAATCTGCATTCTCTCCACCACTGTCCTCCCTCTCAACAGACTGAAAGCTTATTCAGACAGCACTGTCTCTACACTTGCAAGTCTAGAACTCAGACAGCACCTCTGGCCAGTCGTTCAACCTGTGCCATGAACAGCAAATATGGGATGGCTTGCCAGCAGAATAATGTTTGAGGACTTTTTGAGGAGCCAGTGGTTTGAGTTTTGGATTTGGGTTTGAAGACTTCACAGATGAGAAGTGTGCATGCATTCTCTCTAGTGAGAAAATAAGCACAAATTAATACTCAATGAGCTGTCTGGAATATGAATCTGCTTATTGCTGAAATAAGGAAATAAAAGAAGACTGTTGTCCAAGGATGTTAAACAACTGCAGTTTTTATAACTACACATCATATCAAGACTAGGCAATGTGTGTCCATCAACAGAGGCAGGGGGAAATTATTACACAGTAAAACTCAATTTTTAAAATTACTGTACACCAGCTGTGACTCTTATTCACAAATCTGTCTTGTATTTATTTAATCCAAATATATTTAATATATGTTTTCAACCCAATATATCAACGTTCATACAGATTTTCTCCATCTAAACAGGACTTCTTCTTTACTTCCTCTTTTATCACTTTGGATGTCAAAGCTCTGGCTCTTGCTCTTCTGGTGGCCTCAACCATTATTATTAGATGTTGTTTCTCCATCTTCTTCTTGGTCTGGCTTGTATTCTTTGACCTTCTCTCCTTTTTGTATATGCCTCAAAATATTATTATATTATTCCTGATATCCAATGTGAATTTAGATAAAGTGAGATTCTTTGCTTTGATTAGGACTTAATTAGAAGTGATAGATATTTACATCTCTTAAATTTAACAAAATCATACTTTATATCCAATTATGATAAATAGGTCACACATGATGCTACTCAGGGCTTGCTAATATCAGCAAGTATAAAGCCAAAAATCAAAGCTTTAGCACCTGCTTTAAAAAATGTTTTTTTAAGACTGTCAGAAAAGTGCACAAAGCTATGTTTAACTCCAAAAGTTGAAACAGTTGGAGGATAAAATAAAATTTATTTCAATCAGTAAGTAAAAGTAATAAGTAATAACAACAGTTTACTTTAGGTGATGTAAAAATATGAAAGAAGTAAAATAAAATGCCCTCTTCAACTTCTGAAAAATAATCAGTTGCAATGTCAACTTCTAAAGACAGATCTTCATGCTTGCAGAACTATATTTGTTGTCACCTTGAACTTCAAAACACATCTGTGATACTGACTAGCCAAGGGCACAAACAGACCAGACAATGCTAAAACAAACAAACAATATATCTAGTGTTCATTATTACAGATTAAGCTTCCATAGTCAAGCATGCTTCCTGTTGAACATTATCCATATGTTAGAAAAAAAAATTGACAGAAGCTTCCTGACTAATTTTTTTTACTGTTTTTAAAGATTTGAAAAGGTAAGTAATTTGCACTGAAATATCTGACTTCCTATATTTTTTTTAAAAAAAATGTAATCAATCATCCTGTTTCCTGTTGTTCTAAAAATGATTTACAAGCTACACATAGACACTCACGTACATACTGCATTGTTTAAAGTGTTACCATATTAGCACAAAAAGAATTATAGAATTTTCCGGAATTGCCACATGATGAAACAGAAAACAGGCATGCACAATTTTTGATTCCAATTATCAGTAATTTAGTGAGACTATAATTCACAAATATGAGTAAGCAGTTATCAGAATTTTTTTCTGAATTATTCTAGAAAGAGATGCAAGCAGCATTTTAATCAGAAGGGAAATCAGATTCACTAAAGAAATAAAATATACAGCCTTCTAAAACTACATTTAGAGAACTTTGATGTATCTTGCCTAATAAAGATTTGGGCATTTTATGCTTAGCAAAATAAAAAATAAATTATTATGTTTAGTAATTAAGAATAAATTTCACAAACTGTGGATTATTTTTGAAGAGTGTATAATTAACATATGATTCAAATCAAACTAGAATCTCAAAGCGAGAGTTTGGGTTTCCTAAATGGAGAAAAAAAAATTAAAATATAGAATTGTAGAATATATATTTGTCCAACAGGAGTACATGCCGAAGAATAAGATGCACTGCATGAAGCTTTCTTTATAGAAAACTTCAAATTTTGATCCATCTAGCTTTTAAGGCTAATTGCAAGCAAGGAAATTAGAACATGCAACATCTATATTGTACTACTTAACAATTCTAAGCCAACTCAAAAAGCCGTTATTAAAGTTTGAAGTTGTTAAAAACTGGGACCAATTTATTTTAAGGATTGTGTTAAAAAGTATGGTTTGTATTTTAATATCAGAAAGTGGGATAAAATGAGTCTGGTCATCTGTATCTCGAATCCTGGGTTTGTTTGATGATCCATTTGGTTTTTTTTATTGTCCATGTTATTCTTAAGAGTCTTGTCTAACACCAATGTTCAAAAGTGTCGATAGTCCTTCTATCCTGCTTCTTCAAAGTCCAATTTTTGGTTCTATAGAGTGTTACAGGGAATACCAATTTGCAGAATTCTAATCTTTGTAGATATAATGACATCCAAATACCTTTTCTAAGGCCTTTATGGCTGCTCTACCAATTGCTAGTCTTTGGTGTATTTCTTGATTGCTTATTTCTTGACTGTTAATGGTTGAGCTTAAAAGGCAGAAGCTAAGGATTCAGATTCTTAGTAGTACAGATTCTTCCTTCACTTTTAAAACCATGCTCTTCCAATCCAGTTTCATAAATATAGCTTGAATAAATAAGAGAGGGTACAGAGCCTTGTTTTATTCCTTTGCCAATCTGAACCTATCTGTTTGGTATGTGCTGTGGCTTCCTGATCCATATATGGAAGAATGAAGTACCTACTTTTTTAGTATTCTTTGTCTATCTTAATTATCCAGTGTGCATCAGCAATAATAATACTTATGTTTCCATCTCTCTTCTAAAGTCAGCTTAAACAACTGACATCTCTTTTTCCATGTAGGGATCTACATGCATTGCATTGCAATCTACATTGCATTGCATAATCCTAAGCAATTTTTTCTAGCAATTGAAATTGTGCTAAATATTGTATAATGTACATACTGTTAAGTCTTTTTTTTGTATTTGAAAAAAAGACTTCCAATCTCATCATCTACTATTTCATAAATGTTATTTAATACATGAAACAGATATGCAAGGTCCTCTGGATTTATGATATAATATGCTGGTAATATTTTCATGTCTATCTAAATCCAAGGAAAAAAATTCAAGTTCATTATTACAGTTTGATGACAGTGTACAAACTGAAGGTTAATCCAGAAAATACCAGCAAATATTGTTTATTGCTATATTCCCAACACAATTAAAAGTGCTAAACATTTTTGGCATGGGATGAGATCATCCAAATAAATAAATTACACATTATATCCTATCCCAGTTTAAAACATTTGCAGAGGACGTTTTGTCTTGCCAACATCTTAAGTGCAACTATTAGGACATGACAGGGGGCCCTCTGAGTGGCTAACTCCAAGATGTGGAAATCTGCATTTTTCTTATATGTCATTTTCATTCATTAGAGCCATGGTGGAGCAATGGTTAGAATGTAGTACTGCAGGCTAATTCTGCTGACTATAGACTGACAGCAGTTTGCAGTTCGATTCTAAGGGCGCCAAGATTGACTCAGCCTTCTATCCTTCTGAGGTCGATAAAATGAGGGCCCATATTGTTGGGGGACAACATGCTGACTCTGTAAATCGCTTAGAGAGGACTGTAAAGCACTGTAAAGCACTATAAAGCAGTATATAAGTCTAAGTGCTATTGCTATACAAGCAGTTCCTTAGGCTGACTGGTTTGGATAAAGGTAAATAGTATAGCTTTATATTTAAGAACTTCATTGTTTGGATTATATTTTTTACTGTGCACATTACTGCAATTATATTACAATTATTTTTTTGCAACTATTTTTTACAGAGTACATTACTGCAGTTA
Organism: Thamnophis sirtalis; assembly: GCF_051295495.1. Lineage (NCBI taxonomy): Eukaryota > Metazoa > Chordata > Lepidosauria > Squamata > Natricidae > Thamnophis > Thamnophis sirtalis. The sequence continues at coordinate 83,981,342 of NW_028261381.1, forward strand.
TATTGCAATTATTTTACGTGATCTTGAGCAGTGTTTGATGGAAAGTAGAATGCAGGTATAATAAGTCACAATGCACATGTTACAGCAATATACTATTTTATTAATTGAAGATCTGCACCCATATGTGTTATATATCAATAATTTATATATCAATATTTATAATTAGAAATTTAAAATAAGACTAAAAAAGCAATGTGTAATCAAAAGCTTAGCAATAAGAACACTGAAATACAATCCTGAAGAAATTCTGACTTGTAATACTATATTTAGTTTTTAGTATGTAGCAGAAAAGTATTGCTAACACAAGGAGCCTTTTACAGCATATAATTTTGGAATAACCTGGAAAAATTCACAAATAAGGCAGTAATTTCAGGAAATAAAACAACATTATTCTAATTAGAATTTTAAAAAATAGATAGGGGAAAACCAGTTTCTGTCACATGAGAAATAATGTATATGGATTTAGATATTTAATATTTTGACAAAATTATCAAACAGTAAATAGCAACTGATTTCTTGTTTTACCCATGTGTAATAACACTGACCATATATCTAAATAGAAATGGCCAATTTAATAGACCAAAATATGATAAAAGTATTTCACCATATTAAATTTCCAGGGATAAGCAGAAGCCTGGACAACTGATCATTCAGTGCATATAGAGAATAGAATTTATTTTCATATGAAGAGTATTTTTTGTTTCCTATTATACAAAATCTGATATTCTAAAAGCAGAATCTTGGCAGATATAATACTTAATCATGTATGTAGTTTCAGGTTGTTTGTTTTAGCTTTTTCATTTGTTTATTTTGGATGCTATTGACTTGTTTAATGCTTTGTAATTGGTTACCAGGATAATTAAGTCTTCAAATTCCAAAGGAATAGATCATTATTTGGCAATCTACACTTAAAATAGGTCAGTGTAAGGTCAACGTCCTGTAGTAAATGCTTTATTGTATGCTGTAAGACATAAAAGGTGATATACCAGTAGCTTTGATCATAACATTCTAGGACAATTAAGAGTGAAATATAAAACTATGTCAGGTATTATAATTCTGAGTGCAATAAAATTTCTCATTGTTACAGTTAATTGTGAATGTGTTGGGAGTTCCATTGTTTTGCATGCAATAAAGCTTATTTTTTAAAGGTAATTATATAGTTCGTGGCAGTAATTAATTCATTGAAATTTAGAATGTTAAATTATTCAAAACTATTTTAGAAATTAAACTCTCAATTTCAAAAAATTCATAATCTTTTATTATTGTCCAGTAACTGCAACTTCATATCAGTAATCCTGAAACTGCAAATTCACAGCCATAATCTTCAATAATTAATTGTACTATTTTTGTTCCTTGCATGGAATCAACTGTTAACCTTGCAATATTTTCAGACTACAACAGCTTCTGCTAAATTTGGAATATTTGCAGGGGTCAGATTCTTCATTCCATTCCAATCTTCATCTTCCTGATTTAAAATGCCAAGACAATGAACTTTATTTAGAAGCCAGCTACATGAATCCTGTTTTTGCAAAGATGTTTTCTAAAGCCGGTGTTTAACACATATTAAAATACAACATACTTTGTATCATTTTATTCTAATATAATTTCTTTTACAAGAAAAACATTTGAAATTAAGTAGCCCTCATTCTTAAGGGAATAAATCAATCATTGGTTGATAAGGAACTTTTCAAAATTGTTCCAACATTGGGTATAAATTATATTTTCTTAAGGGTTGACCAGTATTTTTAATAGCAATGCATAACAGCAAATGATAGATGCATATTTGCCTGATTAAACATGATTGCTTAATTTCAACATTTTCAATTAAGACTGGGTTGTATGACATGAGTTATGTTTGTATTTTAAGATACCAACAAGATGTTTAAAATATTAATAAACCACACACTTTCAAAATAATGTGTTTTAAAAAAACCACAACCCTACTCTTTGTTTATACAGTACTTAAACAATGTTTGGAGAAAAAACCAGATCAAGAATTCACAATTAAAATCAATTAACACTAATTAGAACTCTTTCAATTATAAGCCAGAGTAAACAAGTAAGACATCACTGCCTCTTTGGAGACTGTAATCATATGGTTTGGTAGATATCAATTAGAACAAAGTCCACAAATCAGATGTTATTACCACTACTGCTTACCAGTATACAAATAAAGCCTCTATACAGATGGTGCTTGGTTAATGACCAGTTATTCAATGACTCTTCAAATTTATGATGAACAAGTACTACTTATGACTGATATTGAAAGTTCCAACTCTCACAATTCCCCTGCAGTCATATGATTGCAATAGGAGTATTGGCATCTGGCGCAGATTTCTGACTTTTGCAGTGTCCCGTGGCCACATGATTGTGATTTATGACCTTCCTGCTGGATTCCCTCAAGCCAAGTCACTAAGAAAGCCAGCAGAGAGATGACAATCATGGTCATGTGAGTTACTCATTTAATGACCAGCAATGATTTGCTTAACAATGGTAATCAGGGATTGCTGGTTGATAGCAAAACCAAGTGGTGCTATCACATAAATGTGCATTTTCTGACCACATTGCTTAGTAATAGACATTCCGATCCCAAATAGTGTCGTTAAGCAAGGACCTCCAGTACTAACTTCTATAAGCACATACAAATTGTTTATGTAGAAAACATAACATAAATTTCATATAACTAAAGCACAGCTAATGAAAAGAAGAATCTTTATACATGATATTGTTCACTCACATGTAATCTAAGTAGATATTTTTCATTTCAGAAACAGCACTGTCCTATCCAGTAACAAAGAAAGCAGTTTTCCTACATATAGCACCTCTGTCTTATTTGGGTTCAGTTCTACCATCCATTATTCTATAAATCTTTCAGTAAAATAATGTTTCCATTCCAAACCTGAGACTCAAACAAAATTGTCTTACATAATACAAATAGAATTTCTCTTTTAGTAGTCTTCCCCTAAGTAACTACAATATCCTTCCTTTACCTGATCACTGCTAAAAGCTATTTAAATATTTAAATATATTCAATTCCTAAAGGAAACAAGATTTTAAGCCATTTATCAAGAATACATATCCAAGAAGTCAAAAGCAGCTTTTGATATTGCTTAAGATCAGATATCAACATTTGGCAGCAAAAAAAAAAAAGTAACTGGAAGTGCAATCTTGAGAGGTTTTTTTTTAAAACAACAACAAATAAAATAGATGTTTTATACCTTCATCTTTAATACTCTTCAAACCCTTGAGAAGGCTAATAAAGTTCAACTGAAATTCCATTTGGTGGCATCAATATGTCATTGCCATACAATTGAAGCCATAGGTAACTGAATTTAATACATGAAGATAAACAATAGCCAAAAAATATTATCTAGTCCTGTTATAACCTACAGCACTTATACACCAGTTAGATTAATCAAGGAACCTGTATTTTGGTGTTCTTAATAGAGACAGAGTTATTATTTATTATAGGTTAGTCTGATAGCTATTCTTATCTCTGAAAAATAGGCTTGTTAATCTATGAGAAAACCAAATTTATTCAATCAATAGTTCTCCTGTGTTATTTTTATGATCTTTTCAAACAGAAGTAATTAACAGTTACTGAAACTATTCAAAATAAAATTATTCCTGAACTGACTTAAATAAAGGTTAAAAATAGGTGACTTGGCTTTCATTGTTTCAGTGAAGCCTTCAGAACTCTAATAGTATCATTAAAATAAAATAAAATAAAGAAACATTGTAAGTCTTGACAAGCCTCTCTTACTTTTATTACAAATAGGTATTTTAAAATGTAGGGATTTTTAAGTTTGCATTTCATACATCTACTTTATGAAATAAGAAAAATTCAAACTATTTTTGAACTACTGACAAGAAATGTAAACTGTGCTCTGGATGTTTCTTCCTTTCTTTTTTTTAGAAACAATGCATTCTGTATGATGTAGAAAGAACCTCCCTTAATTTCTTACCAAAAGTGAGGAAAGGAAGATGAGTGAGTTACATACTGATATTGCACAATGTCTCTGTAAATTATAAAATTATTTTGCAAATGTTAGTTATTTTATATTTAGTACAAAGACAAGAACAATTTATTAAAAATAGCTTGCATTTGTACTAATACAATTATATTTATACTTTTGAAAAAAATACTATGTTTCCCCAAAAATACGACCTGTCCTGAAACTAATGCCTTGCCCCATTTTTCGCATGGGCAAAAATATAAGCCTATTCCTGAAAATAAGCCCCCTGGACAACCCCCCCTCTGCTCACCGACCTAGCAGTATCCCGAAGGCGCCAAGCCGCAGGAGCTGGCCCCCCCGGAAAGGCATTCACATTGCTTGGCGCCTTTGGGATATCGCTAGGTTGGGGAGTGGTGTTCTGCCTGGCCGGAGGGGGAAGTTTCCATGCAGCTGCTCCCTTGTGAGTGGACTCCCAAACAGCTAGGCACAGCCTCAGGGGTGAAGCAGCCATGAGGTGACCACGCTCATGAGCAGCTGCCCAGCATACCCCCTCTCCAGCTGGGCAGAGCACCATTCACTGACCTAGGGAGTATCCCTAAGGCGCCAAGCCACGTGGTGCTCTGCCCACCCCCCCAGCTCCCGCAGCTTGGCACTTTAGTCATACCCCCCTAGATCAGTGCATGGAGCTCTGCCTGGCTGGAGAGGGGGTTGTGCGAGCACCTGTTCCGCCCCCAGCAGGTATGCCTCCCAGCCTCACCAGGCCCTGGCCCAGCCGCCACCGTGCTCCGAGCATAACTTCTTTTTCGGCTTCCAAACTCCAAAACTAGGCTGCCGAGTCTTTCAGCAGTGGCTGCTCTAGTAGTACACTCTATGGTTGTGGGCCGGCTGCCGGACAGAGAGTCTTCTGGACAGAGAGTCTTCCAGCAGCCAGCCCACAACCATAGAGTGCATTCCTAGAGCGGCTGCTGCTGGAAGACTCAGCAGCCAAGTTTTGGAGTTTGGATGCTGGAGAAGAAGTTATGCTCGGAGTGCGGCGGTGGCAGCGGCACCCTGGCCCTGCAGGGAGAGTTGGGGTCAGGGCATGGTGAGGCTGGAAGGCATGCTTGCTGGGGGCGGAACAGGCGCTCGTGCAACCTCCTTCTCCAGCCGGGCAGAGCTCCATGCACTGACCTAGGGTATATCCCAAATGTGCCAAGCTGCAGGAGCTGGGGAGCAGGCAGAGCACCATGTGCCTTGGCTGTGTCCGGCTCTTCGGGAGCCTGCTCGCATGGGAGAAACTTCCCAGCAACCCCAAAACAATAAGCCCTCCCCCTATAATAAGCCCAGGACCATATTTTGTGGGGCAAAAGAAAATAAGACCCTGTCTTATTTTGGGGGAAACACGGTATTATACAATTATTTTCCCACAAGTGTTACTTTCTGTGTGACATACTAAAATACATATAAAAAGGTTGCCTTTCTATTCGACTGCTTGCAATTAAAAGCAGGAATTGTTGCCTTAACATGGAATTCTTTGTTAGTGGTCATTCTTGGCTGAAGCAGAGATTACTTTACACTGGAATTCCCTCCCTTAACAGCTGTGAATCCATGAATGTGTGATTCCAATAAATTATTTTGTAATAGGTCATAATTCAGAACCAAGGAACAACAGGATGAAAAGTAAACCTTCACTATTCCATCCTTAATTTTCCAACCATTTATCTGCCCACAAACAATAGTTAAATAAAAATGATGTTAAAAGTACGGAAGGAACGCTTAGTGATTCACTGTTTTTTTTTTTTACATAAACAAGTTTTGCTACATTAATGTTTGAACTGAATTAAATGTAACAGCTAAAGTGACTTACAATAAGGTAGTCCTCAGCTTACCATTGTAATGGAGCCTAATCATTATGGTTGTAAGTCTGACAGCTTATTTTACAGACAATTGTTAAGCCAATCACCATGATCATTATATGAATCCATGGTAGTTAATTGAATACCACAGGTGTTAAGTGACCTCATTGTTTGCTATGGCATTTTTGCTGAAAATTGCAAGTAAATACCAAGTTTTGGCAAAAATGTAGAAAATCAGAATCAGGTGATCATGGATGCTGTAAACAGCCATATATGCGGGTTAGTCTTAAATGTGGTTACTGGAAATACTCATACGTACTAAATCATAAATACTATTTTTTGTGGGCGGGGATGAGGGGGGAAAGAATCTACTGTAACTCTGAATGGTGACTAAATTGTAAGTCAAGAACTATTGGTAGGATATTTGCTGCTGTGTTTTTAGCCTGTTCATTTTCATAAAAGTAAATTCAGGATGATAAATTTTTAATAGTGAATATTGAGCACAACATAAATATATAAAACAACTTTAACAATCTAAAAAAACAATAATGCAGTTAAAAATTTTCAAATAGTCAAGGGTTAAGAAATTTTAGCGAAACCTTCTAAAATCAAGTTTTCACACTCTGGAAAGTTGCATAATCAAGAGGGTGGAAATTTGAAATAATGTTCCAAATGAAGACCACCTGGGGTACTCTTAATATGTGGAAGGACTTGTGGATCAAGGAATCATCTATGGTGAGTTTCCAAGGTCAGAGCCACCCCAAGCCCCCGCATCTCATGCAGCTGACAGCAGTTTATTTGTCTGATTGTGAGCCACCTGGGATTGTCTGCTGGCTTCCCCATTGAGTTTTCTTTTTAAAAGCTGGCAGGAAGTTGTGAAGAGGTTCTCCATGATAGCAATGGAAAGTATGAGGAGTGCTGTCACATTACTTCATGTTTTACAACTGCATTGTTAGGAACTAAAATTCTAATCCCAATTTCTGCCATTAATTGAGGACCACCTACCGTATTTTCACCCATATAACCCGCCCACGCAAATAACCCGCACACGCATATAACCCGCGGGTTTTCCGAATCGTGTAAAATATTTCCCGTATAACCCGCCCACGCATATAACCCGCCCACGCATATAACCCGCCCACGCATATAACCCGCCCACGCATATAACCCGCGACGAGTAAAAGAGAAGGGAAACAGCTGAGATGGGGGGGGAAGAAACGGAGAAAGAAGCCTGCGCACGCTGGGGAAGAGGAAAGGAACGGAGGAGAAGGAAACAGCTGAGATCGGGGTGGGGGAAGGAACGGAGAAAGAAGCCTGCGCACGCTGGGGAAGAGGAAAGGAACGGAGGAGAAGGAAACAGCTGAGATCGGGGTGGGGGAAGGAACGGAGAAAGAAGCCTGCGCACGCTGGGGAAGAGGAAAGGAACGGAGGAGAAGGAAACAGCTGAGATCGGGGTGGGGGAAGGAACGGAGAAAGAAGCCTGCGCACGCTGGGGAAGAGGAAAGGAACGGAGGAGAAGGAAACAGCTGAGATCGGGGTGGGGGAAGGAACGGAGAAAGAAGCCTGCGCACGCTGGGGAAGAGGAAAGGAACGGAGGAGAAGGAAACAGCTGAGATCGGGGTGGGGGAAGAAACGGAGAAAGAAGCAAGCCTCCGATCGTGTAAGCCTCCGATCGTGTAAAATATTTTCTGTATACCCCGCCCACGCATATAACCCGCAGGGGGGCGCTGTGCATGTAAAAACCGCATATAACCCGCGGGTTATATGGGTGAAAATACGGTATATATTCACTGTAACAAATCCATAACAAAAGTAGAACTACAGATTGGTAATGACATAGCATATTAAACATCTTTGTTAACTTTAGTTTCTATTGCCTGCTTAAGATGAGTAAGTTTGTGTGATTAATCATACTCATTAATTAACATTCTACATATAAATATTGTGTGAAGGAAGAAGTTGCTAAAAACAAGCATACCAAATAAACAAACTTGGTTAACCACAGAATATTCACTAACTTGTTTTTTTAGTAGATTTTATGCTTTAGGTATAACTTATTAGATTTTGTTTTTGTTATGGTATACATTTTTTAATTTATAATTTAAATTTAAACCCAAATGATTCCTTCAGTGTTTCCTAATTCTAGATTTATAAGTGGCTGAATAACTACAGTGAAATTGTAATAAAAAATAGAAATGAGTAAATGCCCTTAAGCTATTAATCATCACTTTTTAGAACAGGCCAGTAATATATTTTGGTATTTCCTGTATCGTGCTGCTTTGTCACCTTAGAATGAGAACATTCAATTCAGTTGGGAATTGACAGAACGAGGGGTCTTAAAAATTTCACTGCTAAACATTTTGTCATGCAAAATTATATTGATTTTTCACTTCAACTAAAAGATAAAATTCTCCTACTTCTCTCTTTGACAGAAAATCAATTGGGATTTGTTCAGGTGTTTCAGAAAACAAGGGGCTAGGAAATAAAAACTTTAGAAATCCCAGACTTTTAGGATTTCTGAAGGAAAGGAAGCTCTCATTACTGTAGACTCAAAACTATCATAGTACTGGATATTACTGTATACTCAAAAACAGATTTGATCAATACAGGAACTATTACTTGCTGTGATTTGGAATATAATTTTGTCACAGTCAAACTGCATCTGATTCCTGGATCTATTCATGCCAATGTTTCTATGTTGAATTTCTCCCTGGCTTGGTTTATAAGAACCTCCAAATAATCTGCCTTGCAAATGATCATTAAACTCAGGAAAAATATGCTATCAGGGGTGCTATGGTATTTCAGATTCAGTGTACTTATTGATAAAGAAAGATTGTATAATAAATCAAACAATCTTTATGTGAACATATTTGCACCTATTTTTTCATATAACTGCTTTGGGAAGGATGGGAAAACTGATACCAAGAAAAAACTTGTTACTTAAATTACTGTGGATTACTATAACTCTTAATTTCTGATTTATTGAACTCATTTTGGAGGGGAGGAGATGGAGTCAATATAGACAATGAAGAAACATGCGGATAGAGTTATCAAAACGAAGACTGAGATTTTAACAAATTGCAGGTAAATTATATTCTAAAACACACTACAGGGACACAATTTGTTAAAATAAGAACAACTAAAAATAATCACAACATTTCTCTAATCATTTTACAAAAACTGTGTAACAATAAAAAAACCAACCTACCTAATTGTTGAAATAAAAGAGCCACACTAGTTCCTGTTACTGGAAGGCTATCGTGTAAAGGAGTTTGTATCAGTTGCCTGTCTCCTGCTCCAAGGGAAAACAGTTTCTGTAGAAAAAAGTGTTAAGATCCTTATTGCAAACTATTAAGTAGGCTGAATGGTTATCCTAACCAAAAGAAGTCACATCACTAATTTATATGCAACTAACAAAACAGATATGTTCATTTAATCACCCAAATTGAATTCAACTTGATATTACTGTTATTAATTATCTATTTTTCGTGCAATCTTGGCCATACTAACTCAGAAGATATCCCTACTATTCCAGTAATGCTGATTTCTAATTAAATTGATATAGGATTGAATTGAACATAAATTATGTACTATGCACTGACATAAACTTGGGGTCTAGAAACTTGTTAAGAAAAAAAAATCATACCTAAAATAATTTCTGATTATTGTCATAAGAGATTTTCCTTTGTCCCAAACATATGTGACCAATTAAGAAACCTATTCATCAAAGTGCATCACATAAATCCAAATGGGATACAGGGGTCCCTCATTTCTCATTTAAAGAATGTCAGCACAATCGCAAGATTTTTGCTGATTTTAGCATTTTCCAAAGCTTGTCTCAGCTAACAAGACAAGCCATCTCTTTTCAAAGGTAAGTTTTCAAATAACTAAACTTTATTCTAATGACAACTTTTTTAGAGAATCCCTGGTATTAGTGTCAGAGGTGGAATTATATTGGTTAGCACCGGTTCGTGGGAACCGGTAGTGGCGGTGGCGGGAGGCTCCATCCACCTACCCAGACTTCATCATGGATGCTCTGCGTGCGCACACGCACACTCCCAGTTCTGAACCAATAGCAAAGGTAAGAGAATTTCATGCCTGATTAGTGTACATACAAAGTGACAATAAAGTTATTCTACGTCTTCTATATATACTGGTATGATGTATTCTACTTTGACTTAAGCGTTTCAGGCACATATGCATTTTAATAATTATTTGACATTTTTAATTAATTAATTTTTATTTTTAATTGAATATTTATAAGAACATGGGATTTTCTATATGAACATATATTTCAAAAAGAGAACACATAGCAGAAACTGACAAAAATGTAGAAATGACAAAGAACAAAACTGATCAAATTAATTCACCAGTTTGAATACATATAAAACTAGCTTGCTTTAGATATGTATGGTAACAAAAAATAAAACTAGTTTTTTTAAAAAAAGAAACATCCAGAATATTAATTTCAGTTTTCTCTTCAAGTAATTTGCTGTTTATTCTCCAATGAGCTAACTCTGATATATTACCAGCCTTTCCCATAACAAGTGATAAAACCCCTGGCTAATGACTTTACCATCATGCCCTGTTTTTGTAACTTGCAGCAATGTTTTTGCTAAAAAGAATGATTTCTACTAACATCCATGGTTATTTTAAATCATAAATTCTAACTTACTAAGCATGATTTTTTTAAAACCTAGTTTCATTAACACCATATTTCATAAATACCAGTATTTCCATAGCAATACATTGGATCCTGAAATAGTAAATTACATCAGAAAGTGTGGGGAGGGGGGGGCTCAATTCCCTCATGGAAAGTAAAGAAAAAATTAAAAGCAATATATTCTGTATCACCAATAATAAAAAAGGTTGAGCTCTGCAAACTTCACCACTGATATAACACCCTGGAAAGATAATTACAATGATGAATTAACCCCTTGACCTTATTTTGGAATGGAATTTTTGCACTCTTTAGAAGTCAGGCCACTAGAACATACCTAATTGAGCTATGTCCCTTTATTAAATCAAACTATTTGAAGAATTTATTTTTTCTTTCTTCATAAATTAAATTAACTGGATAAATAATCTCTTTTCCACCCCCACCCTTTTTTTACCTGTGACCCTCCAGCAGCAGGAACAAAGCATGAACAGAGATTTGCAATGAGAGTTTCCAATGAGACATTCAGGTTGTCTACATACACAGTGTACACTAAGCCAAGGCAAGCCTAAAATATGAAAGAGGAATATATAAAATTGATACCCAGAGAAAAATAAATATTAATAATGATTGGAAAATACAGCATAGTATTAAAAATGTAACATAAAATATGAGTATAAAAACATGTCACAGAGAATCATATGATAAAAAATAAAAATGCATTCTATAACTGCCTCTATATAAACCACCTATGCACTTTATATAAACTACAAACATATTCAAATAAAATCCAATCTTGAAACGGACCATGCTCTTTTGCTCAAAAATAATTACTCAGGTAGAAAACTGAGATAGATCCACTGAAGCAAGCTACTATTGCTGAACTGTAACAGCAAACACACAGTATTTCTATAGAAAGTTTGCCATAATATAGTGGTTCAATTGGGTTGCTTCATCTTCAGGCTACTATTGTGGCAATCTGTCTTCTGGTATTAAACTTTAAATGAAAGGAAGCAAGGCAATCTATATTCTAATTCTATTTATCTATGGTAGCCTCAAGGCAGCCCAAATGGTGCACTATATTGCAACAGTTTTGAATCAATGTATCTAAAGTAGTTTAATCTAAAAAAATTAGAAAAAGTCCTATGGAACTTAAATTCAGACCACTTTTATTTGCAAAGTTGTGATAGTTGCAGTATTCTGCAGTGGCATGTTTGTGATTTCTGATGCTCCTAGGCAGCTTCTCACAAGTAAATTCAATGGGGAAGTCAGCAGGAAGTCAGAAGTCATTCAAACTCATTACTCTGCCCGCCCATGGTCATTCTACTTAACTGTTTAAATAACTAAATATTTAAATTATTGAAGTTTGTTTGCCACTACATTTATTTTTCTACTTATAATATATGCTCTTTTTAAATGATCATTGGACAGTCTAGCTCTGGGGTAAAATATATGGTTAGTCTATAATTTAATGTTCATTCTAGTCACATTATCTAGTCACAATCTTCCTCTGAAAAAATGACTCAAAGGGTCACAAAGCTGTCTAGTTTTAATTATGGTCATAATTGGGAAAAATTCCTAATGATCCAGATATTTGTGGTGGTACTGCCTGGGATAGACATAATGCTCCCTTTTTGCAATTCTGGCTGCTTAGTGTTCTCCATTGTACAAAGATACAATATAATTCATAAACATGGGAAACAATCATTTCCTATTATTTGGGAGGAAAAAATTACATCCCCTCCCCCAAAAAACATATACAGAGAGAATTAATTGCATTGTATACATACAAAAAAAATCAGTGTAGAAATTTAGAGTGTTGGAAATAGTGAGAGGCTCACGTTCTACTCTAACCATGGAAATCTACTGAATGGTTTTTGAATGAACTGGATGACTTTGGGATCCAGTTTCGTTGGGGTATATTATTTATAATATCCCACCTCACAGTATTATTGTCGGGGGGGGGGACCGAGGAAATACTCTATAAACTAGTTGAGGTCTTGGAGAAAATACAGGATGTATATTTATTAAAAAATGTGGATGTTACAAAGGTTAATTCAGATTATGTGTTATATATCATAAATGTGCATACGTAACAATGTTATTTATAGGTTTTTTACCCTGAATATTTCTGGATAATCCAACCTGGACACCAATACTAGACTTTTGGGAGCAAATACTTCTGCAGGCTGAATCAATCCAGATTCCTGCTCACCTTCAGTTACTCTTGACCCCTTGAAAAAAAGATATGCATCGATTAACAGACAGAAGGTGATTGTTGAATAAACAGTATAAAAAACCTACAATCAGAAACATTTCATTTAATACATTTTAAAACTTTAAATCAATAGAATATAACATGTACCTCACATCTAAAAATCTTACCACCCAAATGATATAATCTGCACAGAATTCAGTACACTGATAAATAGTATAAAATTGTAATACACAAAGCAAGGTAAATAATGTGTACTTTATATTCATTGCACTTTGAAGCTAGCACACAATATAACATACCAGTTTTCTATAAAAAGGGAATTGATGTAGCCAACATGCATTCTAGTTATTTTTTAAAATTCCCTTTATTATATGTTTGCTATATATTTCTCAAAGTCATATACTTGGGAGTAGTATTTCCTTCTGATTCTGTTCAAATCTTTTGCTTCTTTCTAGGACTCTTCCACATAGCTGCTTTAACCCGTGTGTTCTTTACACTACAACAGCTGGAAATGAAAGTGTCCTCAAGAATTACAATCAGGATTTTAATTTATTTTTTTTCCAGCTCTGGAAACAGTGCCAGCTATGTATTCCATCTAGATTATGGTTACCATCACCCCTGATTCATTATCCCTCTATCCATGCCAGAAATGCAAGCAGAATTTGCTGTCATTTTTATGAGGTCTTTTTTGCTGACTCCTCATGCATAGCATCTTCCCTCTGTAATACCAGTAAACAGGAAGTAATATCAGTAAATCGAGAAGTAAGGAAACCCCAAAGTTTTAATGTCTTTTCTGGAATTTGGCTAGAAGAAAAAACAGGCATGGCTCCTACAAATTTCATCTTGTTAAGAAATGAAATGAAAAATAATAAAATCCAGTCTTTCATCAGTCCAATTGGGAAATTCCCTTCAGAAGTGGACAGGTCACAAAGGACAGCAACCAATGGCTAGAGGGAAGGGGTTTTACCTGACACTGCACTATAGCAATTAAGCAAAAACATTTTCCTGTAACCAAATATGGTGTTTTGATGAGGGGGGTCATCGTCACTCCAAGGCAAGCATGATGTACATATTAACTCCTAGACGGGAGGACTGGTCTTGCCACAATAATAACAGAGCTACTTTGGAACAGAAACTAGATTATTCATTTATTATTATATATTTTCATTGTTTCTCCTATTGATCTTTGCTTTTTAAATTTAAAAAAATTACAAGAATAAAACAAACTGGTAAGGAAGATTAATCCTTCAAAGGAAAGAGGAAAGATTTTTAAAAATCTAGCCAAGCTTGATCGAAAAGCTGAAATGAGTAGGATAGGAGAAATGTAAAGTTTTGCATCTTGGTAAGAAAAATAAAAAGCACAAATATGATGGCGTGGAGGGAACTTGACCTGGCAACAATACATGTGAAAGGCCATCCTTTAACCATATGAACCACTGTGAGATGGAGCTGCTAAATTGCAAATTGTATTTAAGTACATTAACATGAACAAAGAACTCAGATCATAGGAAATAATTGTTCTACTCTACTTGGATCTGGTGAGACCATATTTCAAGTATTATGTCTAGTTCTGAGCATCACCATTTGAAAAAGAGCAATAAATTGCAGAGGAGGGTTACCAAGATGGTGAAGGATCCATAAACAAATCCTATAACAAACTGTTAAAAGAACCGGATATATTTGACCTACAGAAAAGGTTATTACGGGATGAGATAATAAACTTCATATCTAAAAGATTTTCCACACAAGAGGGAGTGGACATATTCTGTATTGCCCAAGAGCACAGGATCAGAACTGATCCATTAATAATACAAAGAGAGAAGTTCAGGCTAGCAATCAGGAGGAACTTTATGCCTGTATGAACTATCAGCCAGATGTTAATTAGATCTCCTTCACTAGAGAACTTTAAACAGGCTAGATGACCATCTACTAGAGATATTCTAGTAGATTCTAAACTAAGCAGATGTTGGACTAGATTATCTATAAGGTCTCTTCTTGCTCTATGATTATATGACTTGCACTAGTTTCTCATACAGTTTCCTTTTACATAAAAAAAACCCTTATCAACCTAAAGTGTCCACCCTCGATTCTCTTCCTCAAGTGGGCAAGATAAATCAGGAGTTGAAAGTACCTAGAAAAATAATCTAAATGCAGGACCTCTAAAACTTAGTAAATTCCTGCATTTTAAAATTCCAGCTTGCAACATTTCAGTCCTTCAAGCAAACAAATGATTTAACCTCCTTTTGCTAGAAGAAAGAAATGTAAACAGCATGAAGAACAGAAGAGAGTTGTGGCTTTGCAGAAAGTTGTAGTAGAACTGACAGACTTTTTTCAAACATATTACTCAGCATTTTGTACAATGAATGACATAAATTCCATATATGGTAATTAGACAAACAGTATTACATCAAGTTTATACTAGTCACAACCAATATCAAAGATGATACATGTTCTTTCATTTCCAACATTCCAAGCATTGTTTAACAAATACTAAATGACACAATAAACTGTAGACAATGTTCTGAGTTTCCAGTTATTGTATATTCTCTCTCTGATGATGTCAAATTATTTCTTCACATCCATTGTAAGTTTTTAACATCCTCATCCTTATTTATGAGGATGAGGAAAAGGCACTGCACAATTCTGTATATCTGGCACAAGTAAAGTACAAACAACCTCATGATAATAATAAATTTTCTTTAACCATTAGGAATAATGGTAAATCCCTCCTCTCCCCCCCCCCTGCACGTTTAGTAACCAGATGATCACATACTTTAGCAAATTTTACATATGTTCCTGCTTATTAAAAATAAACTTCCGGATATTTACCTTTCTATAAAGTAGGGCCTTCCAAATATTTTGATTGATGGGAACATTTGGAATTTAGAGAGCATAAATTTGGAGGGCACGTTAAAAAAAAACAGATATACTTATTATAAAGACTTGTCTACCAAAATAATACCCAGTAAAGCTCTTCATAACAATTTCTACTCTCTTATAAAGCCTATTTCTTCATTTTCTTTCTGAGCAGTAGGCATATTTCCAGAAGAAAGCAGTGGCTGCAGCTTCTTATCTTTTGGCCCTTGGAATAGATACTGGGTCATGAAACCTTTTTAGAAACAAAAACTGGGCCCCAAGCTGCTACTTTGCAGCAAATAATTACTTTCCATTTTAAAAAAATGCAAAAATAAAAAGATACTAGATGGGACATTGATTTTGGTGGCTACCAATAATAGTGTTTATGAACCTGCTAGTATTACAGATGCCAAACTGGAAATCCTCATTTTGGCATTTACTGAAAACATGATGATTTTTAAAGGATTGTTTGTGTGTGGGTTTGTATGTATTTGCACATGTGTGGTGGATGTCATGTTGATTAATCAAAATACATTACATATTTTATTTTTAAAAATATATGACAATAGATTCCAGAATTCCATGCATTCTTTCTACATTTCTTTGATGAATAATAAATTTGGTTATACCTAACTTGAAATATACACCTGCCTTCAGCAGCTTTTGTTAAATAAAATGATTTTAATCTCATTTTAGACAACAATGTTAATTCCAATACATTATTTTAGCATTAACAGTGCTTCTGGTTTTTTATGTTCCTATATTAAACACAATGTGGAAATTTCATTCATGGATTTGACAATAATATTCTATATGATGTAAGAATTCTGAAGGGAATTCTAAAGTATTTTATGATTTAATATATTTTTAAATTATTATGTTTCCATTAAAATTTGAATTTTGATTTTAATGTTATATGGCTCTACTCTGTTTCTATCAAAAGAATAGAATAAATATTACTTATTTTAATATTTTATACTTCACACTGAAATGCATCTCAAAACAGCTTACAACAGAATTATAAACAAAATATGAAAAACAATGAATTAAAACAATATGCCATCTCTTTATAGGCTTAATTGGAATTCAGAGCCCTTTGGAGAAATGAAAAATGTGATATATGCATTATACAAGCCACATTAAAAGTTAATTTTAGATGTATGCTACAAAAAAAGTCAATAAAAACCAAGTTAGGTAAAAAGTATTAAAATTCTGTTATTATCCCCTCTTCCATTTTTAAATAAGAACAAAAGAAAGCAACTCTGTATGTTAAATAATTTTAAATACTGTGACTAAAACACTCTAGGTTTATTCATATTATTGTCTAATCATTTTTTCCCTTCGTGCTTTTCTCTATCCCACGCTGCTAAAAGTATTGGGAGGCTGTCCTCTTGCCAAATACATAATTTTCTGGTATTTCTTTCATTGTTCGCTCTATGCCAAAGCCATGTTTACTTTCCTAATAGAAAAACTGACACTGCTTCAGAATTTAAAAAACACAAATGATCTGCTTAAATATATTACTGATCAAAAATGATCTAAAATACTTTTGGATTCATATAAACGCATGTCAAAACTATATTCTAAAATTAACATAATATATAGGTATGGCAGATAGAAAGATGGAATATACTTTCTGGCTTATCCATATTTATGGAGCATTTTTTTTTTTACTGGAAAGTAATTTCAGCAATGTGGTATTATATTAATTAGGAATGTTCTCAATATATTATTTAAGTTGTATCAGAAGAATTAATTGATACACTTGTCATTGTATTAATTACTTTACAGAATCTAAAAACCAATACACTTTTTGTGGCATAATATTTTGGCAACCTGGAGTCCACCAGTATACACAAACTTAGATATAATAAAGGAAAAGAAGTGAACTCAGAGATAGGTTTACAAGAAAAAATTGACTTAGGTAATGAAGTTTCAAAGCAAATAGATATAACTTAAATATTTATAAAATTGTCTATAATAATGTCCCTAGAATAAAAAAAGGTAATATTAAATGTATTATCATGATTCAAGCAATGCTGAATAATAAAACTGCAAAAGAAAAGAAAAAACAAAAAGGTTACTTTACAGAATTATAAGAGAATTCCATTTGATTTTAGCCAAAAAACAATGCTAAAAGAAAATGATTTAAAACACTGTAGAAAAAAAAAATCACAAGTACATATTGCATTATCTGAATGCTTGGATTTTCCCACTAAATCCCCTCATGCCAAATAATATGTCATTGACAAATTATTTAAAAATCCAAAGTGGGTCAATTAATTTAGCAACTATTTTTGGATTATTCAGTATCCAAATGTTAATAAGAAACATATTTTAAAAAGAAGTTGCCAAACAGGTTACACCCAAAATCTAAACCAACACTTCTATTTTAAGGAATGTATTCATATCTAAATGCATTTATTTTAAGAGGAAAATATTCCATTTCAGATCTGAATGATGAATAAGAAAATAAATAGGACAGAACACATAATTTGTAATTATATAAACACATAGAGATCAATCCCGTACAAATTTTCATAATTTTTTAAAATTTTTATATAGAACCAGTATTTTAGAACAGTGCACCATATACCTTGCGTTTCATTATATAACATAGAAATAAAAATAAAGTTAGGTTTGCAGATTTGCTTTCCTCCAATTCACAACCACCAGAGGGAGCAGGATGTTTAAATAAATTCCACTGAAATGTAGTAAGAAGAAAATGATATCAAATCATTTAACACCACTTAAGTGTTATGTTGAATTGTTCTTGGAAAAAAAAATTATGGGAAATATTTCAGTTGTTAGACAACAAAAGCACCTACAATTCAAGTAAATATTTCTGAGAAGTATTTCTGAGGCTAAATGCAATGAATTAAGCATTGATACATGAAACATGTATTAAGACTAGATCAATTGTTAAAATTTTCAGAATTTATTTAGAAATTCATTTAATATAAATATTAATTTAATTTAAGATTCAGAAGTAACTGTGGCTGGCTTACTGCAAACAGAGCAAAATAATTCAAGTATTGTTTCCTTACAGAGAGCTGTTCCTACTGAAATTGAATAGATATTGTTATGTGTGTGAATGAAGGAAGAATTTTAAGTAATTAGAGTTATAAAGAGTAGGAAGGTACAGAATATGTATCTATATATTTACTTCAGGAAATATCTGTATCTATCTATCCATTCATGCATTGTATATTTGGATTTCAGCAAGGCATTTCACAAAGTAGACCACAACCTACTTCTTGGTAAGCTAGAAAAATGTGGGTGAGACAGTATCACCACCAGATGGATTCATAACTGGCTGACAAACTCCACTCAATGTATAGTCCTTAATGGAATTACATATACATGGAGGGAAGTAAGCAGTAGGGTACCCCAACGTTCTGTTTTAGGTCCAGTGCTCTTCAATATCTTCATAAATGATTTAGAAGAGGGAGTAAAAGGGGAACTCATCAAATTTTCAGATGATACCAAGCTGGCAGTAATAGCCAACACTCCATAAGACAGATTCAAGAGCCAGGTGGATCCTGAGAGACTTGAACACTAGGCCCTATCTAACAAAATGAAATTCAATGTAGAGAAAAGTAAGGGTTTACACGTAGGCAAGAAAAACCAAATATACAAGTACAAACTAGGTGAAACTTGGCTCAATAGTAACTGTGAAAGGGATCTTGGAGTCCTAGTAGACAATCACTTAAATGTGAGCCCACTGCAGCCACCAAAAAAGCCAATACAATCTTCGAGTGTATTAACAGAGGGATATAATCAAGATCACATGAAGAGTTAGTGCTGCTTTATAAGACCTTGGTAAGACCACACTGGAATAATGTATTTTGGTCACAATATAAAAATAGATGTTGAGACTCTGGAAGAAGTGCAGAGAAGACCAGCAAAGATGACTAGGGGGCTGTAGGCTACAACATATGAAGAATGGTTGCAGGGCTATATCTAGACTAATGAAAAGAAGGACTAGGGTAGACATGATAGCAGTGTTCCAGTATTTGAAAGGATGCCACAAAAAGAGGTGGTTTAACCTATTTTCCAAAGCACTAGAAGGTAGGACAAAAAGCAATGGATGGAAATTAATCAAGGAGAGAAACAATGTAAAACTAAACAAGTGGAATCATTTGTCTTCAGATGCTGTGGGTTCTCCATCAATGGAGGCTTTAAAAAAAGACTGGACAGCCATTTGTCTGAAATGGTATAGAATCTCCTGCTTGATCAGGGGGTTGAACCAGAAGACCTCCAAGGTCCTTCCATCTCTGTTATCCTGTTACCTGGCAGAGAGTGTGTTAGTAAATATATAAGGGTAGTTTAGTACCCTCTAAGTTGAAAAAATATTTTAGATTCTCTCCTACTTGTTTAAATTATGCTTTGTCATATTTACCTGCAAATCGATCTCTGCTTCATAGAATGTTAGGCAAGAACAATAGTGTCGTTCAGAGTTTATATCTGTCAAAACCACCACAAAAAATGTAGGCTGCTTCCTTTCTCTGGATAAATGCCATCCTCCAGGTTGACAAAACTAAAAAAAAAGTAAGCACACAGAGTGTTTAATACAAAGATGCGTTAGACAATAAGAATAAAACTTATTTTGTACAATAATTAATAATTGAAAGCATATATAATTTAATATTTCAAAACCAATATTGTGCAGATCTAAAATCAATTCAGAAATATAAGAAATCCAGCTGCAAGAATTGAAAAAAAAAATCACTGCAGATATTCTACTGATTTTCAAAATTTTATTTTTCTTCTGGTTTTGTACCAGATTCCATTAATATTTCAGTTTAATTACTAATATCATCTATTTAAAAACAATGTATTTCATGTTTCGTTTTGATACAAAGCTATTGGTCCAGAAGCATTCAAATACAGAATTTATTATGCAGACTAATCCAGGTAAGATGATATTTGCATAACAAAATATAATTTTATTTCCCACAAACCTAAAAATTGGTGTTGCATTTATAATTTTCAGTTAGATAAGTATTTAAGTAGCTCTCTAATGAGATTTTTTCCCCTTTAAAAATAGTACCCAAAGCTTACTGCTTCCATAAATCTTTACAGACAAGTATGCTAAGTATGACTGCTACAGTTCAGTCTACAACAAATATTTTAATCTCATTTTCTCTCTATAGTTTTAAAAAGAATGCTAAAATGAAGTCTGAATCAAAATATTTTGAAAGAAAACCTGTTCTATCCCCGAATAAAGTTTTTAATACATGAAAAAACTGATAAAGGTAATGAAATAGTTCAGATGCTTTTAATTTTTATTTTTTCATCAGTAGAATGGTTTAACGTCAGAAGTTAAGTGGGTGCCATCATTGGAGGCTTTTAAGAAGAGACTTAACTGTCATTTCTCTGGAATTGGTATAGGGTCTCCTGTTTGAGCATAGGGTTCAACTAGAAGACCTCAAAGGTCCCTTCCAACTCTGTTATTTTGTTTCACACAATGTACTCCCTGATTTGAACAGGAGGAGCATGAGGCCAATTTTCTCTGAGTTCAGAACCTAAGCAAAGTCAGGCATGGTTAGTATACAACCAGGAGGCTAGCAGATTGAACATCACTTCAGAGGAAAACAATGGCAAATTATTTAAATACATTTTTGCAAGGAAAACTACATGAATATATTCATGAAAATATCAGCTTAACCTGATGGAAACTTGATCCTGTCCTAAATATAAATTCTAATAATTATGGTACTTTTTGAATGATATCTGTGACTATCCCATTCAGAGTTTCATTGTCCACAAGAATCAAGATTATTTACATTAAAGAACACAATACAAAAGCATATTTTCTGAATATTTAATAAACAAAAAGAATGTTATGATTATGTGTACGAAAATATTACATGAACTGGCTGTCAGTTTACTAACAAGCAACATGAATGACATATTCAGCAATGTACTGCAGATCACATTAGTTAGATATTTCTACTAAGTATCAGATGCAACAAAATAAAGAAGTCATATGCCCTTTCAAGAAGAAATTCTGTTTAACAATATATTCTATTATATTTACAGCACTTTATACAGATATCCTAAGATTATTTATTCACTTAATTTCTCTGCTGCCTCAGCCCACATAGACATTATAAACATATAAATTATAATGAAAGTCATGTAATGTAACAATTTACAATAATAACATAGCATGTTCAGTGCACAGATTTTAATAAAAAAAAGATGCAATATTGGTCCCTGTTGAAAACAAGCAGTTCAAGTACAAAAGAAACCAATATTTATTTATTACTTTATTGTACTTTTATGCAGCTTCATTCAGGCAAATCTTAGTGACTGACAATAGCTGACTCCACAGGAGGGAATTTGTTAGCACAAAATACCATGCCTCCTTCCATTGTACTTCACATACTTTAAACCAGGACAAACAAGATTCTACTTGAAACAATCTCACTGATATCCAGATCCTAATCCATGAAGGCTTTTAAAGGTTATTATCAGCACCCTACACTGTGAATTACGACATGTCAAATTCTGATAAAAGCACACCCACTACATAAAGTGTTGTTAATAGCATGTCATGCTGATAAACTGGTGATTCCAACATACAGTAGAGCTTTTAACCCAAGATATCAAGCTAGTGTCCCTCCTCATCCGTAACAATTATTTGGCTCCTTCAAGATTGTTTTTGGAAGCATTTACCTACATTAGAATTTTAATGTAGATGACAAAGTAATCATTTACTGTACTCTGTTTAGATTTTCAATATGCTGGAAATAAAAAAGCCTGGATATGGTTTCTGTCAAGTTTCTTGCATTGTTTCAATAAGTTTTGCCAATATCAGTATTAATTTCAGAGCAAAAACAGCCAACTTGACTGAGTAAAGCAATGAATTACATATTGGAATTTCAAGGCTTTTTTGCTTCTAATATTTATCTACCTTTTTCATAAGAGCTGTTTTTCACTTTAAAAAAAATAGAACCTCTTGAAGGAAATGCAATAGATCCTGGTTTCCAACTGCTGCATCTTGAACAGATTTCTGGATCATAAAATAGCCCGTATCCTCAGTTACATTTTCAAGAATTTTGCAAGCTGATTGAGAGCAGAACTGGGCCCCAACACTTAGTGTGGTAATTGGCTGTTCTATGGCTAGCAGCATGGTGACAGCAGTGGGGCCAGGAAACCTAGTTCTTAACTATTTACCAGCATACCACTGCCTCTACTCCAAATAACGGAAGGAGACTGAGTCTCGGTGTTCTATTAGCATTTATTGAAGTCTTTTTGTGACTAGCATCCTGTCAATAACAATTTCCTAGAAATTTTGCAGAGCAAAGTACATGAAAGAGTAGAGAACAGTGCTATGAATGTTATGAGTGCTATGAATGGAATGCATCAAATCCAGCATCAATTCCAACATCAAATATATTCTAAATACTAAAGTCAACAGTAGCACAGACAAATCTTTATGAAAACAGTTGAAACAAAGTCAAACCCATCAACAGCAGTTGTAAATAATAAAAATCAAGTCAATTCTACACAGACGCCAAACAAATGCCAAGGCTGGAAAAGAGATGTCTATGTAGGTTGAGAATGGAACCAAACAAAATATCAGCAATCAGAAACTCTTGTAAAAAACATGCTTTGAAATGGGCAAGGATGTTTGAAGAAGCAGACAACAAGATTGTTATAACAAAGATTTGTCCATGTTCTCCGTTTTTTGAATGCAAAAAACCAATCCATCTCCTTCAACATTAAGTTCCTAGAAATTCACTCACCTGTTCACTGACCATTGAAGGAACTTAGTTAACAGGACTGTATGAGTGATATTTTTGTCAACAAGCTGCAATGCAATGATTATCTTCCCAGACAATGAATAATGAAAGAGATAACTGAATACCTCTGTATTTGAAAACCAATTGATTACAGGAAAATATCGCTAATGTGTAAAGAACAAGATCTCTACTTCTTTTTTCTCTAAAAAGTTATTTGGGATCATCTGGGCCCTTTACTTCAACATATTCAGAGAAGTATAGCTCAATGTTTCTCTTAATATTTAGTTTCCACTATCAAACTATGCATAATGGGGAAAAATGTCTTCTAATACTCATCTGGAATCTGTCTTCCTGAATTTAATACTATTATATTATGTCCTCCAATAATCTCAAATTATTCAATATGGTTGAATATCAGAAAGATATAACAGATTGTTATATTTCATAGATACAACTATCTGATTCTACCTTTATGTACACCTTTTATATTCTCATCACTCTCAATATAAAACAATTTTTCAATGACAGTTAAATATCATTTGAATTATGTTTCTGTAATTTTATATATGGTATATTAATGATACATTTTACCTTGTTTAGTGGATTATGTTTAGTAGATAAATGTTTCCCTTCCCTGTCCAATCATGTCTGACTCTAGGATATGATGCTCATCTCTGTTTCTTGACCAAAGGGGCCAGCGTTGTCCAAAGACATTTTCTGTGGTCATGTGGCCAGCATGGCTATAGGCTAAATGCGCATGGAACACTGTTACCTTCCCACAAAGTGGTACTTATTAATCTACCTGCATTTGCATGCTTTCAAACTGCTAGGTAGGCAGGAGCTGGGACAAGGAAGGGGAGCTCACTTGATTGTGCGGAATTCAAGTCTCAAACCTGGGCTGTTAGTTTTCAGCTGACAAGATCAATATCAAACACTGAGCCATCATGCCCCTCTATGTTTAGTACCTATGGCTCACAAGTTCCTGTAAGGAAGAACGAAGACATATTTCTATACAAGGGAGAAAATGTCTGGTCATTAGAAGTTACATAGTATTCTCTAAAGGACAGTTATGTAATCACCACTTGCAGTGTTCACAACCAGCTTCCAACAAGCAAAGTCAATGGGGAAGCTGGCAGGAAGTCATAGATTGCAGTCTCATGTCATCCACTTAACCACCTGTGATGACTCATTTAATGGCTGCAGCCAGAACTGATGCAAGTCAGATGTTGTCATATGACACTTGACTTGCAACCATGTCACTTATTGATGGAGTTGCTAGCCCCAATTGCAGTTGTCAGTCTGAAAAGGTATTGCCAGATACCCACTATTATTGTCAAGGGAAAATTTGAAAAGGATAAGAAAATACTGCATAACCTGTCTATACAGAGTGTTTGTTTATTTTAAAAAAAGTCCCAACCAGGATACAAAAAGAAACCTTTTTAAGAAGTGACATCAATATCACTTGCCTAATGTACTCCCTCTGATGGTACTTCTAGTCCCACTTAAAACTGATAAAACGAATCCATTCATTGTGCAGCTTACTGGAGTATGTCAAGGATTTGCCCTATCCAGGATAGGTATCCAGGATAAGGGCAGGAGCAGAACAGATTGGAAATCAACTTCCTAGCTCTTCTGCGCTAAATGTAGCGACTAAAACAAACATAGACTTCATCCAAAAGTGCATGGGGCTGAACTGCCCCCCAGGGGATGTAAATCATGTTTATATCCACATAGAAACAACAAGTATAACATTATACCATGGAAAGATAGGAAGGGTAGGAAATATTTCAGGAACATAATATGTGCTCCAATATATATGGCATAGGATTTAATTAAGAGCATGATAAAATGCTGCATTAGCCAAGCTAAATAGATGGTCACCGCTCCACAAAT
Source organism: Thamnophis sirtalis (assembly GCF_051295495.1). Classification (NCBI taxonomy): domain Eukaryota; kingdom Metazoa; phylum Chordata; class Lepidosauria; order Squamata; family Natricidae; genus Thamnophis; species Thamnophis sirtalis. The sequence continues at coordinate 84,006,511 of NW_028261381.1, forward strand.
AGAGCATGAAATATACTATGATTGCAAATGAAGCTAAGAAAACCAGCCCAGATGAATAACGCCATTAGCCTGCAGCTGGGCTTAGCTCAACAAGGATTTGTAGTTGCTTCATAATGATTGTGATACGATTGTAAGTCTTGAACTTATGATCTATTATATTCTGCTACTGTATAGAGTTACTTTATTTGGAAATGGGAGTATAACAATTCACATACTAACCAAATGTGTCGATCTTCTCTATTCTGGAGATTAATGTTGCTAGTCATTCTGTTGAAATGGCTTTTATTTTTATTTTGCTTTTGAGTTTTTATTATATATTTTGTATATAGAAAATGAAAACAGCAATGTAAGACCAGATTTGGTCCTGCAAAACTACATAACTATGTAAATGATAGAAAACAACTATATGAGAACCCATTTAGTCTAGTGCCAGGAAACTGAGTTCTAGTCCCACTTTAGGCATGAAGATTGCCTCATTGACGTTGGACCACTCACACTTTCTCAGCCCAACTCAATGTTGTTGTGGAAAAAATAAGAGAGGAAGGAATATTAGGTATGCTCAGGGTCCTGAGTTATTTATAAAAATAATAAAGGCAGGATTTAAAAAAATCTAAAAACTCTCTTTTAAAAAGGCTCAAAATATTTATACAATATTCATTTTGACAGGAAGTAGAGGTTTTTGTTCTCTTCAATTATCATCTGTGTATTATGGTATTTGCTTTCCATTTATTGGAAACAATATGTGCTGTTGAACAAGAGAAAATACACCAAATGAGTCAGCTATAGAAATCTCTAATAAGGATCATTCCATCCTTCTGAGATCAGTAAAATGAGGACCCCAATTGTTGGGGGCAATATGCTGACGCTTAGAGAGAACTGTAAAACACTATGAAACGGTATATTGCTAAGTGCTATTGCTATTGCTATCATGTGATGCGACATCCGGAAAAATACGCCACACTCCACTTAATCCTCCAGGGAAAGATTGAAGGCAAATGAAGTCCAGGCAGAAGAAGAACATCATGGGTTCAAAATCTAAGGGACTGGTTTGGACAAAACACAGTAGCACTTTTTTGTGTGGCTATTGATAAAAATAGGATCGTCAACATGATCACCGATGTCTGATGATGGATCTGGTACAAGAAGAAGAAGAAAAAGAAGGTTCCCCCTAAAGATAAGATTAACTGACTCAGTTAACTCATGAGGGGCAGAGATCGTCCCTAGTGTTTGACTGGTTAAATTTAACTCTTTTGGTAATACCTAAATGGAACTTTGTTTTATTGCAGGTATCTTATGTCTTCCCTTGGTCCTATTTCCATTCAGTTTTATGCTGTCTTTCTTTCCCTGTCCCCTTACTCCATTTCCATTCCAGGTTTCCATTTTCTTTTTTCTGGAAAGAAGAATGAATTCCTATCCCCTCAAGCCTTTCTGTGGGTGAGGATGGTTGGTGTGACAATGAATTGCTAATAAATGAGCAATTAATTTTAGAAATAAGATAACCTTCATCAATAATATTGATGATGATGATACTACTACTACTACTACTACTACTACTACTACTACTACTACTACTACTACTACTACTGGCTTCTGACAGCTCTGAGGTTGTCCAAATGCAAAGGAAGAAAGATGATTCAGTGCATTGGGGTAGGAAAATACTCTGATGACCCCTTTCAGCAACTATGTGATGTGGAATAAATGCTCACATTAACACAAAACCATTCTGCTACTAATTAAAGCAGCATGTCTTTTCTCAATCTCTATCATAATTGGGGGTGGGGAGAATGCCAATGTTTTCAGAAGTCAGTTCTTTCTACCAGCTGTTAAAGGAACTTGTAGAAAAGTCTGAAAAAAGATGCAGCTGCTTTTCGTTGGAAGAGATGTTGCTGTGCTTGTTTAAGGTTGAAGGCACTTCTTCCAAATCCTTTATGTATGCATAGACCAATTTCCAAAGCTGACTCTAACTAGAGTAGACAAAATAGAAAGCCAAGCATTGCACAATTTTGGGTGTGTTTAATGAACTGTTTTGTTCTTTTTATGGGGAATTGTCTTAAATTAAAAGTAATTTTCCTTTTCAAATAAATTAAGAGATTAATTTGTCTGCATCCCCATATCATATTTGGTTATACCAAATTCTGCTACATCATGTTGCATTTCAGGTATCATTAATTTGATTCAAAAATGCAGCCTATTTCTTTAGTACACATAATACTTCCATTGACAGAAACTGTAAATTCATTTATTATATTTCATACTTTCCCTAATTAATATACAAATAAATAGCTATGTTCCTACAAATTAGTACTGCAGACTTGAAATATTATTTACAGTTTGAGCTACCACATCTTCAAAGCTGGAGAAAACACGGAAAAGGAGATTAAAATGACAATATATTTTCAAAACACAAAGAACACTTTTTCCTCTAAGAAATTAGAAAATTCTTTACAAATACTTTGGGTTGTATCCAGGCTTTCCCTTTTGCAAACAAAAAGGATTGAAAACCAATAACAAACCATGCTGGAGACTGGGGATGGTTATTGCCAAATACCTCACTTACAACATACCATTTTCATACATATCCAGAGGGTTCCTTAACGTTCTAACCCCAGAGCATGAGGACAAAATTTGATGAAAATGTCCGCTCTTTTGTTCTGTGAGAGCTTCCTAACATTCTTTACAGAAGAATTTCAATTTCAATCCCACTAGCAAATATGTGGAAGAGCTATATGAACACTGATGCACCGCCCATGTAGTACTAACCCATGACTATGAACTCTTTTTCATAGATAGAGATATATAAAGATAGAGACAGAGATGCTAGAAATAGTAATAGAGATATAAAGATACAGGTAGTCCCTTGACTTACAACCATTCATTTAGGGTTTAAAGTTACAAAGACGCTGCCAAAAGTGACTTACGACTGGTCCTTGCCCTTATATCACAATGTCCTTGCAGTCACACAATCAAAATTTGGGTGCTTGGCAACTTCATTTATTACATTGTTATGCCGCTCATCTCTCCTACAAGGTGACTCTGGACTGCTCACAAGTTATAAGCTTGGCAACTAAAGGCATGTAATGGCTGCAATGTTCTGGTGTAATGTGATCACCATTTGCAACGTTCCCAATGGACTTCTGACAAGCAAGTCAGGGGGATGCTGGATTCACTTAATGACTGAATGACTCACTTAACAATCATGAGGTTTATCAAGCAGAATCCTAGTGAGGAGGATCTGCTTCGTCTCTAGGAATTTACTTGATGGATCTGTTTTCTCTTTAGGAATGTGCTTGATGGAACATTTTGATATAGTCAGAAGTGCTTTATAGGCTGTAAAGCACCCTTTCTAAGGTTGTTACAACTTCCAACAGTCATTAAGTGACTGGTTGTAAGTCAAGGGCAACCTATACTTATGTTAACTACATATTGCTTACCTGAAGCTTCCCAAATATCTTTGATGTTCCTACCCAAAACTCTGTAGTATTGATAATTATGTAGGGCCTTGGAGACATTGGGACAGATCGTCCTTAGCAATAGTGGACTCCATCTTTACCTTGCTAAACATTCTTGTTCTCATATTTTCCTTCTGAGTACATTTCTCCTTTCCTGGAGTGGGTCAGCTTGAAATCATTCCATTGAACAGAAGCACATTCTATAGAGATTGCAATGTGATTCCCTTCAGAGATTGAACAGTGGCTTCTTTTGCTGCCTGGTTTGTTTTGATTTGTTTTCAGATACCAGAGACTACCAAAAAGTAATGCTCTGTAAACATTGGTCTTGGTGTCAAACTAAACATTCACGTACCTTGAACCAGAGTAGAGGACCTTCCTCCATTCCCTTTCCCCATTCCACCTGAGAACTAGAAGTCACAAAAATAATAAGTCTGAACACTTCCCCTCTTGCTGCTTTAAATGTGTATTTCTATGAAGGCAAGAAATGTTCTTCACTGGACAATTTAGATGATGTTATTAATAACAGGACAAATATAAAATCTCTTATTACACGGTATTCAACATTTAATTGATTCTCAGTATCTTCGGATGACCAAGCAGCAGTAAAAGGATTACAGAAATAAATAATCTCAAAGGTGCTTTTTTCAAGAGGCAACGGGACTTTGTTTTTTTTTTTTCCACTTCTCATCCAAGAAGCTTCTTCAGCTCTAACTGAATGGTGGGGAATTGTTTAGGTTTAGGTTTAGATTTAGGTTTATTGACATTTGTATGCCACCCACTCCCAGGGTACTCTGGGCGGCTTACAGACAAGACTAGGGGACATATAAAAATAAAAATACAATATTTAAAAATTACACAACATACATACTACTTGGAGCGGGCTGGATGCCAATCAACAGCCCCAGGCCTGCTGGAACAGCTAGGTCTTAGTGGCTTTACGGAAGGCCAGAAGAGTAGTAAGGGTCCGGATCTCTACGGGGAGATCATTCCATAGAGCCGGGGCAGCAACAGAGAAGGCCCTCCCCTGGGGTGTCACCAGCCGACATTGACTGGCTGATGGTACCTGGAGGAGGCCCAATCTGTGTGATCTTATTGGTCTTTGGGAGGTAAATGGCGGGAGGCGGTCTCTCAGGTAGCCAGGTCCTAAACCATGTAGGGCTTTAAAAGTAACGACTAGCACCTTGAAGCGTGTCCGGAGACCAATGGGGAGCCAGTGCAGCTCACAGAGGATAGGTGTAACATGGCTGTATCTAGGTACACCCATTATTGCTCGCGCGGCTGCATTCTGGACCAACTGCAGGCTCCGAGCACTCTTCAGGGGCAGCCCCATGTACAGCGCATTACAGTAATCCAGTCTTGAGGTGACAAGGGCATGAGTGACCATCCAAAGGGCCTCCCGGTCCAGATAGGGTCGCAACTGGTGCACCAGGCGAACCTGGGCAAAGGCCCCCTTGGTCACAGCCGACAAATGATGTTCTAACGTCAGCTGTGGATCCAGGAGGAAGGATTTATATTCCTTGCAGACAGCTGGTCATTTGCATTCTTTTAGCTGTGTCTTCAAGATCACCTGAGTAGTGCAAATGGGTGTGGAGCCTTCTTGGAACTGCTGAAAGGACTGTGTAGTAGACTGGAGATAGATAATGTATCTCTCCCCCTCTGTTGAGAGACGCTGTTCAATTTTGACATAGATGGCCTCTTTGACCCTTCTTTCAAACCAGCGGTCCTCTTTGCCCAAAATGTGGACTTTGTCTTTTAAATGCAGATGGACTGATGGATCTTATCCTGATGATTTGTTCTCCTATGTTGTGCCATGTATTTATGAAGTGGTTGTTTTGTTTCCCCAATGTACAAATCTGCACATGTCTCACTTATGCAGATAAATGTTTACACCAAAACTTTCTGCTCTTTCTATTAATGCAATACAATACAATAGCAGAGTTGGAAGAGACCTTGGAGATCTTCTAGTCCAACCCGCCTAGGCAGGAAACCCTATACCACTTCAGACAATGACTATCCAACATCTTCTTAAGACTTCCAGTGTTGGGCCATTCACAACTTCTAGAGAAAAGTTGTTCCACTGGTTAATTGTTCTAACTGTCAGGAAATTTCTCCTCAGTTCCAAGTTGCTTCTCTCCTTGATTAATTTCCACCCATTACTTCTTGTTCTACCCTCAGGTGCCTTGGAAAATAGATTGACTCCCTCTTCTTTGTGGCATCCCCTGAGATAACCGGAACACTGCCATCATGTCTCCCCCAGTCCTTCTCTTCATCAAACTAGACATACCCAATTCCTGCAACCTTCTTCATATGTTTTAGTCTCCAGTCCCCTAATCATCTTTGTTGCTCTTCTCTGCACTCTTTCTAGAGTCTCCACATCTTTTCTACATCGTGGTGACCAAAACTGAATGCAGTATTCCAAGTGTGGCCTTACCAAGGCATTATAAAGTGGTATTAACACTTCATGTGATCTTGATTCTATCCCTCTCTTAATGCAGCCTAGAACTGTGTTGGCTTTTTTTGGCAGCTGCTGCACACTGCTGGCTCATATTTAAATGATTGTCCACTAGGACTCTAAGATCCCTCTCACAGTTACTACTATTGAGCAAGGTACCACCTATACTGTATTGTGCATTTCGTTTTTCTTGCCTAAATGTAAAACCTTACTCTTTTCACCATTGAATTTCATTTTGTTAGATAATGTCCAATGTTCAAGTTTGTCAAGATCCTTCTGTATCTTAAGCCTGTCTTCTGGAGTGTTGGCTATTCCTGCCATCTTGGTGTCATCTGCAAATTTGATGAGTTCCCCATTTATTCCCTCATCCAAATCATTGATGAAGATGTTGAAGAGTACCGGGCCTAAAATAGAGCTTTGGGGTACTCCACTGCATACTTCCCTCCATGTAGATGCAGTTCCATTGAGGACTACACGTTGAATGGGGTTGGTCAGTCAGTTACGAATCCATCTGGTGGTGATGCTGTCTAACCCACATTCTTCTACTTTATCTAGTAGTAGGTTATGGTCTACCTTATCAAATGCCTTACTTATTCAGTGCATCCTTGTACAGTAAAACAAAACCAATCAAATTTCTAAATTTTGAATCTTTTAAGCATTTGAAAATAAATTTTTAAGGCATGCCGCATAGAACTATAGAGTTGAAAAGGAAATCCCCTTTTGTAGCAAGACTATAAATACTACAATAATTAAGGGACTTTTTTTAGACACTATGATCAGCATTAGACAGCATGTTTGAACTTCATCTTTATATTCCTGATATACAGATGTTTTATAACAACAACAACTAAAAACCTGTTGACAACTCATGAGCTCTTACAGAAACCAGAGCTGTTGACCTTTGGGGAAAACATGCCAGTTACTTGCTTGGAACGAACAATTCAGAATATTAAAAACAAGCTTTAATGTATTTTGAATGAAAAAATAAATTCTCCAAACTGCCTGGTTCATTTCCAGCAACTTTCCAAAAATTTCTTTAACTCTATAACTGCCCCTAGACAAAAAGCTTTCATGGAATTTGATATCTGAAAAGTTCATCGTGCTCTGCAGCTCAGCTAATAATATGAATTGATGTCAATCTATGAAAGAGAGGATTGGAAACCAGACGAAATAAGAAAAATATCAAATGTGATTTTATTCAATAAATATTTTTCAATAGGCGCTAACAATATGAATCACATAAATGATTATTTTTATTTCATTAATGCCTTTTTATCTTGTTTTGCGCTTGAAAGTGATCCCTCATTAAAAGATGAATATGATATACAAGAATTAGGAAAGATAAAAATAGTAAACTTAGGCAATAATTGCTAGTTACAAGTTCAATAACATTGCTATCTCTCCTAGAATCCCATCTTATTTTGTTACACAATACTCCCCTTGAAAATGACCAAAAGATGTAGGCTAATATAATTGATATTGTACATGCAAGAATCGAGCAACAGGTGTTAAGTAGTCATTTTTATCTGTTTAAATCTCTCCAGTTTTTACTGATTTCTCAATTAGTCTGATCCGAAGTTGTTCACTGCTACATATTGGTAGAAATGTGAATGCCTGTTGTAATGCACTGGTAGAAGTGAGAAAGAAAGAGTGCATTTATCTGCATTTTACTGATTATAAATCCACTTAATATAAGGCTGGAAATGCGGAAGTTTAATGCATCATCAATTCAATTTCTAGTCTTACCAATCAAACTCTAACCTCATATACCTGCATCAAAAAAGAAAAAAAGGAAGAAGCATTTGAACTCTGTGTTGTGTCACTCTTGGATATATTTGAATTAGGCTGGTCCAAAAATGAATTGTTGTAAGTTGGAGAACTATATGTACTGGCTAATGGAATGGAATTTAAATACTTAAAACTGTGGGATTTCCATTATCATATGAAGACTTTTAAAATTATCAAATTTATTATGAATGGGTTTTCACAAATTGGTTTTGAAGGCTGTTTCTGGAAAAAGAACACCTGATTGCCCAGTATGTTATGGCTGCATTTAAGAGCTTGTGTAGATTTGGCTAACACAAAGTAATTTTCCATTTGTGAGAAAAAGCAATATGATTCTTTGGATAAAACATTCCTTGAAACATGAGAATGTAACAGGGATGTTGGCAAGTCAATTATCTTGCTAGTTACATGCAATTTTACATGTCACTAATGCTTTATCCTATGAAACAGCAACTTTCATTACAAAAATGTTAAGAAAAAGTATTCAAAGTTTCTGCTTTAGTTTATTAACTAATAATTCTTCTTGCCTTCCCACCATTTTCCATCACTGACTATCAAGAGTTCGTCTCTTCACAAAACAATGAGGACTTAGATTGTTGGGGGCCATATGCTGACTCTGTAAACTGCTTAGAGAGGGCTGTAAAGCACCGTGAAGCAGTAGATAATTACTACTGCTAAACACAGTCATTTGTAGACATTGATTAATAACTTATCTGATATCAGATTTTTCTTTAAAAACCTATGCCCTTCCCTGAATTTAATGCAACTAACAAGTTACTTCTGGGGCTGCAATATAGCAAAAATATAAAAGGATCAAGTAAGTACACTTAGAACTCAGCTTCTTTGGAACTATTTGCAATCCTACACACTCCATTTTTGTTTTTCATAAGTAATCAATTTTAATGTTACTTACACAGATTATACCTCTCTCTATAGAATGGACTAGTAATAGATGTTTTGTTTGCTAATAGTTTTCTATTACTATTATTACTGCTATAGCTCTCCCTACATTTTTCACCTCCTTTTTAGCCAATCTGTTGTAATTACTAAGGATTCTTTTGTTCAGATTATCTTAACTCCCTAACATTCCTCATTTCAAAAAGAAGCTTTGAAGTACATGGTTTCTGTGGTAGAACACACCTATCTGTAGTTCCTGAAACCACATACATTTTTTGGGGATTATACTGCAGCAGGAGAAAACAGCTATGCAACCCCAGGAAAAGCAATTCTTTTAAGAAACTGTGGAAGGGTGTTATGTTAACACGCATTTTCTGATCCTCCTTTTGCATTCAGATCCAAAGAGCTGCACCGCCTCACTTAATATCATTTCTCATATGAGACAAATCTTATTCTACTTCTATTTTTTCATTGAACAATTTCACTTTATTTATTTATATCATTCTTAATTTCCTTTCTCCCAACCTCAAACACATGAATATCACAATTCTCTGTCAAAATTTGTAAAGGCAAATACAATTCTTCCCCATTTCTCACATCTGTTCTGTGAACTGAAACAGGTAAAAGATGATACTTGGCCCCCAAACACTCATTTCTTTCTGTCATTTATGCACCTGCTTGTTTCTCATCTTCTCTCTCAGCAATATGAGGAGACATAAACTTCCATCACCTTATTTTTCCCCCTAAAAATACTGTCTCTTGAAGTGTAACCCATTCCATTTCAAACAATATATCATAGTAATGCTTATATACTTAAAGTGTCTAGACAAAAGAAAAAATCATATTGTACTTTATGATTCAAGTCCTTTCACTGATATCAGTCCATCATTTTAAAAAGCTACTTTTAAAAACTTACTGAAAGCCATACTAAAAAATAGTATCTGTATATAATCAAAACATATTGCCTTTTCATGTTAAAGTTATTTTACAGGATTACAGAGACAAGTGCTACATTCTCCAAAATCCATAGGGAGAAGATACTATTATCTAGCTTAACTGCTGTGATCATCTGAAAAACACAAAAATTCTGTTGACCATAGTTGATAGGACCACTTAGATCACTAATTATACATATCAGTAAGAATGAGAAAGTAATAAGAAACTTTTGATTTTCAAATTACAAGTAATAAAAAAGTAAGTAAAATATACTTTGCCTTTCCTGACATAACACTGATTATTTTCCAAGGAAATAAGAAGCTACTTCCCTTTACCAAATCGATATTGGATTTAGCAATAAAAGTTTGATTCAAAGTGAAATCAGATGTAATAGAAGTAAAATTGCGTACGTTTTTCCCATCTTGCATATATGACAAGTTCTTTAATTAATTAGGATTTTATGTTTGAGAGAAAATACATGAAAATGATGTTCTTCTAAATCAGGGGTGTTAAACTCGTGGGCCATGGGCTGGATGCATCACGTGCTGGCCCCACCCTCGCCCAGTTTAGCGAAAGGAGAAAAAGTCCTGCTTTGTCAAGTGATGATGCCGTGACAATACAAACTTGATACCCCTGTTCTAAATGGTTGATGAGGCATTATCTCTGGGTGTAGCTGGCCTTCTGCCACTTCTTTGTAAATAGCAACCACAATGCACCCTTTACTTGCCAGGTATCCTGCTATTATTAAATATTACAGTAGATGTGCATTTTGTTTTTTTACCAAATCAGAAACAACAGTTTTAAGAACTATTGAGGTTGCACAAAAATATTATATCATCCATCAATATCATCATAGGGAGTATTCTAACAAGTATTTGTTAATGTTACCCACATCTTTTGAAGCATTTTATAAGCTAGTTGATTTCTCACACATTGGAAATCTGAAAAAAGTAGTTTTATATCAAAGATTACAATAAGACAGCAGTGGAAACAATGCACAGGGGGAAATAATGCAATGAAGCCTATCTATCATCTATCTATCTATCTATCTATCCATCCATCCATCCATCCATCCATCCATCCATCCATCCATCCATCCATCCATCCATCCATCCATCCATCTATCTATCTATCTATCTATCGTACATAAATGTTCACCTGTCAAAAGGAATTTTAGGCAGTCAAAAAATAACAATGTTACTCAATAACATTGAGTAAGATTTGAACATGGACTTATAATATATGAATGGAATACCAGAGTTAAAAAGGACCTTGGTGATTTTCTAGTCAACACCCTCCCCCCCCCCCTCAATTCAGGCAGGAAACCCTTATATCATTTCAGACAAACTGTTTTCCAATCTCTTCTTTAAAACCTCCAGTGTTGGAGCACCCAAAACTTCTGGGGACAAGCCATTCCACTGATTAATTGTTGTGTCAGGAAATTTCTCCTTAGTTCTAGATTAGTTCTCTCTTTCATTAGTTTCCATTAATTGCTTTTTGTTTTGCCTTCAGGTGCTTTGGAGAATAGGCTGATCCTTTCTTCTTTGAAACACTGCTATCGTGACACCCCTAATCCTTCTTTTCATTAAACATACCCAACCCCTGCAAAAGTTCTTCATGTGTTTTATCCTCCAGTCCCCTAATCGTCTTTGATGCTCTTTCCTGCACCCTTTCTAGAATCTCAACATCTTTTTATATCATGGAGACCAAAACTGGATGCAATATTCCAACTGTGGTCTTACCAAGGCATTATAAAGTGGTACTTTCATATGAAGTTGATTCTATTCCTCTGTTAATGCAGGCTTGTACTGTGTTGTTTTTTTTTCCAGTTGCCGTATACTGCTGGCTCATATTTAAGTGATTGTGTACTAGGACTCCAAGATCCCCCTCACAGTAACTACTATTGAGCCAGAAAGCACCTATTCTATACCTGTGCATTCAGGTTTTCTTGCCTAAATGTAGAATTTTATTTTTCTCTATATCTATTTTGTTAGATAGATGTATGGATCTAGTCCAAATAATACATACTGGGAATGTGGATAATTTTGTTATGCACTAAATATTTAGAGTAGATAATACCCACTAGAAAACTATTTAGAAAACTGTATAGTTATGTAGCACAAGGTTAAAATTCTTTTAAGAAAACATTGCTAAAAGTTCAAATTCCTTAATCAAAACAGTACATTAAGTGTTCATAATTGTCTCAAAAATGACCAGTCTCGTTTTCATCATATTTTAAATGCATTCTAATATGCAAGTAGTACAAATCATAAAAGATCACTGTTGAACCTTCTTAGTTACCTAACTTTCAGCTCATATGAAATAAAATCACAGAGAACAAAGAATTTTCAGTCACTATTAGTTTCACAGACATATTATAAATACAATGTTTTCTGCATGATTATTTATTTATTACTCATATTTATATGACTGCCCATCTCACACTGACTGACATTCAATGAATTTCTTAAAGCTGCATGTAAAATTACATATAAACAGAACATGATGTCTCAGAAAATACATATATTTTTAAAAAAATCTCAACATCAAATGGTAAGATTTGAACTCCACGAAAATCTAGAAGTACAAATTAATTTTAAAAACCTATTTCAATTTGTATCTTAGGGATACAGATCATATTAGTGGTTTACAAAAAAAGAAATATTTTAGAATTCCTATTTCCATGTAATTAACTTTCCAGCTGATTAATATAGGCGAAAGTATACTATTTCTAACTTGCTGGGGCTTGCACAGATCTAAACAATCTTTCTTAAAGTGTTTCTTTTGCTTTTGGTAGTTACATATTGAGAGGAATAGAGGTAGTCCTTGAGATATGACCACAATTGAGCCCAAAATTTATGTTGCTAAGTGAACCATTTGTCAAGTGAGTTTGCCCCATTTTATGACTTTTCTTGCCACAGTTGTTAATGAATCACTGTAGTTGTTAAGTTGGTAACATGATTGTTAAGTGAATTTGGCTTCCCCATTGTCTTTGCTTGTCAAAAGTTTGCAAAAGGGGATCACATGACTTTGGAGTCATAAGTGTGAAAAATGGTCATAAATCACTTTTCCCAGTGCTGTTGTAACTTTCAATGCAACTCCAAGAGAACAACAAAAATTATGATGGCTGTGGCATCTATGGCTATGCAGAGTTATTTCTGCAGTTGTTCCTCCTCCTCATCATCATCACCATCACCATCATCATTTTAGCTACTATCTACTCACTGCAGGAAGGCCTTTTCCACATGTTTCCAAACAATATGGTCCTGAACTTTCTTTTGCCAATTGGGGCTGCAATATTGCTGGTGTTGTAGGTCTCTTTCGTGGATGCTTTTTACCAAGTGGGGTCCATTCTGCAGTTGCTACCATTCAGAAAACAATCAGAGGCCAATATATGGGAAAGTGAAAGCCAGCAAGAGGTTCTACAAAAATTTTGACCAAAATATGTGGAGAACATCACTACCTTTCAGCTAAGAGATCAGAAGTATGAAAGGAAGTAGCCATATGAAGACCTGGGCAAGGAGATGAACAATCAAGACTGTGATGATCTGGGTTTTTACTCTAGAGCGGACAAAACATAAATAACATATGAAGTTGTTATTTATTAATAAGGTTTTCAATTGGCCCTTTCTAGAAAAATCACTTTTTCATAATCTTGAGGATAATCAGAGCATTAACTGCACATGGAAAACCAACTAGGATGGAGTGACTCAGGCAATTAATGGGCCCTATGGTCTTTTCAAATTGTGTTTGGTAACGAATTTGGAAAGCAATTCAGCTGAGTAGCTAGTTAATTTCTAGAACACAGAATAGCAAAGGTGTAGGATCAGAATGCTCTCTAATGTCATTTCTGACTGGCCAAACCGAGGGAACTGCTTGGCATAATGGGAGCTTTAGGAGATGAAGCAATAAAAGAGACACCTAGAAGGATGGTAAATGAAGATGAGAAGATATGGGTACAAGCTCAAATTCAAGTCCAGACTGCAGTGGACAGGATGGTAAAGAATAGGTAATTTTCCACCTTTATTACAACTTCATAATGCCTTGCAGTGGCATTATGAGGTTGTAATTTAAAATGAGCTAGGCCTTATTAGCAAAACATGACACAGAAGAGCCAACAATAGGACACTGCTATCTAGGTACTTGTCTTCTTGAGTTGGATTTGTCATTTGGGTAAAATGTGAAAATATGCCATGTGTGATGTCTTCTTATGTTTCCTGGAATGAGTTTGATCTTGTGGGTTTTGGTGAAATGGACATGGTTCTTGATGAAACAAACTCTAGCTTCTTCGGACATTATTCTTGCCCTGTTTCACTGGTACAAACTTCCAGAGACAAGATTGACTCCTCCTATGATGATACTTCGGAAGCTTGTTAATCCGTGGCTGATTAAAAAGCCTCTGGGAATTGAAGGAATTGTAAGTGATGAAACTGTAGATTCAGTAAGGGTGCAATTATTTGGATGGTTATTAACTATTACGCTTGTATGAGGTAAATTCCTTTCTGACTTTCATACATCTCTCAGTGAGTCAGATTAAAACAGCACAAAAGTTGCAGAAATGAGTAAATAACCCAACACAAACTTTCAAGTAGACTTAGCATGAGACTTTTTAGTAATGTTTTGATAAAAATATATAATTTTTAAAAAATAAAGAATTGAGGTTTGAAGCACAACTCTAGATATGATATGTAATCTGGATCACTCCAGGAAGAGTTCAATCTAGTTCAATCCCAAGTTCAGATCAAGCAGCAGGGAAATGGCATACAATTCTTCCATTATCAAATACAAAAAGAAAAAGAAAAGAAATCTAAAAAGCTAGAATTTTTATTAATCATAATAAAATAAAAATTATAGAAAAGTTAACCATTATGGAGAGGTGAGGAAGACAATAACACACCAAATATTATAAAAAACAATGCATTTTTAAAGAATACACTTAAGTGTATTTGAAATCTATTGTCTTTATTTTAAAGATACCTGCAGGGTTTTTTTCTATGACAAAATCTAATGAAATTTGAGTGAAGATGACACTAATATAATTACCAAGCTAAATGTGTTCCTAATGATGCTAAAATGAATATGCCCTGCATTGGTCTGATTTTGATTGTACAAATTCAATCAAAAGAAAATTCAGAATATGGGAAATTAAGGGATCAGTTGCAGCCTCCTGCAGTGATGTGATTGCTGTTTGTGACATTCCCAGGTGGCTTTCAACAAGCAAAGTCAATGACAATGACCACCCAGAAGACAGAATCATGCTTAGTGACTGTGATTTGCTTAACTATCACAACTAGAACTGATGAACTGCCATTATAAGTTGATTGCAGTCAAGTGATTTTTCATTTTGACCATGCTATTTAGTAACAGAATTGCTAGTCTCAAATGTCGTTGATGAGGACTACCTGTGTAATGCACAACTGAAAAAATCACAATAGAAATCATACCTGTTCAGTTTTGCATTTGTTCATTTTTAAATTTGTTTCATTCAGCTTTGATTACGCTACATCCTGAAAATTATCAATTTACCTATTTGTCTTTTTCCTATTTGTCTTTTACCTATTTGTCTTTTTCAATTTTAAGTTTATTTGTCACAAACTTTTTTCTAAAGCAGACCAAACTGGATTACTTAACTAATAATATCTTTGTGTAAGTTTGATTTTGCATATTAATATAAATTCAAAGTTTATGCAATTTGTTATCTAATAAGGCTATGTAGAATACCAATGAACATAAATTTTGTAGTCATTCTATCATTAAATATGTGTAATAGTAATGATATATGTGTTGAAACTTACACTGAATCTAATTCAAATCCTCAAATTTGAAAACCCAAAGCTACATATTTATACATCTAATATTACGATTCCAGCAGTATTAATTCTATGACCAAAATATTAATATGTCATCTTTATAACTTTTCCTGAAAATAAACCACAACAAAATTTAAAACATGAAACATAATTGGGTGTATCTAATATTGATGTGGCTCAATAGTTAATAATTACACTGAATCATTAAGATGCTGATGTGTCACATAAGATGAATACTTCAAAAAACTTTTACAAAATCTAATTTCATACTTTAAACCTTTTCCTAATATGGTGGCATGTAGAGAAAGGTAAAGTATTTCTTGGATGTTGCCAAAACACATCTTTAAAAAAATACTAATTTTCATGGAATTTCATGATTAATTCTTGCCTATGATCATTTTCTCTTATTGCGTTATAAATTAAATTATAATATCATTATCCTAATATATGCAGTAAAAACATTCATCAGTAATTATTTGTTGCTACTCATCACAAGCCCACTCCCTACTTATGACTTCCAGCAACATTAATCAGTATTAGTCCATGTTACCATTTATTCATCTGAATTTATGTATGATTTGTAATAGGGTGTCTATTAAGATCTCTTAAACTTGCCTGTGCTTTTCCCCCGAAACTGAATGAGACATTGCATTATATAACACATCTAGTAGAAGACAATTTAAACTCAGAATTCTTAAGACTTCAGTCATTTCATTTGTTTTCAGTATTGTTCTGACATCTTGTTTACATTCATTTTTGTTTTCACCATTCCCATTTTGGCTGTTGCTTACTATGTTTTTCCTGTCATTTACCATGACCTGTCGATGTCTACACTTCTTGTCTTAAAATAATTAAATCTGTCAACTTCCAGACAGAAAAGGAAAGGAACATGTGTTCCTCTACAGGCATTATTATACCAAACTAAAACATTGTTTAGATCAGGTCGCTAATGGACAGAATGAATTGGATATTTTATAAAGAACAAGTTCATGCATTGTGATACGAAATGCAAAGTGTGATTGCTAAAGCAAATTCCAAAATTAGTTCAATTTTAGGGTTAAACCAAACTCCAAGTATTACCCAAAAATCAGAATCCTGGAACATCCCAAAGTAAATGTGAACAATTCAGGCCGAAAAATAATTAGGATACAGGCATAAGAATTAGAATATTGTAAGAGCAAGTATGAAATATGGCTTTCAGTGAAGAGAAGATAGAATTGAAGTGAGTTTTGTCCCATTTTACAATTCACTGCAGTTTGTTAAGTGAATCTGACTTCCCCAGTGATTTTGTCTATCAGAAAGTCGCAAAAGGTGATCACATGAACCTGGGACACTGTAACCAGTATCTGAATTTTGTCCAAATTTTGAACACATGTACCAAATTATGCATCTGAATGTTGAACACAGTGACCAGTACTCTTACAGGAAAGATATGATACTTCAGCAATGATAAAATTTAGTTGAAGATTACTGATGACTAAACCACATTCCTTTTCATGAACTCTTTATAGACAGCCAAAATTATCTGAAGTTGAAACTATTGTATGGTTCCTGCTATAACTTTTTAACTCTGCACAGCAGCACCTGGAATATGAGGACAGATCCTACTACCAAGGAATCAGTATCAGGCACCTGAAATACTTGACATCCTTTGAAACAGGTCATCAGGTTTCCTATGAAGAATGTGTTAATGCAGCATCTCCTGTCCTTTACAGGAGATTTAAATGACAGTTGCTATTATCTGAACTGTGATTTTCAGAGTTGTTCGGAGGATGGTCCACTGATGGGTATAGTCATGTCCAATTGGCCTCAAGACTGGATTGAAGCTTAAGCCACACCTCTGAGCTCCTCCTTTCAGACTCCAGTTTCAATGCAATGTGTGGTCCCAAGATCCTGAAAACAAGTCACAAAGGAGACACCTCCACCTACCATGCTGTCTACTTAACTAGGATGGGAACTGTACCGTCCTGCAAACAACTCTGAAATCACAGTTCAGTTAACACCAACTGTCATTTTCCAGATTGGGTTTGCAGGATAGTCCATTGTTACCATCCCATAGGGTGGACATTTACCGACTGGACAGAACCTGCTGCAAGACCCGGCGACCAAACGCCACATCCACGGACTCAAAGGCATTCAACCTGTAGTGTCGGATAAATGGCAACGGGGAGGTCCACACCGCCGCCCTGCAGATATCTTCTATGGATGCCTGAGTGGCCCAGGCCACGGACGTGGCTGCGCTCCTTGTAGAGTGTGGTAGGTTCTGTGCCTCATAGGTGAGGGCGATAGCCAAACAAATCCAATGGCTAATGGTGGAGGGAGAGACTCTCTTCCCTAGGGATGAAGGTTGGAACGATACAAACAGGACCTCAGACCTCCAGAATTCAGCTGTATGCCTCAGGTAGATCCATAAGGCCTGCCTCACATCTAAGTGGTGCCACTGGTATCCCTGCTCCCTGGCCGAGGCCGGACAGAAGTCTGGTAACACAACCGCCTGCGAGTGGTGAAAAGCCAAATTAACCTTGGGCAGGAATGCCGGGTCAAGGCGAAGCATGACTCTGTTACTGTGGAACACACACAGATCATCCCTGGAAGAGAGAGCTCCCAGCTCAGACACACTCCTAGCCGAAGTGACCGCTATCAGGAACACAACCTTACACGAGAAGCTTCCTGCTGACAGTCCGTAATGGTTCAAAGGGCTCGGCCATAAGGGCCTGCAGCATTGTGGGAAGATGCCACGTGGGATCCCATTATGGACAGGCGGGGGGGCATAGGTGATCCGCCCCTTGAGGAACCTCCTAACTAAGGGTAGCTGGGTTAGCGGAGTTCGGCCCTCCCCCTGGATCACTGTGGCTAGCGCTGCCAACTGCCTCTTAGCCATGGCAAGGAGAAGCCCTTATCCAAGCCATCTTGGATGAAGTCCAGGACCTGAGGAACTGAGGCCCTGGACGGTTCCATGCGAGCAGACCGACATCAAGTTATGAAGGCGCTCAGGTGGAGTCGTATATTCTATTGGTTGACTATCTGCGGGAGGTCCTGATTACCCTCTGGGACAGGTAGGCACACCTCAGGCGTTCCCGCTCAATCTCCACACGGCTAGTTGAAGCCACTGTGGATCTGGTTGAAGCAGCTTCCCCTAATGCAACACCACTTCCCCCTGGGGGATCTTCCATAGTCTCCATGACAGACACATGACATTTGCAAACCAGGCCCTCCTGGGCCAATGCAGACCCACTAGAATGATCTCTGCCTGCTCTCTGACCACTTTCTGGATGAACCCGGGAAGGAGAGGGAGGGGAGGAAAGGGGTATAGCAGCCCGACTGGCCATCTTGTGCGAAGGGTGTCATCCCCCTCCATTCCCCAAGTTGGGAACCGAGAGAAGAACCGCGGAACTTGCGTGTTGGACGGAGTGGCGAACAGGTCCTCCACCAGTCTTCCGAACCTCTGGCAGACCCTCTGGAACAGATCCCTGGAAAGGCTCCACTCTCCGTTGTCCACTGTCTCCCAACTCAGCCAGTCCACTTGGTGGTTGTTAACGCCAGTGATGTGCTCCGCCTGGATGGAGCGTAGGTGCTTCTCCACCCAGAGACCCAGGGACACCGCCTTGACATGTAGCACCCTGGACCACGTGGCCCTCTGTCAATTTATGTGTGCCTTTGCTGCCACATTGTTGGTTAAGACCAGGATGTGGTGGCTCTTGACTGTGGTCTGAAACCGTCGAAGGGTGAGGTGGATCGCCCGGAGTTCTAGCCAGTTTATGTTGTGTTGCAGGTCGCTCCATGACCATTTGCCCTGTGCTAGCTGGGAATCCAGGGTCATCCCCCAGCCGAACAGACTGGCATCCATTGTCAGGGTGAGGTGCTCCTGTTCCCTGAATTCACAACCCCTGAGCAGGGCTGGGACATGCACCATTTGAGGGACAGCAGTACCTGTGGTGTAGCTGGTACCTTGAGCTTCTAATTGCTGGAATCAGACCTCTGGTACGGGAGCAGCCTCCATTGAAGAGTCCTGGTGTGTAACCACGCCCACGGCACCACCTCGATATAGGAGATGAACTTCCCCAGCAAGCTGGAGAGGAGGGCTATGGGAACACAACGATCCTTCCGAATCTGCTTAACTAACTTCAACAAACTGGATCTGCGATCCGGGGAACGAAAAACTATGCAAATGGGAATCAAGCACAGCTGCTAGATGAAGAATCCTAGTGGCTGGGGTAAGGGAACTCTTTTCGAAGTTAACAGAGAACCCCAAACCCTGGAGCATATTGATGACCTGTTGGAGCTCCACTCTTGTCTGGGAGGGCGATGGCCCCTGGATGAGGATGTCCTCCAGGTAGCAATTCAGTCTGATGTGCACCTCCCTCAGGTGGGCAGCCACTACTGCAAGCACCATGGTGAAAGTCTTGGGGGCCGAAGCTAACCCAAGTGGCAAGGCCCTGTATTGATAGTGTACCCCGCGTTATGAGAAACGAAGGAAACGCCTATGCTCAGGGAAAATGGAAATGTGTAGGTAGGCCTCTGTGAGATCAATGGAGGCCATGTAGTCCACCTCCCGAATCCCTGCCAAGATGGACTTGAGGGAGGCCATCTTAAAGCGCCTGTAGACCAGGAATTGGTTCAGAAGCTTTAGATCCAAAATAGCTCTCCATCCCCCTGAAGACTTAGGCACTAGGAAGAGGTTAGAATAGAACCCTCTTCCTGCCTGGTCCCCAGGGACTGGCTCTATTGCTGCAATATCCAGCAGGTGTTGGATGGCCTGCTGCATCTGCCGGCGCTTCTCAATGCACTTGGCAGGGGGGAATGTGCGAAAGGTGTTTGGAGGGAGGGAGAGGAATTCCAGACAAAGGCCATGTGTCACTGTACTAAGTACCCATACATCAGTGGAAATCTCCACCCAGACATCTGGGAACAGTGCCAGGCGACCGTCAATGGGGATCAGGGACGGCCTAGTTGCCCCGGCGGTAGGGGTGACCACCTCCCCCCTGAGAGGGCCGCTTACTCTGGGGCTGGAAGCATGATCTGTCCCTATTGTATCCCCTATCGGATTGCCTGGCGGGCTGGTGCATCTCCTGTTCCTGTGGTGAATATATAGACCTGCGGTAAAAGGGAGTAGTCTTCTGTTCTGCCTTCCTTGCCAAGGTAGGCAGGACCTTCTTCTTGTTCTTGTTCTCGACCAGGATTGGATCAAGGGAAGCCCCAAAAAGGGAACCCCCCAGAGTAGGCTGCTGAGGCTAGCTGCCACTTCACCTTGTTATCCGCCTGCCAACCCTGGAGCCACAGGAGGTGACGAGATGCGATGGACGACGCCATGGCCCTGGAGGCAAACTTCATAGCGTTTAGGGTCGCGTCAGCCAAGAACTGAGCAACTGCTACTAACTTGTTCAGATCCTGATGGAGATGAATGTCCTCCGGTGGGATACATGTCTGGATCTGCTCCATCCAAAGGATAGCCATGCGGTTGAAAAACGAAACAAAAGCCACTGCCTTTATGCCCAAGACGCTGACTGGAAGGTCCTCCTGAGGATCATCTCCGCCTTCCTATCTTCAGCCTTCAAGTTGTCGGCCAGGTCTTTGGGTACCAGGGAGGAGGGAGAAGCCAAGGCCACCACAGGTGGGTCCATGGAGGGCATCTGCAATGCATGGGAGAAATCTGGTTCAATATTATAGAACCTTCTGTCATTATTGCCTGGATTTGGGAAGGCCCTTGGGTGCTCCCATTGCTTCTTTACCACCTCCAAGAATAGATGAGGAGCAGGAATCTCCTCCTTCACAGTCTTAGGCTCAGAGAAAACCGAGCCCTGAGGTTTCTTCGGTGGGTCCCCCTCCCCCCCCAGCTGTGCAGTTGCACACGCTTTGTGCAGAATGGAATGGAATAAATCAGGAGGGAACAAGCCCGTAAAGGCGGTGGGGGTGGGGGTCGAAAGCCATATCATCCTCAGAGAGATCCAGATCCCTCTGGGTCTTATCTCCCATGACTGACCCCTCACTGGCCAGGGAGGGTGACACAGGGTGGCTAACTGCCTGGGTTGAAATCCATATTAGAGGAGAAGCAGCCCTAGAAGCTGAAGCCCTATCCTGGGAGGGGGAGGGGAACTGGCCACTGCAAGCCTTCAGCAACCCCAGAAGCAATCGCCCTCTCAATAAGGTTCTGAAGACCCATGGGAAGGTCATCTACCTTCATGGCATCCCAGTCAGGTCCCCCTGAGTTCCGGTTCGGATATGGCCGAGGAGCTGAACTAGGCCTGGCTGAGGTCTCACCCCCAACTGGGGATCCTGGAAGGTTGGGTCAGTTGGGAAGTTACCCTGATCTTCCATGGGGAGAGAAGGCAAGGGGGAATCCTCCCTGAAGCACTCTTTGAAGGAATCTTGGGTCCTAGGGGGGGAATCCCCACTCAAAGTTCCTCCCACACGTGATCTGGACCTGGACCTGGGTGGGGAAGGGCTAAGCTTGTCCTGCAGGGCTCACAATCTCTCAGCCCTGGAGAAGATCTTGGACAGGGCCCTGTGCATATGCTGTTCGTCCCTCTGGGTAGTACAGGAAGGAGAGAGGCAGCTAAGGCCTTAGACTTCCTGGAGGAGGCAGTAGGCCGCTGCTGGGATGAAGTCCCCTCCCCAGGGGACATGGGTGGAGATGGGGACCTCCCAGTCCCTCCGCCATCTTGGTGACATACACAGCTACTCACGGCCCTCCTTGTGCTTCCGACGATCGCCCCGCACCTCCACAACAGCCAGCAATCAGGAAAATGTCTTCGCTCCCTCCTGCAACATGCCCTGATGCAAAACGGCACAATTGGCGCACTTTGGGGCTTCTTCTAAGGCTGGGAGGCTAAAAACAGCGGTGCAGCTCTCCCAGCCACTTCCGCGGCTCCGGGGCAGAGATGTATTAGAGTATAAAAAGAATAAGACATATCTGAGATTTCATGACCTGATACAAAAGGATTGATGCTGACTTTGGAGTGGTTGATAACTTTCATCTTTTAAAGATAAATTAAGAGATTGCTACAGAGGTAGCAAATAGCAAAGCAGCTAACCCTGACCCTCTAAAAATCACTGCTATTGAGTACCTTTCCTCAAGAGTATGACTAAATATAGAAAAAGTATGAACTGCCCTTTTTCTTAAACAAGATCCAATTTCACTATTAAAAAAGAAAAGGAGGTCAAATTTAATACAAAGGTCATGAAACAGATAAAAGAAAGGATCCAACCTCACATCTTAGAAACTTCAACCCATCAGCAAGTCTCTGCAAGCATATGAGTACAACCAGAATCAAGAACAATCATTATGAACTAAGCTTTTCTGGTATGTAGTTTTAAAAGACAGTCAAGAAGTATTACTAAAAACTAGATCAATCTGACATTTGCAATGGAAAAAAAAATCTAAAACACTGCTTGCTAAATCCAGTTGCTAACTGTTGACTCAATATTTTGAAGCAAGATGCCTCCTTTTCGCTGACAACTCTGTAACCTCTAATATTATCTTGCTGTATGAACTAAAAATGTCTGGACTTTTTATTATTACTGTGCATAATAAATTTTTATTGTCCCCATGTACAATATCCAGTGGTTTTTACTTAGTGATAGAACAGATGAAAAGACTGAAGAAAAGGAAAAGCTTGTCTGAACATAAACTTTCTAACTATTTGAGCATCTTTCAAGAAATGAACAAATCAACATTTAAAATTTGTTTTTAATATGATTTGACCGATTTATTTAAGGAATTTTACATGGCTAACCAATTCCAGGAGGCTTACAAAAGTAAAAGCCCAATATAAAGCAATAAAATGTGATAATCCCCCAGCTCCCTAGTGTCAATAATCAGTCAATCAATAACTTAATGGTCTCACCCACCCCTCCCCCAAACTCTGGGTTCCCCAGGCCCATTGGCAAAATCAGATCTTTGGGACCTTGAAAAAGAGAGTTCGAGTAGGAGGCAATTTTTTCTGTGGGGATGTGATTTTCCACAGGAGGGAGCCACCACAGAGAAGGCGCTTCTTCTTAGTTCCATTAGGTGTACCTCCTTAGGAGAGAGGAATTACATTACTGTCTAATTTTCCGATTAAGAACTGCTGACTAAGTTGGAGACTACATATATAATCACATGCAGCTGCAATTAGGAATGAATGATCTAGCTGATAGAACTGATGTAGAGGAACTGATTTTAAAGAAAGTAACTGCTTTTGCATAAGTACAAGGGCTGTTTGGTACTTTGTATAAAAATGCTAGAAGCAGTAGTAAAAATAACATGGAAAAAGAGGTGAAAGTGGTTGAAAGTACAATAGGATTTGGATGGATGACAGGAGGAAGAGAGGCTTTAAAAATACAGCATGTTCCCAGCACAGACTAATGCCACATTTTCTTCAGTCCCACAAACATCACAAAAACATTTTACTTTCTTTGCTCCAGGAACAGAAAACAACAGAAAGTGCTGAACTATGCAACATTATTTCAACATTCTCACAGTCAAAAGTATTATGATTGGAGAGTCCTGATAAAAACACTCACTGTGAATAAGAACTAGTATTGTCAGTCACAAAACTGTCTCTTCATCCTCTTCCCACTCTATTTAAGAATTCAGGGTGTTTGGGGAAAATGTAATCGAATTTTAAACAAATTAGCAAATAACAAAATTAAATTTTAATTTCAGTCTAAAGAACATTTACTTTCATTTAGTATGGCCCAAAATTATATGTTTCATTTGTTTGGATCACCTGAATCTAAATAAAGCTCTAAAAATCACAATAAATTGATGGTATTTTTACCACAACTAACCGTCACCACTCTGTCATTACTTTGTGTATGTGTCTGTCTTTCTGTGTGTAAATATGTGAACTACTTAAAGTATGCATGACTGGGATTATAATTTAAAATAAAATTAAAAGTAAGCTTTTCTCAAACATTGACATCTCAGTTTGAAAAGAGGGGAGGAGCTTTTGATGAAGAAATGCACTTAGCAGCATAATTGACTTGCTATGCAATACATGCATTCTTGTACTTGTATGCACTTGAATTGAAAACCACAAACACATGATTAGAGAAAAGACTTAGTGATTCATTATGCACCACATGAATGCACATGCACAATAGCAAAGTTTAAACCTAGCGTATGTATTTTCATAGAACATAATAATACATTTAAGCATATTGTTGTCTTATATATTACCTACACATAGTTTTAATCCCATCTAGGAAGAAGAACCAACTAAACAAATGGAAATGACACCTGATTGTAACAGTGCATATCTCTACCTTTTTGACATATCAGGTGAATTGCTTGGTATTTTGGATTAACACTAGTATCAATGAATTCAGTTCAGTTATTTAAAATGTAGCTTTTTAAACTAAGGTTACAAATAGTGACTTCTGGAAAATTTACAATGGAAATTTAAAGTCTACTTAAAATTAAACTGAGACACTCTTAAAAATAAGAGCTTCACTTACTAATTTATGTTCAAATGATAGAAAAAGAAAAAGCAGTGATGAGGAATAACCAAGAATCATTTTCAGAGAAGAGGAGGCTAATAATGATCTACAGCATTAGAAATTTAGAAAAATGTTTAGTTTGAAAAGATGTCATAAGAACTACAATTAGCACAATTGATTCATTTAAGCAAGAGCTGGGATATCATAAAAACATTTCAAAGTGGACTACACAAAGAAGAAAAGAAAAAGCTAAAAACTGATGTTCAGCATAGCAGGAGAAATAAATAAAACTTATAGTGTGCAGCAGCTGCCAAAAAAGCCAACACAGTTCTAGGCTGCATAAACAGAGGGATAGAATCAAGATCACGTGAAGTGTTAATACCACTTTATAATGCCTTGGTAAGGCCACACTTGGAATACTGCATTCAGTTTTGGTCACCACGATGTAGAAAAGATGTGGAGACACTAGAAAGAGTGCAGAGAAGAGCAACAAAGATGATTAGGGTACTGGAGACTAAAACATATGAAGAACGGTTGCAGGAACTGGGTATGTCTAGTTTAATAGAAAGAAGGACTAGGGAAGACATGATAGCAGTGTTCCAATATCTCAGGGGTTGCCACAAAGAAGAGGGAGTCAAACTATTTTCCAAGGCACCTGACGGTAGAACAAGAAGCAATGGGTGGAAACTAATCAAGGAGAGAAGCAATGGGTGGAAACTAATCAAGGAGAGAAGCAACTGAGGAGAAATTTCCTGACAGAACAATTAATCAGTGGAACAGCTTGTCTCCAGAAGTTGTGAATGGCCCAACACTGGAAGTCTTTAAGAAGATGTTGGATAGCCATTTGTCTGGAATGGTATAGGGTTTCCTGCCTAGGCAGGTGGGTGGACTAGACCACCTCCAAGGTCCCTTCCAACTCTGCTATTGTATTATTATTGTATTATTGTATACATTTCACATTTTAACTAGTAGGTGACCTTCTACCGCTGCACTATAGAGAGTATCTTAACTTACTGCACCTGGGTATGGTTTGCCAATTGCACAGTGGCAGATAGGAGAGCACTCCAGAGGGTTAACATCATTGCCAGAGGATCATTGGTTGCCCTCTCTCCTCCTTGGAAGAGCTTTATAGCTCCCACTGCCTTAAGAATGTTCAAAACATTCTTAAAGATCCATCTAATCTTTGGACACCCCTTTTTTGAACTATTACCCTCTGGCAGATGGTACAGGATAATGAAAACAAGGAAAAATAGGCTGAAAAATAGCTTCTCTCACATAGCAGTAACTATATTGCATTCTACTGTATAGTGTAATGTTAATGCAGTATTAGTTGTTTTCAATTTAATTGTATAGAATGTGAAGGATGTCTGTTTTTGTTTTATTTTTAAAGTTTTCTTATGTATGATGTACACTGAAGATGGCATTTAATTTTGTAGGAGGTGCAATGATAATAAATTAAACGAATAAGCACAATTGATTTATTTAAGCAAGAGCTGGGATACCATAAAAACATTTCAAGGTAGACTACATGAAGAAGATAAGGAAAAGAAAAAGCTAAGAACTTATATTCAGCATAGCGGGATAAATAATTAAAACATAAATTTCACATTTTAACTAGTGAATAATTTTAATGGATTGACAGAAATTAAAATGAGAATGAACAGGTTCCCCCCATCTATCCCCCCCCCCTCCCTGCTACCTCGCTGCCAAGTACCTATTTTTATTTATTTTTTGCTGGACTAGTTTTTCATTTTCTTTTTAGTACTTTGATATAGATATTTAATGACCTTTAAATTACACTGTTTATTTTGGAAGTTTATCCTTTAAATTACTTGGCTTATCATCTCATTTGAAATAAAAATATTTTGTTCAAGAAGATTTTGTTTTACAATAGAACATTAAGATTTACTTCAATAAAAAATAGAACATTAGACCTAGAAGAACAAGTTTTCCCAAATGAACTCTAAATTTATTTGCATTTGGTATTATGGGATAAGTTTCAGAAATGACAGTGACAAATATTTGTTGAAACTGATTTGGAACAAAGGGAATCATGACTTAATACATCATAAAATTTTACTTTAAAACTATATTGATTAAGGTCTTATATATTCAACTAAGATTATAATTATCTGTAAAAAAAATAAATTTCGAGAGCTGTTTTGGTTATTCCATGTAATCTTTATGTTTTTTGGTGCGCTGAATGCGAAAATGACCTCCATTTTGTCATAGGACATCACGTTTCCTGACAATTTAGGTAATTATGTTAAATTAGGCAATACCTCAAAATAAATGGAGATAGACTTATAAATTTAAAGTTTTATTACAATATTTTCATGAAAATCCTTTTTTGAACTGAAATGAGCTCACCTACACACACTAAACTCGATTCTTCTTCCTTGTGAGGCTCCTCTTGGTGCATTTACGCTTGTGAATAGCATCTGGAATGTCTCTCTGAAGCATCCAACAGTAGTCTGCCATCATTGTAATGCTCCATTTTCCATGGTATCTCCTTTCCATCTCTTTAATGTCTTGGTGGAATCGTCCACCTTGTTCCTCACTCACAGCTCCCAAATTTTCAGGAAAGTAGTCAAGATGGGACTGGAGGAAATGCACTTTCAAACTCATCAGGCAACCTAAAGCTTGAAATGCGTTCAGCATTCGTCTGACGATATTTTTATAGTGAGGATCTTTGTTATTGCCTAAAAATTTCTGTACGACTTCTTTAAATGCAATCCACCCTTTTTTTTTAGGATCCATCATGGTATTGGCAAACTCTTGATCAACTATAAGCCTTCTAATGTCTGGTCCGACGAACACACCTTCTGAAGTTTCTCGGACGACATTTTTTTCACTGTTAGCACCCTCGGCTGCCAACTCTTCTTGGTCCAGTGATTTTGTTGGTCTCGACTGTCCCATAGACACAGAAAACAAGGGTATTTGGTATACCCAGCTTGCTGTCCGAGCAGCATGCACAAGACCTTCAAGTCCCCACACACTTGCCAACCATGGTCTTCATATTTAAGTTTACGAAGAACCAATTCCAAGTTCTCGTAGGTTTCCTTCAAGTGTACAGAATGACCTACAGGTATGGAAGCATAAAAACCACTGTGGAGTAAAACTGCTTTGAGACTTCTTTTTGAAGAATCTATAAAAAGACGCCATTGCTCTGAATCATATTGGATTTTAAACTGACCCATCAGACCTTCGATGCAATAAACCAACTTGTCTTCCTGGGCGAAGTAAGGAACGAACTCCTTTTCATGATGTCTGAACCATGAAGATGATACTCCTGGCAACAATAAATTCCTGCTTTTCAGCCTTGATCCGAGTAACTCAACTTGGGAAGATTCAAGTCTCTTACCAAATCATTCATCTCCTCCTGAGAAAACAATTTTGGTCTTGTATCATCTTCAAAGTCAGAACTTGATTCGTCATCTGGTTCAGGTATGACTTCACATTCATCGGAGCTAGGTATCTCTTCCAAGGTAGCAGGGGGCTTGGGTACTGGTATATCTGTGCCATGGGACGAATTGCTGAATGAAGATTGGGGTATGAAATGGAATGCTTCGTTTTGGAATTAAACCCTTTCACATCGAACGAACAAAAGTATCAGTCATCACTATGGTTCTTTTGCTCTTGCCATACCATAGGAATCCCATAATGAAAAGATTTTTTCTTACCCTTGAATCACTTTCGGAGGTCCTCAACACACCGTTTGCATATTTTATGAAGCGCCCAAACTTTATCTTGATCTACAATTTTTAGTCCAAAGTATGCAAAGAATACTTTTTTCACAAAGTCTGTAATATTCTGCTGTTGCTTCAACACTGTATATTCACCACAGATGAAACAGAAACTATCTGGCAAATTAATACACTTTTGCAGAGCATAACATAATGATTAAAGAATGACGAGCTAATATGAATTGCGATGAAAAAGTGTGAACAGCCTAGAACCAAGAACCTGATGATGATTCGTGCACAAGTGTGGTATGCAGGAGAGAGCAGCTCTGTGTCTGTACACGAGAGGTTACAGTGCTGGCCATGCCCCCTGCACTGACCAGAGATGCTGCTATCTGCCCTGTGTCTCCCTCCCACTGGATTCTTCAGGGAATATTAACCCCTTCTACCATTAGAAGCACAGACGTAAAACTTGCTTAGCTTATGTATATATTGCTGACCATCAGATTTACAGTGCTATAATTTTTTTACATAACTCGGACAAATACTTTAAGGTTTTTTTGGCATTGTATATCTTAAATGCACTTATGTGAATTAATTAATAGTAATTTGGACTTTAAATTTGGTTAAAAACCCATAATATAAAAAAATACCATTTTAAAAAAAAATGATAAATTTGAAGACAATTTTGCATGTTGTGGCAAATCATGATGGCTAGGAGTTTTTTCAATATTTTATTTGTTTTCAGCACACCAAAATACATGGAAATTAGATGAAAATATTCAAACAGCTTTTTAGTCGCAGACCTGTGTTGTTTAACCAATCTTGTTTGATAGGTTAAAACAAGATTATTACTACATAGAAATATTTAAATTCATTTCAATGAAACAATTAACAAAGTTTACAAAATAGCTTAATAGAATTGAATGACCTGCACTTCTTTTTAAAAGTATAGCAAAAATATGTGCTTTGCATATCTTTCAGAAACTGATGTGATATTGCCTTGTCAATATTTTGGCATCCTAAATTTATTTCAAGTAATTCAAGACTAGTGTACCATAGACCAGCATTAAAGGCAGCTCTTTAGAAGGGCATGAAATCTGGCTAGGTGATTTTGAGCCTGTCACTCTCTCTCAGCCCCACTCACCTCACATGGCTGCTGTGGAGAAACTAGGATGAGAAAGCAGTATTAGATATGTCTATCACTTTGACTATTTATAAAATTAAAGACAATATTTAAAAATATTTTTTAAAATTGTACAAACCAGATTGCTGGGTATGCTAATAACAAATGCTTTTGAACTGAAACCAAGTGGTTTAGTGGACAATTCAAATATCCACTTGATTTTGAAAACACTCCATTTTTATATATGGATATGCTTCCTGTTCTGAACCTTAGAAAACAATGCAGTTTAGTTTAGAGATTTCTATTTTTAAAAATGAATGGAATTCTACTAATGAAAATGAAGAAACATATGATGTGAGATTAAAAATGACACAACTTAAATTCAGTTTTAGGACATTGTGAACTCTAAATACATTTTTAGCTCAGGGAATTCAACTTTCTCAGAATCATTGGAAATGTAACACAAAGTTTCCTTAGTACACATATTTTGATAATGCAAAATGATGCAACTTTTGGGAATTTTTGTTTTAAACAAAGTGCCTATTCCAATTTACTTAAGGTCATTTTTTTATTTTAAATTTTCAGCTGTATGAAAATTAACAGACAATAATATATAAACCTGGACTACAGTGACTAGTAGACATTCCACAGACTAAGAAATAAATTGGCTTTTAAAAAACTGATCAGAGGGTATGGAGCTAGGATAAAGTATCCCATCATCCATTTGGCAATAAATGTAATGTTATTTGTAAGTAAGGAAGAAATTATGTATTGTGTCTTTAGAAATAGTTTTGAACAAACAGAATTCTACATTACATTATTTCTATAAACAAGATGTGATTTTCATTATTCCCTCACTTCTCATAAAATAAAAAAGAACTTCTTGATTATGGCTCAGTGCTACAAGATTGTAACCTATTGAAGCCAAGGAGACTTAGATTTGAAAAAGAAAAGGATGGAGACACACATAAAACCCATGTACAATACTTTGAGTCTCTATGAGAAAAGAAAGAAAAAAGCATATCAGACAGGCAATACTAAGCTAAGCAGCAATTGTAAAAGAAGTAATAGAAAAGCTGTTTATTACTTTTATCAAAACCTGTGGAAAGTTTTATAGATATTTAATAATCATCAACTTTGTAAGCCATTAAGTTCATATGTAAGCTAGGTTTGTATATGAGATATTGCAATGAGTTTACAATACATTGTTTATAAAGTTGTTTTGACTATGAATTGAACTGTTATTAGCTTTCAACAAATTACATGAAATGCCACAGTATAAAAATAATAACTGTAAATATACCTAAATAAAAAAAATGTAAAAACAACAACTCTAGATATTGTTGTAACATCCCTAGCATCAAGGGGTTACGTGAAGTATTACCTGTTTTCAAAAGGCCAACAACTTTCTTGGAAGTTCCTATTTACTAATATAAATACAACTATAATTTAAAGAGAAGCATTTTTGAATGTATATAATAAAACTTCAGAATTGATTGCTCTTATTGTATTCTTTTCCCATCATACAAATGCTTCTTAGCCAAGAATTCATTATGCTAAATTTTTGAATCACATCTCTAAAAATATTTTCCTGACAATGTGACTTTTACAAGAAACAGAAAAAAATGTTCCCACAGTATGTATGGAAGTATTAAAACACCAAAATAATGGGTTACAATGCATATCCGTCCACAATTTATGTCAGAATATCATGATCTTGTTTATAAGAACAGGAAGCTCACAGTTAGTCTTGCATGTGCAAATGTATAGTGATAAGCATTTCCTTTTATGGCTCAGAACCAAAGAACTATGTTTACACTTCGCCTTACTGTATGCATGAGTGCCAGAAAGCCTTTATGCCATATGGCTGCTATAACACTAATATATGCCTTATCCTGGCTGCCAATCTAAATATGCACAATGTCTGCATCTAGGATCCCTAAATAGGATTTTAAATATTGTATATAGATGCTACATATTTTAGAGTAATTATCCAAGGAGAATACTATTAAAATTGAATATGTTGTATGGAGTTCTATTGTAGAATTGGCTTCTACACAGATGGTACTCGTGTCAAATTGAAATAGTTAATTAAGTTGGATTGACTGTGCCTTTATATTTACAATGCAGATAATGTATAATCCATATATGTCTGGTGGGAATTATATACTGACAGTCTTCTAAGTAATAAAGTCTTAAGAATTTCTGGTGAAAATTGAGATGAATGGTCTCCAGCTCACTGATTTAAAACTACTTTATGAAATATGGCATATTTGGATGCAAAACCATCATAGTCCAGACCTTTCTCCAAACATCAAATTGTGCACTACAATAAAAATGCTACCATTACTAAAAAAGTAAAGCAGCCCAGCAGTTCTCAATTCACAAAAAGCCTATTACCGTACTTATACTAGTTTCTAATTCAGAATATTAACATCAACATTTGTTCTGTGCCTCCACTCCTCTTTTTTTGAAATCTGGCAAATTTGGGACATTATTAATTTTTCTTTTCAAAAATGAACACCAAAAAAATGAAGCCCAAAATCTCACATTCATATGTCCTAATAAGTTCTAATACTCAAAGCAATGATTTGTTCACAATATAAATTTACAGTTGAAGCTAAGCTAACCTTATGGCAAAGTGGGATGTGGAATGTACAAACCCAGAATTAAAAGTTTATAAATGCATGCTGCAGATCAACTTACCAACTCTATTCCCTGTGGAAAAGGAGTATCATCCAAATCTTTTAAGGGAAATCTCTGTATTATTTTCCCCAAACCATCTGCTGAGCCTACAAATAAAAGGAAAAGACAAATATCAAATATCAAAATGAAGTTCTAGAATTTTATTTTTCCCATTAAAAAAAGCTGTCAAAGAAATAAATTGCAAAGAAGTTCCATATTATATTAAGAACTCTAAATATAAATGTTATTTTGAACTGACAGCATTTAGTATTTAGAGTTCTTAATATATTTTCAACTGACAAGTTATTACTGAAGTTTGTAGAATTTAACAATAATTCAAATAATATACTCAATTCAAGTCAAACTACCTTGCTTATAATTCAATTCTATTGCACACACTGTGGATCAGTGGTGGAATTCTTTTTTTTTTACTACCGGTTCTGTGGGCGTCGCTTGGTGGGCATGGCAGGGGAAAGATACTGTAAAATTTCCATTCCCACCCCACTCCAGGTGAAGGATACTGTAAAATCTCCATTCCCTCCCCACTCCAGGGGAAGGTTACTGCAAAATCCCCATTTCCTCCCAATCAGCTGGGGTTCAGGAGGCAGAGAATAGATGGGGGCGGGCCCAGTCAGAGGTGGTATTTACTGGTTCTCTGAACTACTCAAAATTTCCGCTACCAGTTCTCCAGAATTGGTCAGAACCTGCTGAATACAACCTATGTTGTGGATGCAGTATTAAAATACATATAGCATCCAACATAAACTCTTTGTTAGATATAAACAAAATGAAAATGAACAAACGCTATAATGTAATCTTGCTTTTAAAAAGTATTTGAATAAAGTTCCTATCATTCTGGCATTGTAACAAACTGCCTTTCAATATGTTTATCATCACTCTAAGTAACTAGAGAAAAGCATAGAGGAAATATTTTATTCCAATTTAAAATGTCATTTGGAAATGAAAACAAACTACTCACATTTAATGAAAAGTTTTCAAAAGCACATTTTAAAATCAGAATTCACACTGAATGCCACAAGGATCTGTCTACACCATACCAGATCACATTTCAGAGTGGGGAAAACCAGAATAAGAGTTGGAAGGGACCTTGAATGTCTTCTATTCCAATTCTCTGCTTAGGCAGGAAACCCTACACCGCTTCAGACGATATCATCTTTAAAACTTCCAGTGTTGGAGCATTCACAACTTCTGGAGGCAAGTTGTTCCATTGATTAATTGTTCTGTCAGGAAATTTCTCCTTAGTTCTAGGTTGCTTCTCTCCTTGATTAGTTTCCACCCATTGCTTCTTGTCCTGCCCTCAGGTGTTTTGGAGAATAGCTTGACTCCTTCTTTGTGACAGCCCCTGAGATATTGGAACACTGCTATCATGTCATCCCTTGTCGTTCTTTTCATTAGACATACCCAGTTCCTACAATCATTCTTCATATCTTTTAGCCTCCAGGTCCCTAATTATCTTTTTTGCTCTTCTCGACACTCTTTCTGCAGTCTCCAAATCTTTTTTACATCGTGGCGACCAAAACTTCAGTTTGCATTGCTTACATTAACACATTTAACCCTCTTATTTTTTAAAAAATAACCAGACCTTGTTTAAGAAAGCCATGCATTTTCATAAGCCTGGAAATAGCATTCCATTTTTTTCTGACTTTGGCTTTTCCTCCTGTCTCCCAAGGTCATTTCCATATACCAGGAGTGTCAAATTTGCGGTCCGCGTGCTAGATGCATCACATGCTGGCCACGCTCATCCCCGGTTTAGCAAAGATGGAGTTTGACACACCTGCCATTTTGCAAGCCTGCAAGGGCAACTGCCTCTTATGCAACTGCTGCTCATTAAAATTGATTTGATAAGACAGGTCATCTTCTGATGTATTTTAAGTGCTGCTGTGCAAAACCTAGCAAAACTATATAACTACATGTTGTAACAGAGCTGGTATTTGAGTGCAGCAGGTAGGTGTAAAACTGTTCTGTGTGCAATGGGTACAACACACTAATTTCATATGATTAACTCTCAATTGTCATGATTCAATTCCTGTATGATTCGATATTGAAAATGTTACTGTATTTACATAATTCCTAGAGGGATGAATATATCAAGATGCAACTTTAAATGTACAATCAACTAAAAGATACTCAAGGAATAAGAAGTGTGATCATGACATATTGTTTGCAACATTCAGTGCTACAGAAGAAAACTAAAAGTAACCTGTACATTATCTGGACACACTTTTTAATTATGGGTAATGAAGTTCTTTTTCTGTACCTTTATCTTGAGATTAAAGGCTTGTAGTCTCCTGTAGCCAACAAGCAGGAGAAACAAACAGCATAATGCAGTGTAGAAACTATAATAATCCTTGCTGATGCCTAGAGTAAGTGTACTGATAGAGAACATGGGATATCTGACTACATGTAAGAGTATTTGTAAGATAGATCTTGAATCTCAATATGAGCCAGCAATGTATTGTACCTGTAAATAAAGTACTATAAATTAATTTTAGACTTCATCCATATCTGTAATTTCCAAATCATGGAAAATACAGGTGAAAGTTGAAAAATTAGAATATCGTGCAAAAGTTCATTTATTTCAGTAATGTAAGTTAAAAGGTGAAACTAATATATGAGATAGACTCATTACATGCAAAGCAAGATAGTTCAAGCCGTGATTTGTCATAATTGTGATGATTATGGCTTACAGCTCATGAAAACACCCAAATCCACAATCTCAGAAAATTAGAATATTACGTGCAATCAATAAAACAAGGATTGTACATAGAACACTATTGGACCTCTGAAAAGTATAAGCATGCATATGTCCTCAGTACTTGGTTTGGGCCCCTTTTTGCAGCCTGAATGCAGCGTGGCAAGGAATGCAGCCTGAATGCAGCGTGGCAAGGAAGCTATCAGCCTGTGGCACTGCTGAGGTGTTATGGAAGACCAGGATGCTTCAAATGCGGCCTTCAGCTCTTCTGCATTGTTCGGCCTCATGCCTCTCATCTTTCTCTTGGCAATGTCCCATAGATTGTCAATGGGGTTCAGGTCAGGCGATTTTGCTGGTCAATCAAGCACAGTAATCCCACGGTCATTGAACCAGGTTTTGGTGCTTTTGGCAGTGTGGGCAGGTGCCAAGTCCTGCTGAAAAATGAAGTCAGCATCCCCATAAAACTCATGTGCGGAAGGAAGCATGAAGTGCTCCAAAAACTCCTGGTAGAAGCTGCGTTGACCCTGGACTTAATGAAACACAGTGGACCAACACCAGCAGATGACATGGCTTCCCAAATCAACACAGACTGTGGAAACTTCACACTGGACTTCAAGCATCTTGCAGTGTGTGCCTCTCCATTCTTCCTCCATACTCTAGGTCCTTGGTTTCTAAATGAGATGCAAAAGTTGCTCTCATCAGAAAACAGGACTTTGGACCACTGAGCAACAGACCAGGTCTGTTTTTCTTTAGCCCAGGTAAGACGCTTCTGACGTTGTTTGTTGTTCAGGAGCGGCTTGACAAGAGGAATACGACATTTGAAGCCCATGTCCAGGATCTGTCTGTGTGTGGTGGCTCTTGATGCACTGACTCCAGCCTCGGTCCACTCCTTGTGAAAGTCCCCAACACTTTTGAATGGCCTTTTCTTGACAATCCTCTCCAGGCTGCAGTCATCCTTGCTGCTTGTGCACCTTTTTCTTCTACACTTTTCCCTTCCACATAACTTTCTATTAATGTGCTTTGATACAGCACTTTCGGAACATCCAACTTCTTTTGCAATTACCTTTTGAGGCTTTCCTCCTTATGGAGGGTGTCAATGATGGTTTTCTGCACAACTATCAGGTCAGCAGTCTTTCCCATGATTGTGATTCCTACTGAACCAGACTGAGAGACCATTGAAAGGCTCAGGAACCCTTTGCAGGTGTTATGGCTTAATTAGCAGATTAGAGTGGGACACTTTGAGCCTAGAATATTGCACTTTTCATAATATTCTAATTTTCTGAGATTGTAGATTTGGGGTTTTCATGAGCTGTAAGCCATAATCATCACAATTATGACAAATCACAGCTTGAACTATCTTGCTTTGCATGTAATGAGTCTATCTCATATATTAGTTTCACCTTTTAAGTTGTATTACTGAAATAAATGAACTTTTGCACAATATTCTAATTTTTCAAGTTCACCTGAATTTTCATTCTGTTCTACTTTCTTCTGATACCACCTTAATTACTGTATCCAAGTCTTCAAATCACACTTTAAGAAGAATTCAGGAAAATAAAACACTCTAAAAGAAGGGTAACAAAGATATTCAGTGGATTAGAAAGTAAAATCTAGGATGAGAGATTGAACGAGCTGGGTAAGAGAAAAGATGATTCAATGAGATCATGACAGCACTCTCTAAATACTTGAAAGATGCTCATATAAAAGATCAATGGTTTTCTAACATTTCAGAGTGTAAGACCATGAATAATGGACTTAAGTTACAAAAAAAGCAGAATTCCAATTGCATGTTTGGGGAAAAACTCTTCAACAGTAGAATTACTTATCCAGAAGGATGGTGAGCTCCTCTTCCTGGATGCATTCAAGTAGCCATCTGGCCAGACATTTTAATCTGTATTCCTGCCCTTACCTGAAGGTTGGACTTAATGGCCTTGCTGGCCTCTTCCACTCTATGATTCTATGATTTGAACCATCCCATTTACAATTATTTGTAAATCTGCATTAATGCTACCATTCATAATAGTGGGCTCATCATATTTCAATGTAGCCAAAAATGCTTCAAAAATTAAAATGACATTATCAGATCATGTATCTGCATTTCCTTTAAAAATGCAGACTATACAAATTAAAAAGCAAACAAATAACTTTGAGGGTAATGTACACAGTGAATTCTTCTAATGTTTAGATATAAATTTGTGATGACCTTGATTATTCCTACTCAGATCTAGGAAGGTCTGACTGCCATAACATTCCTGGCCATAATAAATTTATTAGGTCATTGACTTTAACAAACTTTAACTGATTTCTATGCATTCTTTCTATTATCCATTCAATGTTTTCTTTTTGCAAGTCTTAGATTATAGAATTTCTATCATACTAAATATGAAAAGACATATATGTAATTTGATTCTTAAAAATGGCAACACGGAAATTATTAGCAGTAAACATTTCTATTAGAAAGGTATTAAAAAAGCATAGAAAACAGTTTTTAAGATTAACAGAGATATTATAAGGTACATTCCAATGGGTAACTCTCTGTCTGTGTTTTGTTTGGTTTTACTAGCTTAGAATGCTCACTCAATGAAATCTAAAACTGCTCATAACCACTAGAACTACCACAGATGATTTATACCATAATCTTTCCATTTCAATTTTCAGATCATTATACTTTGTGATTTCTCCAATTCTTTGTCTTCTATGCCCGTGATGGCGAACCTATAGCATGTGTGACATAGGTGGCATGCAGAGTCCTGTCTGTGGGCACATGCACCATTGCCAACTGCTCTTGTTTCTAGCATGCACATGCACGCTGACCAGCTGGTCTTTGCACGCTTGCACATACTGGCAACCTGAAGACCAGCTGGCCAGTGCATGCATGCACATCAGCCAGCTGGTCTTCGGGTTTCTGGTGTGGGCATGTGCGTGCACATTCCAATTTGGGCACACAGTGCTGAAAAGGTTCGCCATCACTTTTCTCTGCTATTATCACTTGATATTGCCACATCAATTATCTACACTTTATTCTTTTATTCTTTATTCTTTTAAACCACAATTAAAACAAGATACTTTCTACTGATGCATAATGGATAATTAGATCTGTTTAAAATATAAAAATATGAATGTCAAACAAACAAAAACAGATGTCAACCAAAATACAATATTAAGGCACATACAATTAATGTCTGTTTACAATGTACTGTTTACAATTAAGATGTATTTTCTTATGCCTTAAAACATGTAATATATTCCATATTTTTTGGTTTATAAGACGCACTTTCCTCCCCCAAAAAGTGAGAGGAAATGTCTATGCATCTTATACAGGGAATGTTGCTGAAGGCCTGCCTACCTGTCGACTCCCACCCTTCGGCCTCTGCCGCCCAGCAATTTGCCTCCTTGCAGCAAATAGCAAACAACCTGGTCAACTTCAGCACAGCCTGATTTAGCACAATCAGCTGATTGGTGATTGGATCTGCCTCCCAGAATGCCACCTATCAGCTGTTCCAGGCTGCGGAGATCGTCACTGCACATCACTGCTGCCACCAATCACTGCTGCCACCTATTGTCACCTCTGCACACCCTATTTTTGGCCTCTGCATGCCCCATTTTTTACCTGTTCCAGGCAGCAAGGATAGCCATCGATGGAGATCCCTGCTGCTTAGAACGAGCTGAAGACGGGGCGCATGGAGGCCGAACATGGGGCACATGGAGGCCGAAAATGGGGCACATGGAGACGGCAATAGGTGGCAGAAGCGATAGGCAGTGGTGATCCCCGCAGCCTGGAAAACAGTATTCCGGGAGGCCGATCCAACCGCCAATCAGCTGCTCATGCTAAATCAGACTGTGCTGAAGCTGACCAGGCTGTTTGCTGCAAGAAGGCAAATTACTGGGGGGCAGATTTTTCCCCGCACCTAGTTTTTTCCCCAAAAACCAAGTGTGTCTTATAGTCTGGAGTGTCTTATAGTCCAAAAAATATAGTAACTCATAATACAAAATTCTACAAATCATATGCAAGTTATTAATGATCTAATAAGATACACTTAAATATGTTTTCTTTACATAATCAATACAATAGTTGAATTGCAGTCCAACATTAGCATTGGTTGTACATAATATTAAGGACTGTATTAAAAATCCGGAATAATTTTATATCTATAGCGCACTAATTGAAATGAAGAATCAGCCACAAATACCATTTAGTTGTAGACTTTTCTGCTTAAATAGTATACTCTAAATATTAAAATCCTGAAGAAAAAAAATCTAGTTTTTGAATCTCATTTCCTCTCAACTCCCTTGTTATATAAATCTTTCCTATTAAAGGTCACATGCCATCTCCTGGCTGCCCTTTAAATTCCAGGAGCAAATTGTTAGTGCAAGTTACATTCCAAATTAATGAGTTTTGTGATAAGCTTTGCCTTTCCCCCCTGTGAGATATAAGTAACAATATATTTAAACTGAATTTGTTTTTAACTCTGTGTTTAGTCAAGTGCAAATAGTTAATAGATGCTTGATAATGACAGGCGCAAAACATATCGCAAGAGATACATATGTATTGTATAATGCAGCAGCACAGTTTTGTTGTATAAATAGTACGTTACCAAATTGTGCCAAAATTATATTGTTTGGAGTTCAGATTTCTCTTCTTCTTTACTATTTTTTATTTTATTTTTTTAAAAAAGTTAAAATACAAATCAGTGTTATTGGGATGATTTGGGTTAATTACGAAGCCATGGGAAACTTTTTACGAGTTGATTACAATAACAGTTTGTAAACAGAAGGTTTTGAAACAATCGTTTTCTTTTTAAATTATTGTTCTACTTGTTAACTATTTTGTCATTAATATAGTAGATTAGATGATTGGTTAATAATCTGCAAATAGAATTAGTAGTTTAAAATTTTGCGGGGCTGTTTTGAAAGGGGTGTAAAATTAATATTGCTGTAATATATTTATCAGTAGAGGGAATATGTGTATATGTTAGTGTTTTTTACACTTTTCAATGTCATTTTGTGGGTTTGTTTGTTGTTAAAATGTCGGCGTTTTGGAATTCATATTTCATATACTGGTACATGTCAGAGAGAGAGATGTGATATGTGTAACCTAATTTATGCAAATACATAATTCTGTGTATAAGCATTTTACTCTTTATGTCTATATGTATATACACCAAAATAAAGAAGCTATGCGTAATCTGACCATTTAAAAATATTTTTAAAAACTGATTAAGAAGTCTTAAAGGAGATGCTGTTATACTTTAACTACCGGTATGAGCGTATACACAATCAAGAAATTTAATACTGCAGACTTAAAATACTTTTTCTTTTTGTAATGTAAGTGTTTTACTCCTTTTCTTCCAGCACAATCCCATGCATTTACAGTACACAAGCAGTCATAATAATTGTCTTTCTCACATATAAGCATTTTTCAGTTAAAAGCAATGC
Organism: Thamnophis sirtalis; assembly: GCF_051295495.1. Classification (NCBI taxonomy): domain Eukaryota; kingdom Metazoa; phylum Chordata; class Lepidosauria; order Squamata; family Natricidae; genus Thamnophis; species Thamnophis sirtalis. Next base: position 84,046,903 of record NW_028261381.1, read on the forward strand.
ATTTTAACAATATGATATTCACTTCATGAAAATGAATTAAGAAAACAAATCAGGAAAGTACCAAACTGGAAAAATCCTGTGTGGGAAAGATTTTCTGTAGTCTAACATTATAACCAAATGATTTTTTTCTTCTCAATAGATGAGCTTTGCCAGCAAACAAGCAAGAAGGTTTAATATCATTCAACCCCTTTTACTCCTAATTAGTTGCTCAGCTTAAAATTCTGGGTCCTGGCAGTAACCTGGAAGGAAATACTCCTTCAAGCAGCTTCACCTAAATGATTTAAGGCTCTACAAGTTAATTCAAATAGCAGCACCATAAAGTTGATGGAAACGTCACGCAGTACTTTATCAGAACAATCTTGTCTGCATAAGAAAGAATTGGCTCTTTAATGACACTGCACCTGTTACTAAACTGTAATGTGGAAAAGCTATTCCTGGTGAACTAATTCTGGAGTATTTGGGTCTACTAGGAGTTAGTTCAAAAGATCATGGAATGCTGAGGAAAACTGTCATTAAAGAAATAATTAAGACCAAATGTGTTATTTCAAATTGTTGATAAATGTAGAAGGCACCAGAAAGTCGGATGAGCCCAATTAGTAGGGAATGCACATTGCCCAAGAATAAGCAAAAAAATTCAAGGCCACTTGATAATTGGAGTACAGGGAACTTCAATACAGAACATAAACAAAAGTCTTTCATTTGATAGATACTGTACTGAAGAAAAAACATCTTTTAAAACTGTGCTCTGTATGTGGGATAATAAAGCAGGCCAAGAAAATCTATAGCAAAGCTACCCTATTAAGTTAAAAAAAAGAGATAAGCACAGATTTACAATGATGCAACCCAAAAATTAAAATAATTTTAAAATGCTTGTAACACAAAAGGTTATAATAGCCAGCTTGCCTGCTTTGGCAATATACTTATATAATTTATGCTCCAATCCCCAATGAGTAATACTAACTATATATTATAAATAATAAAGGCAGCATATACATTAAATAAAATAAATAAATAAATAAAGGCAATAGCAATCACAAAAATGCAACAAGTCATAAAAAATTGTTTTAAAAAAGCCATCTAAAAGGTAACTTGGTCATAGAACAGTGTTGTATGAATGACCGGGCATCTTGTCAGTTGGTGTTTAGAAGACAACAGTGTGTGGCCAGGAAAACATGCCTTGGAAGGGAGTTGTATACCTGAGGCCCATCATCACTCCAACTTCCATGGCAAAGTAAGGATAGCCTCATATATAGTATATTATATTACCCTAATCTTATATATAATCACATTTGATGGGTCATTGTGGCTAAGCCATAGCTCTCTATAATCAGATATACCAGTAAATAGTAACACAACTGGAGATAGTAAAAAAAATATTTTGCCAAAAACAGCCAGAAATTATAAAGCCATCGTAAACATTTCTAACTTTTGGATAAAAGAATCATCTGCCTTCCCAGTGCATTCTATTCTATCCATATAACAAAGTGGCAGAAGTATACTTTTATTCAATCGCTTTTGCTTATTTCAACCAGCAATGCAGCCTTCTTTCCTTCCAACCAAACACACATTATCTGCTACTATTCTACCATCATCTGATTTCCAAATGTCTCCATATATTTTCCTGCATTTAGCAAACATTCTACTAATGTACATAAATTCATCTATTTGTTTTAAATTTTACTATTTATTATAACTTGTACTCATTCCATTCATTTCCAATGTCAAATATAGCTACTGTAATTTAGATGTTCAATAAATTAATTTTCTGATTCTCATTGCAACACACAATGTGATTTTTTTTGCAGATATGGAAACTTGTTGGATGTCTTTTGGCCAGTCATCCTTTCTCCTGCTAATCAAACTCACAGAACTGATGCTATGTGGAAAGTTTAGAAGAGGAAAATACTACCTATTGGAACAGGCTCCTAAAGGAAATGCTGAATATAAATCTGACAAACAACTGACTAAATAAAAATAAAATGCATATCAAAGTCAAAGCATACCATGTATCCATATTTTAACATTTCTTTAATCACATTGTCTATACCTCCTTGTTATGGCCCAGCAGGATCCGGTTGAGCTGCTGATGGACTCGGATAGCGAGGAACCATATGAATCTGTCCTGGACAATGTGGAGGACCCTGGGCAGGGTTCAGACTCAGAGCAGGGACCAGAGAGGCTGGTTGGCCACTAGGAGGTGCCTGAGGCATGGAGCAGTGTGGAGGATCAAAGGCAGTTTGCCCCTGATGCTAGATTGAGAAGGGCTGAGAAACAGAAGCAGCAACTCCATAGGCAGACTCACAGATGATTAAGCACAGGTGGTTGTTGATTGCCCCCCCCCCTCTCCCAAGAGAGATTATAGGTGAAGCATTAGGAGGGGACATTTGCAGGAAACAACCATTTGAATTAGTAGTTAAGAAAATCTATCTGTGTATTCTAGTCGTGTCTGTTCGTTTGGACTATCTGTGTTGCTTCGTTTGAATTATCTGGGTTGCTGCAGAGCTACTCTATTGAACGTGAGTTGCCTGGGCCCTCAGCAAAAGGATTCGTTATCTCAGTAATTGAACAGTGGCAAATAGCCAAGCCTGTGTTCTGCTTTATTCACAGGGCGGGGGGGGGGTCAGAACACCTCCTAGTATACCATTTTTTAAACATTCACATGGGATTTTTTTTCCCTTGCTTCAAGTCAGTCTGACCCCTGGCAACTGTCTGTAAGATTTCTCAGTTTTCCTGGCAACATTTTGAAAAGTAGTTTGCTATAGCTTCCTTCCCAAGACTGAGAAAGAAGGACTGAGCCAAGATCACCCAGCTGGCTTTGTGCCTAAGGAAGCACTAGAACTCATGAACTTCCCATTTCTGACCTAGTGCCTTTACCTACTATATGAAACTGGCTCATCAAATGGCACAGCATCTACAAATAACTTTTGTACAATCTACAAATCACTCTTTAATGTTTTGGACAATAACCTGTGTAGGGTTAATATCAATTCTATTTTTAACATATCACTATTACTGCCACATAAATCTCTAGAAATCTTCTCCCAGTGTTCCCTCACCTCACTTTTTTTTTTACAAAATCAAGACAATGTTTAATTATTTGCAAAATGACTCAGCATTTTCTTTTCATCTTTTAATATTAAACATTGCTTGCTCTTTGATTGTATTACTTGGAATTAACTTTTTTCTCTGTACACATTATATAATATCGTTTTTATATCTTTGCTTTTTGCAGCAAACAATCTCTCATATTCATTTTTAGTCTCATCCGGAGCCTTGTCCATTTAATAATTCTAATCACGATTACACTTATTAGCATAACTCCACATACTTTTGTGGGACTATTAACATAATTTTCATTGTATTCCAAGCAATATCTACATTCTCTTTCGTTCAATCTCCATTATGTTATGTGGTTAATTCTTTTCATAATGCACCCATAGTTTCTTTTCATGTAGATGTTTTACTTTTACTTTTTTTACTTTTTCCTTCATTTCATTTCATATCTCATTTCTTTCATAATCTTTCAATTTTATGAAAGATTACCTCTTGATGCAACCATGAATGGTTTGTCCCACATCTCATCACTTTGTTTTCTTCACTATCTTTCTCAATTCTTCTTAAGTGATCACAATGCTTGTAGATATATTTTTATGTTTTGTAAAATATACTTGCGCATAGACTTATACTTAAATCACACATCTGAAAGGAGAAGACCTTTACCTTAGTAGATAGTCACCTTTCTCATTTATGTGGGGTTTCTGAATATCCAAATCACTTTTTATGTACTCTCCATCTTGTTCTACCCATTCATTCATATCAATTAACATAATTATTTTTTCTCTCAGATGATGGTAATTCAGAATTTTGCATATGTTTTCCCAAAGAATATCCTAAAGTATCTTTTATTATCACTACTCATTAGAACGCAACTTAACATGGAAATAATACCAATGTATTCATTCCAATTTTTGTATCAACCAGAAACTATATACTTTCTAGTTGCTTTTTAACATAAATCTTCACTTTCATATATCAACATTTTAGAAGAGCAATTCATCTTTATTCAAATCTATTTCATTTTCTCTTCTTTTATTAATTCATACTTTCCAACTTTTATTATCCTTAATTCTATGTTACAATTCCTTCTGCTATAGTCATTAACTGACTAATGTTTTGGGTGCTTTTTTAATAAGGAAAAGAAAGAAGTGTCTTGGCTACCAACCTACTTGTACCATATCACTTGCAGAACTATTTGCCATTATTAAGATCATAATATTGGTTAATTTGGGTATGATATGACAATACCACAATCTCAATCAAATGCCAGTTTTATACCAGCTTTTCATGAAAGCTAGGATCTCTAATCAAGATTAGGAAATGAAATACTAGCAAGTAAATAATTATTTACATCTATCACCTAGGTTCAAATGGTTTGTTGAATAAACCACACTAATATATCCTCCAATTTCACTGAATTTCTTCAAATGCATAACAATACAGCAGAATCACAGAAATGTAAACTTTGAAGAAGAAATGGCATAAGCAACTTTGGATCATCTACTTAATTGAAGAAACATTTTTCGAATTTGACACAAGTTAGATGAGATAGCTAATATCCTAGAAAAGAAAAATAAAACATAACAAACAGTTTACAGAAATTGATTGAAAGTAACAGAATAACATTTAACAAATGAAAAGTTCTTCACATAGAAAACAAATAACAAATGCCAACTAAAAAGAAGCGTAAAATAACGTTTCTCTTGATCTGCTCCCAACTTTGAGTAATTTGTCTAATTCTCAACATACGTTGATTCAGAGGTACATTTTATGAAAAAAAATTGACTGATCTTGTAATGTTTAACTTTAAGAAGAGAAGACTGGGGTATTCCTCCAGTACTTAAAGTGATGTCACACAGAAGTTAGCCACATTCTAATTGAATCCTAGGAAACAATTCCTACCGAAGTAGTAAAAGTATTTTGATAGTGGAACTAAATAACCAGAATTGGTAGGTTTCTATTAAGTGGCCATGTTCAAACAGATGGCAGATAGTCGTCTGTATAGTAGCTTTTAGTTTGAATTCTTACATTAAGAAAAAGGGTTACATTCAATGCCCTAAATTTTAATTCTAAGTTTAAATTTTAATTCTAAAATAGGTGATGCTAAGAATTATCAGATTCCCATCCCCACCTCTTTCATTACATGGACTATTAAAATTACTTCAAAAACACTAAAGGTGAATAGAAGCCAACTGATAGTTTCCTGTCTGGTATAACCAAAAGCTTTAAATTAGGATCCATTATATCCTTTCCAGGGGTGGGTTCTGGCAGGCACTACTTCTGGTTCACTCATGTGCATGCTTGATGTGCATGCACCTGCATGTGCATGCATTTGCAGTACAATTCAAATTGGTCTGTGCATCTGCAGAACTGAAAAACAAGATGGGGAACCAGTTCGGGGGCGTGGCAGGCCTGGGTTGCTGCCGGTTCCAGCAACCAAAGCTGCCAAACTATCAGTTTGGCCGAACCAGTCCAAACCAGAAGGAACCCACCACTGATCCTTTCTTAGGACATCAAGAAATGGTATGCCCAAGTAAAGTTTGCTGCAGAAAATACTGGCATTATGAGTTGTAGACAACAACAACTATTGTCCTATGTGCTGGCAAAAGTAATTTGCCCTTTGGAGTTCTCAGTATAGTATTATGACTATTTTGTTCCAAGCAGTAAGTAGTGTTACATGTTTAGTTTCAGGACATAATGTAAGGAATACATAAGAAATCAAGAGATGGTGATTCAATCCTGACAAAACGTATTTTTGCTAATTTAAAATTATTTTACTTAAATACAAAGTTCAGTTCCTCTTGCTTTTTCCTGTGATGTATTTTCTCTATTATAGGCATATTCTGTTTTTTAAAAAAAAACAGAATTAGGCAAGAGCATACTGTGGCGACTGTAACTATAAATATAGGCTTTATTATTATGCTTCAAGCCTGTATTTCAGAAATTACAGCTAAACACAGAATTTACAATATTTTCAGAGAACGTAACTGTCAATTTGTCAGTGTTGTTTCAAAAATATATTTAAATTGTTTTAAGAAGAAATCTTATCAGTTCTGTACACTCAGGTCCCCAAAGAGTGAAGGACTAGAACTGCTGCACATTTCAAATTTATAACTATGATCTAAGGTCACAAGTTAGTAAAGTTACCCTTTTTTCTGAGATGGAGGATAGAATTATTTCATTGTTGCTATAGTTAGTATAAAAGCTGTTGGATCTGAAGGCAGGACACTGTTTTATAAATCTCTAATTGGTTAGTTGGAGACAGAACTGATTGACCAAAGTGTGCACTACTTGTTCCCAAGATTCTGAGATGAACCAAAATGAAAATAATTTAAGATCAGCTTTATACTGATTTGTGGGGATTGGTGGATTGAAATAGAATGAAAACTGCATCTTATGGGACAACTCTTCTTTTAAGACTTAGCTTCCAGTTTCTAAATAAATTTCATTGCTCTTATTTTGAAGCTCTTCCAGTTTCTATTCTACTGCACCACAACTCTATTCAGAGATTGATAATATTCAGAATATGCCAAACCTGTCCAATTTTATAGGAAAGCAGAAATAGTAAGAAACAGAAACAGAAGGCAGTCCTACAAATATCCAATTTTAGACATGAAAGGCTTTACAGATATATAATCACTTGATAATGCTGTCCTTCGGCTCGTCACAAGAGACCATCCAGACAGAAACCCAATATTTTTTACTGTTGCCTTTTTGTTACATTTGTTATATTTATGCTGATAAATAAATAAAGGGAGACTAGTATAGATCTATTTCAAGCTATTTAGCTCTCATCAGCTAGCCATACCCTTGCTTTTAAAACACATAAACAGGTCTCCCAACATGACACCACAGCTTCTGGAACATTTATTGCTTTTACAAATTATACTGGCAGCCTTCTTGCCATTTTCTAGGCTGAAATCACTTATACATTGCCCAGATTTTATCCTAAGCCAAAACCCAGGTAAATATCATCAGCAGGAGAGGGCAGCAGAGGCTGTCTATAATGCTATTCTCTACATTTTAAAAAATTATGCATTTACTACCAGATTAATTCACAGTAGACTGCAGGATTTGGCCTCACATTTCGTTATAATTGTTTCAGCTAACAAAGGAATCTAGATACAGTACCAATACTGAATATATTAGCAGTTTTATTTAACTTAACTCTCTTTCATTAGAAGTTTTTAAGTATTTGCTCTTCAATTAAGCTTTTAATTGGAACAATTTTACACATCAATTTGCATAACAAATCATGCTGTATCAGAAAAGGCAATTTCAGTAGGTTAACCTGGTTATTAAGACATTGTTTATTTATTTATCCATCCATCCGATGCATATCCTTTTATTTGTATAATTCAATACTTCTGCCTCCTATTTTTCCCACAATAACCTGTGAAGTGGGTTACAGTTAAGAATGAGAGACTGTCCTAAGTCATCCAGCTGCGTTCCATACCTAAGAGAATTAGAACTTACATCAAAGATAGCCAGAATGTTGTTGAAAAGAAAAATAACTACTTGAGTCATCATGTCTTAAAATACAATATCTTGACAAATGTATCTAGAAATACACATCCGGGACTATCATTAAACAAAGCAATGAAAATCTCATAATAAAGTCATATAAAACAACTTCATTTTGATAAGAACCATAAGATCAGGGTCAATTGGATGAAACCATAAAATTTATATCAGAAAATCTGCATGATTTCATTGGAATTAAAGCAGCACTTTAAATATTTTAAAATTCAAATGCATTCCAAAGAATGTATTATATGTATCCCTTTCAGGGTATACAAATTGACAACATAATATAAAAATAAGTGTTACTAACAGTAAAACAGTATTCTTTGACTTCTGAAGAAATAATAGAATTTGCCATTAAGGCTGAAAGTGCCACTTAATTTTGCAAGCCCAAATATGTGTAATATATGTTTTGTTATATTCATGTTCTAAAATTAGCAGTTGATTAAAAAAAACCCTGTAAAATAGTTGAAACGTGATCTGCCCATTAAGTAGTCAAGACTGTAATAAGTCTGTTAATTAATAACTTAGCTGACCCTTGCTAGAAAGTCAGACCAACAGACAAAATCTATTTATTTTATAGCCCAAATCTATGCAAGTCAGTGGTGGGTTTCAAAAAATTTTGGAACCTCTTCTGTAGGTGTGGCCTGCTTTCCGGGTCCACTGGTGGAACCTCTTCTAACCGGTTCGATAGATTTGACGAACTGGTTCTACCGAATAGGTGCGAACTGGTAGGAACCCACCTCTGATGCAAGTTATTATATTATGTACTGAACTGGACTTGCTGCTTTGTAAAGATGTTTCTAGATGAAGCTAAGAACTTTGACCAACAAATGTATTTTCCTTTAAAAATGAAATTGCTGTGCAAATAGTTTCTTCCATTCTCGTAAATGAGACAACTACACAATAAAAAGTGGGCTCTTTGTTCCATGGAGAGATCTGAAAAATCCAAGTTTCAGTTTGTCATGTCCTATAGGGGATTACAGATTATGAGGAGAATTTTGGAGAAAGAAAGGTTAACCCATAGGACTGTGTAAAGACATACGTGTTTACTCATATACAAATAATACAGGCATCATACCGTATAAGAAATCTTACTCAAATTCACCACTGGTCACTGAGCAGCATAATTAGCTGGCCAGAAGGAAACTGATTGTTTTTTTCCTTATGCTATTAATGGTAGAAATCTAACTATTTTGGTCCCTATCAGTCATCTAATCAGCTGAATGACAGCAATCAGATTCCTGATTTATTGTTCCTGGTGGCAATCCGAAGTACGTCATTGGCAAGAGGAAAAATTTCTAACTGCTTTCTGCTTGACCTGTTCAAGACTTTTGGAAAGGAAAAGAACAAAGGTAAGTTTTAAATACTGTTAATAAAGTAACTGTGAGTTGCATGTAAGGTCTGCAGCCATCTTTTCTTTTGGATCTTTGGCCTGCCACACTCTCTATTATTCTACTATGCATTTTCTATTGTGGGAAAATGGGAGGGGGGATTGTACGGAGTTAGATGCTATGTAGCTATAACAAAATTCTTTCTAGAAAGCCAAGATCATCCTTTGTTTTTGCACCTCTGCACCTGACCAGAACCTTATTTATTTATTTATTTATTTATTTGTATTGTATGCCGCCCACTCCCGGAGGACTCCGGGCAGCTCACAAAAGACAAGGGAAAGGGGGGAACAAGACAAAGACAACATATTAAAAACAAAACTAACATTCACAATTTCCGTGGAGGTAGATGCTTCTCAGCTCCCCCCAGCCTGCTGGAACAGCCAGGACTTGGTGGCTTTGCGGAAGGCCGGGAGGGTAGTAAGGGTCCGGATCTCAACAGGGAGCTCGTTCCAGAGGGCCGGAGCTGCAACAGAGAAGGCTCTCCCCCGGGGAGTCGCCAGCCGACATTGGCTGACAGATGGAATCCGGAGGAGACCTAACCTGTACGATCTAATTGGTCTGAGAGAGGTAATCGGCAGGAGGCGGTCTCTCAGGTACCCAGGTCCAATGCCATGTAGGGCTTTATAGGTAGCGACCAGCACCTTGAAGCGGATTCGGAGACTAATAGGTAGCCAGTGCAGCTCGCGGAGGATAGGTGTAATGTGGGTGTACCTTGGTGCACCCACAATCGCTCGCGCGGCTGCATTCTGGACTAATTGGAGTCTTCTAACACTCTTCAAGGGCAGCCCCATGTAGAGAGCATTACAATAATCCAGTCTTGAGGTCACAAGGGTGTGAGTGACTGTCTGAAGGGCCTCTCGATCCAGGTGGGTCGCAATTGGTGCACCAGGCGGACCTGGGCAAAGGTCCCCCTGGTCACAGCCAACAGATGGTGTTCTAGAGTCAGCTGTGGGTCCAGGAGGACTCCCAAATTGCGAACCCTCTCTGAGGGGTGTATAATTTCGCCCCCCAGCCTGAGAGATGGAATAGTTAGACAATCTTTGGGAGAGAACATCAGAAGCCACTTGGTCTTGTCTGGATTGAGTGCCAACTTGTTTGCTCCCATCCAGACTCTAACAGCCTCCAGGCACTGGCACATCACTTCTACTGCTTCGCTGAGTTGGCATGGGGCAGACAGATACAGCTGCGTATCGTCTGCATATTGGTGATACTTAATCCCGTGCTGGCATATGATCTCACCCAGCGGCTTCATGTAGATGTTAAATAGGAGGGGGGACAGGACTGAACCCTGCGGCACCCCATACTTGAGGGGCCTTGGGGTCGATCTCTGCCCTCCGACCAACACCGACTGCGACCTGTCCGAGAGGTAGGAGAACCACCACAAAATGGTGCCTCCCACCCCCACCTCTCACAACCGTTGCAGAAGGATACCATGGTCGATGGTATCGAAGGCCGCTGAGAGGTCAAGAAGCACGATAGAGGGTGACCCCTATCCCTGGCCCGCCAGAGATCATCGATCAGCGCGACCAAAGCAGTTTCTGTGCTGTAACCAGGCCTGAAACCCAACTGAAAAGAGTCTAGATAATCTGCTTCATCCAAGGACTGTCAGAGTTGCGAGGCCACCACTTTCTCAACAACCTTCCCTACAAAGGGAAGGTTGGAGACTGGACGATAGTTGCTCAAAATGGCTGGGTCCAGAGACGGTTTCTTCAGGAGGGGTCTCACCACTGCATCCTTTAGGAGGGGTGGGAAGATTCCCTCCTGGAGAGAGGTGTTCACAATCGTCTGGATCCAGCCGCGTGTCACCTCCCTGCTGGTCGATACCAGCCAGGAGGGACACGGATCCAGTATACAAATGGAGGCACTCACCGCTCCCATGGCCTTGTCCACTTCATCAGGAGAAGCCCATTGAAACTCAATCTATAAAGCATGCCAGCATGGCAGTGAAAATCTGTCTCATGTGATGGACTTGTAGGTGTGGGGGCAAGATCTTGAACTTTCACTGGGTGGTGAAAACCAGAAAGCTTTCAGATTCGGGTTTTCCCAGATGCCAACATGGCTGTCTTAATAAATTAAAGCTTTGAGGAAAGCTTTGCCTGACTCTGATTTAATTTTGGATGCTATTTGGAACCCTGACATTGCATGGCATATAAATTTAATAAATTATTTTTGTCATTTGAGTAATTATATAATTCAGATTTAATAAACATTTTTCCTCCATCATTCAAGGTAACCTAAATCAAGCTATTAGTAATTACAATGTTTTTAAAATCTCAGACATATAATTCATATTGCTGGTTTTAAATTACGCTGTTATTGTTTTATTTATTTTATCAATATGCTTTATATATTTTAAAGAGCTTTATTAATAATAAAGCTTAACATTTGTCCTTCCTCTCCCTCAAAAACTATGACAATTTTTTCTTTTATATTTTTTCCACAAATCACAATTGCTTACTCATATTTCAAGCCATGTAAAAAAAAAAAATTTTACCAGAAATATTCAGTGTTTCTTTTACTCCATAAATTTCCATTCTCAGATTGGACATGAGAATACCCATTACTGGACCCTTCTGCGAACAATACTGGAAAATTTAATTTTTTTACCAGAAATATCCAATATTTTTTTTATTCCACAAATTTCCATTGTGTTCTGCCACCTTAAATTGTTTATGTGACAAATATACAATATGGCTCAGCTATGGATTTTGCAATTGAGCACCCATGATATCCTTCTGGATCTTCTGGCTGAACTGACACTATTTTAATAAAATCTCAATCCTTCTAGTGGGCTATCCTTACAATGAGCTTTGAGACTAAGGCTGGACACTAAATGGTGTCCATTTTCTCTTCCATATTGTTCAACATCTTCATGAAACTCTTGGGAATGGTATGTCATCAGCATGAAACCCAGATGTATCGCACCTTAGCATTTAATTAGTACCCCTAAACATTGCCAAATTGGATAATAGGTTAAAGAAGGAGATTAAATTGAAATTAAAATCAGATAAAATACAAGCATTATATAAATAAGAAATCGGGTTGAGGAATGAGAATTAGGAGGTTAGGATGGAAAGCTTGAGTTCTCATTTGATGAACTTTCCTTGATGCTCAGCTAGCACTGTGAATTTACCCATGGTGACTTTAGTACTTTATGGCACAGGTGCCCCAGCTGTGATTCTTCCTGAACCAGTCAGGTTTCTCAATAGTTATCCGCGTGCTATCTGGTATAGCATACAGGAATCATATGCTTCTCATACTGAAAGATTTGTACTGGCCGATAATGCTTACTGGCATAATTTAAGATGTTGATATTCACCTGCAAAGCTATAAAAGCTTAAAGACTATAAACTCATTTTTAACCTTTCTATCACATGGGAGAGGCCCTACTCCTGTGTTATTTTCAGACTAAGCATACTTCTATGCTTCTAAGCCTGATTTTGGTGGTGGTGGGGAGGGGAAGGGCAATCCCTAAGAAATGTTTACAGCACAAGTGGCTTGACTAAACTTAGAGTCAAGTCAATAATATGATTTGAGGTGAAATGCAATTTTCTGTGCTCCTCTAATGCACAGAAAATGTTCTAGAGAAGCATTAGAGAACAGCAATGCCACCCATACTTATTTGGATGATAAGAATCTTAAGATTTCAATCACTGGACGATTAAATTCTTTGTAAATAAGAAGGAATGTCATGGCAATTTTCTATTCAAATAAATCTAGAGAAATGGCACAACTGAAAAATCTTCCAGGGTTGAAAGTGGGTATAATACATCAATCACACATTTTTTCCCCCTCTTGGTATTTTGCTATACTGTACTGAATGAATGTTATGCTAACTTTCTCTATAAATAAATCTAAAGAAATGACATCTGGCTCAGAAATAACTTGACAGACCTTATTCTCTGCAGTCAAAACATTCTGTGGCAGATCCACATAGGAGACAGTTTGTACAGGCCAGGCTGTATGCCTGCTACATTGCTCTGCAAATTATTCAGGATCTGTTGCACTTCAGAATTCCAAGGAAAAGCGAGGGAAACACTTGTAAACTAATGTTTATTTCATCTTGTCTTTTTTGCCACAGTAAGGGGAACTTCAGATCTTGTTAATTTTTGCTAGCCACTAATGCCAAGTTTCATATTTAAAAAGTTTTTACCTTGCACAAATATAATTGGTACTATATCCTTGTTAAGATTAAGGTATGGGTACATAAATTTGCAGAGGCAACTGTCAACCTCAACTCTAACATGATCCATTTGAAAGGGGAAAAAGCACAAAACAACAGAAGTAAAAGTAAAGTAGATGCACAAGATTCACTGGGGGTCAAAAAAGAAATGAACCAGGGCTTCTTCCTCTTTCACCAACAGACAAGGCATAATTTTACCAATGAAAACCATCTGGACACTAAAGAAAATTAGTATTAGTGTCATCCTAACTTCAATATATAAGCAATCTTCGATTTATGACCCCAAAATTTATGTTGTTGAGTGAGATTTGTTAAGTGAGTTTTGCCTCATTTTACATCCTTCTTAGCTACAGTTGTTAAGTGAATCATTTCAGTTGTTAAGTTAGCTGCTTGGTGGAGTGTCGCGCAGGCGCTGTACGCTCCATGCGTGTGTGCAGAAGCCCCAAAAACTTCAAATACCTGTAAGGAGCACAGGCGAAGGCAGGGGGGCCCTCCGGAGCACCGTACCGGAACGATACCTAGTGCTCCCGGCAGGCACCGGTAAGCTCGTACCGGTGCGTACTGGTCGTAACCCGTAACTGGGGCCATGTAACTTTGAACCATCACTAAATGAACTTTGTAAGTCAAGGACTACCTGCATTACTCTATCTTAAGGAGATAAGAAAGTGAAAAGGGCAAAAAAGGTACTGTTTCCTTGCCTTCAGTACAGAGCAGAGATCTCTTTTACAGAAATGCTTTGCAAGGCACAAGGGATATTGTGCTACTTCTCTCTATAAATGAATCTGCAGAGATGATTTGGAAATCTTTTGAAAGATAATGGGTGGGGAAAAAAGAGCTTAGCCTCAGAAAGCGGGAGCATCTAGCCAACCCTGATTCAGAGACCTCTTTAAGGGGGGGGGGGAGAATTACTATGAGAGGATTCATTCAAAAAACAAAGGTTGTTTTTCTAGTCCATCAACCACGATTGCCAAGCAAATATGAAAATGTTTCATTAAAGGTGTTGAGCACACGATACATTGGAAATGTCAATTACATAACTATGGCCATAGACTAAACCACATAATAAAATTGCTGCATTACAATCTTTTGGCATAGGTTTTCTGAGGACACCAATTTTGGAATGTTTTTCATTTTCATTTCATTTTTTTCCATTTATTTGACATTTATAGGCCGCCCTTTTCCCTGAGGGGACTCAGGGCGGCTTACAATTTGTAGGAAGGGAGTGCAAGACAAAACACAAAAAGAAAATGTGGAATGTATGGTTACAGACCCTGGCTTTGATATTTCAGTCATGCTCTCTCTTTTCTATGATGTGAATAAAGCAATCAAAGAGTTGCATTGTCACATCTGGAAAAAATAACCCATCCTTTCTAGTTAAAAATGACTTTATGCAAGAATGCATAGTCAACATGTACTATCCAGTTTAAACTGTAGCCTGCTCCATTTAAAGATTTCTGCCATTTTTGGCTCCAGTTTTGGGGGATGATTACAAATAGAAATTTCTCTTTCAAATAATAGTCTAATTTAAATCAAATTGTTCCTCTTCAAATGGGAATCATTTCGGCAAGCATAACTCTTTCAGGACAATCAAACGTGGGATAAAATAATAAAATGTATAAGGATGTACTTCCAAACTGCACTTGCGGTGCCCTTCATTCTTTTCCTAATGCCAAGAATCAAGTGCATGAAGTCTGATACAGCCCTGTTCTGTCAGCAAAATGTCTTTCAGATCCCTACGCATAACTTTCTTGAGTGATAGGTTAAATATAATCCACATACGAGTTTTGGCAACATGGCAAAGTGTAACGTGGCAAAGTATAATGTTTGGTTACCTCTTTGGCTTTATAGCAAGAACATTCAGAGTTCTAAGATAGTTTTTCTGATCTGAAACATGAAGGCTCTAAAGTCTTATAAAAATACCAAATACTTATTGGTAATTTCTCCCGCTCTTAGTCCATAACATGTGAGCAAAAGATTCCAGGACTTCTGCAAAGGCTATTTTCAGAGACTGACTAGCAATTCCTACACCAGCACGCATAACATTCATATATACTTTTATGTAAATGTTTTTCTATGAATGTAAAAAAAGACAGAAATACAAGGCATAGAAATATTTCAAATCCTGCATTATGTCCAGTTTTCTTCAAATATATATTTATAAAACACTATCATTTATATTTGTTACCCTTTCATAATTTCTACAATTATAGATATGCAAAGATCCACTGCAACACATTTTACATTAAAACAAATGAAGTTTGTGAAGATGTGGGGAATTTTATTTATTCTTCCAAACTGTAGGAAGTCCTACCAACTCATCAACTGTCTGAGAAGACATGGATCACTGATATCTTATTCGTAATATAAGAAGGAATCTGCTGATTCGGTTTTGGTCACAAGGCTGGGGATAGGAAAGAAAATGTTTTCACAAACTGATGCATATGGGCAACCTTCAGCTTGGCACACTATGTAGGTCTCAGAATGACAAAGGTTGCCCACTTCAGTGAAAATCCTGTTTATCAGCATCAGAGCTCCATGAATCAGATGACTATTAACCTTTAATTCTTCAATCATTCTTCTCTCTGTTAAGGTGCAAATCCACACATCCTTCTTAGACTCCCAATGACATTTTGAGATCCAGAGTTGTCAAAGAATCATCTGAAAGTCAACGTTCTATTTATGAAACTGAAAATACTAGCTTACTTTAGGTTAATTTTAAGCGGTCCCTTGTATATGTCATCACCTAAATTCATGTGGTTAAAGCGCCCTACAGAGTTATCCAATTCTCATCAGTAAATATACTGTACTACAGAGTCACAATTAGTGTACAATTATTTTCAAAATTATTTGATTTGAAAAGATTTAAATATTTATTTCTAATTAACGCTGTGTGTTTGTGTACATATAGCCCATAGCTCCTATTTGGTGAGATATGAACAACAGTACAATGACTTGTAATACAGCCTTTACTACTTTGATAAAACACCACGCATAGGGTAATGATTGAGCTATGGCTGCACTTATGGCATACTAGCCAAAATGTGATGAAATTGAAATATGGTTGATAAATACTGCAAGAGTTGTACCAAACCATGTGTGAAAATAAACTGATTGCTTAAGGAATTACTCAACACAGAACTGAGAATAGATATTATTAACTGATATGATTTTGATTGCTTAATATATTTATGAACAAGTGTATAGAGAATGAACTGTTGTAAACTACCCAGTCACCTATGTAAGTTGGGCAACTATATAAATTTGTTTAATAAAAGTGTATAGAGAATGAACTGTTGTAAACTACCCAGTCACCTATGTAAGTTGGGCAACTATATAAATTTGTTTAATAAAATAATATAAATGTTTATTATCATATTTGAGATACTGTATCTTTATTGTGAACATGTTATTGCTAAGGTTTACAAATTGTTATTGAAACTGAACTTGAAAATGAGTATGTGAAGCTTTATATGATTCAGTGGGCAACAAAATTTGGATATAATATAAAGCTTGAACAATAGAAAAATAGGTGGATGAAAGGTTTAAAATTTCCTATAAATTATAATTTAAAAGAAACATTGATAAGATGTATTGTTGGTATCTAATACCAAATAAATCATCAAAAATGTATAAAGGTACTTCAAATGAATGTTAGAAATGTAAATGTAAAAAAGGAACTTTTTAGATGTAGATGTAGATGTAGATAAATTTATTTATAGGCCGCCCTTTTCCCTGAGGGGACTCAGGGCGGCTTACAACGTATAGGGAAGGGAGTACACACAATGACATATAAAGACAGTACGTAATTAAAAATAGAAGCAACATTCATTCATCATTCGGGAGGGGACGGATTACAATCTTTAACCCCAAACCTGGCGGGATAGCCAGATCTTGAGGGCTGTGCGGAAGGTCTGGAGGGTGGTGAGGGTACGAATCTCCACGGGGAGATCATTCCAAAGGGTCGGAGCTACTACTGAAAAGGCTCTCCTCCACGTAGTTGCCAGTCGATACTGACTGGCGGATGGGACTCGGAGGAGGCCTAATCTGTGTGATCTAATAGGTCACAAGGAGGTAATTGGCAGGAGGCGGTCTCTCAAGTACCCAGATCCACTACCATGGAGGGCTTTGTGGGTGGTAAGTAGCACCTTGAAGCGCACCCGGAGATCAACAGGTAGCCAGTGCAGCTCGCGGAGGATAGGTGTTATGTGGGCGAACCGAGGTGCACCCACAATCACTCGCGCGGCCGCATTCTGTACTAGCTGAAGTCGCCGGATGCTCTTCAAGGGCAGCCCCATGTAGAGCACGTTGCAGTATTCCAGCCTAGAGGTCACAAGGGCACGAGTGACTGTTGTGAGAGCCTCCCGGTTCAGGTAGGGTCGCAACTGGCGCACCAGGCGAACCTGGGCAAATGCCCCCCTGGTCACAGCCAACAGATGATGATCAAAGGTCAGCTGTGGGTCCAGGAGGACTCCCAAGTTGCGAACCCTGTCTGAGGGGTATAATACTTGGCCCCCCAGCCTGAGTGATGGAACACTAGCCAAATTATTGGGAGGGAAACACAACAGCCACTCGGTCTTTTCCGGGTTGAGTACAAGCTTGTTAGCCCTCATCCAGTCCCTAACGGCTTCAAGACCCCGGTTCATCACGTCCACCGCTTCATTGAGTTGGCACGGGGCGGACAGATACAACTGGGTATCGTCCGCGCATTGGTGGTATCTTATCCCGTGCCTCCGAATGATCTCGCCCAGCGGTTTCATGTAGATGTTAAATAGTAGGGGGGACAAGACCGACCCCTGCGGCACCCCATATGTTAGGGGCCTAGGGGTCGATCTCTGCCCCCCAATCAACACCGACTGCGACCTGTCCGAGAGGTAGGAAGAGAACCACTGCAAAACAGTGCCTCCCACCCCCACCTCCCGCAGTCGTCGCAGAAGGATACCATGGTCGATGGTATCGAAAGCCGCCGAGAGGTCAAGGAGAACCAAGATGGAGGCATGGCCTCCATCCCTGGCTCTCCAGAGATCATCGGTCAATGCGACCAAAGCGGTTTCTGTGCTGTAACCAGGTCTGAAGCCGGACTGGAATGGGTCCAGATAGCTGGCTTCCTCCAAGGCCCGCTGGAGCTGAAAGGCCACCACCTTCTCAACAACCTTCCCCACAAAGGGGAGGTTGGAGACTGGACGGTAATTGTTAAGAACGGCTGGATCCAAGGATGGTTTCTTCAGGAGTGTTCTCACCACCGCCGCTTTGAGTGCGGGGGGAAAAACCCCCTCCCGAAGGGAGGCGGTAACAACCGCCTGGATCCAGCCCCGTGTCACCTCCCTGCTGTTGGCAACCAGCCAGGAGGGACATGGGTCCAGTACACAGGTGGAGGCACTCACAGCTCTCATGGCGTCCACGTCCCCGGGGGCAACATCCTGAAACTCAACCCAGCGATGGTCTACCAGATTATCCCCTTGTGCCTCGGCTGGATCTGCAAAATCGGAGTCCAAACCGAAACCAAGCAACTTTGTCCGCCAAGAACTGGACATAGTCTTCAGCCCTACCCTGTAAGGGGTCCCCCGTATCCCTCCTATTTAGGAGGGAACGGGTTATCCTAAACAGGGCGGCTGGGCGAGACTCAGCGGAAGCAACCAAGGTGGCAATATACGATCTTTTTGCTGTCCTAAGTGCCCTGATGTACTCCTTGGTGCAAGTTGTTAAGAGTGCTCGGCTCGATTCGGATTTATCGGACCTCCATAGGTGCTCTAGGCGTCTCCTCCGGCGCTTCCTCTCCCGGAGCTCCTCGGTAAACCAAGGGGGCCTCCGGGATCCGCCACCTCGGAGCGGCCGTAGTGGCGCAATCCGGTCAAGGGACTCCGATGCTGCCGAGTGCCAGGCAGCAACCAGAGTCTCCACCAGACTGTGGGCGAGAGTGTCAGGAATAACCCCAAGCTCCGTCTAGAACCTCAAGGGGTCCATAAGTCGCCTGGGGCGGAACCACCTGGTCGGTTCCTCCTCCCTACAGTGGGGGTTTGGTCTCCGGAAGTCAAGCCTCAGTAGGCAGTGGTCTGACCACGACAGGGGTATGATCTCATTACCCCTCAGACCAAGATCACAAGTCCACTGCTCCGAGAGGAATACGAGGTCAAGCATGTGACCCACTGAGTGGGTTGGGCCCCGAATTACCTGGGTCAAGCCCATGGCTGTCATGGAAGCCATGAACTCCTGTGCCCCGTCAGAGTGTTCACCGAGCGAAGGCAAATTGAAATCCCCCAGCACCATAAGCCTGGGGAACTCAATTGCTAGCTCGGCTACCGACTCGAGGAGCAAGGGGAGGGCTGCTGCAACGCTGTTGGGAAGCAGGTACGTTAACAGCAAACCCACTTGACCCATGAGGTCCAACTTCACCAGCAGGGACTCACACCCGACAAGCTCCGGAGCAGGGATCCTACGAGGTGCTAAAGACTCCCGGATAACAATAGCCACACCCCCACCCCTTCTCTGGGCTCTCGGCTGATGAAGCACCTGAAATCCTTCTGGGCACATCTCTACGAGGGGGACTCCTCCCTCCGGGCAACAATACAATGTAGTTTTTTCTCTACAAGTAAAAATTGTTCAGCATGAATTCCCACTGAAACTTACAAAAAGAACTTATCAAAAAAAAATTCTTATATATTGCAACCCATGTGCTGTCATATACAGTACATAATGTAGTATTGTATTTAGGAATGCTAGGTCTGTGCTTAATGTTCTGTACATGCAGAAAACAATTAAGATATTTCTGTGCCTTTCTGCTACCATCTAGTGTTCCTCTCGATTTCTGTAGTCCAAACGTGATTCCTTTCATAAATTTAGACTGAATAATGTAAATGAAATATTCCACAAGTTTTAGTTACCAATTGATTACGTAATATCAAGTTGGTGTTGGTTCTTAGTCACCACAGATAGATTTTCTCCAGGACATTAGTTTTCATCTGATCCTTCACATCCTTCAATAGTAAACCCATTACTACTGTAATTGTGTCCATCACTAGTAATTTTATTTTTCTTTCACCTCTCCAGAAAACTAGATAGGTCCTTGTATGTGTTCAACGTATAATAATTTACTTGTGCGCCTTGAGTAAGAACTCTGAATTGATTTGTTTCATAAACCATTTGTTTGGTTTTTTGGCTATTCATATTAGCTGTCTTCTCCAATCCATCGCTAACATTCAAAAGTTTGAACACAGGATAAGCATATTTCATAATAATTTTTGTACAGCTTTTATTTCCATAAGCAACTTATTTATAAGTCACAACATCAGATCTTCAATCCATTAAATAATTGGGGCTGAAAATTTATATTTCCAATGTTGAAAAACTAGTTCAGACTAAATGCAAGGAGAACCCATGTTATTTTGTCCAATCATCAGTTTCCAATAGATACATAATTCAAAATAATATGGACATCCAAGAGTCTCAATGTTAAATTAATAATTAATATAAATATTAGTCCAGTGCAAAACTATATATTTTAATGAAACACAATTTGCAACACAACACTAGCACTATATCAGAGATGTCAAACTCAAGTTGTCACGGCTGCGTCATGTGACATATCGGAACTTCCCCCCCCCCTTTGCTAAACTGGACATGGGTGTGGCAAGCACGTGATGCATCCAGCTTGCGGGTCATGAGTTTGACAGCCCTGATCTATATAAACACAATGAGGCTCAATAAATTTTAAATGTCTTTTTTGTTGAATTATTTATTGAAAATGAAACCCCATTGTATTAATGGTGTTTATATTCATGAAGATTATTATGGAGTTTCATGGGTATCACATCAACATGGTCACTCAGTTAATGAAACCTGTTCAGAAATTGTTAGCAACAGTTTGATCGTTTCAATAATCAATTCTGCAATCTTTCTTGCGTTAGATTAAATGAATGTTTTCGAGAATTAGAGTGAAACTAGTTACTTACACACAGTGAATAATCAGTATCAAAGAAGAGCAAGTCCATTTAATAAACTAACAAATGCTGTAAAAGTTCAAGTCCTCGCTTCATCTGACACTTAATACAACTAGGTAATTAGGTAATTGAAAACCAACCTAATATATACTAATACAGTAGCAGGTAAGGTTCTATCAGAGAAGAAAGCCTATAAATAGTTAAGCAGCTACCAATGCATGTGAATGCCTTACTGGAAGCTCTACTTCAGTCTAGAAAAGGTGTTGAGAAACAACCTTTTTTTTTAAAAAAACAGCATTCCCTCTTTGGGATAACAATGGAGAAGTTGTTCAAAATATTCTCTATGAATACAGCTGTACAAACACAAAAAAGGCAAACTGTTTGACTAGAGCCTAGTTATCTAGTGCCAAGTGAAAATTACCTCATTTAAGTAGGCTTTTTCAATGTTGACTACTTTTTCTGTATAAATATTCTTCTGTGTCTCCATTATTATGATTTATCTGATTGTATAGTTTTTGTTTTGCTTTAATTGAGAATCACAGAGAATTTATCTATCATCTACAGCACAATGGAACAAATTTGACTTGCTATCATAAGAGCAAGACAACAATTGCATATCCAAATATAGATATGTGAAGTTCAACCTACATTTGAGATAACATCCTATATTAGATCAGAATTCAGTGGTACCAACTGCATGTAGAACTATGTACCGGTAATATGAGCAGAATAGTGAACATACTAGAACCAGCAGCAATGGCAGCAGGAATGGTAGCCATTCTTTCAATCTTCATTTGTTGTTGTTGTTAGCCACTAGCCAATAGTAGAGAAATGGCCCTTTATCTTCCTTCCTCATCAAAGCCAACTAAGAAAAATCAGCAAAGCAATCTTCTCTTGGATGACAGGTTATTCAGGGTGCTTTGGGTGGTACTATTTTCACCTGGTCATTACAATATGCAAAGTATTAAGACCTGATGTACATTACTTTATTTTCTTCTTCCTACAAATCTTCATAGTTTTTTGGAATACAAACAGATTGTTACTTGTAAAATTGTTTTGGTGAAGCTTCAGAATTTCCACTAACTAAAAAAGGTGTTGATAGCCTCCGGTTCTTTAGAGAAGTTCAACTTCATTTGGGCAAAGCTGTTTAAAAAGGTAGGAAAGGCAAAACTATGTGGCTTTACTTTGGTCTCACCTGTTTCTGAGCAAAATGTCTCTTAAAGACTAAAACTGTAATAGAAGATAGGAAAGGTGCCTTATGGATCTTCATTTTACTATCAAAATGTATAGACTCAGTCTGAATACACTGCAAGATTCACTTTACTTAAATTATGAGTTCTCCAGGTTGCATATAAGCAGCTATTTGTTTTGAATTTTTCCCCGAACATAAACTTTATATTTTAGTAATCTTTTACATTAATAAATATTTTAGAAAATCTTTACTAACACAAACACTTACATAGTAACTGATAAATATTTCAAGTATCATTTATATTAGATGTCAGCCTTTATAAATTTATAAAAAAAATGTTTACAAAGAAGTGTTAGTTATTGAAATATTATGCTTATTCTATTTATAATATAAAGAACATGAATTCTAAGAAATGGTTCCCTTATTATTTAAATAATGCATTTTTCATATGGATATACCTTTTCAAAATACGATCAAAGCATAACATTCAAGGGAAGCAACAATAAACGTAGCATCAAACACTGAAAATAAGCAACTAAAGAACTGGGATATTAATGTTCACTAGGTAAGGGTCTTTTTTAAAAAAAAATCCCACATATAAAAAAGCATCAAAATATAAAGTGTGTACAGACTGTTTTCTAAATTAGATGTTATAGTAATTACTATACGCAGTTTACTCAGCGAAAAAAAAATAGGTTTAAAATCAGGTTTGGAAATTTAAAAACTATTAAAAGTAACCAGACTGCTTTAGTCTACTCATATTTTAAATTTGTTGCAGTTAAGTTTCAATATTGCTATGTTTTATTCTATTTGTTTTTAATATTTATTCTTAAGCTATTGATCAGTCAAATCAAGTAACTAGCCTCAAGTATAGCATATGCAGAAGGAAAAGGTTAAATGCTGTTCATTTTCATATTAAGAGAAAAAGCGTGAGCAGGACTGACTTTTTGGGAGTAACTTACAACTTTGACAGCTTCCCCACTGACTTTGCTTGTGGGAAGTCAGCAGAGAAGGTTGCAAATAAGTACAAGCTGGTTGCCAACAGCAAACTAGACCAGAACTATAGCAGTATCGTGCAGAAGTTCTGGAGGACTACAGATCTCTGTACTGCAATTCCCACCAACTTCAACAAGAGAGAATTGCAGGTCAAGAAGAAATCCAGATAGTCCAAGAAAGAAGATGAAAGTAACCAAATCAGTTGGCATGTAAAGTTCAATTTTGATAAACTGGACTCTGAGAGGTGAAAGTGTGGGAGCTTGATTTCATTTTCAAGAAGTCCATTTCATAAAACTTTATGCTATTTTATTTATTTGATTTATTTGATTTGTCAATCATTTACAAGATAATAGGTATAAGAATAAACATGAGTATGAATTAAATGGATATGAATAAATGGGGACAGTAGGACAGGGATGGGAGGTACAATGGTACACTTATGGATGCCCCTTACAGACCTCTTAGGAATGGGGTGAAGTCAATAGTAGACAGTTTAAAGTTAAAGTTTTGGGGATTTTAATCTCAGTGCTTATTTTTTTTACCCAATTGTTGCTTGCCATTGTACTTTCTGGCTCTCTAAGTCTGGTAAATAGCTCAGTTTCTCCACTGCCAGAGAAGAATTCTGCCTCAAGGGAACAATGGATGTATCTCAAAGTTGCCTCCTAGGGTGCCATCTGAATTATAATATCTCCCTGGAGACTTGGATTACAGTTACCCTTGATAAATCCAAATCAGATATGATACCTTGCTTACCATTATTGGTTGCTTTGTTAGCAGTATCACATATATCCCGATCCTGCGTAAATCTGTATGATTTATCTTAAGGCAAAAAAAACCCTAATTACAAATACTGTTTTAGTTTGAAAGACAAACTTCTTTTTGTACTTATTTGGTAACGCTTGACAAAGTCTAACAATTGGAAAGTCCAGTATTTCTGCCCTGTTGCTATAATACAGTATGATGCAATGTAGAAACCAGCAGGCATCCTGATAGAGATGAAGAGCTGGTTTTATCTTCTCACATGTCAAAAAAATGTCACGCACAGATCACATCCTTAGAAGCAGCCTAAATTGAAACCCATCTAAAAAATCTTTGATCAAAGCTGTAAAACGCCTATGACAAACGCCTCAGTCTCAGCTGCTTCACCATACTGATTAAATTCCTCTTACAGAAATCATACTAGACAAGTTATAGTGCAAAACAGAAGGCGTTCCAGTTTTGGAGCACTTATGTTTTTAACCACTAACAAAACAGGCCACAGAAACATCTAAAAAGACAGTCACAATATTTAAGAGTCATGGAAATGCACCACCTTATAAGGTTGCCTGAAAGAAAGAGTTTTACTGAAGTATTGGAAAAAATAAAAAGAATATATAAACACTTAGCACACATTATAGACAACAGCTTTTTGTGATAAACATGAATTTCTTAAAACATCCTACAGAACGCACAGCTCCACAACAGATCTTTCAGCAATTCCTTGAATACTCCACACCCATTTTAGTACTCATGTGATCCGGAGGACACAGACAAACTTCCAAATTTGTCAACTCTCTAAAAAAATGTAAATGACCAGCTGCCTGCAAGGAAGATAAATCCTTCATGAAGAGAATGAAGAGAGTGCTGAAGAAGCTTTTTGGATGAGAAGCGAAAAACAAAAAGGTCCAGTTGCCTCTTGAAAAAGTACTTTTGGGGAAACCATAACCTGGATGACCGAAAATTTCCACAGATATTAAGAAAAGTTAGTTTATTTTGCTATACATTAGAGAAGACTTTTCATCACAAACCATCTTTTGGGCTAAAAAGAGAAGTTGATATAGCACACACAGTGGTCTTTTTCCCACGTCAAAGGCTTGTGTTGCTATTCAAGTTAAAGAGATGCACAATATATAGTGTCTTAGATACTGTTGAACTTTAATTTTCATTAGACCTGGCCAAAATAGTTTTAATGATGTTGAATGATAAATGCTGAATTTCAATCTCATCTGGAGGGTGTGGATTAGCATTTGCAATCTTCCCAATCAGCTTCCAACAAGAAAAGTGAATGGCAGAAACCAGATTCTCTTAATGATCGCATGATCCACTTAACAACTGTAGTGATTTGCTTAACAACTATGGCAAAAAATCATAAAATGAAGCACAACTCACTTAACTGCCTCATTTAGCAACAGAAAGTTGTAAGTAAAAAACTACCTGTAGTTAACTTAATTAATTCATATAATATTTTGGCTCTGTCCTTGCCTTTTAGAGTTTAGATTATGACAGCTTGCATACAGTTTGAATTTTAAGGTTGAATTTTAAACTCTTATGATGTTCTGTGGTACAATTTTGTTTCTTCAACTTGCATAAAGTTTGTATCTTAAGGTTCACTGCAAGAGATCCTCAGTTTTTCATTGTATTGCAGTAGTAGAACAATAATGATCATACCCCCAAGTGCAGAATGTAAAGCCTTATTAATGATCTGATATATCAAGAACACATTTTCTATTAAAAATATGAAAAATATTATTATAAAATATTAATAGTATATGAAGGCAGGAAAATTATTACATAAAAATTACACATAAAGAAACCCTCTCTCCTTCACCCCTTATTGTAATGTTTTTAAGAAGATACATTTATTTAAGAAACATGGATTTGATCTATAAATCTACCTTCCTTTCATTCATGATGGACCCTTTGAGGTTCCAGACGGAGCTTGGGGTTATTCCTGATACCCTCGCCCACAGTTCGGCGGAGACTCTGGCTGCTGCCTGGTACTCAGCGGCATCGGAGTCTCTTGACCGGATTGCGCCACTACGGCCCCTCCGGGTCAGCGGATCCCGGAGACCTCCTTGGTTCACCGAGGAGCTCCGGGAGAAGAAGCACCGGAGGAGACGCCTAGAGCACTTGTGGAGGTCTGATAAGTCCGAGTCGAACCGAGCACTCCTAACAACTTGCACCAAGGAGTACATCAGGGCACTTAGGGCAGCAAAAAGATCTCATATTGCCACCTTGGTTGCGTCCGCTGAGTCCCGCCCAGCCGCCCTGTTTAGGATAACCCGTTCCCTCCTAAATAGGAGGGATACGGGGGAACCCTTGCAGGGTAGAGCTGAGGATTATGCCCAATTCTTAGCGGACAAAGTTGCTCGGTTTCGGTCGGACTTGGACTCCACCACTGCAGATCCAGCCGGGACACAAGAGGATCACTTGGCAAACCATCTCTGGGTTGAGTTTCAGGATGTTGCCTCTGGGGATGTGGACAAGGCCATTCGAGCTGTGAGTGCCTCCACCTGTATTCTGGACCCGTGTCCCTCCTGGCTGGTTGCCAACAGCAGTGAGGTGACACGTGGCTGGATCCAGGCGGTCGTAACCGCCTCCCTTCGGGAGGGGCACTTCCCCGCCGCACTTAAAACGGCGGTGGTGAGACCCCTCCTGAAGAAACCATCCTTGGATCCAGCCATTTTAAATAACTACCGTCCTGTCTCCAACCTTCCCTTTGTTGGGAAGGTTGTTGAGAAGGTGGTGGCCTTCCAGCTTCAACGGGCCTTGGAGGAAGCTAGCTACCTTGACCCCTTCCAGTCCGGCTTCAGACCCGGTTACAGCACAGAAACCGCTTTGGTCGCATTGACCGATGATCTCTGGAGGGCCAGAGATGGAGGCCATGCGTCCATCCTGGTTCTCCTTGACCTCTCAGCGGCTTTCGATACCATCGACCATGGTATCCTTCTGCGACGACTGCGGGAGGTGGGGGTGGGAGGCACTGTCTTGCAGTGGTTCTCCTCCTACCTCTCGGACAGGTCGCAGTCGGTGTTGGTCGGGGGGCAGAGATCGTCCCTGAGGCCCCTAAAATATGGGGTGCCGCAGGGTTCGGTCTTATCCCCCCTACTATTTAACATATACATGAAACCGCTGGGCGAGATCATTCGGAGGCACGGGATAAAATACCATCAATATGCGGACGATACGCAATTGTATCTGTCCGCCCCGTGCCAACTCAATGAAGCGGTGGACGTGATGAACCAGGGTCTTGAGGCCGTTAAGAACTGGATGAGCGCTAACAAACTGGTACTCGACCCGGACAAGACCGAGTGGCTGTTGTGTTTCCCTCCCAACAATTTGGCTAATGTTCCATCTATCAGGCTGGGGGGGTCAAATTTTATACCCCTCAGATAGGGTTCGTAACTTAGGAGTCCTCCTGGATCCACAGCTGACTCTCGACCATCATCTGTCGGCTGTGACCAGGGGGGCATTTGCCCAGGTTCGCCTGGTCCGCCAGTTACGACCCTACCTGAATCGGGAGGCTCTCACAACAGTCACTCGAACCCTTGTGATCTCTAGGCTGGAATACTGCAATGTGCTCTACATGGGGCTGCCCCTGAAGTGCATCCGGTGACTGCAGTTAGTTCAGAATGCGGCCGCGCGAGTGATAGTGGGCGCACCTCGGTTCGCCCACATAACACCCATCCTCCGCGAGCTGCACTGGCTACCTGTTGATCTCCGGGTGCGCTTCAGGGTGCTGTTGACCATCTTTAAAGCCCTTCATGGTAGTGGATCTGAGTACTTGAGAGACCGCCTTCTGCCGATTACCTCCCTCCGACCGATAAGATCGCACAGACTGGGCCTCCTCCGAATTCCATCCGCCAGTCAATGTCGACTGGCGACTACACGGAGGAGAGCCTTTTCTGTTGCAGCTCCGACCTTGTGGAACGATCTCCCCGTCGAGATACGCACCCTCACCACCGTCCAGGCCTTCCGCGCAGCCCTCAAGACCTGGCTATCCCAACAGGCCTGGGGATAAGCCTCTAATTTGCCCCACCCGAGTGTTGAATGCAAGTTGTGTTTTTATTATTTTATTTTGCTCACATATTGTTTATTTTGAATTGCACCCCCTCCCTAATGATTGTAAGCCGCCCTGAGTCCCCTCAGGGTAAAGGGCGGCCTATAAATCCTAATAAAATACTAAAAAAAAAAATACTCAAAAAAAAATTTTTCCATGACAAATAGAAAGCCTTCCATTCAAGGCCCATTCAAACTAGCCCTAGGGCACATTATTTCTTTAAAATTAAATGATCTTATCAGGGGATCAGTTATTTCTAATAGTAAATTATTTTAATATTTTTGGACTATATTACTCAAACAATTAAGAGGATTTACAGAAGGCATGTGAAAAAGAAAGCTTCCTATCATCCCAAAACTGAACAGGTGTATAAATACCATTAAAATCCTACAGACTGGTAACTCTTTGAAATATCCACCCTTGTACTTCCTGCAACATCAAGATAATAGACTTCAGCAATATTTTTATTATACAACGCATTATTATTTGTTTCAACTCTACAGCTGCAGAAATGCACCTGGAAAACGAATTACTTTGAATATTGTTTTTATCATAGCCAACATCTTCCTTCCTTTCTCCTCTCAAAGAGAAACAAAGTTCTCTCAAAGATAATGCTATCAGTTAGGTAAATATTTGGTCCATTGTGATTATACAATGTTTATGGACAATTTCTATGTTCAACCAATAATGTCACTTGTGGAAAAAGATATGGCATAATATTCAATAATGCAAGGGGTTGTTATTATTGTTGAACAAAGCATTGACATGTGAGTGAAATTTAAAAACTTAAGTCATACTTAATTCAGAACTAGACTACTGAATAATTATTTACCAATAAAGGAGACAGTAATCATTTGGAATTTAGGGTAATGGCTGCAATTTCATTTGCACTTAGAAGCAAATCCCTAAGAAATCAAGCTTTTTTCTAAAGTAAATTCAGACTTTGGATGTGTTTATATTATTAATATGTATTACCGTATTTTTCAGACTATAAGACGCACCAGAATACAAGATGCACCATGATTTTGAAAAGGTAATTTTTTTAAAAAAAAAAGTTTTTGTACTCTGCATGCCTCCCAAACTCTCTGTGTGCCTTGCTTTTTGCAAAAAAAAGGGGGGGGGATGCAGAGCTCTGGGAGGCTTGTAGAGTGCTCCTGGGGCTGGGGGGGGGGGCAAAACTGAGCAAAAATGAGCCATTTTTATCCAAAAAAGGGCATTCAAAGCTTTGGGAGATTTGTAGAGTGCTACTGGGGGCTGGTGGGAGCAACAAATGGCCCGTTTTTCACAAAAATGGCCCATTTTTTTTTCAAAAAAAAGGGAGGCATGCAGAGGCTTTGGGAGGCTTGTAGAGTGATCCTGGGGGCTGGGGAAGCAAAAATGAGCCGGTTTTGGCTCATTTTTGCCCTCCCCAGCCCCCAGAAGCACTTTGCAAGCCTTCCAAACCCTGTGCACATCTATTTTTGCAAAGGGTGAAGGGTTTCAGTAGGGCAAAAATGCTTTATTCAGTGTATAAGACGCACCCAGATTTTCACCCTTTTTGGGGGGGGGAAAGGTGTGTCTTATACTCTGAAAAATGTGGTATGTATTTTTCAGTGTTTGTGTGTTAAACTACTGAAGTTTGCAGATGATACAACAGTGATTGGTCTCATTTGAGACAATGATGAAACCGCATACAGACGGAAGATTGAACAACTAGCCTCATGGTGCGACTGGAACACAGACTGGAACTGACCACACTCAAAACCATAGAAATGGTGATAAACTTTAGGAGAACCCCTATGATACAATCACCTCTTAGAATACTAGACAACACAGTATCAACAGTAGAGACCTTCAAATTTCTAGGTTCTATCATATCTCAAGACCTAAAATGGACACCTAACATCAAAAATGTATCAAAAAAGCACAACAAAGAATGTTCTTTCTGTGCCAACTCAGGAAGCTCAAACTGACCAAGGAGCTGCTAATATACAGTTCCACAGAGCAATTATTGAGTCTGTCATCTGCACCTCTATAACTGTCTGGTTTGCTTCTGCAACTCAACAAGACAGACACAGACTTCAGAGGATAATTAGAACTGCAGGAAAAAAACCAATTACTGTCAACCTGTTTTCCAATGAGGAACTGTATACGGCAAGAGTCAAAAAGAGGGCCCTGAAAATATTTACAGACCCCTCGCATCCTGGACATAAATTGTTTCAACTCCGACCCTCAAAACAATGCTATAGAGCACTGCACACCAAGACAACTAGACACAAGAACAGTTTTTCCCCAAACTCCATCACTCTGTTAAACAAATAATTTCCTCACCACTGTCAAACTATTCACTAAGGCTGCATTACTATTACTATTAGTCTTCTCATAGTTCCGATCACCCATCTCCTCCCACTTATGACTGCATGACTGTAACTTTGTTGCTTATATCCTTACAATTTATATTGCTATTGATTGTTTGCTGATTGCTTATTTGTACCCTATGACTATCATTAAGTGCTGTACTTTATGATTCTTGATGAATATATCTTGTCTTTTTATGTACACTGAGAGCATATGTACCAAAGACAAATTCCTTGTGTGTCCAATTACACTTGGTCAATAAAGAATTCTATTCTATTCCGTTCCGTTCCGTTCCGTTCCATTCCATTCCATTCCATTCCATTCCATTCCATTCCATTCCATTCCATTCCATTCCATTCCATTCCATTCCATTCCATTCCATTCCATTCCATTCCATTCCATTCCATTCCATTCTTTACTCCTGGTTAGATAAACTGTCATACCAATAACTTTCTTATTTTCATAAACATATGCATGCAAGTGCAAAGAATTTAAGAATTCTTGCCCAGTTAAGTATTCTTAATGTCTCTAGGCTTTGATCAAGCAAAGCAAGTAGTAATCAATAGAATGAAGGATATGGAGTTCCAAGAAGAACTAAATAGGTTGCCTCTCCACAGTAGGGACAGAATCAAACAGGGTGGGTGGAAATTGGCAAGATATCTAAATGACCTGATCTTCCCAAAATAAAGAATAGCTCTCTTCAGAGGTAGATTTAACATTTTCCCTTCAGCACTCCTCCAGGGCAGGTATAAGAGAACACCAACAGCAGAATGGGTTTGCATATGTGGTAAAGGAGAAGTGGAAAATATCTCACATGCTTTATTTCACTGTGAGCTATACAGAGTTTGTAGGTCTGCACATATTCTCCCCTTATTAGAGGGATTGCCAGGGAGGGCAGACAATTTTTATCTAGGCTTTCTCCTTCAGGACACAAACCCAGCTACCACGTATGCAGTGGCAAAGTTCTGTGTTGCTGCAATGTCCACAAGAAAAAAATTGGTTACAGAAGTATAGTTAGCATCTTGTACCAATTATTTGGACATATCTCTAACAATTTATGGATCATTGTATTTACTCCCATACTTATCGGCTTTGCACCCAGGTAAACCAGAGAGTGACCTGAACAAATTGAGAACACATATGCCATTATCCACTTTTAACACCAATACTTTTTAATTATATTTTAATGTCAGTACTTTTTAACATATTGTAAAAAGTAATGTGTATTGCATGGTCTTTGACCATAATAAAGATTTATACATACATGAATGCAAATGAATTTTTTTAAAAAACTGCTACTTATCTCAATCAGTTTGCATAAACCTGATAGTAGCCACTTTCTGGACATAAAAATTTATTTTTCCTTCAGAGATTGCAAAGTGGAATCTAGTTAAATAATGGTTAGTGACTGATACAAGGAATCCCTTGGTGCAAATTTATGAGAAATTCATGTAACCAAGTTTCAGATAAGTTACTTTTATGCTAACCACGTTGAATTGTTTGGGAGGAGATTAAAGTGAAAATATTGGGACTCAGATGAAAAAGCCAGTAAATTATTAGCACATTGTTTAAAACAAGTGAGTTGAGACTCAAAGATAATGAACCTATTGTTTTTTTCCAATTCAATAAGCAATTTTATAAATTTGATAATATGGTAAATCAACAGCAAATGGGTAGTTTTGAGTGAGTTTGATATTCAATTCTTATCACAAGATTGCATAAGCATTTTGAAAGCATCTTTGAAACTTCACAAGATATTACAGACAATCAAACTCATAAAAATGGAAAAGTCCTGGGCCCAAAAGTTTTCCTCTTAAATGGTATAAATCTATGTTTATAGATTTGTTGGCCCCAATATTAGAGAACCATAATGAAGTATTTAAATATGTAAATTGCCATTATCTTTTTATGAAGTTTACATAACATCAGTTTTAAAAGATTTTTAATTCTATGACTAATTCTTAAGCTACAACCTTACATCATTAATTCAGATTCTAAAATAGTAACTGCTTTGTTACTAATCAGCTGCAGAGAATGCTACTTTATTTACTATAACTATCAGCCTTACTAGATCAGACCAGGAAATCAACACAACAGGAAAACTTCATTAACATTGATACCATTTTGTACAATATCAAAATCTTGCAAGCCTAACTGTACTATACATCCCCCATCCCTTTTTATTCCCCAGTTAATCCGAAAGGCATCTTGTCTGAGCCACTTTAGAATATTAAACTTGTTTCCCAGGGCTTAATGTTTCAGCCTCTTCAGCGAGGTTCTTGTATATTTCCATCAAGATCATCTTTCTTACTCTTTAATTTATAATATGGCTGCAAAAGTTTTTAAAGGGCTAATGTAATTTTAAGCTATGTCACAAATATAATAATTTTGTTCTGAATTGACTTGACCTACAATAAGCAATGTGTTCTTTTGGCAACAGATAACAACAGGATAATTGGGACTTGAAATGAAATCCAAAGAAGAGAACAAGCAAAAAAATAATATCCTGGGAATATTTAGCCTTGATTAGAGAAAACAGGGATAATATACAGTACATACCTGAAAAAATATTACATAGGAGATAAAGACTTGTTCTCTTATCAGCCCAGAGAGCAGGATGAAATTTCAGGTAGGTAGATTCTGGTTGAATGACTGGAACCAATTTCAAGAAAAGTGGTGTGCTTCTCTTACTGCTTGTATCTGTCTCAAATTTTTTAACTTGTCTTACTGCATTAAGCAGAACTTGATGGCCATAGTATCCCTGTTCTTACAGCAAGAATCACAAGTCCAATGACATCCTCAGATTATGAATGTGCTCTATGAGCATAATCCAAGAAAAAAAAAGATGGCACACATTGGCACAGTATTGGAATCAATCAGAGTGTCCCATAAGCAGGTCTGAATTCAGATTGCCATGGGTTAATAATCCATTGTCTAGAATCCATTGTCTCTGCAACTGTAGTCCCACTATCTTCTCAATAAACCTTCTTCCTAAATGTTAGGGATAGGTAGCAGCTGTTCAAAATTGTGAAAACTCCTTCCTTTTCTCAAAAAGGCATTGACTATAGTTTATATTCTAATCTCAGTCTCCTCCCTACTTGAATTAGCCAGGTGGGCAGCGGTCCAGCTCACAAGTGGCAGAACTAAAGTTGCAGAGGACTCTACTCCCTTAGGATACAGATAAAGCTAGAGTAGGTCACTTCTGTCAGCTCAATAGATTGTGCCCATCAAACTTCTAACCTGGAGCAGATATGCACACTTTTATCAACAAAATGTTTGGTCAAACAATTACAACTTATAATGAATGGATCTTCTGGCCCACCTTTCCCCTGGTTGGCATTCCATGGACACAACAAGGATGGAAAAATAATTATACTTTATCACTCTTATTGATATATACTTAAACCTGAACTCTTATGTCTGGCCGCATACATTTCTTGTTTTACACTAGTGTCACTGCATGCATTTCTTTACTCCTTTTCACACAGCTTCTCAATAAATTAACCTGTGCAGGAGGGTTTGGCAAGTGAGGAAAAGCTTCTTGGACTGATCTTGCCAAACACTCTTTTTGCCTCTATTATCCAGTGGTCAACAAGGCACTTAAATAGAAGCGATTTCCAGATCACTGGGAAACTCCGCAAAGTGAAACCTCCTGGATTGATCAGACATCTGGGATTGACCATCTTAATAGACCCCCTTTCCCTGAAATCAAGGACATGATCTATAGATGACAATTGAGGGTAAGTCTCCTAGAACAAGATCATGACAAAAATGCTGCAAAGCGAATACCAGATCTAGAATATAATGTATCTTAGAAATCTATATACTAAATGAAATTCTCTCAGGTAGTTTTCCCCCTACTTTGAAACAAATGAAAGAAGACCTAAACACATAGTCTAAATTTCTGTGATTAACTCTAAAATTGACTAATATCTTTAAAAGTTTTTTTTATTTTTATGCTGTACTACTTTAAGTGAATTTAAAATATCATTAGTGAATTTATCCTAGCTAGATAAATTCAATATGCAGATTAATAATTCTAAAAATCAGGTACAATGTTTTTATAGTTTTAGGATTATAATGCTACTTATCTCAGTTTTAGATACTAGTTGGAATAAGGAACTTCAGAATTCAGCTGTCTTGGGGCTGAACTTGAAACTTGTTATCTGATCCTTTTGAAATTCTGGAAGACATTCTGCATTCAAGGATTAGTTTCAGTACTAGTACTTAACATATGGAATATATTGAGCTATATATAACATTTTGATTTTTAATACTTATAAAGAACTTATGGAAGTATGGAATAACCCACGTTTTAAAATAGCAGGCAAGTTTATTTGGAGGGAGCACCTAAACATTATTAATTTGAACCAACTTAGTTCTGATGATGAAAAATTAAATATCCTTTGAGTTGGCAGATAGTCAATTCAATAAAGCCATACAATAGAGTTTCTATATTATTTCTAAACTATATCCTTATTATGCAATAAATTTAGAAATCTTATATCAATGAAAACTACAGATTAAAAAGAAATAGAGGAACAAGCATAAAAAAATAGTTACTGATGATTTTATAAGCATTTAAAGCACATATGGTAAACTATTGTTTCCAGTTTACAACCATAATATTCCTTAAAAAATTGCCTATGTTTATATTGGGGGAATGTTTAAACATATTCAGAATGCCTATGTAAGATTATAATTATAAAAATATAATATTTGTAAGCAATATGAACTCTGTAGTATTATAAACATTTAAAATACAAAAAATAAGTCTTTTTATAAAGATAAATATTCTTCATTGAATAAACTGAAAAATTTAATCCTCATAGCATAAAAGGCTCTTTTGCTCTCCCAACTGTTGCTCAATAATGTAATTGTTTCATGTAATATTCCATCATGAAACCTTTTGCTCATTTTGCATAAAATATTCAGATTCCAATCTTTGAGATTTTACCAAACCAATCCCCCACCCCCACCCGTAAACTCTTCAAATACTGAATAGGAATGAGAAAAAGATTAGTAACACAAAGAAAACGCTTTTCCTTACAAAAAGGATCTATGCAGGAAATTAACAAAGTTGTCCAAGAACTGTAAACTACTGCAAATCTCCCTAAATTTCAAGAATATAGAAAGAATCTGTGGTATTCTTATACAATAAAATTTGAGCTGTGGGAATGTCATATTTTATTGAACGAGCATAACTTCCAGTGTTCCATCTTATCATTTTTTTCTTTCAAGATGTACGAAGAGCAAAAGATGACAAGCAATTTCAATGTTAGCAGTTTAAACAAAAGCATTTGTCATATATACTTAATAGAGGAAATTCTCATGTGATGTAGAATTCATTCTATTATGAAACAGATGTCACACTTATACGCCATCCTAATAAAAATACATTTACTTTGTCATGGTTTGCAGTTTCAATTTTGCTGAAATTGCAACAATCTTAAGTGTTGCAATATTCTAGTTGTAAAATAAGATCATGTAGATTATAGATTCAGTTTGAATGGGTAGAAAATAAATTTCCTCAATAAAGACATAGCTTAAGGCAGTTGTGTTCAGCTACTGTATCAAAAATACATCCTTAGATCTATATCAGTATACAGTAAGTAACTGAAAAATTACAGTTTTTACGTTTCTGAAAGAGAGAAATAAAGGTAGTCCTCAACATACAACCACAACTGAGCCAAGAATTATGTTCATGAGTGAGGTACCCGCATAATCTCCTCGCTTAACTATCACAATCCTTGCTGCCTGTTTGAGGTTGTTAAGTGACTGCACAATTCATAGCAGCACCAGCCCAGCTCACATGTGGTCTGCCCTGGGCTTCCCACACACCTTGAGTCACTTCTTACAGATCTTCCTGCCCACTAGGTCTCACACTTTTCAGTCTCCTGCCTCCCCCTCCCCACGACTTAGTCCACTTAGTTTTTCAAAAGAAAGGGAAAGAGAACTGGCCTATCCATTGTGTGGCCTTCCTAAAGGCCAGCAACATTTTGGGAGTAGTGGTAATTCTCATGATTCAAAAACTGAGACTAGTTCCAAAATGGCACCAGTTTCTGGGACAGGATCATATGGCTTCTGCATAGGAAGGCCACGTGGCAGATCCACCAGTTTTCTTTCTCAAAGGCAATCTTCAGAAAAAGTAAGTGGACTGAGCATGATGGGGGGTAGTGGAGGTCCAAAGGTGAAGGACCCAGTGGTACAGGAAGCAGAGCCAAGGTGTGTGGGAGGTAGGTCTAAGGGACTCAGCAGGGCAGGAAAAGATACACAGGTAGGGTAGCAACAGTATCCCTGCAGTTGATCATAAGGGTGAGCGGATTGTCCAGCACTTGAATTTTGTTCATGTGACCATAGTAGCACTGCAGTGGTCATAACTGGTCGTAAATCCCTTCATTCAGCACCATTATAATTTTGAATGGTCTCTGAACAAATGGCTGTAAGTTGACGACTATCTTGTATCATCTATTTGCATCAAAAGATACAAAAGGTACAAAACCCATCCAGATCATGTGGAAGACTTTCTACTGTGTTATGCCCCTGAACCTACTGTATACACATACACACATGCACACACACAAACAACACACAACCTATGTTGAGGCAGGGAATGAATGTTTACTCAACTTCAGATTGCCATGTTTCCTGACAGAATTTTGATTTCAGTACTAACAATTTTTAAAATATTCCTAAAGAGATTCTGATAAAAATTAATAGATTTACTCAAACACCACATGACATTCAAAAACAAGATTCTTATTGGTCTCTATCAATAAACGAAGCTGCAGATGCTAAGCACAACTGTAGCAACATTGTTTCATTATACTGAACAACTATTCTCTTTATCAACATTTTGGCTCAAGATAAACTTCAGTACTTTCCCTTATATTGAACAGTCTCACTGTCTTCACAAATTGGGAAGTTAAATGGGTTTCCGGATGTTTTGCTGACAAAAATGTGTGTCCCTTCTGGGCATTAATTTTAAAACCAAACTAGCTGTGTCAAATATTTCCTGTTGGGAGGAACACATTTTGCTTGCCTCCCATGGAAATAATATAAGGAAAGAGTTACAAAGGTTATTTATGCTTAATTGATTCTGACATTCTATAAAAGTCTTGCATTTAAGTAGGAAATCAAATATACACTTTTTCAGGAGTTTCAAGCAATGGAATACAGACACAATGTGACTGCCTGCTGATATCTGCTTATTACAACTTTTAAACGGTTTTTCTTTTATAGCTTAATGCTATGTGTATGCAGCATATCTATTGAAGAAATTACATGATTTAGCTTACATTGCTCCTTTTTGCTCTTCAACCAATCCAAAAGCATTTATCACTAAAAAAGCAGCTTTGGGGTAGATGTCCTAGCACCATACCTTTTAAACATTTTTAGTTTTAAACAACTGTACCTATGGAAGTCCAAGATATTTACTAAGGTGAACAAATAACTAAACATGAATACTCTTAGAAGTTTGGGGAAAGAGAAGTTCTTCAGCCTAAGACCAATGCATTGTCTATTTCCACTGAAGGAATGTGGAGAATGCAGATATTCTATAGCCTCGAGGGAAGGAGCAAGAAATCTAAAGTGAAATTGGATTTGATGGAGTTACAAACATAGGAAATATGGCAGGTGGATATGAATCTGTTTCTTTAATGACAGTTCAACACTGTCAGAATTGATCAATATTTTTCTTGGTCATTAAAACTGCCTGCAATAACACTTACCGTAGTTTTCAGCTTGGTTGTATATGTCCCTGAGAAAGTTGCTGTAATTATATTTCTGAGCAGCTGGATCTGACAACTATGATCAAAATTTCATAGAATCAGAGTTGGAAAGAATCTCAGAGGTCATATGTTCCCTATAAATGCAAGATCAACTAAAACCTGTTCATGCTAATAAATAGAAATCAAAAGGGAAACAGTGGGATATTTATATTTCTCCTTATCTTCTGTAAACATCTATTTATTTCCCTCAAGTCCTAGAAATATTCTAGCAAACAACATTACATGGGAATTATTGATGTTATTGATACATTTTAAAAGATATGGCCACAAAAATGTTACTCTTCAATTAGATTTTTCTGTATCTGCATCTTACCAAAATTATTTAATATATTAAATCACACTTTATACAAACTTTCAAGGGAGGTATGGCAAACTGAAGAGAACTCTGCAAAAGTGGTGCCAACGACAGTGACAAAGACATTTATCTGGATAAGGAAAGGACAGGAGGTTGCCCACATATTCTCTAGACTGCTGCTCCTCATAAGGAGACTGCAGTAGAGTGGTTTCTTGTGGGTCTGAGTACCTGGAGACAAAGGGATTAGCCATCTTGCTAAGAACAGCAGTAAAGACTTTTAAATTCACAAACCTTACTAATTACTTTCAGAAATTGTTCATTAAGTATTACTAAATTATTGGAGACTTTTGGAAAGTTTGAAAACAGACCTTTGGAAAGTGGAAAAAACAGTTTGCCTTCAGTCCTAAACAAAAATAAATTAATCATAAGTTTAAGAATTTAAAGACTCTGAAATAAACATAACATAGAAGATAGCATCTTCAGCCAATCACAGTCCAGGCAATCATAGACAATGGCCAGCCAGCCAGTCAGAATTTGCTTTGTTTCAAAACTGGCCAATTACTGTGTACAGAGCTTCTATGTCTCCATAAATAAAAAAATAGCTTTTTTCCTTTCTTCACAAGAAAATATATTTTTAGTATTCAGGTGCACACACAATTCATGCCCTTGGTCACATGTATTTATATGGTTTTGTCAGGTAATATATAAAACCTTTTGCATCATAGCTCTACAGGTTTTCAGGTTTGCAAATAACACTGTCAATGGGTATCTGCAGCCCAAGACACAGGAAAAATTCAAGCCCTGAAATTTGCCAGGAAAATCAGGATAATTTATATGCTGATATAGAGTAAATATGACTAACATGGAAGTTATATTATAGAGAGTTGAAAAGCAAAGTTGGTAAAATACTCTCACACAGTTTCAAACAAGATACAGGTTGTCATTTGCTTCAAATCTTGACAACAAAAGGACCAGCCATGCAATTTTCATAACAAAAATACAGAAATATATTTGCCATTTCTGCATTTCGGTTTAGGATATATTTTATCTTCCCAATTCAAGGTTACAGCACTGAAATTCCATGGGTGCATTTTGCCATCCAAGTATTAATCAGACCCAACCATGTTCAGTTTTTGAACCTACTACACAAGTTAACCCAGCTGCTACCATCTAGCACAATCTCATTATTTAGACGCTAAAATATTATAGAAATCTGTTTTCCAAATTCAATTAATTTCAAAAACCTGCATGCTTGCCTTCTAAAGAGTCAATGCACAATGAAAGGACATACCCTAGCTACATGTTGAAGGACATGCTGCATGTAATAGGGAAAATCTCTCCATGCCAAAATCTGGACAAAACAACTAAGCAGAATGTGAATAGTTTCAGTCCCTGAAAACTCTGGAAAAGATTTCTAAAGAAACCACAGCATTGGATTTACACATCACATGAATTCAGAACAATTTAACTTCAGTTTGTATAGAGCATGAACTCATCCACTGTGTTCTGTAAAAACATGATTCCCGGTTTAACGTATTGTACGTCATATTCATCAAAACAAAGCCAATGAACTATAGCTTATGACATATCAGCAGTCACCCAAGAGCTACTCCTGGTCAACTTAGACAAAAGTGAGCTAAAAGGAACACTGAAATATTAAAGTACATGACAATGAGGAACAGTCATGTTAGCATCAGGCAAATGTTTCAATGGAGAATAACAGATCAAATCAAATATTTATTATGATCATCTACCAGCATATGGAACAACAAAAAGAGGGATTCCTGAAAATGAAAACTAGTTTTAAAAACTGTCCAACTGAAGAGTTTTCAAACAAAAAGCAAATCTCATGCAGGAATATCTGAAAAGGTCAGGAGGATATTCAGCCAACGCAACATACGTGCACACTTTAAACTCAAGAATACATTAAGGCAGGAGCTTGTCCACCCCAAGAATAAAACATCCAGACACAAAATGAACAACATGGTATATGCAGTACATGTGCAGATCTGTAAATTGGGGAAACAAAACAACCACTTCATAAATGCATGGCACAACATAGAACAAATCCATCAGGAAAAGATTCAGCAGTCCATCTTAAAAGTCAAAGGTCACTCTTTTGAAGATAGCAAAGTCCACATTTTGGACAGAGAGGACTGCTGGTTTGAAAGAGGGGTCAAAGAGGCCATCAATGTCAAAACTGAACAGTCCTCTCTCAACAGAGGTTGAAGGATACATCTACAACACAGTCATTTCACCAGTTCCAAGAAGACTCCACACCCATTTGCACTAATCAGATGGTCCTGAGGACACAGATAAACCTCCAAGTGGAGAGTCATTGGTGTCATGGGTGTCAAACTCAATTGCATAACATGACGCGTGATGATGTTTTTTGCCTTTACAGAGTTGGGGTGGGCTTGGCCTGCATGTGACGCTTCCGGCCCATGGGCCACCAGTTTGACACCCTTTCTCTAAAAGGATGCAAATGGTCAGCTGCCTGCAAGGAATATAAATCCTTCCATTCCCCACCATCTAATCAGAGCTGAAGAAACTTCTTGAATGAGAAGCAAAACATTTTCATAGAAAAACAAGAAAGTCCAGGTGCCTCTTGAAAAATCACCTTTGGGACAATTTAAATAACACTTTCCCACATTGCAGTAGACTGTAATCAAGTCAGAGTAGCAGAGCTTATAGCACAGAATGGATGCAGCTTGCCTTCCCTTGTTGACCTGAATTTACCTTTTCCCAATAGGCTTTTTTCTACATCTCAAGAGTTGGTTTAGACAAGAATCTCATTAAAATATTAGATACATGTAAGATTACACAATTATCCCAAAGGTGCTTTTCCAAAAGGCAACTTTCTTCACCAAGAAAGTACAGGTGCCTTTTGGAAAAGCATCTTTTAGACAACCATGACTTGGATGGTTGAGAATCTCTACAGTCTGTATTATGTCAAATATTGCCAGATTTGACATAAGATGTGTTAAACTGTCTGATTCTCTGAACATCCAAAGCACCTTCTGTTCTGTTTCCCAAGAGATAAACACAAGGAAGAAGACTTTGATGGAAAGGCTAAAAATTCCCAAGGTGGACAAACTAGATGGTATTAGAAGGTTTAGCCTGACTTGGGAGAAATCTATCAGGGAACCCTTGAAAGAATGAGCCTATCAAAGATTTTAAAATATCCCCAACTCTGAGTTTTTAAAACTATTGCTCCAGATTATAGTTAAGAACATACTAGGCCTAAGTCAAAGCATATCAACAACTAAATCCGTGCAAAACTAAATATGAGATACTACACTACTGTTTGTTCTTGAGTGTATGGATTGAAGAACAACTTCATAATGCTGGAGTTTCACTAGGAAAAAAATCTGATTAAGAAAGGTCAATTCTCTATGCATCATGGGACTGCATGTGGGATAAAGGAATTTAGAATAGACAGTGCACTTTATTCTTTTACAGAAGGTTCTCTCTGAAATAGTTTTAATTACTGACTCTAAAAATAAACAAGCATACAAAGGGGAATTTAACAGCACATTTGTAAAAAATTAAAGTAATAATCTGAAGATTCATTTGCTACAAATATAACATACATTTGATAGGATATTTTACTATATCAAAGAGTTTGGAATCTGCTTTGGTTGTAGTTCTTTACAGAAGAGACTACTTTGCCAGACTAAGTCTGTATTTTCAGGAACATACAATTTTAAAACTTTCTTAGAACCCTTTAAAAATTGTTCAAATCCTGCTTCATGAAACTGGATAATTTCTTAAATATTTTCAGGTCTAAAGTTAGTGTAACTAACACGCACATTATTTATTTATTAAACAAATTTATATGGCCATCCAATTCACACATAGGCGACTTTAATAGAAAGATATATAATAAACAACTAAATCATAACTATAAAATGTACAATATCCCACTGTGTATATATTGTGATATAGGCAATAGTTTTAAAAGCTGAAACACCATATTATGAATATAACACTGGAAGAGCAACGACTAATAAATCAGTGGAAGTAGAGTTACTTAGAGTTAGCTAACATTGCTATATATCAGTCTTTCATCAACTTTTCTCTCAGGACCCCTTACCACTTAAAAAATTATGGAGGACTCCAAAAGAGCTTTTTGTCCAAATGTGTTACGTTTATCAACATTTATTAACAATTGAAATTGATGCATTCACTGCCACTATCAGTGCTCAGATTGTTTGATAGGATTTTAAGGTTGTATTATTTTTTAACATAAGCTGGCAAATAATTTTGATTTCAAAGACCCATGAGAAGGCGGGTGAACGAGAATTCTAGGAACACGCTTTAAGAAACACGGCTGTATAGCATTGTTGCTACTACCGTGTAATATTCCTAAATATTTGTTTCCTGACTTCTATTTCAATTCCTTGAACATGAATCTTAAAACTTTTATTACTTTTTTAAGATAGGGAAATAACACTAGCTCAGCATTCCATATCATATCTCTGTAAAATTATCATCTTCTCTCAAATAAACTTACATTGTTTATCCCATATTTCTATAAGCATACTGTGCTATAGGTGTGCTACAGTAGATAGAAGAGTGCCAGATCCTGCACTCTTATGTAGAAACATTCAGACAAATCAAACTACTTTGCTTTTTATTTAGCAAAAAGAAAAATTGTAAGAAAAATATTATAATAACCCTTCATTATATCTTCAAAAATGGCACTCTATTCAGATGACAGAAAATGTAAACTTTCTACTATACAACTTGTTTTCCCCTTTAACATCTGTGCTCTTTTTGAAGCAGACTTATACGCTTCTCATTATGTTATTAAGAACTGCCTTACATTTATTAAAATATTCCTAGAACCTGAATAATTGTATTTATATAAATTTATAAATTTATTTTCCAGATTCAAACTCTCCCTGCAAATTACAAGTAACTGGTTTTTACCATGATTATATATCTGCATTGATAATGTTTCAACAAGTTACCCAAGTTTCCTCTACTGTACTTTCGAATCAACTAAATTTAGCCAACTCTCACGTGGCCAAACAAACCTTAATTACTACTGGATGTTAACACTCATGACAACACAGACAAGGAGGGCACATTCGTTCTAATGTTTATTTTTCTCCTAATGCTGGGGAAGAAGGAAGATCGCCTTCTACATCTGGCAATTCACCTAATACACAGACCCAGGCCAGCATGTCATTAAATAGATAAGGGAGAAGCTACTACTGGTTACTTTTCATTTTCCTTGGCCAGGTGGTCAATAAAATTCCTCCCTAGCCATGCTGGAAAGCCAACCTGTCCCCCATCCCCATAGAAAAACCACGGGGGTGGCTTTTCAAGGGAGGGGGAGAAATGCCCCCTTTACATCTCCACGCCCAATTTTCAAAGAGGGAGAACCAGCCCCCGCTGCTGATGCTGCTATCCCCTTGCGTGTCAAATCCCCAGCAAGTCTTGTAAAGGAAGATGACTGACACACATACACACGCACACTCCTCTTCCTTGCCAAGCCACTCAACCACGGGAGAGGAAGCCCAAGCGCTTGTTCCTGACATTCCTCCACCCACTCCTCCATGATATCCCCCCTTCTGTCCCAAAGGGGATCCTCGTCGCCGCCTCCCCCTCCCCACGATGACCAGCTGCCTTCCCCCCCTCCACGCCCGGCCCCTTCCAAAAGGAAGCCCCCCTCCCTTCAAATGCAAGGCAGAGACAACGGCGTACTACTCATAGCCACACCTACCTGTCTTCTCGTGGTCGTAGCCCACCACAATGAAATAATCTGCCAGGCGGGCCATAGCCGAGCAGAGGCCGGCTCCGTCCTCGCTAGCCTCGCT
This sequence comes from Thamnophis sirtalis, assembly GCF_051295495.1. NCBI lineage: Eukaryota > Metazoa > Chordata > Lepidosauria > Squamata > Natricidae > Thamnophis > Thamnophis sirtalis. The sequence continues at coordinate 84,091,252 of NW_028261381.1, forward strand.
CCACCTACCGCTCCCGCTGCTGCTTCGGAATAGTTCAGCATCCTCCCTTCAACTCCCCCTGTCCTGCAAAAAGAGGCAGCGGTGGTGGCGGCGGCGGCAGCAGCAGCAGCTCAGCCATGTTGGACAGTCAGGCTCCTGGTGCGCCTGCGCGGTCCTCATTCTCTTCCCCCCTCCCTTTCGGAGAGCCGTTCTCCAGTGGCCTCGCTCGAGCCGGGCTCGCGGTGAGAGTAAGAGGGGAGGGGGGAGGCGGCGGAGGAGGAGGAGGCAGTGGCAATTCCGGGTCTTACAAGCGCCGCTGGACGGGGTTGCCTCCAGCTCAGCTTCGACAGGGCGATTTCTTTACTCTTCGCTCCCCCGTTACATCCCTGTGTGGACGTGGGTTACATAATTGCTTTGCACTGGGCTCGCCTTAAAACGCGACCCGAAAACGGAAGGCGCTCCCAGAAATAAAGCTCAGCCGCCCTCTTCAATCAGAGGCTTCCTTCCTGTTTCCGAAGTTGAACGGGAGCCGCCGCGCTTTTGGTAGGCGAGGAGAAGCGTTGGAAGCCGCTTTCTGCAGGAAATCGGTTTCAGGCTGATTTCCGTAAAAGACTGACTCCCGAGTAAGAAGACACGTCTTGAAGATGGGCAAACAGCTTGCCTTCAGAAATCGTGGGCGCTGTTTAAAAGGAAGAAATTATAAGAGTAAATTGAATATAGGATTTACAATGATAATCAATGTACTAACGTGTATTGGGCTGATAACTACTGATTCTATGTGCAATTGAAAGCGGTGATGCACAAATGTTTGTGACCAAACGACATGCTAAATATATGTAACTGATGATATTTTTATGTATGTTTTTGTTTGTTTTAAAATAAAATAAAAACTTTTTTAAAAAAGAAATTTTGGGTGCTTCATCCCTGGAGGTTTTTAAGAGGAGACTGGACAGTTACTTGTCTGAAATGGTATAGGGCAAGTTCTCTTGCTTGAGCAGGGGGCTGGACTAGATCTTCAAGGTCCCTTCCAGCTCTGTTCTATTCTGTTCTAAATGCCCTTGTTGAAAAGGATGCTAAATTCCCCTCCTGTCGCTGCTGAGTTTTCTGTTTTTGTGGAAGTGTGGCTTGGGAAAAAAATGGGGGGCACTAATTTGCTGGGTTCAAAGGCAATTCGAAAACAATCTTGTATAGTGAGTTCTCGACTGCAATGGAGCCCAGAATTTATGTTGCCAAGTGAGAAATTTGTTAAGTGAGCTTTGCCCCATTTTATGACTTTTCTTGTCACTATTGTTAAGTGAATCACCCCAGTTGTTAAATTTGTAACAGTTGTTAAGTGAATCTGGCTTTCCCGTTGACTTTGTCAGGAGGTCGCAAAGGGTGGTCACATGACCGCGGGGACATTGCAATTGTCATAAATGTGAACCAGTTGTCAAGCATCCAAATGTAAATCGCGTGACTGTGGGGATGTCATAACTCTGAAAAATGATCATAAGTCGCTTTTTTCAATTCCGTTGTCACTTCAAACGGTCACTAAATGGGCTGTTGTAAGTCGAGGACTATCAGTATTAAGTGCTAGTCTCACCCACAATTATAGAATTTTTAAAAATTCTTTAGAAATAAATCAGTGCAAATCAGTGCTTTGAAAAAACTATAACTAGTTTAATAATAGGGTCTGAAGGGGAATGGATACCCCATGGATAATTTTGGCCTAAACCTCAATGCAGACTTGCTATAGTAAACTTATGCTAAATTGCAACAGTTATTTTTCTAATTTGGCAGTCATTTCTCTAAATATTGGTGCTAATGTCAGATTGATACTTAATGTTTCATACCTAAAGTGGCAACAACTAGCTGTTCTTGGAGCTAATAAATAATGCTTTAAATGTATTTACAAATAATAGCATGGGGTACGTAACTTACTAGAGGACCTGTGGTCCGTTAGGTTATCCTTTATGAAATATTTCTTTACCAGATCCGAGAGTGCCCTCAACAATGACAGAATTTCTAATGTACTGCTTTCATTGGAAAAGTTGTGATACATTCAGAGATGCATTTTCCTTTAAAATAGCCCAATTCCACGGGAGTTGTGGGTCCTGGATTTTGGACGCATATGTAAATTAGCACATTTCAGGTACTTTGGTTCAAACTAATGAAAAGTTACATGAATCAGAGTTTAATGATAGAGACTTTAATCTAGTTTATGCCTACTGCATGAAGTCTTTAGGATTTCCCTCATATTAATTATGGCACCATTAAAATAATGTATGAAGTAGCTTAAGTAAAACACATTTTTCATATGGTATTGTATTTGAACACTTGTGAATATCACTGCTATAGAATCTAATGTGGGAAACTGCCCATCTAAATAAAATTACCCAATTAATGCTTACAGTTACATGGTTCTTATATGCATACAACATCATGCAGCATTGCAAAAACAATCACTAAGAAGTCTTAAAGGTTTACAAATACACTATTGAAAATTAGCAGTTGTATAAAAAGGGACAAGATAGAAACCTAATACAGAGAGTCCTTGACTTTACAACCAGTCACTTAGCAATAATTCAAAGCACCCCAACAAGCTACTTAGTCAGGCCTAGTTTCAAAGTTCTGACATCAAGGTCCCCTTACAGTCACATGACAACATTTTGGACACTCAGCCAGCCTGCATTAATGGCTATTTACAGTGCCCCATGGTCACCTGACTGCCTTTTACAATGGTTTTCCCAGAAGCATCTATTTCTGGTTTCTGGCGAACTCACCCCATACCGAACAAAAAGTTTGCTTAATGATAGCAGTCTATGCTTAGCATTTGCTGTGTTACTTAACAACTGCCCCAGTTTTTCTGTTGTTTTCAATATTCTACATTATTTAAATAATAGATGTCACAGCCTTTAATTATATAAACAACAATGTACAGACATAAACATGTCTGTATCAACATGTATAATAATACAAAAAGAAACAAATAAAAACTGCTTACACTTCTATGTCAATCTACCAGATCAAGGCTGCAGAAATCCATATGACCACAAGATGAGAGAAAATAATTAGATTTTTCTGCATATCTTTACCTCCATCCAGTGGTCATCTGGATTTTTGCAGCACCGAGAATACTTTCATATTCTATATTTGCAGGACAGGACGGGGAGGGGAAGGCAAAGAAGTGACATATTGTTTGAAGAAAGCCATGTAATTCTGTTAATGTTGCAAACTTTTGGGGTCTGGTAAAAAAGCCTGTTGGATCATCAGAACAAAAGTTTCCATACCTTTCTCCAGGAAGATGTGAGTTCTCCCTCCCACGTCTAGTCTTAAAGGCGAAACTATAGAAATCAGGCAGACAACAACACATTTCACCTCTCTTACAAGAGACCTTAAACTGACCCATTCAAATGTTCTTGGTCAGGGGAGGAATTATGTTTGGTATGCATATAAAGAAATCATAAAAAATGGTGTCGTGTCAGAATGACCTGATTTTCATAGCAGTTTGAGAACTGAATTGGAAGGGAATAGTGAATTTAATATGATCTACAAATAACTCAGCTTTGCTTAATTTCCAGTGTGTATAAAAAAGGTGATAACCTAAAACTACCCTAAATTACTTAAATTTCATTTAGACAAAAGGGAAAGAAAACTTCATTTAAGGAAAAGAAAACTTTTCATTTAAGTAGAAAGAAAAACTGGCAGTCAAATCTATTTGGCAATAACAATTTATTTACAGAAATAGTAGGGTCTTTATTTCTGAAATTTTAAAAAGGTTTAACCACCACCTCTTGAAGAGGATTTAACTGGATTTTCTGCATGCTGCAGAAGACTGGAAGAGATGATCCTTCTAACATTACATTTGTGTGATTCTAAGCTAAGGAAACCATCTGAAAATCATTTAAGATGTCATCTTAAAAGTTGTGTGATGATCCTACTGAAGTGTGAAACCAAGTTCAGAATTGAATATAAACTTAATTAAATGCAATGCATGACTTGTGCTACACAGTTACGACTTCCGAAGAGAACGGCATGCGTTTGAAGACTAGACAGTTCTATAAATACCAGGTCTTTGGAATTCAGTTATCGTTAAGATTGCAGGTTATAAAGCAATGCACCTAGCATTCTTCTAGTAATATGTTTCTCATGCGTTCCCTATAATTAGGACATTACTTCAAAATATCAATAAGCCAGAAAATGTGTTACTTTAATCTTTTTACAAGTAGAAACAAACAGCATTTTTACTGATTCCACAGAAATGTTTAAATTTCACGTAACTCCCTGACTCTACAACTGTCACATTTTACATTTCTAATTGACCACATAACCATATTTTGAAATTATCAAAGAAGATTGCAACAAGCATGAACAGTTTATTTTTGTAAGAGGGCTAATGTTCTCTTCCCCACAAACTATTGAAGTTGTGCTAATTGCATATCTACCATTTTAGTCATGTTAAAGGTTTGCTGTTTAGTATGAAAAGTGAGTGCCAAGAGATTTGAGGGAGGAGACAGATGGATTGCCCTTCCTAACCTTTTGCATATGGCTTGCTTAATAATAAGGGGGGAAATTATCTTAAACAGAAAATTATTCAGGATCCTCAAATAGTTATCTTGGAAGATTCACTCAGAGTTGAACTTTGAGTGAGCAAGTCCTAATGTGTTGCCCAAGAAACAGCCCTATTATGCTATCTGGACTAACTTTGATTCTGTTATGCCTGAGAAAATGGACAAGGTCCTTTTGTCTGTTAATTCATTTGTTGGAGCCTGCCCCATCCTGGGCTATTAAAGCAGCCCAGAAACTGATCAAGAGATGGGTTCAAGTGATGGTTTCAGTCACTCTGAGAGAAGGGGTGGTCCCACCAATCCTGAAGGAGGAGGTGGTATGCTTCCTTCTCAAGAGATCATCACTGGATCTTCCCTGTTGGGAGAATTATCAGCCAGTTTCCTTTCTTTCCTTTCCCAGCTTGTGGAAAAGGTGGTTGGATGATAGCTGATCTTTTTGGAAACAGATTATCTGGACTTGTTTCAGTCTGCCTTAAGGCCAGTGTATTGTATAAAGGCGTTGGTCATACTTGTTGATGACGTTTGGTGGACCTGGGATGGGAGTGGTGCATCCAACTTAATGCTCTTTAGTTTCTCAGTAGATTTTGATACTTTCAACCACACTATCCTTCTGGACCAGTTGCAGAGGTTAGGAGTGGAAGGCACTGTGTTCCAGTAACTCATCTCTTCCACAGTGGTTGGTTCTAGTTGATGCTGACAGGAGAAATTATGTCTGAGGCCTATCATATGGGGTGCCTCAGGGCTTGATGGTCTCCTCCTGTTCAACATCTATATGAAACCATTAAATGAGGTCATCTATTAGTTCAGGATGGAGCACCATCAGCATGTTGATAATACCAGTTCTACCCCAAGTGGCACAGGTAAAGCTGTTGCTGTATTGATCCAATTTGTCTGGAGGCTATTTGGGTTTGGATGGGGCAGAACAAACTTCAGCTGAATCCTACCAAGACTGCTTGGCTATGACTGTTTGGACCCCCTGGATCTGGGATGTCTCCAAATGTGGATGGGGCTGCACTTCCCTAGTCAAGATTGGTATGGAGCTTGGGGATCCTCATGGACTGGCAGCTACTGTTCAAAGTGCAGGTGGCAGCTGTGGCCAGGAGGGCTTTTTTATAGATTCAACTTGTATGCTAATTGTGCCCTTTCCTTCATCAGAAGACCCTTCAGTCACTCATGTCCTGGTTACCTCATGTTTGGATTTATTGTAATGGGCTCTTCACAGGGCAACTCGTGAAGACTATCCAGAAGCTACAGCTGGCTTAAATTGCAACCATGTAAGCAATAATAGATGTCTCTTGGTATGCCTATGGGTCACCACTGATATGTGAGCTGTATTTGTTATCAGTTGGCTTCCGAGTGAAATTCAAGATGCTGGTTATTGCCCATAAAACTCTATATGGCATAGGATCTAGTTACTCAAGAGACTGCTTGTCTCAACCGCTCAACTGCTCTCTATCACCTAGCACAGTAGATGTACTACAGATCCCTCCCATTAAACACTGCCGTTTTGTAGGTCCTAGGAAGCGTGCCTTCTTTGCTGCAGCCCCCATCCTCTGAAACAGCATCTCCCCAGAGATAAGGTGATTCCAGAGAGCTTTGCACATCTGACTTTGGTCCCAGGCCTGGGGTTGATGTTTATTATTTGTTTAAAGGCCTTTCTACTTTGTTTGTTGTTTTTGCCATCTATTGCATTATTTTAGTCTGGATTGTCTATTTGAGCCAATGTTTTTAGCTGTTTTTTACTAATTTTGTATTCCATCCAGAGTCCACTGTAGTTGAGCAGCAATAAGTTTTAATAAATGAATGAATTTCAGATCAAAACAAGAGAAAAACTTTAAAACACATCTTGAGAATGACGAAAGAACATTCTACTGTTCCTACATTTTGTGCTTTCTTTGTTTTTACTGTGGTAGCCTGTGACCTGCGCACATCCCTCTTAAAAGCCTCTCCAACCACAAAAATTTAATATTGGGTCATTCTCCATTTGATAGCTTCCAGCAATGTGTTTTTAATATTTTGCTGATGTACTTCTTGTATCAGTACCACAGTATAGATAACAAAGACTCTTTAATGTAACACCTCCCCCACCCCACCCCTCAGCTCATTCTCAAGAATGGAATTTTTACATGGAATTTCAGGATGTTTCCTGTTTACATTTTCCTGTGGTTTGAGGCAACAACATACCCCACTGGAGAAAAGGAGGGAGAAGATGACTTGGGCAAGCTACAAGTGGTAATCAAACATACCAGACAGGATTCGCATACAATACGAACAATTATTGCGCTCCTGTGATATCCCTTCTCAGCTACAGTTTTGAAGGAAAGCACTGGGGAGGGAGGGGAGAATACTTGCCAGTAACTTTAAGTGCAGTCCTGTAATATATGCTCTCATAAAAATCACCAGGATCTGTTGTGTGGGAGTAGAAAAGCATACATTCCACACGGCTAGTAACCAAATAGTTCTTTAAGAGCAGAAAGAGAAAAGGGGCAGAACGGACATGCTAAATGAGAGCAGGAAAAAAACTGCTTAGGAAGTGGCTTCTCAACAGGTGAAATTGTTTTTCCACACTTCAGCGTCATTCTTGGAAGTGAGGCTATCAAAGGTGTACGCCAGTCTGGTGAGGAAAAGAATTAACCCAGAAGAAAGCAATGCAAAATCATTTCCATATTATTGACAAGAAACATGCACTAATGTATCCAGAAAGTCAGCAGAAGATTAGCTTGATTTGAAGGTGACTTTAGCCTCACCTGAAGAAAATAACACAGACGCCTATTCTTTCTTACATAGCATCTTACTATTGATATCCCAATAACTGGTGCTAGTAACTATTTTGCTTTTTAAAAATCCCATATTGGTTTTCAATCAATCAATCAATCAATCAGAACAGAGCTGTGTTGGACAGCTCCAACACAGCTCTGGGGGGTTGGACTAGAAGACCTTGGAGGTCTTCTAGTCCAACCCCCTGCTCAAGCAGGAGACCCTATACCATTTTAGAAATTGTCTAATTTATACCATTAGGAATAATAAACATCCAAATGCCCTCAAATTCTCCTACTTTTACTTCTGAAAAGGTTTACAATGTCTCCTATGCCTCCACCCCTTTATTTTCACCTAAAGCTTTATTTTTATTCTTTTTATTATTATTTTTGGGCTATGCTATTTAATTAATACATTTAAAAGTGTCAGTTCACTGCAAAATATGCCACAATAATATAGTTTCAAGCTTTTTTTCAATCAAACTTTCCTAATGATAGTTTCCATCTTACAACAGGTCTTTAAGGAAGTTCATTGTCTTGAATTTGGATGAAGACATGACTAATAAGGAATCATAGGTAGGTAGGTAGGTAGGTAGGTAGGTAGGTAGGTAGGTAGGTAGGTAGGTAGATAGATAGATAGATAGATAGATAGATAGATAGATAGATAGATAGATAGATAGATAGATAGATAGATGATAGACAGAAAGACAGACAGACAGACAGAAAGATAGAAAGATTTGAAATTTATGAATGGGATTTTATTATCCACTAGACAGAAATAACCATAACTAACAACTCACAGCCTTCCCAAGCATAGAAAAGAAATTTTAAAGATGGGTAGAATTAAGATGTTTGTTTGATGAAAGAAATACAATCATACAGACAAGAAGTCAGTAGACTACAAGGTAAAAAAGTAAGGCAATAAAGATATTAAAAGACAATATAGTCAAGACTCTAGAATAGTAGGTAGAGTTAAAAGTAACATGGCAGAAAAATAAAAACTTTATAGAATTGAAGATCCCTTTTTGGGGGAAATTCCTTAAGAAGACTGTGATGGTCCTTTTTAAGAATGGCTGGATGAAATTATATCATCAACTGGTATGTACTGGGAGTTAAGGACCAGAAGGATTTAAAGGATGAATTCCATAGAGTTGCATTTGGAGGTTATTATTGTTCCTATGTCATTTTCAATTGCAAATGACACAATTGAGCCCAAAATTTCTGTTGCTAAGTGAAATATTTGTTAAGTGAGTTTTGCCCGTTTTACGACCTTTCTTGCCACAGTTATTAAGTGAATCACTGCAGTTCATAAGTTAGTAATCTGGTTGTTAAGGTCATCTGGTTTCCCTATTGACTTTGCTTGTTAGAAGGTCACAAACGGGGATCATATAATCCCAGGACACTACAACGATCATAAATTTGAGTCAGTTGCCAAGTATCTGAATTTTATTCATGGGAATATGGAGATGCTGCAACAATTGCAAAAGGGTCATGTCACTTTTTTCAGCATTGCTGTAACTTTAAACAGTCACTATTGAACTGTTGTAAGTTGTGGACTACTTCTACAAAGCAATTGTGCCTTTGAAGTTTATAGAGATGCATGCAGTGTAAAGAGAACATACAGAACACACTTGTATGTTTACAGAAATTAATGTTTATAAAAAATCTTACAATAAAGGCTTATCATATTCTAATCCCAAATTATCTTCATATTTTTAAGATTTTCAGTTGCATTGTTCTATTTGATATAAGGAACAAGAAATATAGATGCGCATATTCCTTAAAGTATTTTAAAACACCATTCACCGTTGTAGATAACTGGCATTATCTAAAGCAGCAAGTGCCAACCTTTGCAGCTTGGGGGCCCAGCTGTGGGGGGAGAGAGGGGAACCGGGCCCGTGCTATCAGCTGGCCAAGCACGCATACAGATCCATTTGCATGAGAGCGTCACGAGAGCACACTGCTCATACGGTGTTGTGGCTTGTCAGCTGCCGGCCCCTCTAGCAGCCAAATCAGGAGGAAGAGGCATGGGAGTCAGGGTCAGCATCAAGGTAACCTGAGAGCTCCAAGGAGGAAGACGGAATGGAGCTGTAAGAGAGAGAGAGAGACAGACAGAGACAGAGACTGGGCTGTCCATCAGCCCTCAGATGAAGAGTCAACAGCCTCCAGGTTTCAAGATGGCTGATGAGGAGGAGGAATACCTGGGTCCAGTGCATGTGCAGAAGGCAGAGGAGGGGAAAGCAGTGGAAATCTGTGGGCCGATCCTTGGGACGAAAGAGTCACCGCTGCTAGCGAAGCCCCACCCTAGCTCTGGGGATAAAAAGCAGGGGGCAGAGATGAATAGATGTGGCAGACGACAATTCATCTCCCTACCAGAGAGACTTATTAGCCTGCATTGAGAGAGAAACTTTTTGCCAGGGCTGCTGGTGCTCCTAATATAGGAATCATTGATTTATATAAAGAGGGTTTTTTGTGTTTGGGGAGCTGGGTCATAACATGCCAGCCTGCTTTCAAATAGGACACGGCCAAGGGGTTGGGAACATGACCGAAACTAACCAGAATAAACCAAACTGAAAGTATTTAAAATAGTTTAAATAGCAATAGCTGTAGCACTTAAGCACTGATATACTGCTCCATAGGGCTTTATAGTACTTTTTGGGCGGTTTACAGTGTCAGCATATTGCCCCCAAATATTTTGGGTCCTCATTTTACTGACCTCTTAAGGATGGAAGGTTCAGTCAACCTTGAGACAGTCAAGATCGAGCTCTAGGCTGCGGACAGAGTTAGCTCGCAATACTGCATTCTAACCAGTGCACCACCATGGACTTTCATAGAAAAGCAAGCAGTATTTAGAGTATCTAGGTAAAACTCAGATCTTTTCATCTTGGGTTTAAAGATTTGTACTGACATTTGTAATGTGTCTATGGTATGTCACAGTGCCAATACATATATTGTATACATTAGTTGAAATTACAAATGACTACTCCCATGAATTAAAGTTTTACAAAACTTTGTGGAAACACACTTATACAAGATCTCGAAATAATATTTATATGGATGTGTCTGGAACATACTCATTTTTTAAATCAGATCATTATGAACTTAGAACTATTAATACAAAAGTACTGATTTTGCCTAATGTAATCTTTGGAAGGCATATATTTATAAGTGTTTATAATATGTGTGCATCATTGCAATCTGTTTTTGCCTACAGATAGTAAAAAAAAGAAGAGGAGGTTTTTCCAGCCATGTGATTTATTTATTTTTATGGGGTTTAAGGGCTAAAAATTTTTTAGTGGGGAACTTAAAGACTCTAAGTTCAACAATTACCACAGAGCAATCTGTAATTATCATTTGGTTGAAACAGAAAGGATTGAGTAACACAAATTACAAATTATACAATACAGTTTCCCAGCAAAGAAGACAATGAACATTTTCTCCTCCGTTAAAATGTGGGCACTATGTGGGAATTTTTTCCCCAAACTGGCATAGCAAGGACACACTGTAATAGAATGGAAAATGCAAGTGGCACTTAAGTAGGTAATGCATATTTATCACATTTAGCATCTGACCATGTCAGGCGGAATGGGAGAGTAAAGATTTAGCAAGGTCAAATGGCTCATAATAAAGTCCTTCATTTAATACATCTATGGAATGTACCAAAACCTATGCAATTTACCAACTTCCTATTATTTTTCAGAAGATGAAATATCTTTTCAACTCAAAACTAGCAGGATACAACTAATATTAGACCTTTTAACAGCCTTGTAAAGAACACATTGTTGGTATTTTGCATCTACATTCCTTTACAGTAGTTATGTATACCCAGTTTCACATTTTCAACTCACTGGAAAAAATGGCACCATTCTGACTACAGGAATAAAATAAAATTTGCTTCAGTTGTCTTAGCAAGAAACGCATTGCTTTGAAAATAAACTTCACTTCTGAATAGAATATATGTCCCTGAACATAGATACATGATAAAATAGCATTAATAACCACATTATGCCTGGCTGAAAAACTGATCACATCCCATTCATCATCATCTCCTTACTTATCAATCTATGGATTTGGAATTCTGGTCTTTATGGTCTTGGACTTCAGACCTGCAGTTCCATACTGGCTGCAGCAACAGGAAGAATTAACATTTTCCTTGCTTTTCTCTTCCTTACCTGCTCCCCACGATCCCAGCTCCAGAAACGTCCTCTTTTTCTCCTTTCTTATAGTCAACTATCTTAGTGATATTGTTTATATTCACTTGTTCAGTCACTAAGTAATGTCTGACTCTTCACAATTGCAATCCCATGGACCGGGGTAGGTTGCTGTGAGCATTACTGTCAGTTCGGTGCACACAGAAATTTTGTGCGCACTCCATGCACGTGCACATTTGCACATAAAAAGGTATGTGCATGAGCAAAATGTTAATTTTTTTAAAAAAAATTACATTTGTGCAATGAAAATTGTTCTGTTCATGCATAGAACCAAAAATCAAGATGGTGCCGCTGTAGGAAAACCGGGTCAGGGGTGTGGCAGGCTGGCGGTTCCAGAGACCCAGGCCGCCAAACCACAACCAGCTTGGCTGAACCAGTCTGAACCAGTAGGAACCCACCACTGCCATGGACCATAACATCCCAAACTCCCCAATCTTCCACTATCTCCCAGTTTGCTCAAATTCATGTTCATTGCATCAATGACACTCTAACCATCTCATCCTCTGCCATCGCCTTCTCCTTTTGCCTTCAATCTTTCAGAACACTGAGGTTTTTTCCAATGAGTTCTCTCTTTTGTTACATGACCAAAGTTCTTGAGCTTCATTTACATTCATACATCATGATAAACAAGAGTTTTAAAATCCTGTATGCTTTTTACTAAGCTATAACTTTTAGCTTTTTTACCCAATGAACCCAACCAAAAATGAACAAATCATGTTTTAGCCAAGGCTTCTATGGGCATGAGAGGACAAAAATTCTCAGTTATTTTTAGATACCACAATGACCATTCCCCAGAAGTAATTATTTCCTGGGTCTTGACCAAACAAAGTGATACTGAACCCAGAAAAAATGGAAATTATATTGGTAAAAATTCCAGTTCTCCACATTTCAGCAGAATTTGAAAAAGTAGGATTTTTTCAAAAAATAGGACTTCTTTCATAAGTTCACTATTCGTTTTTAAAAGAAACATGTTTAAAAGAAACTAAACATGTACTAAACTAGTATTGGAAGTTACATCCAATGGTTTTTGTTCATTGATATCATAAAAATTAGTAAACTCCTCCTCTCTCTTGATGTACCCCCAGCCCAGGGGTGAAATCAACTTACCTTCACTACGCAAATGTGTGTGCACCCACCGGCTGAATTGCACCACTGCCCCAGCCCCACACTCTCTCTGTAGAGCTGGCAAATCCTCTGGTTCTAATTTGAAGACTATGGCAGGGAGAGTAGTGGTTAGTGTTAATAAGGCATCTCTTTAAGAGAGTTTGACAATGCCCATTGATCAAAATACAAAATCTGTCAAGAACTAAACAGTGTCTCATAATTCTTAGCTCAGCTGAAAAATATTACCCCATTTTTTAAAAAAAAATTAATTTAAGGGAATCCAAAATATGCTCCTCTTTCCTTTTATCTCCATGAGGTTTAAGAAAGAACTTTTATTTATAACGTTCTTCTTACTCCTCTCCTCTATTGACCAACAAATGCTGTTGCCATCCCAATAAACTTTCAAATTAACTCATAAAATTTACGAAATGTTTGGTGGCTGATTGTGGAGAAAGCATTTTCTTCCGTATAAGTAAAAACAAAACAATATTTTGTATTAAGAATTACATAGTTAACACCAGTCATGTATTTGATACTCTATTTGAGCTACTCCACCTCCTTTTAGCAATAATATAGTAATTTTATTTTTATGTTTGTTTATTAAATTTATTGGCTGCCCATCTTACCACATGTTAACTTTTATATATCCATCTGGTGACGTCATTGTATTGAGGCATTGTTTTAGTTCTTTGAAGTCAGTGCTAGCTATGAAGAAATTGCTGGAAGAATGGTGGGATAGAATTTGTTAAGTCAGTCTCCTGTTTTATTTTGGTTTCCTAAGCCTTACAAGCCAACTATATTTCCTTCTTTCATTTTTCTAACTTTGTCATCAATGACAAGCAGCACATCTTCCTTGCATGTTCTATCGATTTCATATTGAATTTGATCACAGTAGTCATCAATCTCCTTTTTTTCTGTATCAATTGTTGAAGCACAGATTTACCAATCATCGTATTAAAAGAGTTTTCCATCCAGTCTAACTCGTATTATTTTGGTGACTGATTTCTCTGCAGCCAAGCACTGTACTCAATAGTAAGAATTACAATGACAAGTTTTAGTTTTCCTCTGAGCTACTTCTGCATCATTTGTGTGATAAATGTATGTAAACCAGTAATTTAGTCTGAATGGTTAGACTGTTAGCGTACTTTAGGCGGTAAGAAAGATTAGATTGGTGAAGATATGCAAGGAATAATTTTTTAGGCAAAAGGGACTGAACATCTTTTCAAGTCTTGTGTCTTTTCAAGTCCAGACCCACAAAATAACATTTTGAAATGTTAAATGCTAACACTAATCCTTAATTCTCTAGAGTATAAAAAGAAGGATAATGTACAGAACAATCAGACTTATAAGATTCTTTTGTTATAATTAATTTTATTCAGAATAGATTTAGCTTTACCCAGAGTTAATTTCCTGACCTGGTCTACCTAATGAAGATGACACCTACTAAGGTTCTATGGACACTTAAATATTTTGATTGGGCATGCATGACCAACAGCATATATATATATATAAAATTTATGGGGTTTTTTTTTATTAACCCAATTTTCTTTGTTGGCACAACTATACAGAACTATGAAAAAATCATTTTAATATACAGTAGTTGTCCCAACAGAAGAGGACTATAATATACTTAGCTTACATGATTCAGTGTGCAGTGTGCAGTGTGCAATCCAAATAGTACAAAGGCTTATAATGGCACAGCAAAAAAAGAGGAAACGGTAACTATCAGAAAACCTCTACACAGCCTGGGATATAACAGGTAGCTAAAATGACAATATCATCTTTAAAGTTTATTGAGGTAATAGAAATATGGTTTCCTACTGCCTTTTTCTAAAATATTTTTAATCTACCAATGTAGCTTAACACTTCATAAGCATTAACCATGTCCAACCTCTGCTTAGCTTTTCTAAGGTCAGCCAAGGTTGGCTAAATAGGGTTGCACACAACACACAGTGACTTGGACCAATTACATCTATGTATGCTTACTTTCAAGTCCTGTTTGATATATTAGTATTTAATATGGAGCCGAGATCCAGTTTGATGTAATGGTTAAGGCATCAGGCTAGAAACTAGGAGAACATGAGTCCTCGTCCCACTTTGGGCACAAAGCCAGTTGAGGGATGTTGGGCCAGTTGGTTCCTTTTAGTCTTTGGCAGGAGACAATGGAAATCACTTCTAAAAAACCTTGTCAAGGAAACTTCAGGGACTTTTGCCAGCCAGTTCTGAGAACTGGACATGATTGAATGAGGAAAAAAATGGAACTAGGTCGTTCTAGATGCTGGTTAAAATTCTGGTAGAGGTTGGGGGTTCGCAAGCATTTGCGAGAATCTCTAGCTAAGATTCTGTGCAGTTCAGAGAACCCCCAAATCCCACTGCTGGCTGGCTTCATCCATGCGGCCCATTTTGGATGCAGATAAGTGCATAGTGCAAGCAGAGGCTTGGGGAAGACAAAAACGGGCCTCCTGGAAGTTCAGGAAGGCCAGAAATGGGCCCATTTCTGGCCTCCACAGGGCCTCCAGAGCCTGGGGAAGCTGTTTTCACCCCCCCTGAGGTTCAAGAGCCCCAGGAGGGCAAAAATGCCCCCCCCTGTGGTGCAGGAGGCTGACTAGGCCACACCCACCATGGTCACACCCACCCAGTAATCGGGCAGAGAACCCCTCGCTAAAATGTTTGAAGCCCACCCTTGCACAGCTCCAACACACCAGGGGATACTATCAGGTTAGGAATTCCATTCATTAATTCCATTGGGTATCTTTGGATCAATCATCAATTTGAAGCAGAAACTACTTCACAAAATAATTGTGACTGTAAGAAGGCAGAATCATATGCACTGCCCTGTACATCTTTGAATAAGGCTGCGTAGAAATGTAAAATAGCAAATGTTAATTGTTGTTTTGATTTTTAATATAGTTAAAAGAAATTAGGATTAGGATTTATTTCATTTATATGCCGCCCTTTTCCCCGAAGGGGACTCAGGGCGGCTCACAACTCGGTCAAGGAAAGGAGGTACAAACAGGGGATAAAAAGACAAACAAACAATACACAATTTAAAACACACAACAACCATACCATTCGAGAAGAGGGGCAGAAGCTCTTTAGCCCCAGGCCTGCCGGAATAGCCAGGTTTTAAGGGCTTTGCGGAAGGCCTGGAGGGTGGTGAGGGTTTGAATCTCCACGGGGAGTTCGTTCCAGAGGGTCGGAGCAGCCACAGAGAAGGCTCTCCTCCGGGTAGTCGCCAGTCGGCATTGGCCGGCAGATGGAATTCGGAGGAGGCCTAATCTGTGGGATCTGATCGGTCTATTGGAGGTGATTGGCAGCAGGCGGTCTCTCAAGTACCCAGGTCCAATACCATGAAGGGCTTTATAAGTGACGACTAGCGCCTTGAAGAGTATCCGAAGACCCATAGGCAGCCAGTGCAGCTCGCGGAGGATAGGTGTTACGTGGGTGAACCGAGGTGCACCCACGATCACTCGCGCGGCTGCATTCTGGACAAGCTGAAGTCTCCGAATGCTCTTCAAGGGCTGCCCCATGTAGAGCACGTTGCAGTAGTCCAGTCTAGAGGTCACAAGGGCAGATAACCGATGGTTAAAACATCCTCTTAAAAAGGGGGTATTCCTGGACAGAGAATTCTAACTTTATCTACTTGACAATATCATTTCTCTTCCTTTTATCCCTACGTGTGATGTGGCACACCTGCCCACACCCACATTAAGTGTAGTTTCTGGTAAGCAAACAATTGCTTTCCTCTGATGTAAAGCAAACCAACACTGCTTTGTCATAAAAGTTAATTAAGGTTTTATAATCCTGCACTTTTACAAGCTGATCAATGTTCCACCAGAGGCAGAAATGTCACGTTGTCTCACCTACCTTTCCTGCTTATTTCCTTCTTTTCCCACTTTCCCCACATTTTAGATTGTACAAAAATACCAACTAAAGTCTAAGTCCAGAATAAACATTCAGAAATGGGAAAAGTGTAGCAGTTATAGTTCCAAATTAAGTTAAATTTAAAATATCTGAAATCTGCCAAGTGTGTTCTGCTGGATGCACTGAAAATAGCATCAATAATTTGTACAATTCTTTAATTTATCTGGATAGTTCCTATTTATTGGAAACAGTGGGGATATTTCATTATAGTTTCGGTCCAGAAATTCATAGGTACTTTCCTGGATTTAGAGGAACATACTTCTTAACGGGAAGTTGGGGGTTTCCCCTTAAAAACTGCAAATATTCTGCTTCTGTAAGAATCGAATCTACATCTGCCTAGTTACAATAATACTAGAGTGCCTGATACTGCCAGGGATTTTCTCACTGGAAGTAACATTTATCTTGTTCAGTCACAAAGTGCATCTTCAAACTAAGGATTAGCTATTTTTCCATCTAATCATTGGAGTCCTCAAATGGAGACCGCCTGCTGCCAATTACCTCCACTAGACCGATTAGATCCCACAGATTAGGCCTCCTCCGAATTCCATCCGCCAGCCAGTGTCGACTGGCGACTACTTGGAGGAGAGCCTTCTCTGTGGCTGCTCCGACCCTCTGGAACGAACTCCCCGTGGAGATTCAAACCCTCACCACCCTCCAGGCCTTCCGCAAAGCCCTTAAAACCTGGCTGTTCCAACAGGCCTGGGGCTAAAGAACTGTTGCCCCCGTCTCGAATTGGTATGACTGTTGTGTTTTAATCATGCATTGTTTTTTTTATGTCGTTTTAAATTCTTGTTTGTATCCCCCTTCCCTGGTTGAGTTGTGAGCCGCCCTGAGTCCCCTTTGGGGAACTGGTCATCCTTTTCTTCTCTTTCCTTCCAGCATTAGAGTCCTTTCCAGAGACCGAAATCTTTGCATAATGTGTTCAATAGACCCTGATCATTTGTGCTTCAAGTGAGAACTCTGGGTTATGATCCTTCGATTTATTCTCTTGATTGTCCACAGTATTCTCGTAAGTCTTCTCCAATACCAAAGTTCAAAGGTATCAATATTCTTCCTAATCTGCTTCCTGGAAGTCCAACTTTTACATCCATAGAGCATCACAGCCTTTGTGTCACACATGGTTTGTACAATTCTGTTCTTTGTATATACATATATTACAGTGTTTGATTCTGTTTTCCACTCTACCAAGTGCTGGTCTGCATGTATCTCTTCATTGCTGGTTTCTTTACTGTTCATAGTTGATCCTAAAAAGAGGAAGCTATCTACCCCTTTGGTATCTTCTTTGTCAACTGGCTAGTTGTTCTAACCCTAGCCCTAACACACACATACTTTTTTTGCATGTCTTGTTCTTCTTTGGTTTTCTTTATGTTTAATTTTAGCTCCATTTTTCACTGGGCTTCTTGATTTTTATTACTATAGCTTGTGGCTCCTTTGCATTGTTGGCAATTGGGACAGTGTTATCAGCATAACATGTTATTGATGTTTCTTCCTCCAATTTTAAAACCATTCTCATCTTCTTCCAATCCAGCTTCTCTGAATATATATTGAGGTTGAACAAATACAAGTTGAGGAGCTTGTCTCATTCCTTTGCCAACCTGGAGCAATCTGTTTCACCCATAGTCTGACCATATTGTGGCTTCCTGACTTATGTTGGTTTCCCATGAGAACAATGAGATGTTCTGAGGTTCCATTTTTTCTGAACATTTTCCATAGCTTGACATGATTAAGATAATTGAAGGCCTTTCTATAATCAATATCAAGTATATATTTGCCATTTCTTTTTCCATTTGAGCTCTAAACTGTGTTGGATTACTCTAAGCGTTATTTTTCTAACATGAAATGAAGACTATTATACAATATTTGCACATTCTGTTAAATCTTTTTTTCAAGGTAGAGTGATCTCTTCCAATCCAATGTCCACTGTTCCTGTTTCATTTTGGTTTTCCTAGCAATACAAGGCAACTACAACTTCTTTCATTTTTCTAACTTTGGCATTCCACTCACCAATGACAAGCAGTACATCTTGCTCGTATGTTCTGTCAATTTGAATATGATTATTTATTTATTTAGTGTATGGCATCTATAGAAGCCATGAAATCATTGATATACAAATTTAGTTTAAATAAAGTGTTAGCATATGCAATTCTATGGCTCCACATGATTGTGATATTATTAGAGTTTATCTTAATTTGATATTTGTCTGTCTGTCTGTCTGTCTGTCTGTATGTATATGTATATGTAAAATAAAATTGCAAAGGGATAGATGCTATAATTCAATATCTAAGGAAGCTAACCATCTGTTTCTGATTTGGCTGCGCCAATATCATGCCAAGTGCCTTGAAATTTCCTGAGAAGACATTCTTGAACCTTATGTGTTAATTTTGTTTCAGAGCATCACAGTCACATTATGGGCTCTCAGCCATTCCCTACTTAAAAGAACTTTGTCTTAGTTTCTGGCATGGCCTGTCCCAATTCTATTCTGGTGATGCCATCTTTCAGGGCAACAGCATTCCTGGAAGTGGTTTTATTAGATAGGTGTGGTTTGTTTGGTTGTGATGATTAAAGGTCACTCATCCTAATTGCCATTCTTCATCTAGATCCTAAGACTGTGGTATGTTATCCCAAATTGGTTTTCTAGACTTGAATTTGATCGAATAAGTTATCAGTCTCCACTTCTTTTGTATCAGTGATTAGAGCACAAATTTGATCATCATATTAAAGAGATTTCCATGTGGTCTGATATTATTTGTTCACTTTTTTTATTATATTCTTCCTAATTGTAAAAGCTGTTCGGTGTTTTTTTTCCAAGTCCTAAGTAATAAATGGTGGTATCTTCTGGTTGGAAGTATCCAGTCCATCTCAATTAGCAATGTCAATTATCAGTTCGTTTCATCTTTCACTACATTGAGTGTTCCCATGCTCATGCTTCTTACATCCAGTGTTCCTATTGTGATTCTATTTTTGCAGCTTTGTTTTTCTTTTTCTGTACAGCACAATCAGTAACCAGACATCCTAAACACTTTAATCTGGCCATGTCATAAACAGCACTGGTACTCTGGAGGAACCACAGTTCTTCCTCAGTAGAATATTTATTTATATCCTATATTGATTTTATAAATAACTCAAGGCACCCACAATACTCCTTCATATTGCTTTCCTCACAATAAGAATCTTGTGAAGTGGGTTGGGCTGGGAAAGAGTGACTGGCCAAAGTCCCTGCCATCTTTCATGCATAAGGCAAGCCTAGAACTCATAGTCTCGTAGCTTCCGACCTAGTGCCTACTAGACCAGACCTGGGCATTTTATAGCCTGTGGGTCATATCGAACCCTGTCTGGTCCAGTGTGGTATCAGTGCATCGTCAGGAGAGGGGAGGCATGGGGGCCATTAACATCAGTTCCAGTTTCTCATGTGGTCCCTTGAAAAAATTAATTGCCCATCCCGGCCTCCACTAGACCAAACTGGTGCTCATTGATGTTGAGTCCTCTCCAGTCTAAGGGCA
Source organism: Thamnophis sirtalis (assembly GCF_051295495.1). NCBI lineage: Eukaryota > Metazoa > Chordata > Lepidosauria > Squamata > Natricidae > Thamnophis > Thamnophis sirtalis. The sequence goes on from NW_028261381.1 coordinate 84,111,273, forward strand.
CCATCATCTGGCACGATATCATCCATCATTTTATAGCTTCAAAAGGTAGTCCTCAACGCACAACCACAATTGAGCCCAAAATGCATGTTGCTAAGCAAGACATTTGTTAAGTGAGTTTTACCCTATTTTACAATCCTTCTTGCCAGTTGTTGAATGAATCGTTGCAATTGTTAAATTAGCAACACGCTTGTTAAGTGAGTCTGGTTTAGCCATTGTCTTTGCTGTCAGGTCGCAAAAGATGATCCCATGATCCCAGGACACTGCAACTATCATAAATACGAGTCAGTTGCCAAGCATCTGAATTTTGATCATGTGACCATGGAGATGCTGCAACAGCAGAGTGGAAAATGGTCACTTTTTTGGTGATGTTGTAACTTTGAATAATAATTAAATGAAGTGTTGTAAGTTGACAACTATCTGTATTCATATGGTTTCCTTAATCAAAATTAGGTTTCCCACTGTCTTCTCCCACACAGTATAAGGCGGTGCCCTTGCCATTGTCAGTAAAGTAATTGCCTGCCTCTGGCATCTTCCTACATCACTGCAGCCCAATATAGATGTCTGCTTGCTTTAGCTGGGCAGTGGGAATGACCTTCTCGCCTGGGGTGACCCTGCTGGGAATATATATTCATGGCATACACTCCTGAGGTTATTCGGTCATTCCACTCTGGAACATATATACACACCCAATTGAAGCAGCACAGCAGGATTTGGGGAGGGACAAATCTGTGTAGGTGCTCTCTCTCTCCTCCTCTATAGTGTGTGTGTGTATCTAATATACCTGTGTGTCCGTACATACCTACATGGTGTGTGTGTGTGTGTGTGTGTGTGTGTGTAGGTGTGTGTATGTATGTACACGCTCAAAAGCTGCTTCCCTAGAACCAGCCTCAGCCCTGAAAACTTCAGACTGCAGTTAATAGAAAACCCTGCTTGAAATTTTGCAATGCGGTCACCTCTCCCAGGCTTGACTGACGCCGGCAGACAGGCAAGAATGATTTAACCTCTACTGAATAAACTACCTTCTGCTGCGTTGGGCCAGCAAAACAATCCCTAGAGAACAACCCCCTTACAAACTCCAATGATCCGATCCGGGCAATCTCTTAAGCTCCAAGTAAAGGCACTTCATTTGAGTAGTTTTGCAAATTCCCAGAACTGGGGGAGGGGGGGGAGAGGATTGATTCAGTTTGGGGCAAGCAAAAGTAACCCCTACAGGAGGAACCCAGATTCCTAAATCGGCGAGCGGTAAGCAGATACCGTGCGAGCGTATTCCTGCGGCTGCAGGATTTCTTCCCGAAGGCTGCTGTCAATGGGACGCCCTCCCTTTTCTGCCCGAGTCACCCACTCGGCAGTCAAGGCAACCTTGGGTCTTTCCTCGCGCCTGCAAACCTCGGTTCCCGGCGTCAAATCGGCAACCGGCTCTTCTCTCGGCGCGCGGCTATTTTTTTCGCAGCCAGCCCAAGAGCGATCTCCAGAGAGAGAAAAAAAGTCCCCGGGAATTTTAAATCTATCTTCGGTTCTTTTTCTTTGCAAAAGTCCTGGAAAACGGGGGATGGGTGGAGGGAGGGAAGGACGGGAGCCAGATAGAAGCCGCCGGCTCTTCTGATTTGCATAGCTTTGCACGTTCCCAGGAGGAGAGCCAGCTGGCGGAGAGGCTGCTCCGGCAGGCTACGTGTGCGAAAGAACGTAAGCTGGCGGCTGGAAAAGAGATCCCGCCGGGCGGGCGAAGGAGGTGCAGAGATAGCGGTTAAAAGGAAAGCTCACATGCAGCTGAGTAATGCGCTCTGGATTCCTCGCGGTGCATCAACTGCCCAGCACAAATAAATTGGTCCACGGTTTTTTTCCCTACATGCACACATATACATACGCTCACACCCATGTGCGCCTACACGCGCACGTACACACCCAGCCCTTCTTATTTTTCCCTTTTTTCAATTCCCAAGCTTTTAAGGTTTGTTGCAACAACTGCTGCGCGCCCTTCACGGTTGCGCGAGGTTTTCCCTTGAAATGGGGTTTGGGCTTTTTTTTTTTTTTTGCTAAACATCCTTTTCTCCTTTTGGCGTGAAGGCGCAGGCAGGAAGAAATGTAACCCCATCCAAGGAGCGCTTTGCCCACAATCAACCCACTTTTGAGTACATCGGGTTGATAAGCAAATGCCACTCCCCGCAATATTTTCCAAATGAGAGGGACCCTGCTAGCTGCAGAGGGAAGAGTGGTTAGCGGTCCCCGGGTCGTTAGAATCCTGATTCCCAGGTCCTGGAGGGCCCGCGGCGGAAAAATAAGCCCGGCCGCTTTTCCAGGAGCCAAATCGTCTTTAAAAAAAAGAATCTGATCTGAATCTGATCTTCCCGGACCAGATTTACCTATATAGTTAAAGTTAGGAAGGCTCTCCTTAGGAGGTAAGCCCTGGAAGTTTCCTGACTTTCCTCAGGTCCATTAGATCTAATTTCAAATAGAGTTAAATAAAAATACTCCCTATTTTTCAACAGCCTGCCCCCCCTCCCCCTGTGACCTTAGTAAATAGCCCCGCCCCTTCCCCCCCTTTTCCTCCTGCTGCTCTATAAAAAGGGCGAGCGGAGCGTGGAGGAGAGACAGTGGTAACTTCAGTGGCGCAAGCGAGGTAGACGCGGAGCCGAGCAGCTGTCGGGGTTATATTTTTTTCCCGCATTTATCTTACAGGAGGATTTGTGGGAACCCTCGGTTGGATTATCCTCGTTATCAGGTCTGCATTTTCTTCTTCTGAAGTGGGAAGTTTAAGGCGCGGGCGGGGGGGGGGAGCGAGGGAAAATAAAGGAGAAAGGGAGTCCTTCAACTGGAGCGCGTATGCACCGTGTGTAGCGCGGATTGTCAGGTGGCGGCGGCGGGTCTGAAAACGGGCGAGAGACGCTTGCTCCAGAGGCTGCCGGTCCTTAGAATCGGGGCTTCTTTTAGAAGTTCAAGGGAGGAGGCGAGCCTAAAAGTAGCGATGGACAGAATTCACTTGCCTTGTGCAAAAGTGGGAGAGGGAAAAAGCAGAGATAGGAGGCAACAGGAGCCTGTCTTTAAAATGCTTTTACCTGGGGGGGTTGGGAGGGGGGGTGGCTTTAACCTTAGCCTTTCTAAGCAAACGGAAAGTGTGTCAGATGGGAGCCCTTGGACGCTGGGTATTGATCTTGCTGTAATGAATGATTAAGCAGACTCTTAGCATTGCCTGGAAAGGTCCTCACTCACTTAGGAATGGGGAGAATGAGAGAAGACAGAGAAGGAGAAGAGGAGGGAGCTGCCAAGAAACTCTTGGAGAAGATCAGTCTTGTGTTGACCCTTTGCCCTTCTCTCCACAGACAAGATGAAAGCTCTTTCGCTTACCCTTCTCTACCTGGGTTCGGTGTTGTTCTTCGGAGTAGACGCAACCAAGCTGGATATTGCATCAAACTTCAAAAGGAAGTAAGTAGGCACCAACAGCACTTAGAATTGCGGTTAAGACTGGTGATCGAGAAAGACAGTCTTCCTATGGGATCTTCTTACCACCGCTGTTGTTTCCAAGTTTGGGGGGGTCTTTGAAGAAGAACTCTGGGTCCCCCTTTGGCACCTCTTATTCCTCCTGCCAAAGGCAGACTGTCCTTCAACGGATCACTCCTTTCTCAAAGGAAGGGCAACTCGCTAGTTCTATACCACCAACATAACTCAGCATTGATCGCTTTTTCCTCTTTTTCCTCATTATCCAGGTGGATCACAAAGTTGATGAGCCGAACCAGGCGGGACCTGCCAGCTCAGGTGGCTGCTGAAAGCTTGCATTGGAACCTGCCAAAGCAAGTGGCTGATCCAAGGGTGCCTTCTTTCATCCGCACCCAGGATGTGAAAGACATCCTGCAGCAGCCCAGGTAATTAACTCTTCTCACCTGAATGTTGTGACTCTCAGAACATTTGCAGGCAAAGGAGGGTGGGGGAATGGAAGGATGGGAGGTTTGAGCAAGAAAAGGAAAGAGCAAGAAAGGAGCCAGAGTTGGACAGAGAGCAAGGGAGGCACACACACTCCCCTTAGAGATGCCTCCCCATGATAGTTGAAAGTGGGCTCCTTGGCACGTTGCGGTGAACTCTGTTAAGAAGATAAATGTCAGGTCTGCAGGTGCCAAAAGGAGATCAAAGTGCCTAAAGCTGAGGGGGTGTTCATTCCCCAAAGGACTCAAAACTGGACTCTTTGGGTAAAGAACCCTTCTTGGTTTGTTGCAGCTCTGCTCTGCACCTTGGTTACTTCCCTGGGTTCTTGCCGGGGATTTGCGGATTCTCTGTCATCCTTCACTCACAACTTCTTGTATCACTTTCCTTTTCCTCCATCTCAGCCTGGAGAGCAGACGCATCCGTGCGAAGAGAGAACCGGCTTGCAAGTTGTCGACATGTGTCACTCAGGACTTAGTCAAGCGGCTCAACCAGTGGACTGACAGTTCCAAGGACCTCTCTGCTCCTCCCAGGAAGCTCACCATCTCGGGCTACGGGCGCAGGCGGCGTTCTTTTGCTTTCTTCGTCCAAGGGTAGGAGTTCACGGCCAGTTTGATTGAGTCGGAGTCCACTTTGATGCAAATCTATGTGCTCCCAACCTTGGAGAGGATCAAAAGAGTTGCTGCAGCCCCCTGATGGCGAAAAGGGGGAACGGGCATATGCCCTCCAAGGACTCAGGCTTTAGGCTACGGCAGGAACAGGTGACCAAACTTTACACCCCTCCCTAAGTATCTTGTGGAATAAAGACTGGATGGAAGCTACAGAAGGCACTCTTTCGTCAAGTTTTGGTGGTGATGGTGCTGCTGGTGGCTGGCTCTTCTCTACTTCGGGGTGACTGCCCTCCCTTTCTTCCCCACATGGCATGGAATTGGCAGGCCCTTCTCTCAGGAGGGGCGTCTTGATACTTGAATGATCCGGCCTGGCAAAGTGCAATGGACTATACAATGTGTGTGAGGTTATTTCTGCCTGTAATCAAATAAGGATGAGTGAGCGAGTGATTGCCGATGAGAGAAATCGATCCTATTTAAACAAGTGGTGTTCTGTTCTTGTATTCTTTTTAATGACAGAGATATTTTTATATTATATGTATAGACATAGATTATATTGCTTATGGGCATTATTTTTTTAATTCCCAAAAATTTCGTTTCCAACTTTTAGGATTTCATTGGTGGGATCGCCCGCTATAAAACAGTTTTAGGGGAGGAAAAGTGCTTTTTTTTTAGAATTGGCAAGATGCGTTAAATTTCACAATGAAGAACTCTTTAAAATATTTCACATCCACAATGTTTAACCTAAGCATCTTTCCTCTAAATTAACCCCTCTTGCATTTTGGTGGAGGTGGCTTTCCTGCAAGGATCTGTAGGACTACAAGCCTTCGTTGTAATGTGTAGTTTTATGATTCAGTTATACTTTCTGTATGAAAAGTGCATTTTGTAAGCATCAAGGAGACCGATGGAAAACAAGCTACTTGTCAGGAGTGCATTGAAACGTGCATCCTGTAGTTTTCATTGTATTTATATTAGTCTGTTTGCCCCATTTGATGAAGTTATATTGCCAATCTCTCCAAGACCAATATGTGAAAGAAATAATAAATCTTATTGCAAAAAAATAATTCTCGGTTGATGTTTTAAGACAAGATGGGAAGACATGATGTTTCATGCTTAGCTTTAGAATTACATGAATCCTAACCTCCTCAGTTGCCATAGTTTTGTCATTGGCCAAAAAGCCAGCGTTGAGGCCAAAAGCCCTATAAACTTCAAGGTCCCGTCTCCTCACACATGTTTCTAAGTGAAGCTATAACATGCCAGAATTTGGTCTGTCTATTTATTTTGTTGTATTTCTATTACTATTTTTGGCTGCAATTAATCATAGAAGCAACTGTCCTGTTCACGTTGCACAACTAAATTCAGAGATTTATGTAGGAGAAGAACATATTCTTAGAAAAAGGAAAATGGCCAAAATAGCTTCCAAGGTTAAAGGATTTCCTGGACCACAGTTCAGGTTTAATCCAGAGGATTGTTGTGGGCAAAAACACATTACAGCCAGTGACCAAAACACACATTTCATCAGTTTCTAGTCATAATGTCATTTAATGTAACAACAGCACCGGCTAGTGGCATAATTTATCATTATTCTGGTGCTGCTATTTGGTTTCTCAAGAATAGCCCCAAGACAGCGTGGCATATTTTTATTCCCAAGTAATGTTTTGGAATGCAGTACATGGATTTTTAAGAAACTTGAAAATAAAGTATTTTTGCAGATCCTAGAATAATGTTTTTAAATTAAACTATTACGTTGGCTGGAAAATTCTCAAGGTGTACGTTAATTCAATTGCAATACTGGTTTAAAACTAGTGAATTAATATGACCTGAAGACAAAGGATTGGCTAATACTAGGCAATAGTAACAATAACCAGAATAAAATAAAAAGGTTTATTTTCTAGACACCAAAGCCATACTCTTGGGAAATACTTAGTCTAGTAAGACACTAGTCAAGTCAAGTTACCACATTGGTAGTTGTAACAACCAGATTAGAGTAACAGGGTCAGAAGTTGCATTTGGAATATGGTCTTCCTGCCCTCTTCCATAAATCAGGAAAGTCCTCGTAAGGTTTCATTGCCAGCCCTTTGCCTGTTGCCTGAGCAGATACCCCATTCCCTATGGCTTGGCCATTACAGCAACATTTGAAAGCATGTCCTTGCTGCTGATCTTGGCAGAGAGATCTCTAATAGAGAGGATGGCTTTCTCATCCTTTCCACAGCTGTTCCAGGCTGCGTGACCCAATGGGCAATTGATGGCTCTGGCATTTTGGTGACCTGGATGAAACAGAGTTGGTTTAACCTTGTGCACAGCTGAGTCAGCTTCCCACAGCCTTAAGTGCTGTGGAATAGCATCCCTGTACATGAACGTCTTTAACTCAATGTTCCTTATAGATAAGAATTTTAGATCCCAAAACCTAAAAAAATGGGATTCAGCTTATCCACAGATGGGCTTATCTGCCAGTACATATAATCATACATTTTAAAAGTACCTGTATTTTCCATGTATGCATGTAGATAAAGCCATCCATAAATAATCTTACCTCAAATTTTCAACCAAAATAGCCACCTATGGGTGGCACATTGTCATGGTATTTTGGTTGAAAATTTGGTATGCAGGTGTGTGTGTGTGTGTGTGTGTGTGTGTGTGTGTGTGTGTGTGTGTGTGTTTGATAATCTGATGGAGGGAGTTTACAGTTTCATGGAAGCATGATTTTTGTTTTAGCACCAGCTGCCAGAAAGCACTTTTCTGTTAAGTTTGGAATTGTTCATTCTTGATGGTCTCAGAGCTCTTCTCCGTAAGTCCCTGAACAGCATCCTACACTGTGCTGGCTGGAGATACTGGAAATAATACCATACATTGGCCCTATATTTGATACTTTTACAAATAAAAATTCCAAGAATGTAAACTAATATTTTGCATGTAAAATTGTATTCAGTTACTTTTATCCCCTCTTCATCATACAATAATATTCTAATTTTTTTGCATTAGCAATCTTACTGTAATCATAGACAGATTTACATGGTCCACAGACAGAGAATGAATGATGATGTTCATTAGTGTAAGTAAGTGTACTGTAAAATTACAAAACAATAATCTGGAACAAATTTGCTACCATGAATTTATTATAGAGAGCCTCATCTTTTAAGAGACAGTTTAGACTATCTGTGGACTGTCACTCTCATAACATACCTTTCCAGTCTTTAAAATATACCTGAGAGGACTTCCTGAAGGGATCTTGTTTATCAGTTATTAGGTGTGCAGGAGAGGGACTTTTCTTGTTTCATTTCCAGGATGTGCCATATGAGGAATTGACAATTCTTGACACTTGGCTTCTAAACACGCATCTCTCAATTTCAAGCTCAAGCCCAAAGATGAGTCAGAGAGATTCAAGCAAGTCTGCACATAATGGGCAGAATACTTTGGCCACCTAATGGGAAGGATGGACTCACTGGAGAAGAGCCTAATGCTGGGAAACATTGAGGGCAAAAGAAAAAGAGGACGACAGGGGATGAGGTGGCTGGATGGAGTCACTGAAGCAGTAGGCGAGAGCTTAAATGGACACCAAAGGATGGTAGAGAACAGGAAGGCCTGGAAGAACGTTGTCCATGGGGTCACAATGGGTCGAATACGACTTCACAACTAACAACAACAACAATGGGCAGAATCTTGCCAAACTAAATCTATAATTTTCTAAACTACTAGATATATCCTCAAAGATTCTAAGGTGTAGCCATCATTCTCTCTCCTCTATCCAGCTTGGGGTTGCAAAGTCTCTTGAATGGGGCCTATAACCAGGAAAGCTGAGTTGGTAAAATCCTCCCCCTCTGCTGCCACAGGTGCACATTCCATCACACTCATTAGGCTTTTAATGGTTATTATGTTTTGTGTTACTTTTAATTTGTTTTTTCTTTAAAAAGTTGCTTCTGAATTCAATTATAGTTATCCATCTAGACAATTCATTTAAGTAGTAAGGTGGAATATAGCTGGAACAAACAAACAAACAAATAAAATATTTTCAATCTAGTGATTTTATTTTTCAGAAAGCCAGTAAAGAAGGTCAGTTCAGAAGAATAATGGACAGCAAGTAAGGCAAAATAGGCTTCTACATTCGTCTGCTAGGAGTTAGTTGTGATTTAGGTTGACACTCTTTTCTTGGAATACACAAGCGAGTTCTCATCTCATTTTAAGATCCCTACAATACTAATGTTGCAACTTCTGTGGTATAGGATGTACTTATTCAAATATAACTGCTTGCCAAACACTCATTTGTCAGTTGTATTTATTGACTAATTTTGCATGTTTTACCAGAACTATTTATTATGTTGTCAGCAAGAGCTATACTTTGAGGTCTGGAACCACAATGATTGGAAAAGGATGATTTCCAGTTGCAATGCATTTAATTGTCAAACAATATACTCTTAGAGCTCTATATATTTAATGAAGAGATGTGTATTTTAATATATTGTTTATAACACTGTGAGACTGTAATAGCAGGATGTGGCAGGATTTGTAAATATAAATATGTATAAGGAATCCCGATTTTTCATTCTTTAGGGATTATCAGCTGAAATGTACTTCAAAGCAGGGCTAAAGTGTGCTGTTTGCATACCAGCCGCATGTAAAGGTTTTGCAAGCATTAGTTAACATTTCCTAACACGCTTAAAGCATTTTGCCTTTTTTGGCTGTATAGGACTATTTTGTTTCATAAAAAAAGAATGGTTAGCAGCAAATTGTTGTTTTTTAAAACAAAGATATTAGAAAGTAATCAGGAGTGACAAGGCCTTGGTTTGCACAATCAAATACTCTTAAGTGTGCTATGGAAGGCAATAAGAGATATTCCAGGAAAATAATATTAAGTGGGATTATATATATATATTCCATTCAGGTTTTGCTGATTCCACACTCCACTATTTTTAGTTCCTTTCTTAGGTTGCTTCTAAATATTGCTATATTTCTGCAAACCTTGGAGTTCATGAGGACTTGGTATCTCCCTCTTGAGCCAGAGTAAGCCTGGATAGAATAAGCCTCATAAAATGACTGGAGGAAATTAAAGAAACAATGAGGGGTACAATAAAAGGCAACTTCTGCAATCACACAACCAAAAACCAATGTTAGTGTTTGGAAGTGGCTATTTACTTAAAAGTGGACAACTGCTTCGGATAATGACATTCCAGCTCCCTGTTTTTTCCTTTTATTTACTCTTCTCATCTGTTTGCCAAATTCCTTTGATTTGAAACGATTTACGTCTTTGCCCTTGTGATTTCATTGCCCAGAATGTCAAAACTCAGAGCACTTAAATTTCTGGCCTATTTGAATACAACTAGGAAAAGAAGGAAAAACTATAACTGTTGATGGTACTCTTGATTCTGGAGTTAGGGATGGAACTGGGGCAGACGTCAGTAAAAAGAAGAGGCAAGAGCACCATCTACTGAAATGAAAGTGACCAGCAGAAAGGCAAGAGATTATGCTCTTCTCATTTCAATACAGATATGAAGTAAAACTAGGATGCATTTTTTCCTCCCATGTGTTAGAAATCAACCAGAAATTATATGCAGACATATCTCAGCATCTCCTTTCCATGGATCAGCTGATATTTGATGAATACCAGAAGAATGGGCCATTTTAAAAACATCTTGGAAGATACAAGGATGATTTTGTATTTTTGTCAATCCAAAGGAAATTTGCATTAGAACTGGTCATGCATGTAGCAATGAAGGAATATGGCGTATTTTCCTACTTTTAATATCTCAGCTTCCTAACATTTTTCACTGTAGAAACTCACTAGGAAATTTGGAACTAGTTGGTCTCTCTCAACCAAACCTCACAGAATTGTTTGTTGTGCACAAAAATAAGAGGAGGGGGTTTAATGTGTGCCATCTTGAGCTCCAAAATTAAAGGTAGGATGTAAATCAAATAAGCAAAATAATGGGCAGAGTTTGTTTTCAAAGAGACTACTACCATTGCTTCTATGAATCCTGGAGTAATCTTTGGGATAGAAAAGGAAGAAATGGAGATTTTACAGCATCCTTCCCCTGCCATGCCCACCAAGCCACACACCCACAGAACCAGTAGTAAAAAAAATTGAATCCCACTACTGAGTGAGGCCCATAGCTATAACTAAACTTGCCTTTAGTAATCCTCCTTCATCCCCTGTCCAAACTGGGGGAAAAACCCTCTCAACTATGTTCTCAATTGAGGCTATTCCATGTAAAACAGGGATTTTTCAGCTGGCACCTTGGGTTCCCAAACTAGTAGTTAAAAATGCTTTAGAATGTCGGCACGTCCTACGCATGCATGGAGGTGGCATGCGCAAGTGAAGCGAGTGCACATGCTCTCACATTACTACCAAACCTGTAGCAGAGGTAGCAGAGGTAAGTGGATTTCACTTTTTGAAGGGCAAAAAAGTGAAGGCTGCTTCAAATTCAACCAACCACCTTCTTTACCACTAGAGCTTCATCTCTTGATCAGAGGTTCCAATTTTTTTAACAAGTTTCCTTTAAAAAAAAAAGTTTGAAAACTCCTCTTGCAGAACTCTTATTAAGAATTAAGCCAGTCACTTACATCAGTCTAAGTGTAAATAGTGCATTTATTTTTTGTTTCTTAAAGACTAAGGAGATGGAGGCAAGCTGTAAGAAGGAACAGCTAATTCTGTCTCACTATCAATAACTTCAGTTACTTTTTCCAATGCACTCTTTACATACTGCTTAAGCAGTTAAGGGAAAGGGTGTGCTTCAGTCAGTGTTTCTCAATTTTGGCAACTTTACAATGCATGGACTTCAACTTCAGAATTCTTCTAGCTAGCTAGATGTGGGAGTTGATGTAAGGGAGTCCTTACATCTGGACTATGACTGCCCAGTGGATTGATTATCAGAAGAAGCTGAAGCAGCATGTTTTTATGATGTACGAACAAGAAAAGGGGGCTAGAGGCAAAACAATTGTTTCATATCACAAAAACTAGAACTACTGTGTTAATACAGAACAGCTGGAAGGAACCTTGGAGTTTTTCTAGTTCAACCCTCTGTTCAAGCAGGAAACCCTATATACCATTTCAGACAAATAGTTGTCGAATCTTTTCTGAGAAACCTCTGGGGTTGGAGCATTCACAACTTCTGGAGGCAAGTCATTCCACTGATTAATTGTTGTAACTGTCAGGAAATGTCTCCTTAATTCAGGTTGCTTCTCTTTTTGACTAGTTTCCATGCATTGCTTCTTCTCCTGCCTTCAGGTGCCTTGGTGAATCACTTGACTCCCTCTTCTTTTTTGGCCCCTTAGATATTAGAACACTGCTATCATGTCACTGTATCCAGATCTGGGCTGTAAAAATAATGAATAACCCAACTCCATGATACGGATTCTCTAGATTTTTGCAGACTGCATCTAGTAGCCTAGATGCATACCAATGGTGGGTTGTAGGCAGTACGCCCCAGTACGGGTGTACCAGTGCCTGCCGGGAGCATCAGGTACCGTTCCGGTAGGATGCTCCGGAGGGCCCACCCACCCGTCCACCCACCTGCCCATCCTCCTTACCTGTATTTGAGCTCTTTGGTGCTTTCATGCACACGCATGGTGTGTATGGCGCCTGCGCAATGCTCCGCCGAGCAGCTGGAGCATCACGGACGCATCGCAAGAGATAAGGACCCATGGGCGCGCTGCGCGTGTGCATGTGGGAGACACCGGGCTCTATTGCACCGTACTGGTTGAAACAGGATCCGGAACCCACCACTGATAAAGGCGACTTTCAATCTATGACTGGCATTGATTTTATACATGTGAGGCCATTTTAATGGCTTTATTAATTCTTCGTTTTCATCTGGAACAAGGGGAAGAAGAGACAGCAATCAACCTTAGCAAAACATATACAGATACATGCAAAGGGGAAAAATAATTCTAATTCCCCTTTGAATATTTACTTATGAGAAAATGACACTAAAAAGCTTTTTGATGGTCATGCTTTCCTGCAACTTTGGGCTTCCCAAGTGTCTGCCTTTCTGGGTATCTGATAAGCTAAAAGCTAAGTGGCAGTTTTGTCAGCAGTTCAAGGACAGCATGTGTCTCTGGGTGACAGATGACCTATGAAAATATTCAGTCACATGCTTCAAAACAAACTAGCAGCATCTGTTCATTAAATTCTTCAATTAAAATCAGAATATCATTTTCAAAGGCCTGTTCTGAGCCTGGTAGAACAAGAGATGTAAGCATACAGCTAAAAATGAAAAATGACTAGACTTTCCAGACCAAAGGGCTAAGACAAGTTAAAATTATAACAGAGACAAAAATGAAAAGAAAAACAAGAATTTCACAGAAAGGAAGTCATTCTTGTTTGCTGATCCATCCGAAAATATACTTTAAGGAAGGATTGCTTTCCAAACTGGTATGTGGCTGGTGATAGGCTGAAAGGGTTTGGCTTAACTAAAGAATCTGTTTTGGTTAAAAACATTTCTCCTTTCTTTGTTTGGCTTTGTTTTTGCTAAAAGACGTTGCTCAAAGGAATAGGGATGGAGCACATTAAGTTCTTGCAAGTCACTTTTATTATTCTTTAATAAAACTAAAGAATTGTTTATTTCCATCAGTTAATTTCTGAGCCTGAAATAACATGGGGAGTTTAGAGACACACTTCCTGCTTCCGTGCTTCTTGGATTTACTTATTCACCAGAACTGATGAATTTATCCAGAGATAGCAGCTTTTCCCATGAGTTGATTGTCACAGTGTTAAACTGAAAGATGAAAAGATGGAGAAGGAAAAAAAAACAAAGTAAAGCGATACCAGGGCATGAATATATGTGCATGTTCAACAGTCATTTTTCATGCAGGACCAATCTTCTAAGTAACTTGGAACCATTAGGGATTGTGATTGGTGTCACTGATTCTTTTTTTTTTCCCAATTAAATTTTAATTTTTTAATAATCTTTATGAAAATCAGTGAGTGAATGGTGTGGTAATTGGGTAACATACATTTCAGTACATATAAATATGGTCTTATTATTCCTAAATATTACATTTCATTTCCATTATTTCATATTATTTATACATGCCTTTTATTATCACCTTTCACTTCTAAACAATCTTTCTGTCTTTTTGTATAACTGATTTAACTAAGGAAATATGAACAACAAAATATGTGGAAAATATGACTTTGAATACTATAGTGATATGAAAGTGGGGGAAGTTAAATAAGGATAGAAAATACTGGGGAATAATTATAATTATATATTAATAGGTTAAGAAAGTTGGTGTCACTGATTCTTGTGTGTCACTGACAAATGGAGATGTATTGAATCATTTGATCAATCCATGTTAGGCTATAAAGAATGTCCTAGTTTTTTCCCCTCCAAAATAACTGATCAAATAGCTATTATCAACTCCCTCCTGGATACTAATGAATGTCCATTAACACATACTTTAATCACTTATTACTAGGTCAAATTATCTAGTAATCACAGAATTTCCAACCTTCTTTCTATTCCTGCTTGTGATCATCTGAGACACTCTTTCCCAGCTTCAATATCTCCAGATATATGGCCTTCAACTCCTAGAATTTCCCACCAGCATGGCTGACACTGAGAGTTCTTAGAGTTGTCCACACTTCTGGAAGTTGTCATAGTTGTAAACACTGACTTTTTTCTCTCTATAACAGAGACCCAAATGCCAAGTGAAACACAGGGTATGATTTTCAGATCCATCAGACATTTTTTTAAAAAACAAAAATGATTACCTTCTGTTGACTGGTCTATTGAGTAAGAAATTTAGGAACCAGTGCTTTAAATCAGGGGAAATGATTTTTGTTTTAAGTTTTGAGAGACATATTTTCTTTCACATGTACATCTATAACAATCTCTCACATATATATCTACCAATACACATACTGTAGATATCTACTTTGTCCTATATAGATAATTTCTCCCTTTCCCCCACATATCCTTTCATACAATATATTGTACACATATGCACAGATATATTTTCCCTCTTCCTATGCATACTAAATCTTATAATATCACTCTGAGAAATGAGAGAAACATGAGCTTTATCCCTTCTTTCCTGAAAAATATAAGCCCAAAGCCAATGGATTTCAGGGCAGAGATGCTGGTTAATAACTGATTAGCTTCAAGGCCATGAAATACAAGTCAAAGCACTCACTGAACTGTAGGAAGGTAGTAAAAATAAGCAATGGATTTAAACTTCAGAAGTATAAGAGAGAAACTGCACCCTCACTGTGACAGAGGACAGTAACTTGTTCAATGAGAATTTATTAAAGTCTGAGAGTCCAAACACAACAGCGATGTTAGGCAGTGGTGGGATTCAAATAATTTAACAACCGGTTCTCTGTCGTAATGATTTCTTCCAACAACCAGTTCACCAAACTGCTCAGAAACCTAACAACCAGTTCTCCCGAAGTGGTGCGAACTGGCTGAATCCCACCACTGATGTTAAGAAGATTCAGATATAGTGTCAAGTCCTGATCCAGAGAGCCTGACATTTCCAGCTATGCAACTTGCGGAGTTGTTTTGCTAAGACTGAAAGAGCTCAGTATGCCAGTAGCCGAGGGGTGAATATAAAGGTTTCCCTCTCCCTCCATCAAAGGAAGTTAGCATTCTTGCCCAAAATAAATAGGGGAATGCTCATCTATGGGATGGCTTCACTCGGAGAAAAGGTGAAAGCCAAAGAGATCCAGTAGAAGAAATTGGTTCCACCACAAAACCGCGGACGTCAAAATTGCGGTCGACGAAAGCGCGCATTTGACGTCATCACAGCGCGACGAAAACATCACGCTGTGATCGAAAAATGTAAAAATAAAGCGAAAACCTTACCCTAACCCCCCAAACCTAACCCTAAACCTAACCCTAAACCTAACCCTTAACCTAACCCTAAATCTAACCCTAAACCTAACTGTTAACGTAACGCTAAACCTAACGCTAACCCTTAACCTCTAACCCTTACCTTTATGTGAATCGGCTTGCTTTAATTTAATTTTTATTTGAATTTTTAATTTTTTCGTCGCGCTGTGATGACGTCAAATGCGCGCTTTTGTCGATCGCGCTTTTGTGGACCGCGGTTTTGACGGGTCACGGAAGAAATTATCTGTAGCACATCAGTCAATTGAGTATAATGGGCTATCTGGAATCATATGTGGCTAACGGTTACGAGAGGTGGGAGTGGGAGGCACCGTTTTCCGGTGGTTCTCCTCCTACCTCTCAGACAGGTCGCAGTCGGTGTTGGTTGGAGGGCAGAGGTCGACCCCAAGGCCCCTCAATTATGGGGTGCCGCAGGGCTTGGTCCTGTCCCCCCTCCTATTTAACATCTACATGAAGCCGCTGGGTGAGATCATACGCCGGCATGGGATTAAGTACCACCAATATGCGGACGATACGCAGCTGTATCTGTCCGCCCCGTGCCAACTCAGCGAAGCAGTAGAAGTGATGTGCCAGTGCCTGGAGGCTGTTAGGGTCTGGATGGGAGTAAATAAGTTGGCACTCAATCCAGACAAGACCGAGTGGCTACTGATGTTCCCTCCCAAAGATTGGCCAAATATTCCATCTCTCAGGCTGGGGGGTGAAATTATACGCCCCTCAGAGAGGGTTCGCAATTTGGGAGTCCTCCTGGATCCTCAGCTGACTTTTGAACACCATTTGTCAGCTGTGACCAGGGGGACCTTTGCCCAGGTTCGCCTGGTGCACCAATTGCAACCCTACCTGGTTCGGGAGGCCCTTCAGACAGTCACTCACGCCCTTGTGACCTCAAGACTGGATTATTGTAATGCGCTCTACATGGGGCTGCCCTTGAAGAGTGTTCAAAGACTCCAGCTGGTCCAGAACGCAGCCGCACGAGCAATTGTGGGTACACCCAGGTACACCCATGTTACACCTATCCTCCGCGAGCTGCACTGGTTACCCATTAGTCTCTGGATCCACTTCAAGGCGCTGGTCGTTACCTATAAAGCCCTTCATTGCATCGGACCTGGGTACCTGAGAGACCGCCTCCTGCCGATCACCTCCCATAGACCGATTCGATCACACAGGTTAGGTCTCCTCCGGATTCCATCTGCCAGCCAATGTCGGCTGGCGACTCCCCGGGGGAGAGCCTTCTCTGTTGCAGCGCCAGCCCTCTGGAACGATCTCCCCATGGAGATCCGGACCCTTACTACCCTCCCGGCCTTCTGCAAAGCTGTTAAGTCCTGGCTGCTCCAGCAGGCCGGGGGACTCCCGAAATAACCAGCCGCCCAGAGATTGTGATTGTTTTATATTTTAATGTTGTTTGTGTATTATTCCCCCTCCCTTGTTTTATTGTAAGCCGCCTGGAGTCCTTCGGGAGTGGGCGGCATACAAATCAATAAAACCATAAACCATAAACCAAAACCATAACAGTAGGGTTGGTGACATGCTTCACAAAGGAGTTTTGTGACCACAAGTGGCTCACAGATCATGGACTTTCTTTACAGCTTTATTCAATAAAGCCATATATGGAAGAATTGATATTTGTGATAGTGTAGGCTTTAAAGTAGAGGTGAACCATCTGCAGGGATCTATGGAATCCCCGTTTTCTGGTCCTGAAATATGACATCCCATTTTCCCACATTTTATGAAGGTAAGAAAACTGTGGAATAAATCCTTAAATTCATCCACCAGAGAGGAAGAGGAGGAAGAGGAGGAGGGGAAGAAGAAAGGAGGAGGAGGAGGAGGAGGAGGAGGAGAAGGAGAAGAAGAAGAAGAAGAAGAAGAAGAAGAAGAAGAAGAAGAAGAAGAAGAAGAAGAAAAAAAACAAGTTGCAAAAGCTAATCTTGAAGCCCACTTTAAAGGAATCATTCTGCTTTGTAAGATACACTTTCTGATGGATGGATGAAACATGAATAACCCATGTTTCCTTTCTTTTTCAGTCTGAGAGAGGATGTTTGCTTATTTCCTCTAAGAAGGTGGCTGTGATTTCTTCTATTTGGAGCCCCCCCCCCCCCCCGAATAGGTCCCCTTAAACGGGACTGCAAAATGCCTTCCTTTTGTACAGGTATGGTTCCACAGAAATAGAAATCCTTCTCCTGGAGAACTAATTCTTTGCTCTCTTCCCAGTCAGCTGGCTTCCTTCCCCCTGAGTTTGGCTGTCAAAATAGGGCTATTTGTGGATGGTGCTGAGCTCATGCCGAGTACACTCACTCTGTGGAGGGCAGAGCGGTATTGGCCAGGTTGTATTTATAAGTGCTGTAGGAAGATTGATGTCATAGAAAGTTCACCGTTAACATATCAGAAAGAGTTCCTGATGCAGCGCTATTACTGTAGAAAGCTAGCACCTACCCCTCTCCTAGAAGAATATTTTGAGATATATTAAAAAGGCAGAATATTATATTTCCCTACAGGAGAAATATGCTCTTGGAAAGTAGCCTCCCCTCTTTCTTAATAGCTAGGGCCAGCCTATCTACGAGACAAAAGACCTTCAGTTCCAAGGTGATGGGATTAAGACGTGGCCCTTCAGAACATAATAGGACCATTTAGCAGAAGACACAGAGCTCACTGCATTGCACAATCTCCCAAGAACATTGCATCACTCAGCAGACTTCAACCAAACCAGGGGGCTCAGAAAAACATGACCCCATAGGAATCTGACAACAACCAATATAATACATGTTCTTGCAAAGGAACAGGAAGCTCTAGTGCAAAGCCCAAGAGAAGGTGTTAAAAACCTATTCTCAACTCCATGTGTTCAGTTGCACCAGAACCACAAATATTACCTCTGCTCATCAATAAATGGACCCTCTTTCCAATCAGCCTCCATTTTGTCTCCAGTGCCTTTCCCCCAGCTTGGAATTGAACCAGATGGATATTTCTCCCAGCACTGTATAGTAGCAACAGCCATATGCCTTCCCTGTCTTGGTCAGTATCAGCAGCATTGCCATAAATATTGATCAGTGACTGTGGTGTTGCTATATTTTTCATTGTTTAAAATGTTTTGAGAATACAGCTATCATTTCCCCCCCACATTAACTATATGTTGATGTTGGTGGTCGTACTTCAATTGTCTGGAGGGCTTCAGAAAACTTGGCCCCCTGAAGTAGCTGCCTGTGAAGCAAAAGTCAAGGTTGTTCCTTTTTTCTTAGGAGTGATGTCTCAGAGTTATCTTGAGTCAGGGGTGGGTTCCAGCAGGCACTACTGCCAGTTTGCTTATGTGTGCTTTGCCCGTGTGCACATGCACAGAACTGAAAAACAAGATGGCGCCACTGACAGTGCCACCCTGGGAACGAGTTCAGGGATGTGGCAGGCCTGTGTTGCTGTGGGGTCTAGCAAACCCAGGTGGCCAAACCAGTTTGACCCAGTTAGGCTAAACTGAGACAAAGTGGTAGGGACCCACCACTGCCTTGAGTGGTGTGGTGGCCTAGAGATGGAGCTCTCGCCTCACAATCAGGAGGCTGTGAGTTCGATCCTAGGTAGAGGCAGACATTTTTCTCTCTGGGCACAATGAGACTATATATGCTGGGGGGAAAAACTCCACTTTGGCGACAGGAAGGGCATCCGGCCAGTAAACACTCAGCTCCATTCAGTTGCCCAGATTCCACCCTGCAAGGGATTATGGGGTCATTAAAAGAAGAAGATGTCTCAGACCTACCTTCCCAGAGTTTAGACTCCTTCTGAGCTGCCACTTAGCTGATCCCTAATTCAGTCTGGGAAAGGTCAGGTCAAACTTAAAGTATGGACAGATGAAGGGAAAATTAGAATTTCTTGTGGTCATGTCTACATTTCTTATAACTATGATATTTGGGAGTGCTCAGACTTAAAAACCTTCCTACCCACTCATTGTAGAGAACATATTTTTATATATCAACTTTCTGTGGGTTGGCCATGCTTTAGTCCTGCTATGCTACTGGCCTCTCTGGGCTAGATCTTAGATTTCACTTGGAACCCAATTCTAGTCTCTGCCACATGGTGGGACTCCCTGTGCTTGATGCTGCACTTAATTTTGGACTTTATTTCTTCTGTCCCAGTGGAGTTTCATGACAGTCCAGCCAGGACTGTTATGATGCCACTGGGCGGCTCTGCCTGTTCTTTCCATTCACTTGGCAAATCTCAGAGAACATAAGACTCTAAACAAGGCAGTCATTTACAGAAGCAGTCTGACCAAATGGTTTTGACATTATGCCTTTGTTTCTTAGCAGTGGGATATTTTGTCTCATTAATGCCCCAGTTACAAACCAAAAGACAAATGCAGATAATGTAGTTAATAATAGGTGACCACAATCTAATTTTGCCTGCTGAAAATTTATCCCAGATGATGAAGTACTTGTTACTTTTTAAAACTCTGCATTCTACCTAATCTGCACCAACCTGCATTGCCTTATCCATGTGTTGTCTGTCTTATATTTATGATGACCGTCCATTCTGTATTCAGTTTTGACCATCTGACTTCACTCTTGGTATATGTACAATATCCACAAAGCAAAGCATATGATTACATGATGCAGCATAAGCCTAAATTAGAAAAATTGCTGGTCACAGCCAACAGTGGCATTTTCTGACTCTTGGAGAACAGCCAGGTAAGTTCTTTATTTACCAGTGCTGCTGACTGACAGACATTCTGCAGTGCTTAGGATAAAATATGAAAGACAATATTATTGCAGAAGGATGCCTAAAAGGTTTTCATCACATTGAGAGAGGAAAAAAAAACTGAGGAAGGGAGAAATTCTAATGGATATTTTTCTTTCTGGGTCAAATTCCAAAAGATTGGATGTCATAAGTAAACAATGGTTTATAAATATGTCTCTTCCAATGCATTTCCCATTTAGCATTACTTAACATTGTTCTTGCACAAGAATATATGCAAAAAAGCAATACAAATCACTAACACCAGCTCAGTTGTGTTTATTATATTAGAACATTTAATGAGGTTTTTATTCCCTAAATATTTTTAGAAGAGCTATTTGTTTCAGAAAATGATTAGTTTTAACTTTGAAGTAATTTCAACTTTTTGAGCACACAAATACTTGGAACTGGGTCATACGTCCTGGAGTGAAGGGAAAAAAAAGGTAATTATTTCATGAGTTGAAAGAACCTTGTTATATAAAGTTGTTTAAAAACATGAACTCTATCCTTTGACAGTGGTTTGTATCTGAGATAAAAAAGCAGTTATTAATTGGTGATTTCTTTTTCACTAATTGAATTTTTTGTAGTTTTTGGTTTTAATTTTTTTTGTTCACAGCTCACAGTCTCAATATTGAGATAGACAGCCATATAAATTGAATATAAAAAATACTGTAGAATTGTTAATATAGGCTAACTACTTTTGGTTCAAAAGTTTAGATGACCACTAGAATGCTGCCTTCCAATGGCTATCCAGATTTGTACAGCCCAGATAAGGGAGTTGTATTTCATTGATTGATTGATTGATTGATTATATGCCATCAAGTCATTTTCAACTTGTAGAGATCACACAGATAGATCCACCACCCCCATGATGATCTGTCCCTAACCTGGTTTTTCAGATCTTCCAATAGTAAACCTATCACTACTGTAACTGAGTCTGTCCATCTTGCTGCTGGTCATCCTCTACTTTCTTTTCCTTGCAACTTTTCCAGAATTATAACCTTTCCCAGAGGATTAGATCTTCACATAATGTGTCCAAGTAGGGTAATTTAAGCCTGGTCATTTGTGAGCTTAGTGAGAACTTGATGCTGCTCAATAATTGGGTTGAGTTGCTCAATGATTCATGGGTTTGTTTTCCTGACAGTCCACAGTATTCTCAGAATTCTTCTCCAACACCAAAGTTTAAAAAACATCAATACTGTTCCTATTCTCTTCTTCAAAGTCCAACTTTTGCTTCCAGAGAGTGTCACGTGGAATACTGTAACTTGCACAATTCTGATCTTTATGGTTCTTTGGAGGTATCAAGCCATCGCAGCCTTTGAATATCTTTTCTAAGACCTTCAGGCTGCTCTACCAAGTACTAGTCTCTCACATATTTCTTAAGTGCTTGTTTTTTTTTAGTATTAATAAAGGGCAGAAATTGTCTATCTCTATTATCAATTCGAAGGCTGGTTGTTCTAGCTGTTGTCATTAGTTTGGTCTTTTTTATATTTAATTTTAGTCCCATTTTTCATTGTGCTCTTGGACTTTCATTACTATAGCTTCCAGATCTATGCATTTTCAGCTATCATTTTCTTCCTCCCATTTTAAAGTCCTCCTCCTCCTCCACCTCTTCTTCTTCTTCTTCTTTTTTTCCTCCTCCTCCTCCTCTTCTTCTTCATCTTCTTCATCTTCTTTGCATCCTCCCCCTCCTCCTTCTTCCAACCTTAGTATATATTCAGCATTGGTTGAATAAATAAGGGGAGAATACACAGTCTTGTAGTCCTTTGCCAATTTGTAGCCAGTCTGTTTTTCCATGTTCTGCCTGAACAGTAAGTTCTTCTTCACAGCTAAAATGATATTTGACATATGGATCATTTGTCGATGGCCATCATTCTGTGCACTAAACAGTCTTTCCCTACTTTATGACTTCTACTTGTGTTGCACTATGAATAGTGGGAAATATTATCCAAGAGATACAGAAGGCATCCAACCTGGACAGATTGCCTCTACTAGGCCTTTTCTTGGATCTGGTTTTCTGAATTAGGGTATCTGCATAGACAAAAAGCATAATATGGCACTCATATTTTTTTTTGTTCTTTCTAGCATTTTTCCTAAAAATGCAGGAAAGGGGGTTTGCTTTTTTGGGGGGAGGGGGGAATCAACCAAGTGTTTGTTCCTTGGTTTTTCTAGATAGGTGCTTTACTACTAGACCAAACTGCTCTATACTCATAAATGTAACAAATACCTATATGCTTTTAAATGCTTGGCAATATAAATAAAAAGTCAGGCAATCATCATAATTCAAGGGAATGTCTTATTATTGTAATCATCATTTTAGAATACAGAAGCAGATGGAATGGTAATCCTGCTTATACAATAGATTATTGTGTGGAATTAATCATAGAAAAAAGAGTGGTATTTCCCCCCCCCCCTTCCCAGTGCATCCAAATCACATTGTGATGGCAGTCATCAGATACCATAGGACTATCCATGAAAGCTCCCAATACTAACAACTGCTCTCTACTCATAGAGAAGGAACCCTTTGTTGTGACCTAGAGAGCAAAAGTTAGACATAAGTGGCTCCCCACTTCTCGCATATTGAATTGGAAATAGATGACAGAACAGGACTAGAATTTACATGAATTGTTAGACTTCAATGATTCTTTTCCTTTTTCTACCAATGAATCCTTACCACTCTCAATATACCATCTCCCATTGCCACAATAGTAACAAGAGCTTGGCAATTGTGATCCAGATATAGTTGAAGCCATCTGAAGGTTCATTCACAACTTTCCTTATGAAGAAAATGACATATTTTCTTCATGATTTTTTTTTATGTCTCAACATCTCTATTTTTAAAGACATAGTGCCAACAATAAAAACTTTAAAAAAAGAAAGGCTATACATAGCTGCTGTCAGACAAGAATGGAAACCTTGGTGAAAAGCATTATTTATGTCCTGACATTAGAGTCCTCACCTTTGTTATCTATTCCAAACACATTATAATTAAATTGCTATTTTTTGTCCCAATTTCAAGGGTGAACCAATATTATACAGACGAATTAAACCACAAACAGATAAATAAATTGCTATGGAAAATTAAATTTTCAGTGAAACTATAAATGTAAAAACTTTAATGAACAGTTGAAGGATAGAACAAATGTAATACAAATATTTTACTCATTTGAAAAAGTAAAGTCTGAAATGATTCATAGAAATATGAAATATTTTTCTTGGTTAAAAGGAAGGTATGTTTTTTTGCTATGGGATTTTGCTTGTTTAATTCAAGAGGTCAGTTCCACTAACTGCAGTAGGATTTATGGTAATCAAAGATAAAAACAGTTATGAGGTTTACATTTTTTTCCTTCATTAATATCAAATACCCAATTCATTCCTTTAAAGAAGTTTACAATGTTGGGTGTAACTCATAGATTTGAACAATAGATCATTAGTTTCTACATTGTGCATTGGAGAAAAATAATAATCCAATAATCTATTGTTCTGAGCTGTTCAGCGTAGAAATAAATCTTAACTGGGATTCTTTAGAATTCTATTTTCATCTGCCATGTGCTTTTTTTTAATCTACATGTATTTAATGGCACAGATTAAATAGAGGGTGGAAGCTGATTTATCACCAACATACCACTTCTCCTTTTCATCTAATACAGGTTAAGATGTTGCTGTTTTGAATCAGGGCTTGAGAAAAGTCATAGACAGATGAAAGCTAATAAACTGGGACAGGATGGAGATACTGTTTGGGGGATGATTGTCTGAGTTGTAGATATTCTAAAGATGTGTTGAAGAAATAAGATTCTTAGTGGAAAGACAAGGCACATATTTGCACCCATCTTTTTCTAAAGGGTCGAATGAGTGGCCTCAGTAGCCTTTATTTTTACATTAGGTTGACATACTAGAACAAGATAAAGCCGCTTAGAATTATCTCAGCAAAGAGCATCACACTGTGGAGGAGACAGGATACTCTTCACACTTTGCATAGAGAAAGCACTTTCCATCACTTTCTTCTCTTCCACTCTGTCAATCAGAGGTGGCTCTGTGAAGGCGATGGAAGATTTAAAAGGGTGCTGTGGAAGAGAGTGTTGCTTCACAGCTTCCCTCAAGGTCTCCCACAGGGACAGCCAGAAGATTTTTTCCAGATCTTGCAACAGGTAGAAAGGGGTTGAGGAGGGGCTACATAAAACTGTAAAGCAATGAACTGTGTCTGCTTCAGAGGTGGGTTGCTGCTGGTTCAGCCCAGATCGGCTGAACTGGTAGTGGCGGCAGAAGGCTCCTCCCACCTGCCCGGATATTTCTGCACATGCAAAGAAGTGTCGTGCACACGCGGGAGCATGCCCGAACTGGTAGTAAAAAAATTGGCACCCCACCTCTGATTTGCTTCTCCAAAATTCTTCATGAAACCGCTTCAGAGGAGTGTTTCATTGAAAATTTGCTTGAAGCAAGAGTCCTCAAGGATTTGCCCAGTTGTATAATATTTTAGCTGCAATTCTAGTTGAAGAAAAATAGCCTTGCAAAACTCATTTATACGCTGGCAACCTCTCTTTGAATAAGTGCAAGGTCTCATGTGCAATTTTTTAAAAGAAAATATTCATATAAATATAATTTAATTCAGCATAAGGCAGCTAACCGAAGATATTTCCACACAGCACTGTTTCCAGTCCCCTATTTCTTCAAAAAGGATTGAAGCTGGCTGTACAATGTGTTTGCCACATTACAGTAGATGGAGAACACTATGATCCAATCCATGCTACATACAACAGATAGGGGAGTAATAAAATTAGAAAGTCCATTATTTTTTGAACTACATAGCTAATGGATTAACACATGCACTCACTCTCAAGCCTCTCTGTAGAAAAGAGATAGAATGATCACCATCACTTCATACATTTTCAGTACATGATGAAAGTCTTGTAAATATTTAATACATATAATACATATCTGGTTGTTTTGCAAAACATTTGAGCTGTTGGTATAAGGAGTAATCCTTAGAATGTTATTCTTTTTGCATATAATTCCTATTGAAAACCGTGACGTAGGGATGATACTGACGTTTTGCATTCAGTTTTGATACTTTCTCTAGCAGCTACAATCACGGTTGTAAGACGTTGTGTGGATAAGCTATGTGTATGTATTTTTATGAAGCAGTAATGATTTTTGCTTGGAGGACGGAGATAGGATGGGGTAGGAATTTAGTGAAAATTGCTTAGATAAGCAAGGACAATCAAACCTGTTATTTCTCGCTGTGTGTGATTACAGGGATTGTGAAATTGATCAAAAGGATTAAAATCAAGTCTACTGATGAAGCTGTGTATGAAAACTTTTAAGGAGCTTTGGATTCAGCTGCTAATAGGTAACATGACATGGGATTCCTGCAAATGGAAAAACAGTTCACCCACAAGATCCATAGAGTTCCAGCATAGCATATCACAAAATAGAAATTTTGCTATTTGTTCTATGCCACCACAGATTCAGAATAATCTGGCAATCAAAGAGGACAACATCTTAAGAACATAGTTCATAGGGCGCTAATGTCAAATTGATACATATACTGCTAAGGTGACTCACGACTCTGTTATATAATCTTATTGTGATCCTGCTTTGGAATCTACACTTACTGCTAGGGTTTTCAGCTGTTTTTCACTTTTAAAATTCTAAGCCATCAACAATGAAGCTCTTTTCATATTTACTAATCTAGATTACCTTGAAGAAGTTTCCCACTCCCTCCCTTTTATACTATGTGGTAGATAATTCTTTTGGCTCAGTGGCCGTGCTATTAATTTTGTAACCTTCTTCGGTATAGTGGGGCTACTGATCTCATGATCTCATCAGAGAGAATGGGATCACATTTGGGAACTGGAATGGGGAATGTTTTAAGGGATGAACTTGGTTCAATTTGCAACACACGCACACGGTCATAGTTGTCCCACAGGCGCTTTTTCAAGAGGCAACTGGACTGGATGGTGGGGATGATGGGGAATCGGAAAAGTTCAGGAGGATCTTCAGCCAACATAACATACACGCACACTTCAAACCCAAGAATACGCTAAGGCAGAAGCTTGTCTAACCCAAGGATAAAACACCCAGACAGAAACTGAGCGATGTGGTACGTGCAGTACAATGCAGTGAGCCATGTGCAGATCTGTGCATTGGGGAAACGAAACAACCACTTCATAAACGCATGGCACAACATAGGAGAACAAATACATCAGGACTAGATTCAGCCATCCATCTGCCACTCTTTTGAAGACAACAAAGTCCATATTTTTGATAGAGGATTTGATGCTTTGAAAAAGGGCTTAAAAAGGCCATCTACATCATAATTGAACAGCAGAAGGAGAGGGATACAACATCATCTATCTCCAGTCTACAACACAGTCCTTTCAACAGTTCCAAGAAGGCTCCACACCAATTTGCACCACTCAGGTGACTATGACGACACAGTTCAATATCCAGGTAGCCTTAACAACCCGCTAAAAGAATGCAAATGACCAGCTGTCTGCAAGGAGTATAAATCCTTCCATTCCCCACCGCCCAGTCAGAGCTGAAGAAGCTTCTTGGATGAGAAGTGAAATGTGTTCAAAGAAAAACCAGGAAGTCACGTTGCCTCTTGAAAAAAGCACCTTTGGGACACAAACACACAAACACACACACACACACACACACACACACACACACAAAGAGACAGTGGGGGGGGGAGAGAGAGAGAGAACAGGGGAAAAATCTTAAGTGCCTTATGTTTGGAATGTTGGAATGTTTATTTAATTTGTATGCCGCCCCACTCCCGAGGGACTCAGAGCGGCTAACAACCAAAGGTGGGAAGGAGGTACAAATAAGACAAACAGATTAAAAAACAACAACAGTAACAACATTTCAAGTGGGGCTGGAAATCCATCAGCCCCAGGCCTGCCGGAACAACCAGGTCTTTGTGGCTTTGCGGAAAGCCTGGAAGGTGGTGAGGGTCCGGATCTCCATGGGGAGATCGTTCCAGAGGGCCGGAGCAGCCACAGAGAAGGCCCACCCCCAGGGGTTTGCCAGTCAGCACTGGCTGGCAGATGGAATTCGGAGGAGGCCTAATCTGTGGGTCTTAGGGAGGTAATTGGCAGGAGGCGGTCTCTCAAGTACCCAGGTCCGATACCATGTAGGGCTTTAAAAGTAACAACTAGCACCTTGATATGTCTCTACATCCCTGTAACATTTTAACATATTTTGATCTGTTTCACTTTAGAAGACTCCAAAGGCAGGAAACGAAGTCCCTGTGGAGGAGAAATGCAGTCAGCAGGATGTTGATTGCCACCCCTTTTCCAGAAGACGTGTAATATGGAATGTTCTTCTTTAACAGACTATCCAACATATAATGAAAAAAGACATATTATTTTAATCTTTCTCAAATTCAAATACTTTGGCTCATGTGCTGACTACTTTTGAAGGGATTCCAGCTTTCCAGTAGAAGTGGGGGTGTTGCATTATTTTTCTTTCTGAAAAAACTCAACCCAATGACAATGCCAAAGATAGGCATCACATGATCGGACACTTATGAAATTGTTTAAAGATGCCCTCCCGGCTAATTACTTGGCATGACTCAGATTTAACCATATTATAATTGTACAATGAATGGAAAGAATAGTTATGTAATGTACCAAAACAAAAACATTAAAACTAGAGAAACCTAACACATCACTTTAATAATGAAGTCTCCAAGTTTCCTTTTTTATTTCATCTTTTTTCCTCTCATACAATGCTAATCAATATGACAAAATACTTTATTAACTGAATTATCTTGTCATTATCTGAAACCTATAATTTTTAAAATTAGATCTACTTTAATACAATACTTTAAAAAAAGAAATGTATTAGGAATACATGCCTTTTTAAAATTGTATTATTATTTTTTTAAATTGTTGATCATTTCTTAATTTTATTGTTATCAGTTTTTTATTCTGCACTGTTCAGAGTCACATTTTGTGATATGGGAGGTTATATAAATGTGATGAATAAATAAACAAAAAACAAGCAGGTTAATGGGATTTTGGAATAAATGTTCATGAGATCTTGGAAAGCTAATGTCAGGTAGATAGAAATGGCAGGCCATTGGTAGCTGGAATGTAATAGAGGAAACTGAACAAAAGAGAAGGAAAAGAAGGATTTGTGAGTTCTTCTATTTAAGAAGATGCTGATCCAAAATAACTTAAGTTGGGTAAAAATAGAAGGCAAGGCGAAGAAAAGATAAAAATGAGCATTGATTATTTATTTTTCCATTTATTCTTCAAGATACAACAGGAATAGGAAATATTTGGGACTTCAACAGTTGGATGGCATTTCCATACAGCTCTTATTATTAACTATGGTAACTGGAGTTAGGTCAGTTGAAAGATAAGAATCTAATCTTTGGAAAGCCACAAGTGTTCCAATCTATATAGAAGTGCAGTGGGAGTCTTAATAAAGAAATGCAAGATTTGTTAAGAGAACTGGTAAGAGAAAAGAAATAATAATTCAGTTCTGGGTGGAAAAGGAGTACAAAAAAAGAAGCCCAAAAGAACCCCATCTTAATTCTACTTTCTGTAAGGAGGGAAGCCACAGCAGGCTTTCAAGATTCTGTTATTACATCTTACATCAATAAGGTCACATTTTTCTCTTTGGACTGTTCATACAGTATTAGATATCCTTGCAGCATTCAGTAACATCAACCATGGTGTTCTTCTAGACAACTATGAGGACAGGATGTGGGGGCATTGTTTACCATGTTTCTACTCCCATCCATGTAGGTGGCTCTAGTTGGTAGTAATGGGACATAAACCACTGAACATGTAACTACTCTAGCATGGAATGACACAGGGCTTGATTAGCATCTACATGAAATGCTGGAAAAGTGTCAAATACATCTTAAAGATACACACTTATATATCATTAACCTGAGATGCAGTGAATGTTGGACGCAGTCAAGAATTGGATGGGGGAAAATAACTTGAAAGTGAATCATAGAAAGTTTAAGTTACCATTTGTCAAATAATGTCAGTTTTAGTGTTGGCCTGTATGGTAGTTCTCACTGAAAGAGCATGGTTATCATATGCAATTTCTTTGAAATTCATGGCTTCTGCTTGAACATCACTTGGAATCTTCGGCCAATTGCGATTTTTCCCAAACTGAAAAAGATCAGCCATCCCACTCCTTAACTATGGACATAGAAAACCTGCCAGTATGGGTGCCAGCATTAACCTGTGGCTAATAGGGCTTGTATGTCATCTATAAGATGATCAATCCTGAAAAGGAAGGATTTGCAGCCTATAGACACAGCCCTTGTGCCATTTTCCTACATGCAGCTTCCTTTTTGGGATATGATCCAAGGACTCCTCAGTGGCTTCAGAACAGATTGTGAAGGAGCTTCTTTACTACACCAAAACCTCTCCTTTGGCACGTTTTTGGGAAGCCCCCACATAATAGCCTACACAGTGACCTTCTTGGATTTCATTGACCTCATGGAAAATGCCCTTGTCAAAGATAAATTGCAAAGTCACTTGTGCCGGGGGGAGGGGGGGAAATAATTAAAAAAAAGTAATTGCAACCTCTTTTAGTGTTTCAAAAGTAAATGTGGCCATCAGTCCATGCATTTGCTATATCCAAAGCAACACAGTTCAGAGCTGTGAAGGATGCATTCACACAATTCAGAGAAATAAAGAGCAGCCAGTTTGCCAAATTTCTAGCAACAAGTGCAGGCATTGGCAATGATTCCTGAAAAAAAGTTTGAAGAAACATTTCATTTGGATGAGTACATATTTTCAATTCCTGGCCAATCTACAATCTGTAAAAGGATAAAAACAGAGCCAGAATAAATACAGTCCTTCACAACATTTCCACAACTCTCATCTGTCCAACAAGTTTGCCAGTATCCTTGGCCCTTAAAAAAATACAGGCAATACATATAAATTATGTGAATAAACCTTTGGTGACCTTATTCTGATATGAAGATAAATTTTCTCTTTTAGTTTAGACATAGCCCATGAACTTATTTGATCTGACTCAATTTTTTATAATGAGAAATACATTGTGCTACAGAATCATTTTACTAAAATAAGTTTATGTCAAGAATAAAACAATATGGATGAGACCATTTGGAAGGTAATTCTCTCAATTCTGCGTGCACCATGAAAGCCTCATTACTGAAACATGTGATAATACAGAAAGCTTTTAATACTCCTTTATTGCTAGGAATATCTACCCTATTGTTAGATAGGATAAAGAACCCAGCTAATCTGAAGTATTGTGGTAATACAAAAATATTATTTATGTATTATTAAATATTATTCTCTAAAGCACTTGAAGGTAGAACAAGAAACAATGTTTGGAAACTAATCATGGAGAGAAGCAACTTAGAACTGAGGAGAATTTCCTTACAGTTAGAACAATTAATCAGTGGAACAGCTTGCCCCCAGAAATTGTGAATGCCCCAACACTGGAAGTCTTTAAGAAGATGTTGGATAGATATTTGTCTGAAATGGTATAGGGTTTCCTGCCTAGGCAGGGGGTTTGACTAGAAGATCTCCAAGGTCCCTTCCAACTCTGCTATTGTATTGTATTGTGTATGTATGTGTATATATGTGTGTGTGTGTGTGTGTGTGTGTGTGTGTGTATGTGTGTGTGTATACTGTCAGGGTTCCAAGTTCTGACATACACATTTATGGCCCGCCTCTTCATTATTATTTTTTTGGCCTGCTCCTTGCCAACACCTCTGAAGATAGCAAAAACAATGAAAATGAACTACTGGGAACTAATGTCTACTGAGAGGACCTCTGTCACGCTCTGACTAAGGTTGAAGGAGAAATGGCTGACTGACTTCTATATTTCCACAAAGCCCTCTAACAATCACCACGTTCCTGTATTGGACCAGCTAAAGGTCCTGCCTCAAAAAGGACTTATGGCTGTTATGAAAGTCGTAAGAATCTACTCACATGGATTACCACTCCTGTTCGTTTTGTCCTAAATTGCTTTGATAGCATGGGTATAAAGTTGCAAACTTTTGAATGACAATATTATGTCACAATTCTCTTGAAGCAACCCTCTTTTGAAGATGAACTCAAACAACCAATTGTGGGATCAGAATTCAAGAGTCCGGAACTCACACAATAGAGTTTTGATAATCAGAACTGGCAGTGGTGTCAAACTGGCAGCCAAATGCATCATCTGCAGGCCACACCCACCCCAGCTGCCCAAGAGGAAAAAAAAACATTGATATGTACCGTGATGGCAACATGACGCCACAAGTTTGACACTCATGCTCTAGAGATTGCAAGTGGCAATGGGTTTAAGCTTAGTGATACAACTTACAACCATTTGTTTAGCCACTGTTTGAAGTTACAATGTCAGTGAAAAAAGTAACTTATAAGTAACTAATTCTTACACCTACAACTGTCTCAGCATCTACACAATCACATCATCAAAACTTGGGTGCATGGAAACCAGAAATTTTGGTCCCAATTGTGATTGTAAGTTGAGGACTACCTAAGAAATGGATCTAACTATGAGAACAAGCATAGGAATAGAAGTTAATGGTAGGAAGTTTAAGACTGGTCCTAAGAGCTTACAATCTCCCAATTTTTATCAGTTGAAATTGAAATAATACTTAGCTGTTAACTTTAGAATAATTAATTTGATTTCATCAATCAAATGTTGACTCCATCCATCTGTAACTCCATATTCTGCTTTCAACAGCCTGTGAATTGCTAAGTTGCTATGTTTTAGTCCCCCATCTTTGCAGCTTTTGTGTTTGGCTTGGAGAATAAATTGACTTTAGAATTTATAGCAGTATGATGCAGAATCCAATATGGAGTCCACAGGATAGTTTGATTTTTCCAATGTCATGTTCCCCAAACCTGCCATCCTCCTCCTCCTTCTACTACTATTTCTTCAGGTTAGAATACCTGATGAAAAGCTGACCATAGTTGTTTAGGGAATTATACGTGTTAAGTCCTCAGAGTTACGACGATGCCTGAAGCCTTGCCAGCCGGCAAGAGTCTCCTGATTGACTATGATGCAAACAGCCTTTCAGTGGGAAAACGCAGCCTTCTGATTCGTCCACCCATCTGACAGCTGCTATATAAAGAGCTGTCAGATAGCCAATGTTGTTGTTTGGGAGTTGCCTTGCAATTTGCATTGTTAATATGTTAGAATAAAGGTTGTTTCATTGCACAACCTGCCTTGCCTCAGTTCCTGCCTGCTTAGTTCTTCATACAGAGCAATAGGCAACAATGATGACTTGAATTGTTATTGTTATTATTTTTAGCCAGCAGTCAATATGCAGCCCTCCAACCTAACCGAGAGTAGTTTTCACTCATGCAACAATTGCTTATCTTTATAGCCACATTTCTGAATAAAGTGCACAGATTTTAGTGAAGCTTCAAGCACCCCAAGTAAGATATATCTTTCCTTTTTCTTCCTGATATATTTTCATCAATCCAGTCCCTACGTGAATCCTCTGATGCATCTGGAACTTAACCTATGACCTTGGTAAGAAAAGAAGAGAATGTCATCAGAAGGGCCATGCCCCGGTTCTTTTTGCAATAACTCTCTTGGCCATTGGATGCACTCTCAAAGCAAACAGAAAGGCCACTTTTGTAACTGAATCAAACTCAAATTTGGTCTGACAGCCAATTTTCCAGGCTTACTACTATTTGAAAAGGGCTGGAAACGTGGCAGAACACCAGCAGAGAGTATTCCAAGGGTTAGAAACCATCTCTCTGAGGGCCATGTTGTGACTCTGTTTCTCGGCAGCAGGGACAAACAGAAATTGAGGAAATGTTGTTATATACTTTTGGAGCAGAAGATCAACATCTGGAATAATACTGTCTGGAAAATAAAACAGATCCCAGGACAGTTGCTAGGGCATAATGTGATTATGATGCATCATTTCCTCTTTCTTACAGCAGTTAACCTCCATGAATGAATCCTTGGCATTATGAAATATGGAATATTCTTCCAGGTGTTGTTTTTTTAATCTTGATCTTATGTGGAATCCTAGTGTAGTAGCTCCTCTTCTCTTCTCTTCTCTCTCCTCTCCATCAAAGGAGAATGCACACCTATACTTATTTTCCTGTGACTTATATACATGCTTTGTGTTGATTAATATCACTACCTCATCTAGTACAACCCAGGTAGTCCTTGACTTTCAATAATTTGTTTCAAGTTACAAGGGCAGTGAAAAAGTGACTTATGGCCTGCAGTACACTTAAGACTGTCAAAGCACCCCCATGGACATGTGATCAAAATTTGGACACATGGGAACCAGTATATATCTAGGATGGTTGCAGCATCCTGGAGTCATGTGGTCACCATTTGTGATTTTCCCAGTCAGCTTCCGACAAGTAAAGTCAATGGGGGTAGCTGGATTCACTTAATGACCATGTGATTCACTTAACTGCAGTGATTCACTTAACAATTGTGGCAAGAATGGATGTAAAATTGAGTGCAACTCATTTAACATCATCTTGCTAAGCACAGAAATTCTGGTCCCAATGGTCTTAAGTCAAGGACTACTTGTAATGCTGTTTGGCCAGTGATAGTTCTCCAAAGACTACAGCAAGGCTTGCTTTTTCCCCCAGCTTTGCTAGTGCCCAGGGGAGAAAAGATGGGACAAGGGACAGTGGTCAAAGATGATGGTTCATCTGGATTTCTTCACCTCCGACAGACTGGAGAAGGAAAGGAAGTTTGTGTAAGAAAAGAACAATAAGCTTCCTTTTTTACAAAATAAGGCAGAGATAGGTAAGTTTAGGTATTGTATGAGCTATTGGCTCCCAATCCGGTTTTGCCTCAGGCCATATATAAATACACATGTGGATTTAAATGTGGGATGAGGAATGTGTTGAATGGGGATGTGAAGAGCAAAAGGAACAATACTTTTAAACCCCTTTCTATTTACTTTAATGGTAATGGTGCCCCATTCTTCCTCTTATGTATTGTCCAGTGTCCAGTTTTAGTTTTAATTTTTTGAAAATCAGCTATAGTTGAGAATAGATTTTGGAGTGAACAAAATGCCTTGCAAATAATTTATAGTTATTAATAATAGTTATTTACAAAATGCAAATAACTTACAACCTTACTGTAAAATTTACATTGTAAACAAACAACCAGTTTCTTCATGGAGGAGCTCATTATTGAGACCTAAAACCTGCTAAATGCTGCCTAGAGCTTTTCTTCATTCCATATTGCAATACAGTTAATTGCTTTCCTCTGGTTTCCCAGATTTATTATCTTTCCTGCTAAAGGCTTCTATTAACGTTGGCTGACCTGAGTGCTTCATTTGAACTGAAAAGTCATGTTATAAATGTCCTAGCAGTAGATTAAACAGTAATAGAAAAATGCTAAGTATGCTCGGGGTTGATTAGTGGTCAATGTATATTGACTGTTGGAAATCAAGATTCTGTTTTCTATCCATTCTGTTATTCTTGCTACCAAACACATCCCAAAGTCTTAATTTAATATTACACTGACCAACATATATGTGTTCCTTTAAAACCATTCAATCCAACAAAGAAAGATGGTCATTTTTAGCAGCCCCATTTCTCTGCCTCTGTTTCAGTATCATTCCCTTTTTGTTACATTTAGCATAGCTGAAGTTGTAGGGAAAAATGTTTGATTTGGATTAATAACACAAATAGATCTTCATTTTGAAAATGTTCAGCCATCAGGTATAGAATGAAGGAAGAAACTAATGAAGGTAGATTAAAGATGGACAATGTAAGCCAATACTATTTGGTTTCATGCACGGAATTATACAATAACCATACCATTAAAAGTACACACACATAAAGAACTGCCTTCCTGGATTTATTTTCTATGCACAAAATGACCGTGTAAAGTCATTTTTAATTTGACCGCTAGGTGGCTCTATATACATGTTATTTATTGCACTTGAAGTCTTTCTATTCTCCCATGTAAGTGAAGTAATCACAAATATCCATTACATGCAGGTATAACAAATTGATAAATTTATGCATAATCTAAATCCTGTTGCTTTAAAACCTGCCCAAGGTTACCCAGCTGGCTTTCATGCCTAAGACAGTAGACCAAACTACCCAAATAAAACATACAAACCTTTAAAAAATGTATTTATGTGACCCTGAAATAAGTAAGAGATGGGTGTAAATCAACAGCTAATCTCAATACTCTGACACTAACAAATGAACCTCATGTAAAGGGATCATTGACACACTACACACCATCAAAATAACAATGGTGGAGGCTGTCAGAAGTGCCACAACCAGAACTTTGTATCTCCCGTGACATCCAAAGCAGTAAAAGAGGAGGAGGAGGAGGAGGAGGAGGAGGAGGAGGAGGAGGAGGAGGAGGAGGAGGGTGAGGAGGAGGAGGAATAATTACAATTCAGACAAAATGATGCCCAACATATAGTAGCTTTCTTTCTTTGATCTTAGTAGAGCACATTAAGAGCTCTCTGCAGGAAGTTGGAAATAGATTTTCTCTGTTATTTTCATGGGAATTTCAATTTACTTCTGTCTCTTAACTTTTACTTAGGTTTCTTAATCAGCACATTGCTTCTGATACTGACATGGGGAATTTCCAATATGTTGGTCTTTTTTCCATATGAATGTGGTGCCTTTATACTAGGGGTGTCAAATTGAAGGCCCGGGGGCCAGATCTGGCCAGTGGGGTGCTTAGATCTGGCCCGTAGTGCTGCCCTGGAAACAGCAAAGGACTGACCAGTGGTGCCTCTGCCAGAAAAAATGGGTGCCCTCCCCAAGCTCTGTTTTCACTGGCAATGGGTTGCAGGATGCAGTTGCAGCCCAAAACTGAGCTCAGGAACCCATTTTCACTGGCAGATTGCATAGACCAGGGGTGGGTTCCGGCAGTCATTACTGCTGGTTTGCTTGTGGCTACGCCACACATGCTTGATGTGCACTGTGTGCATTTGCACAGTACAAGAAATATTGTTCTGCACATGCGCAGAAGCAAAAAACAAGATGGCAGCGCCTATGGCGCCGCCCAGAAAGTCAGTTTGGGGGCAGGCCTGGGTCGCTGCCGGTTCCAGCAACCCAGGCCGCCAAACCACTACGGTTCGTCTGAACCGGTCCGAACTGATAGAAACCCATCACTGGCATAGATCTATTTTAAGAGTATTAATTATGCTTATAAATCAGAATATTACCAGAGGATATAGTTTATGATTAAAAATAACTATGTAACAAAGGTCTTTTACTTCATGCAATCATGGGCATTCAGACTTTTGTAGCCCAGATTTTGGTGCACAAGTTACAACTCTGTTGCAGAGTGAGGAAATTGATACTTGTTAACCTTCTGGAGTCAAAATTTCTCTTGTTCAATTTTTTGAGTGCCATTTTTTGAATTTTCATGGTTTACATACCTCCTGCATATATCACGATACCTTTTCATAGCAATAGCAATAGCAGTTAGACTTAGATACTGCTTCATAGGGCTTTCAGCCCTCTCTAAGCGGTTTACAGAGTCAGCATATTGCCCCCAACAACAATACGCGTCCTCATTTTACCCACCTCGGAAGGTGGGTGGGTTTCATGTTTTGTTCCTGTCTATGGTACCTACTACTTAAACAAACAATATCTAGAATCCACATTTTGGTAAATACCCATTACTGGCATTTTTGAAACTTGGCACTATTGTTCTTCATCACAGCTAAAATTTCTCCTAAAATCAAATGAATTATCCTGGTGTTTTGATCCTGCTCATGGCATCAAATAATACTTACAACAGTTAAGGAATTGTATTTTTTTCTCCTTAGTGACATTAGATATTTGAACAACACTGTTTTGTTTTTCTCAGCATATTAGCACCATTGAAGGATCTTTGGTGGGAAAGGACTAGAGTATCAACCCAAACATATAGTGAGCCAATTTGGTATACAGGAAGTCCTCGACTTATAACAGTTCATTTAATGACCATTCAAAGTTACAATGGCACTGAAAAAAGTGACTTATGACCATTTTTTAGACTTACAACCATTGTAGTATTTGATCATGGCGACATGATCAAAATTTGGATGCTTGGCAACTGAGTCATATTTATGATGGTCCCAGGTAGCTTATAATCAAAAGAACCAGCCTGCTAATTTAGAATGTATAAATGATTATGTGCTTTTCCTCTTGCAATATTCCTGAGAGATAGCTCAGGAATAATGCTAGGAATGGAAAGAAGTATTTTCCCTCTTCTCTTGTGTCTGATGACATGAACTATACCCCCCCCCCAAAGCTTATACCTTTAAAAAAAAAATTGTTAGCCTGAAGAAAAGGCTACCAGATTCCTTCTGATTTACCTTCCCCTTTCATTCTTTTTTTTGGCATTGGACTGCCAATAGCTGATTTTGCTTACTTGTTTCATATTAAAGAAGCCATACCATTCTTATAGTATATAAGCTTTCAACATAAATATTCAGGACTGGTTTGCTTTGTCCTTAAGCAGAAAAAGAGAAGTCACCTGGACCAGGGGTGTTAAACTCAGGTAGTCACATGACATTTCCCTCTTCGCTAAACCGGTGTAGCCAGTGAGTGACGCATCCAGGCTGCAGGCCAGCAGTTTGACAGCCCTGCCCTAGCACACCTAGGGGCAGTCTGTTCTATGTGATTAAAACTAGTTGGCTATTTCTAGAAAGAGCAGGAAAGTATCTTGCACTGCCTGCATTCCTGTTCCTTTTGCAGACGGTGTTGAGAAAGGAGCTCTCTCGTCCTTCACTACAAGAAGCGAAATATTTCAGCTAGATCTCTCAGCTAAAAGTCTGGTGACAACCCTTTTGACTGCTGCTGACTAGATCCTCTTATGCAGAAGGAAGGCTCTTGTAAGGAAAGGGCAGGAAAGGAGAACTAGGAATGTATTGGTTTATTTCTTGAGGCTATTTCTGAGTTTTCAGCCAAGAATGGTCCTCCAAATTAATTTACAAACAAAGCATTACATTATATGAAGTTTGAAGTATAAAATTGCAAAAGTATAAGAGTATGAGGAAACCAAACTGCCGGTGAAAAATGAATAACAGAGTATGACATGTTGGAAAGTTAATGGAGAAGCCGCCCTGAGTCTCTCGAGAGTGGGCGGCATACAAATCCTAATAAACCGTAAACCGTAAGAAGTCTCTTTTAATAAAATAAGTTTCCATCATTGATCCATAACCCAAAACAATAGAGTAATATCTCTAACACTTAAAGCACACAGACCTTATTTGGAACTATATGCTGATATAATTTGCACTTTTGATTCTTTCTTGCCATTTACATGAACAGAAGCATTGGTGGGTTCCTACCAGTTCAGACCGGTTTGGCCAAACCAGAAGTGGTTTGGCGGCCAGCACCCCAGGCCTGCCATGCCCCCAAACTGGTTCCCTGGTGCCTTTGGTGCCGCCATCTTGTTTTTCAGTTCTGCACATGCGCAGAACAATTTTAATTGCACTGTGCATGCACGCACACACACACGCACGCAGCACACACACACACACATGAAGCCCGCATGCACACACAAAACATGCACATGAGCAAACCAGAAGTAGTGCCGGCCAGAACCCACCCCTGAACAGACGCCTCTGCCCCCAACTCTCTGTAATAAGAGTGAACATTAAAAGAAATCAAAGCAAGGCCAGGACAAAACCTGGCAGAAGAAGGTTTAGAAATACAGTGTCATCACACACACACAGAGCGTTCTCACCATTTTCTTTGAAGTCCCCTAACAAAAGTGATTACTGAAATTTTATTAAATGCATGTGCGAGATACAGTTTTGCTTTCTGACTGATGTTCATGTGATGAATTGATGTATATGTGTGTGCGCATGTGTGGAGGGGAGAAGCCCTATACTTTTATGCTGAAACCTGTGCCCAAAAGTTTCTAACCACATTGGCAGGAAGGTTTTATTGGCTGTTTGTACTTCCAGCCCTCACAAAGAGTTTGAAGCTGGCCAGCAGTTGTCTTCTTGAAAGACTTGAGAAGGATGAGCCAATCCAGAGAATTCCAAGAGATTCCATGGAAGAGATGCTGAAGCTCTGTGGGGAAGAAAAAAGCCAAGGGGGCAGGATGAAACAAGTTGCTGCCAATGAAAGAACAGACCACCCAAAAGCTTGGCAAAACTGCCTGGGGGAAAAAAGAGGTTTGCTCCCATGACAAATAACCTGGCACAGAGCCAGACATAAGTTGACTTAGCTCCCGAGTTCTGACAACACCGAGTAGTCAGGCAAGTCTAGAACAATTTCTGAAGTCCTACAAAGATAGGTAGCTGTGCTATCATTCAGGATCTGAGCTTGCAAAATGTATACCTCCTGAAACTGCTTTATCTTCCATATATGCTGGGACTGCAATTATTATTCTTATTATATATAAAAAACACAAAATTATAGCTACCAAGTACTATCTTTGTTCCCCCCACCATATTTGTCTACTTCCATTTTGTCTGTTTAATTTCAAAGAGCACTTTAGCATCTCTCTTTTCTATTGCTTGCTATTTTATAGTTCCACCAGTTTTTGCTTGTGGGTCAATGGTATTTCTTGTGAATATTCCAAGGCACCATTGTTATGCTTGTTCTTTACAGTCAGTCTGTGCAATCTTCTTGCAGTCGCTAACTATTATGCATTCATTTAATCCCAACATTTTAATATGTAACTCAAAGCAATTAATCTACCTAATGTTCCTGCCACTTTATTTATCCTATAACTACTCTGTGTGTGGGTTTGGCTACTATTGCTAGTCCTAGCTTTATCATTCACCAGGCTCTTGGGTCATAAATAAATCCAGCAAGAACTAGAGAGAGATGAGAGCAAGAGATTGTGCAGCGGCAAAGGACAGAATTATACAACTAAATATTCTGCCTTACCATTGCCATAGTGTTAAGCAGAAAACCAACTTAAGTTATAGTTTGATCCATAAGGTTGAATTGATTACATTGTTAACCGTAGAGTTTAATCCAAAAGCCAACTTTGCAAAGAAAGTAGGAAATCAGGAATTTGTTTAGACATTTGTAGAAGTGGTTCAGCATGCAAGTGAGGTATTTATAGCAACCTAGGCTTTCAAAGTCTACCGTGTACGTGCTGACTTGAGTTGAATGCACTTAAAAGGCTGATGTCCAGATAGGGAAAAATAAAAAGTTGCCAACAAACAAGGGGTGGTTGTACAATACTTACAGTACTGTCCCAGGCAATATATTAGTATTCTGAAGAAAATACAAGGAGAAATCCTGAGTTTGTCTGATTGTTAATGTACACTAATCTAAAGTCCATCACATTACAGCCAATTTGACAGCTTGCTTGCTTGCTTGCCGCCTCTTCACCCATCGTGGGTATAGGCGACTTCCATGGAAATTTGACGCCACTGTTTTACGGCGATCCATGGAAGCTGTTTCGGCTGGATATACCCAAGGAGACACCATTTTTTGTTTAGCAAACTGCTGAACTCCTCCTCCTTTAAGAGTAGTAACGGTAGCTTGTGGTAAAAAATCTTAAGACACTGCTGGAAATGAACATGGCAATCCCACCGAGACCTCAGAACATTTGTGTAATTACTGGCACTTCAATTCCCCAATCCATCAAAAACATTGATCTGCAATTGTCTTCACACCTCTGCTAATCTGCAAACTGAGCAAAAGAAACAAAAAAAAACCACATACCTCTGCCCCAGGCATACAAATAAACCAAATACAATACAATACAGTCACCCTTACTTTCTATAAAAATTAAATTTAACAACTGGTTCCAAAGACATTCCAGCCCACATATGTACAGTAGCTAATATTCAAGGCAAAACAATCTAATAAAGTTTTAGCTGAAGGCAAATCAAACTAATGAAGTCCCAGTAGTTCTTGTGGGTGGGGAACTGAAACAGCTTCAAGCCATCTTGCCTCTGGAAAGATGTGAAGACCAGGAAATGATAAGAGCAAGACAGTGAGGGTTCCTGCAATTAGTGGAATGGATCACGCCACATCCACACTGCAGCATGTTTTGTTATTTATGAGTTTACTGCAGCTTCAAAGACATTGCAGCTGAGGCAGAAGGGTTTGAACATAGACAGTCTCATGGGATTAGAGAGGTTTCAGGTGGATGTTGAATTGGTGCAGCAAATATTCCCATAGACAATAATACAACCCTCTCTCCAGAGTGATGAGGCTGAATTCATTGTTTTTACTTTCTCCGGCCTTGGAACATGAGAAAGCAGTTTGCGGGTAGAACTTAGTAGGTAGGGAAAGCTTGTTTAGACTTCCTCAGTTGCAAACTACTTTAGCATACAAGTAGAGTTCTTCGTGGCATGACAAAACCGCGGTCCACTAAAGCGCGCCCGATTAAAGCGTGTCGCTGATGTCATCAGCAGCGCAACAAATACGACCGCGGAGAAAAAAGGGCGCTTTCAAAAGCGCTTTTAAAGCAAGCCGATTCACGTAAAGGTAAGGTTAGGTTTAGGGTTACATTAAGCGTTAGGGTTAGGTTTAGGGTTAGGTTAAGGGTTAGCGTTAGGTTTAGGGTTAGGTTTAGGGTTAGGTTTAGGGTTAGGTTTGGGGGGGTTAGGTTTAGGTTTACGCGTTAATTTCAGCTTTACCGCTCACAGCGTGCTTTTTTCGTCACACTGTGATGACGTCAGGTACGCGGTTTCGTCAAGCGCGCTTTAGTCCACCGCGGTTTTGTGGTGGAACCGAGTTCTTAAGCATTGTGTTTAAGAACTTACCTTATCTGAAGTGTTGTTTTTGGTGGGTTGCCCATTTGCAATTGTAAAAAAAAAAGTTTACAATATCTAAGAAAATCCTGAATTTGTAATTTTCTTTAATGAACAGGAACAGTGGAGAACAGCTTTTCATACAAGGGCTATTAGGTGTAAAAATGGAGCTTTTTTGCTTTCTTCCTTTCTTCAAACTCTGGAACGTAGTAAATACAAGGAAATCTCTGAGATTTAAAACTAATAATTTAAAATCTATATGATTGCACAGATTTTATCCCATGCATGCCTGCTGTTTACATATTATTAGCAAGGTCATGGCAAATACGATGACAGCAAAATAAATGTTTTGGTTAAAATAAACGCGGGGCCATACATGTTTTAAACAAATGTGACATGAGAAATGTAGCCTTTTGACTAGTTTACACGGCTTGTGACTTTTGTCTACAATTCTTATATGACCTGTTTATATAAAGTTTATGACCTATCAGAAGTAGAGAGCATGGTGCCTATTGAATAATATTTATTAAGTGCATGAGTTCTCCAGATATACTGTCAATAAGGGTATAGCACAGCTAGAGAATGTTTAGCTCAGAGGAAGTCAGCTACAGTAAAATGATAAGGGGAATGGGGATAATGGAGCAGCTTCCCTTGAGGAAAGATGAAGACATTTGAGGTTTTTTAGTCTAGAGAAAAGGTGTAATGGGTTGTGAAAATAACCTTGGGAGACAGGAAGTGGAGGAGCCACAACCTGGACTAGGACAGACAAAAGATATCACTGCCCACAAGAGAGAAGAGGGGCAACCGAAAGGACCCTCTATAGTTTTCTGCAAAGTCAAAATAAAGGAGGGGAGAAATACTTTCGTACTTGCAAGATTTTGTTACTATAACCTTGCAATAAAGGTAGTATAACCCTGCAATAAAGGTAGACTTAATACTTATGGTTTCTGAGTATTTTTTTCTAGACTATTTTCAAGGGCTGACAGGATACAACTGAGAGGAGACAAGCTTGAGGTGCACAAAATTACGCATGGTGTGAACAAGTTATTTTCCCCTTCCCATCACCCAATGAAACTGATCCTGAATCAGGCCATAGAAAAGGTTTTTTTAAAACAACAACAACAACATGTAATTAAAGTTTGGAATTTGCTCTCCTTGAGAGTGGATGGAGGCTACCAGCTGGCTGGCTTCAAGACAGGGGTCAATTTGTAGAAGTCATGGAGATCAATGCTGTTAAACTTGATGGTAGGGAAGGATATCTGCTGGAAGATCTATTAGATTTCCTTATGCAGTCAGTTGGCCATTTTGGGAACAAATTCCTTGACTAAATGGGTGAGAGTACTGATCAGATTACTGCTTATGTGCTTATTCTATGTTATGATAGAAATTATTGAGTTTTGGGTTTTTCGCTATTGAAGCATATATTTTTTTGAAAAAATGGACCAGAATCCAAGTTACTTTCACCAATCAAGAGAGATTTCAATGCAAGATTCCTGGCAAGCTTCTTTTAATGTGAGTTTCCAAAATAGTTTGCAATATGACACTGGGGCCAGCTTTTCAAATGGGGAAAAGGCTCCTGAATGAACTTCTGTTTGGGTCCTGGCCATACTCTAGAGTGGGGAAATATAAGATTAGTTGGTGATGAAAAGGAGGTATGTTCAGCATGTTATAGCAAGTAAATCTTCAATATATTTTCCATTTATATATAAAACTTACTTACTGATTTAAAATAAAATGATTTATTCTATTTTCATCAGGGGGAAATCGATCTAAGTAGTACAATATTGAACCTTGTCCCAGATTGATATAGAAATATTGGCAGGTTATGTAGTTTGGTTAACATCAACCTGGAAACCAAGGATGAAGTTTTAAAATTAAAACTTTTATTCACAGAAAGGAGAGTCACTCTTTTTAGGAAATATAGTTTTGTGGGATTTAGTAGGAGAGAGTAGACTGGGACAGCAGTTTGTTACAAGTTATTCAATCTTATATAAAATTACTTCATGTTATTAGTTTATCTTTGCTTTTTTATATTTTAGTCAAGGTTATTTTAGTTAACCATATATTTTTTTTAAAAAACTATGGCCTTTGCAAGAATCCAACCTAGTTTTTTACATTGCACTAAGCAGTGATTTATTTAATGTTGGCCACTGAATAAATAACAATGATTGTATTCATATATATATCACATATTAAATAAAAAAACAAAAAAAATTATCTGTCAAATTGATCTGTGACTCCAGTAAGTCTCACATTTGCTGTTTCTGTTCTAATATGTGCCAATGCCGTCACTCTGTTCCTACGGGATTTATTTTACATATTCAGCGAGCATTTATGTTGACTCATTAATTTATTTTTTCAATTTGACAATACTGATGCTAGCGTGGCGAATGCTAGGTG
Source organism: Thamnophis sirtalis (assembly GCF_051295495.1). Classification (NCBI taxonomy): domain Eukaryota; kingdom Metazoa; phylum Chordata; class Lepidosauria; order Squamata; family Natricidae; genus Thamnophis; species Thamnophis sirtalis. The sequence goes on from NW_028261381.1 coordinate 84,155,387, forward strand.
GTGAAATAAAACCATAAAATATATTTCTTTGGGACTGATGAGCAGAGGGATAAATTAGCTTGGGTGAAATACAGAATGAGAAAAAAACAATAATTTAGAATTAATATATTAATCTTACTGAAGCAGATATATGCCCATTTTGCCCAGATATCTTCACATTAAGTTTTCTCCTAATAACATTGTTATTCAGGATCTCACATCCTTTTAAAGATCTTTTGGTCCATTAGGATGCAATTCACATCAGAATACAATGGATACATTCTTTCTTTCTCTCTCATCTCACATCACAATATCTCAACTGTGGCTTCCTTCCACGGAGTTGGAAGTTGTACTTTATTTCTAAATAAGGATTCTTAAATGCTTAAATACTGCAATTTTTAAACGCAACAAGGCAATTGTATGTCCAATTAACTGTCTTGCCATTTATAGAACTATAGAACTCTAAGACCTTAGGCTTCAATATATTTATTGAGTGATTGATTAAATGTATAGGTCATTTATAGATGACCTATAATCACCAGTGGTGGGTTGCCAAATTTTTTAGTACTGGTTTGGGTGCGCTCGCCCACAACACTTCTGCGCATGTACGATGCTTCTGCAGAGCCTCCTGCTGCCGCAACTATAGCAATAGCAATAGCAATAGCAGTAGACTTATATACCGCTTCATAGGCCTTTCAGGCCTCTCTAAGCGGTTTACAGAGAGTCAGCATATTGCCCCCAACAATCTGGGTCCTCATTTTACCCACCTCGGAAGGATGGAAGGCTGAGTCAACCCTGAGCCGGTGAGATTTGAACCGCTGACCTGCTGATCTAGCAGTAGCCTGCAGTGCTGCTTTTAACCACTGCGCCACCTTGGCTCTTGGCTCTACCAGTTTGCCTGATCCAGGCCGAACCGGGTGCAACCCACCTCTGATACTCACTCTCCAAAATGCTCAGGGAAGTTTTCAATACATGTTATTAAACTTTGGGCCTTACTATTTTGGGTTTGGATTGGAATACCCAGATAGAACAATCCTTTGTCTCTCTGTAGTACAGAATTAGTTTTCTATGTCTTCAGATCCTGGTAATTGGTATCACATTATCTTCACATACAGGTAGCCCTTGACTTATAACAGTTCATTTAATGACCGTTCAAAAGTTACTGAAAAATGTGACTTAGGACCATTTTTCACTGTTACGACTCCCCGTGATCATGTGATCAAAATTCAGAGGCTTGGCCATATATTTATGGCCATTGCTTGTATCCCAGAGTCATGGGATCATCTTTTGTGACAAAGTCAATGTGGAAGCCAGATTCACTTAACAACTAGATTACTAACTTATCAACTGCAGTGATTCACTTAATAAGTGTGGCAAGAAAGGTCGTAAAATGGAACAACATTTATTAAACAAAAATGTCACCTAAGAACCGAAATGTTGGGCTCAATTGTGGTCCTAAGCTGAGGACTGCTGCATCCATACCACAAATTAATCTTCTTGTCCTTGATCACCTTCCTCACAGCAAAAACCATGGAGCATAATGGACCATCCTAGCATAAGTGCCACTGATTTCATCTGGAGAGATGCCAATGGCTGCATAGCTCTTCCCTTCCTCAATGTCTATAGAGATTCTCAGTCATCCAAGTCACGGCTGTCCCAAAGGTGCTTTTTCAAAAAGGCAACTGGATTTTCTGGTTTTTCTTTGAAGAAGTTTAGTTTTGCTTCTCATTCAATAAGCTTCTTCAGTTCTGATCATCCAGTCAGAGCTGAAGAAGCTTCTTGGACAAGAAGAGAAACGTCTTCAAAGAAAAAACAGAAAGTCCAGTTGCTTCTTGAAAAAAACACCTTTGGGGCATCCTTCACTGTAAGTTTCTTTTTTCCCCCTAACTTTTCTTTAAGCAACTTGTCCTACCGCAGTCTCCACTTTATTGTGGCAAGAACACCCCTCAGACTCCGGATGCGGTCCGAAGACTTCCCTCCGAGAGCCGCTTTTAGGCCAGGAACCCCCTCGCCACACACACACACACACACACAGCCTTTCCCCCCTTCCCTACATCTCGCGTGAGAGGGAAGCTTTCCCGCGGCTGGCCCCCGTCGTTCTTCAAGGGCCGTTGCGAAGCGCGCACTAGCCTGGCCTCCCAGCGATCACCTGCAGCCGGCCTGCGCTTTAACTCCAGCCAGGAGGCGCCCTCAGCCTTGGCCAAGACTCTTTCCTGCAAGGCGTGTCGCCGCCGCCGCGCCTCTCTTTTGCCTTTTCACCAGGGGGACCGAGCCGGCTTCGGTTCTTCGAAGTTTCCTCTTCAACGCGCCGGATTCAAGGAGAAGAGCTCCGGCTGGCGTCGCAGGAGAAGACGAGCCAGCCATCTCCCCCTCCAGACGCGGTTGCCCGAGAGAGAACCCGCCGAGGGGAACGCCGGCTGAGGTTAGAGGCTGCGGTAGTCTCGTCCTTCCGCATTGTTACCCTGGAGAAAGAGAAACAGAGAGCGAGCGAGCGAGGGCTTGGTGGTGGACTTTCAACGCCGGCAGAGGCGATCCAGCCGGGCAGAGCAACGAGGGTGGAGGGAGACAAGGTAGCGTGGACAGAGGAGGAGAAGGGAAGCCGAGAGTCGGGCTTAATCCTCTCAGCGTTTGAGGTGGTGGTGGTGGATGTTGGGGGAAAGCATCTTGTAGGGGTGGCACGCACGTCCTCCAGAGGAGCGCGCGCGCATCTTTGGTGTCCGCCAGCATTCGGCGGTGCATGGGACGAGCCTCTCCGCATCCGGAAAGACTCGAAATGTTTGCATGGGAGACCTCTCCGGCCTGGCCTGTTGCCAAGCCCTTGGGAGAAGAAGAGAGGGTGGGGGCTGCAGCGGGAGGTTGGGGAGGGAGCATCTTGCCGGAGCAGGCGTCGTTGCTCCCGCTCCGGCCAACTGCTACGCTTTCTAGCCGGCCGCGGCAGCTGCGGCATCCGGGCGAGATGTATGCGGCAGCTTCTGACCGCTGCGGCTCCTCCCCCTTCTGCCTCCTTCCCACAGCAGGCCGACCGGCTGGTGTGAAACCTCCTTGCCCAGCAGCCAAAAGCAGCCCAGTGCCTCCAGCTCCAACATGACTGCCCCTGGGACGCTAGGTAAGTCTCTGCTGCGTCACTGCTCAAAGTAAGGCGGCCGGGCTTAAAGCGCAGAGCTGATTGGGGAAGGGCGGGAAGGGGCTGCGGCCACGCCGCTGTCCCCGGGACGGATGCAAACCGTGCTCGAGCACCTGCAGAACTGTTTAGCCGGACTGGGAGGTGGGTGGGAAGGTGGGATGGGATGGGAATCCCCTTCCCGGGCTGGGGCTCCCATCGCTTGGCTTGCGTTCTCCCAGTTGGTCTCCCCGCGCTCTCTCTGCACACCATCTTACCCGCTTTCCCCCCTTTAATGGCTTGTAATATAAAATATTCAAGCCCTAGTATATCTCACTCGATAAATGGTCTCGACGTCTGGAAAGGAGAAAGGAGCCCGTCGACTCCGAAGAGATTAAACGGAGGACCAGCTCATCATCTTAACTTTGAAGGGAGAGAAAAAAGGCAAAAAATACAGCATATGCAGGCATTGTTTCTTAAAGGACAAGAGAAAAAGTAATTTGCGGCAAGCAATTGGTTACATACTGTAATTTCAGGGCTCTTCCAGCATCTTGGCTTTCATTCCTTTTCACCTGCTATTATTAAGCAACTCCTTTCACTCCTGTTTTGAAGATTATACTTTGCAGATCATGAATTTGGTAAGCATATATAGGAGGAAGCAGATGCAGTGACATCATCTGATTTAGGCAGCTTCAGTGGTTCATGAGTACTGCACATCACAGCATGTCCTGAATTTCTCAGGGTTCACCAAATTTAATCTTGGAAATTGATTTGTGTGTAACAAAGTGTGGGCCTGGAAATACCAGCTTCTTTCTTATTTTTTTAGTTAATAAATAAGCCCAGTTATAGTGTTAGGAATATATATGTATGTGTATACATACACATACATGATATAACTGCAGCAATAAAATCTCTTGTAACTGTGTAATGAAGTTTCTGTTCATTTAGTAAATAGAATGCGTACGTATAATTCTATATAGAACAAAGGATTGTACTTAAAGCTTGCATTGTTTGTACAGGATATTACTTTGAATAGGTGCTATTGGAAACTTTTTACAGAAATAAGAAACAGGAAATAAAATACAATAGGCCCATTATAAAGAAATATGAAAGTTAAAATGCTTTCCTTCTTTACAAAGTATCAATATTTAATGTTAGGAACTGTTATTAGGATGAAATTAACCAAATTTCATGAATTTAATAAAATGCCCTTTGGCATTGTTAAACTCCAACTAAGGGAAACAAATATCAGATCAAAACTATATTTGCTTTTGCTTTTGTTTCCTTCTGAACAGATGACTTGAAGAATAATCCAATCAATGTTTAAAATCTATTTTAAAAATTCTATTGTCATTAGTCAGGGAAATTAAAGATCTCATTTAACTCTTTCATTGAAATGAATGAGACTTTTAATTCCTATTTGACATTCATGTAAGCCAAAGTAATCACCTTAGCTTAATATAATTTGAATATAATTCATTCATTATAATTAAATTGGATTGTAATCAAATTGAGTTATTGGTATTTGTTTCACCTGTTTCTTGCAACTCTTGAAGTATGGTGCTTGGCATATCAGTTCAAGTCCAAATCTTATATTTGACTCAAATAAGTTTGCATAGTTCTACTTTAGTAACAAGATGCTTTCATTCAGAACAAACTAAAGCCAGTCCTTGTGATAGTTGTTTGACATAATGAATACAATGAAAAAGAGTAGAAAAAAAGATGGGCCTAGATTGCTAAATTTATGCTGCATCTTTCCTTCAGAGTTTGAGGTATTATTCTTACAACATAATACCTCTTTAAATTATGCTGGGTTAAGAACAATGGCTAAGCAAAAAGTAAGCATATGATTTTTTAGTTCTATTGTGTGTTCATTATATGGGTAAAGAAATCTCCTGGGGAGCAAGAGGGAATTAGGATTAATGATTAAAAATGCATGTCACAATGCAAACTTCATTCCTTAGGATATTGTGTGTGATATTGTGATGTTGAAGCTTGCGTAGTGATGTCATGATAAGTTTCATCATTTCATCATTGTGATAAGGAATGGATGCCTATGCATATTAGGTTGTTTATCCCAGGTCTTACAGCGTTTGAAGCACTGAACTAGAAACCAGGAGTTTGGGATTCCTAAATCTGCCTTAGATGCAAAGCCAGTCAGTAACTCCTTTTCAAACTTTGAAGAAGATAATAACAAGCCAGTTCTGAAAAAAATATTGCCAACAATTGTGACTTTTTCACATTTGAAACACATCACCCCACTGACTTAAAAATACATCCAAACTGACTTAAAAATACATCTTCCCCAATTCCAAATCTTATTCTTGTCTATAGCCAAGTGGCTGCTGATGGGGTTTAAAGACAATAGAATTTCAAATCTGTAGCAAACTAATTCCAAATGTTAATGTCTCTTAAGTGCAAAATCGCAGTTGTTCTGGGATTACTAACCAAAGTGGTGAACCTAAGATTTAATTCAAGAACTGTACATGACAGCAGGTTAAAGTAATGGCTTGCAAATTGCTAATTGCATTGCTAATTGCAATTTTTGTCTTGTATGTCTTGGAGACATACACTTTGAATGACCCAAAATGCCCACTCAGTTTTTCAGCTGAGTTTAGCTTTGGGTTTTTGGTCCAAGGCAAATAGCCTTGAGTACGTTACCTTTAAAGTACTCTAATGGATTTTGTGCTGTGTCCTGATTCTTGCGGCATATGGGTGTAAAACAAAGAAAACTAAATATACTTTATGCTGTTAAATATTTCATTGCATAAATATTTTATTAACTGTAGAAACAATGAAGCATTGAAATACTGAAATATCCATTGCAAATGTATGTAGAGTAATAGGGTGTACTGGTTAAGATGTTGAGCTGGGACTTTACAATGTTGCGGTGGGGAAAAGTGGAAGACAGTTTGTCAAATATATTGTCTAGAACTCCTGAAGGAAAGAGAGAATACTATCAAACAAATAATTTATGTTGGATAGCCACCAAGATGTCTTATTAATGCTGGTTTCAGTTTTCGAATCAAATTCTTAAGAAAAGTTGATTCACCAGAATAGTATGGCAGCACATAAAGTCAGCACTGAATTGTGGTTATTCAATGTAAATACATTCTTCTCAGTTGTTGCATTTGGTATGGAAAAGGTCAATTGTTTTCTTAACTTTAATCACACACTGATTATGTTTCCAAGGCATTGTTAATTTAGTCATGTCCTTTTTTTGAGTCTCCCTCCCTCCCACCCTCCATATATATATATATATATATATATATATATATATATATATATATATATATATATATATATATATATATATATATATATATATATATATATATATATATATATATATATATATATATATATATATATATATATATATATATAATCTTGCACACACACACACACACACACTGTGTGCAAACAGTACAGGGTTGGGGACAATTGAAAGAGTTTTAAATTGCTTACTTTCTCAGCACTCCTCCCTGCTGCAATTTCCTGTTGTAATTTATCAATTCACAGTAGTGCAATCAGTGTTGGCACCATCGTTCAGTGTTTGGGCATGATGGCAGCATTGGGAGGGGTTATCCACGCCCACTTGTCTGAGACCTTTTCCCATCCTCTTTCTGGTTTCATGGGAAGAATAAAGATTACAACAGACTAAGTCAGAGTTCACGCAAGGGACACATTTTCCCAGGCACATTTTAAGGCTTTGAATTTGTCCAAGTATCAAGAAGGTACAGTTAAGCTTCTGGTAAGCAGCTTGCATGATAGAGTTGTTGGTGACAGAAGGTTACCTTAGTCCCAAATGGAGGCCTGTTTTGGACCTAGGATGGTCACATGACATGCTAACACCTCCCAGACCTAGATAAGCAGATCATACAAACAGGCATTCATCCTTTTTACATAACTGCAGAGGCTTTTTGAATTGCACCTAATACATTTAGGACTAAGAAATGAATATGGAAACTGGAAAGAAAACATTTCATTAGAAAATCTTTCACACGTATCGCACAGGAATATTTGAAGCTCACCTAATTTTAGCAATTCCTGCTGAGCTATTCAAGTCTTTAAAACTGGTTTACCCATATAAGAAAAGCTTGCTAGGATGACTAGAAAATGGAAGAATTTAAGGTAAAATGTGCTTTTTGTAAATTACTAGAGTGGTGTGAATTTATTACATTTTATATTAATAAAAGGAATAGCAGAATTAACACATTATGTGTTTTTCATAGCAGAGATGCCCAGACAATTCCCAAAGTTAAACATGTCTGAAGTTGACGAGTCAGTGCGAATCTTGGCTGAAAAGGTTTTTGCCAAGGTTCTTCGAGAAGAAGATAGCAAAGATGCCTTGTCCCTTTTCACTGTGCCTGAAGATTGTCCTATTGGGCAACAAGAGGCCAAAGAAAGAGAACTTCAGAAGGAATTGGCAGAACAGCAGTCTTTGGAAACTACCAAAAGGTAGGTTTGACAGAGTGGAAGAATTTTTAGTAAGGAGATTTGAGGTCTGCTAAGAACAGTTGTTTGATACCATCAGATATAATATGAAGTGTTGTAACTCTCTAATCCTGCCATTGGCTTTTATATGATTTTAGTCTTTTTGATGATGTATTCTTGATTGACTCATAATATGCCATCAAGTTGCAAATCCTATAAATATATTTTCTCCATGATGAAAGACCTTACACTGGTCTTTCAGATCTTTTTGACAGTACATCCATTGCCACGGTAACTGAGTTTATCCACTTTGATCCTGGTTGATCTGTTTTCTGTTAATTCTTCTTATTTATATGGATTCAGTGCCACCCACCTCTGATTTATTCAGTTAAACTGAAGGTAGGGAATGCCATTTAGAAATGAAATCAATTTATACAGAAATTTTTTAAAGTGAGTGAATCAGGAGTCCAGTTCATCTTACTACTTATAACAGCTTATGTGCAAGTATGAGCCTACATAAAACCCAAGTTCATTCCCTGCAGATACCCATTTGGTAAAGGCACATTAAGTTTTTTTAAATTGTTCACCCTTTGACTATTGTTGAAGTTCATACTTGTCCCTATGATTCTCTATCTTTCTCACCAGGAACAGAGGACAAGTAATCAGTGAACAGCTGTAAATAGATGGCTGAGACATATATACAAAAGATGTTTATGGGCATCACATAATCAGTTAAATGGTCCCTTCTGGTTATGTTCTCTTCTGTCAAAATATTTAGCAAGTTAATTAAACAAAAGTATTGCTTTTTAATATGGGGAAATAACTTCTAAATTCATTCAAACAACAGTCAAAAGGTTTACATTGTAATACTGTGAATCTTGAAATAAGTTTACAAATATTGCTCATTTGAAAAACATTGTAAAATGAAGCATTTGTACTGAAGTCTCAAGAGACCATTTGTCTAACACTTTTTCAGGAGTCTGTATAGTACCATATTTTACAATCCTTAATATTTTTCATAAATACCTGTTTTGAATATTTCTAATGAGATTTCTACATGAGACAGAAGTAACATAGTGGATTCATGAAGTAGAAAAAAAGCCTTTTGAATAAAGAAATGTGTGTATTATTCTTTAGAAGAATTGTTGCCTTAAATTGATGTCTTGTTGACTTTATATTTGTGTGTTACGTATACTTAGGAAGAAAAGTTTCAAAATGATTCGATCCCAGTCCTTGTCATTACAAATTCCATTGCAAGACTGGAAGCCTCCATCAGCTACTCCTGCTGTGTCTCCTCCTACTCCAGTTCTTCCAGGTGCCTTTCAACCTACCCAAGGGACATATGATGTTCCAGAATTTCAAAGAGTTACAATTAGTGGGGATTACTGTGCTGGGGTAAGCAAACAGATAGATAATGGCAATGCGGTTTTTCCCCTTATAAATTAAATATTGTATATATAACATGACATTGAATTCTTTGCTTATGCTTGTGTAGAATTGTGTAAGCAGCCATGGGAATTTTGTCATGGTCAATAGCTTTGTTGTACTGAAGAAAGATGCAATATACTGCTATAGAAATACAATATTCCAAATGATACATTTGGAGTACACAATTTGTCCTGTGGTGTTCCTGTAGTAGTTAAAGACAATCATTATCTTCACTCTCTTCTTCATGTTAATCCTCAACTGGAGGCACGTACTGCTAAACAACATAACTAGACATTACCTAAAATAGGAAGTCGAAGCATACTTTCCATAGTGACATATATTGGCCTCATTCCATTTGCAGGATATTATTAGTAGGAATATGAATAGGTATGAAGTTGGAGTCAAATAACTTTGAGGGAAATGTCCAGTTGACCCTAGTTTCAGGTAACAAATAGGATATTACATCTTCACTTGTATGATGTGTTGATATGAAGTAATAGTGTTCATTAAACTGAAAGGATCCTTTCTAACAAGTCCTTTGAAATCAGATACAAGCCTAGATCTGAATATAATTTCTTGAACCATTAATTTCCAGAGCCAAAGCTCTGGAAATGTGTTTTGAATGTACTGAATTAGCTGAGGTCTTAATCACATTGTTTTACAAAGTTATATTTTAAATCATCTCTGATTTAAAATTTAAATATCTGGTCTCTATCTCTGATTCTCACTGAAGTGATAAATCTTAGCCAGACTGCAGATAGAAGTGGATGATTAAATACCCATCTGTACAACAATTTCACACAAGATACTTAATAAGGCATTAGTGAGAAGCATTCTGTCACAATTTTCTAGCTTTTTATATGCAGGGAATTCTTTGAATGAAGGAGCATTCTGTGAATTGACTCCCACCTACATTCTTGAATAATATAGGCTGCATGCATACAGTTGCTTTCCCACCCCAGAGCTGGCAGGAAATCATGCCCACTCTAAATATTTATATCCCCTACAGTTGCACCCTTATTATGTGCCCCCAATATGACTGCGCTGCACTGTGTTCATTCAACTTTCAAATGCAGTATTCTTTTTTAAATAAGCATTTTTATTGTATTTCATGAACAAACATTAATATACAAACTAACATAAAGGGAAAATAGGGAGGGAAATAATGGGACAAGTTAAAAGTTGACAAAAATACATCAAATATTTTTAAAAAGTGACTTCCGACTTATTTCAGTAAAAAGATAATAACTATTCTCTAATTGAAATGAATATTCAATATTTAAACTGCCTTAGAATGCTAATTATCACCAATCTAGAAAACTTCTCATAATTTTAATCTAACATGTAATAAATGATCCAATATGTATAACCATATATTTAAGAAACCCATTAATGGCTGTGAAGGTTGGCCACCTCAATTGAAATTCCAGCCTTGCCCAATATCATCCAGTGTGTGAATTTATTTATTTGTTGTTCCATTTATATGTCTGCCTATTTATTGGTGTTGGCAGGTACAAATTGGTTACTTTATACACTGCAGGTTTTTTTTACATTTTCTGTTCTACTGTTGACCAATTTAACTTTAAAGCATGTTTTGAAACTGTAAGTTGACTGGTTAACTGTTTGGCTATGAATCACTAATTGGCAGGGAGAGTTTGGCTTTTTGTATCTCTTAGTTTCCATCTACTCAATGGACAAGTGCTGCTAAACAGATGGAATTTGAGAATTGGTTAGCTGTAAGGATGAGCATAGGAAGTATAAAGTATTCTTAGAATGTAAGAAGATGAAGCAATGAATCAGGAATAACTTGAGACCGCACAGAAAGGCAAGTCCCAACCCCACAGGCTACAGAAGTTCAAGAACTGAGCCTTTATACTGTCCACTAATGCTGTAAACTAGGATTTTGCACTCAGTTAATTGGTTGAAAAACATTTTTTTTTAAAAAAAAAAGGTGGATGCAAAATTTCTGGTCTCTCTTGCTGCCAAAAGAGAAGTGGAACATGGGAAGGCGTTCAGGGATGAAATGGGAAGGGATTATTCCATAGAAAACAGCAGAACTATTTGGAATCGGATCTAAAACAATTCACTATGGTCAACTCACCACAGCCAACTTGCCATGGCCAACTTAATGCAGGACAACTGGCCATAGCCAACTTTTTGCAGGACAACTCCCTGCAGGACAAGAAATACACCAATATTAAAGAAATAGTGGAATAGAATCATTAAAGAAAGAAGGTACGGAATGAAATGTGAATGGAAAAGAATTAAAATATTTTTAAATTTGTTTTAAATAATTAAATAGAATTGTTAAATTGTTCAGCGGTGAGTTGGCTGTGGCAAGTTGTCCTGCAGTGAGTTGGCCACGGCAAATTGGCTGTGGCAAGTTGTCACATTCCGGTTGGAGTGACAATATTGCCGACCCAGAGCATGTAACTTCAGGCTACTTTTATGAAGTCCATCAACACTCTTTACATTGTGTAGAAAGAGTGTCTTGAAGCGGGATGTTAGGGAAACACCACTTATAGAACATTTAGCTTAAGCCACTGTCCCCTGTGGGAAGATGGTGAGCTAGACACTCTGATATGTCTTTGGAAAATGGTTAGAGGGCTGTTCTTGCACTAGGCAAGGAGGCTATTGGGATTTTACTATAGCCTGGCAGAGGTGTATTGCTTCAAAGAGAAACATTTCCAAGTACATTCATTTTGGATTAGGATTATACTTTTAATTAATAACTGTATAACCTCTCCCTTCAGGTTACAGTTGATGATTATGAACAAGCTGCTAGAAATTTAGCAAAAGCTTTACTTATTCGAGAGAAGTATTGCCGCTTTGCTTACCATCGTTTTCCAAGGACGACAGCACAATATTTGTGCAGTATGAAAAATGAAAAATGGAAAACTGAAGATGAAGTGCTCCCAGGTACATTAGCTCTAATTATAAAAAAAATAATGCTTTGATTTCTGGCCAAGTCCCACCATTGAGCTAAGTTATGGCTTCCCTAAACTTGATTTGTTAAACTAAATGTCATGATCCAAATTGTATTTAACTTTTTAAAGCATGTCATTTCTTAAAACCATAATTGTACTCAATCACAACAAATGAAACTATTGATTTTTTTTGCAGCATGTAAATCTAGCCAGAAGTATTTATTTACTTCTTTAAGTAAAATAAGCACTTAAAAAGTGGTAGAAGTTCTAAAAAAACACATGCTCATGTACAGTATTCTGAGTATATAAATTATAATACAGCAATCTGAAATCTGTCTCCATTACAATATTTAGTCCATGAAATAGCCATGATATATATGCAAAGCTTGTTCATTAAGTTGCAGTTGGATTACTGATTGTTTAAAGCTGTCAACTTTTTTATAGGCCACAGTCATGCAACAAGCTGAGCAAAAAGCAAACTAACAGATAATGGCTTAAAAAAGAAATAAAATGGTAACCTGGAATCAATTAAGTTTTTAAAATGTACCGTATTCAGTCTGATTTACACATGAAGATGACCTGTTATATATTTTCTCCCTTTCAAATAGAATGAATTATAGGTTTCTATTTAACAATCACTCATCCATACAATTCCCTTTTAATTGATACTCACATAAAAATGCATGCTGATTTCTAAGCACATGGACACAGACCAATATAAATATTATATTTCAGTAAATATTCTATAGATAGCTATAGGCAATTGCTGTGCACTACATTTTTAGGTAATGCAGGAATTTCCTACAACAAAAATCAGTTTACTTGCTTTTAGTTTTTTTCCCTATGCATTAAGAAGGAGTTTTACATGCCAGAATAAAAGAGTTAATGGTACTTAATGTAAGCAAGAAAACCATCACCTGCTATATTAATGTGGAGATGCAATTGAAAGTATTAAAATAGGATATAAAGAAAAGATAGTTATCATTAACTGAGAGCATAACTCCCCTTTTAAAATCTTTGGAATAGTGAATAGTTTTTCTATATCCTAACCAGATCTGGTTGTTTGCCCATTCTTGGACTAAAAGGTGAAAAAGAATCTTAATTATTAGAAGTGTGTGTAGGCTGGGTCAAGTGAAAAAGCACAAGCTCTGCTTTTACCATGTATCTGCCATGATGTCACACGCATGTAGGAAAGGGTGGGGTTTATGTTACTAACATGTTGCTATCATTTTGCTACAAGTGCCAATCCCTCTTTAATTATTTTAAAAATTGCTCCTAAAATTGATTTGGGTTTAAAAAATATAGAGAGAATGGCTGTTTCAGAGCTAACCCCCTCCCCCACCGGAGATGTGTGCTTTTTGTCTTCCTTTCAATATATAAATACACTTTGTTGCATGGTAGAGTGTAGATAATAATAAACCAAATAAATGGCTTATGTACCTGCTGGGTGGTACTACGTATATTTTAATAAATATCCTTGCATCACTTGGTGTGGAAGCAGAGTTACTCCCAAAGGTATAACCCGTATTAACCACTAGCACCAGTCAATGGTATTTGTGACACATCTTTAAATGTTCAGTTGACTGATTTGATTTTTGATTTGATTTGTTTATTATTTATAGGCCGCCCTTTTCCCTGAGGGGACTCAGGGCGGCTTACAATTTGTGGGGAGGGGAATACAAGACAAGACATGAGACAATACATAAGTAAAAATAGAACACACCATTCATTCATCATTTGGGTGGGGACGGATTAGAATCTTTATCCCCAGGCCTGACAGGATAGCCAGGCCTTGAGGGCTGTGCGGAAGGTCTGGACGGTGGTGAGGGTGCGAATCTCCACGGGGAGATCGTTCCAAAGGGACTGAGTTTCATATTTAATGAATAAAGTTTATAATAATAATAGCCCTGGTACCAAGTGCCCCGATTACAAAACACATCAATAAATTGCAGCTTCCTGCAATAACACCAGTGGAACTGCAAAAAACTTCCGCTACTCGGAACATCATGTATTTGAAGAAGATACTTGGTTGGTACCTAGGACGCTGGCAGCAACCCGTATCAACCATTAGCACCAGTCAATAGTATTTGTGACACATTTTTAAATGTTCACTTGGCTGAGTTTCATGTTTAATGAATAAAAGATAATCATCATGGATAAGAAGAGAAACGTCTTCAAAAGAAAAAACAGGATAGTCCAGTTGCCTCCTGAAAAAGCCCCTTTGGGACAACCATGACCTGGAGGACTGAGAATTTCTACCTACTTTAAACGGAGTTACTATTTCACAATAAGACCAGTATGAAATAGCATACAGGTTTTTTTTAGAAAAACTGTTGTTTACTAACAATTTAATTTCCAGCTATGATAGAATGAGTCTGTATTTTAAATGATGCTAGAATGTCTGACATGGATGTTTTACAGATTTCCATCCACCACTGAAAGAACTGCAGGATCCTTACAATCTTGATGATTCTCCAGGGAACTTGGACTATGTTGTAAAGATGAAGGATGGCATCTTCTTAGTTTTTGAAAACGAAGAAAAGATGGAACTTAATGAACCACAAAGTTTGCCTTATCCTGATCGGCATACCTACACCCTTGACCTCAGCCATGTGTTGGCTCTTATTGCCAATGGCCCAACGTATGGTTCTTTTTAATTTTAAGAATTCTATAAGGCTAGGATATTAAATGCTTTATTAATCATAATGCTACAGTTGTTCTTCAGCCACTTCTGTTTGATGAAGTTCTAGAATCCTAATCCTATACAAGTTTATTTAGAAATAGATTTTGTCTGAAAATACAGATAAAGACAGTGGCAGAATAGTATGTTTATGAGTTGTAGTGGCTTAGGTTAACTCCCAGCATTTTCTGAAAATTATGGTAATATAAATAGATATTCCTTAATCCGAAGAATGGAAATGACCCATTGAATGAGAAACAGTTGTTTTAGTGTGCAATAGTACATTTTAATCTGAAATGGAATACTTCACATTTAAAACTGTTCTAGTTCAAAGTTATTTGTACCAGGGTTCCTTGGGGTATGTCAAAAAGATAAGATGCTTCACACAACTGTGAGATCAGTCCTGCCCCTTTTTTACATAAAGGTGACACATATTAAAAAGGACTTGTGTGCTCACAACTGTCTTATTTACATTTTGACTTCCCTACTGCAGAGGTCCCTGGCCAGTAATAATTCCCAGAAGGTATCTGTTATTTAACGTAAAACAATTCTTTTCTATATATTATACAAGTATAATTAACCAATGATGATCCATTTTTCACAGAAAAACATATTGCCACAAGCGGCTTAACTTTCTAGGATCTAAGTTTGGTTTACATGAAATGCTAAATGAGATGTCTGAATTAAAAGAACTAAAAAGTAACCCTCATCGAGATTTTTATAATGTAAGAAAGGTAAGTGAAAGCAATTATTCTTCATTTTTTTATACCTAGTCTCCCCAATCATTCAAACCGTCTTATTGTGTATATTGAAAATTTGAAACGTCAAAATTTTTCAACTTTCAATTTCCAATCATTACGGGTGCTCAAAAATTGTGACATGCCTTGGGGATTGTAAAGTTTTTGGTTACTTTAATATAATTTAGATGTGCTTTGTAAGTAACTACATAAATATCATAACTTTTTAACATTTTGTTGTTTCAGTGGTATGTCTTGTAATCAATCTCACTTCTTAAAGCCATTTGGTGTATGGATAACCATATCTAAAGTTTGAATCTGGTGGCAGGAACACAGATTGTGAACACTGAAGGAATAGAACACTAGGGGCTTATCGCTTCAATTTTTTTTCAGCTAGTTTAAGAGTGTAACTGACGTGGAAGTATGGAATATGTAGCAGCAAAACATTGAAAGCAAATATGCTTATCTAAAGATCTGTAGAAAGAGGCTGTAATACAGATCTTTGCATGTGAGAGATCTAAAGTGAGCAGTTGATACTTTAATTTTTATTCCAATTTTACTTTTATGTAATGCAAAAGCCATAACTACTAGTATATTTAGGATAAGGTGGAAATTGTTATTGTTCTTATTCAGTACAGTGTAATATATATTTAGACATCTTAAACATCTTTTTTCAATTTATTTTCTCATCTTATTTACTTAGATGACTTTCTTTCAATTTATTCAAAATTTTATAGCTCAAACAATTGACACTTTTTGTAGAGAATGAATTTATTATATAAATAAATCCAGCCTAGTGCATATTAAGATGTGAAATTTAATAATAAATAAACCAGTGAATAGAATGTTAGAATTGGAAAAACCAGATTCAAATTTAACCAGTAACTTTTGGCAAATTACATAATACATGGACTCAAAAGGAAACACAATCCAATAAAATCCAGAAAAGTCTGAGGATTTATAAATACACTCCCAATTCATTCTCTTCCTAGTTTTTAGCTGATCATTGGTTGCAGCTGGGCCTTTTCTCATCTACTGTATACTCTCAGAATTGTTTTTTAGTAGTAATGTCTTCTAGTAATCTAACAGATTCTTCACTGGGTCTAATACTCAGGGAAGAGAATGGGAGATCATAGAAAGGCTCCTATATATGATTGAAAGGGTTGTGGGGAGAGGGGATGTGAAAAGAGTTGTTGTTGTTGTTAGTTGCGACAATGTGTCTGACCTATCATGACCTCATGGACAAATTTCCTCAGGACTTCCTGTCCTCTACCATCCTCTGGAGTCCATTTAAGCTCACGCCTACTGCTTCAGTGACTCCATCCAGCCACCTCATTCCCTGTCACTCCCTTCTTCTTTTGCCCTCAATCATTCCCAGAATTACCGGTAGGCTCTTCTCCAGTGAGTCCTTCCTTCTCATTAGGTGGCCAAAATATTTGAGTTTCAACTTCAGGTTCTGGCCTTTTAAAGAGCAGTCAGGGTTGATCTCCTCTAGGACTGACCGGTTTGATAGCCTTGTAGTCAAAGGGTCTCGCAGGAGTCTTCTCTAGCATCATAATTCAAAGGCCTCAATTCTTTGGCACTCAACCTTTCTTACAGTCCAATCTTCACAGTCATACAGTGCAACTGGAAAAAAACATAGCCTTGACTATGCACACTTTTGTTGGCATGGTGATGTCTCTGCTTTTTAGTATGCTGTCTAGATTTGCTATTTGAAAAGAGTTAGTCTCTCTTTTACTTATATCGGGTCCTTCAGATCTTCTGTGAAAGAGGCAGAAACTCTCCTCATGAGCTTTTTCAGGTTCCCTCTTATATACAATTTGGACAGTGAATTAGAGAACTAGCAACAGGTTTGCCTAATTTTTCTTCCTCCAGTCATTTCCCCATTTGACAGACTTTAGTAACTCAGGCCAAATGTAGAAATCTAAAAAAAAAAAAAAGTCACGAGAAATAGTTGATATCAGTGGAGAAATGGGGAGGTGCAAAGATAAGTAAAATAAAGCATTTTATGTAATACTTTTTATGCTTAATGTATTTTTATATTTTATTTTATTTACATCAGGTGAACAGAATTGCTGATTGTAGTGAGGAGAATTAAAGACTAAGAATAAGGGAAATAGGCAAAAGCATTTCCCCCCTTCCAACAAAACAGTATGGAATAGTGAATTCTGCAGGCACTAAAAGAGATTCTTATATCTTAAAATATCTCTGTTAAGCCTCTTTCAGGGCTGGCCCAGATGGTGTGCAGTTTCATGTTTATTGACTATCACAAGAGGCTAATAATGTTTAGCACAAGCATTGCATATGAGCAGAAAGGACAGTGTGACCTTGCTTGGGAAGGAATGATATAAACATAGCCCTCATAAGATTACTCTGAATTCTATGAAGTCCTTATTGTGACTGATGTACAAGCAAGTTATAAGAAAAGTGCAGAATAAACTATCCATAAAACATCCAATAATAAACTACTCATCAAGTATTTCAGATTGCTGTATTGATTTAGACTATGTAGATGTAACAATCCCCCCCCCCCCGAGTTGAAAGCAAAATAATACATCTAAAAATGTGTTATGGATTGAAATGCTATTGTAGATAACTTTCAGATTTCAAAACAAATTATTATAACATACAACAAGTACAAAATACAGGTAGTCCTCAATTTACAACCAGTTGTTTAGTGAGTGTTTAATGACAGCATTGAAAAATGTGACTTATGACCGTTTTTCACATTTATGACCACTATAGCATCCCTTTGGTCACATAATCAGTTTTCAGGCAGTTGTTAACTGGCATGTGCTTATGACAGTTGCACTGTCATGTGATCATGTGATCTTCCCAGTTGGCTTGTGACAAAGTCAATTTGGGGAAGCCAGATTCACTTAACGACCACATAGTTCACTTAACTGCAGTGATTCACTTAGCAACTGTGACAAAAAGGTCATACAATGGAGGAACATTCACTTAATATCTGCCTTGCTTAGCAATGGAAATTTTGGACTCAGTTGTGGTCATAAATTGAGGATTACCTATAAAATAGTCCTCAGTTAAACCAATAATTAAGCAACTCTGAACCTGGAAAAGAGAAATCTTTTGTTTTCTTTTGCTTCTGTTGCTAACCTGACAATATATGTCAAATGTGAAATGAATGGACATCTTCAGTCTTCAGAATCCTGCTATGAAGGATTAGAAGACCTTTTAATAATAATAATAATAAGAAGAAGAATGTGATAGTTTTGTTATATGGACCAATTGAAAGCTTTCACCATAGCTTGCTTCCTCCCTCCCTCCTCCTTAAATTTTTATGCTGTCCATTTCACTGATATTAACTCTGGGCACCTTACAAATATAATGAAAAATTAAAAAGTGTCATACAAGGAAATTAAAATTAGGAGAGTAAAATAAGAAAGCTAAAAACCCAGACAGTAGGCGGCCTGGGAGTAGGGATCTTCCCTACCCTCCACCCTCAATACAACATGCCTCTGTTGGGCATCCCAAGCCAGATAGCAGAGCCAAATGTGTTCTTTGGAAGGCCAGGAGTGTGGGAGTAGACCTCACATCCAATGGGAGAATAATCGAGAGAGCAGGAGTCACAGCAGAAAGACTCTTCTCTTAGACCCCCACTCCAACCATCTTCCACCCAAAATTCCTTGGTTGATGGGATCTGAAGTAGATCTATTTCAATGACATGAGTGGGGACCTATGCAATAAAGAGCTTTAAAGGTAATGACCAAAACTTTGAGTTGGACATGGAAGGAAATTGGTAACCAGTACAACTTGTGTAACAGCGTTGTCACATGTGCTACATGAAGGACCTCCAGAACCTTCTGCACCACTGCATTCTGTACCAGTTGTAGTTTCAAGGGTAGCCCGATGTAGAGCACATTGCAGTAATCCAACAGAGAAATGGCCAGGGCATGAGTGACTATGCAGAGCCTCATGATCCAGGAAAGGGCAAAATTGGCACACAACACAAAGTTGTGCAAAGACTTTCCTACTCACGGCTGCCACCTGCTCTTTGAACAGGAGTCGCGAGCCTAGGAGAATTCCCAGATCTGGAGTAATGCAACCTTATCCAGAATTTAAAATGATAAACCAACAGATCCCCAGGCCACATAAACCCACAGCCACTCTGTCTTACAGGATTCAACTAAAGTCTGCTGTTCTCCATCCAGACCACCACAGCTTCCAGGCACTGTGAGAGGGTAGCTATATAATCACTTGGATCACCAGGAATGGAGATAAAAAGTTGGGATAAGGTATTTCTGATACCTTATCCCATGGTGTTGGATGATCTCACCCAGAGGTTTCGTGTAGATGTTATAAAGGAATGGATAAAGCACCAATTCTTGCGGCACACCAGAAAGAAACAATCATGTAGAGCAGTGGTCTCCAACCTTGGCAACTTTAAGACCTGTGGACTTCAACTCCCAAAGTTCCTCAGCCAGCAAAGCTGGCTGAGGAACTCTGGGAGTTGAAGTCCACAAGTCTTAAAGTTGCCAAGGTTGGAGACCACTGCCCTACAGTATTGACAGCAAGAAAAGAAACTGCATCTGTAGTTGTTTTATGTCACATACTGTTAAGACCCCCTGAAACTTTCCTGGCTACTCCTATCACCCAGTTTGAAAGAAAGAAAAAGTCTCTGTGAAGTTGGATATTTTTTAGATTTTTTTTTAAGAAGAGGGGTGGGGGATCAACCTATTTCCCAAAGCATCTGAAGGACAACAAGAAACAATGGAAGGAAACTAATCAAGGAGAGAAGCAACCTAGAACTGAGGAGAAATTTCCTGACAATTAGAACAAACAAATAATCAATGGAGCAGCTTGCCTCCAGAAGTTGGGAATGCTCCAACACTGGAGGTTTTTAAGAAGAGATTGGATAACCATTCGTCTCAAATGGTATAGGGCAGTGGTCTCCAACCTTGGCAACTTTAAGACCTGTGGACTTCAACTCCCAGAGGAACTCTGGGAGTTGAAGTCCACAGGTCTTAAAGTTGCCAAGGTTGGAGACCACTGATGTAGAGGACTTCCATTCCCTATCAACACTGATTGGGATTGTTCTTGAAGAAAGGAGCTGAACCAGTGTAACACTGCACCACCCAGCCCAAACCCCACAGCTTGCTAAAAGTTTACCATACTTTTTCCATCATCTTCTTCCTCCCTTCCTCCCTGTATAATGCTGGCACTGTATAATCTTTTAGAAGTGATTGATTGTGTCATGACCCCAAAAGCACAGTTCCTAAGCAGTGTTTCCAATAACCATAATGCTAGGATTCATTATAGAAAATGAGGGAGACTAGGGGAACTGGGTTTGTTTAGTCCTGAGAATACAATACCACCCACAAATATCCCCCAAAGATGTATTATTCAGAAGAAAAAAGAATAATCTCCAGGTACAGGAAGACACATTTTAATTGAATCTTAAAAAAAGAAAAATGGGAGCAAATCAGCAAGAAACGAATGATTGACAAGATGGTGAGCTTCTCTTTGCTGAATATTTTCAGTTCAATTTGGATTCCTGCTGTGACAGGTTGTTGGACTTGATAACTTAAAGCTCTGTGATTCAGTGACATTTGGAGAGCGCTTGATTGCTTCCACCTATCCTGAAGTGTAGTTGATGAAATGAAATTACATGATTTTCATTTTGCTCAGGGGACATTAGCTTAGTTGGAGGGAAAATTAGTCTGAGCAAGCAATCAGTTAAATATGAGTTTCTATGCTTTGGTTTTTCTTTGTATAGCAACTATTGTTATCCAACCCAAGAATCTGAATATTCAGTATTGTTATTTATTTATGAATTATATTGATTTTAAGGTAAAGGTTCCCCTCGCACCTATGTGCTAGTCGTTCTAAACTCTAAGGGGCAGTGTTCATCTCTCTTTCAAAGCTGAAGAGCCATCACTGTCCGAAGACGTCTCCATGGTCATGTGGCTGGCCTGAGTAAATGGCAAAGATGCATGGAACGCTGTTTCCTTCCCACCAAAGGTGGTTCCTATTTTTCTACTTGCATTTTTATATGCTTTCCCACTGCTAGGTTAGCAGAAGCTGAGACAAATAACAGGAGCTCACTCCGTTATGCGGTACTAGGGATTTGAACCGCCGAACTGCCGACCTTTCTGATCGACATGCTCAGAGTCTTAGCCACTGAACCACCGCTTCTCCAATATATTGATTATACAGCCACCTATTTCACAATTGCGCCTCTGAGAGTGAAAAGATTTCCAACCAATCAACAAATAAAAAAACAAGTAACAATTAAGCAACCATAATTCAGAAATATTAAATAAATTATGGGCAATATGTTCAAATCAAAGCTATATTTGTTAGGGTCTCTGCCATGGTTATTCAACCTTCTATGAAAACTAGTAGTATTAACAGAATTGATATTATATTTTGGGACACCTCGGGTAACCTTGACTGAAGCACCAGAAAGTCATCTATCACTACTATGTACATAAACTGCTGGAGACAATGATAGAATTACCGACTCTTCTAAATATAGAATATTTATCTATCTTGATGACAGATTTAATACATGTGTGTACATAAAACTCTCAAGAGCCACCTCCCTCATCAGAATGTTGGAGGGTGTCAGAATTGTTTAGTATTCTGTAAACTTAGCAGTGCCTTCAATGACCCCGTTGATGGAAGAGGCCAAAAAGAAGGATAGTTGGGTGCCAAGGATAAGAAAGTAAGAGGAAAAAGGAGAGAAATAATAGTGTATCAGATATGTTTACCATGTTTCCCCAAAAATACGGCATGTCCTGATAATAAGGCCATGTCACATTTTTCTGGTGGGCAAAAATATAACCTGTACCTCCACAAATTAAATTTTATTCTGATTTAGTAGACCTTGATTTTAAAAAAAACATATGTGATGGACCAGATTGGCACAGCAATATACATATATATTTTTGCTGTGCTAATTATGTAAATAATACAAATGGATGAAAATTATGTAATTTTTTATTTAGCAGATATTCATGAATAACTGACATCCCTTGCCCAATTAGTTTATTAAAATGAGGTTTCACTGTATCCTTAACAATAAATCAGTCTAGTACTAAAATCTGTAGATTTTCTGATTAGTACAAACTGGCTATTATTGCTTCCCAAAAAGTGTCCTAACACAATAAATAGCAAAGGAAAATGTACGCTCCAAACAAATACTTTTGGCTTTTTATATTCTGTTAATTTTTGCCAGATATCTTTTCTTTTTAGCATCTCTATATGGCTGTGTTTTGTATTGTTTTTAGTCTGTATGCGGTCAGAATGATAATGGAGTCAGGCAGCTTATAAGCAAAATAAATACATAAATAAATTGTGCATTCTAACTGAAGAACATAAAACATTTTAACTGTGTGCTAAAGTCATGGGAATTCATAGGAAGTATGTAAAGACTTTGCTGTTTATTGAGAAAAGAAAATCTTACTGTGAGGGATTTTTCTCAGACATTTAAAAATCTTTAATAAATTAAAGTGGTCTTTCTACCACAAGTAGGAAAGGGTTATAATCATAAATAAACAAAGAGTAAAGACAAGTAAAGAGTAAATAAATACAAAAGACTTCAGCATCGTCCATCTAAGATCATTTTGTTTTTTGAAGCCTTCAGTGAAAAGAAGGTGATGGAAGTTAGATTCCATGAATCCTTCTGTCCTGCATGATTCCCTGTGATCTCCTAATATTTTTTTTATTATATGGTGAGGAAAAATATATTCTAACTGAATTCCCTTTTCAAAGAATATTATGCATATAGAAGAATAGTAGTGGATTATATCTTCATAGATAGATGTGCTCAATAGGTCATTGCTGGATGACTCAATAGAATATACATTCATATACATGTAGCCTTTGTTTATATGTAATTGACTGTAATATTCATGCTGTAAATCAGTGTAATCTATCACCACAATTATGGAGTGGTTCACATACTTTTATGTTTTGATTATAGAACCTGTGGTTGTTAATTGCCCTGAAACCTCTCTTTTGCTTCATCTGAATGGTCCATTTTCCCATGCAGCCATAAATTGATGACCACATGAATGGCATCAGCACTATTTGTGGCTCTTTTTCAACCAGTGCAATAAATACTTCTGAATAACATTTTTTAAAAATGAACTTTCTTCTTTACCTTATTACTGTGCTGTGCTGATTTCAAACATGATTTCAAAGAACTGTGTTGTATCAACAGTAACATCTTTTTTCCAGCATCATCTGCTCAAAAAAGAAAAAGAAAAAGCTGCTTTAATGAATCCTTAAAGCAACATAATCATTTTTCAGGTTTTCAATAGTCTGAAAAAGGACTTGGCTGACTTAATCTGTAGCAGAGAAGTGCTGAGTTCACATGAGATCTGAAGCATCTTTCTGAATCATGATTGAAAGATGCCCAGCCTTAACAGACTAGTGGGCAATCTGAAACCACAGGGACCATTTATAACATCCTCAAACCTTCCCACAGCTTTTGTGAAAATTGTTACCAGCCCATAATTTTTAATGTAAACAAAGGGAACATGAAATGCGTAGAGGGTAATAATATTATGTTTAATTAATTGAATTATTAGTTATTAAATTTAGCCCCCCCCCCCATTTTAACCCCTTGTTATATTGTAAGATGCCTTGACCTACCTTTGGCCAAAATAGATTGCATCCTGAGCAATTCAAGAATGACTCAGCTTTCCATCTTTTCAAGAATAGTAAAATGTGGACCTAGATTGTTAGGTCACTCTGCAAACTACTTACAGAGTAAGTGCTGTAATGCACAATGAAGCGGCATATAGGTGCTATTGATATTGCTACGTTTAAGAGATAATTGCTGCTATTTTCTATCTTAGGACTTGATTTATATATGCAAAATAAGTATCTTTTTCAATAGCAGTATTTTGAAGAAGCAATGGAGGGTATCATAGACACAAAAATCTATTTGTGTTTCCAAAACATCTTTTTGAATCAGGATGTGACTTACTAAATGTACTTTTGTCATTTTGACTTTGACTGAGTTGATTAGTCAATGGAACAATCAAGACACTCTTTGTTGAGTATACTAGAATCTTCTGCTTGCCTCTTAACAAATTTCTAAATAGTTGGATAGGCATACAGTATATGGTCAACTGAAATTCATTTCGTTCTCTCTTGCCATGTTCATTAAATAATGTTCCTCAGGTCTAAAAGAGCCTTACTGAAAATTCTCATTTTGCTGAATTGAAGCATTGTTTTGTTTCATAATGATTATGGAAAATAAAATAGACAGCACCTTAAATAAATACCTCTTGATTAAGCTTCAGTAGTTATGATTAAAGACCACAGAAAAAGCATGGAGGATTGAATGAAGTTGAAGGATTTTTTTAAAATCATTGCGGAAGCTGAATTATTTTTGCAACTGAAATGAAATTAATAAGGATTGTTCAACTTCGTCTATTCAGTGAAGAGCTTATCCACCCTGATCTCCCTTGATAGGAGCAGTATATCATATCGCCTTAAATTCTTAATAACAACGTTTGTGAGCTGAAATAAAATGTGGTCTGTTGCTTGATCTAAAAAAAGACATTTCCCTTCACTTCTGCAAATAGTCAGAAGTGCAATTGCTTTGGAGAAGAATCTGATAATAATTTGGATTCTGCAGGCATAAAACCTCTTTTCTATTTCAGTCGTCTCTTTTCTAGCTTGTACTCAGTTCTCAAATCTGAAAGAAAGTTTACAGATCTAACTGTATTTTTCTTTGTGACAGTAACATAAAAGTGTTGGTTCATTTAGATCAGGGGTGTCAAACTCGCATCATCATGACGTCGTCACATGACGTATTGGGACTTTTCTCCCCTTCGCTAAACTGGGCAGGGCCAGCATGTGACACATCCATGTTACTAGCTTAACAGCTGCGCCGAGGTGGCGCAGTGATTAAATGCAATACTGCAGGCTACTTCAGCTGACTGCAGTTCTGTAGTTCGGCTGTTCAAATCTCACCGGCTCAAGGTTGACTCAGCCTTCCATCCTTCCGAGGTGGGTAAAATGAGGACCCGGATTGTTGGGGGCGATATGCTGACTCTGTAAACCGCTTAGAGAGGGCTGAAAGCCCTATGAAGCGGTATATAAGTCTAACTGCTATTGCTATTGCTATCCAGCCTGCAGGCCCTGAATTTGACAGCCCTGATATAGATCTTGAAGGTGGAGAAAATGTCATCAATCCCTGAGAAAATAAGACACATGGGATATGTTTTAAAATACTAAATATTTTTGAGTAAAAATCATTAAACAGCCTTATAGGTTAATAAGATGTACTGTTCTTTCATGACTTGGCTAACACTGTTGGCTGTGGTTCAGATATGCTGAAAATAAGGGAGTAAATTAAAATTGGCAGAAAAAGGGAAAATATGTATGTCATGAAGAAAAGTACTGAACAAAATGTATAGCCAAATCTATCTGTCTGTCTGTCTGTCTGTCTGTCTAATCTTCTCTCTCTATCTCTTTCTCTCTCCCCGTATACACACAATCTGTGTCTTTCGCACACACATGACTATAAACTATTCATGAAATGTTGTTACCTTCCACTAAAATGGTACCTATTTATCTATTTGTTTTTACATACTTTTGAACTCCTAGTGGGCAGGAGCTGCAGCATGTAACAGAAACCTACTCTGTCATGCAGTCTTAAACCTGGGCTATCAGTTTTTCAGCGGACAAGCTCAAATGTCTTTAACCCCTGAGCTACCGCATCCTCTAATCACGCTCTCTTTTGCTGCTTTGGGCAACAACTCAAAAGTCCTTCAGGGCTAAAAAGTTATAGGTGAGGTGGAAAGAGCCCCGTCTCTTCTGTTGATGGACCAAATATTAGGATTAAAACTGATTACAACTGATTACGATGAAAGACAGGCTTCTACCAACAGTGGTAGAAGACATATGTCATTCACAAGGCTGTCAAGTTCTACATTTGTGTCCAAACAGTAAGTAACAGCTATAAATGTTCTGTTCAAAGGGACAATTGTCTATATCATTTGGAAATGCTTTCCAGTCTTCTTCCATTTTAATTTAGGAACTTTCTTATCCTAAGGGCTAAACAAAAGAAATCTGCGATCCTTCACCAACCCTCAAAGTGGATTTGTTTGTGATCTAGTTCAGTTTTATTAGAGGCGTGGTTTTGGGTGAATTCAAGATTATCTTTCTTACCTTACTTACTGTCTGATATCTGTGAAAATGTGTTTTGTAATATTACATTAACAGTATCGCATTAACAGATAAACTACAAGTAATCCTCAACTTATAACCATTCGTTTAGTGACTGTTTGAAGTTAGCACAGCACTGAAAAAAGTGACTTATGACCGTTTTTCACTCTCATAACCATTGCAGCATCCTCAAGGTCACATGACTAAAATTCAGACACTGACTCATATATGACACTTTGGATAGATTATGGGATAATGTGATCACTTTTTGTGACCCTCAGACAAGCCAAGGCAATGGGAAAGCCAGATTCATTTAACAACCATGTTACTAGCTTAACAGCTGCAGTGATTCACTTGACAGCTATGGCAAGAAAGGTTGTAAAATGGGACAAAACTCATTGAACAACTACCTTGCTTAGCAACAATAGTTTGAGGCTCAATTATTATCTGTAATGTCTTTAACTTAAATTTGTGGAACAGAGATAGTAATAAAATAGCTTCAGCTGGGGAAAATCGCTACTTTTTTATGATTTCAGGTTGATACCCACATCCACGCTGCTGCTTGCATGAATCAGAAACATCTACTGAGGTTCATTAAGCACACTTATCAAACTGAATCCAACAGGATAGTTGGGGAAAGAAAAGACAAGAAGCTGACTTTGAAGCAGGTGTTTGAAAGCCTACACATGGACCCCTATGACCTCACTGTAGACTCACTAGATGTCCATGCAGTAAGTGCATTTTAAATAAAGATCACATCAGAATAATTATCAAGGTTGTGTAAATCGCTCAGCCATGGAAAGAGAAAGAAACCTTGGGTTGACAAACTCTTGTGCCCTATGTGTATTTACTGTGCTAGTTGTTATAGTCTGAATTCAAGTTACCTTTTTGTAGGTTCATATTTTTTTAAAAAAATGTATTATGAATATGCATCCAGTTTTGGTCACCACACTATAAAATGATGTTGGGACTCTAGAAAAGGTCCAGAGAAGAGCAACCAGGATGATTAGGGGACTGGAGATGGAAACATGCGAAGATGGTTACAGGAACTGGGCATGACTAGTCTAGTGAAGAGAAGGACCAGGGGAGACCTGATAGCAGTGTTCCAATACTTGAGGGGTTGCCATAGAGAGGAGCGGGTCAAGCTATGTTCCAAAGCACCTGAAGACCAGACAAGGAATAATGAATGGAAACTGACCAAGGAAAGATTCAACCTAGAAATAAGGAGAAACTTTCTGACAGTGAGGACAATCAACCAATGGAACAGCTTGCCTTCAGAAGTTGTGGGAGCTTCATCACTTGAGACTTTCAAGAAGAGATTGGACAGCCATTTGTTAGAAATGGTGTAGGATCTCCTGCTTGAGCAGGGTGTTGGACTAGATGACCTATAAGGTCCCTTCCAACTTTATTAATCTATAAATCTTTCCATTCCCCACCATCCTGTCAGAGCTGAAGAAGCTTCTTGGATGAGAAGCGAAACATCTTTAAAGAAAAAATAAGAAAGTCCAGTTGCCTCCTGAAAAAGCACCTTTGGGACAACCATGGATGACTTTTTGTGGGGTGGGGACAACCTGGATGATTGAGAATTTCTACAGACTTTTAGCTATCCAATTTGAGATGAATACCCTTGGAATGGTGTGTGAATAGGAATGGATTTCCAGAGCAGGGGGAAATATGTGTGTTACTGAAATTAATATCCAGTGATAAATAATATAAACCTACGAATATAACAAATCTACTTTTTTCAATCCCTGCTTTTCTTAGGATCGCCAGACATTTCACCGGTTTGATAAATTTAACTCCAAATATAATCCAGTTGGTGCAAGTGAGTTGAGGGACTTATACTTGAAAACAGAAAACTATCTCGGTGGTGAATATTTTGCTCGGATGGTGAAGGTAAGCAGCTTTTCAGCCAATCATGTCTTAGCTTGAGTGTCTTCCAAGTTAATGTGGAGCCATCCCTGAAGGCTTCTTGGCAGGTTTTTCAGAAGTGACTTTCCATTGCCTTCTTTCTAGGGCTGGGAGAGCCTGACCATTATATATTTATTTGTTCTGGTCCAAAGCCATCCAATTCATCTAGTTAGAATGCGAGTTCTTTTGTATGCCAAATAAAATCAGGAGAAGTTACACCTGCTCTGAAAGTTTTTAGGCCGTCCATTCAGTTACAATGAATGGAAAACTCTGTAGGAGCATGCCATCATGTAACCATTTTAAATAGGTTACTAATAACCAAAATATAAAAGAGAAACAAGAATTCAATCTATGTAGATACTTGTTTTTCTGAAGACCCTTGCATTCATTTTCCCCCCAATCTAATGCCTTCATTAGATTCGCTTAACTTACTAAGTTTCCTGAGTCTTTTCCCCACATTTCAGCTTATTGAATTGATTTGCCTGTGTAAAATCTCTATTGTGGGAGCTGCATTGCTTGCCAGTCAATTTCTGGATGAAATTCAAGGTCTCAGGTGTCCCCTTTAAACCTCTCATAGTGCATTGTGGATATCTCTGAGATCGTCTGCCCATAGTTGAATTTCTTTAGGAAAAGACCACTGAAGATCTTACCCACTAAGGGGATATCATCTGCAGGGACCCCATTGTTAAACTTTCTCTGTGATGGCTGTCCTACTCTGGAACAGCCTAGCCCTGGATATTTAAACGATCCCTTGCTGATAATATTTTCAAAGAGCGGTAAAAAATGTACCTCTTTTGAAACACTTTGGACCTGGCATGAAATCTTCTTTTCTTCACTATCGTTTCGGGACCAGGAGCTCATGCACGGCGCTTCTGCGCATGTGCAGAGCATCCGTGATGACATCTGGGTGGGCGGGTGGAACCTCCTCCCGCCACTGCTACCAGTTCACCCGAACGGGGGTGAATCAGCAGAATACCACCTCTGCTTTGGACTCAAATGAATGAGGACCATCTATGCCAGAGGTGTGGCCTATCAGTTACTGTACATTTGTTTTAACCATTGTTTTCACTCTGCTTTGCATTTGTTATTGCTCAAAGTCTTTATGAAGGAAGCAGTATATAAACCAGAATAATAATTCATCCTAGATACAGTTCCATTGTTATAATGCTTTGAAGCCTTCTTCCATTAGCGTTCTTTTAAAGTCCTGAAATTTTCTGTTCCAAAAGCTAAATCCTGTAACTATGCCATGGGCTGATGTCTTGCATAGACCATTTACCTACATATCTTAATGTGAACTATTCTGACTGATGAATTTCTCATCAGTTTTTTCCCCACTGTTGTAGATAATAATGAATTGTTTTAATCATGAAAATAAGCTTTCTAATCCAATTGTATCAATCTCTAGATACTACTGAGGATTTATTAATCTTAAATGTTTTTTATTTGAAAGAGAAATACAATTTAGCATTAATATAAATCAAATTTTGTATCAAAATGTATTATAAATCTACAAATACTTTTTGTGTGCATAAATTAGGGTTAATATGCATGGGATTGGAATCGAAGGACATCTTTGACCTACTGTAAATATTTGAATAAAGAGAAATGATCTACACATATGTGCAATATATATGAATCATACATAAAATGTTTATAAAGCTTGAATAGTACACCATTTTACATTATTCTGGTATAAAAGAGTTACCCAAAGCACAAGAAATGATTGGGAATATCTGATTAATCTGTTCAGTTCTTCAAAATTATTTTTATATTAGTCTTTAAAGGTTAATCCCATTTAAATCTCATTTGCAACAGTGAAAATGTGTGTGGTTTTTTCTGTGAATTTTGGATTACTGAAATGTTTCATTTCATAAATTTGTGGACATTTGTGAATGCAATTAGAAGACAAAATTGGACATCCTGCTTCCATTAGGAAACCAGACTGAATGCAATAGTAATTACATGAATGCTATTTCATTCATATATTAGCAGCATATCTGTTCAATATTAATTAACAAAGATGCTGTTAATTATGAGGATGACATTTATGAAATAATGGAAGAGTATGTAGAGTAAAACAAAGACGGGATGACTTCAATTTCATATTTTTTATTACTCTTAATTAGAATACATATAATTCATAGCTAATGTTTTGAATTTTATAGCTCATTGTTGGTACGTCTTCCTACAGTGCCTATTTGTTCAGGTCACGGAGGAACCACATCAACTGGGCCTGAAGAATTGGAGTATCATGTCCAAATTGGTGTAGGAAAAAACATTAGATCTAATCAGTTACCCAAAGAGGTAGAGATTCCCCTTCACTGGATACTGCTTCTACAGTCAAGTGGGAAGCACCACTTTTCTTCAGGATTGAAAGGATTGAACAGCGACATCACTGTTGCCCAGGGAATGCCAAATTTGGGTTTACTTTATCCCCATTAAATTGCCCTGATGGGCACTGAAATGGTACCCATTTATTTACTCACAGCTACTTGATTTTGAACTGCTGGGTTGGCAGGAGCTACAGCATGTGATGGGAGCTTACCCAGTCTTACACAGCAGCAACCGGGTCTTGAACACGAGCCTGCTGATCATCAGCCCAGTGTCTAATCTAATGAGTCACTGCACTCTTCACTGGATGCATTGGATAGCCATTATGTTGGGACAGATGCATCTGCAAGGACAAAGAGGGGCAAGTAGTGTCAACTCCACAACACAATTCTTCCCTTTTTGTGCACATATCATGATAATTGAATACACATGTGAAAGGAATGGAATTGTGTTGCAATGGTGCAAGATTGGTCATTTTGATGAAAGCACTGGGTTTTGTCAATGCCTCTGATACAGAATGCTTTAAGAAGAATTAGGGGTGACATGATAGCAGTATTCCAGTATTTGAGGGGCTGCCACAAAGAAGAAGGGATCAAATTATTCTCCAAAGCACCAGAGGGTAGGACAAGAAACAATGGCTGGAAACTAATCAAAGCGAGAAGCAATCTGGAATTAAGGAGAAACCTCCTAACAGCGTGGACAATTAACCAGTGGAAGAGCTTGCCTTCAGAAGTTGTAGGTGCTTCATCACTGAAGGTTTTTAAGAAGAGACTGGATAGTCACTTGTCTGAAATGGTATAGGTTCTCCTGCTTGAACCGGGGGGGGGGGGAGGCTGGACTAGATGCCCTTCCAGCTCATTGTATTCTATTCGAATTTGAATTCTAAATGGGACTCCTACACTGAAATGGACTGGATGGCATCTTCCTATACTTAAGTGGTTTTATTGATAAAGGAGTGTTTTTATTGATAAACAGATCCTGGAGGATACAATGGAAACTACTCAGTATAGTTTCCATGTACTGGTGCTTAATTTTATTGTTAACATGATCACTGAATTTGCAAGTCTCAAACAGTTCAGTCTGTGGTTTCACAGTTATATCAATCAATTATCACCATCTAGTGGTCACCTAGCAGTACCGGTGGAATAATTATTCATTCAGACATTCATGATTGGGGTGAATGTTAAGCAGGATGCAACATCTGTAGCTAATAATATGATCTATGCTCCTCCCCATCAGATTTCAGCAAAAACCTGATATCCATGTCTAAGAGAGATGAGTTCCTCACCTCTTCCAATTAAGTTTCTATGGTGGAGAGAATATTTCTGTCTTAACAAAGTTTAGAAATACTTAGAGGAACAAATATAAAGGCCTTTTCTCATATTCCTCACATTTCTGAATTTCATTGTACTGCATCAGAAGAATGCTGAAGTATATAAAATTTCTAACCCTGTGGTAAATATTATGTGGCAGGAAGTTCTATAATTTGCAAAATTAAAAACAATCCTAAATGGTATCATTATAAACACTTGGGGAATTTGAGATGTGGAATACAAAATCCATTGTGATTAATGGTCAGGAGGTGTATTTCTAAATTAGGCTCTGCATGCAAGACTTTTTTGATGAAATGTGTTTGCTCTAAACAGAAAAGTAATAATGGCTTATTTTGAATAGGAAGTTGCCCGTGAACTAGAAGAAAGTAAATACCAGTACACAGAACCTCGGCTGTCTATTTATGGGCGTTCTCCAGATGAGTGGCAGAATTTGGCTAAATGGTTCATAAGGCACAAAGTTTATTCACCTCACATGCGCTGGATGATTCAGGTCCCAAGAATCTAGTAAGTAAAAGAATCAATAAATAATTGCATTAGTGGAAATTGTTTCATTTTTCTTTTTTCCAGTTCTTTAAAAGAGAGTGAGGTTTAAAATATGCTGAAGTATAAGAAGTAAGAACTTCCCTTATAGCAATGTGGAAATTTGACTTTTTTTTTCCTTCCACAATTGTGGTTAAGTAAGTAATCTTGCACCATGACTGTTACCACACTTATTAAGTGAAGCCATCTGGAGAGTTCAACAGCTTCAATTAATTTGCCTGTAAGAATCAAGCTTTAAAAAGCTGTAGAGGACAATATTTCAGAAACCACAATGATTTGGGAGCTAAAAGGACTAAAGAAAGCTAGGCAGTGACATGGCATTGCTAAAGTGGGTGGTACCAGGAAGTTTCTATTTTAGAAGAGTTGGTATGACTTACTTCCTCCTTCCCTTCCTTTCTGATATGTCAAACCTGGGAGATTAGCACAAAACTAGCAGCATCTTAGTAGGTTGCTTCCATAGTTTGATGAGCTGATTTCTAATGAATATAAAAGAGAGACTTGAGAGCCATCTGCAGCTCCATCCTTCCATTTTCCAATAAAAATTGGCTTATCGTGCAATATTATGATAAATGTGTAAAAGCAATCCATGTAAACTGCAATGTAATTGAAATTTATATTTATAAGTTTATACAGGGGAAGCAAAGATGCATCTCTCAAATCTCTTCCTATATTTAAATTGCCCTTGTTATTCAGTTGCTTCCACAAATATTGCAAAAATGACTCATGTGGGAGATTTGAAAAACAAGCCAGGTTGATACAATTTGGGGTTGCCAATATGGCTCTTGCTCAAAGGACAAGTGGCAGCTATGACTCAGGTGATCTTTGCACAAATCTACCTTGTACTACTGCCGTCTCATGGTCACTCAAGCCTTGATGACCTATTGCTTGAATGACTGCAATGCACTCCCTAAGGGCCTGTCCTTAAAGGCCACTCAGAAGCTTTATCTGGTCCAGAATGCAGTACTGCAATATGAATAATTATAGGAGTATTTGGGTTCTCCTATGCAATATCACTGTTTCACGAATTATTCCGGCCACCAGTAAGCTTTAGGGTGCAATCCAAGGTATTAGTTATTAGATACAAAGCCTTTGTTGCACAAGAATTGGTTATATATGAGGCTCCCTATCTGTGATTACATTTTTTGACATATTTTTTTTGACATTTTATTAAGATTTATAGGCCGCCCTTTTCCCTGAGGGGACTCAGGGCAGCTTACAATCACAGGGAAGGGGGTGCAATATCAGAAGACAAACAATGTGCGAACAGAAGAAAATAATAAAACACAACTTTCATTCAACAGTCAACACTCGGGCGGGTAAATTGGGAACCTATCCCCAGGCCTGATGGGAGAGCCAGGTCTTGAGGGCTGCGCGGAAGGTCTGGATGGTGGTGAGGGTACGGATCTCGACGGGGAGGTCGTTCCACAGGGTCGGAGCTGCAACAGAAAAGGCTCTCCTCCGTGTAGTCGCCAGTCAGTGACTGGCGGATGGGATTCGGAGGAGGCCCAGTCTGTGCGATCTAATCGGTCGGAGGGAGGTAATCGGCAGAAGGCGGTCTCTCAAGTACTTCTATGTATCTGATACATCTTCCAGGTGGGACATGCTCCAGTCCTGTTACTTCATCTTGAGGAACCGAAGAAATGTGTTTTCTCTGTTGCCACATTTCCCCTATGAAAAGCTTTCCCCCTGAAATTTGGATGGCCACAATCTGCCTACTGTTCAGAAGACTGAAGAGTGGCTTTTCCCCCAGGCACAGAGATAGGAGGTTATGGGCCTATCTTGATTGTATTTCTTGTTTTTAGTTGTTTTGAAATTGTCTCTGGCACTGGCACAGTATGTTTTATTTAATATTTTTATTACTATTTGATGTTTTTAATTTGTATGATGCTCTGAGCTGTACTTTGATTGGACAGCTATATAAATTGATCTAATAAATATGGTATATAAACAACCATATGCAATGCCTTAGGGTTTTGTTGAACGGCTCTGTTTGCATAGGAATGGGATTGTATGATAACTTTTATCAATTTTTCCCATTATTTTAGATTAAAGATTACAGATGGGTAACAGTAACATAATATGTTATATAATAATAATAATAATAATAATAATAATAATAATAATAATAATAATAAAAACAAAAGCTGAACTGAATTTATTAATTGAAAGCACAAAATAATTTAGCCAAGACATTGGTATGCAGTTTGGAATTGACAAATGTGCAACAATGGCAACCAAAGCAGGCAATAATATAATGTAATAGTCACTAATGAACTAGGCATTAAAATTAAAGTACCTAGTCACACAACAGAAAAAGCATCAAAGCCAAAGTGGAAAATCCGTTTAGAACAAAAAATCAAAAAATTAAGGGCAGATGCTAGTAACTTAAAGAACATGCATGAGCAACGGCTTAAAAACAACAAAATCATAGATCGGCTAATCAGAAGATATAGATTGGATACAAGAAACATCAATGAAGCTGTAGAGATTGTAAAACAGCAGATAAAAGCAACAGCTAGAAAAATTGAAAGATACGAGGCACGAATCATCCAATATAAACAAAATCAGCAATTTCGATCAGACCAACGGCGTTTTTATCAAAGTCTTAATGTGAATGGTGACACCAAAAGTGAAAAACCAGAAAAACAGGCCACAGTTGAATTCTGGAAAGAATTGTGGGAAAATGCAAAGGACTACAACAAGGAAGCAAAGTGGATACATGTCTTTGAGAAAAGCATTGGCAACAAACAAATGCAAGTATTGGAAATAACAACTGAGATGGTCAAAAATTGAGTTAAAAAGGTAAAGAATTGGACATCACCTGGAAAGGACGAATTACATGGTTTCTGGCTCAAATATCTGACCAGTTTACATGCAATATTGGCCAGGCAACTGAATGAAATTTTACAAAAGGGCCAAATTGATGAATGGTTGACAACTGGAAAAACATACTTGATTCAGAAAGATGCAACTAAAGGAACAACACCTGAAAACTACAGACCAATAACGTGCTTGCCAACAACCTTCAAATTACTTACAGGCATTATTGCAGATAACATGATGGATTATTTGGAAACAAACAACATCTTGCCAGTAGAGCAAAAAGGCAACAAAAGAAGGAGCAGGGGAACAAAAGATCAGCTTCTAATTGATAAAATGATATTAGAAAATTGTAAGAACAGAAAAACGAACTTGAATATGGTCTGGATTGATTACAAAAAGGCATTTGACTCACTGCCACATAGCTGGATCATAAAATGCTTAGAAACAACTGGCATTAGCAAAAATATTACATCCTTTACTGAAAAGGCGATGAAACAATGGAGAACTGAGTTGGCAGTAGGGAATGAGATCTACGGAATGGTTAATATCAAGCGAGGAATTTTCCAGGGTGATTCACTTTCACCTCTTCTCTTCATCATCGCAATGATCCCACTATCAGTAATCTTAAAAAAAATGAAATTAGGCTACCAAACAGCCAAAGAAGCTGAAAAAATTTCGCATTTACTATATATGGATGATTTGAAACTCTATGGAAAGTCAGAAATAGAAATCCAATCATTGACAAACACAGTCCGAGTATTCAGCACCAATATTTCAATGCAGTTTGGCATGGAAAAATGCGCCACTGTATCCATAAAAAGGGGCAAAATCACTGCATGTGAGGGAATTGAAATGCCCAATGGCCAATTAATTAAATGCAAAGAAAATGAAGCCTACAAATACTTAGGCATTCTGCAGTTAGATAACATCAAGCATGGAGAAGTAAAAACTATTGTCAGGCGAGAGTACACCAATAGAGTTAGGAAAATTTTGAAATCTAAATTGAATGGTGGAAATACAATCAAGGCCATAAATACCTGGGCAATACCAGTTATAAGATACACAGCTGGTATAGTTAACTGGACACAAGCTGATTTGGACCTTTTGGACCGAAAAACCAGGAAACTAATGACAATGCACTACAATTTACATCCACGTGGTGATACTGATAGGCTATATCTGCCCTGAAAATCAGGTGGCAGAGGATTATTACAAGTGAAGCAAACAGTTGAAGAAGAAAAACATGCACTGGCTGATTATTTAAAAGAAAGTCAAGAACATCTATTAATCGAAGCAAAGAACAAAAATCTACTGAAGGCCCAACAGATGAAACAAGAATACAGAAAAGATGTGATAAAATCAAGAATGGAGAGTTGGCAGAACAAAGCACTGCATGGCCAATTTCTGGAAAAAATAAAAGATAAAGTGGACAGTGAACAAACTTGGTTATGGTTAACAACAGGTACATTAAAGAAAGAAACAGAGTCACTAATCCTGGCTGCGCAAGAACAAGCTATCTGCACAAATGCCATTAAGGCCAAAATTGAAAAATCCTCTGATGATGCAGACTTTGCAAAGAAGCTGATGAAACTGTTGATCACATACTCATCTGCTGTAAAAAAATCGCGCAGACTGATTATAATTTGCGGCACAATTCAGTAGCACAAATGATCCATTGGAATTTGTGCAAAAATTATAATATTAAAACAGCAACAAACTGGTGGAAACATCAGCCTGAAAAAGTCACCGAAAATCAGATGGTCAAGATCTTGTGGGATTTCCGTATACAAACTGACAAAATACTGGCGCATAATACACCAGACATCACACTGGTTGAGAAAAATAAGGTCACAATCATAGACATCGCAATACCAGGTGATAGCAGGGTCGCCAAGAAGGAACATGAAAAAATTGCAAGATACCAGGACTTAAAAATCGAAATTCAACGACTATGGCACAAACCAGCAGTGATCATTCCAGTGGTAATTGGCACACTGGGTGCTATACCAAAAGCACTGGAATTACATTTAAAACAGTTAAAAATTGTCAAAATCACCATCAGTCAAATGCAAAAAGCCGCACTGCTTGGATCT
The DNA here is from genome assembly GCF_051295495.1 of Thamnophis sirtalis. Taxonomy (NCBI): domain Eukaryota; kingdom Metazoa; phylum Chordata; class Lepidosauria; order Squamata; family Natricidae; genus Thamnophis; species Thamnophis sirtalis. The sequence goes on from NW_028261381.1 coordinate 84,192,858, forward strand.
GCACGCATATTACGAAAATACGTTACGACGTCCTAGGCCCCTGGGTGGGGCCCGACTAGTAACCAATGCCAAATCCGGCGAAACAACTGGCCGCTGTGATACAATTGTATAATAAAAACAAAAGCTGAACTGAATTTATTAATTGAAAGCACAAAATAATTTAGCCAAGACAGTTGTATGCAGTTTGGAATTGACAAATGTGCAACAATGGCAACCAAAGCAGGCAAGGTCATAGAAGATGATGGAATAGAACTTGAGAATGAAGAAATGAAAAAGGCAGTAAAGCTAGAAGAAGGCTACAAGTACTTGGGGATTTTAGAGGCCTCTGACCTAATGCATAATAAAGTCAAGGAATTAACTTCAGCCAAGTACATTTGACGAATTCGCAAGATATTAAAGTCCAAATTGAGTGGAGGAAACATCATAAAAGCCATAAATACCTGGACTATACCTGTGATTCGATACTCTGCAGGAATTATTGACTGGACTCAGATGGAGTTGGACAATTTGGACAGAAAAACAAGGAAGCTTATGACAATGAATCATGCTTTGCACCCTAAAAGTGATGTTGACCGATTATATCTACCAAGAGCAGAGGATGGTCGAGGACTCCTACAAGTAAAACAGACTGTGGAAGAAGAAAAACACAGCTTGAATGATTACATCCAGAAAAGTGAAGAACCAATGATTAAGGAAATAAATAAAGGAGGCCTTTTAAAGACAACTAAGTCAAAAGCTGAATATAAGAAATAAGTAATTGAGAAGCAAGCTGAAAATTGGAAAAACAAAGCCATGCATAGCCAATACTTGAAAAATATTGAAGGCAAAGCTGACCAAAAGCTAACCTGGAACTGGTTAAGATCAGGAGCACTGAAAAAAGAAACAGAAGGCTTTATTTTGGCAGCTCAAGAACAAGCCTTAGCCACAAACTGCATGAAGGCAAAAATTCAACATGTTACCACCAACAGCAAATGTTGCCTCTGTAATGAGAAAGACAAGACAGTCGACCACTTGATCAGTGGGTGCAGCAATATTTCACAAACTGACTACCTACAACGCCATGACCGTGTTCGAGGTTCGAGGTTCATTTTATTTAAATGCCGCCCTATTCCCAGTGGGATCCAGAGATGGCTTCTTCAGGTGGGGTCTCACCACCGTTGTCTTCAATGGCGGAGGAAAGAAGCCCTCCCAAAGGGAGGCATTCACTATCGCCTGGATCCAGCCCCGCGTCACCTCCTTGCTGTTTGCAACCAGCCAGGAGGGGCACGGGTCCAGTACATACATGGCGGCACTCACCGCTACCATGGCCTTGTCCACTTCATCAGGAGTAACAAGTTGAAAGTCAGTCCAGAGATGTCGCTCAAGACCCTCCCCCGGTACCCCGGCTGGCTCTGCACAATTGGAGTCCAGGTCCATCTGAAGCCGAGCAACTTTGTCCACGAGGAACTGGACATACTCCTCCGCTCTACCCCGTAAGGGATTATCCGCAACCCTCCCATTCAGGAGGGAGCGGGTTACCCTAAACAAGGCGGCAAGGCGTGACTCAGCGGACGCAATCAGAGCGGCAATATAGGTGTTCTTAGCTGTCCGTATTGCCGAAAGGTATGCTCCGATACAAGCTTTTAATAGTGCTTGGTCTGACTTGGATTTACTGGACCTCCAGCAGCGCTCTAGGCGTCTCTTTTGGCTAAGATCATTCACTGGAAATTGTGCCAAAAGTTTGGATTTGAATGCAGCAAAAACCACTGGGAACATCAGGTTCAGAAGGTTTTAGAGAATGAGAAAGTCAAGATCTTGTGGGACTTCAGAATTCAGACTGACAGGCACTTGGCCCACAACACACCTGACATAACAATAGTTGAAAAGAAAAAATGTTTGGTTCATTAACATTGCAATACCTGGAGATGCACGAATTGAAGATAAACACCAAGAAAAAATCACAAAATACCGGGACTTGCAAATTGAAGTTGAGCAACTGTGGAAAAATAAATCGTGTGTTGTCCCAATTGTAATTGGAGCCCTTGGAGCAATACCTAAAGGGCTACCTCGCTATTTGGAAATTTTAAATTTATCAGACTTGAAGATTCTGATTCTACAAAAAACCATCCTACTTGGAACAGCTCACATCCTCCGATGTTACCTTAACAGTTCCTAGGTCCTTGGTTAGGACTCAAGCTGTTGAGCTACCAACCAGCCCCAAAGGCTGTGAATCTCACCAAAGATTAATCACATCATAATAATAATAAGAATTAATAATAGCAGCAGCATTTGGAAGGTAAAACTAGAATATTCAGAGTATTTTCATGTTACATAATTCAAGTATTGTTTGGTTTTTTGTTATGTACTTTAAAGTGATTGAACTGAAGTTGCTTAAGGGTCTTTTTTACAGCCAAAATTCAACTGAGATCTTGGGGGCGGGGGGAAGTTGGATAAGAATACCTATTGCTAAAGTAGACCATATCCCAAGTAAGCACAATAAAAATGTTCGAATATTTGTTTTTTTCCCCCAGTGATATATTTAAGGCAAAAAACATTCTGCCTAACTTTGGAAAAATGCTGGAAAACATATTCTTACCTCTGTTTGAAGCAACCATCAACCCCTTGGATCATAAAGAATTACATCTTTTTCTTAAATTTGTAAGTATTTGACTGTCCTAGACTGCATATATCTAATGGTTGTATCACTGCATTCTTTTATGTGTTTTTAGAAGCAAGTTCAAACTACAGAAAAAGGCTTTAAATGTTTGGGCAATAACTAGTGACATTGCGAGATTGAGGAAAGTGGACTAAGATTTTTAGTGAAAATGCACCAGTCCCTTGAAATATGTTATTAAAGTATAATTGTCTCATTCTAATTTACTGAGGTATAGTGGGACTGGGCAGTTAATTTAATTATTTCCATATATTTCAGTTTGGATGGATTATATAAACTGGCTCTCCTTTTGATGTAAAAGAGAATTTGGTTGAACAATTTCAAAATCTGATATAAAAGAAGACATTTTCTAAGCTCAAACTAAATCAGCTAGCAACTTACTAGCATGTTAATAATATATAACCAATTCAGTATCAACTAATGCAAAAGTGCTTTTTCTAAACAGAGAAATAAAAATATGAATCTATAGTATGGTATGATATTAAATGAATCATTACTGACTAGTGTTAAAATTGGTGTCTAGACAGGTGAAATAAACTCTTGTCTGGTTTCAGTATTTACAACTAACAAACTCACTGAAGGATAAATTGGAATTCTCATATTAATTGAGAAAATTAACTACTTAGCATCAAACAGAATGGGAAATCTAAAAGTGGTGATGAGAAATAATTATAATCTTTTAAGAATTTTTTATGATAAAAGAAAATTACAAGGTATTAGAGAAGTATTTAGACAAAGTAAAATCTGAACAAATTTGTTCTATAAATATCTATTAATCCTACAAAATACAATATGAATTGCTTTTTAATCAGGGCATTTATTCTGGATAGAGGATTTAAATTTGGAAATGTAGAGCTAAAGTCTCCAAATATTTCATTCTGTAATTGGTGGGACTATAATAATTTTTTATGTCTCATTTTACACATATCTTACACCCACACACTCTTTAATAGTCTTTGTAATGTAAGTAGTTTAATTGTTATCAGGAAGCTTTGGCAGAAAATTCCCCATCTTATTACTCCCAATTCTAAAGGAGGAAAGCTGAGGCAGCAGTTGTTTGGTAACCTCAATGACCCTGAAACAGGTTGCTTAGTGTCTTGCTGAGATATCATAGCAAGTTGGACCAGATAGATGGGAGAATATTTGCCACAAGCAGTGCTCCACTATTCCTTATAGCTTTAAGTCCTTACAGGTGTTGTTAACGAGCAGAAGTTCTAGGATGTCAAACATCTGCTTTTTATTTGACAAGCATGCTCAGACTCTTGGCAGATTTAGTACCATCTTCTCTCAGTAGTGAATTCTACATCATTCTAAGATCTTGGGGGGGGGGATTACCACTGACTGATCCCATTCAGGATTTATAATTAATCTTTTACTGCTGGATCTGTAAAATAGGCAACACCCTGTTCTGTTATAGAATTCTGTTATAGAATTTCCTGGACTTGGAGAATTATAATAACCTACTGCGATGTGAACAAGTGATATACTATCAATTCCATCACCTACAATGGAATATGTGTTCTCTAACCACATATATTTGATTTTCAGTTGTGGACTGAAATGAAGAGACCAATAAAAGAGGGACTATCCGGTGAAATATCACACATACATATTTTGCAGGCAACCTGGAGACTTTCAGTGTATTAATCTAATCTATCTTGAGTATCAGTCAAGTGTTTGAAAAAATGTGAGAGGGTAAGAGTAGGAAACCTATAGATGCCACTCTTCTTTCTTATTTTTGCCTCTGTACAAATATTTGTATATAGACTGTGCAAATTGAATCTGTGCAGCTGGGAACCAGCAGAGCTCCATTAAATATTGCCAGGACATGGAAGGTCTGGATTTATATAGTGGTGGTTCTAGTTAATTTGAATATAACTGTCCCCCTTTGAAGCAACAACTAAATGTATTTGAAAAGGGGGATACTTTATAAGGAAATCTAATCTTTTGGAAAACAAATATGTTACAGTCTCAGGGAGATTGGGATATCCAGGAATGAAGTATTGCCCAGACATGTGACAAGATTCCCCATAATCATTTCCTGAGAAAGGCAATAGTTAGCTCTAGTAAACTTGAGTGTATCAGCAACATAGCAATGCATGCATGTTTTTCTCACTTAACTATTGATTCCGTGCTTCAATTGAAAGGACTAATGCCCAGCTCTTATTCTTAGGACTCATATCTCTGCATACTGCATTAGATAATTTTTGAGAAAGAAAATCAGACAATTTACAAAGACTCCAGCTTAACATACTCACTAAGAAGTGAAGGCTGGAATGCGTTAAATCTGATTCACACAAGATTCTATGTGAAATTTGATTTTTGATATTGCATTACTGTTAAATTATTTTGACAATAATTTTATGTATTTTCTCTGTAAATTTTTCAATAGTCTTGTAAATTGACTGCCTTTAGACTCAAATATGTACATTCATTGGGACCATGATAACATAATTTTAATTGTCCCAGCATGCAAGTATTATAATCTCATAGTCCCTCCATTAGAATCCCACAGCAGGAGCTGTGAGATCTTGTTGTTAGAGCTCAGATTCCCACAAAACACCTTTACTAGATTATCTGCCTGTTATTCTTCACCACAAATGCTCCTATTTTGTTTCTTTATTTAGAAGAATGGATCATTGTAGTTCATGATTGTTGGTTCTGAATTTTATAATATTTTAAAGATAGCTACCGTCTTCTCTCTTTCCTGGGTTTTTAAAATATTTGCAGAAAGCTTACAATTTTTACCACATTAGATCTCATGAGAGCTTCAGATTTAATTTACATAAAAGAAGAGACCAAATTTCCTGATTGCTTATTTGTATCCTATGACTATCATTAAGTTGTACCTTATGATTCTTGATGAATGTGTCTTTTTATGTACATTGAGAGCATTTGTACCAAAGACAAATTCCTTGTGTGTCCAATCACACTTGGCCAATAAGGAATTCTATTCTATTCTATATTTAACTGCTTTGATTCTTGTTAAGGAAACTTTGAACACACAATAATGCCTTTTGGCCTCTAGATGGTGCCAACAATTCTAGTCTGCATTCTAAAATATGGTTATCCAGTGCACCTTTTCTTTTTGCTTATGGTGTTCTTATTCATTTGGCTATATGTGTGAACATTCACTTAATTTTCAAGAGATAGCCAATAAAAAGTTATTTTGTATAATAGATTTAAGGCAGCATTAGGTTTTGTAGTACCAACAACATACTATACAATTGTACAACATACAATTATGTAGATGCAAATTAATCACCTTGTGATGGTTACCCTATAATGGCTTGCATTATTATCACCATCATTTATATGCCATTTAACTCCCAGAAACATTTCAAAAAGCAGTTGAGACCTTATGATCATAGCAGTTTAAATTTTAATTTGTAGCAATTAAGTTAGATGAGTCAGAAAACCATACACACATTATTCATACAAAAATCTGTTTTTATTGAATTCTTAGGTGACAGGGTTTGATAGTGTGGATGATGAATCAAAACATAGTGATCACATGTTCTCTGAAAGGAGCCCCCATCCTGATTTTTGGATTAATGAAAAAAATCCTCCATATAGCTATTATTTGTATTATATGTATGCAAACATCATGGTTCTCAACAACCTTAGAAAGTAAGTAGTAACATTTCTATTTTCATGTTTCTATAAGTTTGGTAGAAAGGTATGACAAGGAATTTACATCATGGTTTCGTAAGATAAACAAAAATGCATATAATTTATCTCCCTTTTAAAATTTATTTTGCCTCCTATTTAATTATACAATGAAGACATGCTGGAGTTCTACACATTAGGCAAACATTGTCCTAATAATAAATTCCATTACATCATCTTTTGGAGGTAGACAAACAAAAAGTTGGCTATCTTATAATTCTAAACAAGTCTTTCTTAACCTATGATGTTCTTGGGTTACGATTTGTGTCATCTGTGAGTTTGATGGGGAAATTGAGAGATTTTGATTATAGTCTGAGAAACATCAATGCAGAACCTGTTTGTTTGTTTGTTTGTTTGTTTGTTTGTTTGTTTTGGACAAAGTTCCTTTTGCTAGGTAAGGAGAGGATAACTTTCCAGACTGAAGATCATCAGTACTTGAAATATACATTCTAATTTTCATTTTAACCTCTTTTGTGATCTCTACATGGAATCATTTTATCAGCTTTAGCAATGAAGCGGTAGCAGAAGCTCAAATTTCGGCATTACTTGTGACAGCGTAGAGTCACTTTCAGTATTATTTCTGCAGCAGAAATGCTTAAAATTGTAATTACTAATCTGTAGAATCGTGTCCGTGACTTCACAAGTGACATTCCTCTGCCTTGCCTGGAGCCCTTTGTAGTTAAATTATTGCAGTGAACCTGTAATCTGCACAAATAGTACAGATTATCCATTCTCTCACAGACGTTTGTTTGTTTACAAATCTGTTCGCCTACTAATCTTCATATTAAGCACAAAATCGGATTGCAAACACAGAGCAGCCGGCTGGTGTAGACTGATTTCAGCTGGAGAGAAAGGGTGAAATTAAGAAATTTAAAATGAGAAAACAAAGTAGTCAAGACTTTCAAAGCGTGTTACGTATAGCGTATTTAGAGAGTAGCATTTAAGCCTTGGTAAAATATAATATAAAATAAAACTAAGTTTCAAGAATTGAGACAGAGCTGTGGTCACAATATAATATTTGAAGTAATTTAATCTCTACTGGTGCCACGAAAGTTAGCCCACTGGCAGAATTATCCTGCAATGAGTTATTTGAGCTGCAATCACAAATGCCTATCTAATAAAATGGAGCACTTATCTTTGAACAATTGGATAAAGTCAGCCTAAACCATTTTTAATCTGAAGCCCAGCAGCCACTGAGCCCCTTCCTACTCCCTTAGTTGAAATGATGTGTGTGTGAGTATCTTTAAGTCAGGCTAGGTTATGGGACTGTCCCTGATAGAGGAGGACTTACCTCAGAATAATTTAGTATACATATTGTGGTCCATTGTCACATGTATATTTTTGTATATATGTACCATATATACTCGAGTATAGGCCGACCCGAATATAAGCCGAGGCACCTAATTTTACCACAAAAAACTGGAAAAGTTATTGACTCGAGTATAAGCCTAGGGTGGGAAATGCAGCAGCTACCGGTAAATTTCAAAAATAAAAATAGATACCAATAATGTTTTTGAATATTTATTTCAAAGAAAAACAGTAAACTAGCGGTGTATTCAATGAAATACTTCACTCACCTCATGATGCTGATGTCCCGCTGTGATGATGATGTCCCGTGCAGCCGCGGGAGCGATGTCCCGCCTCCTATGACACACGGCACAGTGATTCCTATCATTGGATCACTGTACCAGAGGAGGTGCCACATCGCTATGTGGCTGCTTGCCATAACAAGGAGGAGGTGGGACATCGTTGCAGAGCGGCAGGAGGGGGAGGAAGGGGAATCGTAAGACAGCCCTGCATTACATTAGAACGTGAGGAGGGGGGATGGTGTGGTGCGCGCTGCGCGGCAAACTGACACAGAGGGAGGGGAAACTCACAGGGGCACTGGGCCATTCACGAGTGTCACCCAGCGGCATGGCCCCACCCCTTTTTCTCCTCCATTTCGGGCAAATTTTTCACTGACTCGAGTATAAGCCGAGGCGGCTTTTTTCAGCCCAAAAAGTGGGGTTAAACTAGGCTTATACTCGAGTATATACAGTATGTATATGTATATTTTTGCACTTCCCAACAGCTGATGTGAGATGTATCATTATGATTGGACTTGGGATTTCAGAATGGCAAGATATGACGCTAATTATATTTTAAATTGTTTATAGGGAGAGAGGCATGAGCACGTTCTTGTTTCGACCTCATTGTGGAGAAGCTGGATCAATAACTCACCTGGTGTCCTCCTTTTTAACTGCAGACAATATTTCCCATGGATTGCTCCTGAAGAAGGTATAGTAATGGTTCTATTGCAGCCTCCACCAATCTGTTGCCCTCCTGATAAATGAATTCTGCTATCCTAGAATTGTCTGGGACTTCTGAAACTGAACTCATACCTTCGAGAGTCATCAGAGCACTGGAAAACTCTTAATAGAGTTTAATTTATGGTACTTTAGGCTAGGTATATTTATACAGGTAGTCCTCTACTTATGAACATAGTTGGAACCAGAACTTATTCATAAATAATGCAGTCATTAAGTGAGTCACACCCAGTTAAGCAAATAATGTGGTACTTAAGTCAATCATGCAGTCTTTAAGTGAATCTCACTTTCCTGATTGATTTTTTTCTGGTCTGAAGCCCCCTGGGAAGGTTGCAAATGGCAATCACTTAACTTCACTCACTGCAACTGTTATAAATACATGCTAATTGCCAAGCTCTCAAATTCTGGTCACTTGCCTTTGGGAATATTACAATGATTGTAAATGTGAGGACCAGTTATAAATCACTTTCTTCATTGTGTTCATATTTCAAAGGATTGTTAAATGAATGGCTGTAACTTGAGGACTACCTATTTACATCATGGGAGTATCTGGGATCTATAGATCCCCATCTTCAAGTTTGATATAAACAAAGAAAGATCCTTATTATCTGCAAAGCATACTGTTCTGCATTTTAGGATTGTTGCCTTTTTAAAAAGATCTGAAATCAAGAGTCTCCAACCTTGCCAAGCTTTGCTGGTTGAGGAATTCTTGGAGTTGAAGTCCACAAGTCTTAAAGTTGCCAAGATTGGAGACCCCCGCCTTAAAGGACTCACAAGGCTTACAAGATACGGTTCTTAGGGAAAGCACCTCAGGTATAACTCTCATAGGACCACCCTGACTAAATCCATGTGGGCTTATTGCTGAGCGAATATATGTGTCTGATTATTACAAATGGGAAGCTTAAAGGACATACTTACTTTTATGTGGTTGAAATCAATGGGATTTATAAAAAGCTTACTTTCAGTTGAATTTGTGTTTGTGTTTGTAAAGCAATTCTCCACTGGGTGGCAGATTTCAATATAATTCTGACACAAGCTGTTCTAATTGAGAAATATTCTATTTTATTGGACCGCAAACATGAGCTTCCTTAAGGACTTTTTCCAGACAGTTGTATTTCAAATAATAAACACATAACTGCAATAGTGTTCTGGTTTCTCATTGATAAATAGATTGAACAGGAAGATCAAAAGCTGGCTTTGGAAGAGGTAGCTTGTACTAAAGGCACAACTCAATCATCACAGACAGAAAACGACCTTTTATTTCCCACTTCAGCTAATGCAATGTGTGTTTTAACATCTCAAATCTCTGTTTAATTTTTTCATCATAAAAATACATTTTAAAAAACAATCAAAATACATCAATGCAATGCAAAATAAGGGTGTATAGTTGTATATATAACAACTTTGAGAGACCGCCTCCTGCCAATTACCTCCCTGCGTCCCATCAGATCGCACAGAGTAGGCCTCCTCCGAATTCCATCCGCCAGTCAGTGCCGACTGGCGACTACGCGGAGGAGAGCCTTCTCAGTTGCAGCTCCGACATTATGGAACAACCTCCCCGTGGAGATCCGTACCCTCACCACAGTCCAGGCCTTCCGCACAGCCCTCAAGAACTGGCTATCCCGTCAGGCCTGGGGATAGGATTACTCTCACCCCGCCCGAATGTTGAATGAATGTTGTGTTTTTATGACCAATTTCCTTTAATCACGTTTCTTTTCTTTTTAAGTCTTGTCGTGCACTCCCTTCCCTTTATTGTTGTAAGCCGCCCTGAGTCCCCTCAGGGAAAAGGGCGGCATATAAATTTGCAATAAAAAAAAAAAAAAAAAAAAACTTAACTTGTATAATGCCAGAGGGCCGGGATCAAGCTGTAAAAATGGTTTTCCATTTCCTCTGGCTGAATGTTTCCTTTCCTGTTATCTCTGTGTAAATGAATAATGATTTTGGGTGTTGTTTTTGTACAGAGTCCAGTCCTCCAGTATCTTTATTATCTTGCACAAATCCCCATTGCCATGTCTCCTCTTAGCAACAACAGCTTATTCCTGGAGTATTCAAAAAACCCACTGCGAGAATTCTTGCACAAGGGACTGCGTGTTTCTCTGTCCACAGATGACCCCCTGCAATTCCACTATACCAAGGTAATTTGCATGAAAGCAGCTTAAGTTTTATTTCCATCTGAAATGTCAGTTGGTCTTACCTGAACTGCATGTCTCGAAGATGGTGTGGGAGAAGTCACAACTGGATATTAACACTGCCCATTTGCCCAGAGACTGAGGTAGAATTTGAGGCCACTCCTTCTACTCCACCTTCTGACTCTCCAGATTAACCGATGGTCCAGTTGAAGTAGAACCTGGGAAGGAAGGGGACAGGAAAACACCCAACTCCTTCCCCAGGCCCTGACTGACCAGTAACTAACCAACTCAGGCCCCCCCATGCGCCGGGACGCACCTAATGAGCAGGATGTGACTCCTCCCACGCCATCTTCGAGACATGCAGTTCAGGTAAGACCAACTGACAGTCTCCGAAGTGGGCATGGGAGGAGTCACAACTGAGACATACCAAAGCTAGATGTCCAGGGGAGGGAATCATTGGGCCTGAGGCCCCTGAGTGACCAGCACTCTTAGAAGAAGCCTCATGCCAAAGGATGCCTCTGTGAAGGCGTAAGCATCCATTTGGTAGTGTCTGATGAAGGGTGAGGGTGAAGACCAGGTGGCCGCTCTACATATATCCTCGATGGGTGCCTGGGTGGCCTAGGACGCGGAGGTGGCCGCGCCCCTGGTGGAGTGAGCAGTGATGCCCTCAGGCACCGGGAGCCCGTGCACCTTGTAGGCCTTGGAGATGGCTAGCCAAATCCATCTGCTGATGGTGCCCGGAGATACTTTCACCACTCGGGTCGATGGCTGAAAAGGGACAAAAAGTGCCTCCGACTGCCTGAGGGAGGCGTGCGTTTGAGATAAATACGCAGTCCCCATCTTACGTCTAGGCGGTGCAGGATCTTTCCCTTCCCCGGCAGGTGCTGGACAGAAGTCCAGAAGAACCACCTCTTGAGCCCTATGGAAGGGGGAGTTGACCTTGGGTAGAAAGGCTGGATCAAGCCTGAGCATGACCCCGTTGTTGTGAAAGGTGCAGAGGTCCATCCTGGCGGACAGGTCGTTGAGCTCGGACACTGTCCTGGCAGAGGTGATTGCTAGGAGGAAGACCACCTTGAGGGTCAAGAACTGTAGGCTCACCTCCCTCAGGGGCTCGAAAGGCGCCTCCATTAGCACCTGGAACACCGTGGGAAGATCCCAGGTGGGAAATCTATGGACGACAGGGGACCGGAGATTGACTGCCCCTCTGAGGAACCTCTTTATGACCGGGTGCTGGGATAAAGGTTGGGCTCCCCCCCCCAAGTTTGTGGCTAGGGCTGAGACCTGTCTCCTGAGGGTACTGTGGGCCAGACCCTTCTCCAGGCCATCTTGGAGAAAGTCCAGCACCGGAGGAACTGACGCCAATGTCTGGTCTACCTGTGCAGAACAACACCAGGCTGCAAAGGAGACCCAGGTCGCATCTTAGATGCGGGTGGTAGATCTCTGTCTAGAGGCCTCAATGGTCCTGATGACCCTGGTGGAGAATTGGGTCTCTCTTAGCTGCTCCCGCTCAAGCGCCAAGTGGTCAGATGGAGCCACTCTGGGTCCGGATGCTTCAGAGTTCCCTGGCACAGAGCCACCTCCTCGCGGGGAATCCTCCAATGGGGGAGAACCGACAGGCCCACTAGGTCTGCGAATCAGGGATGGCTTGGCCAATGAGGTGCCACCAGGATGACCTCTGCCCTCTCTAGCACTAACTTCTTCAGAGCCACAGGAAGAAGGGGAAGGGAGGAAAGGTGTAGAGAAGTCCCAATGGCCATCTGCAACGTAGGGCGTTGATGTCCACCGCTCCTTGAATCGGGAATCACGAGATGAACCTCGGAAGCTGTGTGTTCGACGGAGAGGCAAAGAGATCCACTGTCGGCCAACCGAATCTGGCAAATCCACTCAAAGATGCCTGGATGAAGCTGCCACTCTCCGTGGTCTACTGTCTCCCTGCTGAGCCAGTCCGCTTGTAGGTTTTCCACGCCGGAGATGTGTTCTGCCCGGATCAACAGGAGATTCCGTTCCACCCAGATCCCCAGGCTCACTGCTTCGTCACGTAGTGCCATGGAATGGGTGCCTTGGCCGCCACGTTGTCCATCAGAACTAGGATGTGCTGTTTGGTGCCTTGAAGTGTTGAAGGGCTAGGTGGATTGCTCTGAGCTCTAGATGTTCCTCCATAGGTCTGAGGGTGTCCATCGGCCCTGGGCTAGCTGAGACTCCAGGTGTTCCCCCACAGCTGAACAGACTTGTGTCTGTCATAAGGACCAACTTGTCTGGTTCTCTGAACAGGGAACCCTTGGCCTGTGCCGAGGACATCCACCAGGGGAGGGAGAGAAGGACCTTGGGTGTCATGAAGATCTTGAAGCTTGTATCGCTTGTCCCATTCCTCTGGTGTGGAAGCAGGAACCGCTGTAGCTCTCTGGCATGCAGGCGGGCCCATGGCACTATCCCGATGCAGGAGATGAATTTCCTGAGGGGCCTGGAAAGAAGAGCTACGAGTCTTGTGAATCTCTCGAATCAACTCCACAATACTGTCCCTATGCTTCTGAGACAGGAACACCTCGCACTCCACCAAGTCAATGATGGTCCCCAAGTGTTGGAGCCTGGTGGTGGGAACCAGGTGGTTTTTCTCGAGGTTGATTGAAAACCCCAGGGTCTGCAGAGTGGAGATAGTGAGACCCAGATCCCCCTCGGCCCGGTAAGCTTATGTGGCTAGGACGAGGATGTCATCAAGGTAGCAATGTAACCAGACCAAAATGGTTTGGAGGTGAGCTGCTGCCATGGCTAGAACCTTGGTGAAGGTCCTGGGAGCAGATGCTAACCAGAAGGGAGGGCCCTGTATTGATAGTGGGTACCCCCATATGAGAACCTAAGGAACCTACGATGATCTGGGGCAATCATGATGTGGAGATAAGCCTCCGTGAGATCAATGGAGGCTAAGAAGTCCCCCTGCCTGATTCCCTCCAGGATGGACTTGAGGGAGGCCATCTTAAATTTACAGTAGACCAGCCTGGAGTTTAGAAGCTTGAGATCCAAGATAACCCTCCATCCCCCTGAGCTCTTGGGAACGACAAACAGGTTGGAATAAAATCCTGACTCTTTCTTGCCCCCCCCCCCGAACCAGCTCCACTGCCTTGATATCCAGCAGGTGCCGGATGGCCTTGCGCATGAGGGAGCGCTTGGCCAGGTTCTTGGAGGGGGGGGGGAAGATCAGGAATCTATTCGGGGGATGGGAGCAGAAGTCCAGTCGTAACCCAAATCTAACAGTCTGCAGAACCCACACATCAGAGGTGATGCGATCCCAGCGGTCCGCAAACAAGGTAAGGCAGCCGCCAATCGGGTGATCCGAGCTTGAATCACTTGTTTCTGCAGAAGGGGCACCACTGGAGCATCCACAAAAGGAACCTGTAGGGCTTGGGTGAAGGAAGCATTAAGAATGTAAAATCTGCGATCATTCCTCCCCAGAGTGGGGAAAGTACCTGGTTTAGCCCACTGAGACTTAAGCACCTCCAGGAAGAGGTCTGGGGTAGGAATCTCCTCCTTCTCAACCTGAGGCCTGTGGACAGACCCCTTCTTGGTCCCCCCACTGTTGTTAGGAGCAGCAGCCTGGTTAGGATCTGGTGTGCTGTCCAGATCTGCCATGGCTTTGGCCTTGTGCAGCAAGGAGCTGAATAGGGGGAAGGGAAGCTCCGTTATAGTAGGTGCCTCAGGAATCTGAGGGTCCTCATCTTCAGAGAAGCCAATGTCCTTCTGCTACTCCTCTTCCAAGCCAGACCCTTCACTGGCCATGGAGGGGGAGGCTGATCTGTGCTCTCTGGAAACCTCGGAACTGGGTTGGTGGTGTACCAAGAGAAGACTTTCACCTAGACGCCTGAAATTGGTGTTGCATGCCCGTGGCAATATCCTGGGCAATGGCTTGGGCAATAATATCCTGAAAACTCAGGAAGCTCTGGAAAGGCAGGGATGAGGCTGGGGGGCTCCAAGCTGAGGCTGCAAATTGAGGTGCTAGACATTGTCTGGAGGAGCTGCCAGGCCTGTGGCCAAAAGGATCCCCCAAGGCCCCTGCAGAGTGATCAGACGATAGAGGGGGATAAGGGGCTACCCCCCTTCTAAGACTATGGGGGAAGCCTGGGGAACCAGGAGGGGCCTTGGCCATGGGAGAGATCCTGCAGGGAGAGCGTGACCTAGGAGGAGAAGGGCTGATGCTATTCCTGCTCTGTCTGCCAGCAGCCCTGGTGGTGCAAGCCTCCCTACTGGGGATTTTCCTTGCAGATTTTGAGTTGCTCTTCTTAGAGGTGGACCTCCCCCTGGTTACTGGGTTAACCCCCTGGGAGGTCCCCTCGCCCGGATCGGAATTGCCTGGTGATCTAGGGACCACCACTCCCCCACTCCTTGTGGCATCTGCCATTGCTTTCCTACTCATGATTCATTGCCTCACCACCTCCTCTCTTGATTCTCACCGGCCTGAGGGCTGCTGCGTGGATTGGACTTCCTTCGGTTCCACATGCTCCGCAGCCAAGCTGCCGATCCGTGGCACGAAAAACCGGCCCACCGCTAAACAGCTGGGGCCCTCCCTGGATCTCTGGTGAAGTACTGGCCAAGGGTGCCCTCCTAGGCACTGGCGGTGGTCTTGAGTTCCTGCGGCCTCTAAAACCGGAGCACCAATCCTTGCTCTCCTCCACATGCGCCTCTCAACAATGGCCGCCGTCCAAGGTGGCGACCGCTGATCACGCGGTCTGGTCACCTGAGCCACTGTCTTCAAGTCTGGTCCCACGATCTATGCTGAAACAGAAAGTGCGAGGTAGCGCCAAGCGGCGTGCAGGCTGGAGCCCCCACACACTGCCGACCAGCAGCTCGGGAGCTCCCACTAACACAGCAAGCACAGCCTGTGACAATGCGGGAATACCAGAGGCACAGGAGAGAGGGGTGAGAGGAAAGGGCTTAAGGAAATCAAGGTAGCTTAAAGGAATCGTCTGGTACCAAATGGAGAGCCAATGAAAAGAACTCCTCCTGGGCCGAAGACTGAGGTTAATCTGGAGAGTCAGAAGGTGGAGCAGAGGGAGTGGTCTCAAATTCTACCTCAATCTCCGGGCAAATGGGCCATCTTAATACCCAGTTGTGACTCCTCCCACGCCCATTTCAGAGACCCATATTAATTTAAATGTTTTCTTATTAACTTCAGCAGCAGCTCTCCAATCTTACATATATTTATTTGAAAGCAATAGTTTTCAGTTATCATTTCACTTCATTTAGGACGGTATAGAATTATATTCACAATTTAATCATTTACTATGTTTGAATCCTAAATGTTAAATCCTGGAACACTTGTAATGCTCATAATGCTTTTGTTTCTCAAGTTATTCTTCCTTATCCCATCTGCTGTGTACTGAACCATGGAGTATGGACTCCAGTCCCCTAAGTCCTTTCTTTCATGTCATTTCACCATTAAAAACTAGAATGTCTGAGTCTTTCTACTCTCAAGTTTTCTTTGCCGTTTGTTTTCCGCTTCTCTGAAATGTTCCAAGGTTGATCCAGCATGTCATTAGCATCAGTCCTGCAGCTGGACTGTGGAGTGCACATGTGAGCGTGTGGTCTGGTTTGGGTATAACCAATCCATGAAAATCTAAGAAAGAAAATGATCAATTTTCAAAAAGCAGTGCTTGCAGAAATAAATTTCACTGTGTAGTGGCTGGAGTTTCCACCACTCTCAGCAGGCTACTCAACTCTGAAACTATAAAAGTTGGATCTTGCCAACTATGATGAGAGACATCTGCTGATAAAAGGGTGAGATGAAATTTCTCCAAATTTTCTCTGAACACTTAGTCCTGCTTCCACTATTCTTGTGGAGTCACCAATTCCCTAGAGCATGAGTGTCAAACACGTCTTGTCACATTGCTGTCATGTGACATATCACGATGTTTTTCCCTTCACGGAACTGGGATGGGCGTGGCCTGTCAGTTTGACGCCCCTGCCCTAGAGAAAGTGTTCAGGGAACATAGAATACAGCAAGGGAAGAAGAAAATAGAAGAGCTCTGCAAAATTAGTTTCCTTTTACTAGAAATGGTCCCTTTGATTTCAAGCTATTGGTGCAAAATAAATGAATGTATTTGATAGCAAATCATATATTTTTGTATGTATAATTGAAGGAAGCACTGATGGAGGAATATGCCATAGCAGCCCAAGTATGGAAACTGAGTACTTGTGACTTATGTGAAATTGCAAGAAACAGTGTACTACAAAGCGGCTTGTCACACAAGGTAAATTTACTTGGTTTCTGTAAGCACCAGAAATTTGAAGATGTATGGGACAAACTAGGTGGTGCATTTAATATATTTTATTTTTATTTATAAAGCCACCAGAGGCCCTTATCATCGCACATAATAGGAACATTTTAGCTAATGACATTTTTCTGTAATGGTGTTTTTCCTCAAAGGACAAATAACTAGGCTGCATAATTTTGATGAATATGTGGGATAGAAGTGATTAAATTCTGATCCCTTGAGCTTTGTTTACAGCATTGATTCACTTTTGCTGCTGTATGAAACAGAAAAGTTGACATGAATTTACAGATGGGGCATTGCGGGAGGGGAGGAAGTAGAAAAGTCCCATAGTCATGATTGCCATCTAGACTTTTTTCACACTTCCTGTAGATGCCGTTGTTTACATATAGGCTTAACGTGTCCTTGATTTCTATCAGACTTGTCCAATTTACTGCATTTCAGATCTGTTAGCCCACTCAGAATTCCCATCCGGCTTCATCAAAGGCTATCTGGAAATTTGGGGAGTTTTGGTCCAATATATTTGAAGGCATAGTTTGGGGAAGGTAGAGTTTCACTGATCTCTAGTTAATTTTTTAGTGTATTGCTGCAGAATAAAATAATGCCTGTTAGAAGCTGCTACATGAAGTTGCAAATAGTATCTTCTTTTCTCTGTTTCTCTAGGAAAAACAGAAATGCATAGGTCTAAATTACTGTGCTGAAGGGCCAGAAGGAAATGATATTAGAAAGACAAATGTTGCACAAATTCGAATGGCTTACAGATATGAGACTTTATGCAATGAACTGAGCTTTCTGTCTGATGCGATGAAGACAGAAGAGATTACAGCACTGTCAAAATAGCCACAACCAACAAGTCTGAAGAAAAGAGAGAACGTGAGCTTTTGCAGGACAGAAAGTCATCTGATCACCTGAATTCTTAGGTGACACCAGAATTGCTGCAAAACCAGTTTCTGCAAGTGCTTACCTTAAATAGGACTGTTGTAGATGCAAGATGCAGGCTTCTAGCTATGTTGTTTATACATTTAAAAGTACATTCTAACTCTATTCATTATAGGTTTGCATCTCAAGATACATAACATTCTGCTTTGAAAAAAGGGAGACAGGACAGCAGCTTTTAGTAGCACACACGGACCAGTTTTCTCACAATTTTTCTCATATTGGATTGATGGCACTTTAAACATTAACTTCTGTTTAGATTTCAGGTTCTGATTGTACACAGTACTGTAGTGTCCGTTAGTTAACAAAGACTATCCTGGATTTAGAAACTAAAATCTAATATAACCAAAGATCAGCACATCGCTCATAGATGTTTAGTGGACATACAAATACTTGGCTTTTCCAGATGGGCCCTTTAATTGAAGTGTAATTCGATATGGTAACTTCCTGAGGCATCCAGGTATAAGCCAGATACCTGAAAAATGCAAATCAGATGTTGATATATCCACCAGGATTTGCTACATGATACAGTGGAGCTTTTTCAACATATTCATATCAACATTTCACTTTATTCACCATTGAGACTTATTCCACACCTTAATTCTTTTGATATAGAAGATTAATAACTTTCTTATCTATGTATTAGGAAGTATATTTACTTGCTAATATGCATTCATTCACATTGGATTATCAACATTGGCTAAATTTACTTTTTTTAAAATTAAACAGGTTTGTTCTAAAAATTGTTTGTTGAATAAGCCAGTGACTTTGACATAAAGCACTAAGTTTTAAAGCATGGTTTATACTTACATCAGCAAGATTAATTAATCTTGTTAACCAAAACCAAACCAATCATAATTTGGTATAATGTGAGGTGTGAATGAAGCTGATAGAACAGAAAGCTGACATGCATAGATTTAACTTGCATTTTGTAGTTTGTATTAAATGCACTAAAAATAAGATGTTTGATAGCTTAATATGCCATGTAATGTAAGGAGTAGATTTCGTTGCTACTTCATTACTATGATGTAAAAGTGTGGGAACTAGAATTTAATGATTTATCAACTGCTGTAGGTAGTGTTAAAATTTTTATATGGAGTTTATTTTGAATATTCAGACTTGAAAATGAACTATTAGAAGCAAGTTTTGAGTTCTGGAAAGCAGTTATATTTAATTACTGTTATTGGTGGTAGTTACCTGTTAGCCTTTTGAAATACAGTAAATTAATAATTCTAAAAAGGGAAGATAGAAAGTAAAATTTGTCACAAATTCTAAACTTCTTAGGCAAAAAGGGAGGAGTAACAAATTTATCTCCCTGCACTTACACTTTTTCTAATTTAAGTATTACTGTATTGTGAAAAAAAGTTGTACATGTTTTAATGCAAATTGGTTGGAAAGATATTTCAATTTCATAAGTGCAAAGTTATTTTCATTTTTTTCTATCCAGAAGAATGACTATCCTATCCAGGTTTACTTCACATCTGTCCAAATTTAGCTCTCCCAATCCAATAAATGCAATTTGTTCACAGAAGCAGGGGCACAGGAATCTTTCCACAAAATAATTATAAAGGCAGCTCCTGTATTTGGAACTTGGCATTCTATTCTGGGATACTGTAGCAGATGAATAGATACTTTCAGCTTTGACCAAAGATGACCAGGACAAATTACATCTTTATCTTTGTTGGCTAATAACAATTCAGGTTCAGAACTTGACCTTATAGCCTAGTTTATCAATGCTTGACAGATAATCTAAATTTCATTTCACTTGAAAAGTGATCTATTTTGGTACTAGAAAATATCCATTATATAATTAAAGAAAGAACACATCTGAAAGTTTTAGTTTTCTTTAGTACTTCTGAGTTTTCCTTTTATACCATTATTCACATTAAATTGAAAATTGTTTATAAATGTATTAATTGCAATCGCTGGTTACTTTTTTTTCCGTCTCACAAATTAGCTGGAGTTGGTGAAGCAAAGAGAGTAGGTTTTTCAAAAAAAGGAAACCTTGGATTCCACATTGTTTTTGTTTTAAAACTTTACAAAATTTAAAAAAAAACACTGCTTTAATAAAAAGCAGTTTAAAGCACACTCACTATGGCAAAGTATTATGCAATTGTAATGCTTGTACAACAGGAATGGCTAGTCCTAACTACACAGAAATCCTGTGTTTTCAGTATGACCAGCCCTACTGCTGGCAAATTCTCCAGTATCTGCTCTGGGCATGGACAATCGCTTTGGAAGCTGTTCAAGAGTTCTTCATTTGTTTATCTGCACAGCTGATTCAAATAAATCAGTTCTGTGTATGCATATTTATGTAGACAGCTAAGAGCAATTATGAATAACACAAGTGGAAAAGACATAACTGGTTCAATAAGTTGAGATGTTACGCTCAGTAGGAACTCCTGCATATTTGGAAATAGCTTATTTGCAAATTCTAGTGAGCACCAAGTGATTTTAACAACATCAAAACCAGATATGGTTTCTACCATTCTTATTGAGATGTATGAGATTAATGAGCCTTAAAGTAAATTCTACTGAATTTACAAGGGTTTAAAATTGCACTATTATTGCGAGTTCTTGAAATATTTTGGTAAGCTTTATTCCTTAATTATGGTACCACCTTCCTTGAATTATCACTGAAGGCCAGATATTTTCTTGAAGGGAATTACCTATTATGCTTTTTTGATGGCTTAGACTCTATGGGTGAAAGTTTAGCTGTCAATTTTGTTTACTTGCACTAATTATTTTATATAATTAAAATAATTGTATTGTTTCTACATGGAACTTTTGGATGCTAGAATGCTAACATGACCTGATTAGCATTCAAAGAAATTCTTGCTAGTTTAAGAGGGATTATGGGAATTAAGTCCAGCTTAAACAAGATAAATGGTTTGAGTTACACATGTACACTATGTATTTTGTTGTCTAAAATATTCAGAGATATGTGTAGCATGAAGAAGCTTAATAAATGGAAATGTTAAACATTTATAAATATATTCATTGATGTTTGTCCTTTTCTATAACCCTAAATGAAGTCAATTTTGGCTGATTATTACTGCCATACATATTACTGTGTTACAAGTATAGAAAAACAAGTATAGAGTTGTATGGGGCCTTGGAGGTCTTCTAGCCCAACTCCCTGCTTAGGCAGGAAGCCCTACACCACTTCAGACAAATGGTTATCCAACATCTTAAAAACTTCCAGGGTATGAAGCTCACTAACCCACAAATTCTATGTAGCTATGTATGTATGTGTATGATTAAAAAAACAACACAATACAATGCAATGCAATGCAATACAAGAAACACAGTGTGAGTAGTATTTTTCTGGTTAGCCATGTAGCTAGCTACTGCTTTCCTCTCAATTTTCCATTTCCAATCATCCAGTAACCAATAGCAAGAGGAAGACCAGTCCCTGCTGCTAGAAAAACTAGGTGGTAAAATGTTGGGGGAGGAAGGGAATTCTGTCATAAGCCCAAAAACAGGCCCAATAGAACCCCAGAACAGCACTCAATATAGAAATTAGTCTCTCAAAACACGTTTTGTTTCAAGCGCAAAACACTGAATATAAGGTCAAAATGATTTGCACATCTCTGGCTAGGAATCTATAAAATCATAAGTACTTTCTTGAAATTATTTTGGATGTATACACTATTGAATTCAAATGCCTAAGAGAAGGTATCTCATTGAGTATTACACAAAAGATAAATAATTCAAATGTTTATTGCTCCAAACTCATAATACATTAAATTGCTTATAGTTATTAACAGTCTTATATAAAACCACTAAGAAAAGTTCACATCCACACAAAAGAACTAAGGAATGCATCTTCACAGTAATTCATCTCTTGAACATGTCTTTTAAAAACCTTTTTTAAGTTTGTCGATTTTTATCAGGTTCAATGCTAGAAGAATAACTCAACTGGGCTGCAGTTTTACACAATGTAACACACTTATTACTTGTGATAGGCTTCAAGTTTGCCATATGCTTATTATGGTAGTGTATGTGTCAAAAGGCATGGGTAAACAACTTGTAGTAATCTCTTCTTCCATGTCTTTAGGTGTTATAGCTTCTCCTATAGTCTTCAAACTAGACTAAAAGTCCTTTAGTAAGAAGCATAGCTTCACAACACAAGGGAAACAGAAAAGGAAGACAGCAAATGATCCATAATATGTAAAACACCGTGTGTGTGTGTGTTATATATTTACTGTGGATCAATATATCTATATATATAACGCTTGTACTAATTGTATATTTAAAAAGATAGAAACACTATGTAATTCACATTTTCACTTTACATGTATTTACAAGTTACTGAACCTATAATTTCCTGCCCCCTCTGTGGACTGCATACCTATATTTTAAAGCTTCCATCTCTCAAGATTTGGAGTACAATTCTTATACTCATGACAGGAAAAATAAAATAAAAGCAATATCAGGATTTAATGACCTACAGCTTACACTTCAAATATTTGTGCTATCAATCAAACCTTATATGAAAAAGAAAAAAAGAATGACTTATTGTTTCTACCATGTCAGTATAAAATATTGGGCACTTTAATCGCAGCACTGCAAGTCCAAATATATCTAGGGGAAAATCAAATCCATGATCAGTTTTATAACAAGTGACAAACACATCAAAACAAAAACAAGAAAACATTTTGTTTATGTTCTGAATTTTAAAGGCCACTTAAAATCAAGTCTCAGAAATAATACTTGCAATATCTGAATTTCTCTATATCAAACTTTCTTAATTAACCAATAAGAGTTGCTCTTTGAATCTTCATTTTAGCACATCATATTAAAAAAAGGAAAAACACTAATTACTCAATTTTACTAATTTAAGCAGAATTTGATAATCTCTCAAAAAACATGCTTGCCATATTCTGAAGTGGTAAGGTTCAATACTTGGATGTGATTTATAGAAATCGTTTAGCTACTAGTCTAAGTTTACAATTTAATTAGTGTAACCTATATTTATGTGCAACATTTCAGCAACAATAGAAAACAATTTTATTATACATATGTACCAGGCCATTCCAAATAAGGCCATAAACCCTTCATGATATTTAACTATTAACTCATCTTTCCTTGGGTGGTACCAAATCTATTCCATGAATAATTATAATAATAGCATTTGTTTAAAATATAAAATCCAAAATCAGTACCACATCAATTTGGGGATTTGTGTTGACTGATTCTGCCTAGGGCCATAATGGTGAACCTATGGCATGTGTGCTGAAAGTGGCACACAGAGCCATCTCACCGGGCACGACAGCCTTTGCCCATTGCTCTCCTGGTTTCCATGCATGCCAGCTACCTGGTCTTTGTGAGTGCCAGAAACGGGATGACCAGGTGACCAGAAGCTCAGCTTCCTGGCACATGCATGTGCGCTGGGGAACTGCTTTTCTGGTTTCTGCCGTGTGCACGTTGGGGAGCTGCTCTTCCGGTTTCTGGCGCTCCTCCCACGCATGTACTTCCAAAAAAGGTTTGCCAACATTGGCCTAGGGACTTAATTGGTGGGGGGTGTAGGACCATTTTAAGCTGCCATTTGAAATAATTTTGTAAAACTCACTCGGCACCAATTTTGTGGATTGGAAAATGGTAGATTTCTGGCATCTATTAATGTCACCTGGTAAAGTAACAACTCAGGATACATTTGTCATACCTCACACCAATACTTGATTACAACATGCATACTACGTTAAAACAAAGTGATCACACACAAAAAGATAGATTCCTTTTTTTGCTTCATATTGCACATACAAGAAAAGAAAATAAGAATCTATGTGCTTTACCGTCTCATTTCATAGCAAAAACACATTTTACAAACTGGTAAATAGGCGGCTATATAAAACAAAACAAATAACGAACACATTTCAGCCAGATTTTGTAATTAACATGTAATTAAGATGAAGCATTTGCGAAGAAACAGAACAGAATATAGATTTTTTTTTTTTACTATCCGCACTATGTTTCAGAGATTCACTGTTTTGGAGAGTCTAGCCCAGTTCAAGACATGTAGGAAATGAAGAGATGGGAGAAAGAGAATAAAGTTTGCTGTCTGCTACATTAGAAGCCTTCTACTGATAGAGAAATTACTGGGAGAAACTTCGTTGGATCCATCCATGATACTGCATAGGCAAACTTGAAGTAATAAATACTGATTTAGAAAATTAACTTTGAGTAGAAATGAAAAAGTCAATCATTTATTTTTTAAAAATCTGCTTTCATAAAAGATTCCATAAAAGGAATGTTTCTTATTTAATCAAACGCAGAACAGAACAGAAACTACCATTTTAATTCCCATTTAAGCATTAGAACATTGTTTTTAGACAGTGTTGGACAACAGGACTTGCGAATCATCTCCATTCTTCAACTGAGACAATGAAGTTTTAACAAACACTTAACAGCTTTACTAGAACTAAAATATTTCCTACTGCAGGTACCTCATAAAATATCAGAAAATTCATAGTGTATTGACTGTAAATGTTATCAGAGTAATTCAGGAAAGTAATTATTACAAAATATGCTTTCCCAGAACTAGTCCTTTTAAAAAAATAATGATTTAGCTTCTAGAAACCAATGTAATGAATAAAGAAATGAAAAATAATGAGAACGATATCTTGTGAGATGTTAAGACTGAATGTTAAGACTAACATCAGGGTATATGGGGCTGGCCTGCCTCGTCCACCAAGTTGAGTATGTAAGAGGCAATATCTTCCTTCGTAGGTGCATCAGATACAACCCAAGAATCATTTGCAGCGGTCACTTGTAGGCGGCATACAGGGCAATTCCTGTGATGACCACGCCTGCAAAGGAAGTCAGAAGAAACCGTCACTGCTTTTCAGATTTTGTACTGACAATGCACATGACTACTTTTGCTCTAATGGTAAGATATAATAGAATCTTGGACAAAAGGCTAAAAGATGAGTTTTATCTATGAGACCAAGCTAAAAATAACAGTGAAAATATCACCAACATAGATTGTGCAGACCTCTTTTTGAAAGCCACCAGGCAATGAGATCTCAAACCTTCAAAGAAAAACAATCTGTTGTTTTTTTAATTGGAAAAATTTACATTATCCCAAATGTTTATAATTTAAAGTAATTGGTTGCTCTATCAAAAATACTGACTGCATTCACTATCACTTGGCTGAGGATACAGCACACCCTATCAGTATCACAGAATGGCATGATGGCTGAAATTTTCAGATCTGTTTTGGCTTTTTTATGAGGTTGGGGACTGTATTAAGAGGCAAAATATTTAGAGAACCCATTTAGATCCTCAACTATCTTCCAAACAATTTTCCAATCTGGGAAGCACTGATGTGTGCAAGTTATTCTACCTCTGTGCAAAACAGTTGTTTAGTTCAGTAATTTTGACTTAATGTGACATGTGGATGGATTGTTGATTTTTGGTTTATGTATTTTATAGTTTATTGTGTAAGCTGTTCAACATCAGTTTGTCATGAAATGCTTTGCACAATGTACAAACATACAGAAACATTTTTAATTAATTTCCTTCCACAACACATATAGCTTAAGAAATAAATGGAGCAGAGAAATTGAAATATAACTAGGCTGAATTCTTCTGCTGAGAATGTCTACCCCACTGCTCAAACTTCTTTAGTTTTACACGTGACTATCTTAAAAGCAGCGGAAAACAAGGTATTGGTAGTTCTTGCTTAATAACTGCTCGAAGTTTCATTTTGTTCCAACAAAATTGAAATGCCTCAGATTTTATTCGCTTTTAAGTAAAATTGGCAGCTCTTTGAAATCAAGGTACACTACCAGAATGCTTTGTTATTTTAAAAAGGCACAATTTTACTTCTGAAATATAAAGCAAAGCCAGATTACGTAACTTACTACACGGTGACTATTTGTTAAAATTTAGCTTTGAATAGCGTCAAACTGATTTAGCTTTGTGCCACACAAGCATAGAAGATTTGTTCAAATTAGCACAGCTAGCCAAGAAGCACCATTTCTTATTTAAAAGAAGTATATAATTTCTCAAATAAGGAATCATTACCTAAAATATTGGCACTGGTTTTATTCAAAAAAAAAAGACAAGTTCTTTCTCCTACATTGTTATCTTTGAAGTAGAGGTGGTACTGGAAAAGGGACCTACTTTTAGCTCACTGAGAGCTAGAACTCTGAAAAATGCTCAAGGATGGCCTCCTCTATTCTTGATTCCAGCTTCCACTACCCCCTATTTCATTGTGGACAACTGTATGAGGAAAATATATGAGGAAAATAATTACAGTGGTACCTTGGTATTCAACTGCTTTAAAACTCATCAAATTTGGTACTCAATGCATTTTGATATGAAAATGTTGTCCTAGTACTCATTGTTTGTTTACTACTCAATGCAAAAGCTAGAGCTTGTTGGTGTTGGCCACCTTGTGATTCATTACATTATTCATTATGGGAAAAATCTGTTTGGTACTCAATGTTTTTGGTACTCACTGCGCCTCCTGGACCCAATTAGCAATGAGTACAGAGGTACCACTGTACTTATTTTTCCCCTTCCATAGTCAGATGCCTTTTTCCTTTGTCTGATGTCTCCATCCAACTTTGCCCCGCTCCCACCGCTCGCTTCTCTCTCCATTACTCTATCCCATCATCAGGCCTCCCTTTAGTTTTGTTTCATTTTATTTTTGCTGGTTTTGCTGGAAAGGAGAGGCATATGTGTGAATGTAAATGAGCTTCTGTGTTTCTGAGAAAAAAGTGTGTGTGTGTGTGTGTGTGTGTGTTTGCACGCGCACGCACACATAAATACAAAAGCAAGACTGTCTTCTTACAGGGGTTTAAATTAAAAGAATATTAACTAATATTAATTTATTTACTTGGTGCTGGCATGTCTCTTGAAGTAAGGTTTCTGAGCAACATGTATATAAGCATATTATAAACATATAATTACTCAAATATGCAAGCATGTAAAAAAGTTCATTTCCTTTCTTCATTAAACGTGGTATAATTTGTTTGTGAGATTTAACTACGTGACTTACCATTTATCAATGCATTTCTGACAAAAGCTGTGGGCACATGGCAAGATCAGATCAGCACGTCCATCCATACAAATGCAACATTCTTCCTCATCAGTAAGCTGTTTCACCCTACAGTGCAAATATATTATTTATTCACAATCAAAGATTTCCAGAACTGTAATTGTGTATTTAGTATACATATTAAATCACGTATCTTGTTAAATATTTTATTATGAATAATTTTAATCTTCTAACCCCTAGTTCATCACTAAAACAATGTCACATTCAACTTGCAAGAAACTATATGGGTTTTGTGCTAAGAAAGGAGGAAGGAGATCATTATTATATATAAAAATTGGTGTTCTATAAATGAAACTTATGACACACATTAAAAATGTTAAAAAGTGTTTAAAAATAATAATTGTAGACGAGTAAGAAAAGTTTGTTATTTGATTCTTCAACATGTACACAATTACTAAGGATTGTATACTCTTGTGCATGAACAGACTTTTTTTACACACACACACACCAGAGATTGTTGTATATAATGGCAAATAGCTATTCCCATTATTTAAGTGCCTATTTCCAATAGTTTTCTAGCACAGAAGTAATTTAATGTTCTTTCAGCTCTCTGAATAATCTCAAATTTTCCAGAATGAGGAAAATTAATATGAATGGTAGATTACTTCTTTTTCAAAATCAATCTTCATCACTTAAAGGATGAAGAGGATGCCTCTCTGCAAGAGGATACCTCTTTTTCAGAAAAGTTGACATATATATTTTAGTAGGAAAAAACATAGACTAAATAACTAAGCACTGCACATTTTTATAATAAATGGCAACCTTTACCTAAATTGAATCAAGTTTACAAAACTAATTGCTGGAGCAAGAAACTAGACAGATTCAAACATTTTTAGAGTATTTCAAATACCTTCCCATCCAAAGGCTAGCCTGACAAGAGTCAACAGATGACAGATCTTCTGCTGTTTCTTCTGAGGGAGCATTCTGTAAAAGAACCTGTGATGCCTGATTTGTAATATCTTTATAAAGTTGAATGAACTGATACAAGTTCATGATTCTTGAAGCTTCCACCATCCCATTTGTCTTGTTTATCTATAACACAGAGAGCAGCATTATCATTTTTCTTGAATATCTCACCATTTATTCTAATTTTATTTTTAGAGAAGTGTAATTCAAGAGTTCCCAAAACTCAGAAATTTGACATTATGAGATGCTATAAATGCCTTTATAATGTTCAGAATGGCAAATGGCACATTAATAATGGCACATTAGTACAATTATGACAAGCAAATCATTATAAACAGAGCAAACTACATAGTTTTAATAAGTTATGAAAATGTGGCATTTTTTCTAATTAACTAGGAACATTCACAAAATTTATCCTTAGTATGCATTATATGTTGCTATGAATTAGATGATTTAAGATTCTGATGAACTTACTTTAGTGCAAACTATCCGAACAGCCACCTTCCATAAAGCTGTAGCATCAGACCCTGGCTGCACTTCAAATAACAGGTGCTTGCTCTGGCCAGAAGCTAAGTGTGCAGTTCTGGAAATATTTAACATTTATTTAACATTCTATACATGTAGCACAAGAGAATGCAAATTGCAAGCAAATATATTTTCAAACATAGCATTGGATCCAAATAAGGTGTGGAATAGGTTTGGTGGAAATTGGTTTTCCCACTTCCCAAGCTGCTTTCATGAAAAGACTTGTTAATATCATCTTTATCTAGTTTGGAAGAATCTTGCTAAGAGCCAACACCATTCATCTAAAAGCCTTTGATCCTGGAAGACTGTTTCCAGAGGATTGGTAGGAGAACAAATCAAGGAAGTCATTTCCAGCCCAGTGCTTATAACACAAACATTCATCCTTCTTTGAATTGGCTTCCTGGGAATATAAGTATTCTTTCTCTGGTTCATCTTCATTTGTGGTTCTGCAGGAGGATAACTTTAAAATAATTATGTGTTATGATTCCAACCAAAATGCTGGAAAACTTGTATTTTACACAAATGTGTGTTTATATAAAGCATGTGTTTTCATGCAACTTCTGATTTTAAGAAATGTACATAAGTGATTGGTATATGATTTACACATAAAAGATCTCAGGCTTAATTCCTTCATAACCAGATAAAGAAAATGTCAGATACGCTGGAGAGACATTACTAATCATCATAGATAATTGCTGAGTTAGGTATATCAATTATCTGACTCAGTATAAAGCAACATTATTATGTTTGCAACTACAGTATTTTTAGGGTGTTTATTTTCCTCCTAAATCATAATTGGAAAATGCAGTCATGAGATTCAATTTTAGGACACATTTTAATAAAGTGATAATTACAAAGAGAGTAAAGTATTTTCCAAGTAGTTCAATATTAAGCCATGGTTTAGGAGGTTTGCATTGATTTGTTTAACTGCCATTGTTAAGTTTCAATGAACGAGTACTAGATTTATTTTTATTGCTCTTATGTAATTTATTATGGTGCCTTTAATAAGGGAAATAAGCTTGTCTCATATCTACTCGTTTCAATTTGAAAAAAAAAATTACAATATACATCTGATAAAGTCCTGATCGCAAAGATTTGTTGCGGTTTAGGATATGACTGAACACATCCCGAGAAACTAAATATTATGTCACACCATGTAATGCAACTGTCCCATTTTTATTAGAAATTAAGCAGCCATATACAGTATATTTTGCTAATAATTCATTCTCAAATGCCTTAAGCAGGTTCCTGTTTAATACTTAAACTATTCCATGTATAAAGAAAAAAAAAGTCTCACGTATCATTAAGTTCAGCCACTCTTCCCAAAAATTCTTCATATGTCAAGAAACCACTTTCTCGAACAAGAGAGACATGCTTGGCAACTTTTTCTGGCAGCTTATTTATAACTGTCTGTGTTTGGCTTGAGAGTTGCTGTCCCATGATAGACTGCTTTAGATCAGGTCCCAAGATGAAATACTGCTTTCCACATTTGGAGAATTTCTAATAAATATATTTTAAAACACTGTATTAGAATAAATAATCATCATTGCATTCAATTCACAATGCATAAATTGCAGCTATACAGCTGGAGTAGCTTTATAAAGCTGGTTAGCTTTATATAGAGCTAACCAGATATGAAGTCAGATTAAATCCAATTCTATTGACACCTAAGTCAAGCATATCCTCAATATGGAAATTAACGTCCTGTGAATTGACATTTTTATTAAAAATGCAGTAACTCCTATTTTAGTAACTCCTAAAATACAAAATAAGATGACTGACAATTGAAGTTTATGTTTAAAACTCTGAAGACTGAAGTACTTTTTAAATGGAGAGAGAATAACATTCATTCAGGTGAAACCATGCAGAAAATAACAGTACACAGCAAAATTTAGTTTAGTTAAGGAGAAGAACATATTAGACATGCAAAAAAACTCTAAAATTATACTTATGGTGCAGAAAGAGCTATAATTTAAAGACTGTAATTTATTTTATGCTCTAATTTGCCAGTCTACATTCTACTAAATATATTTTAATCTATCCAATAGTTGGAGTTTTCTGAGTATATTACAAAGTAATTATCTTAAATCTTAAAAAAAAACAAAGAAAAATTGTAAAACTGTAATGTCTATTAATAGACATTAATTTAAAAACAATATACAAGATACATTATCACAATTATGAAAGATTTAAAAAGTAATATTAAAGTCAGGGAAATGTAATGCCTGTTATAAAATAACTCTGTTGCTCAGAGGGTTGCGTGGAACTTCCTAAGAGTAAATAAATCAAGGCTTGAAAATTGAAAGCATTAATATCTAAAATGAACATTTGAACATAAACATTAAAAAATTCCTAAATTTTGCAGTTTGAAATGTAATTTAAATTATAACTGTATTGTTTAGTAGAAGCACTTTTCAGAATTACAGCAACCTGTTTTAATAGGCCATCATTTTGCAGAGTTGTCTCCCAAAATTGAGATACAGGAAATCCTCAACTTGCAACAGTTCATTTAGTGATAATTCAGTTATAACACCACTGGAAAAAGTGATTTATGACCATTTTCACACTTATGACCATTACAGCATTCTCATGGTCACATGATCAAAATTTGGATGGTTGGCAACTGATTCATATTTATGATGGCTGCCGTGTCCTGGAGTCATGTGAATGCCTTTTGTGACCTTCATACAAGAAGAGTCAATGAGGAAAATAGATTCACTTAACTTTGTTACTCTTTCAACAACTATGGCAAGAAAGATAGTAAAATGGGGCAAAATTCACTTAACAAAGGTTTAGCTTACTAACAGAAATTTTGGACTAATTGTGGATGTAAACTGAGGACTACCTGTATTCCAGTTATTATTGTACCCAAAATTGCTTACTTGAATCCAAACTCTCTTACTGGAAAAGGAGACACTAATTTTTAAATTCTCTTTAAGTATGGTTACTCCTCAACATGCGACCACAATTGAGCCCAACATTTATGTTGTTAAGTGAAAATTTGTTAAGTCAATTTGTGGCATTTTATGACTTTTCTTGCCACATTTGCTAAGTGAATCACTGCCATTCTTAAATTAGTAACATGGTTGTTAAGTGAATCTGGGTTCTCCATTGACTTTGCTTGTCAGAAGATCGCAAAATGACTCAACACTACAACCCCTCATAAATGTGAGTCAGTTGTCAAACATATGAATGTAAACCACGTCACTACGGGATGCTGCCATGGTCAAAAGTGTGAAAATGGTCATAAGACACTGTTTTCAGCGCCGCTGCAACTTCAAGCAGTCACTAAATGAACTGCTGTAAGTTGGGAACTACCTCTACCTATGTTTTAGAAGCATCCACACATCCTCCCGAGCTCCATTTTTGCTGGCAGAGGGCTAGTAGAACAAACTAAAAGCAAAACAAAAACGAAAGGAGAAATGTTTCCCCTTTTGCAGGTGCCCCCAACACAAGTGTTGTCAAGCTGGCCACGACCAGCCTTGCCCCCCCCTCCCAAGCTCAAACACAACTCTGATGCAGCCCTCAATGAAATCAAGTTTGACACCCCCTCCTCTAAACCAACACTGATGTTGCTGTATGGGTAATATAGTCGCCTTCAAGTTCTGCTCAGCTGCTGATGTAACTGCACTAAAACATAAGTTTTCCACTCCTTATTTCTGAGACAGGTTTTCCAACTCTTTGGTTAAACAAACCTACAGGCCCCAATCTTAACCCAATCCAGTCTAGCTCTAGTGGAGCTTTTGGGTTTACACAAGGTGGGTCAGGTGCTGCCACCTGCTGAGTCATCAAGAAATGTTAGGTTATCTATCAAAGTCCCTTGGGGCATTACAAACATTGGATTAACAACTGTAAATGAATTGATTCCTGCAGAGGCTGCTGAACTAAGCAGTCCTTGATGCTCTCTGAGCTGGGTTGTTTCCTTGCAGACGTTTCATTACCAACACTAGGTAACATCATCAGCACTAGTCCTGGATAGTCCTGAACTACTCAGAAAAAGGGCTTCTCTATTCACAAAACTCAAGAAACTCCATTATACTTGACTAGCTCGCTCAGAAGAGCTAACAGCAAAGCAACACACAGGGAAGGCTGGTCCTCTTGAGCTTAATCGTAGCAAAAAACAACAAGTCCCAAACCTCCATGTGGGGAACTTGGTCTGTTGTCCCTAAAACTCAAGCATCTTGAGTTGAGAGCCTGCATCGGGAAAGAAACCAAGTCCTTGAATTTGAGAGAGAGAGAGACAACCAATTTTCTTGCAAAGTGAACCCCTCTTATTACAAGTACTTCAGGCATCGCCCCCCCCAAAAGAAGCCTTTATTAAGGGGGGAGTCTTTTAATTTTTAATTTCCAGGATTACAAAAATATAATCGCTAACTTATAAAAATTATTTTATAGTTATAACATAATTGTCCTCTTTCTATAATCTCTACTGTCTACTCATCAAAATATTTAAAAAATCTTAATGCCAAATCTTTCCTTCTTTATGCGTATATGATAATTTCGCTGTAGTTATCAAGTACAAAGTTCCATCATTCATTTCCATCATGAAACTTTTACAGAAAAAGACTCAGAAACACAGGTGATGCTGGACTGCCTATTAAAGCGTTTTCCTCCAAACTGTGAGTACATCCCCAATCACTCAAGGTACAGCTGTGATTATCTATCATCAAGTTGACGTCAACTCTAAGCAACCACAAAGAGAGATTTAAAGTCAAATATTTTATATTTGTATCGAATATTTATATTTATATTTAGACCGAATGTCACGATCCTCTGAAATTAGTAGAAGAGTCCCTAGAAAGATCCACCTGATTGCTATGGAGCCATTAGATAGGGTTACAATACACGCGATGGGCGTGAGAAAAGGCGGACACCTTTAAAATACGTTGTATCTCCTACATTTCAGCAGTTCAATGCAGTTGCTAAAAGTGCCAGTTTTTACATATCGAAGGAAATGGGAGAAGGGGGGGGCATGCTAAACCCTAATACAACCTTCATTAAAATGTCCATTATAACATGTCAACATTTTACGCAACCACTTCGTTATGGGTCACGCCACGACCGCCTCCGCCCTCCAGTCCCGTTTTTCCTTTTGTTGTTGTCGAGCTCTAGTCTCAAAGGAAGAGACACCACCATCCCCGCCCCTTCTCCTCCTCCCGAGTTCAAGGCCCGTAACAAGCCAAACTCTTCACGGTAGCCTCACCGCTGACGCTCCAACATCCTGCTCCGAACTCGCAGCGACAGCCTCCGACCGCCAGCAATGGCTCCGCCTCCCCGCTCCCCCCACTTCGGCCGCCGAATCTACCCACCCGCTCCGCCTGCCCCGTAGAGTGCATGACGTCAGGACATTAACGGGCCAGGGTGGGTCCCGTCGCGCTCAGCTGACGTCTTGAAGCTTTGCTTCCCGATTTTCCTTGCCAGGACGTCGAAAACAGCCGAACTGCTGTGAGGTTTTCGAGAGTGACTTACCGAGAATGGTTCGTCACCATCTGGTGCTTTTTTTTTTTTAACAAACCTGCAAAACGTTTTCAAAATATAAGTGTGTGTTTTGGGGAGGGGAGTTAACAGTCGGACTATTGATCGTTCGTGATCTTCCGAGAGGATTCCTTGAAAGGATTGTCATTGCCTAGATGTCTATGGAGATTCTCAGTCGTGCGGGTCATGGTTGTCCCAAACGTTGTGTGTGTCACAAAGGTGCTTTTTCAAAGAGGAAAGTGAACTTTCGTGTATGTGCTTGTGTGTATGTGTTTGAAGACGTTTCGTTTCTCATCCAGAGTTGAAAAAGCTTCTGGGATGAGAAGCGAAATTTCTTCAAAGAAAAACAACTCCAGTTGCCTCTTGAAAAAGCACCTTTGGGTCATTGCATACAATGAGCGCCAATACAATCCTACAATACACGCTTATTGGAGACAATGTGGTGCGAAAAGCAGGCAAAAGATTAATTTCGGATTCTTGGAAGCCTCATCATTTTATAGCATCCAAGTGTGCCACTGTCAAATAATTTCCAGTCTGTATACATGCATCAACCCTAACCTTGATCTGAGCGTTTTTACACCAACAAATGAATGCCACAAAAGTGCCTCTAAAACTCAGATCACCTTGCTTTTGCATGATTTTTTAAAGAAGTCCTTTTAAACCAACATTAAATCATATGCTCCTTCTGTATTAGCAGTGAGCTCTCATGGATCCAAAGGTTTTGATATTAGATCTGATCCTTAGATTTTATACAGGATTCACCTAAAATCATATTTTTTCATCAGTCTGGCTGATCTGACAGCTTTTGGTATATCCGTGGTGCAAGAAACACAGTTTTGATTTCCTATGATTTTGTACAAAGATTACATCATCCTATCCATCACAATCATGGATCCAATTCAAGATATAGGTTTTATTGACAGAACTGAAACAGCTAGGCAGAACAATAAACATTCTTTTCTGGCCTTTTCTCATAGAAAGCTTTTAATTCATTTCCACTTGGCCCATAAATGTGTGGAACTGTTCCTTTCCTGGCACAAAAACTTGAATCTTACCATTGATTATTCACGCTAATTATTTTAATATGGGATGAAGAATTATTTACCTGAACCAATACAGGTGGGTCCTCCACATACTACCACAATTAAGCCCAAAATTTCTGTTGTTAAGTGAGATATTTGTTAAGTGAGTTTTGCCCTATTTTACTATCTTTCTTGTCACAGTTGTTAAGTAAATCACCACAGTTGTTAGTTGTTAGCTCTTTATTGTAACAGAACAAGTATGTACAATCCAGCAAAGATTCAGTCTGACAGCAGCCCTTTTATAGGGAGCTGTCAGACCCTCCGACCAATGAGATTAAACCTCTGTTCCTGCTGGAACAGAGGACCTTGGTGGAAACCATAATAACAGTTGCTAATATCTAACATTAGAAACGAAGTTGTTAAATGAATCTGGCTTCTCCATTGACTTTGCTTGTCTGAAGGCCAAAAAAGGTGATCACATAACCACAGGATATTGCAACTGTCATAAATATGAACCAGTTGCCATGGATCTGAATTTTGATCATGTGACCATGGGGATGCTGCAATGGTCATATGTCAAAATGGTCATAAGTTACTTTTTTCAGTGCTGTGGTAACTTTGAATGGCCATTAAATGAATTATTATAAGTTGAGGACTACCTGTAATGTTTCTTTAATTGCTCCAGATATTTTCTGCCTATGATTGTTTCTGAGCAAATATATTGAAGCAGATTGATTTCAATAAGCATTTTTTCTTTCAGGCAGATCTGACTACTAGCCCTGGCTAGTCACTTAAATTTACATTATTAATAAATAATGTAAAAGAAATAAAAACTTTTTGGTAGGCTACATAAAAAGGAATGTTAGCAGCACAGTCCCTATAATATATCCCCTACAAGCCATGTTCCTATGAATTTCTTGGGTAAGCATAGCCAATAAATTCATTTCATGTTTTTTATAAATATCCAAATCCAATTCAATAAGTATGGTGTATCTAAAGCAGTAACATTTAGGCTTTTTAAACCTAAAATCTTAAAACACTAATTTAGAGAGCAAGTCCTATTGAACCCCACTGTACTTACAGTACTTGAAATAAATATACTTGTAATATAAGTAGAAAATGAAATGATTTGTCAAGGCATGTAGTTAAAAGCATGAATGTGGTGTTTTGTATATTTCTAGAAGTTCTCCATATATGGTAATATCAAATTTATTTCTATAGTTTTTCAGCTGAATCTGTCCATCATTGGAAAGTAATTATGAATAAATTCAGCTGTTGGAAATATGCAATTTTTGTATCAATTTATAGTATTAAATAATTATGGAATTTTTGTTTATTTCAATTAAATCCTGATAAATGTATTTGCATGTATAGTAACAGCCACAACAATAAATTTACAGAGATATTTTATATAGTAGTTTTGAATGGTAAGTTCGGGAAATAGAATGGAACATATTTCTAAGTAAACATGCATATAATTGGGCTGTTAAATATTTTTGAAATAAACATGACTATAGCATGCATGGAAAAAAGAAATATAATTAATAGATTTTGTTGCTATCATATTTTTTTAATCTTTTTCCCATATTTAAAATTGATAGTTTGCGATTTGTTAGATTTCTGGAAATAATATAGGAAGAGACACAGAGACTGGAATCTTAAGAAACACATATTTTTTATGGCTATGTAACAATTTGTGCGGGATTCTTCTGCACGTGAATCAGACCTTTTTCCCTTTGTTCTTTTCCATCACTCTTTATGCTTTTGAACTTCCGTGATAACCTCTCGATAAAGACGTATTTTAAAGTTACCATCATTTGAAAAATACAGGAGCAGTTTCTCTGTTAAATCTAGTTCACATATTCAAGTTTCTCCATGAAATCCTTTGTATAATAAACAAAAATATAATTCCATTTTTATTTGTTTGTTTGAGTTGCAGGTCGTGTTTTGGAAAAATATTGTCGTTTCCTTGTAACAAAACTGAAAATATGAGTTGTATAGGTGTTATTGTAAGGCAGATCATTCCTATATTGACAATGTATAAGCTAGCATATATGAGGTGTGAAATGTTTGTATGACAGGCCTGATACTGATTTTGGCAATTTATACAATTATCAATGTCTAAAAACTGTTAGTTTCCATTTGTTCATGTGGCATTTGTTCATTGAGATACTCTGCCTCAAACTTCTGCTTCCAAACATTTTACTTGTGGCTCAGACTTGACTTCCACTTCTTCCTTTTCTCCATTCGTTAGGCTCTGCTCTGGAGGTTGGTTTTTTGCATTTAGTTCTTTGAGGGTCTTGGTTTCTATTTCATCTTTCTTCTCCTTGCTTGAAAATAGAGATGTTTTCTTGTATCTTTCATCAAATTGAAAAACAAAGTTGATTAATAATTAATCGCCATACAGACATTCTAGAAATGAAAGCCATTATTGTATCTTGAACTGCACTTACTTGAAAGGCTGTATCAGGTGTCAGTAATGTATTTATTTATTGAGCATATGGCATATACAAAGCTCATGCAATCACACAAATTACTCATATTTAGTTTAAATAAAGCATCAGCATATAGCTATATATCTCTATCTCTATATAGGTGGCTTGATTTTACAGACACACACACACACACATATAAACATGTATGTGTTTTATACAGTATAGGAGATACCATAATATATTAAATTACTAGTTCATAACCTCTATTTATTTATTCCAATCCTCGTTCCATGAACTTCACCACAATTTCTAATGTTGGATTTTCCCCCTTACCAGAGGGAGCCCCCTTGTGGAGTACTGTGAAGCCGTTACCATGGCAACTCCACAGCGCTGTACAGTAGGAGCCATTTAAGGCACAACAGGCTGTATCTTAACAGAACATACACCCCGAGAGGTGTTAGGGGTGTCTTATCCCCACAGTATTTGTTTCCAGAGAGTAAGTAATCTATGTACCAAGTTTGGTTGAAACGGCTTGAGGTGTTCCAGAGTTATGCTGGAACACACACACACACACAGACACACACACACACACACACACACACACACGATAAAACTATAATGTGTCAGTAATTGATGTTTCAGAAACATTTTTCTGAAAGCCTTTTCATCTGCTATGACAGAAACAAGGTTTTACCATAAACCACTTTGATTTTTTTTAAATTAAGAGATGTAGAAAAAATATTTACTCACTGCCACTGCACTATTGCCAATTTGAAGATTTTTCTACCTGAACATACGTTATACATTCATATATGAGTATGTCTTACTTATGTTTATGCTGCATCAAGAAGGCATGAATATTTAATTATTAAAACTACCAATCTAATTGGTGATTTAGAACATTCTCCATACAGTGAGAAGAATACCCAAGTCCTGTTACATATGAAAAGATAGCATTAGCATTTACATATATGTTGTTGATAGAAATGCATGCAAAGCAACAGGTTTCACTTACTTTTTGATATAGCAGACAGCTAAAACCATTGCAGCTGCGCAGAAGAAGAGGGCAAGCACCAGAAGCACGATAGGTACAGCTGGAAAGAAGAAAGAGGCAACTTTGAAATATTGGAGATTAAACAATCTTTTTTAAAAATTTCTGGTGGCAGTATTAATGTTTTCTGGGGGGGAAATCAAAATGCCTTTTTTTTTCTCCAGTGTTCATAGATGGGACTCCAATGGCAGAAGAATTTACACCATTCTCCACAATTGGTTGGATGCTGCAGTGGAATTCCTTTGCAGAATTTTAGGCCTTGAGCAGCTGGATTTTTCTTTCAATATGTTTCTGCCTCACTCTCTGTACGAGCCCACAAACAAGAAGAAACTAGCAAGTAAACATAGAGGGAAGTATGTAGTGGGGTACCGCAAGGCTCTGTCTTAGGCCCAGTAGTCTTCAATATCTTCATCAGTGATTTAGATGAGGGGATAGATGGGGAACTCATCTAATGTGCTGATGACACCAAGCTGGTGGGAATAGCCGACACTCCAGAAGATTGGCTTAAGATACAGAAGGATCTTGACAGAATTGAACATTGGGTCCTATCTAATAAAATGAAATTCAGTGGTGAAAAAAAATAAGGATCTACATTTAGGCAAGAAAAACCAAATGCACAGGTATAGAATAGGTGGTACCTGGCTCAATAGTAGTAATTGTAAGAGGGATCTTGGACTCCTAGTGGATGATCACTTAAATATGAACCAATAGTGTATTGCACCTGCCAAAAAAGCTAATACAGTCCTACGCTGCATTAACAAGAGTACTAGAATCAAGATCACATGAAGTGTTAATAACAGTTTATAATGCCTTGGTAAGACCGTACTTGGAATAGTGCATCCAGTTTTGGTCACCACAATGTAAAAAAGATGCTGAGAAGAGAAAGGGTAAGAGAAGAGCAACAAAGATGATTAGGGACCTGGAAGCTAAAACATATAAAGAATGATTGCTGAAATTGAATATGTCTAGTTTAATGAAAAGAAGGACTAGGGGTGATATGGTAGTAGTGTTCCAATATCTCAGGGCCTACCACAAAGAAGAGGGAGTCAAGCTATTCTCCTGAAGGCAGGACAAGAAGCAATGGATGGAATGTGAGAAGCAACTAGAACTAAGGAGAAATTTCCTGATAGTTAGAACAATTAATCAATGAAACAACCCGCCTCCAGAAGTTGTTAATGCTCCAACACTGGAAGTTTTTAAGAAGAGATTGGACAATCATTTGTCTGAAATATTATAGGGTTGCCTGCCTGAGCAGGGGGCTGGACTAGAAGAGCTTCAGGGTTCCTTTCAATTCTGTTTTTGTGTTAAGCATAATTTCTTACTGGATCTGAACTGGGATTAAATCTAATTGTTCTGGTTTCAAGATTAGCTTTGTGTCCTTGTTTATTGATCAACAATTAAACACAGACCGAATTTGGTTTTATGTTGCATTGGACAACATTGCCACAATTTAGTTGTGAATGTACTTGCCAACCCCTCCGCCCTCATGGCATGGATGCACATCTCCATTCAATTATTTGTTCTTAGCTAACTGTATTGACTGATTGCAGTTACTAGTTGGAACATTCCTGCTGTTGGTGTTTATTTTCACCAAGTGAATTTTTAATTTTAGATTTTTTTAATACTAGAATTTAGAGAGGCAGCTACTAGTATTAGTATTATAGCTATTACTTTTAAAAAACAACAACTTTGGAACTGTTAATTTTGTGCAGTCTTGGATGAAAAAAAGACAAATATTTTTATGGCTTAGAAGGTTCCCTCTGCTTTAGACAGAATTGCTTACTGTGAACTGTAATAACAAAACATTCCTTTTCTGAAGACAAATTGATGAGGCTAATATCAATGTAACCTGCTGAAAAAACTAAGGTAGTGGAATAGATTGTTTGCATTTCAGTGTCCAAAGGTATTCTTTTCAACATGTGCAACACAAAAACCAACCTACAGCTTACAAATCCATACCCATCTCTAAATAGGACAAGAGAACAATTGCTCCTATTTTCAATAATCAGAGTCTTCAGTTACAGAGTCAGTTTGGTGTAGTAGTGCAAGCACCAGGCTAGAAGCCAGAGGACTGTGAGTTCTGAGGATTGAAAACCAGATGTCAGCCTCTGCTTTGCTGCTGCTTCGGCTGCCATTGAAACGGGGAGGGGGGCATGGTATTTGGGAGGGGAATCATTGATGTGCTGGAGGAAGTTTCTAGACGCTGAACTGACCACCTTACTGCGCATGTGGAGGAAGGGAGTTTCCCGCCAAGGCCAACGGTCCAGCATTCCATCCTGGTGATGC
The DNA here is from genome assembly GCF_051295495.1 of Thamnophis sirtalis. Classification (NCBI taxonomy): domain Eukaryota; kingdom Metazoa; phylum Chordata; class Lepidosauria; order Squamata; family Natricidae; genus Thamnophis; species Thamnophis sirtalis. Next base: position 84,233,581 of record NW_028261381.1, read on the forward strand.
CTTTTGAAGTTATCTCACACCTGACATTTGGGGGCAATATGATTGGACTGTGCACAGGGATGCCAAGGGGAGGGGAATGAATTATACATTATATTATTAGCTTTCGCGCCTAATTAACCAGACTCAGCTTTGCTTTGCAACTGTTCATTTATAATTAGTAAAAGTACACTTGATTTCAATTCAAATGGAGTCGAGTGGTTTCTTTCCTGATTACTGAATGAAGTCAATGCTGACACTAATTGAGTGACCTTAGGCCAGTCACTCTCTCTCAGCAGTAGAAAGCAGGCTATGGCAAACTACCCTGTTTCCCTGAAAATAAGACCTCCTTGGATAATAAGCCCAATCGGGCTTTTGAGGGCATGTGCTAAAATAAGCCTTCCCCTCTAAAATAAGACCACCTCGAAAATATTGCATCACAGCAGCAGCCATGAGGTGACCATGCTTGCCACCTCTGCACTTCAAAAATAATAAGACCTCCCCAAAAATAAGGCCAAGTGCTTATTTCGAGGGTCAAAAGAAAATAAGTCACTGTCTTATTTTTGGGGAAACACAGTACTTCTGAATTCTTGCTAAGAAAACTGTAGGGATTTGTCCATATAGTCGCCAGGAGTCAACATGCTGACTAAAAGGCATTCTTCCTCCTCCCCATGCCCCCTATTATGCCAGAGCTCTTTCTTGCACTTTCTAAAATACTTTTGAGGTTTTTCAGCTGTACAGAATCATTGTGTGTTGCTCACTAATTTCCATTTTCTGAATGTATTCAGAGCATTCTTAGAAATGAAACTGGTAGAGGAGGCTGACTAAGGAGCAGTGACGTGCGGTGAGGTTTATGGCTGGTGAGGCAGCAATTTTTTTAGACTTGTGGACTTCAACTACCAGAATTCCACAGCCAGGCATGCTCAGTTCCGATTTAAAGTGACAGCATTTGTTTTTCTCCTTTGCTAAATAAGTTTCCTTATTTCTTTTTCTTCTTCCTTCCCCTCCTTCTTCCCTCTCTCCCTCCCTCCCCCCTCTGTCAAACACACACACACACACACACACACACATACAAAGTTGCACCAGGATTCAGAAAATTTAGGTTTTCCTCTTCAGCCCATGTTAGCAATGCCACTAGCAGCATTTTGGCTGGCAGGTGTAAGTAGAAGTGGAAATTCATTCTACTGAAAACATTGTTTTTGCTTATGGTTGGATAATTAAAATTTCAGAAGACCCAAAGGCATAGTATTAGAGTGTTACATAGTGCATAAACTAAAGAACTGCCTCAATATGCTCCCTCTCCCCCTCTCAAACACACACACACACACACACAAAGTTGCACCAGGAGGATGAAGTTTGAATTCCTTCCCTTCCCTCCGACCCTCATGTACCTTTTCCAGCTGTTTCAGAGAGGATTTCAACTCTGCTCTTGCCTGCCATCATGAAAAGAAAAAAAATGTAAAAGGAAAAAGGCAAGAGCTGAGGTCAGGCTGAGCTAGTTGCTGCCAGAGTCACCATGGATGACTCTGCTTAGTGCTTAACTGTTTAAAAAAGCCTCTTAAAAAGCACCCTTTACAAGAGGAGGCAGGAGAACGACGTGCCTCATCTATGTCAGGAATTTTTCAGCTTTTAACCTTTGCTTAACTCAAGTGACCATAAAATGCCAGACTAGATGAGGCCCATTGTTCTCCTGCTGCCTCCTGTAGAGGGCACTTTTTTGAGGCTTTTTTAAACAGTTAAGCACTAAGCAGAGTCATCCATGGTGACTCTGGCAGCAACTAGCTCAGCCTGACCTCAGCTCTTGCCTTTTTCCTTTTATATATATTTTTTCTTTTCATGATGACAGGTGAGGCTCTGCCTCCCCTGCCTGCATGTCCCTGCTAAGGAGTCACTTAACCCATATGAGCTACCAGTTTAGTATTAATAGTAAGTAGTAGGAGTGATAGAAGTGGCAGTAATAACATGGCCCAAACAAAAATATTATCTTAGATTTTAGACCTTTTTTATGTAGACCTAATTGAATTATAAAGAGTTTTCTCATTGAGAGGATGAATAAAATCTAACTAATAACATTTTCTTGTACTACTTTGGTATATTTAAAGCTCTTCATGTACATTGTCTACATATAATTCCTACCAAATATGTATCTTGTAAGTCAGGTATCTGGAAGGTAGGGAAGAGAAATGTTGAAGCCTGAGGGAAAGCAGCAACCTAGTGCATCCAGATTTAAGATTTGGAGTAGCAACTCTCTAGCCACTACATTAGAGCAGCTCTCCATTGCCTTATTTGGACTGTAGAATTGGTGGCTTAAAACAAGTCAAAAGGAAAAGACTACATTTCTGGTTATAATGGTTTGATTCATCTTACCACCTTATAAAGCACACTTTTTAAGTTCCCCACTAAGCCACCAAAATTGTAAACCTGAGCTGTTCTTTTGTCCTCTCTCTAACATAAAACCATGAAACTCAAAGCACCCTGTATGGCTATTACCTCCAAATGGGACACCTTCATTTTTAAAGGCAGTTCGTTTATCAGTGAAAATCAAATTTTCCTTCTCGGGAGTAGGTTCGGAATCGGGAGACAAAGTTTCTGTTACACATATGATGCGATACTTTGGGACCTTCTGAGTTTGTTGTAACTGAGTTGTGTCAACCACTGTGGAGGTATCCTGAAACGAGGCTGTTAAAGTGGAGTTCATCTCGGTGGAACTCTCTGGTAATGAAACTGTGCTTTCTTCCGGGATGCATGAATTAATCCACGTATCTGAAAAGAGGACAAGAAAACAGTGCAGTGAAATTTGTTGATGTGCATTCTTAAAAAATAACAGAATGCAGGAGACATCTTACTAAGGGTTATTCTAAAGAGCTAAAATGTACTACTGCAGAGTAATATACTGATCATATTAGATTGCTCAAAGATATCTGATATTAAAGTATTTGTCAGACTTAACTCTTCGCTTGATTTATACCAGTAAGATTAATTTTTGGAAAAAGCTGCTGTCATCATTCTTCCTCCCTGTTCCACTGACTATTTCTAAATGGGGTTCATTTAGATCACTATAAAGTAATTTCGTTTAATTTCTGGATATGGTAGAAATGCAGATGTTGGTTGAATTCATCCCAGTGATATTTTCTAAACAAACCTTATGCTCAAACTTTCTTACACTTAGGTCCAGTAGTTTCATTTTTCTTTTGATGATTTAGATGAGGGGATAGAAAGGGAATTCATCAGATTTGCAGACGACACCAAACTGGCAGGAATAGCCAACACTCCATAAGGACCTTGATAGACCTGAGCACTAGGCCTTATCTAGCAAAATGACACTCAATGGTGAAAAAAGTAAGGTTCTACATTTAGGGAAGAAAAACAAAACAAATGTAGAGGTATAGAATTGGCCCATTAGTAGTAACTGCAAGTTGTATTCTTGGAACCCTAGTAGAATATGAGCCAGCAGACAAAGGGGGAGATCCCCCCGCAAAAAGAAACCACAAGATACTAAGAAAGGGAGGAGAACAGGGAAAACCCTGGAGAAAGGTACTAGAATAATAAAATTGAATAATCTGAAGAAAAGATACTACAACCATAAAACAGGAAAAAGAAAAAGAAGAAGTTAGGAGAAAGGGGGAGAAGAAGAAAAATGATTAAAAGTGGAATTCGTTAGAGCCCAAGAGAAAATGGATAAAAGAGGAAGAAGGGGAAAAGGAGTTGTATAGGTAGATTAAAGGGAATAGTAGTATGATTGGTATTGTTATGCAACTAATTAAGAAAAAGTATAGTAGTACATTGTTAATTGTAGAAAAAATTGAAAAATGTTCTCTATATCAAAACATAACTAGACGATCTATATTGTTTATAGCAAAATAGACCAATAGAGAAATATGAAATAATAATTTTGTGCAATTTTTGAAGGGGCAATTGAAGATATTGTTTAGGTACTAAGAAAATATGACTTTAAAAAAATGGGAAATAATGGAAGAAAATAATTTGGCTGAAAGTGAAAACCAAGCTATGATGTAACATGGATTGTGTAAATGACAGGATGTAAAAGGGAGGATCCAGTCAACACTTTGTTTCTATAATATGTGTAAAGTTGTATGAAAAATAAAAAACTTTTTAAAAACTTTTATAATACAAAAATGACTATGCTATCTTAATATTTGCAGTGACAGGGGGAAATGGCCCTTGCACCGTTCTTGATGACAGTTTCTGACAGGAAATGTGATGACACATTTTAATGAACTGACTAGGATGTAAATGACAGCTGTATTGTGATATTGCCATGAGTCTCTGTGAAAAAGCCAAAAGGATAATTGGGTTCTGCATTATATTATAAATATGCCTGTTACCATGAGCAGCCATGACAAAAACATAACTGTTTGCTTGTTATTAAATCAGACTCCTTAAAATAGAATAGAATAGATTTGGGAGAGACCTTATAGGCCATCTAGTCCAGTGGTGGGATTACATTTCTTTTACTACCAGTTCTGTGGGTGTGGCTTGGTGGGTATGGCAGGGGAAGAATACTGTAAAATCTTCATTCCCCCCACTCCAGAGCAAGATGGAGGCAGGGCCAGTCAGAGATGGTATTTACCAGTTCTCTGGAAATGGTCAGTACCTGCTGAATACCACCTCTGACCTAGTCCAACCCTTCTCAAGCAGGAGATCCTACAGCATTTCTGACAGACGACTGTCCAGTTTCTTCTTGAAAACTTCCAGTGATGGAGCACTCCCAACCTCTGACGGCAAGCTGTTCCATTGGTTGATTGTTCTCACTGTCAGAAAATTTCTCTTTATTTCTAGGTTGAATCTCTCCTTGATCAGTTTCCATCCATTATTCCTTGTCTGGCCTTCAGGTGCTTTGGAAAATTAGGTTGACTCCTTCCTCTTTGTGACAACCCCTCAAATATTGGAACACTGCTATCATGCCTCCCCTGGTCCTTCTCTTCACTAAACTAGCCAAGAACAGTTCCTGCAATTGTTCACCATGTGGTTTAGCCTCCAGTCCTCTAATCATCCTGGTTGCTCTTTGCACTCTTTCTGGAGTCTCAACATCCTTTTTTTATAGTATGGGGACCAAAACTGGATATTATGTCTCCTTAAAAGACAACTTATAGTGTAAAGATTAGTATTAAGATCATGTCTAGGTTGCCCCTTTAAGATAGACAGATGTAAACCTTCAGTACTCCAATATTGAATTATTTTCTACACGTCCTTCCCTATAAGAGTTCTTAGGAGAACAAGGCTAGGCATATGTACGAGGGGTGAAGTGCTACTGGTTTGGACCAGTTTGCCTGAACTGGTAGTAAAAATGCTACTGGTTCAGCCAAACCGGTAGTAAAAAAAATGAAACCGGTTCAGGTGAACCGGTTTTTCCAACAATCAGCTGTGACGCGTGATTTATATTAGCTAGAAAGCAGGATTTCCTGCTTTCTAGCTAATCTAAATCGTATGGCAGAGCGGATTTTCTTCCCCCTCTCTGTTTGCTTACCTTTGCAGGTGTGCTCGGTAACAGGCTCCGCCCACCTGCCCGGTCACGCATGCTCTCATTGCTACCGAACCATTAGCAAAGGTAAGTGGATTTCACCCTTGATATATACTATGAATGAAATTATGGCCTACCTTCCAATTTTCTAGTGGCATATCTTTTGTGTTTCAAGCAAGTGCCATCTAATAAAACTCTTTATGGTTTTTCTCTTTATTTGGAGTCAAACATAAATAGATTTGAGGTTTTTTTTAATGCTTCCTGAGATCTCAGAAAGTACATTACAACCAGTGGTGGGTTCTGGATCCCATCGCAACCGGTATGCTGCAACATGGCTGGGCGTCCACAACGTGCAAGCGCACTGTGCGCACATGTGCACCACCGCCCATGACAATCCAGCTGCTCGGTGGAGCGTCGCATAGACGTCATACACTCCCTGCATGTGCGCAAATGGCCCAGTTGGGTCAAATACAGGTAAGGAAAGTGGGCGGGGAGCACCATATCGGAATAGTACCTGGTGCTCCCAGCAGGTACCGGTATGCCCGTACCGGCGCGTACCAGCTGTAACTCACCACTGATTACCACCCTAGATTGTCCAAGTGACCAAATCTCCAGAGAGATACTATATAATCATTTCTGATGAAGAGATGTACTTCTCCATCAATTGATGCCACTGAGATACCATAAGTTATGGGGAGAATTCCAGATGACAACATAGCAACTCCAGGTTCCTTGCAAGTATAAATGAGATTACAGTATTCTTTATTCTGGTCCATTTTGATTATTTTAAAGGGCAAATAGTTCTGCAGTTTTCTTCTTTTTGTAATGCTCTTTCAAAGGATTTCTTTATTTCCTTGATTTAAAATCCATCCTTCTACGTAAAGTAATGAATATTTGAAAAAATATACTACTGTAGTGAAACTAATGATTAGCAAGTCCTGTGGTAGAGATGCTATGTGGACAAATGCAGATCCCCCATAAGTTGGGAGCCAAGCAGATGAAGGATCACCCCCATAAACAGGTCATCTTCCCAGCAGGAGAAGTCAACTTTAGAAGACTTTCCTGCAAATATTAATGGTGACCCATCCCTAACCTTAATACAATACAGGTAGTCCTCAACTTACAACAGTTCACTTACAATAACATGTATATAACTATTACAACAGCACTGAACAACAAACAATGAAGTTACAACAGCATTGAAAAAAAGTGACCTATGGCCATTTTTCACACTTATGACCATTGAAGCATTTTCATGGTCACATGATCAAAATTTGGATGGTTGGCAACTGATTCATATTTATGACGGTTGCCGTGTCCTGGGGTCATATGATCACTTTTTGTGACCTTCTGGAAAGCCAAGGCAATGGGGAAGCCAGGTTCACTTAATGTTACTAATTTAACAACTGCAGTGATTCACTTAACAACTGCAGCAAGAAAAGTTGTACAAAATGGGGCAAAACCTATTTAATAAATTTCTCACTTAGCAACATAAATTTTGGGCTCAATTGTGGCTGTAAGTTGAGGACTATCTGTATAACTTTTTAAATCAGAAAACAGTATATTTTGGTCACATTTAAAGCAATTTAAATTTCATAATGTTCTTCCATGCTACAAACTTTGACTAAGGGAAAAAAACAGGTAAACTTGTCAACAGTGGCTTAGCTGACTTGTTAATAGTTTAACTGGCAATTTCTGAGTTTCTCAGGCTTCCCAGGAAGTTATTGTATCCTGAACCTGTGTACATTGGAAGTTGGCCACAATCTTCTAGCAGTATGGAAATCTCTACAATTATTATTACCTTAACTCTTTTAGGAGGGATTCTCCGATATTAAATATTATTATAATCCATATCTCATCCCACTTACCTGAAGAATTGTAACAATAGACACGAGCTTTCTTTTCTGGCTCCATTCTCCAGATGGCAATCCCAGTTTTATTCTTCCCACATTTTTCATTTGGAGTTATCCGGGGAATTACAACATAGCCTTCTGCTACCCAGCCAAAACTAGAGTGAAAAGCATTTTTTTTCCTGTTAGATACATGACCCTAGCAACAACGAAGTGTCACTTTCAAAGTTTATGTATATACTACTGTATAGAACAGTGTTTCTCAGCCTTAGAAGCTTGAAGATTTGTGGACTTCAATTCCCAGAATTCCCCAGCTAGCCTTCTTCCCCAATATTATTCTTTGGTTTTATGATTTGTGCAAAAATTAAAAAAAATTTAAAAAAATGTTCAGGTTAGGTGCTGTGAAAAGCAACTTTCAATAACACAGGATTATTCATCCTTTGGAAAACTGAGGAAAATTTCAAGAGGTTTGTGATAGGCATAGACCAGGGGTGTCAAACTCACGTCATCACAGCAGTATCACATGATGTATTGGAACTCCCCCCCCCCCCCGCTAAACTGGGCATAACCAGCATGTCACACATCCGGCCGGGTGGGCTGGGAGTTTGACAGCCCTGGCATAGACAGTTTTTGTTTCAAGTTTCAAGGAAGCAAAAGTTGCACATTATTAGATATATATTTAAGTGAAGTTTATGATTCCATCTTCCTTGTTCAGTCCTGAAGCTAACAATATCATATTTGCAGAGCTGGGTTTCTGCTGGTTCCCCCCTGATTGGGCGAACTGGATGCTTCTCGGCACATGCAGAAGTGTTGCGATGTGAGCGCGAGCAAACCATTAGTAAAATAAATTGAAACCCACCACGACATTTTTGAGGTTACTTTCTTAGACGACTCTTATTTACTCAAAAGGAAATGAAGTTAAAGTTTGGCGTCTACAGTCAGAAGTTTGGCTATGGTCTTCATAGTCTCTCCAAACGTTATAGGTTCTAATGCAGGGGTAGTCAACCTTTTTATGCCTACCACCAACTTTTATATCTCTGTTAGTAGTAAAATTTTCTAATCGCTCACCGGTTCCACAGTAATAGTGATTTATTAGGGAAGTAACTTTACTTTATAAAATTTATAAACCAGAGTTACCGCAAACCCCTACCGCCCACCATGAAAGCTGGAATGCCCAGTAGTGGGCGGTAGGGACCAGGTTGACTACCACTGTTCTAATGTTTCAAAAGGGGAAAGCTATGAAATACATGGTAAATAATTAGTGCTATTAATTTTAATTTAATTTAAATTAAAGTCAATAGATGTTTCTTTTTGTCTTGACAATTGATTTTCATTTGGGGGAGTTTGCATGGGGTCACTCTACTCAAATGCCAAGTGTAATCCACAGCTTGAATCATTTGTGCAAAAATTTAAAAAAATCAAAAATGTTCAGGTTAGGTGCTATGAAAATAACCCCAAATGACCCAGGATTATTCATCCTTTGGGAAACTGAGGAAAAATTCAAAAGGTTTGTGATAGGCATAGACCAGGGGTGTCAAACTCACGTCGTCACAGCAGCGTCACATGACATATTGGGACTTTACCCGCCTTCGTTAAACTGGGCAAGGGCAGCACATGATGCATCTGGCCTGAAGGCCGCGAGTTCGACAACCCTGGCATAGACAGTTTCTGTTTCAAGTTTCAAGGAAGCAAAAGTTGCACATTATTAGGTATACATTTAAGTGAACTTCAAGCGCTAATATGAAGCCACACTCATTCGTATTTATATATAAGTAATATATATAATGGTTCTATGCATATGATCCTGTGGAGAAAAAAGGGAATAAATTTAATTTGGGAATAAATAATCACCTTTTTCTGCTTTAAGAATAAGAGGGGCTATTTAATTTTTAATTGTTTCTTGCTTCTAATCTTGATTTATTTCTTAAGTAATAATAATGATATTTTATTTTTAAAATGGCATTAAAAAGGTTATCTGTACATATGTTAGCATAAAACATTTATAAGTAAATGTTGGAAAGATTTTTTGTACCTGCAAGTTTCAAAGCCATGTTTCAAAGCAGCTTCAATCTTGGATTTGTGTGCTAGCATTAATCCCAGCTGCCTGCAAACTGGTTCTGCTTCAGCAAAATTAAAATTAATATTAGCCGTATCTACAACAAGTGTTACACCCACAATTCTGCAGTTTGACATCCGAATATCTGCAAATAAGCAGAAATATATCAAAATGATTACTAATGGATATTTAATATTTATATATTTATTTGCATTACAAAATATGACTAAATGAAATTCGTGACCCGTCAAAACCGCGCTCGACTAAACCGCGCCCGATTAAACCGCGTCGCTGATGTCATCAACAGGGCAACAACAGCCAGCGCGGAGAAAGAAGGGTGCTTTAAATAGCGCTTTGAAAGCAAGCCGATTCAACTTAAGGTAAGGGTTAGCTTTAGGGTTAGCTTTAGGGTTAGCTTTAGGGTTAGGTTAAGGGTTAGGGTTAGTTTAGGGTTAGGTTAAGGGTTAGGGTTAGGTTTAGGGTTAGGTTAAGGGTTAGGTTTAGGATTAGGTTTAGGGTTAGGTTAAGGGTTAGGTTTAGGGTTAGGTTTAGGGTTAGGTTAAGGGTTAGGTTTAGGGTTAGGTTTAGGATTAGGTTTAGGGGGATTAGGTTTAGGGGTTAATTTTAGGTTTAGGGTTTACAGCGTGCTTCTGTCTCCACGCTGTTGTCACCCTGTTGACGTCAGCGACGCCGTCAGCGACGGTTTAGTCGGACGCGGTTTAGTTGAGCGCGGTTTTGTGGTGGAATACTTAAATTCTAATACTTAAATATCTTAACACAAAGGCATTCACAACAGCGGTGATACCTGTAAACTAAAACCACCCCTCAAAATACCAGCACTAAATGTATCCCACAAGAATAGATCAAAAGGTGTGATGATTGAGACAAATTGTGAATGTAGGAAGAAGCAGACTTTTTAATGCAAGAAGCATTCTTTTTAAAAGTAAGTTGCTAATACTTCCTATACAAAACCAAAACATCCAAAAAGGTCCTTACTGTTCTCACCCTTAGCATTCTGTATATATACGTATTTTTCATTTCACTATAGGATGGAACTATGATGTATCACTTAGCAGAACGCACATTCTAAATATCCAAAGTACTTGTTTTTGTAATATGGTATGTTATTATTTGGGAAGTGCTCAGGGCAGAAAGTTGTTTCAGAATGTTTTTGTTTGACACTCTATCCATGCCTCCTCTCCCCTCTATGCCTCCTAATTTACCACATTCCTTCTACCACATGACAAAATTAGCTCTAGTCCATGAAAATTCCATCCTTATCTTAAACGGACATATTTTTGTTAGAAAGGAAACACTATACCAACCAGCCTTTTGAATCAGCAAAAATTACATGAATTAAATAAAATTCATTCTGCACATTGCAACTACACTTTGCTTGTTTGCACAGCATCTTCTTCCTAACTGCGATTTGTCAATTTGAGAAACAAAAAATGACTTGTGATCTTCGTCATCTGAACAGATTGAGGATCATTTGCTACAACTTTGCTGGAACTTTGGCCATCAAACTTTCCTTAGACTTTAAAGTGCCCTAAGTTTTATTTAATGTTTCATGCTATAAACAAATAAATAAACAAATAAAAATAAATAAACAAACCAACAGAAGACCTGGAAATAACTGTGTTCCCTTCTCTACCTTATAATATTGCAATTTTTGTTTAAAATATACCCCTCCTTGGTACAAGACAGAATATGTTGAAAAACTAGCAGTTTATGGTAACATACCTTTCAGAAGAATTGTACGTTGTGCCATGAAATTTGCCATCCAGATTGAGAAGAAAAAGGACACAGTTCTACTATGGAATGCCATCGTTAGTAACACCAAAGGGCTGAGAGCTTCAGGCAAATTGCTCCTCTTCCTCCAATGTTGGTAAAGCAATGTGATGCTATTTCACCCTTTGGAGACTTCCAATATGGTTTTTTTTTCCTCATGAGTTGCTAACAGCTTCTTCTCCTTCTTTATTTCCTTTTTTACCACTTTAAGTGTCAAGGATGCTAAATAGCCACTGGCTATTCTACAAGTGTAGCTGAACTTGTTGTTCTGCTGAAAAGCCATTCGCTGACTAAGGTCAGTATCTGGAAACATATGACAGCTTCCCCCGCCCCTTCCCAACCTGTCATGGGCAGTCTGGAAAATACAATGAGTGCTGACTCAGAAAATGTACATCTGAGGAAGAGAGATAACATAGTGCAATAATCTTGTTCTTATAAACAGTGGGAAGATTTCCCAGTGTACCTCAGGTGGTCATCCTGTAATAGTTCCTGTTTAGCCACTTGCTATTTCTTCATCCACCTCATGCAGCTATTTACAAGAAAAAAGATGTAACATGGATTGGTTATTTGTGATGGAAGAATTTATCTACTCGCTGGATCCAGAGGTCTAAACTATTTTCAAAATGAATATATGGTTGAAAGATGAAATGAATTTAAGGATTTCAAGGAATATGTGTTCCCATGTTCTGGGACCTTAAGATGCCACAACAAAAGGAAGCAAGAGGGTGCCTACTTCAGAAAAGGTCTTTCCAAGTGTGGAATGCTATCTTCAGAAAGGTTTGCCTGATACCCACATTGTCATCTTTAAGTGTGAGATTAACCTCTACATTTTTGCTTAAATGATGCATTTTGTTTTTTGCTATTACTTTTATTCTGGATGTGTTATATGCTGATATTTTTATCTCTTTTTGTAGCCATTTTACAAAACTGTCTAAGAGATCTCCTTCTTCATAGAAAATTGCAGCTACTCATGCCCTTGAGTCAAACACAGCTCCTAGGACAGTGGCTCTTAAACTGTTTGACCAAAGTACCCTCTTTTTTTTAGTGTTGAATGTCATTAAATCCACCAGTAGCAGTGTCGCCAAACCAGACTGTTATTTCACACAAGCATTTCAGTAGCAGCAGTCCAAAACTCAATTCTTTAATTTACAAATAAGCAAATAAAATAGTTCTCTTTACCTCCAGGATACACCCAAATTTAAGGGGTGTCAAACTCAAGGCCCAAGTAGGGGTGTCAAACTCAAGGCCTGGAGGCCGGATCCGGATCATGGGGTGCTTAGATCTGGCCCTTGGGGCTGCCTTGGAAACAGCAAAGGATCGGCCCGCAGTAACTCTGCCAGAGGAAATGGAGTTCTAGTTTTGCTAGCAAAGGGTTGCAGGAGGTCATCACAGCTGGAAACGGAGCTTGGAAACCCATTTTGGCTGGCAGAGCACTTGGGCCACCAAAGGCACCCCTGACATGAGTGATGTTGACTTGGCCATGCCCATCATGGCCACGCCCACCATGCCCCCCCCCAAGGTCAAACACAACCATGATGCGACCCTCAATTAAATCGAGTTTGACACCCCTGCCTTAGAGCTAACTACCCCTAGTTTTAAGAACTACTGGCCGGGGGCCTGCATGAAACCTACATGTTGTTCTCTTAACAAGAATACGGAAGTGGTTTTCCATTGTTTGATGCTGGAAGTCTTTTTGACTTTCTAGCTTAACATACAGCTAGTCTGCCAAACAGGAAGAACCCTACTTACCTTTTTTCTGAATCAGCCAAGGTCAACTAGGTGCCCTATTTACTGAGACAGAAAGCATAAATAAGAAACTTTAAAACAGATGGGAAAATTACAGTTGTGTACTGTGGATGATACTTGCTACAATTTCCAGCAGCCAAGACCCTACAAAGCCAATGAGGAAGATTACTGGCAGCAGTATGGGTGGGGAAACGTCAGGATACTCTAAAGTTTAAACCAACATACCCTGACCTAGTGAGCACCAGATATGCATGCTACATTACTTACTATTTCCCACCATATAAGTTGGTCTTCAGATTTAACCCCCCCCCAAATAGGCCTGTCAATTGTGCAGATTCCAAAAAGGGGGAAATATATACTTAGGAAACTGCATTGATGATATTCATTCATTCATTTAACCAACCAATCAACCAATCAACCAACCAACCAATTTCTATAGCCACCCATCTCTGACAATGGCTCTGAGTGGCTTACAATTTTAAAAATATGTGACAATTAAAAATCTAAAACATTTTAAAACCATAAAACACTAAAAACATCCAAATTAAATACACATACTTGTATACGCCAGTTTTAGTTGTTCCTCCCAGAATTAAGAAATTGCCAAAGAAGAGATCCTCCATTTCTTGTGAAGCCCAAAATCTGTACCTAGGGTGAGCTTTTAATTTCCCAAGTCCCATCTGTTTTAATACCCTGTTATCAATATAATTATATGTATTTTAGCTATATTTAAGTTAGATAATTAATATTTTTGTTATTTTTCAATAGACAGGAGTGCTAAAAAATCTATTTTATGTGTCTCTTACCAGACAGTCTGTTCTCCACACTATGCTACTTGACCACATTCTAAAATTTATAAAATTTGGGAGTCCTATCAAATTTAACTATTAGTATTTGATACCATTATGTAGCTTAAGACTGGGGAAACAATGCTTCCAGGGGTTATTTAACCACAAATCCCAGCTTCTCTCACCATTCTAGTTGAGGGAGTTCTAATTGAGCAACATTTAATCATATCATTTCCCAAATGCATTAAGTCAAAGTAATTTTGATCAGGGAGGGATCAAAAGTAATGTTTGCTCAATTTTCTGACCTCTTTTCCAAAATTGCCTTAGATATGGTGTATCCTGTGGAAGGAGGTACCACTTGCTTTGCCTCAGACAACAAAATGTTCTTTAAAACACAAAGGAAGTCTGAAAATGAATAATCATCATTTTTTGCTTCCTTGTCGGTTTATGGGCAAGGCTCCTATCTATGAAGACAGAACAATTGTAAACTTCAGTGTTAATTCTATGCTAATAAAGCAAAATCTGGCAGAATTAAGATCTTAGTATGTTCATACTAAAATTTCTCTGTGTCATACATGTCTGTGTATGTGGATATAAGCATAATGGTTATCTAATGGTTTGAGAGCTGAATGCAATGCAATGAAATTTCATTTTAATGTAAGCATAATGGTTATCTAATGGTTTGAGAGCTGAATGCAATGCAATGAAATTTCATTTTAATGTATGCTGATTAGTGTACATTTAAAGTGACACTAAAGTTTCTATTCTATTCTACTCTATTCTTCTATTCTAAATGTGTTCTCTACAGGAATTGCTATTATATGAACAAACACCAAATGTATAAATCACATACGAGTAACTCAAAAGATTCTGAAACAATGTCTTTATTTCCAAAACTCAAGTATGTGATGCTATACAGTACAATACTAGCACACCTGTGCAAAGTCTTACAAGTTTTAAACAAAAAAATAATGACTCTTGAATTCATCCTACTTAAAATACCAGTGCTGTGCACAAGAAACAAATGTGTCTTGTTAAAGCCAAATAAATAAATATTGCACTTCAGGAAAAATACCCCCAACCAACCAAACCTTGAAATAGCACTTATTCGGTGCAAATGGAGTAAGTTGATCTAGTCAATTATGTGTATAAATCCTATAAATTTGAAAATATAAAAAGTCTATGTTCTGATGTGGTACTGAAACTAAGGATCTGGTTTAAAAAAAAATCACAAAAGAGGGTTACTTATTTGTTTCTCATTCTTCCAATAACCACCAATGAACTAATTTTAAACATTATAATTATAGGTGACTTCAAATCCTATTAATGAAAAAGTAATAGTCTGGAGACAGCTGAAGAAAAAAACTATTTATCTCAGTACTTTGCCTTGTAAAGACAATCATTCACTTTGCATATAATATTCTACTCTCTAGGTCGAATCAATTATTCCAACATTTTTTTAATTTGCCCATTAATTCTTAATTTGAGTAAACATGCTTAACATTTTGTGTATAAAGCATTTCATGATCTTTTTTGTTACATGAAATGAAAACTGCCTTGTAGATATATCTTATTAGTGAAGTTACTTAATTCAAAGGACAGCAGTTGGTTTTGATTCCTTAGCCTCTTTCATTCGCTCTTCCAGTTTGACAGTCAATAATACACATTCTCACTAGCCTTACTGAACATGCTTAATGCCATTATTTTATTTACCTATGGCCATTTAGAGATTGATCCAATGCTAAAATTATACACCAAGTTGTGTTGATCATCAGTGGTAGCCACTTCACTTGTTAGCCTCTAGGTATTGAAAACTACTTAACATAAAACTTACAAATTATATTTTGGAGAAGCTTCTACTTCAAACAATTTCATACCTATTTCCTGCTTATTATATTGAAGGACAGATGTCCAGTAATCTAGGGTGAAATTTCACCCTGGGCTCTGCATTTTTGTACTTCTCAAGGTGTAGAATAGAATGGTAGATTTTGTTTTTCCCATATGGGATCTCTGCTTTGTGATGTGCTTCAACCTGAATTTTGCAGAGATATTCTGACAACATTGTGGGTGACACAATTGCACAATTGTTTGTTTGTTTGTTGAAATTTGGAAAATGTGAAGATCTAAATAAGTACTTTTAATAAGTACTTTTAAGCCTTAAAGAGATTTGTCATATCCATTTAGCAGCTATGGGGCAAAACAAAGCCTTCCCCCAAATGCTGCTGGAACTTGCCTGATTTTTCATGCTGGATTGATGGCACCATCTAGGGCAAGGGTGTCAAACTCACAGCCCGTGGGGCAGATGTGTCATGCGCTGGCCATGCCCACCCCCGGTTTAGCAAAGGGGGGGAAGTCGTGATACATCATGTGATGATGACATGATGACACAAGTTTGACATTCCTGATCTAGGGGATTCTGGAGACTACAAACTGCCTATTAGCCCTGGACCACAAGTCACTCACATCAAATCACGTGAGGTAGGACAGAACCTCACCCTCATACATACTTCAAAGAAAAGTTCATATCCTGAATGTTTTTGTCAAATGGCCCCTTTCAAACACTAAATAATTCAAGTAAATTTGTGAGAAGAGCTAAAGCAACATGCTCTCAGCAGGCATAATGCTTTTGCCAATAAACAATTTTACAAATTAGTAAAAAATATGCTCTGGGGCTTCTTTCCATTCCAGTAGCTGAAATGAACCAGAAAGGAATGCCCGAACTGTGAGCCATTCTTTCACTCTGATCTTTAACCACTTCTATTTGTGCTACTCAGTTGACTTTTACTTAATGCGTGGTTATGCCTGCAATTTGATGTTTCCTAACTTTGAATTGTGTCAGGAAATCTATTTATACTTTCAGGAACAAAAATCCTCTCTTCTGATTCCAAGGAGCAGAAAGCACATACCACACAGCATCTCCTGCCAACTTACTAGAAGCTGTCTTTTGTTCCAGACATTTAGATTTAATTGTGCATGTTAATGTTCACTACAGAATATGAAGGAGTTTTGCTGTTGAGGTGTTAACAGCATTTTCACACGATTTTTTTTAAAAAAAATGTTTATTCAATAAAATGCAATACAATAAATATGGATTAGTATGATGTGTGAGCCTATTACTACAATATTATTTCATATTATTGGAACATGGTAGAACTTTACAGATGTAGTTTTTGTAAAGTTTCACTTTAAAAAAATAATTAACAAAAATACATGCCCCCAGCCTACATTTCACCTATTTTTGTGGTGAGGTAGCAAGGGTCTTGTCTCATAAGTATGGAATCGACCTATAAGAAAACATTTCAGTGTTTTGCAGTTTTAGCATTAGCTCATCTGTGTGATTGTGAAATCAAATTCAGACCTCTAAGATGTTAGTGAGCAGGAGCCAAACTGAAATTTATAGGAAGAATTAATCCTAACATTTATATAGCAGGAAGTCTGTTGTGACATTCCGTAGAAGGAATGGACTTTACATTCCACTGACTGCTATTTTTGTATTTCCCATATAATTTTTCTAATATTAGGCATATCAATCAAATAACAATTACCATAACAGAGAAAACAAGATTTATTGGCTGGCGTGGCTGGATAATTAAAAAACACAATGCATTCACAAAACTGATGACATAAAAGAAAGCAGTGGGTTGTTGATTACATATACTCATCACAGGAGTGACAGCAATCTGCATTGTTCATCTCAAGTTTTGAAAAGGGTTATTCCTGGTGTCTCTTCAATGGGTTCTCCCCCCGCCCCCCCTCCCCAGGTATGATTTTGTTACTGGTCATGTTGCAGTCCTGAATTTCCCCAAGAATACCGATGGGCAGCAGAACAGGCAGGTTTCACTTGGGCTCCATCTGATTTCTCCGTATAGGAGAAGAAGTAATTGTATAAACAGGAGGTCCCCAGCACTACAGCAAAAACTGTAATAATGGCTGCTACAATCCAGAGCACATTCCAGTGTTTATGCAGTTTGGGATACAGTATCTGTACATAATGGATAACAACTTCAAGTTTGCTGTAAAACAGTGGGGGGGGGAGTAAATAAAAATGATAAAATGAGTTTTTTGGAAGCATTCCGAATCACAATGTTTCTACTGCCTACAATGCTACCATCTCCTTTAAGACTCTGACTTAATATTTGATTTATTGAGTCTTGTGCTGAATATAGCAGCTAGGGTGGTCTGCATTATGGCAGCAATTCTTTGTTATCCATTTGGATTCTCTTGTTTGCTCAAAGCTAAGGTTTATATAATATACAAGTCTCTTTCTAATGTTTAGATTAATGGCATTAGAAAGAAGAACAAAGTAGCAATATAAACAGCAAATACAGAACCTGTGCTACAGTCAAAAATTGTTACTACATACTCAAATCCACCAAAGTTCTCAATGGCTATAATCACTTTATAATTTTTTAAAAAAACAGAGTACAGAATAAAAGAGTTAAAATATATTTGAAGGTCTTGTAGTCCAACCCCCTGCTCTAGCAGGAGACCCAAACCCAACATTCATTTTATTTCACAAAAACATATATAGAAATCCATAGACAACCAGGAGCCTAACACAATATCACAAAAACTACATAAACATACTCCCTTCCTCCCAATGATTATATGAACTAAAAGATTTCTCAGATTTTTTTTTAGCAGTGTTTGACCAAGAATCATGCATTTCTTCTTCAGGAATGCCCCTTCTACCAAATCTTTTTTCTAAGTAACCTGTTATGTTTTGTTTTTAAAGTAACAGATGAATGATCTGCAAAAGGAATTAGCCTGTCTTGTCACACAGAATTATTTCTGTATAAATTTCTGTAACATTTATACCAAACCTTCTGTTTTACAAATGCAAAAAAAAGGGTTGGCATGTTTTGTTTTAGTCTAGTATTTAAAAAAAAACAGTAACAGAAAATAAACTACAGTACTTTAATCCTAATCATGATCTATTCAATAAATCAGGATCAGGATTAAAGTACTATTCAATTGTTGGACATTCCACATAGGAGTAGCTGTTTAATCAGAAAAAAAAGTCTCCTTTACATTATGAATAAGCAATGTCCTTACCTCTGTGGCTTGCTAATCTTATCATTTCCCATGGGCAAAAAATCCTTGATTTTTTCATGGATTTTCTCTTCACTCTCTTTCAACTCTTCACTTTCCTTGTTTTTCTTTAGGCCTTCCTGATAGCTGTAAGTATAGATTCATGATAAGATTAGAGCTGAAAGAACTTCTCTGAAATCAATAGCTTAACTGATTGGGGAGAGGCAGTTCAGATCTTTCCTAAAAGAACTAAAAGGAGACAATTTGGATATTTTCAGGGACAAGGAAATAGTTTAATGAACATTTTAAACCTCCCTAATTTTATAAAAAATAATATAGCGATGGCTAGTATGTTACTGGTGAGATGAAAATTGAATGCAGCTTGGGAAACCACAATTCAGTTCAGTTCTATTCTTTTGTGCCACCAAATCCATTGGCAAACTCAGAATTTTATTTCCTTAAAAGAAAAGAAAAAGACCACAGAAAAACAGAATCAATTTCTTAATTGTATTATGTGTCGTTTCTGTTTTAGGACCCCCTGTCCATAAATTCTTGACTTCCAGAACATTGAAATTATTGATATATGGAAGGTCACATTTATTACTTGGTCCATGGGGTTGCGAAGAGTCAGACACGACTTGGTAACTGAACAACAAATGTATTCATTCCTGATGTATGGATTCATGGACCAGAATAAGGAAGTGTACACTTTTAGGAACAAAAGCAGCAGTGAGGATTCAGTTTATTTTTATCATGCCTGCATCCAGAATATTGATGGAAATATGAGGTCCCTAAAATCTAATCTGATTTTAGATCTGAGGTTGAAGAAAAGATTTAAAATGTATTGCCCCTCTCTAAATTTGAATTGTTCTCAATTACTTGAATTATACATCGTGAATAATATATTTATATATATCCTGATATATTTGGGCATACCAGGGGTTGTGACTTTAAATATATACCTTTCACCCTGGCTTGGCTGTTAAGGAATCGAGCCCTGTAGCTCAGTGGTTAACACATCTGCCTAAGAGGCAATATAGCACAGGTTCGATTCCCAATAAGGGTATGGCTAGCTGATGAGAGCTACTGGTAAATAGCTTGAAATAGATCTATACTAGTCTCCCTTTATTTATTTATCAGCACAAATATAACATATATTTGTGTTTTTTTTTATTTGTGCTGATAAATAAATAAAGGGAGACTAGTATAGATCTATTTCAAGCTATTTAGCTCTCATCAGCTAGCCATACCCTTACTGGGATTCGAACCTGTGCTGTATTGCATCTTAGGCAAACGTCTTAGCCATCAAGCCACAGGTCTCCTCCTTATCAGCTGAAGCCAGGGAAGAAGGTATATATTAGTGTCACAACCCCTGGTAAGCCCCAATTATGGGAGGAAGCTAACTGCTTCCAACATCTGTCAATCGACTCGTCACAAGAGTCCATCACGACAGAAACCCAATATTTTTACTGTTGCCTTTTGTTATATTTGTGTTTTTTTTAATTTTATTTGTGCTGATAAATAAATAAAGGGAGACTAGTATAGATCTATTTCAAGCTATTTAGCTCTCATCAGCTAGTCATACCCTTACTGGGATTCGAACCTGTGCTGTATTGCATCTTAGGCAAACGTCTTAGCCATCAAGCCTGATTATATATATAATCAGGAGATATATATATATATCCTGAAATGTATGTATGTATGTATGTATGTATGTATGTATGTATGTATGTATGTATCTTAGAGTCACAACCCCTGGTATGCCCAAATATGGGAGGAAGTTTTACTGCTTCCATTCTCTGTCTATCGGCTCGTCACAAGAGACCATCCAGATAGAAACCCAATATTTTTACTGTTGCCTTTGTTACATTTGTGTTGTATTTGTGCCTTTATTTATTTATCAGCACAAATACAACACATACATACATACATACATACATACATACATACATACATACATACATACATACATTAGATTTTTACAACCCCCGGTATGCCCAAATATGGGAGGAAGATCACTACTTCCATTCTGATGAGAGCTAAATAGCTTGAAATAGATCTATACTAGTCTCCCTTTGTTTATTTATCAGCACAAATATATATATATATATATATATATATATATATATATATATATATATATATATATATATATATATATCCTATTTCCCAGAAAATAAGACCTCCCCGGATAACAAGCTCAATCAGGCTTTTGAGCTCATGCACATGTACATTGTTCTGTACATTGTTAGCAGAACTGTTAAGTGTAAAGACAAGGCAATTCAGCTAAGAATCAATTTTAGTAAACAGATTGGTATATTAAACACAGGTATTTATCTGAGCACTGATTTTTGTATTTAGCACAAATGTATCTATTCTTTTTTTTAAATAAAAATTTTATTTTCAAACAAACACAAACACACAACACATATAACATAAAAGCCTCTTCAACTACATATAGTGTGTCGATTGGTTACAAGATCTTTTTGCGTCCTTTCCATAGTCATCACTTGAATTTTATCAAAATTCACATATTGTCAATCAAGATATATTTGTATACATTGTTATTATGCTTCCTTTGTTTGATTGTCACTATTGCTCTCCATTTTAGACAAGGTATTCTAAATATATAACCATTATTATTATAGTGATTCATTATATCATCTTCAATATATCCAATAATAAAGAGTTATTTTTTATCCTATTCTAAGTCATTCTATTATTTTAGCATTGATAACATTCTCTAATAATTTTCAATTCCATGTTTTTTCCCATTATTAGTATCATCAATCTATTATACATGTATACAAATTGTTACAATTATTATTCAACATCCATAAAGCCTAGCTATTATTACATCCTTTCAACATAAGGCATATTAAATTTGAAGTAAATTTATATTATGACATTTCATTACATCACCCTGAAATCATCCAATGATATTACATCTTTATATTCTATTCTATATAGAATTGTTTATCTTTTATAAAAAGACTTTTCAACATCATCTCCATAATCCCCACTTACAGTTTGTATAAAATTTCATATTATCAATATTATCAATCTAGTGTGCTTTGTTATCATTATTAATCATTTATTTGACTATAGATATTATTACGTTGTACATAGCACTCAAAGTTTTACTACATTTAACTAAATTTTATTGTGACATTTCATTTCATCATCCTGTATCCTTCCAGAAATAGTGTAGTCCAATATCTCTTGCCATTTGTAAAGTCTGTATTCTAAGTGTTTTCTTGATAAGTCTTATGTGGACTTCTCTTAAGAACTTGTTGTTCATTGCATGTTTTATTAGCTTAGCTTTTGTTATCATTAGTGCTTCTGCTGAGATTACTCTCATTATTTCTGCCAAATTTTCTCTCCTTTTTTCATCTATGTTCTGACATCTGAAATAAAGTTCCGGTTCATCGATCTCTCCTTTCCATATTTCACACTTGTCATTTCCCTCCACTCTCAGTTTGCTGTCAGTGTCAACAATTTTCTTATCACTTTCATATGTCTCTGTGATTTTTTGAGCTCTGTCCTCAAACTTCATCACTGTCCCCGTACTTTCTGTATTTTGATCTATAATTTCAAGTCTCTTTTCAATTCTCTCTGTGATTATTTAAACTTTTTAAATTTCTACTAAAATTCTTTGCAAAGTTAGTGCCTTTTCTTCTTCACATTGTGCCATTTTCCAGATTATAAACACTGCCAAAACATCTGAGACTTTTTAGGTTTCAAACAAATTCAGTGGAGTTTTTCAAATCAAAGCTTTCTCTTTCTTTCAAAGGAACACCTGTATAAACAAAATGTTTTCCACTGATCCTTTCAGTAAATAAAGCCTATAGCTTTGTAATATCAGATATTGCCAAGCCTCTAGCCACTAGATGGCAGTGTTACCTCTTTTCCATCTGTTTTTGCCTCTCTCTGTAAACTCCAAGCTCCGGAAGAGGAAAAAAATGTTTAAAAATTACGCTCCAACCAAGCCTTAGGAGAGAAGAAACTTTTAATCCACGAATACAAAAAATGGAAAAAGTATAGAAGAAGGAAAAAAGAGACCAGTCCAATTTAAAAATAAGAGGCATTTGTAAAAAGTCCATCCATAGAAAACAAAGTTAAGGTAGAAAAGATAACACAATAGTTTTAAACCAGGGTTGATTCGCCACTTATTTTCTTCTGTCTTCAATTTTATTTTAAACTCCAAGTCTTTTGGGTTTTTCCTTCTTTAATAATAATTTTTTTTCTCACCATTTTGACACACTGTCTCTCCTGTACTGCTTCTGTTTCAGGGGCTTGTCCCAACCTTCTGCAGCCATTTTGGTGCTTCTCTTGTAGCTGGAAAAAAGAGCTTTTTCTTGGATCAATCAGGGACTTTGCGATGTCCCTGAGATCAGCAGGACATGCTCTTCTCTATCACTGTTCCTTCAAAACAGTTTAGGTCCAAAAGGACCGTCCAGGAACAGAGATATCGACAGCAATACTGGAGCCCCAAGATTGCATGTTGTGTCATTGCGATGTCAAGAGCCGCCTTCTCAAATGTATCTATTCTTGCATTTTCTTTTCCCTGTTTTACCTTGGAAATAGACGTATTTTACTTTTATTTTCTTTGATACGATTGTAAGATGAATCCATCAATAAATTATCTAATTATCATTTGATTTGCCTTGGTAAATACCAAATAACAACACAGGGTAAAGCAAATGAAACACAGATGTACTCAAATATTTATGCATCATGACAAATGGGCATATAAGAAAGGAAAAGCATGGGCTTTTATTCACATGCAATAATGGCTAAATGAAACAAAAGATCTTGAAACTATGCCCTTATTAGGCCATCACATTTGTTAAATCTTCCATGGGATGCAAAATGAATTATACTGGCTATTAAGTGGCCTGACAGTATATAGATACTGACAGCTATATAGGCTTCTTCCCCCCCCCCCCCCCCCGGCATCACTGATGTTGTAAACCAATTACATTATTTCTTAGTTCAGCCACAGTCTAAAATCATATTGACTCTTCAAAGTCCTGTAGAAAGTCACCGCCTACCCCCTCTAGAAGAATGAAATATTTTGGGAAATATTTAAAAAGGCAGAATATTATATTTCCCCAAAGGGAAAAATGGAGAAACATGGGGGCGGGGCTTGAGGCAGAAAACAGCCCCCACTTTCCTTAATAGCCACAACAAATGTCAGCACTAAAGAGATAAAGAGCTTATTGAAAGAGGAAGACAAATATTTAGATAGCTCTATTCATAGGCAAAGCAAAGACTTCAAGCAGAAATCCATTCAAGATAGGATATTTTGAAACTCCCTGCAGCAAAGCCTGAAGAAAGGCAGAATGGTAGGATTAGAAGCAGCCCCTTCACTCAAGATCCAACACAGGACGAAAGCCATTAAGCCCAATAGGAATTGCCCAACACCCTTCCAGAACCCAAGCCCCTTCATTGCACCATCCCAGAGCAGCCCAAATTTCACCTGGGAGCTCAAATAAACAATAAGCCAGGGGCTGACCAGATTAGCTCAGACAAATACCTAGGATTTGCATTTCCTCTTTTGCCTATAGAGCCAGCTATGACCCCTACATAACCCCTACATGACCCTATAGGAATCAGACAATAGCCAATAAAATAGGAAACTCAAGTGCAAAGCCCAAAGAAGGTATAAACCACTCTGTCTGAACTGCATTTTTTCAGCTGCCCAGAACCACAAACTCATGTGGTTCTGCTTCATCAATAAACCTTCTTTCCAGCCTCCATGTTTCCAGTGTCTTTCTCCCAGCTTGAAACTGAACCAGATGGATATTTCTTCCCACAGTCCGAATCAGTTTGAGACTGGTTTAAATATTTAAATATTTTACTTTTGTATTTTATTAATCTCAGTAAGCATCTTACTTTGGAAATAACTCCTTAACACAATAAATATGAGCTAACGTCACAAATGACTCATGTATGTTTAGTCATACTTCAATTGTACAGTACTTGGTTTTTGTAATTTGATTGATATTACCTTGGACATTATATATATTATACCCTTTTAAGAGAGAGGCATAATTGCTATGGCAACAAGTATTGATGATAAACAAATGGCAATCATTTCAGTAAAGTGCCTTCTATTTCTCTATTCTTGGAGAGAACGCTTTGACATCACAAAATTGTTGAGTTTCAAACCAAGGTAATTTGTATTTTCTCCTTGTATTTATGGTATAATGTGTAGGTGGTGATGAATGACCATAGCAACTAAAATGTTTGTGCACCGAGTTCTCCAAAAGAAAAAATGGTACTTTGATAATTAACTTCCACTGAACAAGAGGCAGTGCAAATTAAATTTTTAACTGTGACCATTTGAGTAGAAATTGCCTGCCTCTGAAAATGGCAACTTTAAAGTAAGGAGAAAGAAGACAATGAAGATGTTTCTGCAAAACCTTATTTTGTACATTGTAATGAAATCAAGCAGATCCATTTACATTTGCAGCAGGGAGTTAACAAAAAGGGTCCACAATGCCCAGTCCTACTATAGCAAAGACATAAGTTCTCACCCTTTATTATAAGCTTCCTCTTCTATTTTGGCTTTTGCCTCTGGGCTGATCTCTTCCAAGCTAGTTTCTGTTGATGCTGAAGGACGGTGTTCACAATCCAGGTCGCTGTTTGGTTTTTCACTAAAAGGTTTAAAAGAAAAATGATGCATCATTATTTAGGTTGCATATTAGGAGCAAGTGGCAGAGGTGGGTTGCTCCCGGTTTGGCCTGGATCAGGCGAACCAGTGATAGCAGCGGCGGGTCGTAAAAAAAAATGTAAACCCATCACTGGTGTGTGGTATCTTTCTCCTCCCTCCCTCCCTCCCTCCCTTCATATGTTTAACCATCTTTGGGATTGAAAGGCTAAGGCTACCATATCTGAATGGTTACCACAGGGCAGCAAAAAGGCAGAGTTTTCTATGCCTATTTCCTGCCGTTTTGCAGCCCAGATATAGTACTCCTAAGAAAGGCTAATTTCTTAAGTCTTCACATAACATTACAAAAACACCACCCAAGCCAATCAAAATTGGAGAAAATGATGTATTTTACGGTTTTGATTAGATAGAGCACACAACGGTGGTTCTCCTCTTACCTCTTGGACAGGTCGCAGTCGGTGTTAGTCGGAGGGCAGAGATCGACCCCTAGGCCCCTAACATATGGGGTGCCACAGGGTTCGGTCCTGTCCCCCCTACTTTTTAATATCTACATGAAACCGCTGGGCGAGATCATTCGACGGCACGGGATAAAATACCATCAGTATGCGGACGATACACAGTTGTATCTGTCCGCCCCGTGCCAACTCAATGAAGCGATGGACGTGATGAGCCAGGGCCTTGAGGCTGTTAGAGACTGGATGGGGGTTAACAAGCTTGTACTCAATCCAGATAAGACCGAGTGGCTGCTGTGCTTCCCTCCCAATAATTGGCCAAGTGTTCCATCTCTCAGGCTGGGGGGTCAAATACTACGCCCCTCAGATAGGGTTCGCAACTTGGGAGTCCTCCTGGACCCACAGCTGACTTTCGAACACCATTTGTCAGCTGTGACCAGGGGGGAATTTGCCCAGGTTCGCCTGGTGCACCAGTTGCATCCCTACCTGAACCGGGAGGCTCTCACAACAGTCACTCGTGCCCTTGTGACCTCTAGGCTGGAGTACTGCAATGTGCTCTACATGGGGCTGCCCTTGAAGAGTATTCGGCGACTTCAGCTGGTCCAGAATGCAGCCGCGCAAGCGATTGTGGGTGCGCCTCATTTCACCCACGTAACACCTATCCTCCGCGAGCTGCACTGGCTGCCTGTTGATCTCCGGGTGCGCTTCAAGGTGCTTGTTGTCACCTACAAAGCCCTTCATGGTATTGGATCTGGATACTTGAGAGACCGCCTACTGCCAATTACCTCCACTAGGCCAATAAGATCCCATAGATTAGGCCTCCTCCGAATTCCATCAGCCGGTCAATGTCGACTGGCAACTATCCGGAGGAGAGCCTTCTCGGTGGCTGCTCCGACCCTATGGAACGAACTCCCCGTGGAGATTCGTACCCTCACCACCCTCCAGACCTTCCGCATAGCCCTTAAAACCTGGCTGTCCCGACAAGCCTGGGGCTAAGATTTCAACCCCACCCGAATAGTATGACTGTTGCATTTTTTTTAACGATGTACTGTTTTATGTGTGTATTTTTGTCTTGTACTCCCCTCCCCCTTGGATTGTGAGCCGCCCTGAGTCCCCACAGGGAAAAGGGCGGCATATAAATAAAGTAATCCTAATCCTAATTCAGCAAACATTACATGCCTTGTACTCTTTGAGCAAAATTAGACAAGATGCCCCCATATAGATCAGGACTGCAACTGGATGGTTGGGGAGAATTCACTTTAACCTATTTCTGCAAATTGTCCAAGTAATAGTCCCCCCAATTATATTATCTGATTTATTTATGATTTTACCAAATATATCATATCCCAGCTTCATGGGCCCTCTGTTTCCTGGAAGCATCTATAAGAAAGCAAAAAATTCCTGGAAAACACTATAAAAAATCACACTGCTTTTCCTGGGAAAGTCTTTTCTTTACATTTAGGAGTTTAAACATTATTTAGGCAACAAATTCCCTCTCTAATTTTCTTTCAGTCCCTCCTCCTCCATCAGGTGTCAGCCAGTTCTGAAAAGATACCTACTTTATATTACTCATCTCACCTGGCCTACTGTGCTTCATACCAACATACAAAAATAACTGCACCCCCTCTTCAAATAATAACAAACACTATTGACATGCTTCAAATGAAACACATCCCAAATTACTGTACACCAGGCTGATTGCTGCTTGAAGAAAAGGGAAAGAGAGACTGGGATTCTTCAGGCCATTCGCCACCATAAAACAAACAGAGAATCTTAAAATGTCTTGCTGTTATTATCCTCTGTCTCTGACTGAAGACAGTTGAGTCACACCATTGCAGGAATGCATAAAGTATGATATGGGAACTGCAGACTGCAGAAGATGGCCATTGAAACCAACTCACCATCTTCCCCTTTCTTAGCTAAGGGAGCCAATGTTGTCCGAAGATGCTTCGGTGGTCACGAGGCCAGCATGAGTATATACTGAAACACATGGAACATTGTTCCCTTCTTTACCTTTTATCTTCTGCTTTCAAACTGCTAGGTGGGCACTGGGCAGGAACTGGGGTAGGAACAGGAGCTCACCCTGTTGCCCAGCTTTTGGGTCTCAGTGTCTTTAACTACTGAGCCATCGTGCCCGCCTATTGTTTCCTTAAAATTATCAGATCATCTTTGTTTGATAGACAGTTGCTCGTTGTTTGTTCAGATTTAAATCACTTCCCGTAGTCCTTATTTTTGGACCTAGAAGCTTCCACTAAGAACATGAAGTATTGCCTCAATGTGTACATTCTTAATAAGTTCCCGCCATAGTTTTTGAATTACCATTCTTCACACAAAGCCCAGTATACAAGCACTTACAGTTCATCAATCACCCCGTTAACATGAAGGAATTTCTTAGGAGTAGCTACACAATCATCCCAATAGTTATTACTATACTGTTGCTTTGTTTGCTGAAAACAATTATTACTCATAAGTAACCCAGGCTTTGCCAAGGCCCAATTGTTGTTTCTTATTTACTGAAACAACTTACACTATAGGTTCCCCAACTATTGCTTATATTTAAAAATAGAGGGGGGAAAATAGAAACAAGAAATTATAAGTGACCCAAGGAAAAATGTAAAAACAGAACTGGTATTTAGCCAGTTCTGACAGGTTCTGGAGAGCGGATAGCGGAAATTTTGAGGTGGGGAGGGAATGGAGATTTTGCAGTCTCCTTTCCCTGCCACGCCTACAAAGCCACGCCCATAGAACTGGTAATAACATATTTTGAATCCCACCACTGACTTCCACCCTCCCCACCCCATAGGTGCTTGCAGTTTATTTATATTATTTATATTTATATTATTTATTTATATTTATATTATTTATATTTATATTTATATTTATATTTATATTTATATTTATATTTATATTTATATTTATATTTATATTTATATTTATATTTATATTTATATTTATATTTATATTTATATTTATATTTATATTTATATTTATATTTATATTTATATTTATATTTATATTTATATTTATATTTATATTTATATTTATATTTATATTATTTATATTTATATTTATATTTATATTTATATTTATATTTATATTTATATTTATATTTAATTTATATTTATATTTAATTTATATTTATATTTATATTTATATTTATATTTATATTTATATTTATATTTATATTTATATTTATATTATTTATATTTATACTTATACTTATACTTATACTTATACTTATACTTATACTTATACTTATACTTATACTTATACTTATACTTATACTTATTTATATTTATATTTATATTTATATTTATATTTATATTTATATTTATATTTATATTTATATTTATATTTATATTTATATTTATATTTATATTTATATTTATATTTATATTTATATTTATATTTATATTTATATTTATATTTATATTATTTATATATATTTATATTTATATTTATATTTATATTTATATTTATATTTATATTTATATTTATATTTATATTTATATTTATATTTATATTTATATTTATATTTATATTTATATTTATATTATTTATATTTATATTTATATTTATATTATTATTTATATTTATATTTATATTTATATTTATATTTATATTTATATTTATATTTATATTTATATTTATATTTATATTTATATTTATATTTATATTTATATTTATATTTATATTTATATTTATATTTATATTTATATTTATATTTATATTTATATTTATATTTATATTTATATTATTATTTATATTTATATTTATATTTATATTTATATTTATATTTATATTTATATTATTTGGGAGGAAGCAGGATTTTTTTCAGATTTCAGTATTTCTTTTCCTTCTAACTGAAACTTGTCTTTAAAAAGAAACTCCAGAACTTGTCATGGAGATAAAGAATTACAGTAGACATATAGCACTTTAATAGGATCCTTTTAAGCATTATTTTATACTAGTTTACAAATCACTACTCATAATTCCAAAACGTCAGCAGAATCTTTTTTTTTTTTCAAATGTGATGTATTTCCTGAAGATGACAAATTCTTTGTCCGTGGAAAATAGCAGCCAATATGATACAGGCTTTCTAGGAAATACGTTCATGCACTGTTCCAAAACATAGAACATCCTGTATTCCTAACAGTATTCTTTTGACAAAACATGACACTATTGGCTTGGCTTGGCTATGTTTTGGAAATGAAGGAAATAAAGATATTTAAGCATCTTTATTCAGGAGTACAGTAAACTACTGTATCATTCATATTATCTTGGAATGATTACAAATGAGACTTAAAGTTATATTATATCGCTGATATTATCAGTGATGTAGTTTGTTTATTTAAATGTCCCACCATTAAATAAGTGGTCCTAATCAATTCAGCTTAGCAGCTACACACACCCACACGCCTAATCAGATACCAAAAAATGAAAAGACCTTTAGCCACAAGAGGAAAGCATTAACTTGTCTTAAATACTCATCAATGGAGATAGTGGACCTCTACATGGGCAAAAGTTGGTCTCACAAAGACTTCTGAACAACCAGATATTGTGGCACATCAGAAACTTAAGAAACTTCCTAGTTTTGCTTGCATTACTTGGATTTTGTCCATGTGTCATGGTTTTAAATCATAGCAAATATATGTAGGACTGCTTCCAACACGGCAGAGTTTAATCTATGCACTGATTTATTGAATGAGTGGATTGAGCCTTTGCAAATCTGATTGAAGTTCATGCTTTAAAGTTTGGCTTTGTTCTGAAAAGCATCTCCTCTCCTCTCCTCCTCCCATGCTCCCCTTTCCACTTTCAACTTCTCACCCACCCACCCACCCACCCACCCACCCATCCATCCTCTTTTCTTCTAGCTCAAAATTTTGATTTGTGTTTAAAAAGCTGCTGAAGAAAAGTGAAATAGCTGGAAAAGCAAGGAATATATCAAATGAAGAAACAAATAAAAACCTAAAATCTGTTCACTACATCTGCAACTTCCAGGAAGGTGGTCAAGTTTGTCTTTCATAAAAAAAATAATCTAATGACAGTTTTTACAAAATTATTATAGGATAAGCTTTTACTGGACCTGATGAGGTCACTGACAAAATTTTCTGAGATGACTGTTGATATCTGAGTGCTTTTCTAAAATGTCAGATTTGCCCTTATGTGTGTTTTTGCACAGAAGATGGTCGGTTTGTGTAATATAAGGTCTAGTAAGCACTAGAAAATGAGAAGCCAGTATGGAATGCTTTGTAAAAATATGGTAAAAGAAATTGATGGAAAAGAGCATATTTGGCATCTGAATCTAGTGTAGGATTTAATTAACTTCTCTGTATTTCTACTACTGTTGCTAGTTAATAGAGGATCTAAATGATGACTACCTGTAGTGTAGATGTACTCTATTAAACTCCAACAATCAATCAGAAGCTGGAAAGCCATCTGTGGAGATTTTTAAAATTGGATTTCTGCTCTGAGCAAAATATGTGATTGAATTAAATGAGCCTTTTATGTATGGGAGGTAGCAAGTAAGAAACAGATACAATCAATGCTGACTTTGGGTCTCATCACAGCTTGAAGCTATAATCTTATATAAATTTATTGGATAGTTAATTCCCAATGAGCTCAATTTCTCTCTAAAATACAAGGTTTTCATGCATATAACATTACTTTATTCCCCATTTTTAAGGATTCCATCTTACATGCCTTTTTGTTTTGGCAAAGTTGACCTTATTTCTGAATCATTCAGACAAGGAAACAGGTATATAAGCCCAACCATATTATTTTACTATAATCCAAGTGCAAAAAGAAATACTCCACCAAAAAGATAATTATATTTATTCCTCAAAATATATATTTAAGAATAGTAATACAGTTGAATCCTTGCTGTATTACTATTTACTATATTACTATATTTATTACTGTATTACTACCGGTATATGCATTATTGAGCTGTATTATATTGCCTTGCTTTTTTTTTTTTTAAAGGAGACTTTTTTTAATGCCAGTTATAATTGTAACTCTTAATAAAATAAATATTCATGTACTCACTTCTCTGTAACTACAGGTAAGACTGGAGTTGATGTCAAATTGCTTCTTCCATTTGATGATTCAGACTGTAAATAAAGATATCCATTTACTGTCATTCAAACATAAAGAACATAAACTGCATTTAAATATATACCCTGATAACATGAAAAATATAATCTGTGTATTTTCCAAATAATTAATTTATCCAATAGACAACAATTTCACTATAAACTGGAAGATTGATAAGTACTTCCTTCAGAGTTTTAAGACACTTTTTCACTTCCAGCTGCATACTAATGACATGTGGAGTATAATTATAATCATTAATTTATATTTATATGAATCTTTATATATGCCAGATTTAGAATATATGGAATTTTTAAATAATTGAAATCAAAGTTTTATTCTTTAAAATAGAAGAAAAGAGAATTCTTTATTGGCCAAGTGTGATTGGACACACAAGGAATTTGTCTTTTGTGGATATGCTCTCAGTGTACATAAAAGGAAGATTTTTATGACAAAGATTTTTCCTCAAGAATCATAAGGTACAACACTTAATGATAGTCATAGGGTACAATTAAGCAATCAAATCATACTAGAAAACAATCAATATAAATCGTAGCAACAAAGTTACAGTCATAAAAATGTATTTATATACAATTTTCCAAGTTTAAATTTTACCAGGGTAGATGACACCAAGGGTATAGGTGACTGGCTAGGTGACTGGCCTGGGAGCTCAAACTTTGAAACAACAGCAACACTGACTCTCCTTCGAGGCAACTAAAACAAAAAAGCATGTTATATTTCAATTTAGACATTGCTGATAGTTTCATGGGAAATACAATTAAACAGATTAGAGCAAAACATGCAGAAAGGAAACCATGGGACTTCAGGATACAGTTGCTGTACAACTCCACCAAATTTACAAAGTAATTTTATTGTAACTTTCAAACAGCGGCAATAGTTTCTGCAGCTCCATAACACTTCTGTAAAAGAATCTAACAGAATGCAAAGTGCAGGATAATGTTATACATGTTTACTCAGAAGCAAACTTCATTGTCTCCAGTGGAGTTGATTCCCTATTGGTGCCTCAGGTCTGCTGTCTCTCATTTCATTTCATTTCATTTCATTTGTTTGGTTTGTATGCCGCCCTATTCCCTGAAGACTCAGGGCGGCTAACAATAAAAAGGGAAGGGGATACAAAGATAAAAATAGAAACAACAATTTAAAATTCAATAACAATCGTAACCTCGAATGGGGTTGGATAATTCAACAGCCGGAACAGCCAGGTCTTAGTTGCTTTGCGGAAGGCCGGAAGGGTAGTAAGGGTCCGGATCTCAATGGGGAGATCGTTCCATAGGGCCGGAGCAGCCACAGAGAAGGCCCTCCTCCGAGGAGTCGCCAGCCGACATTGGCCGGCAGATGGAATTCGGAGGAGGCCTAGTCTATGGAATCTAATAGGTCTTTGGGAGGTGACTGGCAGGAGGCGGTCTCTCAAGTCTCTGATAACTAAGTTCTTAATGTAGTGGCTTCCTAAGGGCCAAATTATATATTATGTTAAATTTATGTTTTCTTTGAAACACTTCACTATTTCAGTTTCTCAATCATTCAAACTCAGTCCTGCCTCACCCTGTTGCAGCAGTAAAAATCTCATGTCTCCACCCAATGCAATTTTGCACAAAAAGCAAAAACAAACAAACTCAAAAGTCTAAACAGCCTCGTGCTTTGTACATGGCTCATCTCCTGCCTAAGACACAGGGGGAAGTGACAGTGTATCAGCAGTTTTACTTCAATCACTTTATGTGAGCTACTGAGGGGGAGAATATAATTATCATGCCAACATTTCCCTCATGCTAATATTCCAGAATTGAGAGGAAAAATGAGACAGCAATTCTCTCAAATGGGGAAACTATCTTCCCACATTTTGGAGATCTCCTGCATTTTCAAATAAAAATCAGCTCCATGGAATCTTCCTTCTGCATTGTAGCTAACCTGGAAATAAGATCACAAACTGGCTTGGGAGTGTTGTAAGCTACCTAGATATCCTACCTAGGACACCATGAATGATAAGTCTTCTCTTAAGTAGTTGCCTGATTCATCTCATGGGTGAAGAAGAGCACAGGTTTAGTTAAAAGATTTTCCAGAATGGATACTTATGCAAATAGCACATTAAGCAGGTTATTAAAATTTGGAAAAATACCTTTCCAATAGAAAGAGACATGGATCTTGATGTCCGAGGTACACCATCATCTGTTCCAAAGTATGAAACAAAATCGAATGGGAAAAATGGTGGTAGAAAAGACAAAATACATTATTTAACCAGTCTGTTTTATATTGAAAAGAAGGCTGATATCAAGCAACATTAAATATTATTATAAACTTTGATACAATATTGTTATGATGATCTATATGGAACATCATTTTGGTTGAATCCAAAGGTGCTTTTTCAAGAAGTAATGAGACTTTCTGTTTTTTCTTTGAAGATGTTTCGCTTCTCATCCAAGAAGCTTCTTCAGCTCTGACTGGATGGTGGGGACCATCCATTCAGCACTGAACTGAAGAAGCTTCTTGAATGACAGGCAAAACCAGAGAATGCCCAGTTGGCTCTTGAAAAAGCACCTTTGGGACAACCAAGACTTGGATGACTAAGAATCTCCATAGATATTTTGGTTGAATGTGTTCCAATCTCATAGTTTTTCTGAAGATACTTAAATCAAGATTTTTTTTAAAAAAATACAGTGTTACGTAAGTGGGGTTTGATTCCAGGTGACTTCATAGCTACGGCCACAATTCAATAACAGCTTTATCACTGCCTTCTTTCCACATTGTTTTTCAGTTATCATTTTAGCTCTGAGCTCTGGAATTCTCTAGTAATCCATAAAACAGGTACAAAGCAAGCCTGTTTGCAATTAGTTTTTAAGCTTTGGGCTGCTTCCTGCTAAGCCTAAATCAAGATGCACAATTTCATTCAATAAATAAATATTATATTTATTTATAAATAGATATTTTATATGCACAAGATGTATCAAAAGTTTCAATGCAGTTTTAAACTTCCTAAAAAATATGGTAAGAGTTTTGGGACACCCCATATTATCTATAATTATGTGGGAGAGCAAATAAAGGTTTTACAGCAATACAAAGGTGTGTTTAAAATCTCAGGACATTTTACCTGGAGAACCGTAGCTTCTGCTAGAATTCTGATTAGCAAGTTTCTTATACTCCATGAGCTCAGCATGGTCCTTTTCATATGTTCTTTTTAAGTTCTCTACATACTGCATCATAACTTCAGTGGCCTTTGACATACGTTTTTCCTGGAAGAAATAGATAAAAACAACGCACATAAAGGTATATTTTAGATATCAAGGAAAGGAGTAGTATATAACAGTATTTAGCTATATTATTTTACTCATAAGGAGACCCTGCCAATTTGGCACATATTGTAATGAGTATGCCATATAGAATGTCATTTTTTTGTTACTAATATTCAGATAAATGTTCCAGGGAATGACAGTATCCAAATTCTTTTAATCTACGACCCATTAAGGGCAGAAGCTATGATACTATTCAAGGTGATTTCCTGGATGCATTATGAACCCAAGGACTCTTAAAGTATCAGATATTCTGAGATCCTTCATTTTGGAGGCTAGATCCTCAAAATCAACATATGTTTATGCCAACTAAACCACATTTTTTAAACCTTACTATTGTGTACATTTTTCTTGAAAACTACTAATTAGTTTACCTTATTTTATCTATTTATTCTGTGTAAAACTTCATTTACATTTCTACTGCATTAGTAAATTGAACGCCTTCAGTCCAAGGTTGCTTAAACTGTAAAGTTATTGTGCATTGTAAGAAAATTTTAGAGCGATATTTTCACAAGGCATGTGATTATGGGCTGGAAAAAACAGCTGCCTGGAACCTCAAGAGTGGTACTGGTATGTTAAAAAATAGGAAGAGAGAGAGAGAGGTGGGGAGAAAGAGAAAGAAACAAAGACAAAAAGAAAGAGACAGAAAGAAAGGGAAAGAGAGACAGGGGAGTGAGTGAGAAAGAGAAATGGGGAGGGAGGGAGACAGAGACAGACAGAGACAGACAGAGACAGACAGAGAGACAGAGACAGAGACAGAGAGAGAGAGAGAGAGAGAGAGAGAGGGAGAGAGAGAGAGAGAGAGAGAGCAAGAACTAGCCTAGATGGACCAAAAATCCAGTTTAGGGTGTTCAGACTTTTGGATATTATTTTAGAATCATGCCTGTTATCTGGGTTTCAGTCTCTTTTTTTAGCTAGAATTAGTCATGTATCGACCAATAATCAAGTCAGAGTGAGAATATATAGTTAACCAGCAGTTTTAATAGTTTTTACCTGACGAACAGCGCCAACCATTTCAGCCCGACTGGATAGTCTTGAAGCCAAACGATGAAGTACAGCAATGTCTTCCAATAACCTTTGGTACATCTCTCTATGTTCAGAGTGATGCCATAGGGAAGCTGAAGACTAAAACAGAGTATATCCATAACATAACAGAAACAGAGCACAACAATGGTGAGAACTATATTGAATGCATTTGGGTCAATATTAAAGGTTTGGGGGGAAATGACATTGCCATAGGTCTATACTACAGGCCACCCAACCAACCAGAGGGAGTAGATGAACTTTTTGCTAGTCAGCTAACTAAGGTATGTAGGAAGCACACCACAATAGTAATGGGGGATTTTAACTACCCTGACATCAACTGGGAAACAAACTCTGCACCAAGTGGAAGATCCAACTGGTTCCTAACAAACCTAGCAGACAACTTTGTTTCTCAAAAAATAGAGAAGGGAACAAGGGGATCAGCCATATTGGACGTAATTCTCACTAACAGAGAGGAAATGATAGAAGGTGTTGAAGCCACAGGAACCCTGGAGGCAAGTGACCATGCAATATTGGAATTCAACATTATGCAAACCCAAATAGTAGAACAAAGTGAAACTAGAGTCTTGGACTTTAAGAGAGCTAATTTCAATAAACTTAGAGAGAGCTTGGGAAACATTCCTTGGATGAGAATCCTCAAGGGGAAAACAACTCAAGAAGCTTGGGAAATTTTGAAAAATGAGATTACAAAAGCCCAGTCTCGTACAATACCAATGAAGAAGAAAAATAACAGCTCCCAAAAGAAACCAGCATGGCTGCATAAAGAACTCTCTGACAAATTGAAAGACAAAAAAGATAAGTATAAAAAGTGTAAAGGGGGGGGGGGATATAACTAAGGCAGAATATCAGCAAATAGCCCGAGCATGTAAAGATGAAGTGAGGAAAGCTAAGGCTCACAATGAAGAAAGGCTTGCCACAAAAGTAAAAAATAACAAAAAAAAAGCTTCTTCCAACATTAAAACAAGAAAAAAGTTAAGAAAACAATTGGTCCATTGCTGGGAGAAAGTGGCAAGAAGGTGACAAGCAACAGGGAGAAAGCAGAACTATTTAACTCATGTTTTGCATCTGTCTTTATACAAAGGGATGAAACAGTCCAACCTATCAAAATCAGCACCACAAAAATCAGATTAGGAACACAAATTGAAATAAGGAAGAAAATGGTAAGTGAGCACCTGCCTAACCTAGATGAGTTCAAATCACCAGGACTGGATGGATTACACCCCAGGGTTCTGAAGGAACTGGCAGATTAGATCTCAGAACCACTGAACTATATCTTTCAGAGATCCTGGAGCACCGGGGAATTACCAGAGGATTGGAAAAGAGCTGATGTGGTTCCTATCTTCAAAAAAAGAAAAAAAAAACAGATCTAGGAAACTACAGACCTATCAGCCTGACCTCAATAGCAGGAAAGATTCTGGAAAAGATAATCAAGCAACGAATTAGCGAACACCTAGAAGCAAACAAAGTAATAGCCAAAAGCCAACATGGGTTTGTCAAAAACAGGTCATGCCAGACTAATCTTACTGCATTCTTTGTTAATGTGACAAAATTAGTGGACCAGAGGAATGCCGTCGATATAGTTTACTTGGACTTCAGTAAGGTAGACCATAACCTACTACTAGATAAAGTAGAAGAATGTGGGTTAGACAGCATCACCACCAGATGGATTTGTAACTGGCTGACCAACCGCACTCAACGTGTAGTCCTCAATGCAACTGCATCTTCATGGAGGGAAGTATGCAGTGGAATACCCCAAGGCTCTGTTTTGGGCCCAGTACTCTTCAACACCTTCATCAATGATCTGGATAAGGAAATAAATGGGGAGCTCATCAAATTTGCAGATGACACCAAGCTGGTAGGAATAGCCAACACTCCAGAAGAAAGGCTAAAGATACAGAAGGATCTTGACAAACTTGAACATTGGGCACTATCTAATAAAATGAAATTCAACGGTGAAAAGTGTAAGGTTCTACATTTAGGCAACAAAAATGAAATGCACAGTATAGGTGGTACCTTGCTCAACAGTAGTAACTGTGAGAGGGATCTTGGAGTCCTAGTGGACAACCATTTAAATAGGAGCCAGCCCTGTGCAGCAGCTGCAAAAAAGCCAACACAGTTCTAGGCTGCTAAACAGAGGGATAGAATCAAGATCACGTGAAGTGTTAATACCACTTTATAATGCCTTGGAATACTGCATTCAGTTTTGGTCACCATATGTAGAAAAGAAGTGGAGACT
The DNA here is from genome assembly GCF_051295495.1 of Thamnophis sirtalis. NCBI lineage: Eukaryota > Metazoa > Chordata > Lepidosauria > Squamata > Natricidae > Thamnophis > Thamnophis sirtalis. The sequence goes on from NW_028261381.1 coordinate 84,272,104, forward strand.
CTAGAAAAAGTGCAGAGAAGAGCAACAAAGATGATTAGGGGACTGGAGACTAAAACATATGAAGAACGGTTGCAGGAACTGGGTATGTCTAATTTAATGAAAAGAAGGACTAGGGGAGACATGATAGCAGTGTTCCAATATCTCAGGGGTTGCCACAAAGAAGAGGGAGTCAAACTATTCTCCAAGGCACCTGAGGGTAGAACAAAAAGCAATGGGTGGAAACTAATCAAAGAGTGAAGCAACTTAGAATTGAGGAGGAATTTCCTGACAGTTAGAACAATTAACCAGTAGAACAACTTTCCTCCAGAAGATGTGAATGTCCCAACACTGGAAGTCTTTAAGAAGATGTTGAATAGCCATTTGTCTGAAATGGTATAGGGTTTCCTACCTAGGCAGGGGATTGGACTAGAAGACCTCCAAGGTCCCTTCCAACTCTGCTATTGTATTATTATTGTATTGTATATCATGGTGACCAAAACCAGATGCAATATTCCAAATGTGGTCTTACCCAGGCATCATAAAGTGGTATTAACACTTCGTATGTTCTCGATTCTATCCCTCTGTTAATGTAACCTAGGACTGCATTAGCTTTTTTGGCAGCTGTAGCATACTGCTGACTCATATTTAAGTGCTTGTCCACTAGGGCACTAGGCAAGAAAAATCAAATGCACTATTTAGTACTAGTAACTGTGAGAGGACTCTTGCTCTCACAGTTACTACTACTGAGTAGTGCATTTGATTTTTCTTGCCTAAATGTAGAACCTTATTTTTAAATCAACATTGGATTTCATTTTGTTAGATAGGGATTTCCTTCACCAACTGGTTGGCTATTGAAGTTTGAACTAATTGCAGTTTCTAAGTGATGCAAATTCATGTAATGGCTGGATTACTGACTGAAGCATCAATCACCCTTGACAGCGCTCCCTGTTCCAAGAGGCTAAATTTACACACCCCCAAACTAGAAATTTCAATTGTATTAACAATACAAACTGGATAAGGAGAAAGTTAAAAGCACTAGCTCTTCTCAATAGAAAAAATATGTTTAACTGCTCACTCATCCACCAAGGGTTCCTTCCAAGTGACCTTTCATAGTGTTTTTGAGTCTGTTCTCTCACATTGGACTCTGGCAACATGCCCAGATTTGGTGATGCAATCACTCAGCGTAGCATAACTAAGCTAGTTACTGCCCATATAATTCCATTTCTCAAAATAACATTGTTTATCTGATTATATTAAATGAACAAAGAATATTAAAGCATATTCACCTGCAATGGAGACACTGACTCAACATTTGACGTGCATATATCAGAATCTATAATATGAAAAATATGCGATGAAAGTATTTACCTTGTTTGAAACATATCAGACATTAAAGAGAGGCATGACAATTTCAAGAAAATCACTGCACACCTTAGAAATTCTCTTATGAGTGAATCCATTTGAACACCTATAACCTGCTGCTGAGAATGTGCTACTCTGGATCTTGTTGTATGAGGAGCCTTTCTCTGAAGTCATGAAACATCCTCGCAAAGAAAAGTTATTAATTTCCCTGATAATTTTTACCTAATTCATATTCTCTCTGAAAATTAAACCCAGATCTATATGACTTGTTTCAGATCTTCCTGCATTCCTTATTTTGTTTGTTAAGATTATTTTATCAAATATATTCAGTGCATGTTAAGAATAGCCTTCCCCAATCTAGTGCCAGGATAGTGGCAGTTCTAAGGGCATTTGATATCTGGAAGGCACCAGGTTAGTAAAAAGAGTTTTAAAAGTGATTAAAATAGACAAATTTGTGGATATCACCTAATTATGAGCAGATGATAGATCCAATTGAACCTTCAGGGTCAAAACCAAAATGCCAATAAGTACAACCTTGAAGATAACAGTGTTACGTTCTCTATTCAGCTTTCCTTCTTGAGTTGCTGGTTTGATTGACCATTATGAGAAACATAATGCTTTTTATTTTAACTCCCTGCTGCAAAATAACTCCTATTAAATTTTTGAAGGAAACCTCTATGTAAATATATTTACAATGCCTCTTAATAGTCAACTTTATGGAGCATGGAGGTATAAACCAACACAAAAGCATTATTCTTTATTAGAATGTTGCACTAGTGATTTTACCTGTTGGATCTGGAAGAGTTAACGAGTTGCTCCGAGATGAAGCAGGTGAAACACTGGGGCTTAGTGATGGGGATAAAGCTGCATTAAATAAAGATGTCACTTGTGAGGCATTTAAATAAATTTTCTATAAAGGTGAAGTTAAACTCAAAACATGTATTAAAATTACACTATAAAATCAGTGTTACAGACATCAAAACACAGAAGGGGTAAAAGAGCTTAGTTCAATATTGTGGTATAGTGGTATCTCGGTACCCATTGTCAATTGATTCTGGGATGTGTGATGAGTAGCTTATATGTTGAGTACTAAACAAATAATGAGTACAGGGACAAACTGTGTCAAAATGTGTTATCAAATTTGATGAGTTTCAAAGCATTTCAGTGCCAAGGTACCAATGTACTTCTTAAACATCCTTCTGTATGGGATGGAACAGTCAGTAAGGATCATCCCCAAAAGCATTTTATAAAATCAGTGATTTTTTCCCAGAGCCATTATGATATAGTGTTTAGGATGCTAGATTTGCAGCAGGTCTAGGAACACAGTAAGATTTTAGTAGATCTGAACATAGCAATTCCAGAACAAAAATGTTCTATTTCTGTCAAACTGTGGACAGTCTGGGATGATTGAATAGAACCTCTATGGTAAACTATCTGGAATTGGGGGAAGCTGGATAATTCAAGTAAGTAAGAAAGTAAGTAAATAAATAATGAACAGTTGGAATACAGAGCATTTATAGCATCAGTGTTGAAGTAAAACACATTTTCTGTTTTGTGTACTCCTCTACACATGATTCTTGGAATAAACGATCATAGTTGTCGTAGGTCAGATAACCATGAGTTCCATTTGCACAGAGTCTGAAAGATGGTATTTTGGAATACATACCTGTGGGTGATTCTGAAAGGCTGCTTCTTGATTTTCTTCCTCTACGTGTGAGGAACCTCTCACTCACCTTCTTTGCTTCTTCTAATAGTTCAAAGTTCTTCTTTTTATCTTCATCAGATATTTGTATATCTGGCAGTTGGTCATGTAGGAGATCAATTACATGACCTTCATTATCTAAATAGGAAAGTACTGCATTAACAATGAATGCATAACATAACTGCACATTTGAAGTATTTCTTCTTGACTGCTGTAATGAGTGTATTACATACAAACTATTGGTAAATGTCTACTACAACTGACCAGCTAAACGAGGGCGACGTAGTTCTCTATTCTGTAATGTATTTTTACTATCTATAAATAAATCTATTATAATTGAGCTTGTAGGTAGCCTCATATTAGTGTTCGTTTTTTTTGTATGGCAACATTGGTTACAATAGCACATACAATTGTCAGAAGTTAAGATAGTATTTGGCATCTACAAGGTTAGGTAGTGATATATTTCTTTGTTCTTTGACATTTACAGGAATGTGACATTCCTGTAAACATTCAGGATTACATCAATGCATTCTCTTGGTAAGGGTGTGAAGGATATGTTTGTAAGGGTATGAAGCCCAAAAGACGTTGAAGTGATATATATTTCTTCTATTTTCTTAACCATCTTATATATTCTCTGACTATAATATATACAAAATAAGATCAAAATTTTTTGTACTGTATACAATATAAAGGGCCATACAATATTTTTAGAACAGAATCAATGTTATGGAAGCAAATGAAGCAACATTTGAAATTCTGCCAATTTGTTTGTATAAATAATTTGAAAGAAAAAATAAGGCAACAATATATGATTCTTACCTACAGAAGTCAAAGAGCTCCCTGATTTTCTAGCATTTCTGTTAGAATGTCGCAGATGAGGGCTAACAGGCCTAAAGGGAAAGACCCATATTGAAAACTGTTAAAATGTAAAAACAATATGTGTGAGCAGGTATGTACATCTATGTATTAATGCATCTATGGGCATGACAATGTTTCCATGCATCTATTCATTTTTATTTTGTGCTGTGAACAAAATATTGATTATTTTCTGTATTTATTGTTAAATTAGTAAATTGTGATCTATAAATACAGGCCAAAATTAAGATGCCATGCAAATGCTGCTGCTATGTACTCATTCATTTGAATGCATTGAGCTAGTGGGAACTACTATGTTTCCCCGAAAATAAGACAAGGTCTTATTTTCTTTTGACCACCAAAATAAGCATTTGACCTTATTTTGGGGGAGGTCTTATTATTTTTGAGGTGCAGGAGGTGGCGAGAGAGGTCACCTTATGGCTGCTGCTGTGTTGCAATATTTTCGAGGAGGGCTTATTTTTGGGGGGGAGCTTATTTTAGTGAATGCACTCAAAACCCTGATTTGGCTTATTATCCAGGGAGGTCTTATTTTTGGGGAAACAGGGTAGCCTTTACATCTTTATTAGATTTTTTAATCTCTCTTTTATATCATAAGTAACTGAAGACAGTGAATATACATAATACTTCTTCCTCCTCCTCCTATTGAGTTGAACTTTGCCTTGCAACCTAGAAAAATGGTTTATGAACTATATATTTCCAAATTATTAAACTTATCTGAATTCAAAAGCATTCTGAATTATTATTTAAAAATATCATAGTGGTTCTTATGGAAGCAAACTGAAATAATAAAGATCATAAGGAATAAGTACTTTCCTACATAATGAAGGTCATGTACTATGTATGTAGGAAAAGATTTTGGATTATTACAGTCCAGTTTAAAAAAAATAAGCAATTCAATTAAATATTCTATTTCCATTAAAAGTAAGATAAATAATGTCCTTTAAAAAAACAAAGTTAACAATAGGTGGGACATAAATTAAAAATTGTGGCACAATGAGTATCAGCTACTATTAGGTTGAAAACTGGCTGACAGTCCTATTTTCTGTTTTCAGCTATCTACCGATGCAAAAATAGTTAAAGCAAGCAGTAAAAAGATGAAAAAGAGAACATGGAAAAGCAGTAGGGAAGGGGAAGGAGTAGAGGGGACGGTAGAGGATGGGATGATGGGTAAGGAACTGGATAATGGGCAGAGGAGGAAGATAACTGTTCCACTGTGAAAAGTACAATTGTCCAAAGGTGCTGGTATTTATCTTTATTCAAAAGATGAGGCTCTACTTCCTCTGAACTTTAAATCCTTACTTTAAGTTCTCCTTTTAAATCCATGCGTTCTAAAATTATGTTATTCTTGAAAAAAAAATGTGTATTTTGCTTCATATGAATAGCCTTTATCTCTATGAGGCAAGAGTCTATCTCATTAGTTGCAGCGACTGCAGCATTCCTACAGTCGTGTGATTGTAGCATGGATGCATGGCAACCAACTCCCAATTATACATCTTTTGGTCATGATTGCTACTTGTGTCCTTCCTTGCTAACTTTCCACAAGCAAAGTCAAAGGGAAAATAGGCAGAAGTTAGCAAATGAGGATCACATAATATTATGCCTAACACCCATGTGGAATTCTTGTAACAACTATAGCTGGAACTGTTGCAATTGCCATCATAAAATTGGTGTGATCATCATAAAATTGGTGTGATCGCTTTACACCCGCATAGCTTAGCAACAGAAATTCCTCGTCCTTTTCTTTTATCCCACTTTTTTTTTCTTTCCACATAAGTGTAGATTAACATTTTTTATCAAGCAAAAGCTTCCTTTTTGCGTGACAAATGTATATGCCTGCCCATCTCACCAAAGGTGACAATTAATGATCATGGAAATAAAATGGCACGCATGCATTAATTACCTGAGAGGTACATTTGTGTCTCTTTCTGTAACTGGTCTAACGGCACATTCCGGAAGAATTATTGAAGGTGTGTTGCATGTAGCTGTTTCAGCAGAGGTCTCCTGAACAAGAGAAGTATATCTCATTCAAACAGAATAAAATATCCCATTATTCTTACATGAAAACTTAAAGTTTACTCTCCCCAAGTTTGGCACAAGTATTCTATTTAACAAAAGAAGCTTCCTGAAGCTAAGATAGTTTCCTCCAAAAGATAAGATCAGGTAAAACTCATCTGCTTCTATTCCTACATTCCAGCTAAACTTTGAAAAGACAGTTCTATTTTTTTAAAAAAATATTTTTGAGGAAAAAAATGCTTTCCCTTTTGATAACATGTGTAAAGCACTACATATCACAAGGGAATTATCTAATTCTTGATTTGTAAGTGTGTACAGTTTTACAAGATCTTTCAACCCTGCCCTGAAACTAACTAAAGACTAACTAAAAACTAACTACAGACTTCAACTAAACATGAATCATACAATTACTTTCATTAATAACAAGAGCAAATTTTATAAATGATGGACTCTACAAATTCTAGCCTATCCTAATGGTAAGGGCTTGAACAAAGAAACATTATGTTCAATGTTAATATATCAACCACTTAGCTTCTTTAACAGTAAAAACAGAATAGAATGAGATGTGATGGGCATATACAAATACAGGACAGTAAGAAATTGTACGTATATAAACAGATTTGCATATTTGTTTTTGCTCTCTCTTAAGCTTGTCCAATTGTATATCTTAAGGAGAATGCAAACTATCCTCTCTGGATTTTTATGTGATTACTCTTATTAACAACAACCTTCAGGGAACAAGAACTTGATCACGATTACTGTCTTTAGTGAAACATCTTAAGCTATAAATCAATTCTAAATATTTATACAGCCTTGGAAAAGCATCCTATTTTTACAACATTAAAACATTCTCCCTGACGGATGTTTACTGAGCAAACAGAAGACCGATCTTGTGATACCTAGAAATACATTTATACACTCACTGTAAAATATGATTTTGTAGACCAGTGTCTACATCATTAGATTAGTAAGACAACTTATTCTGTAGGTGTATCAATCACATACCACAGTTTTAGAGAGTTAAGAGAAAATGCTGAATGATATTTTGACAGATGATGCACTTAATTTAAAAGCTTAGGATGTAGAAATGACTATACTTCTACATTTGTCAAAGTTGCTTCATTTCTTGTGTCAGTACAGCAGATCAGGCTGACATAACAAGGATTTGAAAGGTTAACACTTCCTTTGAATCTAATAACTTAAAACAGAACCCTACATGTATGTAATTATAACAACACATATTTGAGCTATACTTTTCTTCTAAAGTGTGTAAGGTAGAGGTGGAAAGGATACCTTGACTGTGAACTCTCCCCACAAGGAGGGGTTACATATTTGTGTACCACAAGAGACATGGTACTCATAGAAGGAATACTCCGTGTGAGAATTTTCTAGTAGTTTTGATGTAAGGGTTTCTAGAGATCTTTCTCATTTTCAAAGTATACGCAACAATTTCACTTCATGTACTTTAGTGTTTCAGGGTCCACAGTAGCTGAAATATCATTTAACAATTTATCTGGGATTAATGGAACTCAAGAGACTGTTTCTTCCCAAAATTTGGAAGACTGACAAGCTGAGCTTCCACTTGTAATACCAGCAAGCAATCATTCTGGAGTTTTTTCTTTCACTTTAAATCCACCTAATATTTTGAGAAATAGGAGACTCCTAGCTGTAACAGAATAAGTGAAATGCAAAAGTAGTCAGGGACCAGAAGTTGGAAAATTCCTCACAACCATTTTAGGCATATAAACCAAATGGAAGACAAAAGGCATGAAAATATCTTTTTTGACGTATGCTGTATGCTTTCCATCTGACTGCTTACTAAATTCACATATAACTGACTTGTTTATCTTCCACCAGGAAACTAGCTGTTAGCACAAAGGTGTAATTGTGTCAGAAAGCATGACAAATCACTTAAGGGTTCAACTTTTTCCTATGAAACTAAAGGAAAAGTAGCGGATGTTTTCATCCAGATGTAGAATACCATGTCCTAGGTTTGGAAGACAATGATAAAAACAAAACTGAATGTGCCAGATATACATTGGTCTTAAAGGTTTTCAACACATCTCAGAGAACATAATGATAATGTTTAAAAGGTCAGTTAACTAAGTAAGTCCTGACATTGCAGATATTTAGTCTTCTAAGTCACTGAATGCATGAACTCATCATTGTACATTAATGAAAGTTTCTCGTTTTAAACAATCCACATACATCACTTCGTTTTTGTACTTTATGTTCCCAAAAATATTTTTCAGGGGAAATTAGAAAGCAATGACGTTCATCAGTACACTATGAAACACACACACACAATTTTGACAGGATAATGCAGCATGCCCTACTGTTATTTGATTTTTTAAAAAATCACAGACTGGTAAGAAGAAAGAACAGTGATAGTTAAAAAGGAAATCTGTATGGTGTATTTCAGTTTCCAGCAGTAACTACTATTGGCTGTCCAGTTTCTCCTTTAATACATGAAGAGGAGCCTATGATTTTTCTGATAACTGGTTCCACTATCAAACCGCTCTTAGCAATAAGAAGTTTTATGCAGCATTTAAATGATAGAATGCTTTTCATACATTGAACCTGCAGGCTGACAATTTAGGTAAATGTGAGGGTGAAAAATTATAATACAAATTACAGGTAGTCCTCAACCATTCAGTTAGTGACCATTCAAATTTACAACGGCACTGACTTAGGAGCCTCTTTCACTTTTACGACCATTGCAGCCTCCCCATAGTCATGTGATCAAAATTCAAACACTTGGCAACTGGCATGTATTTGTGACTGTTGCAGTATCCCGGAGTTATGTAATCAACTTTTGCAATCTTTTGCCAAGCAAAGTTAATGGGGAAGACTAATTCACATGAGTTACTAATTTAACAACTACAGTGTTCCACTTAACAACTGTAGTAAGAAAGATCATAAAATAGGACAACACTGATTTAACAAATGTCTCACTTAGCAACATAAATTTTAGGCTCAATTGTGATCATAAGTCAAGGGCCACCTGCAGTAGGATCCAATGTGTCAGAAAATATTTTTTTGTCTTCCTTAGCAATGTAAATCTTGACTCAATTATGGCCATAAGTCAAGAACTACCTCTAATCCATCCATACAACTGAAATCTCTCAATGTAGGAATTTCCCAATCCCAAATCTAATTATTGCCTAATATTCCAATTCTATCCAGTTCGCTAGAAAAGTGACAGAAGCTTCAAATATAATGTAAACAGTGAAAAAGAAGATATTTAAGAAGATTAAAGAGAATGGGTGTAGTATTTTTTTTCAAATAAAATTTGATACAATATGGTGTTAGCATAAGGTGCACTGTAATGAAATTTGAGTATATAGCTATATTCAGTAAATTGGGGACATGGTGGCTCAGTGGCTAGGATGCTGAGCTTGTCGATCAGAAGGTCAGCAGTTCAGCAGTTCGAATCCCTAGCACCACATAATGGAGTGAGCTTCCGTTACTTGTCCCAGCTTCTACCAACCTAGCAGTTTGAAAGCATGTAAAAATGCAAGTAGAAAATATAGGAACCACCTTTGGTGGGAAGGTAACAGCTCTCCGTATGCCTTTGGCATTTAGTCATGCCAGCCACATGACCACCGAGATGTCTTCAGACAGTGCTGGCTCTTTGGCTTTGAAATGGAGATGAGCACCGCCCCCTAGAATCGGGAACGACTAGCACATATGTGCAAGGGGATCCTTTACTTTTACCTACATTCAATAATGCAGTTATAACTCAATAATATACCAGACTGTAGTCAGAAATGCTTCAACTAGAGACAAACTAGAAAAAATATTAAAAGAACAGTTATCAAAACAAACTGTGGTGGAAGATAGATGTGTCTATGCTTCTTCTTTCCTTACCATCAAGTTTATGTTAATTGATTATTATTTTATTAAGTTTATGTTATGTTAGTTTGAAGTTTGTGTTAATATTTTATTTATTTGCCCAGCAAAATCATAATGTGGACATAAAGAATAATATCACAGAGAGCTGAATTAGAAAACAGCAGCCGTAAACATCTAAGCATGGTTCAGATATACATCTGCAGAGATATTCATACCCCTTGTAAAATAAGTAATACCTCTTGTATAAGATTCAAGATAACACATAAATAAAGATAACTTACTTACTTTGACAAGAGAGGGCGAATTTGAATGCTGTGTCTCAGTTGGCTGCCTAACATCTTCAGGTACGGTTGGCATGATGGGGAGGTGAAGGACACGTTGACACGCAATGCAGATTAAAGAGCACTGATGGGAAAGTCTGTTTCAAGTTAACCTCTGAAGATATGTACTGTGGGTGGTTATGATCCCAGGACTAGAGTAAGTGCCAAAAATAAAATAAAATCCATTTAAAGTCCAGACTGTTAACATTGGGATCAGTTTATAATAACAAGCAGCAATAAGGTTTAAAGTAATGACTTATGCTTCTCCCCAAGTTTTATTAAGTATGTCTTTCAAGATCTAATGAAACATAATAGCATCATTAAGACAAATTTGCTCAACATTCCATGAATAATTGCACGAATGGGTTTTCTGGCGAGTTTGAGAATGCACTCTCTTTTCCAACTAAACTAGACTGATCCCTTAGTTGTTCCTAAAAACTTAGGAAGAATTTTGGATATTGTATCGCAATTATATCAATGGCATAACTTCATAAATGATATAAAGTCAGTGTTGATATCACCTCTTGTACACAAAGGACTTCATATAAATATATTTCAGCAATGAACCTATTCTAAATGAGTATTTGTTCCATTCCCAAAATATATTATATTTTTTTCTAGATTGGTTGAACTACTATTTTCAATTTAGAGGGAAATCAAGCTTGCTTGGCAGTTATTGGCAGATTCTGGCCAATCATTAATAATGTCATTAGTCAGAGAAGTCCATCATACAAGGCAGATGATCTGACTTCCTTGGGGATTTGTAAAACTTCTTAACCCTTCTTTTCTCTTGAATAGGTTAAGATTTGCTCCAAGTTTGATACCCTTTAAACTAAATTCCAATTCAGAACTAAGAGAGGACTCTTATGTCCTTTCATTATAAAGATACCTTTCAGTATTCTAACACAAGAAAAGATCTTAGGATCTTTTGCCTATAACAGTGGCTTCCTCTGGAAATTTATATGAATGTAATTGATTCAAATGGAAAGAACTGACAATAGAAGCAGAAAACATTTTACAGCCTTATATCATCAAACCCATTTATGTGATATATTTCCTTACTACACACAAGGCAAGGCAACATTTATTACAGTCAATGACCAGAGCAAGTTAAAAACACTCAAGGAATATCCTGTTAAAAATTATAGAATAAAATAATAAGTAAAATCTATATTAAAATCATAATTTGGCATCCAATATGTCAGTTGCATGCAAACAAAAACAGCATGACCTAACTATAATATAATATAATATCAGTCCTTAAAGTGTGAGGCCCATAGTCATAAATAAATACAACAAAATTGTATTAGATTCATTAGAATACTAAAATGCAACAGACAAATAATGCAAAAAGATTTACTGCACTGTGTAAAATAGCTACGATAGATTAATCACTTGGTTTTACATTCATGATCATTATTTATCTAAATGTTTTTTTTTACTTTCAATGATAAATGAATTATTTTTTGATCACATGAACTGATTATATCAGCTGATGGGTTAAATGTTTTTAAAAATGTATTCCTATTGCATCAATCTTTTTATTTAATGAAACAAAAAAATCCGTCTGGACTAAAATGATAGAAAAATAAGAGGAAGATAGCAATAAAGGAGAGAGAGAGAAAAGGAAAGAGTATAATAAAAGAAGCAAAGTTAGTAACATCCCACGCAGATGTAAAGAAATGTATGTTTTAGGACTGTACTGATCACAACTTCAATAATGCTTCAGAAGTATTTTCTATCCTACGTGTGTGGGAGTGCAGCGCTTCGCAACTAATCATTAGCCTTATTTTCAATTTGTCTTTTTAAAAGAGTTACATCACTGCAAGAATCACACACAAGCAGAGAGCAGTTATGCTCTTGTCAGACTGCAGCATTTCTTCTGAAGCATTTGTGAAGCATGCATTGCCCAGTACTGATCTTACAGCCTTACAACTACTGTATTTTTCAGAGTATAAGATGCACCAAGATTTTGAAGAGGCAAATTTTTTAAAAGTTTTACACTCTGCAGATCTCCCCAAAACGGCCTGGTTTTTGTTTTTTTGTTGTTTTGTTTTTTTGCAAAAAATGGCATCAATAATCTTTAGGAGGCTTTTAGAGTGCCCCTGAGAGTATGCCCCCACCAAACAAGCAAATAATGGCCCATTTTTAGGAGCACTCTACAAAACTCTTAAAGGCTGTGCATGGTTATTTTGGTGAAGGGGCAGGGTTTTAGGAGGCAAAAAATGCTGTATTCAATGTATAAGAGGCACCCAGTTTTTCAGCCTTTTTTTTTTTGAGGCGAATAGGCGCGTCTTATACTTTGAAAAATACGGTAGGTGGTATGCTTATTTTTGACTGATCCCAATATGTTAAGAAGAGTCAGAGATGTTTAGGCCTTGGATAGGAGACCATATAAATCCCAGGGCTGCAGACTGAGTAGGATGCTGAGTAGGATGCTGAAGGGCAACAATGAAAATATCTTCCATGTTATTACCAAAGAGTCTTTGTTATTCCAAAATTTATAAGCCCATTTAGGAGATGAGATAAAAAGTTGAATAATGTCTATAACAGGAGTGTCTAACTCACATCATCATGGCATCGTCATGTGACGTATCGCAACTTTCCCCCCCTTCGCTAAACTGGGTGTGGGCATGGCCAATGTGTGATGCATTTGGCCCATGGGCCACGAGTTTGACATCCCTGCTATATAACAACCTAGAAATCACTACTGAAAATTTTACTACCATATTTTTTGGATTATAAGACGCACCTTTTTCCCCTCAAAAAAGAGGCTGAAAATCTGGGTGTGTCTTATACCTTGAATACAGCATTTTTTCCTCCTGAAACACCGCCCTTTCACCAAAATGGCCGTGCATAGCTTTTAGGAGGCTTTCAGAGAGCTCCTGGGAGCTGTGGAGGGCAGAAATGAGCAAATAATGGGCTATTTTTTGTTCATTTTAGGCCCCCCAGCCCCCAGGACCACTCTATAAGCCTCCTAAAGGTTATTCACGCCATTTTTTGGAGGGGAAAAGAGACCGTTTTCACAAAAAATGGGCCATTTTGGGGAGGTTTGCAGAGTGCAAAAACTTTTTTTTAAAAATTGCCTCTTCAAAACCTTGGTGCATCTTATACTCCGGTGTGTCTTATACTTTGAAAAATACAGTACTTATATTGTAAAATAGGCCAAACTGAAAGCCTTCTCCTACCCCTATTCAGTTCTAGAAATGGTTCTAGAAATGCTCCCTCAGAATTACCAATGAATGCACTAGCTTCTTTCTTCTTTTGCCTTTCCTTAATTAAAACATATATCATTGTGAGGAGTAGCCTATAGGCTGTATTCAACAATTGGGGCCAAAAGAGATTATGCTGCAGCAATTCAGAGGAAAGCCACTGAATAAGCCAACAGTGACAGAAAACAGGAATCTGGCAAGTGAATTGAAAGGTGCAGGAGAGATAGAAAGAACCAAGAAGGGAAATGTCTGCTGACTATTTGCTGCTGAAAACCTGGCTGTTAACTGTTGCTACTGACAATTTCCTGAGTTTTATTGCCTGGTTGTTGTGTCCAATTTGAGCCTTGCTCTTCCTGACTTGGCTGAAGCAAGCTAAGAGGACATATTAGGAATCTGACTTTCAGAGAGAGGAACTCAAAAGATCCTTTTTTATTTCCTCCTTTTTTATTGGCCTCCAACCAATTCATCAAGAGATACAACTTCTGGGAACTCAAGATCAGATTATCAGTGTGTGGATTTGACTAGGACAATAGATGGGGGGAATCTCCAAGCAAGCATAAACAAGTGAAGAAACCACTATTGTGATCTTCAAGGTGTGGGTGCAATGTTTTTTGTCTTCTTGCCTGAAAATTATACTTTCTGTTACTGATGTTGGAGAGAAGAGAATGGAGATGGAGAAATGAAGAAGTCGTAGACAATAGGAAAAAATCTCTTTAGCAAAGGCAAACGTTTGGAAGCATATGACCCAAAGAAGTAAGAAGTGCAGAAGGATGCTTGATTTCATTGGAGCTGCCAGGCTGGCATCAGGCTCTTTTAGCGGATAATCCACAATCACTTGAATAAACCTTGCTCTAGATCACTATGGAAGAAAGTTTTAACTGCCATGGATCAAAAATAAAATCCAAGAGCCATCTTGAGAAAGAATAGTTATGTCATGGTGGCAGGTGAGGTGATTGCTGCCGAGAGGAAGTGAAGTAGATCAATGCAGTCCCATGACAATAATGTGGTTTCCTGTAACAAGAGCATGGTGGAGACTGTATCAAGACTATTCATACTTCTTGACAAGTATTCATTTTGATACACAGGGAGACAAATGATATAATCACAGAGACCTTGAAAGAATCTAAAACAGAAGAGCTAATTATTCCATTTTAATCTCCCTGGCCAGACTTTATTTGGAACAATGTGTCTAGTTACGGGCACTATAGTTCAAAAAAGACAGTGACATATTGGAGTGCATTCAAAGGAAGGCCACCAAGATAGTGAGGGTCTAAAAATAAAGTCTCATTAAGGTTGATTAAAATATCTGGGTATATTTTAAGTGCAGAAATGTAGTTAAACTAAATATACTGTTGTAGTTTTAACTACAGGAATGAAATATAACAGTGGTTTTCTGATATCTGTAAAAGTAGGTTGGAATAGATGATTCTCAATATCCTTTCAAACTCCAGGATCCATTTCTTTTTATTGTTTTTTTTATTATTTTAAAATGTTTTACTGTTTTAATTGAGGTATGTTATTTTGCATTCTAAGCCACTCAGTATCATTGATTGAGATAGGCAGCCGTACACACTGAATAAAGAAACAAACATATGGCTGACTGTGTGACCAATCCTTAAGATAAGAACAAATAAGATAAGAACAAATCTCAAGAACAAATACACACAAACCCAGAATTGAGAAGACAGCAAATGCTGCACTGGAATACCTACAAAAATATCGTTTGCCTGCAAGCAAGAACAGGTGGGACCACAAAATACTTTAAAATTCAAACAGACAAGCACCTGCCACACAACACCCCAGACATAACAGCTTTCAATAAGAAAGCCAGGGAAAAAGTCTGGATGGTGGATGTGGCAGTATCTGGAAAGGGGAGAAGAGAAAGAACAGGAGAAAATAAATATAAGCAAAATGGCTATGACACAAGAAATCAAATATAGTACCAATAGTAATAGGTACAAACATAAAACATCTGGAGCACTATTGGCATCTTAAAAATCACCATCAGTCAATTGCAAAAGGCAGCTTTATTTTCAACAGCTTGCATCCTACCAATTTACCTTTATCACCATCAAAAAATAACATCTGCCTATCCCAGGTCCTTGGGAAGAACTTGACAGGTGGATAAAAATGCCAAATCCAATCTAAACATCTGACCATGTTCAGTGACCAAGGAAATAAACCATGTTCACCTGAAGTTTCCCCACTCCTTATGTAGCATAAATGGTCTGGACTGGTACACAGGAGACACAAACTTTCTGTCTTTCTGAAGTATACCATCCAATCCCAGAATAGGAGCCTAAGGATCATATATACAGAATTAAAAAGTGTATTGTTTATTCTCAAATAAGCTACACTATTCTCTTAAAGAGATACAAAGTACAAAGTTTCTTCCAGTTGTCCTGCTATGCATAAAATGAAGAGCAACACTACGGGGAAAGGACTGACTTCTAGTTCAGATGACATTCAGACATGTTTAGCAAAGCCAGGTACACACACTGTAATGCTCAAAGAGATAGATTTTTAAAATTCAAAACCTTTCCACAGCTATTAGTTCTCTTTAAGGCAAGTGTATTATATAAGTTCTATATTGAGTAGGTAATTGGTGCTTTTTAAAAAGAAGATTATGTTAATGTAGACTAGAAAATTAGATTTTTTTCTCCTGCAGTAGATTCTCAATCTGGAATTTCATTGTTCACCCATTATAATCATTTGGAAATTCTCTCCCCCACCCTCTCTCTCCCTTTCTCCCTCTCTCCCTGTGTGTTTGTGTGTGTGTAAGGAACTTGCAAGTTGTTCTACTTATATCTATTATCAGTAATATCGGTTCTCCAAGATATCTTTTCAGTGATATTCTGAATCACAATTTCTACACCATTAAATTCTAGCAACTCTCTAGGATTCTTAATTATGAATTATTTATGCTATGAAATACTGAATTAAATAATATTCCATGCAACTATTCATTTTCAGTATTTAGTTCTGAAATTAAAATATTAATGGAATAAATGCTTATTAATTGTGACTTTATTCAAATTTGGTTCTAGCATGCTTTCTGCACAAATTCCAGTTTATATGGCATCCATTGCCTATTGGGATTTAAGATATTTTTAGCTGTCTTCCTGGAAAAAAAACAGTTTCAGGAAACTTTTAAAACATAATAATTAAAAACATTCATTCCTAGGAGACATGCATTGTAATTTTAATGCCTGGGAAATTGCTCTCATTGGCAGTGCCATTAAGTTGACTCTTTAAATATAAATGTTTACAGAAACACATTAATGTAGACTGAATACAAAGTAATAATTTAATCATAAGCAGAATTACAGAAAAGTAAGTACTGTATTTTGTGGTAAATTGGTATCTGATAAAAGTCATGTGAGGATAAAGTGGAGGGCTTCTTGGTGAAAAGGTAGAATATATATTAAATATGTAACAGCCTTGAATTGAGATTAAGTTCCACATTTCATGTTGTAAATCTTATAGAAATGGACAAAAATGAAGCAAGATTTAAAGAGTCGGTCATAGCTTCCACTGAAATTGTATAATGAGCTAACAGGGAGAGCTAATATAAATTTTCTAGGTGATTTCAGTAAAAAGAGAAGAGAATGACCAGAGTGGCAATAATATTAGTGGGATGGAAGAGGGGGAGGGTTCACAAGAGCAAAGATGACAGCTGTGACATCACAAATGAAACCCCTTCTCTTTCAACTATCCACCACACATTTGTACAAAAAGGGTGAAAGTTGCATATGGTGTGAGAATCACCATCTTGCCTTTTTAAAAATTTGCCTCCATGAATACTGCTACTGCTGCAGCAGATAAATTGTGTTTTGCAAGACTGTATCCTCAGGTTAGGGCAGTGTTTCTCGACCTTGGCAGCTTGAAAATGTGTGCAAGCTGGCTGAGGAATCCTGGGAGTTGAAGTCCATACATCTTCCAAGCTGCCAAGACTGAGGAACACTGGATTAGAAGAATGAAAAACATCTCTGGAATATCTTCTGACTGCAAAGATTATGTCCCGAGAGCTGTTTATTGTCTACTCTGGGGTAATTACCTGTTTTCAAGCTGATTTGCAAGAGATCTGTAAGAAAGCTAGGTTTCAGGGCACAAGCCAGTGAACTGTGGAAAGCTAACAGGGGTTTGACAGAGGAGATTATGGGAGAATCTATAACTTTAAAAATAAATAAATAAAGAAATTAGATCTCTTCTTAGCTAACATGAAGATCTGACAAGAAGAAATAGAAGCTTTTCTACCAGTGGTAGAACCAAAGTGAAACTGAATCAACAGGAATCTGCAATTGTGATCTGAAATGCTTGTGGAATGTTTGTCTTCCCACCTAAAAGCAACCTCTAGTCTAAAGTATATTTTTCAGCTGTGCAAGCCTACAATTCAGTTGATAAGAAAAGGTAAGGACTTATCAGTGGAAATAAAAGCAGAAGCTGAGGTGGAAAGAACTCCTTAAGTAAGACAAATAGAGGGGCAAGCCCAGTGAATCTGAATAACAAAAAAGAAACACAGAAAATATTGTGGATCACAGGAAGACCAAAACAGTTTTCAGGCTCTTGCAGATAATGGAGGTTCTGAGCTTTCACATGAAGGTACACTGAATGGAGAAACAGAAAAACAGTGGTAGACTCATTATTATTAAGAATTAAAACAAATGTATGCCAGTAGGATTTAAAACATCAACGTGCAATATCTTCCAGGAACAGGAATATGACAGAGCAGTGTTCAAGATTTAAGAAGTCCATTGACAATTATCCCTTCCTGCTAACAACACTGCATAGAAAAGTATCAACCACTGATCACAGATTTTTAAGATCTTGGAAGGTAGATTCTGACTGAACATTAGAAAAAGTTTCCTAACAATAAGGAACAATGGAACATTCCTCAATGAAACCAAATTCTTCATTGAATGTGTTCATTTTGCAGCTAGATATCCATCTATTTAGGATGCTTTAATTTGGATTCTTGCACTAACCAGAGAATGGAACTTAGTGCTATAAATTGCCCCTTTAATCTTTATGATTCATTGGATTGGAGTGCAAGGCACATCAAGACCTCATTAACTGTATAATACAACTATTGTACAAAGGTACTTGCCAGAAATTAAAAGAACAAGCTCCTCAAACTGAATTGGGCAGCAGTATTGACACTCATCATGAGGGTTAATTCTCACACACCAGAGAAAAGCAACCATATATTAAAAACTGCACCTCTGTCCAAACTATTCTATTTTAGACTAGACTATTCTGTTGCTAGCTGGGAGGAAGAGGCACAAAAATTTGAACACTGATTTTTATTATACATAGGAACTGCATTTGCCACACACCAATCATTGGAATTCTTTTGCAATTGATAATTAGCTTTTCTACAATAAATCTACTCATTAGAAATGTACAACTAGTCTTGTCTATTAGAAGAATCTTAGAATCCTTTACCATTACAAACCTTTATCCTTCACAACAACTTGTACCAAGAAAATACCACAACATGTCAGATAGCAAAATACCCAACTTGGAATAATAAAAGGAGGCCTTAAAAGCTTGGCAGAATAATTTTAGCTAACTCTTTAAACTTGTGCCAAATGGACAAAAGCATGGAGGTTGCTGAACTCATTTAGGAAGAACATGCTGTAATTGGGCAAAAGGGCACTCAACAAGAACAACATCTTCCTCAGAGCCACTCTCAGAGGGATAGGCTTAAGGCCCAGTTAAGAACACTGCCTGAACTGAGTTTTTATAGAACAAAAGACACATTTTATACGTAGCTCAAAATGTAATGAAAAATCAATGAAAAGCAAAAAGAAGGAATGATGCGCTTCCATCTTGTTCAGGTAGAATTCTTGCTATTTTCTGCAATAGCTCATGTGTAATCTCTAGCATTCTATATGGAGTCCATATGTGGGTTATGAAGCCAGGCTATCTGTATCTCAGGTAGATCCATCCCAACATAGCTTAGAGTCAGTGTGTTATGGTGTTTAAGATGTTGGGTGTGTCCTGGGAAATCACAGGTTCTCTCTCTCTCCCTCCCCCTCCCTCCCTCCCTCCCTCTCTCTCTCCCTCCCTCCCTCCTCAAATTATCTTTGTTACATAACATTGGTAATTGTAAAGGAAAAAGAAGATGGAAGATATTCAAGATGGATATAAATCAAATAAATAAAACTGATGGTGTTGTAAACTGGTCAAAAATAGATGAGGCAGAACAATGCAAATATTATTCTACAAGATAATTAAGACCATTTCAGTAGAAAATTAGACTTAATCCCTCATGGAAATACAGCCAAAAATGAGATCTCTTTTGAAAACAAACAGCTTTCTATGGCTGCTTTCACCTTTTAAACTTAAGGATAGTGTTGGATGATAACTAAAGGGCTTCTTCTCCATTAAATAAACATGAAATCATATTGAATATTAGATAATAACTGTTTGTAAATTCCAACATTACTATTCAAAAATGTGGGGGGGGGGAAATAAAGCTGGAGAAAGAAAATGCAATTTACTGAAGATTACTCATCAAGAATGTTAAGAAAAAAGTACATAGATTTAAAATAAAATTCAGAAGTTGGCAGAGGTAGAACATGCTAATTTGCATGGCTGTAATGAGCTTGCATTGCACTAAGGAAGAAGCCCCTTCTATTAGCTCATAAAATTCAGGGAATAAAGCATTCAGCCTTTAGAGCAGAATAGATTGTATAATTAAGAATTTTATAAAATACAGTATATAAAACTGGTACAGAACCATGAATATTGTAAATTAGTTCAAATCCAAAAACCCACAGCGCACTACATTCTGATGTTCCAATCGTATCCAATTTAATATAAATAGGTTTTGTTTAGATGATTCATGTTTTGGAATTTCACTGCTTAAAATAGAGAGACAGAATATTAATCTTTACCCTAAAGCTCAGATCTCAAAATTGGTTGCAAAGAAGTTTCTTGAATTGCTGAACAGTTTAGAGAATATAACATGCAGGAAGTGATGTTCTAGGAGTTCTATTCCATAAAAGGAAAAAGTATTTAGAAACGCTTGGCTTTCAAATCCGTTATGTCCTTGCAGCTCATTTAACCACAGTAGGAAAGTTGAATACAAATAATCAGTAAACTTGCCTGACTCATGCCTAAATCTCTTGGCAGATGAAGGTGATTTACTCCATTTTCATAGCTAATTTGAGTGGTGACCGTAAAGAATCCATTTTACCATGGCAAATAAAAAGAGGAAAATATAAGAATGCAAAGAATTTTAAAATGATTGCAAAGTTATATCAACAGTTTAATATATCTTGTGTGTGACATATAAATCTCACAGTTTTATCTCATTATCCTCCTACTATGGTATAACCAGTTTTACACATAAACTCTAAATATTCACTTAAGGATGTGTTGCCAGATCTAAATATAATTGGATGGGACAAAGAAGTCCTATGTCTTTTATTTTTCAGGTTGGTTTGGATTGTGACAGACATGATTTGGCTAAAAAGGTGAGGAAATGGAACTGGAAAATAGGTCTTGATGATTCTGTTGAATGTTTCCTTCATACTTGCTCTAATGCAAGTACTCTACTAAAATAGTCTTCCGTGTTATATAGTTTTTTTATTCTTTCCAATCCAACTGAATGTTAGAAAGAAATGATGCAAAGAGCTCAGGACTTTGCCCAAACCCAAAAGAAAGATATTTCACTGACACCTGAATAGAATGAGACTCAATTTGATATAATGGGGGAAATCAAGAAAAAATAGACAAATTTGAAAATGGGCTGGATCCAACTGGCAGTAGTCAAGAAAAAAATTGAGAATAAATTTCTTAGATGAAGCCCTTTAAGAGTGAAAGTTGAGCGGCAGCCCCCTCCCCTCTCTCCTGAAAGGGAAGAAGCTTTTGAAACCTGCCCCGTGCTTTCGAGTGTACATGTATGCACAAACGCACAGAGATGTTACACAAAGGGAAAGCAGAAGCAATTGTGTTTTGTACACAGAAGAAAATGCAGATGTTACTTATGGCCACTGCTGGTTCAGAGTCTAGAAAGAATTTTAGAAGCCACCTTTGCTATGTTTCCTTTACTTCATTGTTAAACAGATATGCAGGGGGAAATGAAGATTCACAGAAACCCCGATAACAAATTACATTAAGTTCAATTGGTATTTTTCTTGCTGATCGATAATTACAGGCTGCCCAAGTAATGAACAGCTTGCTAAAACAATTTATGCATTTGAATAAATACAATTGCAGCAAAGCTGAACTGCCTATCATCTTTATGGTATAAGGCTTGCTATCTTTAAAATATCATTCATAAACAAAAAAGTGTTATTCTCTTGAGCAGAACTCTCAATGTGAAAATATTGCAAGGCCAGAATTATTTTCAAAAGATTAACATTCTAAAACAGATTGCATTCAAATTATCATGCAAAACATGTTTCTGTGGTTTATTGGGCAATTTATTTACTTTACCTGTTTAAAGAAAGGGTAAATCGTACTGCACTAGTATGATCTGATTAGAGCTATGGAACGCAAATGTGGAATAATGCAGGGAACCAAAAATTGATCATGCGCTGCAACATGCAATACATCTAAAATTGTGGATTACTATCCTAGATAAACTTTAGTTTATTCAATGGTAGTGTGCAAATTATAGCAAGTAACAAACCAAATTATGTGTAAAATTCAGCCATGATGCTCAATATTCTGAATACTGTGTTCCTATTTCATAACAAGTTCATACAACTGCTGGAAGCACAGAATATATTCCAGATGCAGAATCTGCCAGTCCTTCAACAATATAAGCTCTTTGGAGTAAAGCTTTAGTATTACTATTCTAAAAATATTGCACAAATTTTGTCTCTTCTCTTCCTTGAGGGATTTATTTTCTGGAAGGGAAACCATCAACTGAAGTGAAGTAAGAAGACTACTAATTGAAGACAATAAAAATCCTGCTGCCCTGTTTCTCAGTTTAAATTATTTTGTATGATTTCTCATTCAAAGTATCATCTGCCCTAGATTACTTTAAATTACCCTAAAGTTTAAGTTCTAGCTCCATCAGCACTCCTAGCTTTAGGGCTGTTTCTCTTACAATGGAAATTATTAACAAGAAGCTTTTCTCAAATCCAGCAATGCTACTGGGATTAAGATAGGAGGGATTATGTTGTGAGAATCATAGTTGAAACTTTATAGGCTTTAGCTTCCCTTTGTTATTTTGAGCATTTTTACAAAGGAACGGTCTCAGTTTCATTATTATATATCACAGAGTTTACTGGACAATATATATTAATAATTTAATCTGTAGTAATTGACTATGCAGATTAAAAAATTCTTCTATAAAGTTTTCCACCCAGTCTTGAGATTATATAAATTTATAATAAACTTTATAAGAGAGATACCAGTTAAACTATTACTATGTGTGCAAGCTACTTGCTTAAAAATCCAGATTCTTATGCTGATATTTAAATAAAACATGCATTTATCAAGAATCAGACTAGCAATATAAAATTTCTTCCTTCCACTACTGCATTTAAAAACCACCATACCAAGCCCAAATGCTAACAGACAATAATAGGGCTGCTCTTTGTTATATATTCCCATGATCTCTTCCCTAAATTCCAAGATGTTAGACTCCTCAAGCACAATGCATGATAGGGTTCAAATTAAGAACTGTCTACAGCAAGATGCCTATAGTTATTTTTAAAAAAGAGCAATACTTGTACAATACAAATCTATATGTCCTATTGGTTTTCTAATACATACATAAATTATTATTACTCTTTTTATTTATACACCAGTCTTGTGAACAATCAAGTGGTTTACAAAGGATGTGTGTTTGTATGTGTAGTATGTGTTTTAAAGCAGAGTAAAACAAGTTCAAAATAATAATGAAAATACTAAAAAGATAAAATACTAAAATCCTCTAACTTAAAAGCTTGGCAAAGGGACGTAACTATATATTTTCTGAACACTGAGAAATGGGGTCAGTTCAGCTTTTCAGAAGGTCCATTTGCTAGGGAACAATGTAGGAGAAAACCCTATCTTCCCCCCCAAAATACAAACCTATTTATAGCAAGGCAAGGCTGCCTTTAGGCTGGGCGACGATGCTCAGAGGATGCCAATACTACCCCCCTTCTGAATTATTCTAAATATGTAAATCTTTGCATCACTGGCATTGGTGCCATCAGTCAATGTGACTTAGGGAGTGACTATACAGATAGTGTTGTCTATCACTATCCTGGCTCTTGGAATTCTTGCACAGCTTTTAAAAATATATCATGAGAACCACATTGTGATCTTGAGCAAAGTTGAGAACTCCCGCTCCTCCAAAAATATTACTGAAATTTCAAGAGAACACCAAGTTCCTCAAGATTACAGCATTCTTACTGATATCCCATTGAATTTGTCCTTTTCATGAGATTGTGGTAAATTTTATTATTGTATGGTTGTTTTAGATTTTCTTTATTTGTTCTGATGAGTATACTATATTGTTGTTTAATAGTTTCTTGAGTGACAATTCCTACTTAAGCTCTTTGATTTAAACTTCAAATCCTAAACTGTATAATTAAACTGACCACTGTACCACTTGCTTTTAAAAAAACCAACACTCCAGTACTTTAATAATATTTTTCCAAGTAAGTTTATAATTTAATTTTGTTTGTTGCAAGCAAGAACTGAATGATTTTTAAAATAGCAACAGCAATAGCACTTATATACTGCTTCACGGTTCTTTACAGCCTTCTCTAAGTGGTTTACCGAGTCAGCCTATTGCCCCCAATAATCTGGATCCTCATTTTACCCACCTCAGAAGGATGGAAGGCTGAGTCAACCTTGAGCCGGTGAAATTTGAACTGCTGAACCACAGCTAGCAGTCAGCTGAAGTAGCCTGCAGTACTGCACTCTAACCACTGTGCCATCTCAGCTCACTAAATAAAATAAAAGTTAAAAAAACATTTTCCTTACTGTCCCATTTGCACCAAGTACATCAAGAACACATCACAACCTCTGGATGCAACATCCATTTACATCATTGGTCAAGTTTATGTTTTGAAAAATTTACAGAATTGCACTTTTCATAAAAAAGTAAAGCTATTTCTAAAATCAAATGGCTTGGAAATATTCTGTTTCTATTCTCTTATTTGTGGTCTCCTTAGCCATTCATACATTTTAAAAAAAACCTCTGTATTTTCTTACTGGTTTTTCAATATACTGGATATCTTTTTTAAATAAAGGCTGTGGGACAGTGGTGCAATTCAGCCGGTTCAGGCAAACTGGTAGTGGTGGTGGCAGGTGGCTCCGCCCACCAGCCCGGACATCATCACGTCCTGTTTTTGACGCTCTGTGCATGCACACACTCATATTTATGAACCAGTAGCGAAGATAAGTTGATTTCACCCCTACTGTGGGACAATATGCAGATATTCTCAAGTGAATCTCAGTTGGATCTTCACTGTGTCTAAATTTCCGGGGGTGATACTATGCAACCCAAACAAATGGCAAAAAAACCATATCCAAATTGTGGGAAAGAATTCTGACTTCACCTTGTTACCCCGGTTCTCTTTGCTTAGTGGTGTCATCAGAGTGCCAGGAAAAACTTGCTATCACTTCAGCATGGGGCGGCTTTGTAAATCCCAAGTTTCCTATCATTTGTTTCCTTGCTGCAGAAACAAATGACGTGGGCCAACGATGAGGGGGAGGAAATTGCCTGGATGCTGATGTTTGTACTCTTTTTTAGTTAGCCAGAGAGAGTGATAATTAACTTGTGGGAGTACTGAGCGTAGTTAAGATGACATTGCGGGTGCTGGGTATGAGATACTTTTTCTGGATTTTGGGTGAAGATAATAACGAGGGACAAATGCCCTGATCAAATACTGCATTATCTTCCTATTCTAAAACAGACAAATTTCCTCTAGAATTTTGGTGCTGTATTCAGCAGGCATGACAAACATTCTTTTTCAATAGCATCCTTGTTACTGGAGTGTTTAATTTATAGAAGATGGGCACGTTTGTCTTTGATTTGATCTCTACTCTTATTTTACTATTTCTCAGTTGAAATGAACCCAAGAGATTTAAACAGGAAAAGTTATGTGGGTGCATTTGAGGACACGGAGGTGGTTAAATCTGTTCCCTGCCCTTGGTGACCTACAAGAATAATTCAAAAGGTTGGTGGGGAGGATTACTTTCCATTTGTCAAGGGAACAGAAATCTGCCAGCATGGGGTTTTGGGGTTTTTTTTGGTACTGTTCTCTAAATCTTACTGAAAATACTTAGAAAAAGCCTTCTCTCAACCAGTGCTCTAGGTCTTAGGTCTACTATCTCCAGAAATCCCAGCATTAACAACCAACATGAATTTTGGAAGTTTTACAATTGGAAGGCATTTATAAGGTGTTAATTCTGACCAGCTTTACAAATTTCCTTATACTGACAATCTAACATTTTGATCACCTGCAAAATTTCATTTCTCCATATCCTGCTGATTATTATTCAGTCAGGAACAACTCTACAGTTAAAGCTAATAAAAATGAATGTAAACTAAAGAAAGATTTTCTGAACAAGAATCCATTGGACCTAGATGACTATAATACATAAAAAATAAGCAAGATGGGATAAGTTACAGACTTAATAATTATTACACCTCAGTATCTATTGAATTTGTAAACCTAATTCTGACAATTTGGTTTGTTTTAACATATTCACTTCCAATTTGCATATATATATATATGCAACTTGAATGTGAAACTAATAAATGTAATCAGTTTATTCATATTCAATTTATTCACAAAGGTTTTGAATTTAAATGAACAAATGGCAGCAAATGTCCTTATATTTAATTATGTCAGCCTTCTCAGGTAGACCAGATGGGAAACATGGCCAGATGAACCAATTCTACTTTACTACAAGTCTTCATTAATAGAATCTTGCAAGTCTGAAAGTACAAAAAATTAGGAAGTTTCCTTTCTGAGTTTTTCTCTGCTCATTTTGACTTTGTGAGCTGCACCCGTTTTTATCTGACTGTTTTCTAGGTAACATCTCTCCTCCCTTCAAAGTCATTCCACATACCATCACAAATTGGCAATACCAATATTCAAACAACTTTTAACTGTACATTTGCAATGCCAATTAAAATAGAAAACAGCACAGGTGTAAATACTTTCCCCAGAAAAGGTAGGCTCCGTTGATTATTTTTTTAAAACATGGCCAATTTACTGTGGCAATAGAATCTAAATATACGTATTTTTATCTAACAGTCAACATTTGGTTGCATAATTAGTTACCATAGGAACTTTGTTAGGGTTACATTCAATGTTCCAGATTCACAACATACTTTAAGAAGAAACAGAAAGATAGGAAAATATGATACCTCTTTACATTTGTCATACTAGCTTACTTTGTTTTTCAAAAGCCCACTGACTTTGCTAAATCAACTTCTTATTTCATCCTGGTTTTTTTCCTTTCTATTTCTTTTAAAACATTACCCAATGAGAAATTCTAGTAAGTTTAATAACTCTTTTAAACTAAACAACTTTTAAGGGCATTAACAGCACCTTCTAATAATGGTTTTATTGAAAAAGTATTTTATAAGACGTTTTATAAAGACAGTCCTTATGTAAAAAATAGGCTTACTTTACCTTGGATTGTTCTGCCCATACTCAGTTTTAGTGGGATGCCGTTTGCTGTTTAAGAGTTTTTCTTTGAATTCCCATCTTTGACCCAAGAAGAACTGATTAGGAAACGTCCAACAACATCTCTTCTGAGTTGAAATATATTCTAAATTCAGTGCATCTATGATTAATACATAATATCCAAAGATGAGAAACTACGAGTCAACACTGTATTATGTAATTTGCAAATGCTTTTGCTGTAAACCTTAAAGTTGCACTAACAAAAAAAATCAGTTACAGCTTATTTTAAAAGTACATGTTAAATCCAGTGTAATGCAACCTGACATACTGGATAAACAGCAAGCTGAAGCTTATTTAGAGAGAGAAAGGGAGAGGGAGGGAAGATTATTTTAAGGAATAATTCTGAAAATAAGTTTAGACATTTTAAAAGTCAGAAAAGTTTGTACTTTTGATTTATGGAGGGAGGGAGTCAAGGACCACCAGTAAAAAATAAGTTTCAGGGAAGAAATTATACCTGTTAATAATATATATTCTTGCAGCTATTATGCCACTTTTAACTTATTATAAATTATGTACCTTTTCAATTGATTAAATCCACAGGTGCGCCAAAAAATTATCTTGCCAGCTAACTACAAAGTTACCTGGATATTAATCAATTCAGAGCTTTGATTGGGAAAATATCTCATTGGTGAAGTGTTCCCTTTTCCAAATTAGTTACTCACCCAACTGATTTATCTGTATATTCTTTGGTACAGCATCATCATTATCTATCTATTCCTAGTACTATTTATTAGTCTTCCACGATACCATAGTCTTTTGAGACTGAGGGATGCCAATACACTATTAGTCTTCATAGAATTATCTAATTTATGTAGACAGTTCCCATTACTCATTGATTAGCTGTAATTCAAGTATCAAGATCCTTTTATCCAATATCTTCCTGAATACAGATTAGAAAATAGATGTATCCATTCTCTACTTGCTATACAATCACCGACCATGCAGCTCTCAATAGATTCTTCTTGAGATACTCTATCTCTCAACAGAAACAAGGTGCTTATCCTTGTGCTAAGGGCAGGATACATTAATAAAGCCATTTAATAATGTAACTCTGGACTTGAATGATTGAAATTATTCCCCACACTAGAAATAGCTCCTTCTCTCTTTTTGGAATACCATGTAAATCTTTTGTTTACATGTGAAATCTCAAGAAATAATTGCTCACAAATCAACCTCCACCGATATACTTTCAGATGTGAGGGTGTACATTAAAGGTTACCACACTAGAAATCAGTCAGCACTATCATTCAAAGAGAGGTGCTGAATTTTCAGTCAAAAGGATTGGACACCAGAGCAGAATACAACAAGTCTTGGTCAAAATAGACACCTGAAGAGGTTATTCATTATATCTTCTCTTTCTTTTCAAGGCATATCAAAGTTCAACAATTTATATCACAACAATTGTTTGAAGGATAAAATGAAAAGATCTGAGCCCATCTGGTATCAGGAAGGATAAAATGAAAAGATCTGGTATCACATGGAATATTTTTTCTACACACAGGTAATCTTTGACTAACAATCATTATTTAGTGACTGTTCAAAGTTACAACGGTACTGGAAAAAGTGATTTACGATAGTTTTTCACATTTACAACCACTGCAATATCCCCATAGTCATGTGATCAAAATTTGAAGGCTTGGGAATTGGTTCATAGTTATGACGGTCGCAGTGTCCCAAGGTCATGTGATCACTTTTTGCCACCTTCTGACAAGAAAAGTCAATGGTAAAACTAGGTTCATTTAACAGCCGTGTTAGTAATTTAACAATTATAGATGCACTTAACAACTATGTGAGAAAGGTCGTAAAATGGGACAAAACTCATTTAACAACTGCCTCACTTAGCAACAGAAATGTTTGGATCAATTATGGCAGTAAGTTAAGGACTACTTGTACAAGAAAGTGACAGCGCATATACAAATAAAAAAACAGTGCATGTAACTGAGAAAGGGAAAGACTATCATGTTGGATTACAGTTTTGTAGCATTAAATTTAGTAAATAAATCAAAGCCCCACCCCCAACCCTAACCCTAACCCTAACCCTAACCCTAACATTAATTCCAGAACATAATACAGTGCAATTAAATGATGAGGAAACACAATGAATACAACAAGTCTCAGATGGTGTAAAACTGACATTCAGTTCAGTCTTGCTAAACTTGGGCAATGTGTTCAGTTCAATTCCATAACCAGATTTAGCTATTGCTGAGAATTCTGGTTGCTGAAGTCCATACGAAAGATTGAAATAACTGATATTTTTGATACCAAATCATTGTGCTAAGATCCAGTTTGTGAAGTTTTAATTTTATATATATATATGAAATTGGTAAGCTCCTAATTAATTTGTATACTTTCATATGAAAATGGAAAACAAAGAAACCAAGAACTTATAAAAAGTCAATTATGTAATCAAATAGCCCTTCATGATTTCACTGCAAAGAAACACCAAATAAATGAACTACTGCATATACGGGATAATGATGGTGTCAGTGACATGCGGTGAGGTTTATGGCTGGTGAGGCAGCAATTTTTTTAGACCTGTGGACTTCAACTCCCAGAATTCCACAGCAAGGCATGCTCCGTTCTGATTTAAAGCGACAGCATTTGTTTTTCTCCTTTGCTAAATAAGTTTCTTCATTCTTTTTCATCTCCCTTCCCCACCTTACTCCCTTTCTCCCTCCCTCCCCCCTCTCAAACACACACACACTCCTACCCCCTTCCCTCTCTCATTCAAACAAACTCTCTCTCAAACAAGCACACACACACAAACGCACACACAAACACACACACAAAGTTGGATTGGAGGGAGTCAGGGAGGCCACAGGAGGAGGCAGGAAGCCAGTCAAAGAGCCATACTGGAGTGCACACACACTTTCCCGTTCTCCCGCCTCCTCCTGTAGAAGGCACCTTTTTAGAGGCTTTTTTAAACAGTTAAGCACTAAGCAGAGTCATCCACGGTGACTCTGGCAGCAACTAGCTCAGCCTGACCTCAGCTCTTGCCTTTTTCCTTTTACATTTTTTTTTCTTTTCATGATGACCGTGGTGAGGCTCTACCTCCCCTGCCTCCCCTGACTGCACGTCCCTGGATGGTGTTATCCGTTCAGTCATGTCCAAATATTGGCAATTATATAGACAGGTCTCTCCCCGTCTTCTGATCTTGCACTACTTCTTTAAGTTGCTCTATGCTCTGTCTGGTGTCAGTTTTGATGGTGTCATTACACAAGATATACATGGAGCCCAACAAGCAAGACTTATTTAATTCTCACTTGTATATTACATATTGTTTAAAAATGCAGTTGTTCACACCTCTCTGTAATGTTGGAAACTTGAAATTACTGTTGCCAGGGGAAAATATGGCTCTAGAAGTCAAGAAGGGAAAACAAATTGGTAGCAGGAATATTGATTTTGAGCAAAATTGTACCTAATTTAAAAAAGGCAAAAACCCTTTAGAACTTGACTCAGTTTTAATCAAGTATCAAATTATATAAGCTAGACTCATAAATGTATATTAACTCTTCTCCATGACACATTTAAAGTAATTTTGATACCTTACATTGAAAGCTTAATTCCCCTTTGAATACCATGTGTAAAATAGTTCCAGAATTAGTCAAATTAATCTATCAGAACCAAGCAGTAATATAAATGGGGGCAATGGGGGATTTAGGTTGATGGCGGACACAGCCTAATGCAAGTTCCACACACCTTTTTTATTTGTGTCACGATACTACATACATGCCTAAAATGTTGTGTGATGCAATGCAATTTATCTTTCTCATGATATGAGTACTCTAAATGTTGTTGAAATCAAGTTTTGTGGCACCTTAAAAACTTGCAGCTTCTTCTGGCTTAAGTTTTCCTTGATTATAAAATACTTTTATGTTAGATGCAATGTTTTAAGGCAGGGGTCCGCAAACTTGGCAACTTTAAGACTTGTAGACTTCAACTCCACAAGTCTTAAAGTTGCCAAGTTTGAAGACCTCTGTTTTAAAGCATGCACATGGACGCTTATATAAGTAGGTGTCTCCTTGTGCATAAACAATAAATCATTGTTCACTTAGATCAGGGATCCTCAAACCCTTCAGCTCATTGATCCTTTCATGAAGTTTCAAATTGTTCACTAGGCTCCAACCTTACATGAAAATAATTTGATGAATCCTACTTTAACTAATAATAACAACAGCATCAACAGCCCCTTTGATGGTCCCATTGACCCTCGGGAATCAATACTGACCATTTAGGAAAAACCTGACCTAGAGGAACGTGACCATTCTAGAAAAAAGAAAGTTACTGTAAATAGAATTAATTGCAATTATAGCTAGTCCTTTACTTAAAACCACAAGTGATCCCCAAATTTAAGTGACTAAGCAAGACGGTTTTTAAGTGAGTTTTGCCCCATTTCACGGCCTTTCTTGTTACAGTTGTTGAATGAGTCACTGCAATTCAGTGGTGGGTTCCGGAACCCATTGTAACCGGTACAGTTGCAACGGGGCCCGGCATCCTCCACATGAATGTGTGTGACATGCACGCACACATGTGCAGCGTGCGCATGCCTCTTACCATCCAGTGACGCCTCCACGAGGCTCCAGCTGCTTGGTGGAGCATCGCACAGGCGCTGTATGTGCCATGCGTGGAAGTGCCGAAGAGTTTAAAGACAGGTAAGGAGCACGGGCACGCGGGTGGGCCCTCTGGAGCACCATACTGGAAAGGTACCCGGTGCTCTGGACAGGCTCCAGTACGCCCATACTGGGGCATATCGCCTGCAACCCACCACTGCTGCAATTGTTAACTTAGTAACACGGTTGTTAAGTGAATCTGTTAAGTTTCCCCATTGACTTTGCTTGTCAAAAGGTTTCAAAAGGTGATCACATGACCCTGGGACACTGCAACCATTATAAATGCTTGCAGTTGCCAAGTGTCTAAATTTTGATTACAGGATCACAGCTATAATGGTCTTAAGTGTTAAAAAAGGTCATAAGTCAGTTTTTCCATTCTTGTAAGTCAAGGACCATCTGTAATACTTGATTGGGCAAATGATCTGGGAAGCCCAAGGCTACAAGCTGAATTTGGAAACTGAAGAAACGTATAGGAAAAGACTATTACAAACTAATTCTATATCATGCCAAGAGAATTGTATGACTAACTCTATGTAAGCCACTAGGAACTGCACTTGAATCAAAAGCAATTTTCCTTTCCCTCTCAAATTGTATTTCCCACAAAATGTCTACTTCAAAATCCACTGGCTTTCTAGTGAGTACATTGTAGTGGTGGGTTTCAAAAATTTTTAGACCTCTTCTGTAGGTGTGGCCTGCTTTGTGGGAGTGGCTTGCCAGCCATGTGACTGAGTAGGAGTGGCTTGGCAGTCATGTGACTGGGTGGGTGTGGCCAACTTGTGAAATGTGGTGAAACTCACTTAACAACGCTCTTGCTTAGCAACCAAAATGTTGGCTCAGAAACTCTGGCATTTGAAGCACGCAAGTCTTAAAGCTGTCAAGTTACAAGACCCTCGCACCCCATAACCTTTAGAAAAAAACCTGAGGGATGTTCAAACTTGATAGCTTTAAGACTTTAAGGTTTATATAGGACTCTTAGAGGCGGGCAGGGTGATTGGTGAGCCAGTGAATCAGTGAGCGGCGGACGGGGCAAGCGTGGTGCAGACGGATGGGGAGAGGGAGCTGGAACCGCTTCTAAACAGCACGGTAGATTTGTGGAACCTCTTCTATAGAAGAGGTTAGAACTGGCAGGAACCCACCCCTGGTACATTGCAATCCACCCTCCACACACTATTTCTGGAGATAATTCAGAAACTTCAGCTCATAGAAAATATCTGAAAATTGTCTATTGATGAAGTAGAAAAAACAAGATAGGAGAAAGCTATAAATATGTGTGAGCAACCTGTACTTTATGGACAATCATGCATGACCTTTTCAAAGACAGATCTCTTGAGATTTCACTGTCAGAATTCTCTGCCCCTGTTCCATCTGGCAACATCACTTCACCAACAACCTACTCATGTCACTGATGTTGCTGCCTCCAAGTGGTAGTGGTAGTAAATAGCCTACTGCAAGGTCAAAATATGAGGAAAACAGAATAGAATTCAGAACCACAGAAAGTTGAGTACAAATACTCAAAACACAAAGAGCAGGCGAAGTTTGAAGGGTTGAAACTTCAGAGCTGCACTTTTCTCAGGCCTAACTAGTTGCAGGAAGAAACTATATGTTAAAACACTGTTAGAAACAACCAATAATGATTTCCAAGGATAGGCCAAAGGGGACATAGGATGGTTTTGGAAGAGCATTCCAACAGACTTGAGACATGTGTTAACAA
This sequence comes from Thamnophis sirtalis, assembly GCF_051295495.1. Taxonomy (NCBI): domain Eukaryota; kingdom Metazoa; phylum Chordata; class Lepidosauria; order Squamata; family Natricidae; genus Thamnophis; species Thamnophis sirtalis. The sequence goes on from NW_028261381.1 coordinate 84,305,402, forward strand.
AATAGAATTAGTAGAGTACTTTATTTGACCAAGTGTGATTAGGCACACACGGAATTTGTCTTTGGTGAAGAAGCTGTTAGTGTGCATGAAAAGCAATACAGCAATAATAATCATAACAATTATACCAATGATATAGGGCAGGAGAGGACGTGAGAAGGATAATAATACTAGTCATGCAACATGGGTGAATATGCCTAGACATACAGAGTATTATGAGGATTAAGTGTTCAGCAGAGTGATGGCATGAGGGAAAAAACTGTCCATGTCTAGTTGTTTTGGTACATAATGTCCTATAGCAGCGTCATTGCTTTAGATGTTACACCTACCCAGATGAATATGATGATTAAATATTTTTTAAAAAGATTTTTTATGGCTCCATATTGCTCCATATTTTAAAAAAAATGTGGCAGAAATAATATGGTTGCCAGAAAGAACCTCATCTTTCATTGCTGCTAATTAATTCTTACACTCAGTTCCAAGTATAGATAAAGAAAAGGTGGAAATGAGCACAGCAAACCACATTTTGTAGCTTGGAAAATCAGTTTACTACTGAGGCTGCAGCAGTGGTGGGTTCCTACTGGTTTGGACTGGTTCAGCGAACCAGTAGTGGTTTGTCTGGAACCGGCAGTGCCCCTGAAACGGTTCTCCAGGTTCGCCGCCATCTTCTTTTTTGCTTCTGCGAAACAGTGAATTTTAATTGCACTGTGCATGTGCACATGAGCGAACCGTAAATACTGTTTCCCTGAAAATAAGGCAACTATAGAGTGTATGCCCAGAGCGGCCAATGCTGGAAGACTCGGTTTGGAAGCCGCCAAAAAGCTATGCTGGGATGGTGGTGGCGGTGGCGGCAGCAGCAGAGGTGCCCTGGCTCTGCAGGGAGAGCTGGGCCAGGGCATCGTGAGGCTGGGAGGCGTGTGAGCGAGAGTGGAACAGCCACTCGCGCAGCCCCCCTCTCCAGCCATGCAGAGTGCCATTCACTGGCATTTCAAAGGCGCCAACCTGCGGGAACCGGGTGGCGGCTCATGCAGCTTGGCGATATCCCATAGTCAGTGAATGGCACTGTGCCTGGTTGGAAAGGGGGATTGCCGGGTGGCTGCTCGTGAGCGTGGTTGCTTCATGGCTGTTGTGTTGCGCTGCTGCGACAGCGCAACACAGCCATTCACCCATGAGGCTGTGCCCGGCTCTTTGGGAGCCCACTGGCAAGAGAGCAGCCGCCTAGCAACCCCCCTCTTCAGCAGGGCACAGTGCTGCTCACCAACCTAGCGGTATCCCAAAGGCACCAAGCAACGCGATCACCTTTGCTTCCTCCCCAGTTCCCATGGCTTGGCACCTTCGGGATACTGCTAGGTTGGTGAGTGGTGCTCTGCCAGGCCTGAGGTGGGGGGGTTGTCCAGGGGGCTTATTTGGGAGGGGGGCTTATATTTTTGCCTACCAGAAAAATGTGGCATGGCCTTATTATCAGGACATGTCGTATTTTCGGGAAAACACGGTAGTGCCTGCCAGAATCTACCCCTGGGCTGCAGTAACATCTTTAGGAAACACAGCAGGGGTGGGTTGCTGCCAGTTTTACTACCAGTTTGCTTTGAGCGTGGTTTGCGAGAACAATTTACAGTGAACTGCGCATGTGCGATCACTACAAAACAATGTGGCAGCGACATCAACAGTGGCAAGGGAACCAATTTGTGGGCATGGCAAGCCTGGGTCACTGCCAGTTTTGTGACCCAGGCAAAATGCCAAAACCATTTTGGCCAAACCGGGCCAAACCAAGAGGAATCTGTCTCTGACACACAGCATATAAAAAATATGAGGACACAGAAAGGCCTAAATACTTCAAGTCCTAATTATGTGAATGAGTCTCTCCTCTCTTCTGTGAATATCCCTAGCATTTAAGAGAAATAGAAATAGCCAGTTAGAAATTCTGATACTAAAAACAAGGAAACAAATTCAGGGTAGAGAACTCTTCATAATACTCCAATTAGGTATTTTTTAGGAAGAAAGGCATAAACTCTATGACTATTGATTTATGATGGAGCAAAGCAATGCCATTTCTTACATTTTTAAAAATATTTTTTTAACTTAAAAATCAGGACTTTGCCAAAAAGTACATTCATTTACACAGAAGGAAGCCTACACAAAACTGGAAATGACAATTTGAGAGATCTGGCTATATAAGAACATGCAATTTGGCTAGCTGCCCATGGGTCTGGACACTCAAGAATACCACTGGGATTATAATGAAAATGTTAAAATAGTTATCCCACATTGCCTATTTATTTTTAGTACCATTAATTCTAGTTCACCCAAAGATTCTTTGACCACAGGCTTGTTTACAAAAAGTTTGGGCTGTTTGCATGACAAATTGCTTGATTCATTCTGTACCAACACAAAAGATTCACAAAGTATTTTAGTCACGATTTTTTTGTCTATTTTCTCTATAAGCAATGTGAGCTCATGTATATTGGAAGAACAAAACTGCATTCTGTTCCTTTCTCTTAGTTTTTATTTAAAAATCTAAATATATTTTTGATAGACAAAGAAATCCAAAGTTCCTGCTAGGAGGAAAGAACTCCAAAGTACATAAAAAGTACATAGAAAATATACTTTCTGGTACATTGGATCCTACTGCAGGTAGTCCTTGACTTATGACCACAATTGAGCCTAAAAATTATGCTGCGACTGAGACATTTGTTAAGTGAGTTTTGCCTCATTTTACAACCTTTCTTGCCACAGTTGTTAAGCGAATCACTGCAGTTGTTAAGTTAGTAACTGAATCTGACTTCCCCATTGACTTTGCTTGTCAGAAGATCACAAAAGATGATCACATGACCCTGGAACACTGTAATTGTCAAAAATATGAGTCAGTTGCGAAGCATCTGAATTTTGATCATGTGGCTTTAGAAATGCTGCAATGGTCGTAACTGTGGGAAATGGTCATAAGTCACTTTTTCAGTGACATTGTCACTAAATCAACTGTTGCAAATTGAGGATTACCTGTATTTGGAAAAAATGAGAGTACAGGCAATAAAGCCATTTAGTAACTCATGAAAGTAAATTTCTCACATTTCAGTTTTACTGTTTAAAAGAGGGCCTTCTGCACTCTCAAATCAACCATGATTCAGCAATTATTTGGGGCAGGAGGAAAGCCTTTATGTGGAAACAAGATGCTCAATGTTCCGCAAAAAATGCCTCCCTGCGTCACCATCACATGCATCTATCTAACAGTTAAATATTTCTCATGCACACATAATATATTTCTCATTATATTTCAGCTGGACAACATATTGTTCCACAAAGAAAGCCATGATTAATATGGCACTGCAATGACAGCCTGATCCCAAGCACCAGTGGTTATCAGCACCAGCACCATTTACAACTTGTTGTGCTTAGTCCTTTAGCATTCTAGCAAGCTCTTCCGATTTGATGGAGTAGCTTTTATACGTGTGGAAAATCTAATGAAGCCTGAGTAAATGATGTTCTTTCTAGGGTGCCAAGTACCATCATATCAAGATGCCCTTGAGTTAAACTTGACTCTGGGTAGCTCCCCAGACACAATCATATGATTTTCTTGGCAATAACATGGATGACTTGCCAATGACTTCTTCCATGATGGTTTTCAAGTTTTACTCTAGATCAGGGGTGTCAAACTCAAGGGCCATGGGGTGCTTAGTTCTGGCCCATGGGACCGCCCTGGAGACAGCAAAGAACTGGCCCGCAGTGGCTCTGCCAGCAAAAACAGTTTTTTTTGCTGGTAGAGAGTTGCAGGAGCAGTTGCTAGAAATGGAGCCCACGGGGCCTCCCATGCGCCATTTTCCCTTGCAGAAGGTTGCAGGAGGCAGTCGTAACTGGAAACAGAGCTCAGAAGCCTGTTTTTGCTGGCAGAGCACTTGGGCCACCACAGGTGCCCCCCAACATGAGTGACATTGAGCTGGCCATGCCCACCTGGGCCACATCCACCCTGGCTCCCTGACATCAAACACAATTCTGTTGTGGCCCTCAATGAAATTGAGTTTGACACCCTTGCTCTAGGCTATAACTTAGGTGTTCCTGGAGATACAGTATTTCAAACAAGTACTAGCAAAGCCTGATCTTAGCCAACCACAGACAAAATTTATTTGTGTTTGTCTGCACCTCCAGTTACAGTATCTTGATTTGTTTTAAAATAGCTGGAGATCTAATCATATCTATCTTACAAAGCCTATTTTTTCACATATTTCTTGTTGCTCAGGGCACTGGGGATGGTTTTTTGCGTTAGAAAAACAAGAATATTTTTTAAGCATGCTGAAGGTAAGTGAATACTAATAAACACAGACAGAAATCCAAGAGCAAAATACTGTGCATTTGGCCCAATGCATTTCAAATATAACAACCTGCTCTTGAAATAGTAGTTGTATATTACTGAGTCAGGAGTGGGTTCCTGCCAGTTCTAACCTATTCTATAGAAGAGATTCCACAAATCTACCATGCCGTTTAGAACCGGTTCCAGCTCCCCCACCCTGCCCGTCCGCACCACGCTTGCCCCACCCACCGCTCACTGATTGGCTGGCTCACAAATTGCCCCGCCTGCCTCTAAGAGTTCTATCTAAACCTTAAAGTCCAAAAGCTGTCAAGTTCCTGAGCCAACATGACTGGAGGAGGAATTCTGGGAGTTGAAGTCCACAAGTCTTAAAGCTGTCAAGTTTGAACACCCCGGGGTTTTTCTTTCTAAAGGGTTAGGGTGCATAGGTCTTGTAACTTGACAGTTTTAAGACTTGCATGCTTCAAATGCCAGAGTTTCTGAGCCAACATTTTGGTTGCTAAGCAAGAGCATTGTTAAGTGAGTTTCACCACATTTTACAAGTTGACTATGCCCACCCAATCACATGACTGCCAAGACACTCCCACCCGGTCACATGGCCGGCAAGCCACTCCCACAAAGCAGGCCACACCTACAGAAGAGGTTCTAAAAAAATTTGAAACCCACCACTGCCTAGCAACTGCAATGTGTTTTACACATATTCACACTTTGAACCTAAATGCAATCTATGACATTTCAGGCAAAATGTTTTTGGAAAATACAGTCCTAATATGATGGATGGGTCTAGTCTCCTTGAAGTAATCAGAGACATGGCAGGGAACTGTTGTCAATTCTCACATCAGTTAAAGAATGTAATTGCCATAGTAACCGTGGAGGCATTTAAACAGAGCAGCAGACTTTTTATAGCATCTTTTTGCTTGTTAAACTGGCATGTGCTTTTATATTCAGAGCAGATACAAGATGGCTTTTAAGGCAAACATGAATGGAAGGAATTAAAGAAGGTCCATAGAGAGGGTACATGATGTGCAAACTCTTGGGATCATTAAGAGTCTTTAGTGTGATCATTTACTTTTATATTGTATGTATTAAAATAAAGAATGACTAGTATTCAGAAAAACCATTAGAAAATTCTCACCTGGCCCAAAGTTTCTACCAAAGTAGCATTTTCAGTTTGCTCTCAAATTCAGATCTTCTAAGCTCTTTCTGAGAAAACATTGTGTATTTCTATAGTGTCCCTAGTAATAGCAAGTCATGTCTGCAATGGAGGCCTATTCATAGATTGAGAAGTAGCGAAAGAAGGGTACTTTGCATTTGCTGAGACTTGTTTATGCCGATTGTTGCTTCATAGTTTACAGAGCTGAGTGTTGCTTCTGAGTTGGCAAGATTATAAAAGAAAATCCTAGCTCTTATTCAGTTTACAAGACCTATATAGGAAAACGCTTTAAAAGCTGCCACAGCAATAAGCACGACAGGATCCCATTTGTTTGGGTCAACATGGAAGTGAATTAGGATACAGAGCCAGGTCTGAACAGGGATGTTTCTAAGGGAATAGTTTCTGACTTATATATCATCTGACAGTTTAATGAGCTATCCAAACTTTAATCAGCAATATGGGTTTCATGCAGTTGAAGTTCTTCCCATGACTGATTTTGAGTCAATCTACTGTATATGAATTAGAGAAATCAATAGTGATGTGCAAATACTATTATTTTTATTTTATACTGTATTGTTGCAGAATATAATGTATTACAGTTTTACGAAGAATTATATTGCTATTTTTATTGTTTAAGGAATTTATACAGCACAGACGGCCAGGCTCAGATTACCATATTTTGGATGCTTTATGCAAAAATCTAGTTCTCTGGTGAAGGTTCTAATGGAAATGGAAGAAAAGACAACCAACAGCAAGATGGCTGGGCTCACCATAGGGTATACCTATGGAAGACCTAAAGCACTAAGTTAGGAACAGATTGTCCCAAAGAATATCTGTGTGGCTGCTAAAAGTTGACATCAAAGTAACGGCACATAATCAATAGGAAGATGAAAGAGTCAAATGTTAATATTATACACAATGGTTATTTCTGCAGTATGAGGAAGTAGGCTTCATTATAGGATAGCCCATGTTTCTCCACATATTGCTTTATTATGTCTTCTATTGCTTTACTATGAAAATACAATGCTATTTTCTTTTATTATATACTTATTTGAACAGAAAAAAAACATTTCCCTCACAATAAAATATATAAGATGACTAAATGGGTAGGAGTTCTTTAAAACATGTTATTAATAAATTTGATCCAAACTCTTCTCACCATACAGTGTAATGGTGTGAGCTGATAGTATCAATAATTTGTAGCCATTAATTAGTTTATTTCAATTCACTCTTTCATATTATGGTTTTTAGCACAGGCTTCCCTGAAATTTCAGTTAGGGTTCTGTTTTGAAAGTTGTGTGTGTAATAGCTCCCTGAGTAGAACATGACAGTGTCCTTCTATCAACAATCTGGACCACTCTATCTCATCCCCACCCCCCAAAGAAAGTTTTTTGAGAGATTAGAACAAAATAAAGGCCTTGGGAGATGTAAAAACAAGTGATTTTACTGCCTGCATCTGGCTGATTCCATTGTGTCATGGATTAAATCTCATCATTGTGATTCCTCTTGAATAGACTATTTAACATTTTATACAGGGAAGAAGGTTTGCGCAAAAGCATATGCATTTTTAAAATAGTCACATCTTTGAAAAGAATCCTTTTAAAATAAGGATGGACTGGGAAACACCTCCATTCAGAGTGTCAATAAAGTTGAATGGAGATATATAAAGACCCTCTTATCATCATAGGAAAGACTGATGCTCAACAGTACCATTTTAAAAGGAAAATAAGATCTAATTAAGGCCAAAGCCCAAATAAAGGCAGAAGGATAACACATACATTACATGTTCTGGCAAGACATCTTCTCAATAAAAAATCAATGGATAGTGTGTTATCAAAGTAAGTTAATTGTTTGTACATCAGGATTTAGAGGCGACAGATGGTTAAATTCAGGTATTTCTCTGCCCAGACACTTTTTAAATCTTGAGCTCTTCCACAAAATGCTAGTTTATATCATTAAGCCTTCACTTATATGTTCCTAAAAATAAGATCCAAAGCAAATATTCCTGTTTAAAAAGCATTAAGTTACCTTTCTATAGTTCTTGTTAAAACTCACAAATTAATATAGGTTTCTTGAATGAAAATAAGTGCAATTTGAATGTTTTCATATTCAGCATTCTAGAATGTCACACCTGAACTGCTATACTTTAATACTAGCATTATAAGCTATAGACTGTAGTTGATTATAGTACTTGCTATAAATATTAAGAACATCCTCTGTTTTCCTGAATGATTTAAAACTTGTTTAAATTGTATATCATCCAGCCCTTGAGATGTGAAAGCAAAATGATACCCTGGTGATCTTTCAGGAGTAACATACAATGAAGTCAACCAAGTTCTTATAGTAAATATTTAGGCTCCTAATCCTATTGTGCTCTGCATTCTGTCTCACCCATTCACATACATAAAAGCAGGGATGTTGAAATGTGAGCATTAAAGTCTGACATTTCCTGCTTTCATTTTTTGGTTTAGAAAGTGATGTCAAACATATCAAAAGTATTCAGGAATAGTTTGGCCCTGAATCTCAAAATGCTATTTTCTGATCCTTAGAGATTACAACTAACTCAAACTCTTGAATATACAAGAATAAGGCAAAAAACAAAGAAAAACAAATATAGCATGCATTCCAGCAGAGCAGTAAATTAAGGGAGAAATGTACATAAAAAATTAAGAACACCAGAAAGCCTAGATATGGGAGCTTAACATATACAAAGGAGATCAGTCAGAAGGAATAGAAATAATGTATTCTATTGGAAATAGCACAGTGCTGCTCAACATATTTGCTGTAAAATGCTGTAATGCCATACAAAATACATATTTTTTCAGACAAGCTATAGTAATTGAAAAGGGCTAGGTTATCAACTATTACAAATATGCAATAAATATTTCCAGAAGTTAGAATTCTTGACAAATTTTAATAAAATAGTACAACGGAATACTTTTAAACCAGCCCAGGTTTGCTTGTATAAATATATTATCCCCATAATCTTTCAGTTTATGGTAGCCAACAAACCTGAACAGAGATATCAGAATACCTAATATACTTTAAAACAATTATTTATAAACAAATGCTAATTACCTGCAAAGCAATTGCAATCCAATCTTCAGTAAGGTTTTTTTTAAAGTTCATTTACACTTAATTTTAGAAATCCTTAAAGAAATCTCTTTACTTATACGTGTTTTTTTAAAGAAAAAGAAATGAAGCATCACCATTTTAATGTCACAGTTTTGGAGACATATTCTGAAAAGACAGGTTCCAAAGTTAAGTAGATATTCCATCAAAGCAGGCAATTTGACTCTATATGCTATTAAGTGAGCATGTAGCGCAGAAGCCCATACAGTTGTACATTAGTGCTAGAATGCTTATTTTAATCATCTCAGAGCGCTGTACTTAACAATTAACATAAAGTCACAATTTACTGATAAAATTAATTGGTTTAAACATCAGCTAACATTTCTTGAGCATGGTTTTATATGTACTTTCAAAATAGCACAGGAGAAGGAAGTGAACTAAGTACTTTACAAAGATACCCCTGCTTATGAAGCTGAATTCCAAGACAATCAATAAGACTTCACTAAAGCATAATAATGTGGTACTGTACCTTTAAGGTAGAAAAGGGTTCCTTGGCTGTAGAAAGTGCTTTACTCTTGGTTCCCAGTGACCACTTACCTAAAACTGAGCAATTCCTAATTTTCCCCATTCAGCAAAGCTTCTCTCTCTCTCTCTCCCTCCCTCCCTCCCTCTCTCTCTCTCTCTCTCTCTCTCCTATTGACTCTGGGAGCTTTTACCATTTAAGGTCAATGTGTAACATCTGGCTCCCTTAACAAAACTAAAGCACTTGCTATGCTTAGCCAAGCTTCTAACATTAAAAATGCATTTTAAGAAACTATTCAGAAAGCTAAGTGAACGCTTTCCTCTATTTTAGCAGGAATGCTGTGGGGGGGGGGAGCAGATCCCTATTAGCATTCTCTCACAGTTTATAACACGAGGACATTACTCATTTCTGAATAACTAAATTTAAAATGGGCACATAGAAAACAGATGAAATCTCAAGATTGTGTTAACTCTTAATGCAGGTGTATGTATTAGCAAAGGCATTTTTTTCTGGGATCTTCTTTTCACACTATTTGTAAACAAAGCTTTCAACAACATATTAACTACACCTACACATTTTGGAAAAACCTCTGACCCAGTTCAGATTAAGACTGTATTCTCCTACTTAAAAATGTTAGCTAAAAATTCATATCCAAAACGATGCTATTTACATCTACTTGCATCTTACATAATAATAGGAGAGACAAGCAGTAGTTTATTTTTATACCATGAATCTCATCTAGCACAAATCTGATTTTAAAATTTGGACTCTCAAAGTTACTTGTAGCCATAAACTCCTAGTTTTTATGGCCTTAGACAGAATAGTGAAATCTTCTATCATTTATCATATCACAGGCTCAAAAATGGAATTAGTACATCAATCCTGTTAATATGGCTGTTTTTTTTTACTTTTAAGCAAATTGGATAAATACCAAATTGAGCTTTTAATGAAGAACAAAAAAAGCTTTATGACATTTATGCTGGGATTGTACTGTCTGGAGATGCATACCTTCCCACCATTAACACTACCTAATTTGCCTTTATGACCTTTTTTCATGATTTTCTATGGTAGGGATGTCATGTGATATATTGCGACTCCCCTCCCCTTCGCTAAACTGAGGGTGGGCATGGGCAGCGTGTGATGCATCCAGCCCGTGGGCCATGAGTTTGACACCCCTGGTCTATGGAGATCCTCAATCTTCCAGATCATGGTTATCTCAAAGGGATTTTTCAAAAGGCAACTGGACTTTGTTTTTCCTTGAAGATGTTTCACTTCTCATCCAAGAAGCTTCTTCAGTTTTTTCATGACCTAGTCTGAAGATATTTCTTAAACACTTGATGTGTTTTCTCCCTCTCCCCCCCTCTTTTTGTTTTCTGGTGAACTTAATCATTTTGTCATGAATAGCAATAGCAATAGCAGTTAGACTTATATACTGCTTCATAGGGCTTTCAGCCCTCTCTAAGCGGTTTACAGAGTCAGCATATTGCCCCCAACAATACGGGTCCTCATTTTACCCACCTCGGAAGGATGGAAGGCTGAGTCAACCTTGAGCCTGGTGAGATTCGAACAGCCGAACTGCAGAACTGCAGTCAGCTGAAGTAGCCTGCAGTGCTGCATTTAACCACTGCGCCACCTCGGCTCTATGAAACGGTTCTGGGTGATTTTTGCACTATTTTGTAAACAATTTGTCAATTTGATAAAGATGATGCCTTAGTACAAATTCTGGGTTCCTGGAATCCTAGAAAAAGAATCAGTTTGCTATAGTGGTTAAGTCATCAGGTGGGAAACTTGTGAGTTCTAGTCTTGCCTGGGTCATAAAGCCAGCTGGACGACCCTGGAACAGTCACTCCCTCTCAGCCTTAGGAAGCAGCAGAAGTGGGTTCCTACCAGTTCGCACCAGTTCGGTAGAACCGGTTCGTCAAATCTACTGAACCGGTTAGAAGAGGTCCCACCAGTGGACCCGGAAAGCAGGCCACACCTACAGAAGAGGTTCCAAAAATTTTTGAAACCCACCACTGACACACACACACACAGAGAGAGTCAGTCTTACACAGAGAGAGAAAGAGAAAGAGAAAGAAAGGAAGAAAGAAAAAAAGAAAAAAAGAAAAAACAAAGAAAAAGTGAGAGATGAAAGAAAAAAAGGAAAAAGGGACAGAGAGACAAAAGGAAGGAGAGAGAGAGAGAGAGAGAGAGAGAGAGAGAGAGAGAGAGAGAGAGAGAGAGAGAGAGAGAGAGAGAGAGAGAGAAAGCACATGGCCAGCAAGCCACTCCCACCAGGTCACATGGCTGGCAAGCCACTCCCACAAAGGAGGACACACCCACAGAGTAGGTTCGAAAAATTTTTGAAACCCACCACTGGGAAGCAGGTAAAAAGCCTTGGGAGGAAAACTGCAGGAACTACAGGGCTGCAGGAACTGCATGGCTGTCTTGGAAGCTGAAAAGGCATTCTGGAGGTGGGCAAATATAGTAATGTCCACAGTCTGTTTGTGGTGTGCGGTGGTCAAAAAAAGCAAGAGGTCAGATATAGTATTACAATACAACATCCACTGCCTCCAACAAAAAAGTTGGAACTTGCATTGCAGTGACCCATTTATCATCTTGCCTGTTTTGATGCTGCCTACAGACACTACACAGTTATCAGGAAAACTGCACGATCATGACTATGAAATCACCAGGAATCAAAATGAATCTTAGAGGGAATCTGCTGTGACCAATATTGTTGCCTTTGCTTTTTACATAATTCATATTAGTACAGGTGCTTTCTGAATTGTTTTTTTTATTATTCAAGTTTCTTAGGGAGCTTTATTCAATAGACACAGTGGGAATAAGAATAGTAGCATGAGTGTAATGGGCTTCTCTCTCTCCATAAAATATTAATCGCATGGGAGAAGATACTTAGTCACCACAGTCCTAGCATGGATGCTCTTTGACCATTTTCTGGAAGATGTTGAAGACTGAGCATTTTGCATTATGATGCCTCTTTGTTTCGTATCAACATAGCCACAATTAACAAGAAGCTTCTGAATAATAGCAGGGGGAATATTAGCATCTTCTTACATTTTATATAAACACAAACATTAAATGCAGCAGTGCATCAAGAAGTATGAGTGATAATCAAATACAAGAAGGGTTAAGAATGTATTGGATTACTGCTGAGCAAATAACAAAAGTGATTGATTTTTTAATGGTTTATCCATCCTGCATAGACAAAATCATATATATATATATATATATATATATATATATATATATATTCAAGACAACGGAGACAGGATGGCAGTCCACCACTGAAAGCAATTCTTCACCATATCTGGTATAAAGAGCTTAAACTGAGAGACTGATGTCAGCTAATCCTGAACTGATTATACTAGGATTGCACAAATGCTGTAACCATTTGGGTGAAAAGAATGAGCAGAGCATGAAGGACACTGATATTTGGATGTGCAAAAGATTCCGGGAAACAAGTCTATCTATACTATGGAATAGAAGATGGAAGAAAGTCCTTTCTCGGGATTCATAAGAATTTGCTCCAATAAAAGTAAACATTTGGAAAAGGTAAAGGTTCCCCTTGCATTTATGTGCTGGTCGTTCCTGACTCTAGGGGGCGATGCTCATCTCCATTTCAAAGCCGAAAAGCCAGCGCTGTCCGAAGACATCTCTGTGGTCATGTTGCCACCATGACTAAATGGTGAAGGTGCACGGAGCGCTCTTACCTTCCCACCAAGGTGGTCCCTATTTTTCTATTTGCATTTTTTACGTGTTTTCGAAGTGCTAGGTTGGCAGAAGCTGGGACAAGTAATGGGAGCTCATGCCATCATGGGGTGCTAGGGAATCAAACAACTGAACTGCCAACCTTTCTGATCAACAAGCTCAGCATCTTAGCCACGAACCACCACGTCCCTCCCTGGAAAAGGTAATTCACTGTAAACCAGAAATCCTCAGTGACAAATTGAAGATAGTGCTTCAAATCTCAATAGCGGCAAAAACAATAACCCCATATGGGTTGTCTCCTATGCCTTGTAAATGGAGATAGGCTGTCAGTGGTGTATTGCATTTCAGAAGGAAATGCAGGATATCAGCCAATCCAGCAGCCCTGAATCACTAGGACTAATATTTCAGGACTTATTTACAGAGTAAGAAAACACATTTCATTGAAAACCTAGAAGAAATAAACCAAGTACCTTAGGGAGGAAAATTTACTACAAAGGAGAAAGAATCAAGAATCTGACAAGTTTTCAGAGTTCAAAACATGAAAAGATGCCTAGAACACCAAATCCTTAAAAAGTTATGGCACTCTAAAATACATACGGTAGTGGACAGAAAGAATATGAGGTCATTTCAAGATATTATATTGCAAAACATTGGTATTAAAATACCTACAGTAAATCACGTCCTTAATTTTATTCAAGTCTGTTAGAAGTTCTTTCTACTCAATCTTATATTAATGTTACTATTTCACTTTAAAATATTTCATACATATGTCAACAATTAGTAACCTTAATATTTAATTGGTCCCAACTTTATGTTAAAAATATTACAGTAATCCTTGACTTACACTCACAATTGGGACCACAATTTCCATTGCTACGCAAAGTGGTTATTAAGTAACTCATGTTCAATTTTATGACCTTTTTGCCTGAGTTGTTAAGTGAATCGCTGCAATTGTTAAATGAATCATGTATTTATTAAACAAATCTGGCTTCCCCTATTGACTTTGTTTGTTGGAAGTTGGTTGAGAAGGTTGCAAATGGGGATCACATAACCCTGGGACATTGCAACCATTGTAAATATACTGTATGTTGAAGCTCCCGAATATATGCGACCATGGAGATTCTGTGATGGTTGTAAGTGCAACCATCTGCAAGTCTGGCTGTAAGTCACTTTTTTCAGTGTCATTTTAATTTCAAACAATCACTACTAATAGTTGTAAGTTCAGGACTATTTTTAATGCAATTTGTAATTTAAGACTGTCAACACAGTAAATCCTCTGTCTTTTTACTGCTGTATCTTCTACACAGCCAATTCTGTTTATTACTGCAGTAATTTCAAGCTATTTGTACCAATGAAGACTCTTTTGATTTTTTTGTTTACTAGGGTATTAATTTAGCTCTCCTCCTAAGCCATTTATAAAACTATTGCAGAATGCAAGACTTAGCTATGAAGCTCACTCAATTCAATTCATTTTAATTTGTTACCATACTACCAATGAACACTCTGAGAGTGAGTTCAAGCTATACAATTGTCTTTCATTCTAGATTTGCCGCTTGCACTAGTTTTCCTTATTAGAATCTTGTTAATACTATACAATTTGTTAAAACAGGGGAAAAAATCCAGTAGAAAATTGTCCATAGGTGCCTAGAAAGTACATTCTAACACTAAAATGAGCTCTGCAATGAAATCCTATTTTAAAAGCACAAGCATAAACAAATCTGGTTCTCAATCTGCCCTGAGAAATTCTAATTTTACACAAGGTTTCTTGAAGATGTTATTCTTAGTATAACTCGTGGAGGCCAAGACCACTCTTCACCGTTCATTAGCAAGAACATTTATTCCCAGGGAAAAGTCATGCCAGTTGAATTACAAATGTCATTCCAAAGCTAAAACTCCAGTTAAATAGCTTAAAACAGCTAACTCTTTTATTTTTAAAAAAATCTTGATATGAGGAATCTTGGATGATTTTACTGTATATTAATAAAGTAGGAACAATCAATTATCATTGACCAGGCTGTTACCGTATTTTTCGGACTATAAGACGCACCGGAGTATAAGGCGCACCAAGATTTTGAAGAGGCAAATTAAAATAAAAGTTTTTGCACTCTGCAGGCCTCCCAAACCCTCTGCACGCCTTGTTTTTTTGTGAAAAACGAGGCATGCAGAGAGTTTGAGAGACCTGCAAAGTGCTCCTGGGGGCAGAGGCAGGGCAAAAACAAGCAAAAAACATGGCTTGCATAGGCTTTGGGAGGCCTGCAAAGTGCTCATGGTGGCTGGGGTGGGGGCAGAAATGGGAAAAAAATGGCCCTGTTTTCCACTCATTTTTGCCCTTCCCAGCCCCCAGGAGCACTTTGCAAGCTTCCCAAAATAGCAATAGCAATAGCAATAGCAGTTAGACTTATATACCGCTTCATAGGGCTTTCAGCCCTCTCTAAGCGGTTTACAGAGTCAGCATATCGCCCACACAGTCTGGGTCCTCATTTTACCCACCTCGGAAGGATGGAAGGGTGAGTCTAACTTGAGCCGGTGAGATTAGAACTGCTGAACTGCAGATAACAGTCAGATGAAGTGGCCTGCAGTACTGCACCCTAACCACTGCGCCACCTCGGCTCCGCATATCCATTTTTGCGAAGGAGGTGCGGTTTTGGGAGGCCAAAAATGCTGTATTCCGTGTATAAGAGGCACCCAGATTTTCACCCACTTTTTTGGGGGGGGAAGGTGCATCTTATAGTCTAAAAAATACGATAATTTTGTAATCACACTTTAGATGAAGAAGATTATATACCTCATACTGGAATTGCATTTTGGTTTTAAAATAAGACAGAAGCAGTTTTTGTCAATGCTAAAAAGAGCGGGGTCGGGGTTAGCGAGATGGGATAAAAATTTCCATTGGACTCAAAGTTACATACATTCTTTGAAGTTATCCAGGGGTGGGCTGCTATTGGTTTGCCCTGGCTCGGGAGACCCGTAGCTAACGTTATGGCCGATTCGGAGAACCTCCAAATCCCACCCCTGGCTGGCCCCACCCACCTTCGCCCTCCCAGGAGTCTCCACATGGCCCATTTTGGATGCGAGGTAAGTGCAGAGCCTGCACAGAGGCTCTGGGTGGGCGGGAAATGGGCCGCCCAGAAGGCTTCTGGAGCCCGGGGGAGGCAGTTTTCACTCTCCCGGAGGCTCAAGGAAAGCCTCTGGAGTCTGGGGAAGGCAAAAACACCCCCCACCATGATGTAGGAGGTCGATTAGGCCATGTCCATCATGGCCATGCCCACCCAGTAACCGGGCAGAGAACCCGTTGCTGAAATTTTGGAAGCCCACCCCTGAAATTATCTAATTCGGAACCATACTAAAAACTCTGGGTATGATCTACAGGATACCAACAGAGTTTCCTGGGTGCAATATGCGGGTTCGAACACTGCAAACAAGGTAGTGATACTTGAATTAATTTGCAGGGCTATTATTAAGATTACTTTCATACTTTATAGTTGCTCAGGCTTTTTTTTACCTCCAACAATCTGGCTCTATTTTTGCTTAACTCTCATTACCATACACTACAATCCCTTTCAGATATTCTTTGTTGAGTTTTGCGGATCACCCATTAAATTAATCTATCATCTAGAAATTATAGCTAAATAGCTTACTTTTAAAAATGCTAAAATAAGGTTATGTGATATGAGAACTTACTCTAGAGTAAATGAAAGATGGAAAATAAATCTAAAAATTCAATGTGATTGAATCAAGGTTATTTTTCCCTTTCTTTCCTCCCCCCCCCCCCCCCCGCCAAATGATTCTATGAAACAACCTGGGAATTCTAGTCATCTGACCAATTTCAACTATAAACAAACTGCAATTTTGCTTAGAGTCTGGAACCTGCATTTTGAATTCTCATATCTTATTCTACACAGTTCTAAAGGATGACTAGACAAAACTGATCCCTGCCTTGCATAAATTTTCTACTAAATTTTTCACCAGATGGAACATATATTTGTTTTGTTTTTATGCCTGATTATTCATTACTCAGCATTTTGTTAATCACAAATTCTAGTGATTTCTGATTTAACCTCCCAATTTGGCCTTTGATCCAGGCATCTCCTGGATATTAGTTTCTGGCTTTCTCTCTATCTCCTAGTCAGAGGAGGGTTCCTACCAGTTCGCACCTATTCGGTAGAACCAGTTCGTCAAATGTACCAAACTGGTTAGAAGAGGTTTCACCAGTGGACCTGGAAAGCAGGCCACACCTACAGAAGAGGTTCCAAAATTTTTTGAAACCCACCACTGGTCCTTGTATATGATTATTCTACACTATCATGCTCATATTTATAAAATTCAGTGCCTCTGTGAAAGGTAAGGATGACTACGGCGTTTGTGGTGCAATCAGAACATGTGTTGAAGTTATTTTAATGCAATCCAAAGATGCCTTTTAAAAAACAAGTTTACATCATATTCTTATGCGTGCCAGTGCTGTGTGTGAGGTAATTTAAGGTGGTTCTGACAAGTGTCGTCAGCATCTTCATATCCGGTCCTATGGGTGGCAAGCCACTCCCATCCGGTCACATGGGCGGCAAGCAACTCCCACAAAGGAGGCCACACCCACAGAGTAGGTTCGAACAATTTTTGAAACCCACCACTGCTCCTAGTTCAACTCCTAATCTAGAGCCCCGAGTGACTATTTAATTATTTCTAATCATCATCACACATGGTTGGTATATATTAAATTCCATGGTTCCCATACAAGAGTGATTTCTACTTCTGTATCTTTTAATATATTTATTGCCAAAATCTCCAGGGAAAAAAGTAGAAATGCACAATTCCTGGGAACTGTAGTAATATAAATGAAATCTATGCCTATCCAATAACAATTTCTGCAAATCATCAAACATTCCTATTGATAATGACACTTGTATAATCAGTCACTTTATAGAATGCACATCCAACCATTTCCTACTAAGTATTAGAGTATAAGACTTCTGGAACATCATCATCTCTGAGATGAGAGCAGGGTGGGCTTCAAAATTTTTAGCAAGGGGTTCTCTGCCTGGTTATTGGGTGGGTGTGGCCATGGTGGGCATGGCCTAGTCAGCCTCCTGCACCACAGCCAGGGGGGTTGCCTCCCTGGGTTCCAGAGGCTTTCCTCGAGCTTCTGGCAGAGGTGGGTTCCTACCAGTACAGTTCGGCTGAGTAGGTAGTAACTTCAACACGTAGTTCTATCCTCGGCAGCACCATCTTGATTTTCTGTTCTGCACATGCACAGAACAATCTTCATTGAAAAAATACAAATTTTTGGGGGGTGCAAAATTTTTCGAGCACCAAACTGGTAGTAATGGCGGCAGGAATCCACCCGGCCTCCGGGAGGGTGAAAACAGGCTCCCCGGGTTCCAAAGGCCCTATGGAGACCAGAAACGGGCCCGTTTCCAGCCTTCCAAACTTTTGGTAGCCCTGTTTTTCCCTCCCCAAGCCTCCGTGCACACCCTGCACTTACCTGCATCCAAAACAGGCCACATGGGGACTCCTGGGAGGGGCAGAGTGGGCGGGGCCAGCCAGGAGTGGGATTTGGGGGTTCTCCAAACTGCACAGAATCTTACAGGTTCTCCCAAACCCCAGCAGCCCACCCCTGGATGAGAGTATTCCTCAAAACATGCTCCCCTCCCATCAGTTCTGGGGATCCCCTGGCAGAAAAGATCCTACAGATGTGCTGTGTGCTGCCCAGAGTCACCTTGTAGAAGATGTGCAGCCATATAAATTTGAAAATTAAATAAATAAACAAATAGCACAGCTATTATCTCCAAATAGTTTCTTATTGGATACTGCCTACTCCATAGTGTCATCCAACCTGATAACCTTATTTGCCGTTAAGGCTGTGTTATGAATTTCATAAACTGCTGTTAAATTTTATTTTAAAAAAAATAAACCTTACAACATGTATTACTATCAACATCAAGAAATCATTTCAGATATATTACAAATCATTATATAAGAATAATTTGGTAGCCAAGTTGTAATTTTTAAACAATCCTGATTCCTCTAGAAATGCAGATAATCCCATTCTAGAAAAAATTAGGCTGCCTTACAGTATAATTAATATAAATACGTTCTAATATATAATGCCATTAGATTATTTTAGTCTTACCTTCTTATCTTATTGAATATTTTGGTTTTCATAGGCAATAAGACTTCTTTCTGTAAAGAATATCTGTCATCTTCTCATACCAAGGTAATTCAAAAATGTGAGAGAAAAATGATTAAAACAGTAAATGCAAGAAACCAAACAACATTGTAGAAATCGTGCCAGTACCATCTTTACAACAATACTGATTTGGCATTTATCTTCTTATAGTTCACACAATAGCCTGGCAACCAAAACCTTTAGAAGAAATCCAACAATCCAGTCTGATTATACCTAGCAACAGTTTCACTCATCTTCCTACTCAGATAATTGAAACTGATTATAAAAGTGCTGGGTTACAATTCAGTAAAATTTAGAGGGCTAAAGATTCTTTATTCTTGCAGTGGGAATTGAAGATTCTACTCTACTACATTATGGAATCATGTCATACTCATTTCTTCAAATTATGATCATTTGTTCAGCAACCGTTTGAAGCTACAGTGGTGCTGAACAAAGGGAGTTATATAATCTGTAATCATAGTTAGGGCTATTGCATAGAAGTGGGTTGCTTCTGGTTCTGTCCAGATCGGGCAAATCAGTAGTAGCGGCAGCGGCTATGCCTACCCGCCCGGATGCACTCTCATAGGCGGGAAGTATCATCACGTTTATTCATGTTGTGGGGGGATTTTTCTATTTTGATTGCTTCCATAATTATTCTCTTGTTTTTTACGGCCTGGGTGGTGAGTAGGGCTCATTTGTTGACTAGGGTTGGTTTCCAGATGTGTAAGCTCTCGAAATAGATAAACACCCCCACAATATGAATAAACGTGACGATACCTCCCGCCTACCATACATCTGGAAACCAGCCCTAGTCAACAAATGAGCCCCACCCACCACCCAGGCCGTTACAACACAAAACAACAATGGACACACAGCCAGCACCAATCAGCACCAATCTACCAATCATGGTACAACCACACAGCCAATCAATCCACTTACTGAAACAAAGCCAGCACTCCAAACACTCCCGCCAAGATTTATAGAAAGATGTCAGCTCCGACCACGCTTTAAATGAAAAACACCAGCCTGAAGATGGTGAGTGAGACCTCGCCAAAACGTTGCCAAGACAATCTCAATCTTACACAGGAAAAGACCCAAATACAAGACCAGCATATATACATACATATATACATATACATACATACGTGTGTGTGTGTGTGTCTGTGTGTCTGTGTGTCTGTGTGTCTGTGTCTGTCTCTGTGTGTGTGTCAGTGGTGGGTTCCTACCCTCCAGCGACGTCTCCAGCTGCTTGGTGGAGCATCGCACAGGCACTGTACATGCTATGTTCGTGTGCGGAAGCGCCAGAGTTTAAAGACAGGTAAGGACAGCAGACAGGTGGGCCCTCCGGAGCACTGTACCAGAACGGTACCCGGTGCTCCAGGCAGGCACTGGTGTACCTCCTGCAACCCACCACCCACCATACCTGGGTGTACCTCCTGCAACCCACCACTGGGCTGTGTTCATGTGTATGTTCCAGCATAACTCTGGAATGCTTCAAGCAATTTCAACCAAACTTGGTACATAGATGACTTACTCTATAGAAAAAAATACTGTGGGGGTAAGACACCCCTAAAACCTCTCGGGGGGGGGGTGTTCTGTTAAGATACAGACTGTTTCCCTTAAAGTGGCTTCTACTGTACTGCCGAAAAATGGCTTCTGCTATACGGCACAGTGGAGTTGCCATGGTAATGGCTTCACAGTACTCCACAAGGGGGGTCCCACTGGTAAGGGGGAAAATCCAACATTAGAAATTACGTTTAGTCTGAACATTTTCCCTTTATAAATATATACCTGGACAATGCTGGTTATCAGCTAGTCCTGAATATAAAAGCCATGTGGAAAGAGAAGAGGACAACATCTGCTCTCTCTATATTGATGTACTAACACACCGAGCATTTTGGATCACTGTCCATGCAAGATGGGCTGGTGATGAGTTTTTCATCTTCATCTGAAGGCTCTCTATCTCTATAAATTGGTTTTTTTTTCAATGAGAAGGGGAAGATAGCTGAACAATAGTTTTCCCATGAAAAAATGAAATCTATCTAGCAGTCAAGAAAACATTGAGAGACCTGTCCCACGCTCCCAGAATCCAGCGTCACTCTGAAAAGGATTAAGACTTAAATAGGTCACAGACTACCTAAGCCTCCTCGTCTAACCTTAGAAACATCCCATCCTAGCATCAAGCTCCATAGATGACCTCCTCATCCCTACAGTTTTTTCCTATTACAGTGACATAAAACGCTTCAGAAACAGCCACAAGCCCTTTAAGAATTACCATCAGTATCTCTCAAGGGTGAAACCAGTGGAAAACCATATTTTGTTAACCTTTAAAAGACGTCAGTTGTCTGCAGGGCCAGCTCTTGATAAGCCTAATTGCTACTTGCTGCAATTCATTGGAAAGTGAATTCACTTGTTTTATCTGATGTTATCTAATTAAGGTTTCCACCAATAGCAGACTTATTACTCTGGAGCAGACCTACTTACCGGTAGTTCAGAACTATTTGCTTTAAATTGTAGGAAGTTATCACCCAGCCTTCTCCCAGAAAAATGAAATATCCTAGGAAATATTGAAAAGGCAGAATATTTCTCTGGATGTGAAAAGAAAGAAACGTGTTTTAAAAGACAGAATAACTGCCTCTGTAGCTTCCTGCCCATCCCCCACTTGGTCAATGGGCCATCAAGAAGGCCAGGCTAGTCCACTTTACATAATAAAGACTTCTCCACTTCAGCTGCAGGGGGTTGGGATTAAAGCATGATAATGGCCCTTTACTCAACTGACCACATGGCATCTGAGAACTCAACCAAACCTGGATTCAAAACACAGCTTAGAGAGTTGCCCCTGCATGGACCCATGGGAGTCTGACAACCAATCAGAATACATTTATTACACAGGAACAGGAAACAGAGAGGTGGGACTGAACAGGTTATAAAAAGCCTAGCAAGCCCCTCCCTCAGCCCTTCTCTTCTTCTCCACCAACATTGAAGCATGTGATCACCTTTTATGTTCAGGACTCAAGCCATGTGGTCCTGTCCAACAATAAACCATATTTCCAAGCAGCCTCCATGTCTCCAGTGCCTTTTTCCCCACTTGGAGCCGAACCCAGAAGGACATTTCTTTCATCAAAATTAAGCAGGGCAAGGTGGGAGTCCCAGATGATCAGGCTAATGGTTGAATGTGCAGGGGTGTGTGTTTGTGTCTGGGCAGCAGCTACGGAGTTCAGGCAGGTGCACAGTTGCCATGGGGGAAAAGTGCCATAAGGAGACACTATGCAGAGTGGATGGGCGAAAAAGCAGCAGGAAAGGAAGTTACTTCTGATTTCCTGCCGACTTTTAAATAATAATTTGAAATATTAATTTGAAACAATAATTGCATGATATTGTATCTTTTCTTTTGAAATAGGATTTAATATTTTCTTAAAACAGAAACTATCCTTTTACTTTCAGAAATCTGAATTGAAGTGTTTTCAGAAACTCTTGAATATTTCACTATTTCCAATTGTCTCACAGAAGTATTTCATTAATTATACAAGCCAATTTTTTCAAATATTATAGCAGCAACCAGATTTTCCTTTTACAGCTGTTTTATTTTTATATTTAACTAATGCAACAGTTCTGTCTCATGCCAGTTCTTAACAATTTCTGATGTGATTTAATGTCTTTCCCCCTTTTTATTATCGGTTTTCTCAGATATATCAACTGTTTCTCAGATTTGGTCTTTTTCTTAGGTTGAATTAACATTTGCATTCATGTTTACAAAACTGTTTGCTTAAATAAGGCTCAAGATGGTATTTGGGAACACCCGCATTGCCCTCTCAAACAGCCAGGATAGCAATTTACCATATAGTTGGGAAAAGTTTTCATCTTTGCTTCAAATGAATTTTGTTCCACGTGTACTTCTGTTTCATTCATTTGTTCTGTCTCTTGGTGTTCAATATTAAGACTAAAAACAAGTTATATCAAGATTAGTGTTAATGGTTTTACTACAAGAGTTGAATTTACTATATTTATTACAAGTGTTGAATGGGCTTCAGTTTGTCACATTGTTAAAGCATTTTGGGGTTAAAGTCAAAGGTCCTAATAATATGGACAATTTCATACATGTAAGATCACAACTAGACTAGAAGTGTTTGAAATGTGGATTTACAGGCAGCTATTATGTATACATTGACAAAATCAGAAATGAGCAGGTGATAAGCCTGGGAAAGCCAAGGGAAATACCATAAAAAAGTGAAAGAATATTTTGGACATGTGATGCAACACCCAGAAAAATATGGCATACTTTACTTAATCCTCCAAGGAAAGATTGAAGGCAAATGAGGTCCAGGCAGAAGAACATCATGGCTTCAAAATCTAAGGGACTGGTTTTGACAAAACTCAGCAGCACTTTTTCATAATAAAAATAGGATCACCAACATGATCGCCAATGTCCGATGATGGATATGGCACAAGAAGAAGATCATAACTAACAACACTACCTTATTTCATCAGTAAATTGTTCTATGTAGAGTCATTAATGCCACTTTTGTATCTTGGAGCGAAGGGAAGGACGCGACAAAAGTTAAGAGGAAAGTGACTTTATTCAGCTCATAGTAAACTGCGATTCAACGTGGCGTGTTTCGCGCCCTACATTTATACCCCCGAGTTTGAATGAGGAGCCAATGGGGCGTCGAGTAGTTCGGCCAATCAGGGCGAGGATTGAACCGGCTCCGCCCGGGAACCAATCAGGAAGGAGTCCTTTGTTCGCGCGCTAGTTTTCCCGCGCTAGTATTCAACACCCCTCCCCCCCCAGTCAAAGAGTTCTTTTGGGAAGGGCAAACATAGTCTTGTAGGTAGGCGGGGCGGTGGCGTTCTCGCCCTGACCTTCGTGGCTCCCCGGCGGTCGTTGACAGGGGGGAAACCGCTGGCGGAGGTGTGTCCGTGGTAGGGCGGTGAACCTGTGGTTCGGGCCCGCGGGAGAGAGCCGGCCCCGGGTTCTCTGTCCAATGTCCCACTGTCTGGGGTGGCGTTTCCGTGGCCACCGGAGTGTCCGGTTGCGGTCCCGTGCAGTCTGGTTGGGGTGTAGGTTCAGAGTCTCGATAAGGGCTTCGAGGAAAAGAGTAGCCGGTTGAGGCGTGCCTGTCCGGAAAGTTCGTATCGGCTTGCCTCTCGTTCCCCGGGTGGAAACGGTCCGATGGGGAAAAAATCAACGATGTTGGCTCCTGGTGTGAGCGGGTGTGCGCAGGGCTCGGGCCGTCTGTTTCCGCGGGAAGGCGACGCCTTAATTGGTCCACGTGGCGCCTCCATTGTGCTCCGTCGGCCAGGCCGACCCTGAAGGAACAGGGGCCGGTCAGAGCTGTGATGGTTGCGGGAACCCACCGTGGATCCCCGGAAAAGGAGCGGGCCCATACCGGATCCCCTAACTTAAACGCGTGGGAAGGGAGGGCCCCCAGGTTGCTCGGCAGATCCCCTGCGTAGAGTGGATGGAGCCTGTCTAGGGAGGTTCGCAATCTCCTACCCATCAAGAGCTCTGCGGGACTTTTATTCGTCGTTGGGCAGGGTATGGAGTGCTGGCTCAAGAGGTAAGCCGCCACTCTTTCTTGCCAGTCGCCCTGGCCCATGCGGCCCAAGGCTTCTTTCGCTGAGCGAACTGCGCGCTCCGCCCGGCCATTACTAGCTGGGTGATAGGGGGCTGTGGCCGCGTGTCTGATTCCTTGCTCGGCCAGGAATTCTTGAAACGTGGTGGAGGTAAACTGGGGCCCATTATCGGAAACTATCACATCCGGTAACCCATGGGTAGCGAACATCTTACGGAGGGCCCTCACTGTACTCTCCGCTGTGGTGGAGGTCATGATTACCAGCTCCACCCACTTAGAGTAAGCATCTACCACTATCATAAAGTTTCGGCCGTGGAAGGGACCGGCGAAATCAATATGTAAACGGGACCATGGGCTTCTAGGGATTTCCCACTCGCGAGGGGCGGCTGTGGGGGGATTCGGCCTGGAATTTTGGCATATTCTACATCGGCCTACATGATCTGCGATCTCGGAATCTAACAAGGGCCACCACACATAGCTACGGGCTAACGCTTTCATTCGTGCTATGCCTGGGTGGTTTTTATGGAGTGCAGGCAGGATTCGTGCCCGCAGGGCTGTGGGGATCACTACCCTATCCCCCCAGACAAGACACCCCCCATGAAGGGCGAGTTCGGCTTGTCGCATTTTGAATGGACGGAATTCTTCCGCTATCTTTTCCGTGGGCCACCCCCTCAAAACCCATGAAGCAACCTGAGATAGGACGGGGTCAGCCTTTGTGCAGGCTGCGACGTCCGCGGCCGAGACAGGGAGGTCGGATTCGGCGATGGACAGAACAGAGAGCGCGGGCACGTGGGCTGTGTCCGTCTCTGGCAGAGGGCAACGGCTTAGAGCGTCTGCGTGCCCCAGCTGTTTGCCCGGACGGTATAACAGCGTATATGAATATGCTGTTAGAAACTCCGTCCATCTAGTCATGCGGGGGGACAGAATGGGGGGAGTTGGCTTGTCGCCCGCCAGTAGCCCCAAGAGGGGCTTGTGATCCGTGACCAGGGTGAATTTCCTACCGTAGAGGTAGTCATGGAACCGCTTAATGCCGGATACTGCAGCCAGGGCCTCTTTATCGATTTGGCTGTAGTTCCGCTCCGCGGAGGAGAGTGTCCGGGAATAGAAAGCTATGGGGGCTTCTGAGCCGTTCGGGAGAACGTGGCTCAGGACCGCCCCAACGCCATAGGGGGAGGCGTCGCAAGTCAGAATTAGAGGCATCCTATCGCTGTACTGGATTAGGACTGCCGATGAAGTTAAAATATCTTTTATAGCCGCGAATGCGTGCGCCTCACGGCTACCCCATTTCCAGGCCGCTGACCGGTCAAGTAGTCGGTGTAGCGGCTCAGCTAGTGACGCCTTGTGGGGGATAAAAGGGGCATAGAAATTAAGAAGCCCCAGGAACGCCTGTAATTCCGCCCTAGAGGTGGGTGCGGGTGCGTTTTTGATGGCGGCAACTTTGGACGGAGTGGGGTGGATGCCTTGGGCATCAATGAGGAACCCCAAAAACTCAACTTTGGGAACAGCAATTTCGCATTTGCTGCGCTTCAATTTCAGTCCTGCCTCCCTAAAACGTGTGAGGACCTCCCGCAGTGTTTTCAGGAGTTCCGAGTGGCTGGGGGCTGCGACCAGGACGTCGTCGAAGTAGGGAACGACGCCTGGGAGCCCATGGAGCAACCGCTCCATGAGGCTCTGGAAAATCCCAGGGGCAACCGAGACGCCGAATTGTAGGCGGCGGCAACGGAAGGCCCCACGGTGGGTGACGATGGTCTGGGCTGTAGCCGCATCGTCGTCTACGGGAAGCTGCTGGTAGGCCTGTGCCATGTCTAGCTTGGCGAAAATGCGGCCCTGTCCTAAGGAGTGGAGTAGATGCTGCACTACGGGAACCGGATACGGGTTTGCCTGCAGGGCCAAATTGATGGTCGACTTGTAGTCGGCACATATTCTCACCGATCCGTCGGGTTTGACCGGGAGGACTATGGGGGTTTCCCAACGGGCGTGATCTACGGGCTCGAGTACCCCTTGTTCAATAAGTTTGTCCAGTTCTGCGTCTACTTTAGCTCGCAATGCGAAGGGAACCCTGCGTGCCTTTAGTCTAACGGGAGCGACCTGGGGATCGAGGCAGAGGGAAATGGGGGTGCCCTTATAACAGCCCAATCTCCCATCAAATACGTCTGAGAACTCGTCTAGGACGCTATCTACGGCGAGGGGAACTACCCTGTGTACCCCTTCTATGGTGAGGCCCAAAGCGGAGAACCATTCCAACCCCAGGAGAGCGGGCAGGTTGTTTCTAACGACTAAAACTGGGAGTTTCCCTTTAAAATTCCCGTATTCCACCCGGATGTGGTATATCCCGGCTGTGGGGATCCCATTTCCCTGGTAGTCTAGGAGGGAGACCCGGGCGGGGCGCAGCTTTCTCTGGGGAACCCCGGGGCAAAGGCGGGAGAACAAAGCCCAAGATAGGAGAGAACGGGATGAACCGGAGTCCACCTCCATTTGGCAAAGCTGACCTTCGAGCCGGACGGCGGTGCTTATTTTCCGGTGGCCGGCAGGAACGTGGGATGCCTGGTAGACCACGCAGTCAGCGCTGGAGGGCTGGTAGGTTGAGTAGCAGTCCTCAGTGCGCTTCGCGGGACGTGGTTGCTGGCGGCGTTGCGGCGCCGGGCGCTGGTTGCTGGGTTGCATGAACGACGGGGCTGGCAGGGGAGCCCGGCATACTCTGGCGAGGTGCCCTTCTCCTCGGCAGCGGCGGCAAACGGCAGAGCGGTACGGGCAGGCTGCGCGGCTGTGGCGGCCGCCACAACCACGGCAAGGTGCGTTCGATGCCGGCTGAACGGGCGCCGGCGGTTGCTGGGGTGGCCTCTGCTTCGGCTGCATCCTCATCTGGCCAACGATTTCCTCCTCCTCCTCCTCATCTTCAGCTGGGGAGAGATCGTCGACGAGGTTCGTCTGGGTGGACGGCCCCGCGGCGGGTTGTGCGGGGGGGTTTAGCTGGAGGCGTTCCATGTCGGCCGTGGATTGTTCGGAGAGTTCGGCTGCTCGCGCTATCTCCACGGCCTGCATCAGGGTAATCTTGTGGTTCCGGAGTAATCGGCCGCGTAAATGTGCGTCGCGGACCCCGCACACAAACTGTTCCGCAAGATTCTCCTCCAGGTCTGCGAAATCACACTGGGCGGCCACGGTGCGCAAGGCCTCCAGGAAATGGCTGATGGACTCGTTGGCCCTTTGTACTCGGCGGCGGAAAGCGAAACGGCGTGCAAACAGAGAGGGTGAGGGAGCGTAGTGGTTCCTCAGCCTGGACATCAGCTCGGCCCACCCAAGTTTGTAGGCTGGCCTCGGGGCGGCCAGGGCTCTCGCAGAGGCGAACATGGACGGCTCGCAGCAGGAGAGGAAGAAACTGCACTTCTCCTCGTCGGTCTGAGCCTGGTTTTTCGAGGCGATCAGGTAGCACTCGAACCGCTCCATGAACCCGTCCCAGGACTCTCCGGTGGCTCCGCCGAATGGCGCGAAAGGAGGAAGCGATGACGCCATCGTGATGTGGAGCCGGAGAGAGGGAGAGAAGTGACGGAGAAAATTTCGCGTTCGCTGCCGGCGTTCTTGGTCCGAGGTAGCGTGCTAGCTGGTTCAGACGCGGTGGCAGCTGGCTGTTCTTCTCCGTGGTCGCGGGAATCGGGATCCCACCTTCGTCGCCAGTTTTGTATCTTGGAGCGAAGGGAAGGACGCGACAAAAGTTAAGAGGAAAGTGACTTTATTCAGCTCATAGTAAACTGCGATTCAACGTGGCGTGTTTCGCGCCCTACATTTATACCCCCGAGTTTGAATGAGGAGCCAATGGGGCGTCGAGTAGTTCGGCCAATCAGGGCGAGGATTGAACCGGCTCCGCCCGGGAACCAATCAGGAAGGAGTCCTTTGTTCGCGCGCTAGTTTTCCCGCGCTAGTATTCAACAGCCACAATGAATCAACCCAAGAGAATAGCACTAAGAAATGACCTTTCAAATTAGAAAGTGCACTCTCATTCACATTTTTTTTGTATTTTAAAAATAGATTCTCTTTCCAATGAATTATGCTCAGTGCTAGGCAAACATGCAACTCAAAAACAATATAATAAAGATAACACAAGCCTTGGAAAGATGAAAAATATATATTTGATTAAGTGTTCCCGGATGGATGGGTTTATCTTTTCGCTATTGTTTATGTTCTTCCTATTTCCTATTTTACTTAACCACTGAAACATGAAAAATTTACTATTTTTAAAAAAAAGTAAATATTCTAAAAATATGCTATGTAACTTTTAAATTGTTTTAAAAGGAATGTTTTTTCTTATAAATAGCTGCCCTTAATTCTAAAGTCAGAGAAACAAGAGTGGTTTAAACACTATTTTGGCTCAATCTGAAACATAAGTTGCTCTTTAAAATCTCTGGCGTCTAGTCCAGTTTACTTAAGTTCAGCCTGCCTGTTTCTTTCTAGTTTGTTATATAAACAGTTCATTTTCAATCAATTCGTTTAAATTGAATGGTTAATAGATGAATCAATACCAATCTGGAATTATTAGCCCAAATAGAAATTACCAACTCCAAATTAAAAGAGTCTCAGCAAATAGTCATTCAAACATTACCTTTCTGATTATTGCCAATAGTCTTGATTGCCAACTGGCAATAGTTTCCCCCTCTCCAAATGCCTATAGAGAATCTCAGTCATCCAGGTCATGGTTGTCCCAAAGGTGCTTTTTCGAGAGGCAACTGGACTTTCTGGTTTTTTCTTTGAAGACATTTCACTTCTCATCCAAGAAGCTTCTTCAGCTCTTACTGGATGGTGGGGAATGGAAGGATTTATATTCCTTGAAGAAGGTTGGTCATTTGTATTCTTTTAGCCACTTGGCTTGCCCTCTAGGATGATGAAAAACAAGTTTGAACTTGATTCTCTGCACCCTCTTTTTAAATATTTAAAGTGTTTGTCATTATATCCAAACATATTTACCTCTTTTCAATCAGGCATTTGAGATTTTAAAACTCTTTTTCTGTAGGTTCAGGCTGATTTTGTGACTTACAACCCAGTGGTGGGATTCAAGAATGTTTATTACCGGTTCTGTAGGCATGGTTTTGTGGGCGTGGCAGTGGAAGGATACTGCAAAATTCCCATTCTCTCCCCACCCCACTAACCTGCTTTCCGGCTCAGTTCTCCTGTTCAGGGCAACAAAAGATGATGAGCTGGGAGGCTCGGAAGCAGTGGGGCAGTGGTGGGTTGCAGGCAGTATGCCCTGGTACGGGCGTACCAGAGCCTGCCCGGAGCACTAGATACTGTTCCGGTACGGTGCTCCGGAGGACCCACCCACTCACCCGAGCTCCTTACCTGTCTTTTAAGACTTCCACGCTTCTGTGCAGGTGCATGTCTTGTACAGCGCATGCGCAATGTTCTGCAGAGCATCTGGAGCATTGCAGAGGCACTAAGATGCATGTGCGTGCTGCGCGCATGGATGTGAACACTGCTGGGCCCGTTACAACCGTACCGGTTGGAACGGGATCCAGAACCCACTACTGCAGTAGGGGTGGGGCCAGCCTATTTTCCAGTTCTCTGAACTACTCCAAATTTCTGCTACCGGTTCTCCAGAACCTGTCAGAATTAGCTGAATACCACCTCTGCTACAACCCTCCTTATCAGCCTGGACATTGTGTAGAATCAAAAATAAAAAGTACCCAGATCTCCCTGCCTGCGCAATTTAGTGAGCCACGCAATACAATCAAGCAATATAATTGAAATCATCAGCAGTTAAGATTAGGGATGCCAACTAGTGTCTCTGAACAACCAGATAAATTATCTTGTTGTCTTCTACTAGATACTTAAGGATAACAGGAGTGTGTACACACACACACACACACACACACACACACACACGAACGAACGAGATAATAACATAAGAGCCAGTTTTGTCTAGTGGTTAAGCCATCAAGATAGAAATGGGAAGAACATGAGTTTGAATCCTGCCTTAGCTATGAAAGCCAGCTGGGTAACCTAGGGCCAGTCATTCTCTCTCAGCCCAACCCACCTCACAGGGTTGTTATGGGGAAAATAGGAGGAGGAAGGTGTGTTGGATATGATATGTTCGCTACCTTGAGTTATTTGTAAAAATAATAAAGACAGGCTGCAAATAAATATTAAATATAATAAACAGAATAAATCTGTTTTCCATACTATGCATTTCGCTTCAGATTGATATAAATCATGACTTTGTAAATAAACATTAGACCATTGGAAATGAGTGGCTTATGCATTCAAATAAATGATAAAATAATTGTCATAATAAACTTCATTTCCTTTGCTTACCTTGCACTATAAATATAATTAAGCTGTGGTACGGATTATGAGTCTCCGCAACAGGATTTAAGACCATACTAACCCCAAAACACCCAATACAATAATTTTATTATGACTTGGCACGGTGTGCAAACATTGACAAATCAGGTTCTTCATGTCAAAGTTGCTGTTTCCAGTCACTTATATAAAATTGCTTATATTTAAAACACTACTTACATAAAACAAAGCATGCCAAGATAATTTTGTCGAATGCTGTGAACATTCCAAAAAGATTTCTAATCGCTGTAGGACTTTTTTTTCCAGATCTTGATGAATGGGCATTAGTTGGCCAGTATCTGTAATATAAGTGCAAGCAAGTGACCTGTAAAAAAACATGTTATGCAAAAAATATAGAATAACCTAGTTAGAAGGGATCTTGGAGGTCTTCTAGTCCAACCCCTGCTCAAGCAGGAGACCTGATACTATTTCAGACAAATGGTTGTCCAATCTCTTCTTAAAAACCTCCAGGTGTTGAAGCACCCATAACTTCTACAAACATGTCACTCCACTGATCAATTGTTTTGTAGGAAATTTCTCCTTAGTTCTAGATTGATTCTCTCCCTGATTAGTTTCCATCCACTGCTTCTTGTCTTGCCTTCAGTTTGGAGAAAAAAATACTATAATGTCTATTTAAAAAATCCTTTGGAGACAAAAAACACTGTGGTTTTTTAAAAAGTTTATTTGTACTGATTTATGTGGCCACACATCTCACAAATGTGACTCTGGGCAGTTGACAAAGATTAAAAAAATAAAAACCTTTACAATGTAAAAATACATTCCACAACCAACTGCAACACAATTGGTAATTGGGCTCAATTACTGTTCCAACCTCCATGCTTGGGAAAACAACAGCTCTTCAATCTCCTAAAAGGTGAGCAGAATTAGGCCAGTTTAATCTCAAGCACTATGGTTTCAGAGAGCAGGTGCAGTACAATGATTAACCATGTCTTTGAATGTAATCTTGGAGCCAAGACTTCTTTGTTGATTCTGTGCCCTCTGAAACATCATCCTTCCAGAGGCTTGTCTGGCCCCAATTCTGCTCTTTCAGAAAAGCTATAAAAAAACTGGCTTTTCAAACAGGCCAGAGCAGAAAATGATTTGTGATCTTGACTTGTGGGTGATGTATAATTGATATTTGTCCCTACTTTTCTTCCCAATTCATTGCAAGTAGTTTTATATTGCAAGTTTTAAGTTAAGTTTAATTTTATATCATAGTGGTTTTTAATTTGGTTGCCTATAAATGTATATTAATAAAGCTCTTTCCTTTTGTAGGAAGTGTAACAGGAGTCTAGTTTTAGTGTTAATTACATTAATTGGTTATTAGATTAAATTTCCCTGGTAAATTTAATCTATTTGGGGTTAAAGCTTAAATGGCCAGACACAAGATACTTTAAAAAGAAACTGTTTTTATTTTGACAGTAGAACTGCTGCCCCCTTCTGACACAATTTGCATGGTTGTTTTTTTTTGCAATTTTAAACTTTATTTCAATCATTTTGCCACATCTCATAACATGCACTTATACTTATTATTCCAGTCAAACCTCAAGTTAAAAATCTTAAATGAAACATGAAATATTTCAGTTTAAGTCTAGTTAGGCAGAGTTTAAAAAGGCCCGAGACAAGAAAGAATGAATGTTAAATGCTTAATATTCCTCACTTTATGTAATGCCAAGAAAGATACCGTACTTGGTATTCCTATTTAACTTCTAGTTTGGTCTAAAAGAATGCTTATTACTGTATTTCTTCCATAAGTACTTGAATATAAGTTCTCTCTCTCATATTTTATTATGTCTATTTTTTAAAAAGATATTCTTGAAAGTTTCCCATATAGTTTGAAATAATAAAGCTTCAAATGGTGAAAAGAGTAAGGTTCTACATTTAGGCAAGAAAAATGAAATGCACAGGTACAGTATAGGTGGTACCTTGCTCAACAGTAGTAACTGTGAAAGGGATCTTGGAGTCCTAGTGGACAACCATTTAAATATGAGTCAGCAGTGTGCAGCAGCTGCCAAAACAGCCAACACAGTTCTAGGCTGTATAAACAGAGGGATAGAATCAAGATCACGTGAAGTGTTAATACCACTTTATAATGCCTTGGTAAGGCCACACTTGGAATACTGCACTGAGTTTTGGTCACCACGATGTAGAAAAGATGTGGAGACTCTAGAAAGAGTGCAGAGAAGAGCAACAAAGATGATTAGGGGACTGGAGACTAAAACACATGAAGAATGGTTGCAGGAACTGGGTATGTCTAGTTTAACACAAAGGACTAAGGGAGACATAATAGCAGTGTTCCAATATCTCAGGGGTTGCCACAAACAGGAGGGAGTCAAACTATTTTCCAAGGCATCTGAGGGTAGAACAAGAAGCAATGGGTGGAAACTAATCAAGGAGAGAGGCAACTTAGAACTGAGGAGAAATTTCCTGACAGAACAATTAATCAGTGGAACAGCTTGCCTCCAGAAGTTGTGAATGCCCCAACACTGGAAGTCTTTAAGATGTTGGATAGCCATTTGTCTGGAACAGTATAGGGTTTCCTGCCTAGGCAGGGGGTTGGACTAGAAGACCTCCAAGGTCCCTTTCAACTCTGCTATTGTATTATTGTATTAAATACAAAAGCATGTTTCCCCAGGAACCTTTATATTCTAATTGAAGAGACAAATTAATTTTGATTACCAAAAGGAAATATTAACATAAAGTACTGTTGAAAGAAATGTCCTTCTGGGTTCGGCTCCAAGTGGGGGAAAAGACACTGGAGAAATGGAGGCTGCTTGGAAAGATGGTTTAATGGTGGACAGGATCACATGGCTTGAATCCTGAACAGAAAAGGTGATCACATGCTTCAATGTTGGGGAGAAGAAGAGACGGCAGGGCTGAGATGCTGAGTCCCTGGTTTTATGCCCTCTCTGGCCTTTGATCTTGATCTTGTATTCTGATTGGTTGTCAGACTTCCATGGAGCCATGCAGGGGCAACTCTCTAGGCTGCGTTTTGAATCCAAGTTTGGTTGAGTTCTCAGATGCCATGTGGCAAGTTGGATAAAGGGCCAATATTATCATACCTTAATCCCATCCCCCTGGAGTTGAAGGGGAGAACTCTTTTATTATATAAAAGGACTGGCTTGGTCACCTTAATGGCCCATTGACAAAGTGGGTGGGGGCAGGAAGCTACAGGGCCCTATTCTCTCTTTAAAACATGTTTCTTCCTTTTCACATCCAGGGAAATATAATATTCTGCCTTTTCAATATTTCCTAGGATATTTCATTTTTCTGGGAGAGGGCTGGGTGATAACTTTCCACAGTACAATATGTACAATTATGTATGCATATGCATATATAGTGTTCCCCATGATAAGCAGATGTAATTTCCCAGAAAAAATATATACAACAGTCCAAAATAATGTCCAATTCCAATTTCGATACAACATCCTATTAACAAGCATCTTTCATTAGTAGAGTGAATCTTCAAATTATGTATCTCACCAGATCGTTATTTTTTACTTTATCTACCAAATGTTGAAAAATTCAAAATAAGATTTTAAAAAGGATAAAAACAGGAGGAAATTTTCTGAGGATTATGGTTTATATAGAATACAAAATGAAAATGTATTAGTTCCTTGAATGGAGTGTTGAAAAATAAATCCGGTCTGGTTCCAATCTGGGAGAAAGACCCTGGAAATAAAATGGAGGCTGGCTGCAGGAAAGGAGGTCTCTTTTTGGGGGGATGCCAGAAATTTCAGTGACAGCAACATGTTTCTGGGGTGGCTGACAAAATGGGATTGGGAGTGGGTGGATTTTTATATATTCTTTGGGGCTTTGTGATTGAGATGCCTGTTCCTGTGTAAGAATGTGTCCTTTAATATTTTATTGGCTGTTGCCAGATTCCCATAGGTCATATACATAACTGGCTCTACATGGAAAAGGGGAAATGCGAATCCTGTTTGTCTGAGCTAATCTTGTCAGTTTTGGCTTGCCTAATTAAGCTGCTTATTTGGAATATCTTTGTTTATGAATAAATTGGCCCAGTCTTTCTGAATGGATACAAAATCTGCATTCCTAAAGATCAGCCTGTTCAAGTTTCTGCTTGAGGCAGAAGACTGGGGCTGCTTTCTGCCTTTGTTAAGATTCCCCCCACCCCTTCTCCTTTAGAGGAAATATTCTCTCCTGCTTCCTTTTAATATTAAGAATAAAGAATATTTTAAAGGATGGGATACAGGGGTATTTCTTATTTTTTTTATTGTTTGTCTTGTGGGAAGTTATCACCCAGCCCTCTCCCAGAAAAATGAAATATCCTAGGAAATATTGAAAAGGCAGAATATTTCTCTGGATGTGAAAAGGAACAAACATGTTTTAAGAGACAGAATAGTTGCCTGTAGCTTCCTGCCCATCCCCACTGTTAATGGGCCATTGAGAAGGCCAGGCTAGTCCCTTTTACATAATAAAGACTTATCCACTGCAGCTGCAGGGGGGAGGAATGTTGGAACTTTACTCAACTGACCTCAATTTTAAAATCTGGTCACTTTAACTTTACATAATAAATACTTCTCCACTTCAGATGCAGGGGGGGATGGGATTAAAGCATGATAATGGCCCTTTACCCAACTGACCACATGGCATCTGAGAACTGATCCATACCTGGATTCAAAACACAGCCTGGAGAGTAGCCCCTGCATGGCCCCATGGGAGTCTGACAACCAATCAGAATACATTTCTTACACAGGAACAGGAAACAGAAGTGGGACTGAACAGGTTATAAAAAGCCTAGCAAGCCCCTCCTCCAGCCCTTCTCTTCTTCTCCACCAACGTTGAAGCATGTGATTACCTTTTCTGTTCAGGGTTCAAGCCATGTGGCCCTGTCCAACAATAAACCATCTTTTTCCCCACTTGGAGCTGAACCCAGAAAGACATTTCTTTCATCAGTCTGATGTTAATCTATGCTTGCTGGTGGGGAAGTGTTTTGTTCTTTTATTCTTCTGAATCTTCACATCTGATTAATTCCCTTAATTATTTAATAATTGCTCATTCGTTCAACGTGGGAAAACCACTTTAATCACATTGTTATTATTCACTAGTTCTACTATCTACAACAGGGATGTCAAACTCCCGCCCCACGGGCTTGATGTGTCACATGCTGGCCATGCCCATGCCCAGTTTAGCAAAGGGTAAAAAAGTCCTGATACATCACGTGATGCCACCATGACGTGAGTTTGACATCCCTGATCTAGAATGAAAAAAATCCAAATAGTCACTAGATACCTACAAGGCATTAAGAGTTTTATATCTATTTGTGCAGCTCACAATTATTTATAAGTTTTTGCAGATTCTAATTAGACAACAATCCAATTTTCCAACATTTGAACTGAATGTAATACTTTATTTGGCCAAGTGTGATTAAATACATAAGGAATTTGTGTCCAATATAAAAGCACATAGTGTATATGAAAAGCAACAGAATAATAGTAATAGCAGTTGAAGGGGGAGTAAAGAAGATAATTACAAGGATAAATAATACTACAACTACACTACATGGGTTAATAGATAATTTCAAGATACAAATAGGAATATGATATACTACAAAATATTTCCTATTTTCAATCAGGGATTAGTTTTTGAGTAATTACCACTCTTTTCAAGTATTAGTGAGGGCAACTGCAATAACCAATCCTACACAGCTTTGGAAACAATATTTGAAGCATGTTGTTCAGAAGGATATTTATGGATCAACTGCTCCACCAACAAAGTTATGCAATTTTAACTCCAACAAATGCAGAATTTACCAAGAATAGAAATAGTTTAGTTTGATTCATTCCATGTTTTTTTTAATTGTTGTGTACATTTTTCTTACAAGCAACTGTGGAAAAGCGCACCATCTATACACCTGAACATATTGCTACATACATTAAGATGGCTAATCCAAAGTTTACAAGTTACTAATAAAGAATATTTGTAGCTCAGGGTTGAAATGAGTGCTCTCTGAGCTTGCTTGTTTTTTTAGACGTTTCATTAACAAAGTAACATCATCAGTGCTAGTAAGTTATTCTAAAACATAGCTTTTGTTTTTAAATCATTTTATGGCCCCTTTCATTTATTCATTCAGCAGCAGGGAAATAATACCTATTGTTGGGAGGTAAGCAATGTCTAATTTGTAGTACATACATACATACATACATACGTACGTATTATATATATATATATATATATATATATATATATATATATATATATATATATGTATATGTATATGTATATGTATATGTATATGTATATGTATATGTATATGTATATGTATATGTATATGTATATGTATATGTATATGTACATGTACATGTATATGTATATGATGTATATGTATATGTATATGTATTATATATATATCTATATATATCTATATCTATATCTATATCTATATCTAGTCTCCGTTTATTTATCAGCACAAATACAACACACACACACACACACACACACACACACACACACACATATATATAAAATACACACACACACATTTAGTGATTCACAAAAATGCCTGAACGTATTAAAGTAGCGTTGTAGAGTCTGGGCTATATTGACTGTTCCTTTTTAAACAGCTAATATAGATATGTTCAGGCGAAACACTCCATTTCTCTCCCTTCTCTTTGACAAGGAGCGTGCGTGTGTAAATATTTACAGATCAGCCCCATCTATTTGAAATGAGCTCTTCATAATGCATAACATGCGAATCGTTTTCTTCTCAGGTGGCTACTGCTGAGAGGGAGAAGCGCTATTCCCTTCCCCGCTACTCGACCGCTGCCCAGCGTAGCAGAAGATCGAAGAAGGAAAAGGACCTGAGCGTCGCTTCTTCTCCCTCTTCCTCCGTCCCTCCCCCCGCGCGTCGCCCTCTTTCGCGTCGCCTTCCGCGCATGCTTCCGACGCTAAAGTTCGACAGCGCCTGCGCGGACGGCGACGGCGGTGGGGGCTGTTGGTCCGACGGCCGCTCGGGCGGGAGGCTGTGGCTGCCGTGTGAGGTGTTTTAGAGGGCTGTAGCGATTTCCCCCGTAGCTGAAGCGGCGGCGGCGGCGCTGTCACTCGCCATCATGTCTCGGGGCTCGATTGAGATCCCCCTCCGGGATACAGACGAGGTGAGTTGGTACGGGGCGCCCCTTGGCTCGCTTTCGGTGGGTCCGTGTTTGTCTGAAGTCGCTTTGGGGAAAGGCAGGGTAATTGCACATCCCACCCGCTTCCCTTGGAAGAACTTGGAGCTGTCCTCGTGGACCTGCTGGAGAGTTGGTGCTAAGTAAATCTGCTACCACTAATATTTTGTATGCGTTGCTTGCTTATCTATCTATTTTACCTACCTTCCTATCCTATCCTATCTAATCTTACTATCTATAGATGCACAGAGCCTGTCTGGTCTCGTGGTTAAAAGTCCTGAACTGGACAATTGGGAGACTTGAGTTCTTCTTGTTTTAGGCGTCACTTGGAGCCAGTCCCTCTCTCTCAACCCAGAGATAAAAGCAATGCTCAGCCACTATTCTAGACAATATTGTCTAGAAAATTGCATAGATTGGTCCAAATAGTTACCAGAAACTGACTTAAAGGCAAAACAAACATACAAAAGTACAGGCTCATGTGTACCTATTGCCAGCAGTACTTGGCAGTTTTGATATCCCTTAACTTGTTGCTTCCTTTAACAGTTGATAAGTTTGGGGGAGGGGGGGATTGGAGGTATAAAAATATTTTTATAAGGCACTAAGCCATATGGATCTTGAGTCTGCTTTTATTAGTGTTAACTTTTCATTGTTTGGATAAATACACAGAGGTCACTGCTGTTACTGTCATTTTGCCTAGCTACATGTGCGTATTTGGAGAGTGAATGCAAGATTATTTAGGAACTGTCCCAACCTCTATATTTTTTTAAAAAAAATCTATCTTT
Organism: Thamnophis sirtalis; assembly: GCF_051295495.1. Classification (NCBI taxonomy): domain Eukaryota; kingdom Metazoa; phylum Chordata; class Lepidosauria; order Squamata; family Natricidae; genus Thamnophis; species Thamnophis sirtalis. The sequence goes on from NW_028261381.1 coordinate 84,344,127, forward strand.
CATCTTCCTAACCAATATTGTTGAGAGCTCAGCAAATGTACACCTGTTCACTTCTTGAACAGGAGACTTGTAGACAAGACTGAGATATAAAAGCAAAAAGAACAAGGTTCCCAGAACTAGGTGTAAAAATCTATATGACCATTACATGGAACAAAAAGTAGGTTTTCAATGTCTCTTCATTGCCATTGTCTTACTGATCACTTGGAGTTTTGCAGGATATGTATTATAGCCTTGTTAACAGAATTGTTTAAACCAATTCCATATTGTATAAGTTCCACTGAATTTGGTCACACTTTTTTAGCTTAGATTTACTGTTACTGTGCAGGTTTACCTAAATGTGTATGTCTACTTGGTTTCCAGAGGAGGAAGAATTTCTTCTGCATTGGAAAGTAATCAGATTCTGTGAATGAGTCATTAATGTAGGATGAATGCATGGAAATCTTATTTTTCTGTGTGCTCCTGAGTAGAAAAGTTATCTTGAATGAGATGCTGCCAATCTGTAGAACTCCAGAAATCCCCTTTTAAATAATTTTAGTCCAGGAGGAGGCTTAACGTATTGTTAGGAAATATATGTATTGGGAATTACTTTTTAAAAAGGTTTTTGCTTTGTGATCTTATTGTATGTGCCCTAATAACTAATAAAACATTAAATTATGAATGTTGTCATTTGATTTTTAGGTCATTGAGCTTGACTTCGATCAATTACCGGAGGGGGATGAAGTTATAAGCATTTTGAAACAGGAACATACTCAGCTGCACATATGGATTGCCCTAGCGGTCAGTTGCATATCCATTTGCTCTATTTTATTTATACTGTAAGCTCATACATATTCCAAAGTAGTGATTATTTTTCATTGATAACTTTCTTTCACTTAAGATAATGTAGAAATGTATAAGCATATATTACTGTTCCCTCATCAAGATAATCATTTGTGGAAGATTTGAATGGAATATCTTTATTTATTTTAGTAGCAACATTATTGCAGTAAGGCCTGCACTTCTCTTTTTTTAAAAAGAAATGAGTTTGGTGACATGTCACCATAGTGGTGAGGTCAAAGATTTTGTTTTGGTTTGCAGTGGAAAGGGAAGTTCAAGAAATAAGCTAGATATATTAAGCAATAAACTCAGTATACTTACACTATCTTTTATTTTACCTCCATCTCAAATATCAACAATTATGCCACTAAAATTGGTACTTTTCCTGCAGAAATTGGTGGCATTATTTGAGGAGGCTCTTGCATTCAAAAATGGAACTGGGTTTGTGTGCAGCCCATGGATTGCCCACTCTTGTAAGAGTGAGAGATTATTCACATAATAAAACCATTACACACACACTATTTTCCATCAACAATGAAAAGGATGACATATTACAGATATGGCCCAGAACTCTGATTTCTTGTCATAATTTAATTAATATGTAATTGCTTAACTTTATGTGCTATGCATATCTTATGAATGCGGTTTTAATAGATTGTTAAATGTATTTTCATTTACTTTTTAGCTGGAATATTACAAACAAGGCAAAACGGAAGACTTTGTGAAACTATTAGAGGCCGCTCGCATAGATGGAAACCTGGATTATAGAGACCATGAAAAAGATCAGATGACTTGCTTAGATACCTTAGCAGCCTACTATGTACAGCAGGCTCGGAAAGAAAAGAACAAAGATAACAAGAAAGAGCTTATTACCCAAGCTACACTGTTGTACACTATGGCTGATAAAATTATCATGTATGATCAGGTAATATCAATTAATTATGAAGATACTGGTATGTTTGTTTGGCACACTGAAATAATCTCTCTTAAAAATGAGAGGTTTTCTACTATGTTTCAATTTTAAAAAAAAAAGATAATGCAGGATTTGATTGCATTCCAATAACAAGCTATGGTAAGTCACATTGTTTGGTTTATTGTGTCCAAAAGTGGAGCTTTCATGGATCAGACTATGATTCAAAAGCAGTACCTTAACCATAATCTATAACCATATTTTTATAGTTTACTTCAGTGTATCTAATTTACATCACTAGTCAAATTTTGACTAGTGGCTAGCTTATGGTTAAGTGACACTGCTTCTCCAAGATAGATAGATGGATGGATGGATGGATGGATGGATGGATGGATGGATGGATGGATGGATGGATGGGTGGGTGGGTGGATGGGTGGATGGGTGGATGGGTGGATGGGTGGATGGGTGGATGGATGGAGAGGGGGGCGGGAGAGAGAGAGAGCCTTTAGATGCGAAACAAAATCTATAAGTTAAAGTCTCTTGCCCAGAGGTTTGCAGTGTAATTCACAAAAAGGAAGATCCATTATAAAATATCTAGGTGAAATAAAGTGATGAAAGTAAAGGGTTGCAACTCAGTGTTAGAGCATTTATTTAGCATGCAGAGATATTAGAATCTTCGACATATCTAGCTAGTGTCCAAGTATCAATTGCTAGTAAATAGAATGAATGAAGATTTAGATAGAGATAGAAGGCCATTTCCATGCTGCGAATGAAATAAGGAGACTAGAAATAGCAACCTTCTATTTAATGACAAGCACTTCTTGCTGAAGTTAAGGCACCTAGTTTTGGCAATCTTTTCTGCCACTGTTATCTAAAAAGTTCAATGTCCCTTCATTGGACCATAGTGCATTAGACAGGGTCAATAGATAGAATTAGTGAGTCCCGACTTCAATTATACCATTAGCTGTGGAAGTCTGAGTGATTTTGAACCAATTACTTCCGATCTATTAATGTTATACGGTTGTGTAAACAAAATATTGAAGGAGAGAGCCAAAATATTAGCATGTGGAGGAAATCTAGGGTATAAATCAAAGAAATGAACAAAGATAACTCAGAAATATATGTCCATACACTATATTGGAGAAATAATAATAGAGCAGATGGATAACATTTATTCTCTGAGCTCTTCAAACATTTTTTCAGCAACAAAAATGGTTATGAGTAACGTAGAAATGCAAAGATTAGATAGAAATTGTAGATCAAGAATTTGTTGCAGATACAAACAAGCTTTTAAGAAATCTGCTAGCTGAAAAATTACATTTTCCTGGTGCAATTTGACATGCTGCTGAAAAAGGAGAAGAGGCTCCAGGAACTATATAAAGGATTTCTACCTGTTGGTCACTGGTTGTCTATCATTTGCTAGAGAAAATAAGTGGATATAAAAGGAGTAGGACAATGAAACCTTTGAAGCAATTAGGCAACACTTCAAAATAATGAATGTAGTAGCAAAGTGTGATTTTGAAAACTTATCACTTAGAATGGTTTGTAGTAATTTCTCCTAGAAATAAAAATTAAAAATAATTTCCTGCTTTTCTAGAATCACTTATTGGGAAGAGCCTGTTTCTGCCTTCTGGAGGGGGATAAGATGGATCAAGCAGATGCACAGTTTCATTTTGTACTCAATCAGTCTCCCAATAATATTCCAGCCCTTCTTGGTGAGTCAATCATATTTTGTCTTCACGGAAACAAGTGCAGTTTAACAGTGTTGAGCCCAGCAGTCTTAAGTGATTGTATTCTTTGGGATATACAAGAGAAATTTGGTACATAGCTTCTCATGCTGCAGGTTGCTGAAATCCAAAACAAGTCCTCTTCCTTTTTTTTTTTTTTTTTTTTTTTTGCTAGAAGTGATAATTTCTTGCTCATTTTGGACTTTGAATTTAAAGTAGGAAATAAAATGGAGCCCGGTGTCATGACTTGTAATGACTTACTTAGCTTAGCTTGTTAGTTGAAATGGATGGTTTTTCCTATAATAAAAAAAGAAGAAGCAACTGCCTCCCTCTTTAGTACTTAGTGCCTGGCAGCATCACATGTAGAAAGTGGTCATGACCTTCTGTGAAACCAGTTGAAAGAAACAGAGATTCAGAGTCTTGTTTAAGATGACAAAGGTAGAGGAGAGTTCAACAACCAGTTATGGTTAATAAAAATGGAGCATTTTGAAATGCACTTGCTACACAACCAATACAAGCAGGATGTTGACAATTGGATTAGAGGGAAATGGGGACATACTCATGACTTATGGTTTTTTATACCATCTTTTCAGGGAATAACTGTATTATTAATATATTTTCTGCTAGTAAATTGTGAACTCCTGATGTCTATCATAAACTTTAGAGGTATTTATAATATTTTACTGCTCCTTTGTAATAGGCAAAGCATGCATTTCGTTCAACAAGAAAGATTACCGAGGTGCCCTTGCCTATTATAAAAAGGCCCTGCGAACTAATCCTGGCTGCCCAGGTAAGAAGCAAAGCATGCACAGTAAAAAGGTAAAGGTTAAGGTTTCCCCTGCTCAGTTGTGCCTGACTCTAGGGGATGGTGCTGATCTCCATTTCCTAGCCAAGGGATCCAGTATTGTTCAAAGATGGTCATATGGCTCTCATGACTCTATACCAAGGTGCACAGAATGTTGTTACCTTCCCACTAAAGTGATGCCTATCTATCTGCTTGCATTTGCATGTTTCCAGCTGCTACTCTTAATGAAAAGTCAGTATTTTATGTAACAGTGGTTTGGGGTTGAGGCAGTGACCAGCCCAAGGTCATTCAGCTGATGTCCTTGACTAAGAAAGGAATAGAATCTGTGTTTCTTTGCTCCCTACCCAGCAACCACTATATATTGGCCACCTATGGAATTTTTATCTTTTTTAGAAAATATTTCTGAATCTGCAGCCTTCCTAAATAACAGGTTTAGGTGAATAACAGAGATTGTTACCAGAATCAGGAGCTGCTCTGTGATTCAAATTTTAGCCAACACTCATGAATATTACAGAGGTGAAGTTAAAGAACTTTGTGGGGTTTTGTTAGGGCTATGCAGTGTTTTAAATCTGATTTACCAAAGATGCCTTTGAATGTATGGGGTTATAAATGTCTGAAACACCTTAAGGCAGCTGTGCCCTTTCCTAAATTCATGCACTATCCAGAGGAAAAAAATGTGGGTGTTATAGACATGTGTTTGTGCCTATCATGTTTTTGAACCATATGTTGGAAACTAAACCAGAAGTGCTGCACCACCTCAACTTTATATCTTAGATGAGGATTTTGGATTAGCTCATCTAATTAACAATTTTGTATTCTCTGGAGCTCACCTGACAGAACCTCACATGCAAAAATGCTGTTTATGCAAATGAACATAGGAACTCTTAAGGAAATATGCCTACTATTATGTGCAAAGTGCTTCAGAGTCATTAATATACAAGTAATGAGAGAATCTTCAGGTTAAGAAGGAAACATAAATGACAATGCCAGCGTAATGTAGTGATAGTTGAATCACTGTAGTCAGCCCAACCAAGTTGTTGGGCTGACTTTGGGAAAACTCGGTTTCAAACCCTCCCCTCAACCCATGAAAGCCCATTGAGTGACTTTGGGCCTTTTGTTCTTTGATCCCAACCTACCTCACACAAATATAGAGAAAAAATGGACGTGCTGTGTAGGACACCATGGTTCCTGAAAGAAATATAATTCAACTAAATAAACATTGGAAGTGTTTACTGTTTTTGTCTCCTAGCTGAGGTTCGGCTAGGCATGGGCCATTGCTTTGTAAAGCTGAACAAGCTAGAGAAAGCTCGCCTGGCATTCAGCAGAGCACTGGAGCTCAACTCCAAATGTGTGGGGGCTTTAGTTGGATTGGCTGTTCTGGAACTAAATAACAAAGAGGTGAGTGAGTTTAACTAAAATGGTAGTATCCCAAGACCCTGTGATGCTGTAATCAGTTTTTTGAGTGACAGGAGGGCAACCATGGATATTTCACAATTTGAAATAAAAACCTGATTATTTCTTTTTTTTAATAAATGTATAGTTCCTTTGATGTCGAAGGAGCAGTTGCTGACTAAGTAATTTAAAAAAGAAGTAATGGAACCAGCAAAAGGTCTTTTGGTTTTATAAGGTTGCTTAGTATATGCTTCAGACTTGTGATATTGCGCCAGATTATCTTAGATTGGCTTTTCTCTTCTATCTGCATCACAGGAACACAGAGGAAGGAATGTACCGTGTTTCCCCAAAAATAAGACAGGATCTTATTTTCTTTTGACCCACGAAATATGGCCTTGGCCTTATTATGGAGGGGAGGCTTATTATTTTGGGGATACAGGAGGCGGAAAGCATGGGACTGCATGTCCTGTCGCCCCCATTGCCTCCCCTCTCTGTTCTTTGTGCCAGCCGAGCAACTGGAAGGCACTGCTCTGACGTGTCCCGTCACCACCCTGCCTCAGGTTGTCCTTTCTTTGCGAGGGGGACAATCTGGGGAGCAAGAGATTTAGGAAGCCTGGGCTGGTGTGGGGCAGTTTCTCCAGTGAAGCATCTGATTCATCCCCAGGGGTGAGCGTTTTGCCTCCTCTGCCCCGGCTTGGAAGCTGCAAAGGAAGCCTGCCATGCCCAGCGAGTGGGGGAGAAGAGACGGCAAGAGAAGCCATGCCTCACTCCACACCTCTCACTTCTTCTCCACACCTGCCACCCCTCTCGCTAAAGAGATGGTTGGGAAGGGAAGCAGCCTGGATTCTGTTAGCATTGGGGCGGGGTGGGAGGAGTTGGGCTGCGAGATATGCATCCTACCCAAGACTTGCAGCTCCGTCATGTTTCTCGCTGTTTCGTCCAGGGAAGCACCCTGTAAAAAAAAATCTCACGAGTTCAACTTCCCTGGACAATACAGCGAGAAACACGACGGAGCTACAAGTCTCGGGTAGGACGCATGTCTCGCAGCCCAACTCCTCCCACCCCGCCCCAATGCTAACAGAATCCAGCTGCTTCCCTTCCGCACCGTCTCTTTAGCGAGACGGGTGGCAAGTGGGGTGGGGGAGAAGTGGGAGGTGTGGAGCGAGACATGGCTCCTCTTGCTGTCACTTCTCTCCCCTCCCCCCCTCGCCGGGCATGGCAGGCTTCCTCTGCAGCTTCCAAGCCAGGACAGAGAGATGGCGAAGGGCAAAACGTTCACCTCTGGGGATGAATCAGATGATTCACTGGAGAAACGCCCCCACACCAGCCCAGGCTTCCTAAATCTCTTGCTCCCCAGATTGTCCGCCTTGCAAAGAAAGCCCAACTCAAATGCTGCCTCCAGCCACCTCTTCATCCTGGCGAAACTACGTTTTGAAAGTTTTGCAGGTGGGGGAGGGATTTCCTGCAGTTTGTCAGCGGCGTCTCCTCACAGGGCTTCTCCCGATGTCCCAGGTGCGAAGCAACATCCGGAAAGGAAGGCATGGAAATCCATACAACTGGGGATGTTGGAAGAAGCCTTGTGAGAAAACGCTGCTGCTGATGTGCATGAAATCTCCCCCCCCCTCCACCTTCAGATGGTCTTGTGGGCTGACTGGAGAGGTCTTCAGTGAACTTTGCTCTGTCTGTGTCCGCAGGCAGCAGCATTGGCAGCATCTCCTTGCAGGGCTCATTCTTCCTTCTCTCTGGTCTGATTCTCAAATATTTTCAAGCCAAACACTTCCAAGAGAGGGAAGTATCTCTTTTCCCTCCCTCGCCAAACTTTGCGTGTAGGTGTACTGTTTTACAAAGCTCCTTAATCCACGGCTGCTGGCTCCCTCGCTTTGTATTTTTTATACACATACTGACATACCCACCCTTCCTGGGAATGCCGTTTCCCACTCCCAAGTTTCCATTTCCAAGGAAAAAAGAGCACTGGGACGTACTGGACTTTCCCCCCTGCCCTGACTCCTGTCAGCCCCAACTTTGCTCCTGAAATCCTGCGGGCCACTTCTCTGCTTGAGCTCAGCCGAAGGGGGGGGGGGCTGAGGGCAAGGGCGAGATGAAGCTGATTGCTTCCTCTTTGCCTCCTCTCCCAAAGCAGTCTCAGGGGCAGCCACTTTTGCAGCAGGAGACTCGAGCCGGCCTTCCGAAGGGTACTGTAGCAGCAGCTATCCACAATTTTTTACCCTTATTTTGTCCCGATCCATGTGGCTCACTGGGCCACGTGGGTCAGGACGAAATAATGATAAAAAAATTGTGGATAGCTGCTGCTACAGTACCCTTCGGAAGGCCGGTGCAAGGCATGTGGGGTGCGTCACTTGGCCTCCTGCTGCTTTTGTGGCCGCAATTGATGGCAAAAGCAGTTGCACTTGCCGGAGGCCACAGCCTGAACAGCACCCGCAAATCAGCTGTTTTTTGAATGGCAGCCGGATCGGCTCAACTGATCCGATTAAGGAGCCGAGAAGTGCTGAAGTGACCGGGGAAAGGAAGGGCTTCCTCCTGAACTTGCCACGGCACCCTTTCACTAGGGCTTATTTTCGGGGGTGGGCGTATATTTACACCCACCTCAAAAACCAGGCCTGTCCTTATTAACAGGACGTGGTATTTTCCGGGAAACACGGTAGTTGCACAGATTTTGTTACATAGTCCTGAAATAAAGCACCAAATAAAATCTGTGCAAAGCTGAGTCCATTAACCTATACATTTTGATGGTTATAAAATAATCAGATCAGGCTTGCTAACATGTATTACTCTAAGAAGCACAGCTACAGAAAGAAATGGCATCCATGTTCATGTTAATTGGTTTATTTTTAAAACAATCCCAGCAAAAGCCATTACCTACTAACATGGTTTAACGTGATGAAGGTGATTTGCATTGCACTTAATCTTGAACGTATGCACTCCTCTGCCCACTATCACAGCCGTGAAAAGATCAAACATTTCCCATTTGAATCATGAAGGCGAATTTTTCACATGGTAGAATTTTCTTATTTTTTAGAAAAAGCTGTTATTCTTCCAATTGATATACCATTATCAGTCTAACCTCATTCATCTTCAGGGCACATTTGTGAAACAAACTATTTTTTCTGCTGGGACTGGCACCCATCCACGTGGCCAGTTAAGGTTGTGACCAGGATTCTGAAATCAATTTTTAAAACAGCCCTTGAATTTTTAAAGACAATAATTAAGAAGTTAAAATGCATTTTCATATGAATAAAAACTATCAATATTCCTTTCAGGCGGATTCTATCAAAAATGGTGTCCAGTTACTCTCTAGAGCTTACACAATTGATCCTAGTAACCCTATGGTATTAAATCACTTGGCAAATCACTTCTTCTTTAAAAAGGTAAGACAAGAAGAGTGTGTTTTGAGATGTGCTGCTAGCTGAAATTTTTTAAGCTGTTTCATAATGTTAGATTAATTCAGAATTGCCTGAAATCATTCTTATTTTTCATCATTCCAATTGTGAAATGGAGTTGCATTTTGCTTTTTATATCTTGTGGAAGTGAGGACATGTTAATGCAAATGATGAAGGTCATAAAAACAAGTTTCTTTAGTCTCTGTCTGTGGTATTCATCTGGAAAATATAAGCTATAAGTATATATTTCACAATGATGTGAAATTTGCAGACTGGCTGCAGGAGGTTCATTAATGTTTGTGTGTGCGTGAGAGGGAGGAGGAAAGGATAGATACACACACATGAATCGACTTTCAAACATTGGCTGAATTTGTACATTACACCAACCCAAACTTCAAGTTGGGACATTTGTAAACAATTTTTATGATGGTCACACTTTAAGGGTTAAGGATTGTATAGGCAGCAATATCTTCAGGAAAATATGAATTATTGCATTTGTAACAAATGGTCAATCTAAGATTTCTAAGAACTTGAATTTTAGTCTATACCTCAGACCATGGGTTTCCAATCTTTTGGCTTGCCTGTGTGCCACATTGAGTGAAGAGGAATTGCCTTAGATCTCATATAAAATATGTAATTAATGTATATGAATAACAAATTTCCTTTCTTTTTATATTTTATTATAACTTGTGGAGTGGCATTACTATACTGTGGGTTGGACACACCTGCCTTGGAATATACTATATTATACTGAACAATACTATAAAAATAATATGATAATCTTATTGTCTTTATACAGGATTATGGTAAGGTCCAACATTTGGCACTTCATGCTTTTCACAATACAGAAGTGGAAGCAATGCAGGCAGAGAGTTGCTACCAGCTGGCCAGGTCTTTTCATGTTCAGGTATATTATGCCTTACATTTCTCTCTCTCTGTTTTGCAATCTTATTTTCCTAAGAGTTTTCCAAGCTTTAATGCCTTTGTTCCTTATGTTGTTCCTTTCATTAGGAAGATTATGATCAAGCTTTCCAATATTATTACCAAGCCACACAGTTTGCCTCTTCATCTTTTGTACTGCCATTTTTTGGACTGGGTCAAATGTACATTTACCGAGGAGACAAAGAAAATGCCTCACAGTGCTTTGAAAAAGTTTTGAAAGCCTACCCTAACAATTATGAGACCATGAAAATTCTTGGATCTCTCTATGCTGCTTCAGAAGATCAAGACAAACGAGATATTGCAAAGGTACAGTAGGCCTCAAGAGATAAGAGCAAAATTATAATTCATCACTCTTTTAATTTAAGGTGAAATCTCAAACTCGGTGACAGTTATTTTTGAGAAATGCATGTACAATTGATATTTAATTAGTATTGCCTATAGACCTGGTATATATTAGGAGGGCTTTTCCTGTCATGCTTAAATTTAGAGATATTTGGAACTTGTTTTTACACTACTTGTAAAAGTGATTATTTATAGAATGCTGAATTTTAGACACTGCATACAGTCCTTAAGTTAGGTCTATTCATTCAACAACTGTTTACAGCTACAACAGCCTCAGAAAACTATTTACTCTGTGGCACTTTTCAGGGAAATTCTAAATCAATTATACAAAGTAATAAGTTGCTTTTTTTAATAGGGTCATTTAAAGAAGGTGACAGAACAGTATCCAGATGATGTAGAAGCTTGGATTGAGCTAGCACAAATCCTTGAGCAGACAGATATACAGGTATATAAAAGGTGGGTAAAGTAGACTTGTTTCATGCTGAACCATTACACATTACACTAAATCCTTCCACTGTCTCTAAATGTATAGGGTGCTCTTTCAGCCTATGGCACAGCAACACGAATACTTCAAGAAAAAGTACAAGCTGATGTTCCCCCAGAAATTTTAAATAATGTGGGTGCTCTCCACTTCAGACTTGGAAACTTAGGAGAAGCAAAGGTATGAATCTCAACTCCCCAACCACAGTTACTGTTTGTATATGCCATATATTTATAACTTAGATGTGCGGGTAAATATGTGCATATGTGTATGTATAATGTATGTGCACACATGTATAAATACACACTTTTTTTCCTCCTTATACTTGCATTTAGAAATATTTTTTGGCATCCCTGGATAGAGCTAAAGCAGAAGCGGAACATGATGAACATTACTACAATGCAATTTCCGTGACAACATCATACAACTTAGCCAGATTATATGAAGCAATGTGTGAATTTCACGAAGCCGAGAAACTGTACAAAAACATCCTAAGGGAACATCCAAATTATGTTGATTGTAAGAAACCTTGTTTCAATCCGTAAATTGAAAATAGCTGCAAGTTGTATTTTTCAAATTGTTGTAAATTAGGATATCTCACAGATCTGTTCATTAGGTTGCTATTAGAAATAATTTATGCAATAATTTCTCTTTGATTCATATATCATTGGGTAGGGGTAGGATCTCACTGCCTTGAAGGAAATGATGGTACAAAGCCACCGCTGGACCGTGTTGGATAATTCCTGTCCAGTGTCTCTTTTAAGAACAATTGTGGAGAATGTGGTTGGGCTATAGTACCAGAGGTTCCTGGAATAAGCATTTTCAGTCTGACTTAGCTTCTGGGCATAGTGGTGAGATGGCAATGAGTGCACTTACAGGGCGGGGCATAACCTTTTCCTAGGGGGTCACAGCAACACTTGTAATAACAACACAAATAATTCATACACCATTCGAAAGCCCATCAAAAACTGAGTTTATTGACACGATTTAATAGTCAGTATGACCACCATTAGCCCTTCGAACAGCATTCAAACGAGGTGGATAAGAACACAACAAATCTTCAAACAGTTCCGTTCGATTTTCCAGATTTTTCAACACAGTTTCCAAATTCATTCTCAAAGTTTCAACCGAAACAAATTTAACATTTAATAGCTCATTCAATTCAGTTTTTTATGGGCTTTAAAATGAGGTGTCGCGGAAGTTGTAAACTGCTGTCGATCTTGCTGTGACCCCCTAGGAAAAGGTTATGCCCCGCCCTCTGGAAAATCGAACGGAACTGTTTGAAGATTTGTTGTGTTCTTATCCACCTCGTTTGAATGCTGTTCGAAGGGCTAATGGTGGTCATACTGACTATTAAATCGTGTCAATAAACTCAGTTTTTGATGGGCTTTCGAATGGTGTATGAATTATTTGTGTTGTTATTACAAGTGTTGCTGTGACCCCCTAGGAAAAGGTTATGCCCCGCCCTGTATGAATGACCTCTGGTCAAGCTGGCATGGAGATGGTGCAGCTATGATGGCCTTGCATGATGTGTGTGTTTCAATACCATCAATAATGGTACTCTTCTATAATGGCTCCATGAGCTAGGGAATAAGGGTTGTGGTGATTCTTCTCCATGGTCAGTTCAAGTTGGTGTTGATAAGGGGTAAAGTATCAAGCACAATATCCCTGCTTGCAGGGTCTTTATGGTCTCACTATTCTTATTTATCAGCTACATGAAACCATTGAATACGCTTACCCAATGGCATAGTATCACATATCAACTATATGTTGATAATATCCAATTGTACACTTCAACTTGTAGCTGACCATGTGATGCTGAAAAGTTTTGTGGGGCTTGGAAGCTTATGGATGTGGATGGAGAGGAACAGGCTTAGACCTTAATCGTAGCAAGACTTAAAAATAAGATTAATAAAATTTAGAAAATCAGGAAAATGATCACATATGCTTCCATAACCAGTAAAACACTGCTATTATAAGCCAAATTTGTCCTCTTTAAATCCAAATATGCAAAGTATATTCAGGTGTTTTAAAAGATAAACCTAACAGGAAAATGCGAAGATAGCATTGCTGCTTGACAACTTTATAGACTCATATTAGAATACATTTTTGTGAACTTCTGAAGCATTTTTTGTTTGACTCAAGTAGAGTTAGGAAGATTTGCTGCTGTAAATAGGCATTCTATTGTTCCTTTTAACTTGACATTAAATGATTGGCATCATTGTGCGATCCTTTCGAAACTCTAGTACAGCTGATGGTTGGCACTACAATTAAATTGTTCTGCTTTTGTTCCAATCTGGTGCAGTAGTAAAATTGCAAAAGTCTCAAAGCACAAATAGGCATCATTCAAAGTGCTTATTAATGATGATACAGTGTTCTGGAAATGAGTCTTTGATCATTAAAATCTATTCCGTTTTCTTTAGGCTATCTGCGTTTAGGAGCTATGGCTAGAGATAAAGGAAACTTTTATGAAGCTTCTGACTGGTTTAAAGAAGCACTTCAAATCAATCAGGTCAGTAAGCATTTGCCATCATTTAGAAAGCAATTTCACAGCTGAGACCATAAATTCTAAAGATTTTCTGTGGTCAGTTAACAAACCATGGTTAACTTAAAAAAAAAAAAGATAATATAACCTAATAAATATACATTATTCCACTGCTGGCTTTGACATTTTCATAGTGTATTTTTGTATGAGTAGTTGGAATGTCTCACGGACAGCATCTATTGTGGAATTTTTTCCCCTTAAACTTTTCCAAAATTTGAATTTTAGCAAATTTCGCTAAAGTTTTTAAAGCTTTTATGGGATGCCTCTTGGAGCTGGGGAGAGGTGGCTCTTTTTGAGCCTTAAGTACTTCTTATTATAGTTAAGCTGAGTTTTAGTGTATTGGAATATTATTTCAGGACCATCCTGATGCTTGGTCCCTGATTGGCAATCTTCACCTGGCCAAGCAAGAATGGGGTCCAGGACAGAAGAAATTTGAGCGAATATTGAAACAGCCATCAACACAGAATGACACTTACTCTATGTTGGCTTTGGGCAATGTGTGGTTGCAGACTCTGCACCAACCCACCAGAGACAGAGAGAAGGTAAATACTCTGCATCTTTACACTGTCTTTTTTGCAGCTGCTGCAATGGATGAGCACTGCTTTTGTCTAGTCCTGATTTTCAAATCCAAAGACTGCTGGAAGAATGGATTTTCCATCCCCCAGTCTTCCTAAGAGGAAGTTTTGTGCAGAAATGGAAATTGTCTTATACAATATAAAATTCTAATCTCATTAATCAGCCCTTACTCTTTATGTACTATGAATTTATGATACACTTGAACAACAACAAAGAATAAGACTTTTACGAAATTGGCCTAAAATGGAAATCTTAAAAGAAATGAGAGGACAGACAGTTTTCTCTCTTTGCCAAGGATTTTACATTTGTTTTTATATTGATTGTGGGATGCATTTGATATATTTTAACATTTGTCTTAATATGTTTAATATATTTTATTAATATGTTTTAATATATTTAATATTTCTTGAGTATCCAGGAAAGTTATTAAAACATTTCAATAAATATTGTAAACACAACTACTCCACAACTTGGGATCACAATGGGAGCCAGAATTCCCATTGCTAAGCAAAGCAGTTACATGAGATGTGCACGATTTACAACCTTTTTTTGCCATAGCTGTTAAGCAAACCAGTGGAGTTGTTAAGTGAATTGTGAGGTCATTGAGCAAATCCTGCTTCCCCCATTGACTTTGCTTATCGGAAACCTGCTAGGAAGATCACAAATAGTGATCACCTAACCCAGGGATGCCAGTGTTGTAAATACATGGCAATTGCCAAGCGTCCAAATTTTGATCACAAGATTGAGAATGCCGTGATAGCCATAAGTGCAAGGACCAGTTGTAAATCATTCTTTTCAATGCTATCGTAACTTTGAAAGATCACTAAATGAATGGTTGTAAGTCGAGGATTACCTGTATTTATTTTTTTGAGAATTCCCATCTCTCTTGCAGGAAAAACGTCATCAAGATCGTGCCCTAGCCATCTACAAACAAGTCCTCCGGAATGATCCCAAGAATTTGTATGCTGCTAATGGCATAGGTACTAAAGATTTCTTGTCTCAAGTTTACTTTTTAAATTACAATTTTGCAATGACTTTGCATGGACCTGGAAATTGGATTTTCCTTTTTAGGAGCTGTGCTGGCACACAAAGGATATTTTCGTGAAGCTCGTGACGTTTTTGCCCAAGTGAGAGAGGCAACTGCAGATATCAGCGACGTGTGGCTTAATCTTGCACACATTTATGTAGAGCAAAAGCAGTACATCAGTGCTGTGCAGATGGTAATCCTTAACAAATATCTTAACTTAGGACATGTGTCTTGTAAACATGGAAGTAAGAATTTGAAGCTGAGTCTTTTCTGTAAGGAGGATTTTTACAGTTTTGTTAGCATGATCACATCATGTTGGGCTAAATTGGATCATTCCACAAATGTTTTCAGTATTTTTTGCTTTTCTTTTCTTTTCTTTTTTTTAAAAAAAACATTTAAATAGTGCTGATTAATGGCTATATTTACAAAACGAATCAGTGGCACTGATTTTTTCTTTATAGGCAATCCTAAGATGGGCTCTTTTCACCAAAGGTTATTGCATATACTAAATGTCCTAGGTTCCAATTATAATAAGTAATTGGAGATGAATTGCCATAACTGAAATACATATTTGGCATGGCTATATTAAATAGCCAGATGAATTTATTTTTAAGACTGCAGAATTGAAAGAGAATTGAAAAGGAAAAATCTTTCCCATGGATCTGAAAACTGATGAAAAATAAATCATGAAATTACAGATAACATATTAGCAAACTTTTGACATGCCATGTGTGATATAGTTTGTACTATGTATCATAGAAATTTATATACATGTGTTTGGCTAATAAGCTACTGCTTAGAAGAGATCTTTGCAAACTCATTTATAAGGCTGTGTTCAGCATTGTGGCTGCAGTGCAGTTTTGTCTGAAACACTATAAAAGTTGGCAATTTAAACTAATTCTTCAAACATTTATTCTTTTCCCCACCATAGTATGAGAATTGCCTCAGAAAATTCTATAAACATCAGAACACAGAAGTATTGCTATATTTGGCCCGAGCTCTTTTCAAATGTGGTAAATTACAAGAATGCAAACAAACATTGCTAAAGGTAGGAAGTTTCTAATATTTTCCAAAATGATTATCAATAATAGTTGTTATTAAAGGTTAGATTATATACTCTAGAATCATATACAGTCGCAGTTATTACGATAAAACAGCCATGTTGGAGAAAAATTAGCCTAAGTCAGTGTTTTTCAACCTTTTTTGTGCAAAGGCACACTTTTTTCATGAAAAAAAATCACGAGGCACACCACCATTAGAAAATGTTAAAAAAAATTAACTCTGTGCCTATATTGACTATATATAAAGTAATTTTCCCACGGCACACCTTACACTATGTCACGGCACACTAGTGTGCCGCGGCACAGTGGTTGAAAAACACTGGCCTAAGTAGAATAAAACTTCTATACAGGAAGAACAGGATACAATATAGAACAGGGGTTCCCAAACTCTGAGGAGTGCCTCCCTTAGGGAGGTGCAGAGACCAGGGACCTATGAAGAACCTTTTAGTTGCATTTTTAAAGTAAATCTACCTTTCTCATAGTTTCATTGTATTATTTTCAACAGTTCATTTATGTTCGTTTTGTATTTGGATATTTTTAAGGAAGGCATGTACATTAATATTGGGCTAAAGGGAGGTGTGATGGCAAAAGGTTTAGGAACCCCTGCTACATAGAGAGTCATTACAAACCAAAATCACAAATTATGGCTACTGTACAACATTAAAAAGGAGGTAAATAATCATATGCCATAGGCTGTCCAGGGAAGTTTCCTCTTCTCCATCTTGTGGGAGAGCCATTATAGAGAATGGCTTCATAGGTATATTGTAACAACAGTTTCTGCTTTTTGGCCGGTTCACACTGGTTTAATTTTAAATTAAATTTGAATTCTCAGGCAAGACACGTAGCACCCAGCGATACAGTCCTGATGTTCAATGTGGCTCTTGTGCTGCAAAGACTAGCTACCTCTGTCCTGAAAGATGAAAAAAGTAACTTGAAGGAAGTACTAAATGCTGTGAAAGAACTGGAGCTAGCACACAGGTAAGAAGATAAAATCTTTATTTAAGAACTCCCTCCCCCCGTATAATATGCATTGCATTAAGAGTATGATGGGGGGTGGTGATGCAGATAAAATCAAATTCTAGCCTAGCTTTAAAAACTATAGTTATTTTGTATAACTTTGTAATGCATCTAGAGTAGTGGCCCCCAACCTTTTGGGCACCAGGGACCAGTTCTATGGAGAGAGGTTTTTCCGTGGACTGGAGAGGGCATAGTTTTGCATGCTGCCTGCATCCCATGGGTGGGGCTTTGTGCCAGTCCACGGACCAGAGGTTGGGGACCTCTGATTTAAGAGACAAGATTAAAGCTGTTAAATTTATTACAGGATAATAAAATATTTCATAAGCTCTGTCTCATAGCTTTTAGACTTTCTTTCTGGACATAGATGTGTGAAGTCCTTAGCATTACCCTCCACCTAAAAGTTAATGAGCTAAATAAAACCCGCAGGGATGGAAAGGGAAGGCAGGTAGATTTTTTTTTTCTACAAGTAATCCTTGACTGATGAACATAACTGGAGCTGGAATTTCTGTTATAAGTCAGTGTGGTTATAAATGGAATCATCGCATGAATGGTCCCAATTTTAGGATCTTTTTTTACCATGGTCCTTAAGGCAGTCACCATTGTTATTAAGTGGTTTGTGTGGTTATTAAGTGAATCCAGATTCCCGAATTGACTTTGCTTTTCAAAAGCGAAATTAGTTTGCAAATTGCATTTGGTTTGTTATAAGATGCTGCTGCTGCTGCTGCTGAGGTAAATGCAAACCTGTTGCCAAGCATCCAAATTGTGATCATATGACTGGAGGGGTCAGTGCTATAGGCATAACTTTTAACAATAGATTGTAAGTCACTATTTCCAAAGCTGTTGTAACTTCAAACTGTTGTTAAATGAACAATTGTAAGTTGTGGACTGACTGTATTGCTGTGGTCCTCGAAAATTAGTGGGTGGATAGAAATGCAGGTTCAGGACATATGATAGGTAGTCCTTGACTTACAACCACAATTGAGCCCCAAAAATCTGTTGTTAAGTGAGACATTTGTTAAATGAATTTTGCCCCATTTTACGATCTTTCTTGCCTCAGTTGTTGAGTGAATCACTGCAGTTGATAATTTAGTAACCCGGTTGTTAAGTGAATCTGGCTTCCCCATTGACTTTGCTTGTCAGAAGGTTGTAGAAGGGAATCACATGACCTTGGGACACAGCAACGGTCATAAATATGAACCAGTTGCCAGGCATCTGAATTTTGATCTTGTGATCATGGGGATGCTATAAAGGCTGTAACTGTGAAACATGGCCCTAAGTCACTTTTTTTTCAGTGCCATCGTAACTTTGAATGGTCACTAAATGAACTAGTGTAAATCGAGGATTACCTGTGCATGTGAACATTTTCAGCAGAATCTAAAAATCCAGGGAGTCAGAAGATGAGAGCTTTAGAAATCTAGTGCTCTAGCCTGCCTGTTCTAATATACAAAATAGGGCCGGGAGTGGAGGGACGTCCATTCAAGCAGAAACAGAATGCGTCCCATTCCAAAGTGTGCTTTTGAATTGCACGCTTGTTCTTAAAATTAAATCTTTTTTAACTTAATGTATTGAGGCAGGCTATTCACAGTTTTATATAATACATTGCTTTATTTCTTTTGTATGAGATATCCCTAGAATAATCAGTTCATCAGGTTCTGAGACAGATTCTCCAAAACCTGTTTTGACCCATCTGCAAGATGATTGTTTCACTTTTAAAAGATGCACTTCAATCTCGTTGAAAAAGTTGTGTTGATTATTATCAGAGATTATTGGCAATTAAAATACTTCCAGAGTACTTTATTCTCTAGGAACAGAAAGAGTGATTTGATGGGGAGTTAAAGATGGAGAGTGGGATGTGAAATTAAAAAGCAATTTCTTAATTTTGACATCATCTAGTTTATGATTAATATGTACCACTTTTAACAAAACGCACATGGGAAAAAAGATTATTTTGGAAGAATTTCAAGATATCCCTAATTTTCTGTTTCTCATTCAGATACTTCAGTTACTTGAGTAAAGTGGGAGATAAGATGAGATTTGATTTGGCACTTGCTGCAACCGAAGCCAGGTAAAAAAAAATGTAACCAGTGCTTTCAAGAATCAGTTCCTTATGAAATAAGCCAGGTATTTGAATTGCAGGTTTCA
Source organism: Thamnophis sirtalis (assembly GCF_051295495.1). Lineage (NCBI taxonomy): Eukaryota > Metazoa > Chordata > Lepidosauria > Squamata > Natricidae > Thamnophis > Thamnophis sirtalis. The sequence goes on from NW_028261381.1 coordinate 84,363,308, forward strand.
GTTTACTTTAGAACAGACATTTAAGGTTAGCTATGTACATCTGTATCTTAAACCTACAAGGTAAGGAGAGTCAACTTATAATTAGGAGATAATGTTGATTAGCCATGTGTGTAAGCTATAATTCTCTAAAGATTCTAATGAAGAAAAACTGCCTTTGTCTTTTGGATTGGATTCTTAAAAGATTTATCTTTTTTACTGCCTAATTAAGTAGGTGTCAGTAGGTGTTTCAAACTAGTTTGAAACAAGTGTTGGCAACAGCTTGTCCACGAAAGCTAAAACTAATGCTTAGTTTTATTGGCATAAAAGCACTTCAGAAATTCTAAATCTAAAGGGTTCATATGATGAAGCAAAATGCACAAAAGCACTGAAAATCAGACATTTATTATGTACTGGAGCTCAAGACAATGTAACCCAATTTGTTGGATAAATAATTGATCTTTTCTAGGTAGAACAATTTGAGGTGCCAGGCTACTGCTTTAAAAAATGATTTGATTGTAGGAAATAAAAATCTTCTAGGAAATTTAGCAGTGAATTCCCAGCTGCATTGATCTGTTTTTCTTTAAAATAGACATATTTACTACAGTTTAGTCTCTAACTACTAGCATTCACAAGTCCGTTGTTCCTAAAAGTTTCGATTTGGCCAGTGGCATGAAATGTGTTTTTCATTGTTATTTCTGCTTTTGTCTGCAAATTTAACCCCAACTTGTAGGCAGTGTTCAGATCTGCTGAGCCAAGCTCAGTATCACGTAGCTCGGGCTCGCAAGCAGGATGAAGAAGAGCGGGAGCTGCGAGCAAAACAAGAGCAAGAAAAAGAACTGCTGCGTCAGAAGTTACTCAAAGAACAGGTCCTTTATTCCTTTGTGATGCTACAACAAAATGCAATGTAGATATATGATGAATAAATAGGGATGTCAACTCTGAAGATGTAAATGGGTAAAATAAATTTAGAAGCTGGTTTACTTTAAGGCTGCAAATGCGCGGAATGAAAGCTTAGATGCTTCATCCAGTCTGTAACCTAGAAACATCTTGCTTATTTTTACTTGTCTATTTACAGTAATGAATTATCTTCATATTTTTGTTTCAGAGTATACTGTTTTAAGGCAGATCCCATGTCATTGTGGTCACAAATAAGTCTTCTATACTTTTTTTTTTAAAAAAATAACCACAATATTAGAATTGTGCTTTGCATAGAACTATAATATAACGGGTTTCCTTGCTGATACTTTTCCAGGAAGAAAAACGTCTCAGGGAAATAGAAGAACAGAAGAAACTTTTGGAACAGAGAGCACAATATGTGGAGAAGACCAAGAATATTCTCATGTTCACAGGAGAAGTTGAAGGCTCAAAAGAGAAAAAGCGTGGTAGTGGAGCTGGCCGGGTAAATAAAAATAGAGTTTTTAAAAATGATTGTCATATGGCGATGTATTATTAAAACTCTCTTGTCAGTTTAGAACTTTCAATTGAGTGAAGTGGTTCATCACAGGGCAACTGTTTTTCAATTAAGTACCTCATCAGGGCAAACTTAAAGAATGCATTAAAATCTGGGACCCAACGCTCCTATGATCTGGAAACTTCAAAGGTCTGCACATCAGTTGTATTCACAAAGTTGTGGCTGCTGAAATACACAATTAACCACAGTCACATGATTGTGATTTTCAACTAATCTTCCCTGAAGCCTGTAGGTTGTGTATGCAAAGGAAGATGGGAGGGGCATATTCCCATGTCTTTCCTGTCTCCCTCTGGTCTCTATACCCAATTGGCTGGTGGCAAGGCCTGACTGCTGACTGGAAATTGGCTGGTTCGGAACCAAAGGCAAAAACTGAAATCTCTTTTAAGAGTGGTGGATGGTGAGGGAAGGACAAGGGAGTAATTCAGATCCCGTCCTGTCCTGTTCATGTTTAAGGCACAGTTTAAGTCATTTCTGGTTTGAAAGTATTAGCCAGTGACATCACCATTGCCTAGGGTGATGTATCCATGAAGGAACTGTAGCGAGTGTTAGAAACTCACCCCCGCCACACAGCAGCACTCAGATCTCAAACGTGGGCTTGCTAACTTCCAAACCCAACATCCTAATCATGTGAGCTGCCATGCTCCAAGAGTAATTTGAATGCCTGCTGCCAAGTGAGGGTGCTAATGGTCGATGGGTAAGCTCTTTTTCTCCCTGGAGGGAGGGAGTCTTTGGGGACACATCAGGAAATGGAGGACAGGTATAGTTTTCCTTGTCCATAGTTCCTTTTGTTTCTCTTGCTCCCAGCAGAGTGGCAGGCAGTTCCATAGATCAGCCAAGGAGAAGGGGGCTTCACCAGAGCTCTGCTGAGGCTTGTGAGGGAAGAGGAAACAGTGCCAGCCTATATTATATATGGAAAGAAGAATGATCCAATGGGTCATGAGTTTAGTAGTATAAAGCTATAAACAGCAAATGCTGAATTTAATCAGATCAAAAAAGTATTCATATAAGAGACATTTAGACCAGTTTCGTATTGATTTTGATACATAGATATTTCTTTTTAAGCCTTAATTTTTAAGTGCAAAAGAGGCATTTAAAAAAAAAAAGTAACAATCTTGTCTATTTTGGCTCTTTGGTTTTTCTATACCTCTGTTTAATGACCTACAAAGTTGTTTGTCATTGATTATCTCATTTTTATTTCCATTGAATCATTTGAAAGATCATCTTCAAGTATTCTTTCTGTCATTCAACAAACTTTTCATTGTCTGTTTTCATGGTTCTCTATTAACATGTATGGTTTTCTTGGTTCCTCATCATGGTATTAGCAAGTTCTGGTTCTACTTACTTAAGAACTAGATTTTCTCTTTTTCTGAAATGTATTGTTTGCCCATATACATAGTTCAACTTTTTCTTTTGTTTTACAAAATTGGCCTTTTCTCTGCTTTAGAATTTTTTCGTACAGTTATTTCTAGGATCCAGCTGAGTCCTCCTTTAGTCCTTCTTACTCATTTTAATGAAAATCTAATAGATTTTGTGAGAAATCTGTTCTCAGTTGCAAACCCACTCCCCTCATTTTCACCCTTAGGCCTTTCAACATTAGAAAATCCTGGCCGATTTCAGCTTTACGGTTTATGTGATGAGATTAGTTAAACCCTTTATATTTTATCTTGGTTTCAAGCAAAAAAGCTGTCTCCCATGAAATAAAATTTTCTAATATAGTCTATGATCGAATCCTCTCTTAACTTTGTCTTTCCATAATTATATTAGAAGATCTTTACCAAAGGGTGAGGCTCTAATCAAGATGACTGATCCAATTAGAACACCCAACAAACATAAAGATTTACAGAGAGCTATGAGAAGATGGACTTGTGATATAGCTGATTGATGGTTGAAATCTTCTGATTTTTCAAATCTTTTTATACTCAGAATTTTCAAACTGCCAGCATCTTCTGATTCATCCAACATCTCTGGGATCTTGGCTGATACTAAATCTTTAGCCTCTGTCTCATGCTGATTATCTCTCTCATGGGTCTTTCTGACAATAATCAGACATATTATTATCAAATCAAGACTTTTCTTAAGGCGTTTCTCATTGATTTATTAGTTTGGTAAACTACCTCTCCAAGCATCTACTGCATCCAAATAATACAATGTGTCTTTTCTGCTCTCTCAAAATGATACATCATGTTCTTTGCCTCCTTGATAAACATGTTAAGAAAGCCCTAATTCCTTAACTCCGTCTGTGTGAATATTTGCCAGTTCTTTTCCATTTGTATCAATTTATTTGCTTTAATTGCTATTAAAATGGTAATCAAAATGAACATTAAGATAAGATTACTGAGAGAATAGGAGAAGTAAGACGAAGTTTTGCAGCATTAATTTACATTTTATAATAATTGCTCAAAACATACTTCATTTTAATTTTGCATTAGTATAATCCAGTGTGTTGTGATTTTATCATTTGATTTCCTGTATTCAAGTCTCTACATGTTCAGATGCTCACATTATATTTTCCGATAGCTTTCTATATCAAATTATTGGTGTCTTCATCTAATTTTTCTGTGCTTTATTCTATTTGATTATCACATTTACCTGATTGATTGTATTCTATACCTGTTGATCTTTTTTGGAGAATCTCTTAAAATAAGTCTTTACAACATTTCTAAGAACAGCAGCAACACTTTCCTCTACCTTTTTTTAAGTCTAGATTCCATAGTTCTCTACATTTAATTTTAGCATTCTAGTATTTTTTGTTTTTCATTTTGTTTTTCCGTCACTTTTAATTTTGAGGTGCTGTTACAAAGACAGGGGTTAGCATTAGCAAAAGTAGCATTAGAAGATTAAAGACAATTCTACTCTACCATTCTTTTTTTTTCAGTTTGTGATTTGTGTTAATCTATGTTTGCATAATGTGAATCCTAAGAATAACAGTTTGAAAGGAAGGATTAAAAAACCCCGTAAATTAAGTGTGAAATTTTCTAACTCTGTATTCTTTTAAACTAGAAGATAACTCACTTCCAAAATGTTTAAGCAGAGGATTTTCATCTAAAAATAACAATGCATTGTGGCTTATGATTTTTGTGACAGCGTTCCAGAAAAACTGGAGAATTTGATGAATTTGTCAATGATGACAGTGATGAAGATCTTCCAGTATCCAGAAAGAAAAAGAGGAGGAAGGGCAGTGGCAGTGAACAAGATGGCGAAGAAGAGGACGGAGAGAAGAAAAAGAAGAAGCGACGAAGGTGAAATTCTTTGGAGGGAAATTAGGGTGTACACAGTGAATGTGATCATTCACATTGGGAAGTTTGATTCCTTTTTTTCCATTACTGCTCAAACCTGCCTTGCTGCCTGATTCTGCACTGCATAAAACTCAAAGAAGAGCAGTTTTTGATAGTGGGGAAATAAAGAAGCCTTGATGTGTACTTGATGTGTAGCCATGGTATCTGAACTAGAAATTTCTGGCATTATTATGAACTTACAAGTGTCTTTTTTTTTTTTTTTTGCTATTGTACATGTGTAAATACCAGCTTTTAATTGCTGTTTTATGTTTTAAAAATTATTTGAAATCATTACAAGAATTAGATCTGCAGTGAGCTTTAAAAAAAAAATGAGACTAATCAAGTGATACTCATTATGTTTGTCTGTATTGTTAAGTAATTTTAATGTAAAGTCCTGGAACTATTAATGGAAAATGTTTACGTAAGAAAAAGCAAAGAATCGCTAGGAGTTTTTTTTCTTTGTAGAGATCTGATCAGGACACGGTGTTTATAGAACTTTGTTGATTATTTGGGTGTGTATTTTTCTCAAGATCTCAAAAAGGAGATGGTGATACTGATGATGATGAAAACGAGACAGCACCCAGACAGAAGAAGCGCCGCCCAGCCAAAACTGAGAAGAGAAGAATGGTGAGATTTATAACTATTTCATTAAGTGGTATTTGAGACTAAAAATCTTTAGTTTAAGGTTGCATGGCGGAATGTCCTAGAAAGCATTGGAAGTACCCATCCCCGCTTGCACGTAGCATTGCTTTACTTATTTCTATTTGAACTAAATTGAAGATTCTAAAGCATCTTAGCATAGACATTAGCTAGAGATCCCCACCTTTTCCCGGCTAATAAACATAATTGTAGTGTTGTAAGGACATGTTTGAAAAGAGCTGATGGGAGGAAGAGGCTTGCCCATTCATGAAATGGCTCCAGTGGGAGATGTAATGCAATTCTAAAACACTGATTTACTAAAATGGGGTCTGCAACACCCTTGAGCCTCTTTGCTTATCTTTATCTGATAGGTTGACATGATTTCTTTCAGAGCATTTGCATCCTCAATCATTTGTACTTTCTAATCAAGCTTCAGGACTCTTTAGAAATTCTTCTTCTTCCATGTCTAGATCAAATTTAAACAGACAGAATGAAACCATCTTCTTGGCTTTGTCATTGGCCAAGATTAAATCATTAATAGTACATGCTTCTGGTAGTTGCTAACATACTAGCAGATGGGCCAGGCTCTGTGTCTCTCCATATTCACATAAGCATGTTGTTATCCACTAAGAGCCTCCACTTGAGATTATTGGTTTTACATTAAGGCACTCCAACCTTCAACCTATTCAGGGTCCTTCACATAGCATAAGGGAGGTCAGATTCTTTAGCCATATCTTTCTTTAATGTTATGTTTCTTGTTTGATGGCCTCCTCCTTCCATCTTTTTGTTAATTTAAATTAAATTAATGTAGTTAATTTAATTTAAATTAATTAATTTAGAAATGAAGATATGGAAAATTGGAGCTTATTTCTTCCAGGATAACAGCTTTTGGTTCTTGTTCTGTTTTTTAATTTGAAACATTTTTAATACAAAAAATCGAATGGAGGTAGTAGCGAGGTAGGTATAGGAGATATTCATGTGTATCCTGGCACCTCCAGGCTCACAGCATATATAATAACCTCCTTTGTTACGACAGAGTGTAGCAGTTTCTTGAAAGTTTGAATGGTTTTTCTCCATAGTTTTTTAGTTCAATCTTTAGCAATTGGAAATTACTTTTATATCCTAGACCTATGGGATTGGATGTAATTTAATAAGACATGGATGGAAAGAGAAATGCGTAGCCGCTGATAACTAAATCGTTTTATTTTTCTATCACAAGCTTCTGTAATAGGAATATGTAATAGTTTATTTTATTAAGGAGCTGAAAGTCAATTTTCTTTATACGTTCTATCCCTTTCCCCCCATATCTGCAGTCCAAACCAGAACGCTTGCCTCTTTCAATGAAGGGAAAAATCAAATCTAAAGCCATCATTTCATCAAGCGATGACTCATCTGATGAAGATAAACTCAAAATTGCTGATGATGGGTATGTATATTTATCCCCACTGGAAGTAATAGTGATTGATTTATTCTGATAAAAATGGAGTCACAGTTAACATGTATTTTCTTCTCCATTTCAAAATTGTGAAAAATGCATACACCCTAGTCTATTCTAAGTAACTTCTAATTGAAGGATAATAGAACTAAATTATGAACGATTAAGAAACCTTTTCAAAATCCAGGTAAACCAAGTGACTCTTCATTATGTTTCCTCTTGATATAGTGTTTTATATTTTTCATGAAAAACACAATATCTATTAGTATTTCCTTTGTCTTCATGGGAACAGGAACAGGTAGTCCTTGATTAACAACTGCTCTGTTTAGTGACCATTCAAACGTATGCTGAGAATTAGGTTTACAATCAGTCCTCGGCATCCTCCACAGGTATTCGTCAACTGGCAGTCATTTACGATGGTTGTAGTGTCCCACAGTCATGTGATAGCCATTTTATTTATTCATAACCTTTTTTTTTTTAAACAAATAACTCAAGATAGCAAACATATCCAATACACCTTCCTCCTCCTATTTTCCTTACAACAACACCCTATGAGGTGGTTGGACGGAGTGAGTGTGATTGGCCCAAAGTCACCCAGCTGGCTTTTATGGTTAAGGCGGGAATTGAACTCACAATCTCCTACTTTCTAGCCTGGTGCTTTTACCACTAGACCAAACTGCAACCTTCACAGCTGGCTTCCAACAAGCAAAGTCAATAGGGAAGCTGGCAGGAAGTCATAATAATGTGATGTTGCACTTAAAAGACTGCAGGAAATTTGCTTAATGACTGCAGCAGAGCTGATGTCATAAGTTAGGCACAATCACATGATGTTTCGCTTAACGTTCATGTCACTTAATGGTGTTGGCAATCCCAATTGTGGTCATTGAGAGAGGATTACCTGTAATAGGTTGGTAACATTGAATACTTCTTTGTTTGGAATCCCCAATTTAGACCCAAAGGGGTATTAGGCTAAGGAAGGAAATTTAAGGAGATACAGCTTCTGTTTGGCCTTCATGCTCAATGTAATTAATCCTGATTTGGTGCAAGGGGATAATTCTGAATCTATGTGGAAAACGCACCAAAAGCACTAAATGACGTGCAAAACATTTTGATTCAAGTCATCTGAAGTAAGAAATACTTTGTTTCAAATGGGAAGCAGCTGATTTGCACTCCAAAGATAACCATTTAGAACATTTGGGAAGTGTTTTGAGCTAAGACTCTGTCTCAAGATCAGAAGTGATCTTTCATATTTGAGGTGGCTTTATTCAAAATATTTCAGTAACATCTAAACTGCAATTATGCATCATTAAACTTCCTGAAAAGGTGATTAATGAGTACTTTCTTTCCTGGCTACAAAATTAGATGAAAAGGTGTAAAGTGACATCTCAAAAACTGTAGAGCAGTGATGGCGAACGTTTTCGGCACCGGTTGCCCAAACAGCAACATGCATGTGCACCTACTGGAGCCTCAGAAACCAGAATACCAGCTGGCCAGCATGCATGCGCACCGGCCAGCTGGTCTTTGGGTTTCTAGGGCTCTGGCACATGAAGATTAGCTGACCGGCACGTATGAGTGCACTGAAAACCAGAAGAGCAGCTGGCGATGGCGCACATGCCCATAGAGAGGGCTCTGCAAGCCATAGGTTCGCCGTCACGGCTATAGAGGTAACAGCTTAAGGACAGTCTCAACAAATGATCACAAATGATATTTTATTTAACTTTCTTGGCGTAAGATCAATTATGCTGGACAAAATTAACATAACTCCCAAGAACTTGAAGTATTTCTTATACAGCTTAAGGTTCTGCTTCAGATGTTTGCATTTTATTTTTCTCTTTGCTTGAACAGGAATGCCAGGAACAGCAACAGTGACTCAGATGATGGCGAGCAGCGTCCTAACAAAAATGTTGTGTCTGACAGCGATTTGGACAACAGTAACAAGTCTGGCAGCGAGGGAGGCAGTCCCAGGAGATCCAGTGCCCGCCCTTCAGATGAAGACTCAGACAGCGATGGTTCAGTGAGAAAGAGAAGACAGTCTGATTCGGAGCAGTCAGATAATGAGTCTGTGCAGTCAAGAAGAAGTCAATCTGCTGGTTCTGAGAACGAATCTCGCCCAGCTTCCCGCAGTGCTGATTCAGAGAGAGATTCAGAGAGAGTCTCTGACAATGAGGCCTCGGCTAATGAATCTGAGCCAGAGGCTTCCAACAACGAGGCTTCCGAACGAGGTTCATATCATGGATCTGATGATAGTGATTAAATGTCAGCTGCACCCTGGTTCTTATAAACTCCTTTGTAAATACATATCGCTCTGAGCCAAATGGGAAGGATAGACAACCATCATTTAATATCTCAAAATTGATTTTAAAGCATGCATAGCTATGCTTTAGGAACAAAGTCTTGAAACTTTTCCTACAACATTTTTCTACTGAACTACCCATTCACTAGAGCCTAGTGTTCCTTTAGCATATGTGAGCTGCTCAAGTACCACATTTGGCAATAAGTAAGCTGCATACTTATGTTCTGTAGGCCTCCTAGAGTTGCCCTATCGGGAAGATGGGCAGCATATGAATTTAATAAATAAAATAGGATGTTGAAAAGTTTATTTTGTTGAAATGTACATATGATCTGAAATGGTCAAAATGGTAATGTGGCATCCAGTTATGCTCACTTGAACCACCTGAAATAAATGCCTTGAAGCCCTCTGGTTTGGGTGGAAGACTGTAGCTCGTCCTGCCTTCCCTGGTCTTGCTTGATGTTCCGGTACTTTCTGAAGTGGTGTAAAGAATGGGTCTACAAGCTGTCATTCTGGCTAGCAAGCTCTTTTTGTTATGTACATACCTCTTGTAGTAAAATTCTAAATTTTGAATTTTTTTTTTAATTTGAAAATTGCTACAGGTACATAAATAAATTATAGCTTTGTAATGTGGCCAAATTGCAATATTGTACAAGAGCCCACCTGGAATAAAATGATCTGCTTGTGGCATGTAATAGTCATTATCATCTGTTCAGAGTGGTCCACTTTATTACGGCTTTTGACAATTCTGTTTTCTGAAATAAATCCTTTTGAGTTCAGTATTAGCATTTTTAGCATAGAGGATTATGTTATGGTCATCCTGGAAAGTTGGATTTGGGCATCTGCGGGATTTAATTTCAAATTATAAATTACTTTTTCAATATTCCTTGACTGCCCATTTCCAGTCCATACCTCTATGTCAGAAGTACAAAGAGTTCATATGGGCAGATAACATTCAACTACAACTCCCATCATTTCCTATTAGGAACGATTGGCTTGTATTTAACTTTATTTGGTCAAATGTGATTCGACACACAAGGGATTTGTGGTACAAAAGGACTCAGTGTACATGCAAAGCAATAGAATAGTAATCATAGTAATAGAGTGAAGAAGAGAATATGGATAAATAATAATGCCACAACTATACTACATGGGTAGTATAGTTACATAGGGATTAGACATCTGGGGAGATTCTCAGTCATCCAGGTCAATTTGCCTTTTGAAAAAGCACCTTTAGGATAGAGATTAGACAGCACTGTAAGAATTAGATGTTCAGCAGAGTGATAGAAATTTTTTTGGGGGGGAGGGAAACCTGTCCCTGTGTTTAATTGTTTTGGCATGCAATGGCCTATATGGCAGCATCTTGAGAGTAGGCGTTGAAATTGTTTATGTCCAGGATGTGAAGGGTCTGCAGATACCTTCTCAGCCCTTCTGACCCGTGCAATATACAGGTCTTCTCCTATTCTGCTAAGACTGCTAAAAGCTGTAGTTCAGTACAAGTAGTCCTCAAGTTATGACCATAATTATTGGTCATAATTATGATCAACTATTATGACCATGGTTATGACCCACTACAGTTGTCTTGACAGTCATAAATTGGATCGCCCATGTGACTGACCTGATTTTACAACCCTTTTTGCAGTGGTCATTTAGCAAACTGCTAAAAGGTTTGCTATGGGCTGGTTTTGCTCGTAGCTGTGAGGAGGAGGCATCTGTTGGAACTTCAAATCCAAGCCCTAAGTAACCCTCTACAACTGTTACTAAGCAACTGGTTGTAAGTCAAGGATTACCTGTATCCTGTAGAAGGTTGCAATTATTTCTGTTCAAACTCCAGGTGCCAAGAACAATATTTAATAGAAACAGCAAAGCCACGTAACATCTGTTGTCTTGATTATTTTAGTAGCCTGTATGATTTGGTTTGTAATTTGGAAACACGGTAGAAATGATAACAGACCAGTTTTTGATATTGCTTATCTTACATGAAGAAAGAAAAACCTGTCATGTAGCATTCTTGTACTTTCACTCTTCAATAATTTTAAGGAGCCCTAAAAGAAGTAATTTTCATTTGTTGTTAGCAATGGTAAACCAGAAATATGGGAATGATTTGCTCAAATGAACTAAGTGATAAAGAAATGGGTAAAAACGCAATCTAAAAATTGACATAAATAGTGTTACTTGGTTCACAATTTTTGATAATATGATGACTGATACGATATATTCTGGCTATTCTCTGAAGAGAGTTTGGCATCTGATATTTATAAGGATGTTGTAAGATTAAAAAATCATGATTGGCCATGCCAAAAATGGCTGTTAGGAATTGTGGTTCAGCAAAATCTGTTGAGTTGGAAGTTTTTCATTCTCATTCTGTAAAGTTAACCCACAAAGCAAGTTAGACCAAAGTCCACCAACAGAAAGGGAGAGGCTGTGACAAGTTGAGCATTATAAGGAATGCAAAACTTGTTGAAATTCTTGCCACTTCATTTTTTCCTTCAAAACGTTTAGCTTCTTCTCATCTAAAAAGCTTGGTTGAGAAGCTTGGATGAAGTGAAGAAGGTTGTTGGAGATGAAAAGCAAAAAAATTTTAAGGGAAAAAACCCCAAGAAAGTCCAGTTGCCTTTTGGAAAAGCATCTTTGGGCTCTTTCATATAACTTGTTCTAGTTCAAAGTCTTCATTCTTTGGGAGTGAGTTATTTTTGCTTAGGAAAAGCTGCCAAGGGTTACATTGATCAACTTTCCCCCACCTTCACCTCTTGCCAGCTTCAGCTTCCTGTGTTTCTCTGCTAACACAGTCAACACAACCATTGACTGTTAGCAGAGAATTAAGGAAATTGAAGTTAACATTACAATAGTTGGGGATTAATTCTTGAATGGAGCAGGAACTTCCATGAAGCAGCAATTTTTTAGGCTGCAAAGTAGACAAGGAAACATGATATAATTTAGCTATCAAAATGAATTTGATGCTATGTAAATTAACAGTGCTGTCCATATACATTTTCTGTCTAATGCAATGCATTTTCAAATAAAATGCATTTATTCTGGAATCGTTTCCATTAAAATTGGCAGATTAAGATGGGTTGCTCAAGGGGCGTTTGGAATACATGTTTCAGAGGTGCTGTGTGTGCGTGCGTGTGTGCTCCCTTTTTGGCACTCAGTGCTGAAAAGGTTTGCCATTACTGTTCTATGCTATTATTTACACACATCCTTCTGATGCTGCTGCATTAGCCCAGTTTCATGCTGTGAAATGAGGCGAACAGCCCATGTGAGAGAAAGGCCACACTGCTATTCCTTCATGCAATTATTAAGTTTAATTTATCATAAAATATTTTAGATTAAACCAGGCATCCTCAAACTACGGCCTGCTAATGCAAAGTATCTGGCCCGTGGAGTGTTGGGATGAAAAGCAGCTGCCAACTTGTAAAGTAGTGCTTTAAAAACACTTAAAAAACAGCCTTTCAGATGTTTTTCGCAGCCATGTGATCCAGGGCTGGTGGGTGAGCTTTTAAAGTAGTGCTTTAAAAGTGGGTGGGTGGGGGACATGTCTCCATGTCCTCTAGCTTTTTCAAAGTCATCTGAAGTTGACTAACACTAATTCAAATGCAACCGCAATATAATTCCTGAAGGAGAATTCACCCACTGCTTTGATTCTTCCCATATATAAAGTACATCCACCAAATTGGTTGCTGAACAATTTTGGTAGATACCCATGTGTATGTATATACACATGCACAAGTGTGGCAAAAAGAAAATCAGTTTGTGAATTCTCCTCCAGGCTTAAAAGATCTTTAGCCCTGCAATCTCAAATAAGCAGGCCCACACTTCCCATTGAATTAGTATATTTATGTTGGTTTAAATTGTTCATTTTAAATGTTGTATTATTTCATGTTTTTTTGCACTACAAATGAAGATATGTGCAGTGTTCATAGAAATTTGTTCATGTTTTTTTCAAACTGTAGTCCGGCCCCCAACAGTCTGAGGGACCATTATCCCTCCTTACTTCACCATTGGAGGGTCTCGGTCTCTCTCTCTCTCTCTCTCTGTCTCTGTCTCTCTCTGTCTCTGTCTCTCTCTGTGTGTGTTGATTCTCGCCTTCTTCTGCCTACTTCCAGTGTCTCTAAATGCCCATCTTGTGGGTTTTAGTTGTAGTCTTAATTGGTGCAGTTCTCAGTCTGGTTTATTGTGTGGTCATCTGAAACATATGATGAGGAGTTATTTTGAAGAAAATCCTGTTTGTTTTATTCTTTTTTTAATGGCCTATTTTAAAGAGCTTGAAGCTGTTGTTGTAATGAAGTTAGGCAAATGGCAAGAAAGAGTACACTTTTTTCCCTGGGTGATGGTGGTGGTGGTAAAGTAAATAGATTTCTTGGGTTGAGCAAGTACAGCAAGGACCACCTAGCCACACCCAACCAGTCACATGACCACCTAGCCATGCCCACCCAGTCACATGACCACCCAGCCGATCTGCCCCCCCAACAATGTGAGGGACTGAATCGGCCCCCTGAATTAAACATTTTTTTTTATTTTTTAACTTGTTTTTATATTCTTATTAAATATTTATGATTGCATTTGGGATGAATAAAAAAGAAAATATGCCATTTTAATACTATGATAATGATTATGAAATAAATGCACAAATACAGTATCATCCAATTTGATAGACATCCAGTTGACTCCAATTGGTTTACAAGTCAAAAACATAAATGAACCCTTCATAAATTCCCTTTTTTGGATCCTAACCATCACAATTCTCATGGAAAATATAATTTCTCCTGAAAACAGAAAGGTCAGAGTGCTCGCCTCAACACCTTCTAAAGAGCCCATCGTGAAGAGGCCAACTTAACCACAGAAGAGAGGCTGTTCCAAGATATCACGGTCATTCTTGAGAAGGATAGCCTCTGGACCCCTTTCATAGAAGGGAGTCTTACATTACAGGATGGGCTTCTATTCAGGAGAGAGTTCTCCATAGCCTTGTTGCTACTTCCTTGGCTCAAATGTTTATTTCCCTAGGATTTCATGGCTATCATGTGAAGCCAGGAAAGGGCACATCAGAATAATAAGAGTTGGAGGATTTCTAGTCCAACCCCCTGCTCTAGCAGGAGAACCTATACCATTTCAGACAAATGGTTGTCCAATCTCTTCTTTAAAATTTCCAGTGTTGAAGGCAAGTTGTTCCACTTCTGGAGGCAAGTCATTCCTCGTTTGCTGGGAACTGTCCTCCACAGCAATTTAGGAGATACTGTATAGTCATGTAGAAGAAACCCCCTGGGCTTCTGCAGAGGCATAAGCCAGTGTAATGCTTGACTGGTGCATTCCACAGTGCTTCTCAGTGCTTCTGTGAGCATTTTAAGCATCCTTTGAAAGAGCATGAATCCTGTGTTGAATAGAAGATTGGTTTAAGCTGGGACAAAGCTGTCGAGTAGTGTGCAGTTAGTTCTTTCACCAATATGTTCATTAGAAGTTTATTTGCTGTTTCTTCTGACAAAGTATTTCTTCTGACATATGTATGTACGACAAAATATTTCTTCTGACATATGTATGTACCGTATTTATTTATTAATCACATTTAGGTTCCATCTCATGGAAGGTGACTCTGGGTGGCATACAGCAAGCCAATGAAACATTATATCTAAAACATATAATAATCACTGGAAAAGTTTTAAAACTATAAAAGTAAAACAGGAAAAGAAAATAATAGATAGTGGTATATTAATAATAGTGGAGTCACTGCATGAGTGTATCTGTTCTCCTGGATTCTCAAGCCTGCTGGCATAAGCAGGTTTTAAGGCACTTTTGAGAGATTGGGAGTAATGAGACGGACCTCATTTCTGAGGTCAGAACCCACAATGTGGGTGCCACAACAGAAAAGGCCCACTGTTACGGCCCACAAAATGTAGCTACCTAGACAATGGAACTCATAATTAAGATTAAGATTAAGTTCACTTTTATTGTCATTTTTGACTGTGAGCACACTGGCACAAATTAAAAATGAAATTCTGTTGCCTGCTCGCAAAAGAAAGTATGTATCTACCCATACATGACACACATAATCACTGTCCATTTGGAATACATAGCGGAAAGAGGAAATTTGTGAGTTCATATGGAATAAAACTGACTGAATCTAGATCAGGTGTCAAACTCAAGACCCAGGGACTGGATCCAGCCTGCAGGGTGCTTAGATCTGGCCCGTGGGGCTGCCCTGGAAACAGCCAAGGACCAGCCCGCGGTGCTTCTGTCAGCGAAAACGGAGCTCGGGAGGCTTCATGTGCCCCTGCCCCCCAAGCTCCGTTTTCACTGGTGGTGGATTGCAGGAGCCTGTCGCAACCAGAAGCAGAGCTCGTGAGGGCTGTGTGTGGCCCCGAGCTCTGTTTTCTTTCGCAGAAGGTTGCAGGAGGCTGTTGCAGCTTAAAATGGAGCTTGGGAGCCCATTTTCATTGGCAGAGCACTCGAGCCATCACAGGCGCCCCTAACACAAGTGATGTTGAGCTGGCCATGCCCATCCCAGTCCTCCAACGTCAAACACAATCCTGATGCAGTCCTCAATGAAATCGAGTTTGACACCCCTGATCTACATGTTCTGCTTCGAATACCACAAAGCCTCCTCTCAGAAGGTAACAAGAAAAACAGGTCATGAAGAGGATGCGTAGTATCCCAGACAATCCTGTGGACTCTGCTCTAGCATAGTTTATATGCTACAGTATGTCCTGGATAGAAGGAAGTGAACTATCAATAATCTTTTCTGCCATCCTCACCACTCTCTGCACTGTCTTCCTGTCCCAAAGCAGTAATGCTTCCAACCAGACAGTAATGCAATATAACAGGATGCTCTTGATCGTTCCTCTATGACAAGTGGTAAGGACAAAGGAAGATGGATGTACTTTTCTCATGCGACACAGAAAATGCAGGCGCTGGTGTAATGTAGCCATTCTCCTACTTTTATTACTTCCATGAACTTGTGCATAACATTGTTATCACCTTGACTGGTCAGCCCTTCTAGAACGTGAATTATGCAACTACACTTCTTGTGCTACTTTGTGCAATACATGATTACTTATATCACTCTAGGTATGCATAAGCCACTTTGCATACCCCTTTTCTGCCTGCTTTGACAGCATTAGACGTCAATGAGAATGGTGTAATTCCAAAAGTCTGCTCTAAAGCCATGTTCTCCAGGGCTATGTCCTGGCTATTTCTGGCTTTTGCAGGCTACAAGGTTAGAACAGATTTTAGTTGTTCTCTGCCAGCATCTCTATCCCCTTGAAACAATGGAGTTAGCTTGCTATTGATCAACCCATTTCACCCCACACAATCTCTTTGGGCATTTTGTCAGCCAGGAAGGCTATTTTTGAACTTGTGTTCAATGCAATTTTAGAAGTGTTAGTGATTGTGTTCAGAAATTAAACAACGGACAGGTGGGGTAGGATGCTGAAACAGGATCAAGAACGCTTCATCCACCTTCATCTCAGGTTCCCCTTAGAGCCTACAAAACTTTTGATGGTTTGCTAATTTAATAATATTTGACACTGTAAATCATATAATATAGTAAAAATCTCACAATCCGGTGCCTCTTTACTGAGTTGGGTGTTTTCACAATATAATTTTATGTTGCACATTAGTGCTGGGAATTGCCTAAGACAGATAGAGCAAGACAGTATGCTTTAAACCCACCATTTTAAAGTGAGATGGATAGGAATTGTGATTCAAAAGGAGGGAAATTAGTGTCTGTCTTAACATTCTTCTGATTTCAAACAGGGAATATTGTTCTCAGTCTTGTTACTAGAAACTCCATTGCATAGTATATTTCTTCTAAATATATCTATACAATCCTATTATCTTATCTTTTACCAATTGGAAGTTACTGTGCTTATCTTTTTTTAAAGATTTTTTTCTTTCCATTTATATTTCTTCTTGTGATACTTGGTAATAGCATCCCATGGTTTTGCTCAACCAATCACATTTTGTGAATCTCAGATGTGCTTTGAAATATACTGTATTTAGCTAATTTCAATGGCCTAAAAAAGTGGCCAAGTCCAATCTATAATCAAGACAGGATTAGCAATTAGTAATGCCAGATCTGACCTGAGCCAAATAGTGGTCACCATTTTCAGTTGAAACATCTAAATTATAATTAAGGAAGTCACTGACATAATCAGGTTTAGAAAGGATTTACTTTCAAAAGTATTATTCCCACTTCTAAATTACCATTCAGGTTGCAAACTGGCCATACTAAACTTGTGTACAAATTTACATTCTGCACATCAAATGGTGCACTTTAGGGGAAGTATCAGGTGTCTTCTCCCTGGATCAAAACTTGCTGTGACTGGAAATGCACCTGGAATGTGTTCTGGCTAAAGGTACTCAGGGCGGGGACAGCAAGGAAAACAAAAATGAGTGTTGGGTGGTGGTGGTAGGTAAATGCAACATGCTGGTCAGATGGCAGGGAAGCATGTAGGTTGATTGGATAGTGACAGCAATCACTGTTGTTATAAAGTTGATGGAATCAGCGATGGACGGATGGCCCAATCATATATGCTGCTTTAATTCAGGAGTGGCATCAGGGAGATGTGGTAGTCTTGGCTGACACAGGCCAGATGGAAGGTGAAACGCATCAGCCTTGCCCTATTTCCACTGAAGATTCCTCTTTTTTTTCTTCAGGTGAAAGCCAGAACCAAATTGTTGGATCATAATCTTCACTAAATAATCCTGCCCAAAACTCTAGCATGCATGTTTTATGCATGGACTCAAAACCATTTTCCAGTTTGTACACACCCTACTCTAAATTATTCAATATCCACATGGGTGTACAATTCTTATTCTCAAACCTACAATTCAAAAAAACCTGTCAGGTCTCTGAGATCTGACTGAATTACTTGTATCACTGATGCAACTGTTTATTTCATAGCCAATAATTACAAGAACATGAACCACAAAAATGGCAAAAAACATGACAAAAACACACTATCTTTCATGTAAAAAAATTAGTATAACTAGTGCCTTATATTATCCAAGTAATATACAGGTTATTCTGCTTTTGTAAGATTTCTACATATATTAGACCATATTCTGTACAATGGAGCTGGTAGTCTTGGAAGAACTTCCAACTACAGACGAAAGTACAGTAGATTGTGTTAATCCATTATTTAGTTTGGATTTTCCGTATCAGGTAAATCCAAACCATTTTTAGGGCTGCTGCATGAGCCATGGCTAAGTGTATAAACAAAGCCATAACAATCAATTACAGAACATTTAAGATAGTAACTTAATAGTGCCTGCAAAAATAAGAGGAAAGCAGCATACACTACACCAATTCTTCGTTAGTAACAAAATTTAAAGATGAGTTTTAACTGCCACCCAACTTTAGGTTTTAGATGTAATTATTTTCTCCAGAGTATTTTGATGATAGCAACACTGAATCCAAGGTCAGTAAAGGCTAAAAATGCCATAAACTCTCCTTCCACCTTGATACCTATGAGCCTGGAATTTACATACTGCAAGTGCAAGACTATCCGTTGGAAATAAATGGGTAATTGAAAAATAATGCTTTAGTAATAAAGCCATTTGGAATATTGTGGATGTTTGGACTCTGGAAAATGCTGTCTTGTTTCTTTTTTCGAGAGGGGATAGATCTAATGAAGCATTCAATAGTTGGCAAAGTAGTTTATGATAGGCAGTGTAAGGAAGCAATTGTATTCAGAAAAATATACTGGGATTATACAATATTTGTTCATAGAAAGTCAAATGGAGACAGGAGCTAAGAACACATTTAGATCAATCAAGGCTAATACTTAAGACAATGTTAAGTACATAATAATCTATGTAGTCCTTCTTGCTCCATTTTGGCACTAACCTGTTGATTCCAGTGATGTTAAATACTGGAGCTATGAGGCACGTTTCCTAAATTTTAGGTATATAACTTTAATGTAACTTTACTTTGTATCACCCCCCCCCCAACTCCCTATTCCCAAAAGATTTTCAATACATACATCATTTTAGCTTCCCTTTCTTTTGTAATTTTTCTCAGCAAAGTAAACAACACTCTCTATTAATCTTTCAAATGTTGAAACACATGTAGAGAGAACACAATACATTTCTTTTAAGGTAATATAAATGTAAACAAAACAATATGGCATTGAATTTTAACTATTTGGATCTGAAAATAGAAAAGCTATTTAGGATTCCAAGCTAGTTCTTCAGATGCTGTGCTGATAAATTTTGGAAAGAATGCAATGTTAATATTTCTGTCTGAGGCTTACAATTCATAAAATCATGATTGCAGAATTGCAATGCCTAATTGTGCAGCCTTTTTTTCCAGATGTATTGAACTTGAACTCCGGGAATTTCTGGGAATATTTAAGGTAATAGGAAACAACTAATCCTTACCAATTTACCCTTTTCAACACTTGGCTCTTAAGTTGTCTTACCCTGGGGTTTAGAAGATGTCAAGATATCAAGCACTTCCACAGGAGTTAGTATTACAGGGATCTCAAACATGATTCTGACACATGAATCAATTACAGGTGTTTTCATGATTCACAATTGGGAAATAATGAAATAGGGCTGCCTTGCCCACTCCAGAAACTTTACGATACAAGTTATATCTAATTAAATGGGATTGAGGGAAAGTCACATCATTCCTGCTTCAGAATCTATTTTCAAAGTAAATATAAAGAGCAGCCATTTCAACAAACATTCAAGTATCACAATGTTTATTGATAGATACAAGTATATAAAATCAGGGCATGAACATGTCTTGATAAATTAAGTAGACTTAATTCCAATACTATCATAGGGACCAATTCAGTTTCTCACCATTTTATTTCATACCCACAAAGACCACTTCCATGGGCATCTATCCACCTCTTCAAACTGATCATTTTTGTGCAAGTAAACCATGTTTCTTTTTAAAAGACTTGTGCACTTGCCCAGGCTCAAGGATATTAAAATCTAGCACATAAAGCCCATTACTAGAGGTAGAAATACAGGCAATATACTATTACGGCAACCACCATCAATTACAGTTAAGGATTCTCTGTAACAACCAAATGGATAATCAAATATTGCAACAACTCAAGTATTACACTGAGCAAAGTGCATTTCTACAGTATTCAGTGTTGCTATTCAGATTTCTAACGAACAGCCTATGGTAACTGGCATCAAAGAAGATCCTTACACAGACTGCTTCTGAACTTATGATGTAATTATTGCATGCTGCTAATACACTGTTATCTAAACATTAAAGATATTCTAAAATATTTTTATGGTAGACTATGATTAAGACATACTACAAAAACCCTTATGCAGAAACAAGTCCTACTGACCCGCTACTGCTTTAAATATTGTGAAAACATTACAGCGGAATGAGTTTTCGCAGTGGTTAGGTCAAATGCAGTTACATCATAGCAACAGTATGTTTGCACAATTTAAGGCTTTGGCTGGTTTAATCAGCATCTTCTTCAGATTCTTCTTCCTCTGCTGTTTCCAGCCAGGTCAACCACTGGTTTACCTGCAATTAAACCCAAATAATATTAGAATGAGAAAAAGGAAGAAAGGAAATTCAAATGTATCTGGGGATTAACTACATATGAAATCCCTACATAATAATTTATTAAGAGTATGAACATTATTAAAAACATGAGGCATATTTTTTAATTACTCCAATTTTAAACTTTATAGAAATCAGATTTGTACAGTATATTCTATGTTTTCCCTAATGAATCTACAAGTACAATGAGGTAACTGTTTTGCTTAAACCTATAGTGAGATAATTCACCTGGAACAAAGCTTTGCCTTTCCCTGGAAACTCTTGAGTAATATCTTCTTTCCATGCCAGAAAAGCTTCTTCTTCAATGATTTCCATATCATAGAAATGCACAAAGAAGCGCAGCAACATGCCTGTAAGAAAGATTTTCCTTTTTTTATTCAGATCTTTTAAACCACCACAATTTTAAGGTAGCCATGTCTTTAGCATCACTGGCACTAAAATTTACTCTTCAGTCATTTCGCTTAGTTCCATAAAAAATGGTTAAGCAAACCTGACACTAACTTATACAAACACCTCTCTAACTATATGAATATAGGAACATCTGCTTGAAATCCCTCTTATCCTGATGTCATATCAAATGCACATGAAATGGGGGAGGCAAAAGGTTTTATTCTTACCTTTTGGAAAATTGTTGTTGTAGCAGTGCACTTGGAGTGCATACAGGGCACTCACTTGTAGATCAACATGGTCATGAAGGAATTTCTGCATAACTGGCTTAAAGGAAAGAAGCAGCTGTTTTTCTTGCTCCAACTGTTCTTTAGAAGGAGCAGATGAAGAATCTGGTTCATCATTAGGTGGATTTACTTCACTAGAAATATACTGCAAGAAACTAAAAGAATTGGAACGAAATTGTTTAACATACTCATCCATGTAAAGCAACAGAAAAGCAAAGTTTTTTCTTTGCTACGCATATATAAATAGATAATAGAATAAGGAAATAACCCCACCATTGCTATATAAACATAGTATTTTAGCTCATGCATGACATACAACAAACTGGTTTCAGTTGCATTTCTCACCTGGTCATCAAAATATTAACAAATCCCTTATCTACATGTAGTTTTGGTGAAATGTTGTCTTTAATCCATTTATAGATTACTTGAGGGGATGGGTCCAACTTAATTTGCTTCAGTAGCTCCTTTTCCAGTTTCAGAAGTGGAAACAAGAAGCTAAGTCCTTTCCCTTCCAATATCTCCAGCATACGATCCTTATTCTGGTCAATCTCTGTAATATATAGATACAAAACTGTCCCAAATATTCTTTGAGCATGTCAACTTAATATGCTACATATTGAGCTCACATTTTTAAAACTCCGTAACATTTAGTCATATTTTCTAACTAGATGTTTATTATATAGTTACCCATCTACTTCCTAATTCCCTCTGTACCAGTGTATTCATTCCTTACCTGGCAGCATCTTTTGCATGTTCACTTTGCTCTGTTGGAAAAGATCAGTTAGCCATTCTCGATCCTGCAGCTTGGCTATCTGCTGAAGGCAAAGTAGGAAGAGGGGAAAATGGGTGCCACTTTCCAATGGTTGTGCTAGTTCAGAGATGCTCACGAGTTCTGAAATTATGGCACGAGCTGCAAACTGTGCTAGATAGGATTTTACCAGAGGGATGTCCACCTCTAGTTTAGGGCACTGGTCCAATACATTTAGGAATGCCTGAAAAAAAGTTTACTAGCATTAATTACATTCTCTCATGTCTGGTTCTGACAACAAACAATACAAAGACATCAAAGTGTACTTATGAATATATGTATTACCTGCATGAAGTTGTCACTAGTAGCTATCCCTTCCTGTTTAAGTAAACTGATTAATGCACTTGCTTTTTCTTTATCTTCATCTGATCGATCTAGTGACTGAAGTATTATTTTGCTCAGCATCTCAGAAATAAAATGTTTTGGTGCCCTCATTTCTCTCACACTGTTAACAGCATCATTGGCGTTTCCATTGTTCAAATATTCAGTCACAACAGTTTCCTAAAAAAGGAGGAAAAGGGTTTTTTGGGTTTTCTTTAATTCTTTACAGTTATCACATACTGTAGTTTGAGGGCAGACTAAATGAACTTACTGTTAACTTGAGTAGCTCTTCCTTAGAAGGTGGTGGCTTTTTAGTTGTCTTTGCAGGCTTCTCCTGAATAAGTGGCGGATTTGTTTTGAGACCAAGTTGAGGTGGCTTAAAAACAAAACACCAGAAGTTTAATGGTGTATTTATTAACAGTAATGCATAAATCTTAAATATTTGCTAGTTTCAAACTGCAATTTTAAGAATCTTTTAACCAAGCCTTATCCATGGCACTGTGGCAAATTCACAATAACCGTATCCTGGAATAGCCCTGCAAAGGCTTTCACTTTCATGATCACCTGTAAGCATATATATTCTAAGATGCTATTACTTAGTTGTCCCAATCAAATCTTACTGTTTACCTGGATTTACTCCCAAACAAACAAATATTGTGGAATTCCAGGATATTGCTAAGCATTTGTTCTTCTGAACTCTTAAATAGAAAATGACTTACTGGAGACATGTGCTGCAATGCTCCAAAGTGCCTCTATAGGACACAATATTCCAATCAAATGCAATCACAATAGAAATTAGGCTACAGTCTTAATTGTTCCCTCCCCATTATTTTAATACCTTAAAATGCATATGCTTTCTAGAAAGCAACCTTTACAATGGATATAATCAATAAATCTTTGATTAAAACATTACAGAAACATTTACCTGTCCCAGAGGTGGTGTCTGAGTACGTTGTGGCTGTGCACTGGGAGGAATCATAGTTATCTGGGGCTGAAGCTTTGGCACTTGGTTTTTGTTTACTACAAAACACTGAGCAGGTCTCAGACTAATCTGTGAAAAGAAGCTGGATATTAGAAATCTGGAGTATGGTTCTATTATGGTAGCAGTGAAAACTACCCACAGCAGAGTTGCATGTTATTTAGAAGCACTGCTAAGTTATAGCAACAATATTTTTGAGAAAACAATTCGTTACAAGTTTATAATGGCTTTTTATATCTCTGTCCAGCAACTGTAGTTACTTCAACAGCTCTTGTTTATGATTAAGATATTGCCCTCATATCTCATAATCTTGCTCATAGGACACTGGAAACTCCAAGGAGGAAGGAAAGAGAGGTAGAGGAATGAAACTCCAAGAAAAGGGGGAGAGGGGGAAGCAAGAGGTAAAAAGATAGATAACTTGGAGGGGGGAAGTGAATAGCAGGAATGTAGAAGGGGAGTTCCAGTTTTGATCCTCGTAATAACGCGTCTTGTTATAATCATTGGGCATCTTTTAAAGACTGTGCCTATTCTTTTTCAAGGGCATACCTCATCTGCATTAAGCTGTCCCTTCTTAGAAAACCGTGGAGGCATATCCTTAGACTGTCCTTGTTGAGACAGAAGTCCCTGATTTTGATTATGGTATAGTTGGCTTTGCCCCTGTTTTCAAGACAATGAAAAGAAAAATAAAGACTGTAACAGTGTAAACTTTTCCTTATCATAAAAATATTTTCATATATTCTATGTGTATTGCATTTTACATCTTGTTAGAATTTCCTCTACCATGGTGAAAATATTACTATCTTACTTTTCCATCAGTTCTAATTTCCAATTTTTCCTTACAACAATCCTGTGAGGTAGGTTGGATTTCAAAAACCTGCCCCCAAGTTTTCCCTGATCTTTCTCGGCAAAGAGTGAACCTAGGTCTTGCTAATTGTAAGCTAGCATTTTAAACATCTCAACTGTTACAGATAAGCAAGCTGATTCGGGTTGATCTAATCAAAAGGCAAAGTATTAATTCTCAGTCTATGACTCAATCTCAACAATTACATTAGTGTTACCCAAACTTGAATCAATTATTCCAAATTGGGTAAAAATGATTTTTCTTTTCTCATGAACCCATTATCCATCATAACAGGGACATTTAAATTGACTTAGAGATTGCCACATGTACTAGAATGTATTTAAAATTCTCCCAATTTATCCTATTAAGACAAAAAAAATGATGAAATCACCAATAGTAATTTGTTGAAATGACAAAGATAATTTAATATTGCTTTTGTAATACAGGTAATCCTTAAGTTATGACTATTATTCTTACTGTTATGACAGTACTGAAGGAAGGGATTTAGGAGCTTAAGTTAGATTAAGACTTTCTGATAAGCGATTTTTAGGTCATGAAGGAAAGTTTGGGAACCAATAAATTATATGAAGGAAGGGTTCATAAAGGAGATACATCAAGTATAATATCTGGGAGCTATTAATTACGCTTTGGATTTCACATAAATAATGGAAAAATATATTCTCTTTATTCTAAATTTTAGAAACTGGAGAAAATATGCTAAACAGAACTGCAGCAAGTGAAGTTGCCTGAGGAAAGAGGCAGAAAAAGACCCCGATCAATTCCACTCCTTTATTCCTGGGTGCTCCTGACACTGGGGGGACATTTAAAAAACACACCAGAAGAATATGGAGAGAAAGAGAAGTACTTTTGTTACTTACAAGGGGAGCTTCATGTTTTCTATTGAACTTCCAGAAGATGGCAAGTATTATATAAGCAGCAGGTGCAGACATGCCTTTTTGGAGAAGCAGCTAGGGGTACTAGAAATAAACTAGTTCATCCATCAGCTGTTGTGAAAAATGTATTGGACAACAAAAAATGCTTGAGAAAGAACAATAGTGGCAAGCTCCAAGAAGAAAAAAGCAAGCCAGGCAGGAGACTGGAGAGATGACAGAATGACACGAAAGAACCAAACTTGTAAAAATGAGCTTTGTTTCCTTGGAGCTTTGGAATAGATTCCCTGCTGATGTTGTTTCTAGACTTCTGGATGAACTGCAGCTGCCACAGGGGGCAAAGATGGCTATGCAAGTTCTGCAAAGAGGACAATTCCAGTCTGTGCCTTGAGGCAACAGCAAAAGGAGATGCTTATTTGAGACTTCCTACTGAGGGACCAAAACATCAATCAGCAATGAGCTAGCAGTCTTATCAAGAGAAAGGTGCTGCCTTTCACAGGCTCACATTTGGGATGTATTAGAAAACCTCACTGAAGTCTTTTTTAGTGATTCTGATGGGAATAAATAGCAGACAGTGTTGAAAGCATTGCAAGACTATAAAGCGCTGGGCTGTTGGTAAGTTTAAAAACAAAAAAAACCCTCTTTGTTGAAGGCTGTGAATCCCGAAGCAAAATAAACTTAAGTTCACAAGGGAAGCTAAAAGTAACATAAAAGTTTGGGTTTTTTTTTCCAGTTTTGTCAGAGCAAGAAAGCCATAATGGACAACTAGAGTGTCCGGGAATAGACTAATTATATCCAAGAGCCTTAAAAGAGCATGGCTATATGACCTATAAGCTTGTTGCTGATATTGGGCAAACTCCAGAACAGAAATTAGTGTTAATCATTAAGAAAAAAATATATTGCTTGGCAGGAATAGCATGTCTTTATGAAAGAACAAAGCATGGCGAAGCAATTGGATCTTCTCTATTGTTTGCTTGACTACAGAGATAAACTCAATTCCCAAACAATTAATCAAGTTTTTTATAATATCCTTGTAAAAAAGATGACAAAATGTAAGCTGTTTGCATTACTGTTATAAGGACATAAGATTAATTGAACAAATACAAGAACATAAGGCTGTGTGTTGTTCAACACTGACTTATAAAATGGGTTAAAAACAACGAAAGATTAAGTTTTTGGCTAATAACGGGGACAATATCAGGATTCAAGAGGACATGACAAGCTAGAACAATGGACAGAAACTGACAAGAAGAATTTTAAGAAGAATGAGCTGTGTCTGCATCATATATGTGAATTATCTGGTGAATTGCAAAAAGATTGAGCTAAGAGCATAATGCAGCTCCAAGAAAAACAATTTTTTTATTTGCATTAATGATAGTACAGTTTAAAGATCTATTCAATATTAATTAGATCACAACTAAATTCTAGCATCTTTTTTGACACTGTCAATACCCTTCCAAAAATACAAACTTGAATAAAACAAAACAGGAACAACTGAGACATGTAAGAGCTGGAAGAAAAGGCTTATTTGGAATAGTTGTCGTGCTAAGTACTTTTAACCTGGAAAAGATTATGAAGAGACATGTCTTCAGGTTTTTGAAAGCTGGTCTATGTGAATAGAATACAAGAGACCTTTTTAGTGATGTTCCAAAACACAGGACAAGGAACAGTGGTTTTAAACTGATATTGTTTTTGATACAAGCCATTCAGAATTATGCAATGTATGATGGGAGGCCATGCACATTTCCTACATTTAGAAAACAGCATTTTTCTTCTTTCTATCAGTCACTTACTGGATTTTTCAAGAAGGATTTGCCTAGCTCTCCAAAGTGGGATTGAACAGGAGCCATGAGGTGTCCCCCATGGCCATTGAAAAGTTGATTTGACCGGTGTCGCCCCATGGTAGGTGAAAATCTGTCTTGAATAACTCCCGGACCAGTACCAATTCCACTACCTGAATTCATAAAACACACAAAAACAAGAGGATTATAACTTAGGATATTTTATTGTCAAAGTAATTAAAATAAAAAACACACATATCATTTCTTCACTGAAGTAATAGTAATTACCAGGCATTTGTCCAAACATATCAGCAAGCCCTCCAAGTGGATCCCTGTCAAGTTTCATCCTGGGTGGCATAAACGCTCCCTCCAGAAAGAAGTCACTTCTCATTCCTTGAGACAAAGGAGGAGGAATAAAAACTCCCAGATCCTTAAAAAGAAAGTCAGTTGGAAATCAAATTAAAAGCAGTATTTCTTAATACACCTTAATGCCTATTAATGAGCTGCACAGCTTAATCCGTATCTTGTGAAATACTTACTTTCACAGCATCTTGACGGATTTGATTGATAGTCTTTGGTCCATTGTCAAGAAAAGCTTTGCGAGGAATCCAATTGTGTTCTCTCAACTCCACAGTATCCTTCAAGGATTTAACAGAATGTTAGCTTCAAGGCATATGCTAGATTTGTCACAGTAAGCAATTTTATACTCTTACCTGCAGCAGGAAACGAATCCTTGCCGGCAATTCCTTACACATCATCAAGGAGCGCATACGGGCAAAGTACTGATCCATTAAGGACTGTTGAGAAAAAAATTCATTATATTTGGCAAGTTGACAAGTTATCAAACAGAACAAACTTATTAATATGTACAAGTTATTTTTATTTGCTAATTAAACATGTTAACTACAATATTTTAATCTACAACAGCCTATCCCAGGAAGATGAATACTAATAGCATAAATACAGAAATGTATATATGTATGCAATTCTACTAATGCTTACCTTGGCTTTTGCATGGTCTAGTCTAGGTCCTACTGTCCTCATTATCTGACAGAGGCACTCCAAATCCTCCCCCATATCCTTGAGTTGGACTCTCTTCTTCTTTTCCAAAAGCTGGGTAATTTGAATAAAAAAATTTTTACTATCATTTTACAACTTATTTTTACAAGCTGTTTATCAATAAAATCGGTATTCAATAACATTAAGCCATACATCCAAGTAACAAAACAAATGCTGTTTTCACTTAAGATGCTATGTCCAAACAAGCTACACAATTCCTTTTCAGCCTAGTGTTTTATGCAAATTCAACATTTGATTCCATCTATAAACTACTGGAAATTGTTAAGGATTCCTCAAAAAGAACATCAACACAATTGGTACTTTTGATTATCAACATTTTCACAAGAAATCTAACCACCTGAAAATACAAATAAGGTAAAACGACCCTTTAGTTCTGGTTAGTGCTTTACATTCGTGATAACATGACCTAGAATTTTCTATAACTTATCCAGATTACTCAAGCAGATCTAACAGGTTATCCTTAAGGAGTAAAAAAGGAAGAACAATTTTTATTTTAGTAAATTTATTGCTAGGAGTGTTTGCCCACCATGTAGTCATTAGCGGATACCATTTAATCTTTAAGTACATTACTAGCTATCTCACCAATGAGGTTTACATAGTAAAAATTAAAAAAAAAACACTTACTGTTTTGATGCACTTATGAAGGATAGATTCATGAATAAGATCAAGCTTGCCAAGTTCTCCAATGAATTTGATGTTTCCCAGCATCTTGATCTTAGCAATAGCTCTTTGTTCCTCCTCCTCTGGGAGGAGGGGGCCATCTTGCTTATCATAGACTAAAAATAGAGATAGGTTTTAGACATTGTTCTATTTTTATGACAAAAAAACCAAGCAAATCAAGAAATACAGTATTCTGAAAACTTACTATCAACATTTCTGGTTCGGTTTTCAAATTCATCTTGAAGTTTAGAAATTAAGAGGCGTCTGAATGTCTAGGATTTAGAATGCAAACATTTTAATGTCTTGTCTTCTTAAAATACCAATTCTCATAATAGCTTTAGTCCAAAAGAGAATTATACTCACTGTGCTTTGCTTCTGTCCTGAATGACTCTCTGTGGATGGGCCATCAAAGTTGGGTGCATCTTCTGCCAGTCGCAGACATAGTTGAGCATATAGCGAGCTATACTTTGGCTCTTCAAGGGCTTTGTCTACGATCTGAGAGCAGAGACTTCATAAATTATATGGAACTTTGTTTAATATTTAAAACCTGCATTTTAAAATGACCCTAGCTAATCCTATCCAGTTTTATTGATGTTTCAGAAATTCACAATGACAATTATGCAGTACAAAAAACTATAGTGTAATTAACATTCCCTACCTTGCTCTTCCTCTAAACAATTAAGTAATGGGACAATTAGTATTCAATAATTCATTAATCTACCAGGTATCAATGTCCAATAAACAAAATCTAATGTATTTTAACAGAGACAATAGTGTAAGGTAAGCTGCATTTCCATGCTTGATTTCTACTCTTGGAACCTGGTGTATGGTTATCTGGACAATCATGACACTGAAACACACCAGCTCAGTGTTTTCCCACAGGCTACATTAGAGCCATATTATTTGCTGAGTCAGTATTCCCTTGCACTTAGAAATTTCTACCTTTACTACTAAGATAGGAAAAAGCTCAACTGATTTATGTAATCTTATAAGCATATATAGGAAACAGTACCACTACATAGTGATCATTTGAGAATAATTCATTCTCTAAGTTGCTGTTTTATAACGTAACTTCTATAATATCCATGTTCACAGTACACTGAACAACCTGCAAGCTGTACATTTTGAGAATCTTGAAAAATTATACCTGCTGTACATAATATAAATTTTATTAAACAGTATTTTTCTAATAAATTTGTTATCTTACCAGCAGTATGATCCCCTTTAGGATGAGTTTAGACTCTACACCCACATTGAGGAGCTCAAGGCATAGCTTGTCAAACTTTTCAGGAGTAAGCTTATTTAGTATGCTAAAGAAAAGAAAACAAATCAAGGCTTTTCTTAGTCAAGATGTGACTTGTTTACTGCAGTTTAATTTATAAAACCTTTTTGCTAGAATTAAACAAACTGCAAGCAGTTTTCAATTGTAATCTGTTAAAATTAAGTGTTATACGAAATGGGTAATTGTGAAACTGGTTACTCAAAATCTCCAGATGCTTTGAAAGCCCAGATTGTAAGTGCTGGTTTGGCAATAAAGCAAGCAACACAATAGGTACAGGCTTATTTGAGTCCCCCAAAACCAGAAAAGCTAAGAAACAAGGATACTGAAATAAAAATGTTAAACTAAAAGAAAAAAAAAGATGCTGAGATGAGAAATGGAGAACTCATGGCGGAAGGAGACAATAAATAAATAAAGCAAGATATTAAGATAGGAAATGCTTAGTATGAGCAGCCTTCTAATAAAACCAAGACATTAAAAGCTGAATTACAGGTACTACAAAAATGGGAAAAATGGGTGGAGAATAATAGAAATAGGGTGACTAAACAATGTGAGATAAAAATAAAAATCAGGACTCTGAATAAACAATGGGTGTGAAATACAAAGTGAAAAGCAAGAGAATGAAGAACAGAGTAAAAATGCAAAGCTTTGACCCTAGATTCAAAGCACTCAGGAAACATACAAGGAAATGTTATTAAATATGGGCATTGGTGTCAAGAGTCCAATGGATCTATCAGAACAGTAATGAATTCTGAGAACTATAATTCAACATTTAGTGAAGCAGTAAATCAGCTTGACAGACCCTTTTCAAATTGGAAAAGGTACAAGACAGGGCTGTCCTTTGTCCCCACTATTGTTTATTATAACTTTGGAAGTATTGTTGAATAAAATACGGGGCTTGGATTGTCTAAAAGGGATCAAGATTAGGCAGCAGGAATACAGAGTCCGCGCTTTTGTGGATGATTTGGTCATAATATTGGAACAACCGCAGGAATCCAGTATGGTTTTAATGAATACGATTAATCAATATGGTCAAGTGTCTGGTTTTAAAATAAATTTAGGAAAAACAAAAATATTAGCTATAAATATGAATACTAAACAAAAGGAAGAACTAGGATGTGAGGTAGTCAAAAAAGTCAAATATCTTGGGGTTAATATTTTAACCTCAAACAGGAAATTATATAAGCATGTTGGAGGTGTGGTTCTCTCGATGCTACATATTTTCATATATGGTGGACCTGTTAAAAGGTTAAGGCATTTTGGATAAAAATATGGTGGATTAGTGAAGCCGTAAATCAGTGGTGGGTTCCGGATCCCGTTGCAACCGGTATGGCGCAACAGGGCCGGCCGTCCACCACATGAACGCGCGCAACGTGCACGCACATGCGTAATTACTGCCCGCAACACCCCCCTAATGCTCCAGCTGCTCAGCAAAGCATTGCGCAGACTCTGTGCAAGCCCCGAAAACTTCAAATACTGATAAGGAGCGCAGGCCAGCGGGCCCTCCAGAGCACCGTACTAGAATGGTACCTAGTGCTCCCGGCAAGCACAGGTACGCCTGTACTGGTCATATAACCCACCACTGCAGTAAATTGTTCCTCCTGCCCTAGACTGCTAACTCAACATAAAAACAATATACCAAATGAATAGAACACAGCAGAAGCTTAATTTGTTTTTTGTTTTTTTTGCTTCTGCCTGGAATCATCAGTTAAAGAACTGCCATCAAGCACTCTTAAGACCAAATAAGCAACTCAATATGGGCTGAACTAGTTATAGTCTAATGGACTGGATCTACGGATACCCCCTTCAAATTATTTATTAATCTTTTCATTTTAATCTCCATGTTTTTAGATAGATAGGGCGATTTGCCCAAAGTCGCCACTATGTTTCCATGGCTAAGAAATGATTTGAAAATGTGTCCTCCATATCCAACCCACCTTGTCTCTATACCATGTGGGCTCCTTAGATTCTATGGTCAAAGAGAATTCAAGAACACCTTTAGAAAACTATGGCTTTGCAAGTAGGAAAATCTCAATTGGAAATAAATGGCTGGGAAAACAAGTATGCATTCTGTGTCTTAGATGTGAATCACATGCTGGATTATAAAATTCAACTGACAATTAAATTGTTACCTCAAAACTTACCCTCTTACTTTCCTGAAGATTGCATCATGTCGTTCTTTGTCATTTGCGGAGTCGTCATCTCGTCTAGTGCTTCGTGAAGGAATCCATTTCTGAGCGTTTTGCCCTGGGGTTTTCCCCAGGAACTCGCTTTAGAAATAGAATATTAAGTCATTAAAACCTACAGTATATTCCCATATAATCTGGAAACAATAGGCTCAATTTTAAATTTGTTTTCGGGACACTTAAGAAAGCCTGAAATTTTAGCACTATAACCTGAATTTTTAATACTATTTTGAACTCATTTTTGGAGCTTTGAACTCATTTGAAGAATTTTCTTACAGGAGCAGTTATAGCTAAAAATTCTCAACAGATGTAAAAGAGCCATACCATGTCAAGCGTAATGAAATCAAAAATAATTAAGAAGGAATTAAAGCAACTAAAACATTGAAACTTGGAGCATTCCATTTATGGAATGACCACTTCATGTGTTATGGTGTTCTGTCATTTTGTTCTAAATTTGAAACAAAATGGAATAGTTAAAATTGTCCTTAAGTATTCAAATATTCCACAATTTGCATTTCTAATCCTCCAAATTATGAGGAATTTGGGTCTAGTGATTCCATTTCTGCTTTCATTGGTTGGATCAAGTCAAACAGGCTGGGGATAATAGTTAATTACGTGTTCAAAGATCTGTGGATTTCTACTTTGTAGAAAACAGAGGTAGACTTCAGAATTGATTAATCTACATTAAGAACTGAATTTCAGATACTCTTGCCTGTATAAGCAATATTCTACCTCTTTCACTAAGCAGTGTTCCATTTGCTTTCTTATGCCTAAAGATAAATGCCAGGATAAATTTGACTCAAAAGAAGGCAGAGCAAACTGAAAGCAGGCATCATCTCTACCTGCAGTCATTCTACTAATGCTATTGATATATGCTAGACAAGGAGGGTAACTGTCAGTCCTTCAAAGGTAAAGGTATTTTCTCATTATTGTGGGGGCTCAGAAGGAAGACTCTAGGCCCATGATGGCGAACCTATGGCACATGTGCCGGAAGTGGCATGCAGAGCCATCTCTCCAGGTACACCAGTTGGTGTTGGTGCGCATGGGACCATAGGAAGAGCAGCTCCACAGCGTGCATATGCATGCCGGGAAGCTGAGGTTCCAGTTTCCAGCACGCATGCTGGTCTTTGAGTGCGCATAAGCACTAGAAACCAGAAGACGTGCATGCATCCTGGAAACTGGAAGCTCAGCTTCCCGGCACATGCATGCGCACCAGGGAGCTGCTCTTTTGGTTTCTGGTGCTCCCCTGAGCGTGTGCTCCTGTTTTGGCACTTGGTGCCGAAAAGGTTAACCAACACTGCTCTAGGCACAGTCAAGTAGCATACTGGAATATTTAGCATGCACATTATTTCTAGCAGTACCAGCTAAGAGCTTAATTCTAGCACTAGGTTTTTCTTGGCACACTGTGAGGGGGAGAGGAAATTACAGGCCTGTAAAGCATAAGGAAGACACTTGCTGACTTATTTCAAGTACAAAATGCAACAGTCAATACTGCTTTAGTGGCAGATGTTTGGATGACCGGAGTGCAGGACTAGACAACATATGTCATATGTCCTCCAGTCAAAATTTCATGTGAAGCTCTTTAGCATAGGTAACATCCTATAATCTATGTCAAATGTTGATTTGCTAGAACAACTGATCTTCCTCAAGGCTAACTTGCTTCTGCTTAATTTTTTTTGATCTGCCTAAATTCTTTCCTAACTCTATTGTCAACCAGCAGTTGTCCCAACATTCAGTGTTATCTGATTGGCTGGAGAGGATGCTCTGATTCTCAGACTATGTATGTCTGCATCAGAAATTACATTAGACAATGACTGCTGCATTCTTGGAGTTTAAGATGGTAAATAGGATTCAGAATGGATTATCAGCCATTTAGGCTTGCAGTCCTAAAACAGAAATAAGGAAACTGTTTTGAATTCCAAATGTTCCCTTATTGTGGAATATTCAAAATGCTTTGGATTTCATGCTATCCCCCCATTAGAGGTAAAGAAGTACCAGACAAAAACATTAAAAGTATTAAGACATGGAAGTAGTTAACAGAACAAAACACTGATTGGGTTTCATACAGACTTTCAATTTACATTTACTTACAATGAATTTAACTTTGCAAATTAAACAATGCATCACAAATCCATATAATAGCCAATATAGCATTGCAGTTAGTATGCAATTTACCTGTTGCCGGCAGTCTTGGGATAGTGCTGAAGCGCACCCCTACCTCCTCCTCCGCCTGAAGAAGCACTATGAATAAAGAATAATTGCTAAAGAATTTTTGTTTTGCGTGCAGGAAACCAAAATTTTGAAGTTTAACCAGAACAATTTTATAAATAACTTGATTTGTGAACACAAACTTCCTTGGATAATTACTTTTTTTCCTTCTGCACAGATAGTATTTTCTGGTGACCTGATCTGAATCAACTAATATCTTTTATATGAAGCTAAAATCAGATGAAGTATTATCCTATTCTTAAAGTCTCTATAAAACCAACAAATACACAGAAGATACTTATTTGTTGCCTTTTAATATATGGTCTGCAAAACTTAGAAACCGTGTTAGTGGAATATAGTTGGTAACTCATGCATTTAATTTCATTAGTTGTGACTAAGAAACCTTAAAAGGCTAAGAAATGTTTCTTCAGACAAAAATGCTGTGTGTTCCCATCTGTTTCATTGTCATAAAGCTTTACTTACCTGAAACGAGAAGCACCCCCTTCTGCAATCGCACTCTCCACTTTGGCGGCTTGGCAATGAAGAATCTTCCAAAGAATAATAAATTGACAGGATAGGGAAAAACAAAACCTAGAAGGCAAGAGTTAACAATATAAGTTTTTGATTAAGGTTTCAATAATAGCACTCCCCCTAGATTGAAACAAAAATAGTTTCCCAAAGATGTTGGTATTCAGTCTAAATAATTATCATTTCCTAGCATCTTATAGTTTGCCAGTCAGGAATTTCTGAGAATTTTACTTGTCATCAGAGCCCAAGTTTTTCCCTCATCTCAAGTCAACCTTTTCTCCTGCTGATTCCTCATACATATATATCCATGAAAGTCTTAAACATTATATAATTTTAAATATTTCACAACGAGGTGTATAAGCAAAATCTAAGCAGTCTTAACAAACACCCACCATGTAATATTTTACTACCCAACATGACATGTGCTTATAAACCTGATACACATATAAATTGACAAATACAACCCAATACAGGTAACTTTCAATACCCTAATGTATATCTATATCTTTGTATGTATCTATATTTCAGGATTTCTGACATCGAAGAAAGCAGAAGCAACACACAAACACATTTTCCCAGGAAAGATCCCTATTTGTGTCTCAACTTAAATTGCTGGCCTTTTTTTACTTTAATTAGACTTCGAAGTAAACCAAAACACAAAGGCGTCCAATCCCACCGAGGGCCGCCTGATCTGTAACCTCCACGGTTATTATTCCCGCCACAGACCTAGCCTTAAAAATACGCCTGCAAGGCGGGAGAGAAATGGCTTGGCGAAGCCCAACTAAAGACCTAGAACACCCCTCCGTTTAATCTCGCCGATCCTCGGAACAAGCCGTAGCCAGCTTCAAGCATCCTGTCCAGGTTCAAGCATCCTGTCCTCGATCCCTCCCTAGCCGGCGCTGGGCACCGCCCGACTCCAGGCTCAGGCGCAACCCCGGCAATAGGCCCGGCCTTTGTTCTCGGTTCACAGCCCCATCCGCAGTTGCCGGCTATTCAGTCCCAACAACGGAGATGGGGCATAGTTTCCGGAGCGAGGGGACCGAAATTGATTGAACTATTCCACTGAGAGACTAAACACTGTTCTTTCTATCTTTCCTATGGAATAATAGGAACCACGGGCGAAAAATAGCATATGCTCTATTCGCGTAGAGGGCTAAAAGGCAGCCGGGTATCGCGACACTGGACTTGATTGTGCCCCCGTCACGACCTTCACTCAAAGTCAGCTGCCTCTTTTTCCCCTCAGACACCGGCTAAGTGAAGACCGGTGCCGGCCGCCATTTTGTTATCGGCAAACGTGCAAGACCGAGATTGCAAACGAACAAGATGGCGTCGGTTTTAGGTAGCCGCCATTTTGCATACCAGCAGCCGATTCTTCCTTAGCCGCCTTCGCTCGCCCCCCGCCTCAAATACTCCCAAGTCCAAGCAGTACCAGCCCCGTCGATTTCCCACCCCGATCATCATCTTTGCCAACGACGGTCATTTCCTCACCTTCCCTACAGCCTCGTCAGCGTCCCCAGGACCGGCGGCGAGGGCTGGGAAGAGGCGAGAGAAGGGAGGGGGAGAGGGAGCCGGGGATCGGGGCTGGGAGAGGGAAGGGGGAGAGAACGAACGGCAGGACGGATCTCTGAATCACCACAGCAGCTACCAACCACTTCTTTCCGTCACCTCCATAGAGATCGGACCAACTCTCCACCGCTTCTAATGCGTACTGAGACAGCCCACTAACTTTATTACACAGCGTGCAGCTAAACCCTCCTCAACAAGCCGGCTTCCAATCGCCGGCTGAGACTTTGTCGGGGTAGCCAATCACAACGAATAAAGGAGGTGGGTCCAGGGCAAAGGAGGGGGAGGAAGAGAGGTTGGTTGACGGGAAGCAGCGCCGCAGTGCAGCATCGGATTCACAAAGACTAGCATCTCCTTTCTTCTGCGTACAAAACCAACTCGAGGGGCAGATTGCGCAAATGGCGTACCGGGTTAATTGGGACAGGCTTTACGCCGCTTTTTTCCCCCCAGCGCCGTATCGCCTCCAGTGACAGAAGCTGGAAGGAAGCTCTCATTGAATTTCAGATGCGGCTGTTCTTTGGGTCGGTTTCAATAGCGTGCCCCTTTTGCAATGGCATACAGATGCCGCCCCCCCCCCAGTTCTCGGCGAAACCATTTGGTGGGCTTTGTCTTGATAAAAATGATATATGGTTAGAAGCAGCAGATTGCATATAGACGAAGCTCTAGTTTAGAAGAGGTACCCGAAAAATCAGGACGCCGATTCCAAGAAGGGATGAACAGGGCTGGGCATTGTTAAGGAAGTGCCGTGATGAAAACCGTTCCGATATGAAAACGGTTACTGAACACGTTTCCTCTCCTCCCCTCTGTTCCTCGTCTGCTCCAAATCCATTTTTATCAGGCTGAAGAACAATGTTCTAGAAAAACGGCTCAAGGGTTTTACCTCTTGGCTCTGACCGCAAGTGAAC
This sequence comes from Thamnophis sirtalis, assembly GCF_051295495.1. Taxonomy (NCBI): domain Eukaryota; kingdom Metazoa; phylum Chordata; class Lepidosauria; order Squamata; family Natricidae; genus Thamnophis; species Thamnophis sirtalis. The sequence goes on from NW_028261381.1 coordinate 84,400,636, forward strand.
TGAATAATGCATGATCTTTTAGAATAATTTCAGCAAGACTCAGCACATCTATCTGGGCTCACAATCAAAGTGCTGAAAATCCTACAGGGCATAATGTTGCTTGCTACATATCCATCTTTTACATGATGTAACCATTTGCTCCGAAAACACATCTCACACTGAGGTTTTGAACACATTTTGAACGCTTAAACCAAAGTATCTGGTTTTCTGTATCAAATAAGTAAATACTTCATGATTTCCTGATTGAAAAAAAATCATTTTACTTAAACACTTCTTTTTAACTTCCAAGAATGATGGTATCCAGCTCATACCACTAACAGCAATTTCACAACCATTCATTCCAAAGCATACTTGTGCAATAGTTAATGACTTCCCACCTCACATGACTCCAGAAGACATTTAACACATAAATCTTATGAAACTATGTGCTTGTCACAATCTGATATAAATTTTGAAAAACAAAACAATGTATTGTTACATTGTATTACTATGACCAGGCAAGATATGTAACCTTTCATGGTTAGTGCCTCTTGGCTAATAATCATATCTTACTGTGTAGGATCTGTAGAAGAAAAAAGGAAACTAGCAAAGGAGATACAACTGGAAAGACTGCAGTTAGCTAGCAATAAAAACATGGAAGGACTCTCACTACACATACTGTAGTTTGCTTCTAGAGAATCTAAGCCTCCTCCATTGGATATTTCCCTATTTCCCTGCACTCAGTTGATACTGCAAAACTATCATGGCCTTCCAGTTCTATTTCTTTACAATAAAATATAGGCTACATCTAAAATGTCCTGTCACTTGAGGAATGGACATATTGAATACAATATTTCAAATTCTCTTATCTAACTACCTTCATATTTCTTTAGAGAAAAGACCTCCCTCCCTCCCATTTTTTAAGATGATACTGTACACACATATAGAGAGGGTACAGTTTATCATGTCATGATCTGAACCATCCTCTAATTATTTATTTTGAATTTCAGGGTACCTACTAAATCGAGATACCATTTTGTTAAATTCTGGATCACTAGAAATAGTTTTACATATGACTCAGCACTGGTGAGTGAACACCCACACATTTTCTTTTATACAATCTAACTTTATTTGCTTGCTTTACCATATTCAACCTCAATTCATATAAATATACAGTACATTAAAAACTATGCATGTGAAATACTTATCTTAAAATCATTAAAAACTAGGACCTAGCCACATCATTTTGATTCTAGACAAGGCTTTAAATGTGACACAAATACTGACTTGTGGCCTTGATTCTATGGCTTAATTAAAAAAAAGGGAGGATCTGAAGTGCTGGCTCTGAGTAGATTGATAAAGCTATACTGAGACAATCAGAACTGTCAATGTTCATTAGCAGGATTCTACAGAGTGGACAATACTGACTCCCAAAGATCAAAGGAACTATCCAAAAGGTCAGTGTTGTTGTTATTACTATTCATAGTACTATTCGTTAAAGTAAAATTTATTAAATTATTTTCATATAATAAATTTTGGGAATCAATGGACAATCTAAAACTTCAAGAAGAGATTGACAAGGTGAAGAGTTTGGGGACCCCTTTTCTATTGTATGTATTTGACTGGCCTTCCAGTTATGAAATGTAAAATGAGTTTTATTATGGCATACTTGCCAAAATGCTGCTACCTGGACTAAGTTGTTTATGAGACACTGAGGGAACTGCTTTTCACTTCTCTGTTATCAAAGGGAACAGTTCCTCTTCCCTATTCAGTAAAAAACAAGAAGGCAAAGTTTAAAATAAGTATCTTTAAGTGAAATGGTGGTTCAGGTAATGACAATAAATGTCTAGCATTATTTGTTTTACATAATCTTTGTCCAAAAAAATGTGTGTTCGCTTCAACATATTTGCAAATCTACATTTTCAAGGACAAGTTCCATGTTAATTTTACGCAAGTATTATCTTGAAACTAATTCTGTACAATTGTAACTCTAAAATTAAGGGACACATTTTAAAATTCCTAATGGTGGTCATCATGTTATAGAAAGAACATTACAGCTCCAACACAGCAAACAATAATGGTTTATCATTGCATACACTATATAGAAATGTAAAATTTCACTGTAATTGTTACAAAACCTAAATATACAATAGTTCTGTGAGACATTAAAAATATTCCAAACATTATCAAAAAAAAAAAAAAAAAAAAAAAAAGGAGAAAAGGAACAGAAGTATAATAGGGCTGGCATATCCTCTCAGTTAGTAAACAGTATCAATATCGGGGGACAAATGGTTTTGTATGGAACTCATCTTTGAATCACCCAAAAACCCAACATGACTTCATAGTACAATTAATGCTATAATTCCACATACTTATTTGGGAGTAGGTACCATTGCACTCAGGGGGGCTTCTTATTTAATAAATAATAAGCTCAGGCTTTCACTGAGCACTACATATGGGGGGTTAAGATAATAAAGATATGATTTTAAAAACCTATTTATGAAAATGATAGTGTTCAATGGTACTATGCAAGATAAAACCTCATGAGCCAAATCTGTTCATCTGTCCTTTAAACCAACCACTGTTGATCTTTGAACTAGAAATAGCTATGTTAGGTAAAGATGAGCTGAGAGAAAACAGCAGCACAAGCAATATACAGCAGAAAGGAGTCATTTTTTTGGTGTGGCAGCTGTAATATTATGGCTGTATTGCTAAGAGTTTGCTAATGGAACTCTGAATAAAAGGATCACAGCACGGAAGCAGACCTGTAACATGGTGTTTTTGGCAGGCCTACAGCTATATATTATTTTATGAATAACTGCGAAATTGGCTTCAAAAGATTAGGTAAAGGTAGTCCTCATTTAGTGACTATTCACAGTTATGACAGTGATGAAAGAGTAACTTAGTAAACTATCCTTGCATTTATGATGTCAGCAGGTTTGTAAAGCAAAGGAAAGCCAAAGTAAATAAGGTGATCTCCCTCCCTCCTCACTCTCCCCTCCCCCTCCCTCCCACATTAAAGACAGATCCACACTTTCTGCTTTGTCCATTTCCAGTGAGGTCTTCTCATTACTTCCTGACTATAGGATTAAATTGCACTGTCCTCCCACTCCTATGCCACTTCTGATTCACCCCATGATGCACGCTCATGCTCACCAGCCTTGACCCAAAATTGCTATTTTGGCATTCAATCCATCATATGCCCTTCAGAATTGAAGTTCTCCGCAGCTTATCTTCCATTTCAGTAGCAGTCTCAGCTCCAATTGACCGCAGTGCCTGGCATGCTCCCTCCTTTCCAGCAGCTAATTGCTGCTCTGGATAGCAACATAGTCCTGGCCTGTTAGGTGGATATGTCACATTCTCTGCTAGTTGGCAATTGCTGGATTTTTAAAGACAGCCTTGCAGTGGTTCCATGATGGCCCATTAAGTCAACAAATCATCTTCAATGTAGATGTTCATGCTTCATTTAACTCTCACATCTCCCAATGTACAGTTTGACTGAGCAAGTTTTCCCCCCCTACCTCTTCCCCATGGTACTTCAGTTTCCCTCCCTTTATTTCATTAAATTGGGAAGTAGAAACATTGCAACTTTGTTTCTATGAAGCTAAATGATCAGTTTATCTTTGTTACAAAGTTTCCCTGGTTCAATAGAGCAAAATAAAAACAAAGGAACAGTTCTGCTCCTCAGTGCTGAATATAAGGAGAAATATAATCCAACTGCAGAGGTATTGAAGGAAATAATATGGGAAGGGATGGGGTGAAGAGATACATCTGTGCAAATCTGGGAAAGCAAAAGTAAGGCACTGGGATTAGTGTGTGTGTGTGTGTTTGTGGGCTGGGGTGTGGGGTTGGAAGTACGATCCCTAAATTGAAAGGGCAGGCACTGCTAGACTGCTCCAGACAGGAGCCAGTCAGTGAGGTTCATCTTACCTGCATGGTGGGAGGGCAAGAAAAAAGAGGTCTTGCAGTGCCCTTAGTCCAGACTGAGAGCACCCCCGAACTGGTGATAAAAATATTTGCAATCCACCACTGGTTGGATGGTTTAGAAACAGGAAATATAAACAAACAAATATATTCATAAAAACAAACTTTAGTTAAAAGCTACACTTTTACAATCTAATTAGTATATTTATTGATCAATTTGCAAAAGTAACCAGTTTGCTTGGACTTTAGCCCAAGTATGCTGAAGAACAAACCACTTGAAAGAATGGGAAATACGTATCGAGACAGTGCCAGTGTAACCTTTATCTATTTTACATACAAGACAGAAAGCAACATGAGTAATAATGTATGTGCAAGATCCAACACGTCAGGCCCAAATACTTCATTAATCTAATGGAATGACTCAGCAGGTTATATAAAACCATTCATATATTTGTCTTTGTAAATGTACTGTTTACACACATTTTTAAAGATTCTAGAAGCAGACCAATAGCTCTTATCTTAATAGAATTTATATACTACTCTTCTGTAACCTCCTCCCCCCGGACAATTAAGAAAATAGCTAAGCAAAGAGGTCTAGCGAGAGGAAAACCTATGTTATATAATGGTATGTGGGAATGACCTTGGGAAACAGAAGGAAGAGCAGCAGTCAGATAAGAGGTAGCTGAGCCTGCAGAAGGAATGGGGACATGGCAAATATGTCAGAAGAGACCCTTCCCAATTTTTTGACTGTAAAGGTGACACTGGAGAAACTTACTTTCAGACTTGCAAGAGTCTGCTAATACAGGTAATTCTTGACTTACAACAGTTCATTTAGTGACTGCTCAAAGTTATAATGGAACTGAAAAATGTGACTTATGACCATTTTTCAGAGTTACTTTTCCAGCATCTCCCTGGTCACATGATCAAAATTCAGATGCTTGGAAACTGGTTCATATTTATCACCATTGCTTTGTCCCAAGGTCACATGATTCACTTTTGTGATTTCTGACAAACAAAGTCAATGGGGAAGTCAGATTCACTTAACAGCTAAGTTACTAACTTATCAACTGCAGTGATTCACTTAACAACAGTGGCAAGAAAGATCATAAAGTGGGGTAAAATTCACACAACAAATGTCTCACTTAACAACAGAAATATTGGGTTCAATTGTGGTCATAAGTCGAGGACCACCTGTATAACCTTATATAAATCTAGTGCTCCTGAGTATTCTTCTTGACAGGACAACCTCACAAAGCTGACATATTCCCAGATTGCACTTAGTTGTTTTTTATTTATTAAACAGAAATTACCTTGGCTTTCTAGAAACCTATATAGGAGACAAAAGAGAAGTCAAGATTCTGTATGTTCATTTTAAAAAAGAGACCTATTCCTGCTTTTCAGGATTTTTAGCCAGTGATTAAATACTTAGAGGGAGAATTAACATATTTACCAGTAAGATAATCCTTTTTTCATTTTTTCCCCTATAAATTAGGTCTGGTTTTTTTTCATTTTCCCTATTGAGAAATGAATTCTGTCCTATAACAGCAATAAGTTTTTAGTGTTTTGGTTAAAAATAAAGTTTGGGAGGGTTATGAATGGCATATATATATATATATATATATATATATATATAATCTAAAAATCTATCTATTCAAAGCATGCAGATAGTGTTTTCATTATGAAACTCTTATGAAAACTCTCACAAAGTAGTCTACAGTAGTGTTGTTATGCAAATTTTGTTGGGGAGGGGAAAGGAGAAAGAAAGTAAAATGATTTATAGAAACCCTGCAAAGAAATCCAGTGGTTCTCCTATCTTTAGAGAAATGTAATGGAAGACAGGTAAAACTGAGTACATTGAGTGGAATTTATTCTGGCCATCTGTGATTCCCAGTCCCTTTTCAAACAATGAAAAATGATGTTCCATTTTCTTTGTTATTACTGACATTATTATAAAAATACACATGACAAGTAAGCAGCATGCCTCCTGTGATCCTTGGAAATTAAATTAAAAATTAAAAACACAGCCCTATCCAATCTTTTGGACTTTTGGACCTCTTGTATTTTCAATCTTCAGATACACTGCTATTCTCTACATGGTGCATACCAATGATTCTCTTGGATTCCTCAGGAAGGGATGAAAAACCTTCTATCTGCAGTTCTGGTAGTGACTGACAGTTATCAAGATATTAATCCATAGTCAACTGATCATAGTTTAATAAATTTATACAGTTTTGGCAATTCAGTGAACTCTGAACCAGTTACACTGGTTTGATTCAAGCAAAAAAAAATACCAAAAACAAAATCAAAGGTTAAAATGTAGTAATCTGCTTTATAGCTAAGTGCGTTGTAAGAATAAGATCACTGTAGGCTATTCTGAATGACATGGACAATAAGTAAAACTACTTATACAGCTTCTTATGTTCTCATTCAGGATCATAGATCATTTTCTCCCTTGCCCCATCAATCACATGCAGTTGACAATGTAATGAAAAGGTTATTGTGATGAAGCCAAATTATTTCACTGTTTCTGAAATGGAACGTGACAGTAAGCAATGAAACAAAATGCACAAAGAATGAACAATTATAGTAGCACGTGCATGCTATGCAAAATAATCTAACATCATTATACCCCCCCTCCAAATCTGGATAAATTTCTGGAGCTACCTTTCCAACTAAGCCAGAAGTATGATTTATATGATGTCATGGAAGGATCCATGCTCCCCCTCCCCTAAACTATGGTATATGTAGCAACCAGCAATCCAGCAGATTATGTTACAGTTAATTAATAAACAACCAATTTCGTTGTATTCATTTTGTACAATGACAATAAAGGCTATATTATAATCATTATTTGTATGTCAAAAAGACATTTTCCTGCTAAATTTCTTCCTGTCTTGTAATGGTGACAGATGCAAGAACAACTTTGGAGAGGTTGGCATTTGCAGTGTTAATCATTTCTTTTTGCTCTTAACAGTCAAAACTTTCTTTGGAATACTATTGCCACTTGCCTTAATCTTCTGTTGTGCTCTCTGCTACACTTTTGTGGTTTAAATTAACTCTACTAAATGACCTTTTAAAAACTGCCATTTCCAAAAATTTAAAAGCTAGAGTAAATCATTTACATTTAAATAGCCAATCCCAAGGCACTGAATGTATTGTCCCAGAAGCAAAGCTATAGGTTTCCTTTAATTTAATTTGAACTCTTTCCAAACTTGTCTGTTCAGTGTAAGAATATAGAAATCATTATGGTTGTTTCATAAACAATAATGCATCATCAACACAGAGAGCAATTATAGTATCTTGATAACCAAGTTTAACCCTCTTCATATTATGTTTTATCATATAGCAGATCCCAGTGATCCAGACACTGAATTAAATTAGAATTATGGGACAATATATATTTCTATTTTACTATTTTCTTCCATTTTTCTGTCCAACCAATTGAATTGGTCTGGGCTGGCAAAGTATGCATTCTTTCTATTAAACAGCAGCATCTATTGGGATCCTGTTGCCCTCTGCAATAAGGTTCCTATAAGACCCTTCTGAGATCAAGGTAAGTCGCATCCTCTGATGTTTCAGAAGGTCTTAGAGATCAGGTTCTTCACCCAGGCCTTTGGTGAGCATGTTTAAAAGTCTTCTAAGTAGTGTGGATTTCCTTCTTGTTGTTGCCTAATTTTTGTCATCTTTTGTTTCTGGTTTTTATTATTGCATTGTTTAATTGTGCTTGGTTTTTATTTGTAGTCACAGTTGCTGGGAATCAGACAATGTAAAATATTGATAAATATTTGATAAGATAATATCCAGTGTCACCACAGCAACTCATATCAGTGAATCTTTTCTTTTTAAAATAATTTTATTAAATGGTTTAATTAAATAGTAAGAGATAATGCAAACTAAAAAAAGAAAAGAAAAAGATGCCAAAAAAGGAAGAGGAAAAAGAAAGAGAAAGAAACCCTTAAAAACTTTCTACCCTCAATGCAAGTATGAATAGTTTCACCTCCTCTTAGTTAATAAATATAAAACTCTTCATCACATAACTCTTTTCTTAATTATAAGCAAATCCAATGAGTAATGCCTTCTCCAATCCAGCTATCAGCAAAAAGTCCAAAGAGCCCTAAAATAATATAATCAATTAACAAATATAAAACTCAACATTCCACATGTCAACTCTTAGCTGTAAGCAAATCCACATTTAGAAGGCATGAAGTGGTCCATGTATCTTATTGTAATCAAAAGACTAAAATTTAATATGATAGAAACAGTTTATCCTTTAAAGAGAACAAGCTCCCAAGTAAGCTTTACTTCAAATGAAAAGACAATCAGATACAAAATCAATTTAATACTATCAGATATAGTACCAGTGTATAAAAAAACCTATAAAGGAGAGGGATTAAACACATGTTAAAAATAAAGAGATTTTATTCAACATTTTTCCATTCCAGATATCAACAAGTTCAAAGCGAATCATCCCAAATAACAATATGTCCCATTCAAATAACCACTCTATATCACAACTCTTAGCTCTAAGCAAAGCTACATTTTGAAGGCATCAAGTAATCCCAGTATCATAGTATGTAAAAAAGTCTGACATTTTAAATGACAAAGAGGGATAATTTCTCCATTAAAAACAACAAGTTCACAAACATTCTTTAAGTAAAAGGACAATTTAAATGTCCTTTAATATATGAGGCAATTTCAAATGGTGTCAGATTAGAATACATAAAGTTACTGTTAGAAAAAGGCTTACATTATTTGTAAGCAAATCCAATACACAACATTTTTCAAGTCTAGATATCAGCAAACCCAAAATACCAACAATTTCTACCCAAAATAACAACATCCCATTTTTACACTGATCAAATAAACCAACTTTGGATTTCTTCTATGTAAAACAATCTGGCTTTTTAATCCATTCAATAATTATTGATCCTTGTTTTGAATTTGTTCAAAACTTTAAGAATCCTTTTTATGACTTTAGCAATTACTTTTTAAATTTCCTTCTTAATTTTTAAAAGTATCATCCATTTACATTCTTTAAAATGTCCAACAAATTATTTTTCAAATTCTTGTTGATGATGTACTCAAATTTTGTTCTGTATCTTTTTCTGTAGTGTCCTCTGGGAACAGATTGTTCTCAAGAAGAAATGACCTTATTCATTCAAAATTTCAAAGAAATTCCCCCCAAATGTCTTTGAATGCCGTTACCAATTGCTTCCCTTATTGTGTTTCCCATGTCAAAAACAGTTTTTCTTTCATATGAAAATACATTTATTCTTTCAAATTAATTTCAAAGACTTAATGTTAAAAATTAAATATTACAATGTTTTCTGAGCACTTCATCCATTCAAACTTTTTATTTTTTTGTCAACTGAAAAACCAAAATCCCGCCTTCCTTTGTGATGTTTTGAAGTGAATCTCTGAAACCTTCAAAGGACTCTTTAAATATTTATAATTACTGTCATTGTAGGCTAAGATTTGAAGTCAGAGGAGGGGACTGACCAGAGGCAGTCAGTTCCAGCCAGTTCCAGCCAGTTCCAGAGGCAGTCCAGAAGGACTGACAGATGATGAGCAGCCAGATCCAATACTACTAGACACACTGTCATCTGACTGGCAGAGGAAGTGGGGCAAAGCAGCAACCAACAGGCACAGCTACAATTGCTCTCTGAAGATGAGGGTGTGGAATTACTGCCTCGTCCAATGGAAGAGCTCAGTACACTGCAAACAGAGTATAGCAAAGGAGCTCTGCGAAACTGCTTGCATGGAAGGAGTCCCATTTCAGTAAATGAGCTACAACAGGTTGCCTTCTATTAAAATGCAGTAGTAACCTGACTTTGAACCTGAACTAGCTAACAAATCTGCTATAAGTTCTGACCCTCAGACTCGACTTGACTACTCTGCTTCATGCTTCATGCTTCTTGGATTTGGCACTCTTGAAACCAAACTTGCTGAACTTTGTGGAAAACCTCTCTCTAGGTTACAAGTGTTTATGTGTTTGCAAGCTTCATTTAATAGAGAGCAAAATACTCTTCATGTATTTGTGTGTGATTGTCCCGGGATAGGACAAGTATAGTAAAATGCTACATTAACCGAAGCCTATGGTGGTGGTGGTGATGGTGGGAGACATAGTTCCTGCCAGTGGAAAAGCTCACCCACCCACAAAAGTTACAAAGCCTTAATGTGACAAATTAAAAGATATTTGTTGGTTCTGCAGTTAAACATGAATTGGTTCAGCTGTTAAACACAGATTGCAGTGTGAGAACGCAGATGGAATAGAGTCTGTAGTAGTACAAAGACTTCTGGAAGAAGTACTGAAAGTAATATATTTTATGCCACTTCTTTCAGAAATTTTATTAAGACATTATGCCAGGTTAACAGTTTATCCTATGTTATGTGTGTTGTTGTCTTTATTTTTGATGTTATACTTGTAGAGATAGTTTTAATACTGTTAAAACATGAATATAGAATCTTGTGAGGATATATATACACATATAGAGGTTGTGGAATATTTGGGTTGTTTATAAGGAAACACTTAAGCTGAAAAAGAATCTATAATTCTCTTTTCTCTTTAATTTTCACTGTTGAATGTCTGACACCCCGAAGATGTCTATTTGATGGACGTGAAAATGTACAATTGATTATGTATATCTTATGCATATTTGATGATGTACATTTGAAGATATTTGAATTGAATTGAAGGTGTATTGGATGTGATGGAATGTAGTAAGGAGGTGAATTCCAGATACTTAGCCCAGATATTAACTGTGTGAGAAGGGGAGTGAAAATAACCCCTCCATAATAGTTCATAGTGTGTATTATAGATGCCGATAGTAGAATGCTCAGTCTTGCAAGATTTTGTCTATAAGTATGAAAAAAGGAAGGAACTCATGTTGGAAAATCACTGCATGTCTTCTTGGTTTGGAGCCTGACATTAAAGAGGTATATTTGACGATGTATATTTGAAGATATATGTCTGAAGGTGCATATTTCATTGACATGTATACCAACAAATCAGAGAATAGCCATGGGATCATTATACCTAAGATGTATAGCAGAGATTGTAATGCAGAATCTAGAAACCAATGCATTCCCGTGCATACAATTAAAAGTATAGATCATGTATGTAGTTGACATTTTGTCATAATAAAAAAGATCAACTAGAAAAGACACATGAAACAATGAACAAAATCTTCAAGGGAATAAAATTCACAAGGGAGGAAGAAAACAACAATACACTGCTCTTCCTGGATCTCATAATCAGCAGAGGAAGTGGCAGCAAATTAGTCTATCAAAAAAGCATCACATTAACCAAAAGTAAAAGTTAACATCCATTTCATACAAGAGGAACTGTGTAAGAATGTTATTCAGGTTAGCCAAACACACTGAAGCAACCCAAAAGATAAAAAAAATGCAAATAGACAGCCTATACAACACCTTCCAACAAATTGGATACACACACAAATGTATCAAAAAGTGCTGACCACTCAATCCTCTGTACAAGCTAGAACACTAGGATATTGAACAGCAGAACCAAGACAAAGTATGCAAAAAATAACACTGCCATACATTATAAATATTTCAGAAACAACCAGCAGACTATTACAACCACACAGCATCATCATAGGATAACCAATTAAAGTCCTCCATAATATCTTAAGGAAAACAAAAGACCCAGTGGCCTAAGGATAAAAAAAGAGGACTCAACTACAGCCATTATTTGGAATAGATGGGAAGAGTGCCTACATGAAACATCGACTAGCAGTCAGAATGCACAATGAAAACTCCTTAGTTTCACAATACATGGACAGGCTTAACTATAGTTTTAACTTAGAAATTGAGCAACCTAGTCCAAGCTAAATCACTTGAGAATTCCTGAAGCTTGACACTCGGACAAATCAGCCACCAACAGAGACATAATAATAAACAACATTTACTACATCATTCAAAAGAGGCAATAAAAAAGCTACAAAGGAAATAAAAAAGAGCAAATATCTTCTTGTCAGCAATCAAGACGCAAATAAACAGGGATTAACACCAGGATTAACACCAGACAAACAATTAAACAATAGACAGCAGTCTAATTGAAGAATTATTGTATCAGACAAACAGTCAAGCAGTAGCCTAATCAAGGAATTACCAAAGAGGAAATAACACTCTACCAACATTGACAGAATAAGCTATTATAATATATAAATAGAAAGCAAACTCTGCTCCCTTCTAAGTACTGAACATGTTACCTAGTTGGGTAATGAAATGTCTGCAAGCAAACAACTTAAGCTCAGAGAAGATCATGGACTCCACATTGAAAAAAGCAGGAAAACTTTACTGTCATTAAAAAAAAATGTGAATATTATTTATAATTACTATATGTCATTTAAAAAATAATTAGTGATAAGTTTTGTAAAACTTTCACACAGACAGAGGGAAGGCAATAAAATATTGATTTGTTTGCTTTTCTTAACATAGCCATATAATCTCTGCAATGTGACAATAGGTTTGTCTCATTGCAACTAATATTATTTGGGTTTGTGGATTGTTGAGAATGAATACAATACCAAAAAGGAAGATGTAGTAATAGGAAATGGAAATAAAACTTGATGGCTAGTACTGTCACCATCAACAATAGATGTTCTAAAACTGAAGCACCCAAAAACTATAATATAAACTATAATATATAAACTATGTATTATAAAACTATAATATAAACTATATATGCACCACTGTATGGATAGGTCAGAATCTGGAGAAATCGTAACTGTTAGTCACAAGTTTACAATTTCAAAAGTTACAATTTCAAAGTCATCAAAAGGCTTAAAAATTTGTTCAATTATATATATATATATATATATATATATATATATATATGTATGTATGTATGTATGTATGTATGTATGTATGTATGTATGTATGTATGTATGTATGTTATATTTATGCTGATAAATAAATAAAGGGAGACTAGTATAGATCTATTTCAAGCTATTTAGCTCTCATCAGCTGGATGGTCTCTTGTGACGAGCCGAAGGACAGAGAATGGAAGTGTGACCTTTCCTCCCATATTTGGGCATACCAGGGGTTGTGACTATATATATATTCTGGGTGTGATCTGGTACTAATCTGGATCTTACATAACATAGACAAATATTCAAATGTATGTGTTAGAGAAACAGAAACATTTACATATGTATATATTTAAACTGAATGCTAGTTAAAAAGATATGTCTATAAATAATCAACATACTATGGCATTGTAGAGACTATACAGCAGATCTGAATGGTTACTTGATACAAAATACATATATATTATGGTTTGAGGACTAGACTTTGATTATTTTCTATTCCCAATATGACAATAAAAGTAGGGCCACAATCAAAGAAGATACAAAATGAAAACTAAACAATTCAGTGATTATTCTTTTTGACGAACTGTGCTTAAATCCTACACAAAACAACCAATTTTCTAAGCAAAAGAATTATATTTTTATTTCTTAGTAGCAGTGGCTTCCCAGACTGAATATAATTCCATTTTTGACATGTTTGAAACTACCCTGCAAGTTACTGTGATCTTTTCTCCTCAAAAAATTTAGCTTGCTTGTCTTACTACTTCCCACTGTCTGTTCACTTTGAAATAACAGGTTTAACAAGGCTGTTTGTACATACTTTGAGCTTTACTTTACAAGCATTAATTAATTCCCTGCAGTTTCTTTTTTGCAGGCTTATCAACTCCCAGACTGGCTTCTTGTATCTTTCCACTTCCACATCTTTCTCTATTAGCAGCAATTGAGAGTTAAAAATACGCACTGGAAATTAAATATTTCTGAAAGAAATCAGCTGGAGGAACAAAAGCAAGTGATTTTGTTCATAACAAGAGTGGATTTTCCCTGATAATTTGAATCTTCTTATTGAGTTTCTGACTGAAAATAATTTTCTTATACTTGTTTAAAATTGAACTCTATTAAACTCCTTAGGGAAGGATGAATACTTCTATAAAAGAAGCCTCATTCAGACTGCTGCTGGAGACATAACACTTTTAAATATTTGTCCTAATCACATTTTTATAAAATTTGTGAGAATGGAATGACCCTATTCTGTTAGAACCATCTGAATAGAATCAGGCAAGCTGTGCCAGAATTAAGGCAAAGCTCTTTAAGTGGGGAGTGGCTGAGAGTCTGCAATGCTACTATGGTACTATGGAACAAACTATAACACATATAGTTCAAGAATGTCTCCTCAGGAAATTTCAAGGTAGCTGGGATTATCAGTCACACCTGAAACTGTTAGATGGTTAGCTTCCTTAGATACTGGATTATAACATCCATCCCACAGCAGTTCTATGGCTCCATATTATGATGGTTTTACTATAGTTTCATCTTAATTTAATATTTTATCTCCTATATTGTATTGTCCACATATGCTTTAATATGTGGACAATACAATATAGGAGATAAAATATTAAATTAAGATGAAACCATAATAAAATCATCATAATATGGAGCCATATATACTTTATTTAAATTAAAGTTGTATATCAATGATTGCATGATCTCTGTAGATGCCATACGCTAAAAAAAAAATTAAAAGCCTATTCTATTATTACGATGCCATTGGCTTTTGGAATAAGATACTTCCTCTGAGCAATGCCCCAGATTAAGTAGTTATGTGCCGAATCTTTATGAATAACAACAGTGAAGCAGCAAGGCAAATGTTGTCAAGATCCACACTGAGGAATGTATGGAGGTGAATTGGTTACTGGTACATATGAGAAATCCATAGCACAAATACCGTATTTTCAACTGCTATCACACCTGGGCTGTAAACATTCAATCACTAGTCGGCAGCAAAGAATGATGCCATCTAGTGATTGTCTTAATCTATTGTCAGGAACATACCCATGCTAACTTCATTTAGGAGTGATACAGCTGACGTAGGAGGTCAATGCATTGTTAGTTCCTACTCTATGACTTCCAGCACATAACCCTAGTAGAATGTAGTAGGAAAAATACAAAATAGAATGGCTCCTACATTACGATATAAGGACACTTGGCATTTATATTTCATATACATGAACTGAAGTGACAAAACATGGGGGAGTAAGTCATATAGCACATTTCTGTGCTACTATAGAATTCTCATGAGTGCTGCATCTCCCCTGTGTTTGAATAATGTATCTTATTCCAAACTATTTTGGGGGTGGGGGAATAGGAATTAACTACAAATCTTCATGCAACCTTAAATACAGAAATGGCCCTTTACACCAATAAATCCAACTCTCTACTTATTGCAAGAATAAAAATTAAAGCATCTCTAGGAAGTATATTACATGTCTTCTCATTGATGTCAAGACTTATCATTCCTTTTTTTCAGTTAATTTTCAAGATTTTTGCAAGGATTTAAAAAAACTACAGAACCATAGAAGAAATCTATCATCCATCCATCCATCCATCCATCCATCCATCCATCCATCCATCCATCCATCCATCCATCCATCCATCCACCTACCCACCCACCCACTCACCCACCTACCTACCTACCTACCTACCTACCTACCTACCTGTGGTGGGTTTCAATTTTTTTTAGAACCTCTTCTGTAGGTGTGGCCTGCTTTGTGGGAGTGGCTTGCCAACCATGTGACTGGGTGGGAGTGGCTTGCCAGCCATGTGACTGGGTAAGGCAGGCTAAATTGTAAAATGTGGTGAAACTCACTTAACAACGCTCTTGCTTAGCAACCAAAATGTTGGCTCAGAAACACTGGCATTTGAAGCACGCAAGTCTTAAAGCTGTCAAGTTACAAGACCCTTGCAGCCCTAACCCTCTAGAACCCCCCCCCCAGGGTGTTCATACTTAACAGCTTTAAGACTTGTGGACTTCAACTCCCAGAATTCCTCCTCTCGCTCTTTATCTTGATGATGTACAGCCCGGCAGGGGGAGGGAGCTAGAACCGGTTCTAGACGGCACTGTAGATTTGTGGAACCTCTTCTATAGAAGAGGTTAGAACTCGCAGGAATCCATCCCTGATATATACAAAAGGGTAAAAGAATCCTTTTAATAAATCCTGAAATCAGTGGTTGATTTTTATCCATTTTTGGCAAAAAGTGTACAAAGGCTTTTGTAAAAGTGGCTATAGTACCCTTCTTAATCGAGTATAGTTCCTTTTTTCTGAGCATGTTGTGTTACTGTTTGTAATGTTTTGCATCAATGTTAGAATTTCATTTTGGATTTTCCAGAAGAATTAAAGCTTTCAAGACTAAAGTATGTATTTTTTTTTAGTGCTTTCCAGTCAGTCTTTATTCCTGGTGACTGTACCTGGACAGGTCCCTGCAGTTTTCTTAGGAAGGTTTTTCAGAATTGGCTTGCTTCTTTTTCCTAAGGCTGAGAGTGAATGACTATCCCAAGGTCATCCAGCTGGTTTTGTGCTTAAAACAGGATGCTCACTTCAATTATAGTCAGTTTTGTGGGCTCACTCTTTATTTCCAGAGATCCCAACTGGCATAAGACAATCAAGAAAGAGCCCCAGGAAGCTATCTAACACACTATGGTAGTATCAGTTTTTAATTGATTTGCTCTAATTCACTATTTTGTTCCTATTGAACCAATGTAATGGTTTCTGTTGTTTGCCCTCATGGCATGAAGTATAGGTATGAGTAAATATAATGTAATATAAATAATTGAAATAAACAGTTTTTCCACTGTGCTTACTGGACACATCACCTATTAATAAATACCGTATATGTTTCTGGCAGCTTTCAAACTTGGAAATGAAGATACCTGTTTAATATACCTGGATCTTAAAATTTGCTAAGATTTTAAGGTGTTACACACATTCTCTAGATAAATCCAAGAGAGGAAAATTCATAGAAGTCGTCATTCTGAATGAATATTGGTGTTAGAATAAAAACCAAATAATATAGTTGAAGATTTGCTAGGTTAAAACTGTTATCACTTCCAGTTGTATGTATCTTGATTTACATAAGTCTGATTGAGGTTGAGTTTTACTGCTATGTTTATATTTATACAGTATACAGAGCAGGGACGTGCAGTCAGGGGAGGCAGGAGAGGCAGAGCCTCACCAATCATGAAAAGAAAAAAAATGTAAAAGGAAAAAGGCAAGAGCTGAGGTCAGGCTGAGCTAGTTGCTGCCAGAGTCACCATGGATGACTCTGCTTAGTGCTTAACTGTTTAAAAAAGCCTCTAAAAAGCGCTCTCTACAGGAGAGGGCAGGAGAACGATGTGCCTCATCTAGTCTGACTGTAGGCGTTTTATGATCACTCGAGCAGAGTTAAGCAACGGTTAAAAGCTGAAAAATTCCTGACATAGATGAGGCACGTCGTTCTCCCACCTCCTCCTGTAGAGGGCACTTTTTAAGAGGCTTTTTTAAACAGTTAAGCACTAAGCAGAGTCATCCATAATGACTCTGGCAGCAACTAGCTCAGCCTGACCTCAGCTCTCTCCTTTTTCCTTTTACATTTTTTTTCTTTTCATGATGGCAGGCAAGAGCAGAGTTGAAATCCTCTCTGAAACAGCTGGAAAAGGTATGTGTGTGGGTCGGAGGGAGGGGGAGGAATTCAAACTTCATCCTCAAGTGTAGATCCCTCCCCAAGTGTAGTTTGATTGCATGCAGAGCCACATCATCTTTTCAAACACACACACACACACACACACACACACACACACACACACGGCCCTGGATAAAACTATATAAGCCCAGCTTCACTGATTACAAGTTTGAAAAAGCAACTTGGCTCCACCTGCAGTCAAAGCCTCAGATCGGAAGGCAGCAGGGGAATGGGGGGGGGGTTATGGCAGAGGAGCTGCTTTCAAGCCATTTGAAAATATATCCAATCCAACTTCTGTGTTTGGGTTTGTTTGAGAGAGCGTGAGTGAGAGAGGGATCCAACTTCTCTGTGTGCGTGTGTCTGTTTGAGAGAGGGGGGAGGGAGGGAGAGAGAGAGGAAGGAGGGAGAGGGAGAAGAAAAAGAATGAAGGAAAATTTTCACAAAGGAGAAAAAAAAATGCTGTCGCTTTAAATCGGAAATGAGCATGC
The DNA here is from genome assembly GCF_051295495.1 of Thamnophis sirtalis. NCBI lineage: Eukaryota > Metazoa > Chordata > Lepidosauria > Squamata > Natricidae > Thamnophis > Thamnophis sirtalis. Next base: position 84,418,574 of record NW_028261381.1, read on the forward strand.
CTGGCTGTGGAATTCTGGGAGTTGAAGTCCACAAGTCTAAAAAAAATTGAAACCCCTGTGTCAGTGCCTCACCAGCCATAAACCTCACCGCAAGTCACTGATACAGAGGTGAGTTTCATAGAAGTTTACCACCGGTTCGCCGTGCTTGCTTCATGAGTACGCATGCTTTCCATGCATGGGCTTTGCTCACGTGCGCAGCTTGCATGTCTTAAAAAATGTGGCTAAATAGTGTAGGAAGTTAAAACCCACCCCTCCAAGAAAAATGAAATATCCTGGGAAATATTGAAAAGGCAGAATATTATATTTCCCGGGATAAGAAATGGAGAAACATGTTTTTAGGCAGGAAACAGACTCACTCTTAATAGCTCCCACCTTTGTCAATGGGACATTATAAGGCCTGAGCCAGTCTATGCTACATAACAAAGATCCCCCTTCAACTCCAGGGTGATGGGATTAACGCATGATAGTATTAGCCCTTTACCCATCTCACCACAGGGCACCTGGGAAGAAGCAATGCTCAACCAAACCTGGACTCAAAACACAGCCTAGAGAGTTGCCCCTGCATGGCCCCATGAGAGTCTGACAACCAATCAGAATACAAGTTCAGGTTCAAAGCCCAAAGGGGGCATAAAACCAGGAGCTTTCATCATCTCTGCCTCTTTTCTTCTTCACCCAATATCTTGAAGCATGTGATCCCCCTTTTCTGTTCAGGAGCTCAAGCCATGTGATCCTGTCTACCATTAAACCATCTTTCCAAGCAGTCTCCATGTTTCCAATGTCTTTTTCCCCACTTGGAACTGAACCCAGAAGGACATTTCTTCCAACAATAGTACAGCATAGAGCCAGGGTGGGTGGGCAATGGTGGGTCACCCGCAGGTTGCCACTACTGGTTTGCCCAAACTGGTCCAAAAGGGCTGAATACCACCTCTGAGTATATATTTCCTTTCTTTCCATCAGAACAGAATGAATAGAAAATTACTCTCTAGTTCATCTCTTCTGCTATTCTGACAGATAGAGGAAGTCAAAAAAGTCATATCTATGCTTTTCCTCTAAATCAAGAGACCTTCTAGACTGGCAGATTGTGTCATGGAGACTTTAAGGCAAATGGGGGGAATTATCACCAGTTTTTAGAACATTAGGAAAATTTGGCAAGTTATTGGTGAGGAGAGTAAAAGCATGCTAGGGATTTATCTACAATTTACTCTTTCTTTCCAATACTCTGGATTAGAGGCTAATTAGACCTACAGGTTTTTTTTAAAAAAATACTGTAGTTGTAAGAATAAAATTTTCCTTAACTGTGCCTAGGACCTGGACTTATATATCACTTCATAGTACTTTATAGCACTCTCTAAACAGTTAACAGAGTTAGCATATTGTCCCAACAATCTGTGTCCTCATTTTACCGTTCTCAGAAGGATGGAAGGCTGAATCTATCTTGAGCTTATCAGGATCAAACTCCTGGCTGTGGGCAGAGTCAACCTACAATACTGAATTCTAACCACTGCTGCACCAGGGCTTTTTCTTTATCATTTAATGGATGTTTTCTGTCTTCCCAGTCTAATCTAAAACTTGATAATCATAATTTGTATAATCTTGTTTTTTAGAACTATAGTAAGATAAACACTACATATCTGGTCATGTCTATCCAAAAACAAGTCTCACAGAGTTGAACATAATGTGCAACAAATATAAGACTTTCAGTCTTAGAACTGCAGTACCCGAACACTAGTAGGAACAATGTTTCACAAGGCTTAAAGGCAATCAATAGGGACATTCCTTTACACTGTATTGTGCAACTATTCTGTTTTGTCTTTTATTTTAAGAACAAAATAAAGAGGAGATAAGGACAGAACTTGATGACATCATATTGACCCTTCTAGTATCCAATGAAGAAAGTAGAGTGATGTACAATAGAAAAAAATATCTGGAAACACTCTAATCTCAAAGTAAAACAATACTTCAGAACCCTAAGGGTTAATTTAAGAGTATTTGCATGATTTATAATTTATAAAGAAGTTTGATAGCTCTAAAACCAGTGTTTTAAAGACACAGTGTTTTTTAAAAGGTACTGTAGATGGAAATTTGTAGGCTTTTAAGTTTTCTTCTTTATTATCATACACAATTCTGCCACTTGATGTCCCTCTAACCTAAGCTAACATTTAAAGTGCTTTGACAAATCTGAGGAGCTGAAGTTTTATTTTCCTGTGTGATTTTTTTTTTACATCTCGTTTGTCTGCAAAAGAGTTTTGTGTCATTTCATGTAATTTCTTAGTGTCATGTGACGTAAGCCATAATAAAGCTGCTTATTAATTAAGACTGGTTTGCATTTCAGCAATTTCAACAATGCTGTCTGTCTGAATTCAAATAAAAAATGTGCAGACTTTTCTTGCCTATTGATAGTTCACTTACAGAATATAAAAACTAACACTCATAGTTAAGTATTCATACTTTTATTTGGTGTGTTCCCCCTTCCACTGCTTAAACTACTTCTTTATTAGCTATAGAAATTAGAAATATAAAAATTCCTATTTGAACTGAACATTCAGTTAAAAGTTAAGAGAAAACGAGAAAAACCTTAATTTTCTGGTTACAATAAAAAGCTAAATAAATGGAAAAGGAACCCCATTACAAATGAAAGTCTGAATGCCTCTAGGTAACCAAATCCTACCACTGCCAATCAAATGACATACAATATCTTCATCATCATCATCATCATCATCATCATCATCATCATCACATGGAAGTCAAGGTGGAAATGTGGGATAAATGGGGAATATAATGGCATGATAAAAAACTTCTTAGATGTGTATACCCTAGTTTTCAGATGACAGATGTCTTTTACAGAAATCTCCTTAGATAATTATATAAATGCTGTGGCTAAATTACATTCCATTCAGGAAGAAAACAACTGTACTTTAGTGCACCTGCAAATTTTGTTTTGACGTGAAAATTAAGTCAGTTTGAAAAAAATAAATATGGATAAAAGAGATAAAATTATCCTGAAATTCTTGGGTGACAGAATTCCACCCTCCTCAAAAAGAGTAAATAAAAATAGAAAACATTGCTATATGCCAAGTGGTATAAATATCACATGCATTTCTTAATAGCTAGTTATTTCTTTGTTTTATAGATTAAGGAATGGATTTGCATTGAGCACAGATATAAATAGTTATTTGTTGTAGTAAATACTTTTTTTTCCTATGTAGAGAAATCAGTAACTGATTTCCAATCCATCCAGGCTCTGAGGAATGCTAGTTAATTATAGCAGCAGAAGGCAACAAAAACCAAGTACTAGGTAGCCAGATATATTTAGCAAATTCTACATCATAATTTCATTGAAGAGTTGCTTATAAACATTTGTAAAAATTAAACTTTTTCTGTGTACTAGTCTTTTTAAGCATTACAAGTTGTTGATGCCTCATTTTTATCAGTATTGCATATGTACAGATCAGAGGTGGTATTCAGTAGATTCTGACCAGTTCTGGAGAACCGGTAGCGAAAATTTTGAGTAGTTTGGAGAACTGGTAATACCACCTCTTACTGGCCCCACTCCCATCTATTCTCTGCCTCCCAAGTCCCAGGTGATTGGGAAGGAATGGGGATTTTGCAGTAACCTTCCACTGAAGTGGGCAGGGAATGGAGATTTTACAGTAATCTTCCCCTGCTAAGCCCATCAAGCCAAGCCCACAGAACTGGTAGTAAAAAAAATTGAATCCCATCACTGGTGCAAATATACATCTGTTTTCATGAAAGCAATCTCAACAGATGATAGGATGCAGCTGATCTTGTTTGTGTTAAGCAAAGCAGAGCTGTTTTTTTAGTATGTGATAAGCTAGACTGGGAAGGTGAAAGGAGTTACTCTAAAGGGGAGGATAGGTGTCACAATGAAACACAAAATAAGTCTGTGAGGTGAGGTGGCCGGATAGAGAGTGTCTAATCTGAAGTCATCTTCTTCCTCCTATTTTCCCCACAACAATAATAACTCTGTGAAATGGGTTGGGATGAGAGAGAGGATCTTGCCCAAAATAATCCAGCTGGCTATAGAAGTGTTTATATTTTACATCATATATCACCACTCTTCCAAAATAGCGAAAAGTTGTAATTTTTTTAAAAAAAGGTGACAATGTTTAATATAAAATAGAAAGACTAACAGCAGCACTTATAGCTTCCCATTTTTGATGCTAATCTTATGTGGTGCCTATAGCATTTACTATCCAGTAGAGTAGTAGCAAATATTGCTTGGCTAGTGAATATACCTGACAGAAAATTTAAATTCTAAACCAATACTAATTGCATTTTGTCTATTTTCTGACAAAAAACAATAAAAAGCAAACCTGATATGTGCTATATAAGAATGAATTGTATAGTAATACAAACACATACAAACATACATGCAGGTTTTCTATTCCCAGACTGGAGATACAAATGTAGTGTGTTCCATAGCTGTGAAAATATTTAATTCCTTTTTGTGGGGCTGGAAAGAATGAAAAGGGAGCTGCATTTCTGTGATGGAGCCAAAATAGAAAGTAAATTGAGAGAGATGAGCTACCATGTTAGTTTTTAGATACAAGGTGGCCCTAATCATTTTTAAAAATTCTTCTAGGATGGAGTGATTTCAGCATCTTAATCCCAGTTGTGTTAGAAGCCTTTCTAAAATAACTTGAAACCTGAACACGTATCCCTGGGCCATTGTAGAAGGTCCAGCTATCAATTTAGTTTTCATTGAGGCATATAGATTGAATCTGACAGCAAAAGCTATACGGTATGTAAATGTCATCTTTCAGACTACAATTCTGCCTCAAGGTATGCTCAGTCAAATTATGCCATGCCCTGTTGATAAGAATGGTGCCAGAAACCTTCTGTAATGGATATGTTTTACTCAATATTATTGAAAGAAGAAAGAGAAAGGAATGCGCTTTTGTATTTAGCTTACTTGATAGAGGGCTTGCTATAATTCACAAGTAGTAGCAAGAACACCAGAGTTTTACTTTTCAATCAATCTGTCAGAGAAAGCAATCAACAAAACTAATCTAAAAATGCTGCATATGATGTGGTTATTACAATGTACCATTACTGGCTTTAATCTGACTGGACTGGTCTAGCATAGGAAGGATTTGGCTCAAATTGAGTAGAATATACTAGCTAAGGGGTTTTGCATTTACCTTATGTAAACATTCTGATGGGTTTTATATCCCAGAAACTGTGTGACATTAATTTGGTTGTGAATATCTAGCCTACATTCACAATATTTTTAAACTAGTCATTTATCTAGTCTAAATGATAAATAGTATATGTGTTTCAATAATTATCCTGTCTTCCAGAATGATTTTAGCTCATACACTTCAGAGATTCACTCTATCCACAGGTGGAATTCAGCCTGTTCGGACCGGTTCGGGCGAACCAGTAGTGGAAATTTTGAGTAGTTCGGAGACCTGGCAAATATCACATCTGGTTGGCCCCGCCCTCCTGCCCCTGTTGTTCCCTATCCTATATTCCCTTGTATTTGATGATTGGATTGCCGCGCCTCAGCTGAGCTAAAAAACAGCTTAGCTCACCAGCGCTGATGCCGAGGGTGGTCTTTGAGTGCTGCGTGTGTGCGGGAAGCATGCATGCACAAAGCACTCTCTCATAGAACTGGTAGGAAAATATTTGGAATCCCACCACTGATTCTATCCACCCCTCCTTGTTTATCTTTTTTTTTTTTTAAGAAAAAAGAGGTGGAATTATAGGGAACAGAATCTGAGATAACAGAGCAAGAAGATATTGCATCTAAGCTGAGAAAATAAATAGAGAGTATCACTTTCCCATTAGTGATGTATGGTTAGGGTTGTTCCAAGAAATTGGGAAAGTCCAAAGAAAAGAAACAGAGAACATTGTGCTGGAATTCAGGTTGTCTCTGAGATTTTTTTTTTTGCCTTTGAGCCAATGTTGATTCCTGGACTTTCTAGACTAGATCTTGTGGTTTTCTTTGCAAAATTTTTTGGAAGTGGTTTTGCCATTGCTTCCTTATTAGGACTGAGAGAGAGTGACTGGCCCAGAATCACCCATCTGACTTTGTGTCTAAGGCAAGATGAACTCAGTCTCCTCACCCTCAGTCTCCAGACTGCCTCTCAATTTCTAAAGAATAGCTAACTGTATTAGTCAGAAGTGGCATTAAATTGTACCTTTTTTGTCTATGTGGGATTGTTAGGTCTTTTAGTTTCTTGCTATTTTTTTCTCTGCACATTCAGTGTAATTTCAGTTCGTTTTCGAGGAGATTTATTTTTTCTCTTTAATAGCTTCTTGTAAGCTGAAATCTAATCTGGAAACAGAAATCTCATTCATTAATCATAGACATTCTGCGGGCTGCTGAGAACATTGCATTAATTTTTTTGTAAATTGGGTTTCATATCCAGGAAGTCCTCGACTTACAACTAACGTTTTGGCAACCCTTCAAGTTACTACACTTCCCCCACCCCTGCAGGTACGACTCAAATTTGAAGTTCTGATGTCAGCCTCCCCATGACCATGTGACTGCATTTTGGATGCTCAGCAACCAGCCCACTTTTATAGCCATTTACAGGAGGGATGGGTTCTGGAAGTCACTACTGCTGGTTCACTCGTGGCTGCGCCACACATGTGCATTGCAATAAAAACTGCTCTGCACATGCGCAGAAGCAAAAATCAAGGCACTACCTATGGTGCCACCCAGAGAACCTGTTTGGGGGCGTGGTAGGCCTGGGTCGCTGCCGGTTCCAGTGACCCAGGCCTTCAAACCATTACTGGTTTGGCCAAACTGGTCTGAACCAGTAGGAATCCACCACTGATTTATAACACCCCACAGTCATATGACCATGATTCTGGATAGCTTTGCTGGAAACCAGTCTTTATTTTTGATTTCTGGCAAAAAATGGCCCATAGGGAACAATGGATTTGCTTAACAGCCATGACATTTGCTTAATAACTGCTGTGTTTGCTTAATGATCACTCCATGAGAAATGTTGTAAAACATTGTGCCCCATTTTGTGACTGTTGAGACGTACAAGTTGTAAAGCTCAATTACATTTATAACTTGAGGACTACCTGTACACTATCTCTGAGATTTAGGCAGAGGTGAGGAGGTGCTTCTTTGAAGATAATTGCTAGCAGTAGCCACACCCAAGGCAGCAAAGTGAGCCCAGGGTATGTAGGCAAAACAAAGTTTGATACTTCCAGATTTTTACTCTGTGGGTCAAGTGATTACAGGTCATTTACTGGGCTCAGAGGCTAATGAACCCCTTATGAGCCAGTGAAACAACTTTCTAAATTGTGTTACTAATAAACTGTGAGAATTGAATAGCAGCCAAGAGAGTGAGTTAGCTAATCATGAGTAGACTATCGCAGACACACCAGCAGAATAGATGGCAGAAAAAGAAACAGAAAGAATAAATGATGTGGGAAAAGGACCTGAAGTCATTGTCATTATGAGTGGATCAGTAGCAAACAGTGTGTTTAGAAACCAAGTTCCATCAAAGTCCCTTCTATAGCAGATGGCAGGTATAGAAGTTAAATAAGATGATTTTGATGGAAGTATGCAGGAATTGCTATCTGAAAAAAGGAAGCTGAAAGACTTTTAAAGTCCAGAAACACAAAATAATCAGTATCACTAATATTGTGTAGAGAACAATTGTTCTGTGAATAAGATGAAATGGGAAAAGGGAGTACAACTTTATTTGAGAAAAGAAATTTGATAGAAAAGATGATGGTAGGATTGCCTTATCTTTTCCTTTCCTATTTATGAGAATGAGATTAGCATTCCCACATCTGTCCATCACATCTTATTTTTCTTTTGGTTTTTTTTTAGAACAAGTATTAGATAATTCCTGTTAATTACTATCCTCAATCACCTATCAAAATTCTTTATCACAGTTATAAATTGATACAAATAATTTCATTTCTAGTATAGTTTTCAGTTCTGGATTTTGAAAATTAATTCTCCTGGGTTTTCTTTGGAGCAAAAAAAGAGTTTTTTTTACAGTGCACATACAGTATATATGACCATCCCATTTTTAATAATACATTAAATGAAATATGTCTTAAATTAAATATATATTAAAATTCACAAGTAAAAGATAAATATGAAAATATGTTAAAAAGTTAGGAAAAGGAAAAAAATAAGTGCAAAGAATAGAGGAAAAGATAATTGAAGATATTGCTTCTGATCTTTACAGCATTCAAAAAATTAGTCTCTTTTTAAAATTACATTGCATAGTTCCTTTCTATCCCATATTCCAGTGGGCCACATTCCGTTTGGCACCAGGGACTGGTTTCATGGAAGACAATTTTTCCACAGGCCTGCGATGAGTGGGAGATGGTTTCACATGCTGCCTAGATACCGGCCATGCACAAATGAAGCTTTGTTTACTTGCACGCTCTGGCTTCTAACAGGCCATGGTACAGGTCCATGGCCTGGGGTTTGGGCAACTCTGCCGTGTTCCTTTTTTAATCAGCAAGTTCAGAAATCACATTTAATATTTTCTGTTTTGAGGAAAAAAATTATAAAGGGCTTCTACTCTTTTATACAATACTTATTGTTGTATCCCTGATCAAACAGCTCAATGTTGCAATTTCTGCAAATTTGCCACCTTTGAAATCCAATCCTCCCTTGCACATATTTTAATATTTCTCCATTATTATGCATAACATAATCTTGCTTACAAAATAGCCGTTCCTAATTGCAACTGGCTAAAAGGGGGAAAAATTAGCCCAGAGTTGTTACTTGAGGCATCAATAATAAAGCTAAAATTATTCTACTTTGTACACGTTATGTTAAGGCTTAGCTCTTTGGAAAAGGTTTTAGGACTGGAAAAGATAGAACATGACAATCAGCTTCAAGTTGGTGGGCCAGAATAAAGAATGCTTGTTTGTTTATATTTTATGCTCACCTGGGTTTATATATTGCAGAAAACATCAAAATATCTCTAAATGCTATTTTGATACTTTCTAATAATTTGTCAAATGTTTGAAAATATAACACAAATATGCACTCCTCTGGTTATGCCAAGGTGTTATATTGATCTTAATTTACACCAATATTCTTTGACAAGTGACGGATTAAATGCTACTCTTCTGTGTCTTTTAAAACACAATATAGATTTCAAAAATTAAATAGCTCCCAAGTTCTATCCTCATGGCTAGATCAGGTGGAAGTCAGTCCATTGTAGCATCCTTGATGGAAAAAAATTATCTGACAGAAGAGATTCTATGGTCTAATTTTCATTATCAACTTACAGTTAGTAGATCATTAGAAAACCCCGTATAACACACACTTGAATATCATGATGAAAGCTAACAAACTTTCATTCAGATTAAAGGGCATCAGGCCCTCTTACCGTAGGTTATTATTATTTTTTTACTGTTGTTGGTCTTCTCAGCCAGCCACGCTGAATTATTCCCAGGAACTGTGCTATCTTTCTCCTTTAGCCTAACCTAATCCTGCTTAACTTAGTAATGAGGTATTTTCCTCATCACAGCCAATTCCGTGATGTCATGAATTATGAAGTCACTATCTCCAGATTGTTCAGTAAATGTTTAAAGAGAAGTTAGTTCAAATTATTATAAACTTCATTAGTCTGAAGAACAAAAAAATGATATGTATTTGGAAAAATAAAATGTCCATGGATTTGGGAATAAAGAACTCAAACAGAAGGTCTGGGGTTTAATAAGGATATGACTTTTTCAATCAGTTGAGCGATTAGACGTGTGATGATTCTTTGTTAATTGTTAAATTTTCAGGAATAACATTTGGTATGTGAATATGGATATCCAGACTCCTTAATAATTACATATTGGTGATTCACGTCTAGCCCTGATCCTTGGTGGAATTAAGAACTGATTCTATACAGATAAAATCATACCTAAAAGAGGTCTGTTGAATAGGACCCAGAAAGATCCAGCCGTTTTCATGTTCACAAAAAATAGCCCTCTGAATATAATATCTAGTGTGAAAAAAATATCCCAGATATAATTTCTTCATACCAAAAAAACGGCAAGGAGGCTATGGCAACAGAAAGCAGCTATTTTATTACATCTGCAGGTGGATTCCCAAGCAAATGAGAATCCCTACAAGGTACATAGGTGCACCTTAAATACACAAAATGACGTATCATATGTGTCATAACTTGGATACAGAAAATACAATTGCAGGCAAAAAATACAAGTGCAAAGTACATGGAAATTCACCAAATGGTCTGAAAGCATATGTGTCCAGAAGCCCCAAAGGACCTTGCTTTCCCAGAACTAAACAATAAGGTCATTACCGGCTTCCTGCAAAACATGTTCTGTTACTCCCTGTTACAAAGGGAGGGATCAGCTTATTTTCTGATCAGGTCACCATAACTTTCTGATTATGCTCCAACCTGTGATTTTCCAAAAAAGCTTACTTGCTGGTCAGATATCCAAGATGGATTCTATCAGGTTCTTCAAATAACCTCATCTAATTTACCCAAATAATCCAGATTTTTTTAACCTTATTCTCTCAATTCACCCTCTTTCCAATAAGGACAGTTATTTGGGTAACTCTAGGTGAATTCAAGAGCCGAGGTGGCGCAGTGGTTAGGGTGCAGTATTGCCACTTCAGCTGACTGTTATCTGCGTTCAGCGGTTCTAATCTCACCGGCTCAAGGTTGACTCAGCCTTCCATCCTTCCGAGGTGGGTGAAATGAGGACCCAGATTGTTGTTGGGGGCGATATGCTGATGCTGTAAACTGCTTAGAGAGGGCTGAAAGCCCTATGAAGCGGTATATAAGTCTAACTGCTATTGCTATTGCTATTGAATTAGTTCTCAATCTCTTGCATCATACTTCTGGCCTCCCTTCTACTTAATTTCTTCTTCTTAGAGCACTTAGATCCTCTAAAGCAAAGCATGCAGAACTGGCTACATTTAATACAGTCTAAGCATAAATGAGCACATCTGACACCTTGAGGCATAACTCTCACAAATGCTTCCAGGAAGTCAAAAGATTCCAAACACTCCTAAAAGCAGAGCTTTCAGTGACATGTGTTCCATCTAGTGATAAAAAATAACTCTAAAATGTTTTTAGGGGTGAAACAACAACTAAAAGTGATGTTCCATGCTCTGACTTTTCTATTTGTTTTTCACATCTAGAATATCAGCATACTAAATTCTTTCCCCAAGAGTCATAAGTTGATGGGTTAAATTGATGAGTGTTTCTATTTTGTCAAATAAAGAGCAAGTTTCCAAAACGATGTCTGTTTTTTATTAACTTTGAATAACTTTTTAATGTATTAGGCTGAAATGTATTTGAAATCAGTTATATGATGATCCTTTGTAAGCCAATCTTAATGAAGTGATCTATCTCCATCTTCCCATTTGTTATTACAATTTACAATTAAGAAATTGGAACTATATCCCTATAGATTGCACATTGCCAGAATAGAGTCATTTTTTTAAAATATGGGATATGGTTTGTGGATTCATCAAAAAATTTAAAAGCATTAATCAAAGTTGGGTTTTAATATTGTAAACTGCAATTTTTGAGATTATTTCAAATGTGTTTAGGCCAAAATGCGAGATTATTGAGGCAATCCACTACATGAGGAGTCAAATACTATTATATGCCTTTCCCGCACTGAACAGATAGAGCAGGATTAATTCATAATGTCATCTATGGGTTATTTTATTATTATTTGATTTCAGCTGACAAAGTCTTAAGCAATTGGTTTCTCCTACTCTATTTTTTAATCTTTTAATAGAGAGTGCCAAATTTAACCATTATCCAGTATTGATCATGAAAGCAATTTTGTGTGAATCAGAACTTCATAATTTAAACTAAACTGGTTGTTGCTAACATTGCCCCATGTTCATTTCAGATAAATGGAATACAAATGGTACTTTAGGATCAGCAGATTTCACTTTCAAAGGAATAAGGTTCTAAATAATGATGCAAAAAATGCTTTCCCTTACTAATCTGTATGTGGTAGATACTTTCTCCTTTTGGGACTCCTCAATTTTTTATTTTATACCTCATGTATAAAAAAATCTGGTGAAATAAAGCCCAGAGTGACTTCTTAGGAAACTGCAATCCTGCCAACATCCTCTGAGCCTGGATGAATTTTTGATGGAAATTTTATTTTCCCATCCTCTGAGAAGCTAGGACAGGTACAAATACCCTTCTTAGCTCTAACTTTTGAGATGACTTGAACTCCCTTTAGAGATAGTACCCTCCTATGATGAAAGTGGATGGAAAGAATTTTAGCACTCATGCAGTCTTATTCTTTTGTGCATCTATTTACTTCTGCAGCATGTATAATGGGACATAAATAAATTTATTTGCTGCTAATATGCACTGTCTTGCATCCCATACAGAGAAGGAGCTGCTTGAAAATAATAGATGATGAACATTCCATGTGGTTTCCGGTAGTCTACAAAATACATATAATGATGTAAATAGCAGAGAAGCTTGTTCAGAAATACCAGACATCTATTCACCCACCTGCCCTATTTGCATAAAAAGCCAGGATTATGGGCTCTCAATAAGAAAAAAAGCCATATAAGCTTTAAGCCTTGTCTTCTTTCAGTCAATTGCTTCAAACTGCTTTTCTGCATTCCGAAATCCAGGATCAATTGTTAAGCTAGTTACGGTAAACATTGCTTCCACCACAAACTTGAGTAAAGAATCTAAGCATAGGTGGTTTTTTTTGGGCTAACTGTTAAAAAAAAAGACCCCAGATGTTTGACCATCAGACAGAAAATATATTTAGCGAACTCGCGCGCTTCTTCCTAGATGAAAATTGTCTGACTTTATGGAAAGCAACAGTGTCATCCTTAAGATGATTTATAAAAGCGGTATTGGTAAAATATTGTTTTTCTTTGACTTCTACTGTCAATAGGTTTTTCAACATTTCCCCTCCAGGTGTCCCCCCTCCCTCATTCATCTGAAGGGATGGTAGTAGGGAAAATGAAACCTGCAGTTGCTAAGCAACCAGACCTGCTCCTTTTCAACATACTAGGAGGAAGGTGCCAGAAGGAGCATGATGTACAGAGAGTTTGAGGTGCAGGCCCAATTTCCATTTTTGTGTGCTGTAAATGTTTATGGATGGATCTGCAAGCAATATTTCTCCCAGCAAATCTGAAAAGAAACAGAACAACGTTCAGCAGTGAATTAGTTATTTAATTTAACTTTTACATTCTTAAACTACATTTAATATGAGTTGTTTTTTTTTTAATCCAAAGGCTACAGTAGTAGAATCAGTTTTGAAGATGGGTTAATGAAGATTTTTGGTAATGAAATACTTATTCAGTAATTCATAATGAACCAAAACTGACTTCTGATTTCTTTCTATTAATTCCATTGTAGTTTTTCATTTGTTTCAGATATTTTCTTTTTTCTTTTTGGCAGTTGTGTTCTTCCTCAGAGCCATTATCATCAGAGAACCATCAGAAGAATAGCATTTGAAAAGATGATTTTAGGGGATTAAGCTCTCCCCCTCACCACAGTAGTGGAAAAAGCCTATTATGTGATAGATTTAAAGTGGAAAAGAGATAATAGATGTAACCCAATTGTGAGGTACAGCTTCACACTGAGAACTTGACAAATTGGATTTTTTTAATAAAAAAATCAATCCATCTCCTCCAGTTAAAATAAAGTAAAATCCTGCAAATTTGTAGGACACAGTTTACTTTTATTAATTGGATGTTTCAAAGAAATATCAAATATTGAATTGGAGTTAAAAAAAACAACTTCTCAAGCTTTGCTTAACTATAACATCTCTTTGCTGCTAATATGCACCAGACTATTTTGAACCAGGATAGCTGATTCTTTATGGTTTTGAACCAGGTTCGCTGGTTCTTAATGGCTTATATATGTATTCTGTTTTTAAAATATATACTCCCCCCCTCCCGCTCTGCTGATTAGTTGAATTTCTTTGCTTCTTTGAAGCAATTTTGTTACTTAAGAACAAGTTATTACTTTTTCATGACTATGAATTTAACACGGTTTTTACCACATAATCCTCTCTTCCCTGTTTAATTATAATATTAAGTCCTTGACTGAAAGTGATGAGCACTTTATATTCTCTTTCTGGCAGCTCGGAAATGTGTCATAACTTCTTCCAGGTGATTTTCTTTTATCTTGACATGTATGCTCAAAATCTTTACATTCGAAATGAGCCTCTTTGCTCTTTGGAGAGAAGCAGGGCGCAGAGGGTAAGAACCCAATGCATTGTCTTTCCTGCTTAAAATGCAACTTCCATTTGGTTTAATAGCTATGCTTGTGCAGCATGATGAACTGGGACTTGAGCAGGATTAACAAGTCAACTAAACATCTAAATCCAATTACTGTAGCTACGGAGTTAGAGAGGACCGATTTAACAGAAACAAGTCTTCCAGTTAGATCTGTTATGCAAATGCCCACAGCTCAGTCAAGACTGGCACATTTGCCCAGTTCCATCAACAGTTGGTGATAGCCAGTTCCTAGATTGATCAGAAGTAGCTATTTCCAAAACAAACAATAGGTGCAGTCAGTCTACCCCAGTCACTCCCTAATAAAAAAGAAAAGAAAAAAAAGGAAATGTGCCCTTCCTTTTACACAGCATAGGAGAAAAGAAGCAGAACTTTTCTGCTGTAATTTGCATATATATAGGCTTCTCCTGTGCACGTAGTGGACTCATTGGAATTCTTTTGTTACTTTCTTCTTAATAAATTGTACCAGTCTGGACTTTGAGAGACTTCTTCTTGGGATTAACTGTTTTCAGTCCAGGCTGGGTTTTGTTCAGTGCTGCTGGCATTCAGTGACATTGGCAGCCACTGACCATATCTCTAAGGCAGACAAACACAACCTCACTGACAGATTGTTTACAGATATTTTTCCTGCAGTGATGTCAAAGAGGAAATACCATATTTTTCAGAGTATAAGGCGCACTGGAGTATAAGACACACCAAGGTTTTGAAGAGGAAAATTTTTTTAAAAAGTTTTGCACTCTGCAAACCTTCCCAAAACGCCCCCCCTTTTTTTTTTTTTTGCAAAAATGGACATTCCCCCCCCAAAAAGGGGCATGAATAGCCCTTAGGAGGCTTATAGAGTGCTCTGTAATATTGCCAGGAACTTTACACATTGTCTTCATGACTGGTTTTCTTTGTTAGCTTCTGGGAGGAGGTATCCAAAGGAGAACAACTAGATTCTGTAATAGCTTTGTATCATATAGCAGGGGTCTCCAACCTTGGCAACTTTAAGACTTTGCCAAGATTGGAGACCCCTGCCGTATAGTATCATCAGCCTTGTAAATTCTCAAGACTCTTTTTTTCACTATGTATTCTAAATGGACTGTGATGTGCATGTGTGTTTGTGTGTGTGTGCATGTGTGTGTGTTGGTATCATTTTTGTATAATTTGGCATTTTGGGGATGCTGCTGCTGTTATCATAATTATTATTATATCCTTAGGATGGTGATATTGTTTGGCGGATGGTTGTCCCCCCCCATTTTGAGAGTGGTGTATCAAAATTTCATTTTACTGTGTGCCATTGTGTATACATGAAAATTACATGAAAATTCATTTTAATTCAGTTCAGTTCAATTCTGTTCCATTCCATTCCATTCCATTCTCCAGCAGCATTACAGGTACAAACAAGTGTTTGGGAACACTAAGTAAGTGCTGTGCTTCCCCCAAAATAGGATAGGGTCTTATTTTCTTTTGACCCCCCAAATAAGCATTTGGCCTTATTTTTGGGGAGGTCTTATTATTTTGAACTGTAGGAGGCAATGAGTGTGGTCACCTCATGGCTGCTGCTGTATTGCAATATTTTTGGGAAGGCTTATTTTCGGGGGAAGGCTTATTTTAGTGCATGCGCTCAAAAGCCTGATTGGGTTTGTTACCGTGGAGGTCTTATTTTCAGGGAAACAGGGTACATAGTATGGAGAATTGGAGGAGTATTTTGATATCTATTGTCCCTTTTATGATTTCAAGTCAGGTTTCTGTGTCTTAAATAGCATGGATAAGGCTTACATTATTATTCTATGTTTATAATAAAATGCCAATAGTTATTTATTTTTTGAATTTATATAACTGCTCATCTCACCAACATAAGTTTGGGTGGCATACAATAAAACAATAATAATTGGACACACTGATTACAAACAACAGGACAAGAAAATAGCAGCAATGGGATTGTTGATATTTGGATATCTATAAAAAATAACATTTGCCTGCAAGCTAGTACTGGTGGGACCACAAAACAGACAAAGTAATGGAAAATGAAGAAACTAAGTCTTCTAAAACTTCAAAAACTTACCATATTATGCCCTAGGCTTAACAGTTGTGGATAAAAAAAAACATAAAAGACAAAAAAACCAATGATCTTCGAGGCAATAGAAGAGAAGAGAAAGAACTGGAGAAAATCCCAAAATGCAAAGCTTTGCAAATAAAGGTAGAACAATTGTGGCAAAGAGAACGCCAATATGATATGCCCCTTGGGTGAAATCCCAAAATGTCTCAATCATTGCTTGAATACCATCAGCATTGCCAAATAAAACCATCAGTCAATTGCAAAGGGCAACATTACTTGGGACAGCTTAGGTAGATAAAATGCCAAATCCAGTCTAAACATCTGCCTGACTGTGTGACCAATAATAATAATACAGCGTTAATAAAATTCACGTTTAGTTAGTTTTCTGTAGGTCCAAGGATGGCTAGAGAATACTATAATTAAGGCATGATATTGAAACTCAGAAAATGGCAGACTCATTGGAGGATTATAAAGCAGAATTTGAGCAGCCATCTCTTATGGCCTCTGCATTGGCCCTTAATTTTAATATCACACACTG
This sequence comes from Thamnophis sirtalis, assembly GCF_051295495.1. NCBI lineage: Eukaryota > Metazoa > Chordata > Lepidosauria > Squamata > Natricidae > Thamnophis > Thamnophis sirtalis. The sequence continues at coordinate 84,435,374 of NW_028261381.1, forward strand.
AGCTATTGTGCAAGATCTCTTCAAATAGTATCATGCTATGATTTCCCCCCCACTATCTAATAATTTACTTTCTGCAGAGTTATAATTTAAGTATTTTCATACTGTTGATGTTTAATTCCAGGTTCATGTTATCCTACTTTTATATTTTGCTATATAACATTAGCTTATAAATATACTGTCTGGGAATTCTGCCCAACTCTTCTTTTTAAAAAATAAAATAAAAAAAATCTTCATTTATCCACTGGTTTACAAGCATACCAAGGCATTTCTTCCTCTTTTCAGAAACATACCGGTATATCTTGGCATGCATATTATAGATGGAGCTAATACCTATGCCTCAAGATGGTGTCATTTGTTACAATTATGAGCACATTTGTAAATCCTTTCAATAAATAGACATCTGAGCATGTTCTATTCCCCAAAGCTACAGATTCATAAATTTTGTCTTGACTCATGAGGCAGATTTAAATTTTAGTCATTGCTACCCATTCATTCCTACTCATCTATCATTTGTGAAGAATGTCAGGGAAAGAAGAACTTAATCAAGCCGGGCAGAGGTTTGCAAAAAGTGAAATCTAAAAAAATAAAACAGTCCTTTGCTATTTCTGATTTCTCAGAAAGTCCACATATAAAATTAAAGACTTTACCCCTTCTATTGATTGATTTATTTGATTTCTTCGGCTGCCTACTTGCTGGCAAAATAAACCCCTCCTCACATATTCATAAAAACACAATGTTGGGTATAAATAAGCTCCAAATATATATTATTGGGCAGGTTCACATAGCATCAGACTAAGTAGAAGAGTAAAAAATCAGCTCTTCAATGTCTTTCTAAAAGCTGGTAGGATTGAGGCCATCCAGATATGGGAGCAGGGATATTTGTGTGCTGTATCAAAAGCAATTCTAGTAACAGAGAAGGCATGTTTCTTGGATCCTCTGAAATGATATTACTTTATTGATTGGACACAGAACATATCAATCTTGCCAGCTCAAGTAAGAGGGGACACTTGTGGAAAGGTGGTCCAAATAATACCCAGGTCCAGTACCATGGGTTAATTGCTGGGATGGTATCTTACACTGACTGCTAAGAATAAAACAAAAACCTATAGAAAATAATGAAATGAGGAAATGCAAGTTATTGCAATTGCTACTTCTCTGCACAAAAAATGACACTGGGTGGGATGCAATAATTATTTAACATACATACAGGGGTGAAATGCTACTGGTTTGGGCGAACTGGTATTTCCGATGATCAGCTGCGACACACGATTTATATTAGCTAGAAAGTAGGATTTCCTGTTTTCTAGCTAATCTAAATCGTGGGGCACAATGGATTCCCCCCCCGCTGTTCTACTTACCTTTCAGGTGTGTTCGGTAGCAGGCTCTGCCCACTTGCCTGGATGTCATCACGTCCATTTTCGATGCTCAGCGCATGCGCGGAAGGTGGCGTGTGTGCTCACATTTGCGAACCAGTAGCGAAGGTAAGTAGATTTCACCCTTGCATAAATATAATAAAAACAATAATTAAAATACAAAAAGAATCCTATAAGGCACAATAGACAGTTAATATGAATCACAATAGAGGAGCCATCTTAGAATTTCACCAGAATCCCCAGGCCTGGTGACATGGCCAGGGTTAAGGGACCTTGAGTCTTACCAGCTCAAGGTTGACTCAGCCTTCCATCCTTTGGAGGTGGTAAAATGAGGACCCAGATTGTTGGGGGCAATATGCTAACTCTGTAAAGCACTGGGAAGCAGTATATAAATCTAACTGTAACTGCTACAGTTATGTATGGATGCAATAAGGGTGGAGAAGTACTGGGGTTTCACTACCCTTACCACCCCAAAATAGATTTTAGTAGAGGCTCTAACTCATGTTCAGTTGAGTTCATCCTTTGTTAAGTGCCAGCAGCACTCTTTATTTCTTTTCTCTCATGTCATCTCCCTCAATTCTTCCATGATCTATGGAGAATGATGGGATCCACAAGAGGGTAGAGGTTGCATAGATGTGATCCAATCCAATCCAAATTCCACCAGGGTTCCAGATGGAATTGTGCAGATGCCATTTCTTTCCCAAAATCTTTGAATTTTCTTTTGGTTCTAATCAGTTGAGGCAGATTATATTTTCATCTTTTTTTCTTGCACAAAATCATTTTGTTCATTTTGAGTTCTAGCAGTATTCTTTTATGCATTTAACAATTATTTTTTTTATAGTTAGAAATGATTTTACCAAACATTGATGTCTTGGTGTGGTAACTAGTATTTGGAATTCAGTGTTTAATGTCTAACTTAATTGAACTGATATATGACTAATAATATGCTGGAAGGCAGGTCTAATTTGGTGTAGCTAGCGCATATTTGAAAAGTAGTTATACAGTATCTGTGAAAGGTTAATAAATATGTAAAATGTTAATGAATCTGCTATTTTATTATAAAAGAGATACAAAATGCATAAAGTGCATGCAGAACAAGATGAAATGAACCCCCATAGTAATGGATTTGTAGGAGGAGACATGTGTTAGTCGATGGCATCCAAAAATCAGGATTCTGGTATCACCTTTTCAGATACAATGAAGTAGCATTCTATGCAAGTGATGTAGATTTACATAGAATGTAAGAGCCCCACATGTCTACTTTGTCACCCATTGATACTAACAGCACTACCATGTTTTCCTGAAAATAAGACCTGCCTGGATAATAAGCCCAATTGGGCTTTTGAGCGCATGTGCTAAAATAAGCCCTCCCCTGAAAATAAGCCTTCCCTGAAGATATTGCAACAAAGCAGCAGCCATGAGGTGACCATACTTGCTGCTCTTCTGCACCTCAAAAACAATAAGACCTCCCTGAAAATAAGGTGAAGTGCTTATTTCAGGGGTCAAAAGAAAATAAGACCCTGTCTTATTTTCGGGGAAACCTGGTGTCACAGGCCCCAGCAACTTCACATACATGCTGTTTGTCTAATGTGAATATGTCATCTGCCAAGGGTGCCCTTTTGGACTCTGTAAAAGGCAAACAGGCCAAACTATTCATAAAAGAATGAATGAAAACAAGCTTCACATCAGCAGTCCAAACAAGGACAAGGTAATATTAGAACCTCCTGGGATACTAATTTCAAAGTAGCCATTTTAGGAAAAGAATTTTTGTCAGCACAATTGAAGGACAGATTGCTACACACATCAAAAGGTTTCAAGCTACTTCTGAAGGTCTCAGTAAACACAATGGGGGTTTAACACATTATAATTGTTCATAAATAAGGTCGTTCTAATCTGTCTCACACCTAACCTGCATTTGCATAACCATTTTGTCTTCTTCTCCTTTCACTGACCCCTACTTGATCCCAATTTAAGTCTTAACATCAGCTTAGTTATTTCATGGCAGCTGATGAAGTGAGCTGCAGCTCACAAAGGTTTATCCCTTTTAATAAAATGTGTTAATCTGAGAAGGTGCTACCGGACTCTTTCTAAAAAATGGATGTGAAATGGCCAATTGTGAAAGAAAGCTTAAATTCTAATTGGAGCTTCAGCTACTTGCTTTTAGTGTTTTCTTTCATTCTGGCTTATTTATATTACATATAAAAATACCTATGCTATTTTTTTTTGTCCTTTCCTGGGGTAAAGTCTAAGTGAAGAAACATCAGAGTGACTATACAAGAGGAATACCACTGGATGTCACCCTTTGCATACAACTGATTTATCCCGAGTTTCCAGCATTGCAGAGAGAGAGGCACACACAGAGACATGTAAAGTTTTTTACATCTTACATATTGTGTGCATGTACGTACATGTAACATCTGACTACAAGACTTAGGCCTGAGATCCCCAACCCCTGAGCCACAGACTGGTACCAGTCTGTGTCCTGTTAGGAACCAGGTAAGTGAGCAAAACTTCATATGGTAGTCAGTGCTAGCATCACCACCTCAACTCCACCTCAGATCATCAGGTATTAGATTCTCATAAGACCATGAACCCTACTGTAAACTGATTATGCCAAGGATTGTAGTTTGTGTGCTACTCCCTGTCCTGAGTCTGTGGAAAAACTGTCTATCATGAAATTGGTCCCTGGTGGCAAAAAAGGTTGGGGACTGCTGTCTTAGGCAACTTGAACTTATGTGGTTTCTTAGAGAAAAGCAGGAGTTTATAAATGCCATATGACTTATGGTATTTCTATAGGTCAATTGTCTGATTATGTTGAAGACAACTAGCATGCTAAGCAGAGGTGGGTTGCTGTTGGCATGACTGCCGGTTCGGTGCATGCAAAAATTTTGCTCTGCGTGTGTGCGCATTTGCACATAAATAGGTCTGTGCATGGGCAAAACATTAACAATTTAAAAAAAATTAAATGTGTGCAATGAAAATTGTTCTGTGCATGCACAGAACTGAAAATCAAGATGACGCCACTGTAGGACAACCGGTTTGGAGGTGTGGCAGGCCTGAGTCACTGCCAGTTCCAGCGACCCAGGCTGCCAAATCACTACCGGTTCAGCTGAACTGGTAGGAACCCACCACTGATGTTAAGTATGTGAAAGTCAGATCTACAAGCATCATCCCTCCCCAACTCTCATTTTATGAGTTGCACCAAATTGTATCCATCTCTGATGGAAAAATGTCTACCATTTTGGATGTGAATTCTGTCTCCCCCTGCACGCTGGTATATCCCCTTCCTTCTCCATCCATTAGGAAGATAGGGATTATTTGAGCATGCATGGGATTCACAGAACAGAAGAGCAAGGAAACCTCTCTTAAAACCTGTTGATATATACAGTATGCAGTCATATTTACACATAGTGTATCTGAATCTATCTATTATCTATTACAAAGTGTACTATATAGTATTTAATAATTATTTCATTAACAACCTTGAATGCTGACTTATCAGATGGAGGAAATTCTACTTTTTAGCAGAATGCAGAAATATATATGAACAATACACACACACACACACACACAAACACAGGGGGTACAATAGTCTTTTTCTCAAACATGGCTAATTATGATTACAACTCATTGGGGAAACAGGATTTCTTTTGACGATGAAAGAATTTGAAGATTTATGTCCAAATGATCTTGATTTAGGATTATTCCTGGCTCTAGACATGCTATATAGAGCCATCTGATCATTCAGGTTACTCATTATTTCATTTGTTCAGAGTAGCTTGCCTCTTCAGGAGAAAGTACAAAACATGATTCTTCTTTGTCCATTTATCTTAACTGTAAGAACTAATTTGTTTGGAAAGCTTATATTTTTTAAGAACACCCTTTGGTTACTCTTATGAATTCTAAGCCATATTAGGATAAATTCCTGTTTACCAGAAATAAAAAAGAAGTGATCCTGAATCTCTTTGAAAGCTTTTGAGTGGATAAGTTGAGATTTTTAGACTTTTTTAAAGACTTTTTTTTAGGACTGGGAAAGTTTAAAGAGGGATATATGTACCCTACGTTTTGCAGAGACTTAAAACATTTCAGTAAGATATTTCAAACTTTAAAGTTATCCACCTAGCTTCCCAACATAATGACTGGTGATTTCATTGGAAGATTGGTGAAGAAGAATTGGATGTGGTGTATACTTCTTTCCCCTAGATCATGGGTGTCAAACTCACCACGTCACATTGCCATCACATGACATCTCATGACGTTTTTCTCTTTTTTGGAGCTGGGGTTGTGCTCTACATGGGGCTGCCCCTGAAGAGTGTTCGAAGACTGCAGTTGGTCCAGAATGCAGCTGCGCGAGCGATAATGGGTGTACCTAGATACACCCATGTTCATCTATTCTATCCTCTGCGAGCTGCACTGGCTTCCCATTGGTCTCCGGACGCGCTTCAAGGTGCTAGTCATTACTTTTAAAACCCTACATGGTATTGGACCTGAGAGACTACCTGAGAGACCGCCTCCTGCCACTCACCTCCCAACGACCAATAAGATCACACAGGTTGGGCCTCCTCCAGGTTGGGCCTCCTCCGGGTGCCGTCGGCCGGACAATGCCAGCTGGCGGCCCCCTGAGGGAGGGCCTTCTCTGTAGCTGCGCCGGCCCTGTGAAATGATCTACCCGTAGAGATCCGGACCACTCTCCCGGCCTTTTGTAAAGCCACCAAGACCTGGTTGTTCCGGCAGGCCTGGGGCTGTTGATTAATATCCAGCCCCACTTAGACTGAATGGATGGTGTATTAATTTTATTAATTGTATCTCTTATCTTAATTTTTTTAATGCTTTTTATCTTCCTTGTGAGCCGCCCAGAGTCCCAATGGGAGTGGGCAGCATACAAATTTTTTTTTTTTTAAAAAAGTGGCCTGTGTGTGATGCAGGCCACAAGTTTGACACTGCTGCCCTAGATGCATGATGTACAAAACTTCACATTCCCATGTATGTTCCCATGTTAGTGTATAATACAGAATTAGGCAAGCATTTATTTTAGCCACTAACGGATTATACTTGGGTCACACTGGCCTGCCCTTAGTAGGGCTCCTATGTAGAGGTGGATGACCTTTTTCATCTTCAGTCTAATGTTTCAGAGCCAATATAAAGTAAGACAGTTGAACCCTCCATGGGATGCAACTTGGTTGCAGACCTAACTGGAAAGACTCTGCATTTTTGCTGGCTGGGAAGGGATCTGTCTGCTGTCAGCTTTTTGGAGTTTCTTGACCAGCAGGAGGGCATAAAGTCTTTCTTTTTTATCATCTGTCTCATTATTTTCTTCAGTATTCTTTAATTGCTGTGCTGTGTTATTTTCTTACACCATCTTGGAATAAAGCGTTAACTATTCACATCAATATGGTCATTGCTTCCAAATCCAAAAAAGTTGTAACTCAACTCTGCTGGACTGGGTTGACACAGCAGGGCAAACAAATCCATCTGCCTATAATATGAAACAATACAAAACAAACCCCCTCAGCCCTATCTACTGGGGTGATTTTCTTCTTCAACTGTCCACAAAGAAACAAACAATTAATACTGCCTTTAGCAGGTTTCCCCCCTTAGCTTATGGGTTGAGGGAGCTATTATTGTACAAGAAGAAAGAATCTCACTATCTGAACAAGAAAAGATTGCAGCTCATCCAAGTGTGTATGTACCTGAGACAGATAGATCTTGCTATTACCTTGACTTCCAGAAAAATAAAATTCTAAAATAATATGTATTATATAATAAAATAAAGTACAATGATATAAAATGAAAGCCAAGATTAAAGATAGTCACATCCTGTTTAGAATGTGACCCTGTGCTATATTAACCTTGTACAGGTCTTGAGTTTTCAGAAGTCCTGTATCATCATCTGTAAAAGAGCAGAAATAAAAGGAATTGAGCAGGGAAAAGCTGAAATCTTGAGCATCCCACCCTCTGAATATACGGGCTGAAACAGTCTTTTAAAAATGTTTTGTTTTTTGTGCTTACTTGTAAAGAAAGGAAAAACATGTATTTAAGTAGGATGAGAATGATAGATTTTTTAATTTGCTTACTTGAAATGATCAAAGAACTTTTGGGGAGACCTCTGAAACTCAGGGATAAGATAAAACAAATGCAAGTTCAATGAGGACTTAGTTCTAGTAACAAGGCAGAAGACCTTGGAAGATCACAAAGAAGTTGGAGGCTACGATTTCTTAATAGAATGACACTGGCCAGAAGTATCAAATAAAAGGGAAAGGATAAAAACATTTAGAAAATGTCTAGCTTTCTTTAAGACAATTAGGATGCATTCTGGCACTGGATACCATGTCAGTTTGAAAATACTTCTGGACCTCAGTGATCCCATGATATTAACAGTGCTTGGGAGTTGAGCCATATATTTGAAACTTACTGACACTAGCGTTTTATTTTACAACACTTTAAAATAACAAACTAGCTGAACTCAAGGCAAATATTAAGCCTTTCCTTCTGCAGAGTTTCAGAGAAATTGTACTTCAAGGCTCTGGTGTGTATGTTTTTGTGTGTGTATTTGGAGAGGTGGGGGGATGACAAGCAAACAGCCTCCCCCCCCAACTAAATGAATGGGAAAATGGATAAAAAGCTTGTTAAGTTCCCTCCTTTATCTGGACTGCACTTGGGTGAATTAATGTAAAAACCACTTGGCTACAAAAATGTAAACCCTTTTGAAATTGTAGCTCTCAGTAGCTTTTAAATAAAAATACAAGGAATAGTGCATTTGTAGCTGATAACTTCACTTACATTAATTGTCTAGATTTTATTTTTTGGCAAATGGCTAGACAAATGTGGAGATATATCAAGAGGGAAGAGCACTAGCAATTTATTTTCTTTAGACGGAGAGCCTGAGAAGATGTAGGTTATTTCAGTATAGCAAACAGGACGCTGTACTGATCATACTTTCTTTTTACATTCAAATGTGATTCAGCACTGATTTAACCCCAGTTTCTGAGATATGCAAAACTTAAGATGACCAGGAGTCATTGTTGAACTGGTTTTGAGGAACTGCAGAATGAAAACTAGATAGACACGCCTATCTGGTGGGCATAGACTGAAGTAATAGCAATAGCAATAGCTCTTAGAATTATATACCGCTTAATAGTGCTTTTACAACCCTCTCTAAGCAGTTTACAGAGTCAGCTTATTGCCCCCAACAATCTGGCTCCTCATTTTACTCACCTCAGAAAGATGGACGTCTGAGTCAACCTTGAGCGGGTGAGATTTGAACTGCCGAACTGCAGCTAGCAATCAGCTGAAGTAACCTGCAGTGCTGCACTCTAACCACTGCGCCAGCTCTGACCTGGGGGGAACATTTCTTATCATTCTGAAATAAATCAGAATTTACTTAGATGCAATCCTGACATAATTAAAAGTAAGAGTATATATGTTAGGTAAGCTCCCTGTTGGGAGAGCAAGTACGTTCAGCGAAGCGTTGTGAGAGTTGTGTTGGAGAACACACAAACCAGCATACAGAGACACTGCAGTTTAAATAGACTTTTACTTTCGTGGAAATAGAGGTATCAGAGTCCATCAAACAGTCCAAGTCATACACGGATAAGACAGTCAGTCATCAATGTCTTTCAGTTAAACGATAATCCAAATAACATAGTCCATAAACATACAAACAGTCCGGTACTCAAAGTTTGCTAGCAGTTGCAAAACTTACAACAGCTCATGGCACTCAGATCAGATCAGCCCAGCATCTAACGAAACAGAGAGAGAGCTAACAGTCCTTCTGGCTTCCTCTTATGGCCGATTGAGGAAAACAGCAACCAATCACATTTTACAGTATGCTTTAAAGAAACAGGTACAACATTGTTACATGATTTATATATTGCCAATCCAACCGTTAGAATTATATTCCTAACAATATACATCAAAAATGGGGGGGAGTGCAGGGGGGTTGTGTACGGACATTCCCACACCCATAATTCTATGTGCGCAACCCCCCATACACATTTGCGCCCCCTTCCCACTTTTGGCATGCAATGGACTCATTTTTCACCCTCCCCAGGCTCCAGAAATTTTCTAGGAACCTGGGGAGGGTGAAAACGCCCCCACTGCCCCTCCAGCTGTATGCGAGATTTCAAAAAGTTACTTTTTTATTCAATGACAAGTGTCTGACCTGGAAATGACATATTCCACAAATTCTAATCAATGACTGGTCTTAGAACTTTCTTATCTGAGAAATGGCAATAATTTGCCTGTGTGTATGTGAGAGCGAGAGCGAGAGAGAGCTTTTATTTCTTTGAAAGTAGGACAACTCTGTACATTTCTAATGATGAAACAATAGTTTTTGAGAGGTAATCTAGGCAGATTTAAGAACAAATATTTCTTTTACACAAAGATCTAGGAATTAGAAAAAGAAAGCTGGGTAGTTATTAAACCTCTCAAATCATATTATAAAGCTTTTAGAAACAAATAACATTTGTGAAATATTTATTCACTTTGTAAAATCCTCTAAGCAGAATGTAAAAGGAAAAGAATATACTGAATTTCTTTTGCTCTCTTTATGCAGTCACTAAAAAAGAATGCCAGGACAAGAACAGAAATGAAGACTAGTCATTTATGCCGTAATGCTGCATAGTTATGACAGGGGTGGGTTGATCCTGGCATTACTGCCTGTTCAGTACGCACAAAAATTTTGCACTCCCTGTGTGTGCGCATTTGCACAAAAATAGGTCTACACAGGCGCAAAACATGAAAAAATAAATAAGTTGTGCAATTATAATTGTTCTGTGCATGCACAGAATTGAAAATCAAGATGGCCGCCCCATAGGAGAACAGGTTCGGGGGCATGGCAGGCCTGTTGCTGCTGGTTCCAGTGACCCAGGCTGCCAAACCACTACCAGTCCGGCTGAACCAGTCCAAACTGGTAGGAACCCACATCTGAGTTATGGCTGTTCTCAAAAAGACATAAAGAATTGGAAAAGATGGCTTTGATAAGCTACCAGCTATGGTATTATTACTGGTATTACCTGATCAGCTGGCAGTGAGACTCATAGTGAGTCCTTATTGGATCTGCAACCTATAAGGATAAATTTAATGGTCACTTTCATTATGATAACATCTGGAAGATTTTTCTAATCTTATCAGACTATGCAGTACACTGCAGGCCTATATGAAGCATTTACAAGTAAACTTTAATATATTATAATAATATTGCATCTCTTAAAGACCCTCTGCTGCATTGAAAGGGTAGTATTTTTCTTAGATAATTAGATTTTCAGGAAAAATAAACTTTTAAAAGTGCACAAATGTTGTTATTTGATGCACTATTTAACCAGTGAGAGCTAGCTTGGTAACTATGTTTCAAAGAGTCTGGATTCTTGTCCCGCTTAAGGCACAAAGCCAACAGGATGACCTTGAGCCAGTCATTCACTCTCCATCTTAGGAAAAAGGTAATGGCAAGCTATTTCCAAAAAGAAAACTGCATGGATGAAATTGCCAGGAGTTAAGATTCACTTGAAGGCACAAAAATAACAACAATAATACTAAATTCCATCAAAGAACCCATCCAAACTATAGAAAGTTAGCCCCCCCATCTCCTAGAAGAATGAAATATTTTGACAAGTATTTTAAAAAAGGCAGTATATTTCCCCTAAAAGAAAAAGAAAAATCTTAAGGGAGACAGAAACTGCCCCAAGCAGATACTAAGCGGAGACCAGTTTTTAGAAATGCAGATTTGGTAAACCATTACTTCTTGCAGCAAAGTCTGAACAAAGATAGGCTTAGCCCTCAGCCATAGTAGGAATTGCCCAACAAGTCCCTTCATTGCATCAGCCAAACTCCAACCAAGCTTAGCTCAGACAAATTCCTAGGATTTGTACATGGCAGCATGGGAGTCTGACAACAGCCAATAGAATACATGTTCTTGCACAGGAATAGGAAGCTCAGGTTCAAAGCCCAAAAGAAGTTATAAAAACCCCTCACTCTCAACTCCATGTGATCAGCTACCCAAACTCACACATGCTTGGTAGTTCTGCTTCATCATTAAACCATCTTTCCAATCAGTTTCCATGTTTTCAGTGTCTTTCTCCTGGCTTGGAATTGAACCAGATGGATATTTCTCCCAACAAAAAAAAATCCAAGATAACATTTAGATAAGCTGTTTTTATTTATATTTCCCAACTGAATAGGTTTATGCTTTTTGCATTCTTCCAGGAATAATCTATTCTATTTAAACATACCTTGAAGAATGTAAAAAGCATCTTCATGATGGTATGGCCTTTCTCCTTTTGTGAAATTTACATTAAAACTTTGCCTCAAGCATTAGATGCATTAATCTCCCACTTAGGCTAATTGAAAAGTTGCGGAGATGGCAATCATTTTAATTCATGGTTAATGATAATTAAAGTATTATAGAATAATCCTTGAAGATGGGAATCTAATCTTTACAGGCGTATTTGGTTTTAGTTTGCTGGGTGGCATAGAAACATTAGAAGATCTAAGCCAGATAGGAACATAAACATTTACAAGGCTGATCCAGTTTGCTGCGTAATGAAATGTTCAAATGGAAAACAATCATCCCATCTCAAGAAAAATGCAGAGTATCCTAACCATCTAGGTCATTTTTGTATCATTCATAAAACTGCCCAAATGCATCTTCTCCTTTCTGGTGTTAAATACACACAAAAAAGTGAAATAATCTGACCATTGGCTGCCATTAATGACATTCAGCCTTATACATGCTTCACTTGACTTCAAGGCTGGTAATTTGCCTCCTGGTACCTCTCTACTGAGTATCCCTCTCTCCTGGTATCCCTCTACTGAGGGACACAGTGACCCAGGGGCTAAGACGCTGAGCTTGTTGATCAGAAAGGTCAGCACTCCAGTGGTTCGAATCCCTAGTGCCGCATAATGGAGTGAGCTCCCGTTACTTGTCCTAGCTTCTGCCAACCTAGCAGTTTGAAAGCATGTAAAAATGCAAGTAGAAAAATTAGGAACCACCTTTGGTGGGAAGGTAACAACGTTCCATGCACCTTTGGCATTTAGTCATGCTGGCCACATAGCCATGGAGATGTCTTCGGACAGTGCTGGCTCTTTGGCTTTGTAACGGAGATGAGCACTGCCCTTTAGAGTCGAAACGAGTAGCACATATGTGCGAGGGGAACCTTTACCTTTACCTCTCTACACTAGAGTTATTCCCTTTCCTAAAGTTGATGTGGAAACAAACCCTAGTGTAGGTTCCTAATCTATGGTGTGAATTTGGGGTTCTGGAATTACTGAGCAACACTTAACTGTTGCTACAATGCAGCTGCTGTTACACTGCTAAAATAATACAGAATAGATTTGTGGTCATTCAGAGTCTGAAAACATCAGCTAGTAATGCAGAAACCAACAGTTCCCAGGCTAGAGAGAACAGTTATGTAAATGCAGTCCAATTGTCTCCCAGAACTACAAAGAAAACAACAACAACATGAGGTTTAAACTGTGAAGCACCGGACATTATGTTAGCCAACAGCTGGGGAGACCAGGCAAAAGGGGACAGAGTGAAAGCTGCATTGCAGTGTTGTGGCACAAGGCCTGCTCCTTTTTCTAAATGCATTGCAATGCCTCAGGCATGTCCCAAAGAGGGAGAGTTTGCAGTGTAATGCCACAATGCTGTTTTTTTTAAAATTCAGATGAAAGAAGGAGACCCTGTGGGTGCTACTGATAAAAGCTTTTATTATTTTTACATTATTGAGGACAGATCATTCTAATTTGGCTGAGCTGTGGTTGAAAATCTTCTATCAAATCAAGCCTAGTGCTTAATAATGAGTTAAGTGTCTGAAGATCTAAGATTTACTGCCAAGCTCCAACATTTCACATGCAGTTTGACTTATATAGTACAGTAGTGTGGCTTTTCCCCAGTGTTTTTAAGGTAGTTTTCTTTCCCAGTATCTAACTTTATTGTTAAACTGAGTAAGGTTACTGTTTGTAACCAATGAAGTTTTCTTCTGCAGGTACTCCCAAATTTAGTGATGGGTAATTTCTCTTAGAATATACCCCTATTTTAATGCAATTTTAATTCTATCAAACAAACCAGAAACCATACACTTATTTGTTTATATAGAGAGAGCTTTTTTTTGTGTGAAAGTTAGGTCACTTGAATTTGTTGATGAAAAACAATTAAATCCACCCACCCACCCATCCTCTATATAGAGACTCATTTGAAAGAAAAAAATCCCCAATTGTTTGATTTTAATTCATTTTATGAGTCTAACCAGAAATCTGTTCTGCCATATGTGACACACTAGATTATTGGAGATTTAGCAGCTATTTACTGTTTTTATGACTATGTCATGGGGGATGGCATTTTATTTTAATGAAACCTCCTTGGCTGGTGTTCGTTTCATTCAAATATATGCCTTTGCTATATTTACGGTATAGGTTCATACTACCCACCCATGTTAATATTCTCTGGTGTTGAATCTGAGTTATCTGCCAGCATTGGCAGATAATGCCTGCTTGGATAAACATCATTTGAGGTGTTTAGGTTTACTTTTATTTCTTAAGTGACTTACTTACTTACTTACTTACTTACTTACTTACTTACTTACTTACTTACTTACTTACTTACTTACTTACTTACTTTATTTATTTATTTATTTATTTATTTATTTATTTATTTATTTATTTATTTATTTATTTATTTATTTCATGCACTTATATAATTATGGACTCTTAAGAATGTAGGAATAGTTTTGATTGCATAATTAGAGAGACCAACTTTTACCTCTTGTTTGGTCCAGATTTTAAAGATAGCCCTTTATGATTAATACTGAAACTAGCTTAACTTATAAAATGTATGTTCATTACAAAACCAATAAAGATTTGGATCCAGAAATAACAGGAACTGAATTCCATCATGGGATGACTCTGCAGGAGGAAACAAGGTTCTCTTGATTCCTGCTTTCCCAATTATCTTTGTACAACAGAAGTTACTTTGGAAACTTGGAGAAGCTCAAAGATTTAACAGTGTAGTGCTGAGGAAAAAGGGAATTGCTGAGAAGTTATTTTTTTATGCAGGGAAGAAGTTGCTACTGGCTCTGAATGTCTTGTAGGAATGAAGGGAGTCCTTAAATTTGTAAAAAAGCAGATCTGAATCAAACTATGGGAATCAGGTATCTCCTTAAGGACCAACAGATATGTGGTGGAAGATACTTTAATAACTAAGACAAACACGTTGTCAGTCACGGATCAGAACAAATAAGAAAAAACACTAGAAAATTCAAGTCAGATATATATTTCTTAGGATTGATTCACACCTTAAAGGAGTTAGACCTTCCAATAACACTTTTTAAAAGTTTGAAGTCACGTTTTAAGCTAGCTAAACTATTGGATAGGATAATTTAGTTATGTATACTGAAGAATGTTAGTACCCATTCCCCTCCTGGAAGAATGAAGTATTTTAGGAAATATTAAAAAGACAGAATATTATATTTCTCTGAATGAGAAAAGGAGAAACATGTTTTAAAGACAAAGCAGCTCCCTGCAGCTCCCTGCCCCACACTTCAGATCCAGGGAGATGGAATTAAGACATGGCCCTCAGGACATGATAGGATTAGCCCTCTAGCCCTCTAGCAACAGAACTCATCACATAGCACCTGGGGACATTGCATCACTCAGTAAGATTCAACCAAGCCTGGGACTCAAGACAACCTACAAAGTTACCCCTGCATGGCGTCATGAGAATCTGACAACCAATCAGAATACATTTCTTACACAGGAACAGGAAGCTCCAAGGCGGGGCCCAAGTGATGGTATAAATCTCTCTCTCTCCCCCTCCCTCCCTTCCTCCCTCCCCCCTCTCTCATTTTGATTTTTTCTTTATTTTGTTTGAGTGGTTCATGACAACCAGAAGTATTATATTTGTAATTCAATTATCATTGTTTGTTTTGTTCCCAACTTTGCTTAGAGATATTGAATTCAAGAGAAGTACTTTATATGTGCTAAACACTTGTATTGAACAATTTGCAGAACCAGTAGATGGCCTCAAAGACACAACTTCTACCCAAGCATTGGGTCAGACCATGGAACAAATCCATAGGATATAAGGCCCTTAAATAAATATGATTTGGTTGGTTTCAGGTGCTTCTGTTTTTATTGTATTTTCTTTTATTCTGGTTTTAAAAAATATTCTGAAGATATTTTGTTTTATTTTATTTTTCATTCCTTGTTCTTTTGTCTGTTCAAATAATAGGTCACTCAAATTTGCTGTTATGGAACTACTAGGTGGCCACGTAAATCAACTAAACCAACCAGCCAACCAACCAGCCTTCCTCTTTGCTGACTAACCAGAAGAAAGAAAAAACATACAAACACACCATTAAGCATTTGTCAGCCTCACTGCTAGAATCTGACTCCACAGTCATTACAGTAACTGCAGGTTGATGCCTTGGTTCATTGATGCTGTCAGGACCTCCCTCCTCTAATGCTCAAAACTCATTAATCTATCAGAAAGCTGGTATCACTGGTGACTTATGTCTTGATGCACCTGTTACTACAGGTGGAAATGAATGAACGAATGTGTGTTATTGTATATGTCTATATATGAAATGGTCATGTTGGAGTCTGAAAATGATTTCCTATATTTGTACAACATCCTGGAGAGTTGAAATAAAACTGCCATAGCAAACTATTGAACATTGAAGTACTGTGCAAACATCCAATTTAATCAGCTCCACTGGGATTTCATGGTCATTGCTACATCAGTCTCTATTGGTGAACCTGCTGAGCATTTTATGGGGAAATCAGCATGACCCTCTCTCTCTTTTTAAATGTAGCTTTCATTCCTGCTCCTAATGGCAGCCATTCTTGTTCTTTAGACTGATGCAGTGTATTTGTCTTCAAAGTACAATTTTGAGCAGAACAAAGTTAGCCCAACAGCTGTTCCAAATAACTTTAGTCTCCTTGCTTGCAGCCATAAGAGATAGACTCCCATCTGAACATTGCACATGTTGGAAATTATTTATTTTTTACATATAGAGACCATCTCACTCTCAGAGTGATTCTGGGTGATGTACCTTTAAAAACATAAAAACTATATAAAAATTTCTATAAAAGGCAGGTAAAACAAGAATAGAATAAATTAGAAATGAAAAGGTGGGTTGAGAAGGTCTTTAAAGTGCTAATCAACCCCCAGGTTGCATGTTCCTCTGTGCAAGTCAGCAAACAGATTTATTTACATTGTTATTCCATTTTTATTATTTGTATAAATAACTCAAGTCAGCATACTCCTTCCTCCTCCTATTCCCCCACCCTCCACAACTCTGTGAGGAGGATTAGGCTGAGAGAGAGTGACTGGCTCAAAGTCTCTCAGTCAGCTTTCATGCTTAAGGCAGGACTAGAACTCACAGTCTTCCTGGTTTCTAGTCTAGTGCTTAACCACTGAACTAAACAGGCTTACATAGCTGGTTTGATTACCTCGCACGCACACACACACTACAGCTAAAAGGAATTTTCAAGAGACCGTATTATGCTTATTTGATGTTTTTTGTTATTGTGTTTGGGAACAGTTTGGCAGTTTGTACAATTGGGAATGCTTACTGCTGCTTCTGTGACCAGATATTCTAGATCAGGGGTATTAAACTCGTAGCCCGAGGGCCAGATGCGTCATACACTGGCCACGCCCACCCCCATTTTAGTGAAGGGGGAAAAAGTTGTGAAATGTCACTTGATGACAATGTGTCGTCGTGAGTTTGACACCCATATTCTAGATGTTGTAAAGGTAAAGGTTCCCCTCGCACATATGTACTATTCGTTCTAGGGGGCAGTGCTCATCTCTGTTTCAAAGCTGAAGAGCCAGTGCTGTCCGAAGATGTCTCCGTGGTCATGTGGCTGGCATGGCTAAATGCTGAAGGCGCACAGAACACTGTTACCTTCCCATCAGAGGTAGTTCCTTTTTTTCTATTTGCATTTTTACATGCTTTTGAACTTCTAGGTTGGCAGAAGCTGGGACAAGTAACGGGAGCTCACTCCATTACGCGGTGCTAGGGATTCAAACTGCCGAACTGCCGACCTTTCTGATCGACAAGCTCAGCGTCTTAGCCACTGAGCCACCATGTCCCCTGTTGTATTTGTTGTAGAGTGACCCTATTTTATATAAATGTTGTCGTGACCCTATTTTATATAAATTGGGACATTATTTTTTTAAAAAAGTTTTTATAATTCTACTTATTATAAGGGATGTTAGTTATGATTATACCTTGCAAATGTAGTTGTGCCACTATTGCAATGTTTTATAATGTGGCTGTCTGTGAAATGGTCTAGGAAATTAATTTCAGCCACAATAAGGTTGCCAGATTTTTTAACCAGACACAAATCGTTCATAATCTACATTAACTTGTCAGGGTCAGTTTAAAGAGGTTGTCCCAGTGCCTTGCAGAATAGCAGGCTGAAACAGATTATGAGTAAGTAAGGTCCAAAAGAAAACCACCAGTGATGGTTCTGTGTCTCCATCATTCTTCTGAAAAAGTGTCTCATATTCACCACTGGCCATGAATGACTTTAAAGTCATCCATAGGCTAACATAGTTTTGCTAGGCAATGGGTAGATCAATCTGAGAGACTCATGTTCATAAGTAGAATATTGTTGTGAATTATTTTAGAATCTAATAGGCTTCTTCTAGAAGCCTATTTTTTTTCTTTTTTACCTTTTTCTGTGAATCTTCGGTTTTGAATACATATTTTTAACATAACCTTTGCAGGAATCTATTAGCTACATTAATCCGATGAGGTGAAAAGTGGAGTACTCTAAACCTGGTTTAGAATTGGTTCTCCAATTTTCTAAAAACAAAATTGCTTCCTGTTCATTTTCAAATCTAATTCAAGCTGTTTTTAAGATTTACAAGTCTTCATGAGTTCAAATCAGGTTACTTAAATTATCTGCTCTTGCATTGTTTCTGAGATGAGCCACGTTTGGGGCCTGTTATTCTCACCAAATGAGATCCAGTGTGTATCTTTTCAATAGTGGCACCCATATTGTTAATGGCCTTTTGAGAGGCTTGGGTAAGCTTGAGGTTATTTTTGCATGTAGGTAAAGACAGGTTTTTTTTTGAAGCTTTAAAAATAATTTAAAATCTATTAAAAATTAAAGATATCAATTTAATCATGTCTTGTATTGCACATGTCCTGTTGTTTTGATTTGATTCCTTTTGCTGCCTGTATGCTGAATTTTATGTTTTGGAGTTATGGTTTTGATTTATATTTTAATATTTTATCATTGCACACTGCCTACAATTTTTTGTTACTGGGAAGAATAGAGATACTGGAAATAAATAAATACCATTTAGGGACACAGATGTTATATATCTTTCAGGCAAACTTTCATTTGTCAGTTTCAAGGATGGGCTATAGCTCAATTTTGAAGTGCACACTGTGCATTTAAAATATTTCTGACTTATTCTGTGTGAAAGAACATAAAAACAATTGAGAGTTACTCGCCTTAAAATTTGAAAATTATTATGTTATCATAAACAGTATTTGACCAGTCCAATGAGCCTCCCTCCCTCCCTTCCTCCCCCTTCCTTCTTTCCTCCCTCCTCTTCCCCCTCCCTCCCTCCCTCCCTTCCCTTTCCCATGCCTTTTGTATATAAATATCTTATCAAATAAAATTAATATAAAGCATAAATCAGTAATAAAATCAGAACACTCTAAATCAAATTTTCCAACTTGCTGGGAGAATTTCGTTGTATTTATTTGTACAATGACAATAAAGACTATACTATACTAGAATGGGAAAGAAACACGCATTCAGTAGCCTACAGTAGGAGCCATGCAGGAAAAGGCTTTCTCCTTCCTGATTCTAATAGCCAAGTTTCTGGCAGTAGGAATATCTTTAAAACAGCTTCTCTAGCTGATGTCAGAAATGGGAGAGATGCACAGGGGAAAAGTAGAAAGAGTTGAATTATGTGATCAAGAATGAAATGGATAACCTGTGACTTTCATATGAGAAAGGCTGATGAACTGATTAAGGATAATTGGCAGATCACTCAAACGGAAATTGCTTTCAAGCTTGGCATTTCACAGGAACGTGTGGGTCACATTATTGATGTTCTTCAATATTGGAAGCTTTGGTCAAGATAGATTTTTCACAGCAAAGATGATAGCTTCAAGCAGAGTTCAAATGTACATGAAGGAAATGTTGAAGAAACACATCATTGTTAAGCCTCACATCTCACACACTACCCAAGAGACAAGTGTGAAATTGGATTTCATGGCTTTATCCCATACTCCATATACTCCAAACCAGAAATGGGTTGCCAATTTTTTGGTTCCGCACATGTGCAGAAGCATCCGGGTGGGTAGGTGGAGCCTCCCATTGCTGCTACTACTGGTTCAGCTGATCCAGGCCAACTTTGCAACTTTAATAAGATTTGTACGCCGCCCACTCCTTAGGGACTCTGGGCGGCTCACAACAAAAGCAAAAACATAAAATATTAAAAGTACAATTATTTTAAATAAAATCATCCATTCAATCACGTGGGGCTGGATTTTAATCAACAGCCCTAGGCCTGCCGGAACAGCCAGGTCTTGGTCGCTTTACGGAAGGCCGGGAGAGTGGTAAGGGTCCAGATCTCTGCGGGTAGCTCGTTCCATAAGGCCAGTGCAGCTACAGAGAAGGCCCTCCCTCGGAGGGCCACCAGCCGGCATTGTCCGGTCGACGGCACCCGGAGGAGGCCCAACCTGTGTGATCTTATTGGTCATTGGGAGGTAAATGGCAGGAGGCGGTCTCTCAGATAGCCAGGTCCAATACCATGTAGGGCTTTAAAAGTAACGACTAGCACCTTGAAGCGTGTCCGGAGACCAATGTGGAGCCAGTGCAGCTCACGGAGGATAGGTGTAACATGGGTGTATCTGGGTAAACCCATTATCGCTCGCGTGGCTGCATTCTGGACCAACTGCAGTCTTCAAACACTCTTCAGGGGCAGCCCCATGTAGAGTGTGTTACAGTAATCCAGTCTTGAGGTTACGAGGGCATGAGTGACTATTCGAAGTGCCTCCCGGTCCAAACCGGCAGCAACCCACCTCTGCTCCAGACTTGGCATTATGTGTTTTCTACTTTTTCCCAAACCTGAAGAACTACCTTCATGAGCATCTGTGTGATTAAGAAGCAGAAGTAGGAAGGATAGTTAGGATTTTGTTGAAGAGACAAAGTATGGAATTCTTTCATTATGGTTTTAAGAAGCATGTCCATCGCTGGTATAAGTGTATACCAAATGGTGGTGGATATATGCAGAAGTATCTGTAGGCCACAGGAGCTTATTTCAAGAATTGTTTTCTTGCTCCGTGTATTAAAATATTTCTGTTTAAACTACTACTGTATTTTTTGGAGTATGAAATGCACCGGAATATAAGATACACCAAGGTTGTGAAGAGGCATTTTAAAAAAAATTAGATAGGTAGATAGAGGGAGAGAGAGGGAGAGAGAAATACAGTAGGTAAGTAGGGAGAGAGAGAGAGTAGGTAGGTAGGTAGATAGAGGGACACAGAGAGAGAGAGAAATAAGTAGGTAGGTAGGGAAAGAGAGAGTAGGTAGGTAGGTAGGTAGATAGAGGGATAGAGAGAGAGAGAGAAATATAGTAGGTAGGTAGATAGGTAGATAGAGGGACAGAGAGAGAGAGAGAGAGAGAGAGAAATACAGTAGGTAGGTAGGTAGGGAGAGAGAGAGTAGGTAGGTAGGTAGGTAGGTAGATAGAGGGATAGAGAAAGAGAGAGAAATACAGTAGGTAGGTAGGTAGGTAGATAGAGGGATAGATAGATAGAGAGAAATACAGTAGGTAGGTAGGGAGAGAGAGTAGGTAGGTACTGTAGGTAGATAGATGTTTCCAGGTGTTTTATCCATGTGCTGGAGAAGGAAACTGCTGACAACCTGTAGCACCTAAGACTTGTTTCTGCTGGCACAGCACTTGATCAATGCAATTCTCATCAATCACCCTAACTAAAGAGCTTTCTGAAAGGAAAAAAAAGTTTTTGTACTCTGCAAACCTTTCCAAAATGGCCCAATTTTTTGCGATAATGGGCCCGTTTTTCCCCAAATAAAAGGCATGAATAGCCTTGGGGGGCTTGCAGAGTGGTCCTGGGGGGGGGGGCAAAAATGAGGAAAAAAATTTTGTCAAAAAAAACTGCATGCATAGCCTTATGGAGGCTTATAGAGTGCTACTGGGAGCTGGAGGGGCAAAAAACGGCCCATTTTTTGCTAATTTCTGCCCCCCCCCCAGCCGCCAGGAACTCTCTGAAAGCCTCCATAAGGGTATGCACAGCCATTTTTGTGAGGGAGGTGGGGCTTTGGGAGGCAAAACATGCTGAAATATTTTCAACTCTTTTTTGAGGAAAAAAGGTGCATTTTATACCCCGAAAAATACAGTAAATCTATAGTTATGGAAACATTCCTTTTCATTTAACTCTTCATTCTTCATGCATACATTTTGCATCTTACACTTTTCAGTTTTTAGTATCTGAGTAAAAAAGAGCTTATCTAGAACAGTGTTCTTGCATTGCTGCCCGCAGGACCTCTAGTTCCTCATTAGAGAACAATTTGAGGTTTAAAAGATCAAAATCTAGAGCAGATTTCTTGTACCAGCATCATGTTATTAAAGTACCAAGGAGGAAACTGGTTTGGTGCACCAATTATGATTTCCAGACACTTTTCAGGGAAGCCTTGTATAGAACATGTTGCAGAAGTGAAGACATATTGAACTTTCACAAAGTTCAAGAAATGTTGCAGCTGATAAACTAGCTGCTGTTGTGCAAACATTTTTCTCCTCAAATCCAATGACAGCTGGGAACAAGGAGCACCTTAAGCTCTGAATCTGCCCCAAACCCAAAGGCTTCACTTCAATTGCTGAGCAGTTTGCTTGTTATCAACTGCACCTGCCTTGTCTACACTTAATTTTAACAACCATTCCATTATTTAAATAAGTCAGCATTTAGTTAGATGGGAAGGAGCAGTGGAACTGAATGTCACCAACATCCTGGGGTTATCTTATGCCAAAGCTTCCAAATGAGTTCTGCCAGCCTTTTTATGGAGATAAACAGCATAAGAAACAGAACAGAATGCTGGGGAAAGCAAAGGCCACTGACCTGTGTATCAAAGATTGTCTCCAACAACGAACTTCTGGACATGTCCTGACAAGCAGGACTTGAATCACTGCAAGGCAGTGCCCCCAAGGCCCCAAACTGCAGATGCTCCCCAACCAAACAGAACAAAACAGATAACAGAACAGAATAACAGCATTGGAAGACACCTTGGATGTCTTCTAGTCCTCCAAGGTCTCAAGCAGAAAATCCTATGCCATTTCAGACACAGCCTGTCTTTTTTATATATATATATATTTAAATTTTTATTACATAGACAACACATATACACAACAATGAAAAAAAACATTAAAAAAACCCATCATCACATCCAGCATGTCGTTTGGTTACAGGTGTTTTAACATTTATCATTCTTATACATTTATTATTTAATTTAATAGGTTATAATATATAGTTTGGGTTGCTTTGTTTACCATCCCTTCCTCCTGTTGTAACATCACCTTATTTTCCCTTTCTTTTCTCCCTCCCTCCATTCTCTACTTTCTTCCTTCCTCCTCTTCTTTCCCTTCCTTCTTCCTGTACCTTTCTCCTACTCCTGCTCTTCCTCTTCCCCTTCCTACCCTCTCTCCTCCTCTTTCTCTCCTTTCCATCCTCCTCTCCTTACCTCTTTCTTTCCACCCTCTCTCCCTTCTCTACTTTCTTCCTTCCTCCTCTCCTTCCCCTTCCTTCTTCCCTTACCTCTCCTTTGCTCCTGCTCTTCCTCTTTCCCTTCCTACCCTCTCTCCTTCCTTTTCTCTCCCTTCCATCCTCCTTTCCCTTTCCTTTCTCCCTCCCTTCTCTACTTTCCTCCTTCCTCCTCTCCTTCCCCTTCCTTCTTCCCGTACCTTTCTCCTACTCCTGCTCTTCCTCTTCCCCTTTCTACCCTCTCTCCTCCTCTTTCTCTCCTTTCCATCCTCCTCTCCTTACCTCTTTCTTCTTTCCCCCATCTTCCTTTCATTTTCTCCTCTTCTCTCCCTTTCTTTTTCTATTATTGTTGGTGTGTCTATTTTAAATCTCAGTTTATGTTTCCTTGGGATGGTATTTCCTCCAACCCAGACATAATTTAGTATCATTTCTTATTCCCTTACCTATGCTAATCTATCCTAACTATATTTCCCCCCTCACACACTTTGTATCTCTCTGTTGTATATAAACTTATATATTTAATACACACAACAATAAAAAAAACCCAAAAAACCCAAAAAAACCCCATCATCACATACAGCATGACGTTTGGTTACAGGTGTTTTAACATCCATATTCTCGAATAATATTTACCATCTCAGATTTTTCATCTAGTATAACTAAATACCTCACTTTCATTCTACACAGCCTGTCTTATGGTGACAAAATGGCCAAAAGGTTCAGGAGGTCCCACAAATTGCAGTCCCCCATCATTTTTCAAAGAAAATCATTCTTCAAGCATCAATTAGAATGTGATCTCAGTACCATATCCTAATTGAAGTTGGTAATGGGTCTATATAACCAGTTTTATCCAAATATATCTGGATCTGTTAAATGAGGTTGGCAGGCATTTGGCAAGCTAAGCATAATTTTCAAGAACAACCTCCCCCTATGCCTGAAGAGAAGGTTTGTTTTATTTGTATGTGTTACCTGTTCTAACATGTGTAAGTAAAACATGGACACTAACTTCACAATCGATACAAAAGCTATGAGTGGCGCAAAGAGCTATGAAAAGATACAGGCTCAACATTACAAGACAAGATAGAAAGAGCTGTACATGGAATAGAGAAAAAAGAAAAATATGTGTTATCATCAAAAGAATTGAAATGGAAATGGGCTGGTTACACAGCAAGAAGAACTGATGTCAAGTGGATCAAGGAAGTCATAAAATGGATCCCACTTGATAAAAAGCATCCACAAATGAGACCTAAAGCAAGATGGATCAATGATAATAGCAAGTGTTGCTGGCCCAATTGGCAAAAGTAAGCTCTGGAGTGTATTGGTTTGAAACATGCGGAAGAGGCCTTCATCCTGCAGTGTATAGACAGTTGCTAAAATGATGATGATGATGGGTTAGACAGCATCACCACCAGATGGATTTGTAACTGGCTGACCAACCACACTCAGCGTGTAGTCCTCAATGGAACTGCATCTGCATGGAGGGAAGTATGCAGTGGAGTACCCCAAGGCTCTGTTTTAGGCCCAATACTCTTCAACATCTTCATCAATGATTTGGATGAGGGAATAAATGGGGAACTCATCAAATTTGCAGATGACATCAAGCTGGCAGGAATAGCCAACACTCCCGAAGACAGGCTTAAGATACAGAAGGATTTTGACAAACTTGAACATTGGGCACTATCTATTAAAATGAAATTCAATGGTGAAAAGAGTAAGGCTCTACATTTAGGCAACAAAAACAAAATGCACAGGTACAGTATAGGTGGTACCTTGCTCAACAGTAGTAACTGTGAAAGGGATCTTGGAGTCCTAGTGGATAAGCATTTAAATATGAGCCAGCAGTGTGCAGCAGCTGCCAAAAAAGCCAACACAGTTCTAGGCTACATAAACAGAGGGATAGAATCAAGATCACGTGAAGTGTTAATACTACTTTATAATGCCTTGGTAAGCTCACACTTGGAATACTGCATTCAGTTTTGGTTGCCACAATGTAGAAAAGATGTGGAGACTCTAGAAAGAGTGCAGAGAAGAGCAACAAAGATGATTAGGGGACTGGAGACTAAAACATATGAAGAACGGTTGCAGGAACTGGGTATGTCTAGTTTAATGAAAAGAAGGACTAGTGGAGACATGATAGCAGTGTTCCACTATCTCAGAGGTTGCCACAAAGAAGAGGGAGTCAAACTGTTCTCCAAGGCACCTGAATGTAGAACAAGAAGCAATGGGTGGAAACTAATCAAGGAAAGAAGCAACTTAGAACTGAGGAGAAATTTCCTAACAGTTAGAACAATTAATCAGTGGAACAGCTTGCTTCCAGAAGTTGTGAATGCCCCAACACTGGAAGTCTTTAAGAAGATGTTGGATAACCATTTGTCTGGAATGGTATAGGGTTTCCTGCCTAGGCAGTGGGTTGGACTAGAAGACCTCCAAGGTCCCTTCCAACTCTGCTATTGTATATTGATATGATGATATCTAGATCTATAAGCCCACCAATTTTTCAAAGACTTTAACCAAGAATGCACTATTTGAGACTAGCCTGTAATGAAAAAATTGTCTGGGTGAATGGTTCCCCCCCGCCCAATAAAGGCCTATACATATATATATTTTTATTTGTGCTGATAAATAAATAAAGGGAGACTAGTATAGATCTATTTCAAGCTATTTAGCTCTCATCAGCTAGCCATACCCTTACTGGGATTCGAACCTGTGCTGTATTGCATCTTAGGCAAACGTCTTAGCCATTATGCCACAGGTCTCCTCCTTATCAGCTGAAGCCAGGGAAGAAGGTATATATTTAGTGTCACAACCCCCGGTAAGCACCAATTATGGGAGGAAGCTAACTGCTTCCATCATCTGTCAATCGGCTCGTCACAAGAGTCCATCATGACAGAAACCCAATATTTTTACTGTTGCCTTTGTTATATTTGTGTTTTTATTTGTGCTGATAAATAAAGGGAGACTAGTATAGATCTATTTCAAGCTATTTAGCTCTCATCAGCTAGCCATACCCTTACTGGGATTCGAACCTGTGCTGTATTGCATCTTAGGCAAACGTCTTAGCCATTATGCCACAGGTCTCCTCCTTATCAGCTGAAGCCAGGGAAGAAGGTATATATTTAGTGTCACAACCCCCGGTAAGCCCTAATTATTTATTTATCAGCACAAATAAAAACACAAATATAACAAAGGCAACAGTAAAAATATTGGGTTTCTGTCATGATGGACTCTTGTGACGAGCCGATTGACAGATGTTGGAAGCAGTTAGCTTCCTCCCATAATTGGGGCTTACCAGGGGTTGTAAAAATCTAATATATATATATATATGTTGGAAGAAATTCATATCAGCAGGACAAGCCATGCTCAATTTTGAATTTAACCCCGATCTTCCCCAATATTGCAGTCCCCATGAAGACAATTTGACTTTGTCCACAAAACATATCTTTCAAAGCATGCCTCCAACTGTTCTATTTCTATTTTGCAAAATCATGGTAGATGCAGAGGAGAAAAGCAAGGCAACCCCACCTGTGTTTCTCATTAAATTTCAGATCTTGGGCAAACATTCAGTGGAATTTGACAATAGAACCACTTGATGACTGAAGGATACATTACCTCCCTTTAATATCTTCAAGAATCCCTGGAAAAAACTGCCATCAAATCATAATTCTTAAAATGGCAGGAACATTATTAAAGGCATACAGAGAAGGATAGTGGCTATATTTAAATCGACTTAATCTGAATGTCCTTATTAAATGCATAGTAATAACTATATTTAAATCAGCTCAATCTTAGTGACATATAATTAAATACAATCATTGACATCAAATTGGGCTGTTTTCCTAACTCCACCTCCTTTTAAAAATGTAACTTATGGTCTGATAAAAAAAACAAACTGTGGCTTTTATTTCCCTAAAGTTGTGCCCTTCTGATGAGTATGTGAACAGAATAACAAGAATGTTTGTGTTAACTGAATGAAATCTGATTCTGTTTTTTTCTGATGCTGGAGAGAAGCTTCATGGTTTTCTCATGGCATAGAATCACAGAAGTAAGAGTTGGAAAGACTCTAGTCCAATCACCTTCTAATGCAGGAATCCATTATTAAGGTATTCCCAACAGATGCCATCCAGCCTCTGTTAAAACAAGTCCAGTGGAGAGTCCAGCCAATTCCCCAAGGCAATCTGATAACTTTTGAACAGCTTATACCATTAGGGGGAATTTTTTTTTTCTGAACTGAAATCTGCTTCTTGTAATTTAAACCCACTGTTTTTTGGGCCCACTTCAAGAATATTTGTGAAGAGTTTTGCCTTATATTAAAATCCTTGAAAAACTTGAAGATTATTATTACGTCCCTCCAGAATCTTCTCTTTACCAGCCTAAACCTATTCTATAACTCCAACCATTCCTTTTCTTTTCAAATTGTTTATTATCCTGGAAATCCTCTTCTGGACTTGCTTTCCTTTGCCAGTATTCTTTAAGGAACACATGGCATGGCACAGTATAGTATATATTAAAAAGGAGGAACTTTTGTATTAGCAAAACCATTTTTCTAGTATCTGATATTTCTTTTCCCATTATGTTCATCCATTTGAATTCCCTTCCTTCCAATCTTCTATTTCAGTTCCTGATACCAAAATTCACATCTAATAGTATCTCAAAATCTGCAGGTACACTAATGAAGAACAACGGATAGTAAAGTACGTATTTAATAATAAGAGAATGAAAGCAAAAAGGCACATACAGATCTATGCTCCTTGATTGTATTTTACTACTGTGGTTGTGGCCAAGATATCCAGTGGCTTCACAATTGCTTGATTCATTGTGAGTACAAAGAATCCAATTTTTCTCCATTCTCAAGGTAGAGTTTCAATCAACTACCAGCTGGGTCTCATAACAGTTCAGCCAGGTGGAAAAAAGACCAAATTACTCCATGGGGTCAATCCCCCTTATTCAGTGTCAATCATAGGGTCAACTTTAATCTAATGCTAAGAGAAGCAAGTTGTTGTTTGTTTCCCTCCCCCTGAATTGTAACAGTGGTATAGAATTAAATTGTAAACAAATATAAAACAAACAAAAATAATACACCCCTCCCACATCTTAAACATTAGGGAGGTTCACACTGCATCCTAAATAATTATGCTTTAAAAATCACTACACTTTTCAAAATGTTTATGTTGGATTGGGGCTACTATATGACTAATTATATAAAGATAATAAGGAATGGGAATGGGGCACAGAATACTTAGCTTTCCCAAACTCTGTTTTATGTGAATTTTTAAAAATACCATTTGCTTTAATTATGATAGTTGGGCAATCTTTCAGTCTGTTAATGTGTGTCTATGCATACTGTAAATCTTGAGTGTGCTAAAGGGAAGTGAGCAAAATGTTCAAAGACAAACAATGACCATTGTTGGAAAGAAATAGATGTGTATGTCTATCTTCCTTCCAGAATATAGCTTGCATTTTTGTTCATTACCTCTTTAAAGGTGATTACGATCTAAGTCTGTATTTAAAAAGCTAATGAATACATTGTATTAAAAATGAGAAATCATACAGTTTAAACCTGTTAGGCATGATGAAAGGGAAAGGGGAGTTATAGTTACAAATACATTCAGTATCTACCACATCCAAACCCTAAAAACTATTGATTGATGTTTGGCTTTTAAGGATACTATGCATGTGTATATGCATTGATGTACATAATACAGAATAACAGAGTTGGATGGGACCTTGGAGGTCTTTTAGTCCAACTCCCTGTTCAGGCAGGGAACCCTATACCATTTCAGACAAATGGTTTTCTAATCTCCTCTTAAAAACTTCTAGTTTTGGAGCATTCACAACTACTGGAGGCAAGTTATTCCACTGATTAATTATTCTGCCAGGAAATTTCTCCTTAGTTCTAGGTTGATGCTTGCCTTGATTAGTTTCCATCCATTGTTTCTTGCCCTGCCTTCAGGTGCTTTGGAGAATATGTTTACCTCCCCGCCCCCAAATCTTCTTTATGATAGAACCTTAGATATTGGACACTGAGTGGTCTGAAAAGCCGGGGGAATGGTCTTCGCACAGATTTCATAAACCATGTGCTAATTATATATTCTGGCAGAATGCCTTAAATGCACAAAACCTGTGCATTTACTACTTGTGCAATTTGTCCACCTTTCCACACTTGGTTGGGCATTTACAGTCTGATATGACAAGGCATTTAAATCCCCCCCATAGTGTTTATACTCCCTTTTTGTTCCATTCAATCTAGCAAATGCAAAAGTGACAAACATGGTGGTCCATCAGGTGTGTGTGTGTGTGTGTGTGTGTGTGTGTGTGTGTATTTGTCTGTGTATGTGTATGTGTGTGCGTGTATGTGCTGGGGGGCATCACGTGTTGTCATATCTCATTTAATTATCTAAGAGGTGGAACTTTCATTGCAATGTCATGAGACACAATTTGCCATTTTGATGAAACCTCTGGATTCAAAAGACACCTCCAGTTGTGGGGTTTGTGTTAGATTTAAAATGCCCACATTCAGCTTGAAATCCATACAGTTTTATTAGCTATTCATATCATACGGTGAAACATTTCCTCCTAAGCCCAACCAGTTTTCCATTTGTTACAGTCAATAAAGCCTGGATATATTTTGAAATTACTCTACTGCCCAAATTCTGTGTGACTGTAATATCTAGTGTGGCTAATAAAGGCTAATTCTAAACTTGTTTAGTTATAAATCTGAAACCTTTTTTTTTTTACGACAAGAAGTACTTCCACAAATTCCTTCTAGAAAAATGAGATGAATCAATTTTGTTAACTAATATCCAATATTGGACCAAGAAAAAAGCTGAAAAATCCAAATTAATTGTTTGTTGCCTTTACAAATGTATTCCTTCTCCATTCCAATACAGAGGGCCACATTTTTTTTCCTCTTTCATTGTTAGCACAACAAACATATATGTTATTGGTGAACTAGCTACTCTAGCTTTTTATTTGGGTCTCTTAGCGTGTCTCTAGAAGCATAATATTTATATATTCATTATTGTAGTATTTAGTACAGTTTCCTCTTTATCCAGTATTCTAAACAAAAGAATCTTTGTGCAATTTAAGGATCTGCTAGTGCTAATAAAGATTCATTTATAGCAATTCTCTAGCAGTAACCCATGAGAGGTCATGGAAAGGTCACAAGCAGAATATGATGATAGTGGTTACTGACTTGTATCTGTTCATAGTACTGGGAATTCAATGAACACTGCTTCCGAAGGTGTCATGGTTAGTCAGTGGTTTCCTTTCTGTACAATCCAGGTGGATTTTGAAAATTAAATGTAAAAAGAATATCTGAGGAATTGGAGTGAACAACTTGATTTGGGTTAAGGGCTGCAGCATGTTGGGGTAAAATCAGTGCTTTAAATTCCCACAAGGCTTAACCTTTTTCAGTGCCAAACTTCCAAACAGGTTCTGAAAAAAATGCCATGACACAGTTTAGGTAGGAAAGGGAGGCAGGGAGGGGAATTGCGTGTGGCTGTCAGGCTGTCGTTTGGAGGGTATAAACCATAAATCTTCCATGGCCATCCTTTCAGGATAAGCAATTACTAAGTAAGTTCAGTGTTAAATAAAAGTAATAAAGTGTTTCAGATTTTTTCCTACTAATAGAAGTCCTCCATTTTTAACCTGAACATTTACAGCTAGATTTTTATCTGATGAAGCCATTTCTAATGCATAACTGTCATATATTTTAGTGCAACTGTTCCAAACGGTATCAAAACTTGATGAGTTACTATCATTTTAATGATTTGAAAGGAGAGGGAATAAATAAAAAAATGCAGCAGAGACATGATCAGATTGTTAGGCTATCCAACTGCACACAGAATAGAAAAAAGCAAAAACTACGTACTAAGCACAGGCTACTTCTGCTGCCTGCCGGGTGCCAGCAGTTCGGCATTTCAAGTCTCACCAGGCTCAAAGTTGACTCAGCCTTCCATCCTTCCAAGGTTGGTAAAATGAGGACCCAAATTGTTGGGAGCAATATGCTGACTCTGTATACTTAGAGAGGGCTGTAAAGCACTGTGAAGCAGTATATAGGTTTAAGTGCTATTTCTATTTCAATAGAAAGATGTATGCATTCTTCTTTATCACTTCCTCCTCAATTGTGTAGTTACAAATACATTTTAATCTACTTCAAGTTTTCACCTTCAAGTTTTCACCTTTGAATCCCCAAGCATGTTGTTTAAACAATGTAATTCCTCTTATATATCAAGGCCTTTTCAGTTGAATTTTTTACCTAGTAAAGCCTAAATTATATTTTTATTTCTACTTATCCTCTGTAATTCATATAGACATGTGCTATTTCTCCCATAATTATCAGAACAGTAGTGCAAATTCATAATAACCGAGAAGCAGAAGGTCCTTAACATTGATTTGTTCTAGAGCATACCTTTAATGCAAAAATAAATGCTCACAGCATCATAATGAATAATGCTTTATCTGGTAAACTGCAGGTCAAAACATCTAACAGAGATGTCAACAGTGTGATCAGAGGATTTGCACTCTATGTAATTTATAAAATGAGTCTCATTGCTATGTACCATCCCTTCAGGATATTCTACAGATACTGGATGATATAAACTCCAAGACTGATCGTGTTGAATCAGATGCTCTATCTGACATTTTGCTTCAGATGAATGTTGAGCATAAATTGCATTATATCCCTATTGAATCTTTGGGTTTAAATGTATTTGTGTTGCACACCCTTTGAATAACCGAACTAAAGCTCGGTTTAGGAATTCAAAAAGGATTGTCACCTTCCACTTAATTCTCTGCATGCACCTGCATAAAAAAGAAAATGGTGAGGCATAAACATCAAGTACATTACAGAGAAACTCCAGCTCAACTCCCCTATATATCATTTTTCTCGTTGCAGAGAGTTTATCACTCTTTATCTGAAGGTTAAAGTGATATAGCCAAAACAGATTTCATAACTCTAGTATTTCCTTATCCATGAGTCATTGTGCTGTATGTTTGGAGATGAACTGTGTCTTCCATTTCTTCTTCCCTTTTCTCTCTCTCCTTCTTTCTTCTCTAGAAAAAAACCCCTACTCTATCAGTCCAATCCAATGAAAACTGCTAATAAGTACATTTTGATGAATTCAGGAGGTTTGTTCTTAAACAAGTTGAAGTCTGTAATGTAAATCATTTCAGAAAACCTATCAAATGAAATCATAAGAAAGAATGCTTCCCTCTCCATTCAAAATGTAATATAATGGAAAGACCCATAATTGGGGAAACAAAACAACTATTTCATAAACGCATGGTGCAACATAGGAGTACAAACCCATCAGGGATAGATTCAGCAGTCCATCTGCATTTAAAAAACAAAGGCCACTCTTTTGAAGATAGCAAAGTCCACATTTTGGACAGAGGGGACTGCTGGTTTGAAAGAGGGGTCAAAGAGCCCATCTATGTCAAAACTGAACAGCCCTCTTCTAACAGAGGGAGTGGGATATTTATCTTCAGTCTACAACGCAGTCCTTTCAACGGTTCCAAGAAGGCTACACACCCATTTGCACCCCTCAGGTGACTCTGAGGACACAGACAAACCTCCAGGTGACCTCAATGACTCTCTAAAAGAATGCAAATGACCAGCTGTCTGCAAGGAATGTAAATCCTTCCATTCCCCACCATCCAGTCAGAGCTGAAGAAGCTTCTTGGATGAGAAGTGAAACATCTTCAAAGAAAAAACAGAAAGTCCAATTGCATCTTAAAAAAGCACCTTTGGGACAACCATGACCTGGATGACAGAATCTCTATAGACCTATAATGGAATTTGCAGAGAAACCTGGAATATATTCTGAGAAATCCTTTGGGGATCTATATGCTTCTTATCTGATTTGGAATAATGAGGTTGTACTCATGTGTTAATTTTTGGGCTCAACTTTATTGCTTTGCAATGGCTATTTCTCAAAGGGGACAAGAGAGCTGAGCAACATAGTATTAATTTGGTCATCTGGGAATCTGGCATGTCAGATACTTTGGGCAAAGTTTCATTATTGTACATATTCACTGTAAAATGCAGAATTTAGAAATTGAATGTATTGGGACGAAAGTATTGTAATCAGAGGAAGAACATGAAAAAAGATGACGAGGAACCCCGAACAAGAATATATTTGGCACTTTACAACTTTTCATCTTTTCTGGAGTTATTTTGAAATTGGGCACGATGAACTTGTCCTTCAAATAGGAGGGCAATATAACCTGGTTCATATTGTGCACTCTATGAGAGGCTGCAAGCTTCATATAAAAATCTGATATGAAACTGGCATTCAGGTTGTACAGAGAGCATTTCAGCAGGGAGTCATAGAAACCAAATGAAATCAGTCGAACCACCGGAGAATAGGCATGTGTGATGAACATTGATTTATTATAAAAGCATGCCACGAAACAAAAAAATCTGGTAAATATTTCTAGCAATAATATGCTTTTAGATTTTGGGGGGGGGTAAATTCAATATAAAACACACAATATATTTAGGTTTTGTCTGAAAGTCAATATGACATAAATTGAAATCTTAATTTTAATTAAAAAAAACAGGCTTAGCTTTAATTTAGTGAATCTCACTCCCATTCTTCTACCTTTTCATTTTCTAATAGTTATGCCAAGTCAGCTATGCACAAAGATTGAGGGGAATAACAGATAAAGTAGGGAATAAGGGAACAGGAC
Source organism: Thamnophis sirtalis (assembly GCF_051295495.1). NCBI lineage: Eukaryota > Metazoa > Chordata > Lepidosauria > Squamata > Natricidae > Thamnophis > Thamnophis sirtalis. The sequence continues at coordinate 84,469,179 of NW_028261381.1, forward strand.
CAACAGGTAAATACTTTGTTTTGCTCAAGGTCTCAAACAAGCCATCAATAAGTGACATGCAGGTAGTCCTTGACTTACAACAATTCATTTAGTGACTATTCGACGTTACAATGGCACTAATAGTGATAGATCACTGTTTTTCACACTTAACATCAATTGCTGCATCCCTGCAATGGTCGCGTGATCAAAATTCGGATGCTTGACAGTTGGTTCATATTTATGACGGTTGCAGTATCATGAGGTCACGTGACCACCTTCTGACAAGCAAAGTCAATGGAAAAGCCAGATTCACTTAACAACTGGGTTACTAACTTAACCAATGTAACGATTCACTTAACAAATGTGGAAGAAAAGCCATAAAATGGGGCAAAACTTACTTAACAAATGTCTCATTTTGCAACAGAAATGTTGGGCTCAGTTGTGGTTGTAAGTTGAGGCCTACCTGTATTTGGGGGAATAGTTGGCTATGTAGTTTCTGTACTTCATGCCACTCCACTGTGTATTGTTTTCAAAGGCCCAATCTATTGCAATTTCTCTCAAGTACAATGCAGTTTATGCACCAATGTGATGAGGACTTTTCCCCATTATATAATTAAAAGATTCACACTTGTAGATCTTGTCCATTTTATTACTTCAAATTGGTGGGGAGTAGATACAGTAATTTCTATGTCATCCTTAAATAACTTCTCTTAATTGCTACATCGTCAGTTGCTTAGAATGAGGCTTAAGTATGCAACATCTCTCATTATTTTTCTTTCTATATCTTGGAGCAAAAAGGATAATCTTCACTTCACTTCCAATAAGTCATCCAGAAAATAGAGGACATTGTTTGACCTTCCCTCTGAATACTCCTGAAAAGCAGCCCTATGTGAGGGTCAGGTAAAAAAAAAACCGCCCAAAACTTGAGCTCGATAGATGCTGCTTCCCCTCATTTATAATGCTTTAATGCCCTGAGCCAGTTATACAAAGAAGATCTATTTAGCATTTTCGTAAGCTCTTTAGCGCAAACTTTGAAAATCTCTCCTTGAGTAGTTTTAAAATTAACTGTTCTCTTATGAATCACAGATGCACAAACAAAAGAGCGGGCTTGTGTGCGAAAGCACAATGCAACTGGCATTTTTGAACTGTTATCATTCAAGGAACAGTTATTAACTCCTCCTTCTCTTGCCTGCTTAACGCAAATGTGATTCGACGCCTGTGGTATATGGATCTATCTATTAATCCGTTTATCTCTGTCTCTAGGCATGATCAGTTATTCAGACCCTGGAATTTTAATTAGTTTAAGGACAAAGAAACCCCAACCCTTTATTGGCAGAGCAGCCTTATTGAAATGCAACACTGCTATTCAAGTCAGATTTCAGAAAGCTTCATAATATAATATACATAAAACATGAGATAAAAAGAAAGGGTTATATTAGTTTGAATGTGTGATGAGGAAGGTTGTGATACAATGAAATAATTAGTTTTCTGGAATATCACTGTTCCTGTTTTCCATTTTTTTAAAAAAAATATGCTATGATAGTCTGATATTATAACCTGTTTCATCGGATATGAGTTTGCCTCATGGCAGAAATATCTAGGGTATTTTTTTCTTGCCATGATTAGATAAATGACCTAGGCAATGACTATTTCTTTGCCCTGCAATCCAGAAAATCTGTCAGCTTAGCTTTAGATTTGTGTTTAATATCTGATATTAGAAGAAAAATGATTGTATAGTCAGGGCTTAAATTTCTTTAATATGTTTAATACAAGAACTGCCTGGCATGGAAGTTTTTAAAAAAATCTTAAGACAGATTTAGGATATAATTTAGACTTAGATACCTCCTTTGAAAGCCTCGGGTTTAAATTGTCATACTTTTGTAATAAATATTTGACTGCATTTGGGGAGCTTCAGTCTTTATTGTCCACATGCACAGACTAAAGTCAAATAAAAGAAGTTAAATAATCCTCCTGGGACATGAAAGGAAGACAACTGGAAGCTGTTTAGCAAGCTTTGCGAGGTGGGAATTTATTTTCGTTAATGTGTCTAAATAAAAGCAGTTACTTAAAAAATTTGATGGCCATTTCAAGGTAAAGCCTTCTCCAAATGGCTTGCATAAATTGGGTAAAACATGACTTCAAGAAAAGAACAACCTGAAGCCTATCAGTACTGCTGATAGGGGTTATAACGTTAAAGGTAAAGGTTCCTCTTGCACATATGTGCTAGTCATTCCCGAGTCTAAGGGGAGGTGCTCATTACCATTTCAAAGCTGAAGAGCCAGTGCTGTCTAAAGACTTCTCCGTAGTCATGTGGCCGGCATGATTAAATGCCAAAGGCACACAGAACACTGCTACCTTCCCACCAAAGGTGGTTCCTATTTTTCTACTTGCATTTTTGCATGCTTTCAAACTGCTAGGTTGGCAGAAGCTGGGACAAGTAACGGGAGCTCACTCCCTTATGTGGCGCTAGGGATTCGAACCGCCAATCTTTCATTTTTTCCCCCCATTTATTGAGCATTTATAGGCCGCCCTTTTCCCTGAGGGGACTCAGGGCGGCTTACAATCACAAAGGAAGGGAGTGTAGGACAGTGCAAAAAAAAAATGTGAACAAAAATAAATTAAACAATAAAACTCAACATTCACTCAACATTCGGGAGGGGCGAAAATAGGCTTAGCCCCAGACCTGACGGGCTAGCCAGTTCTTGAGGGCTGTGCGGAAGGCCTGGACGGTGGTGAGGGTACGAATCTCCACGGGGAGATTGTTCCATAGTGTCGGAGCCACAACAGAGAAGGCTCTCCTCCGGGTAGTCGCCAGTCGGCACTGACTGGCGGATGGAATACGGAGGAGGCCAACTCTGTGCGATCTGATGGGACGCAGGGAGGTAATTGGCAGAAGGCGGTCTCTCAAATAGCCAGATCCACTACCATGGAGCGCTTTATAGGTGGTGAGTAGGACCTTGAAGTGCACCCGGAGATCGACAGGTAGCCAGTGCAGCTCACGGAGGATCGGTGTTATGTGGGCGAACCGTGGTGCGCCCACGATCACTCGCGCGGCCGCATTCTGGACTAGCTGAAGTCTCCGGATGCTCTTCAAGGGCAGCCCCATGTAGAGCACATTACCGTATTCCAGCCTGGAGATCACAAGGGCTCGAGTGACTGTTGTGAGGGCCTCCCGATTCAGGTAGGGCCGCAACTGGCGCACCAGGCGAACCTGGGCAAATGCCCCCCTGGTCACAGCTGAGAGATGATGGTCAAAAGTCAGCTGTGGGTCCAGGAGGACTCCCAAGTTGCGGGCCCTTTCTGAGGGGTGTAAGTTTTGTCCCCCCAGCCTGAGCGATGGTATATCGGTCAAATTTTTGGGAGGAAAACACAACAGCCACTCGGTCTTGTCTGGGTTGAGTATCAGCTTGTTTGCTCTCATCCAGTCTTTAACGGCCTCTAGACCCTGGGTCATCACGTCCACCGCTTCATTGAGTTGGCACGGGGCGGACAGATACAACTGTGTATCGTCCGCATATTGGTGGTATTTTATCCCGTGCCTCCGGATGATCTCGCCCAGCGGTTTCATGTAAATGTTAAATAGTAGGGGGGATAGGACCGACCCCTGCGGCACCCCATAAGTTAGGGGCCTCAGGGACGATCTCTGCCCCCCCACCAACACCGACTGCGACCTGTCCGAGAGGTAGGAGGAGAACCACTGCAGAACAGTGCCGCCCACCCCTATCTCCCGCAGTCGTCGCAGAAGGATACCATGGTCGATGGTATCGAAAGCCGCTGAGAGGTCCAGGAGAACTAGGATGGAAGCATGGCCTCCATCCCTAGCTCTCCAGAGATCATCGGTCAATGCGACCAAAGCGGTTTCTGTGCTGTAACCGGGTCTGAAGCCAGACTGGAAGGGGTCAAGATAGTTAGCTTCCTCCAAGGTACGCTGAAGCTGGAGAGCCACCACCTTCTCAACAACCTTCCCTACAAAGGGAAGGTTGGAGACTGGACGATAGTTATTAAGAACAGCTGGATCCAAGGATGGTTTCTTCAGGAGGGGTCTTACCACCGCTGTCTTAAGCGCGGTGGGAAAGTACCCCTCCCGAAGAGAGGCGGTAACAACCGCCTGGATCCAGCCTCGTGTCACCTCACTGCTGTTGGCAACCAGCCAGGAGAGACACGGGTCCAATCTGCTGACCTTTCTGATTGACAAGTCTTATTTAAAACTTACCTAATTTTAAAATATCACTTACCTAATACCATTAGGTAAGTCATATTTCTTTGAGTAGCAAGAAATGTCTATGAGATTCACTTGTGGAAATCTTTCCTATGGTGGCTCATCACCCTCAATATCCTACAAGAAGCTGAATGACAGCAGTGCATTCTGAGGATGTTATGGTGTGTGTGTGTGGGGGATCATGGATCCTGAAAATCATAATTGGATTGTCTTCCTAAGATTCTCCCATTGGCTTTGTAAGTACACAGGCTTAACCTTTTTCCACTGATATTAATGACATTTTAACCACCCTTCCTTTCTTCTTTTTGAAGAAGTGGGATGGCTTTGCTCCAATTTAAAATAACACATTTCACATCTGAGCACAATGAGCATAAAAAGCTAATGAACAATTAAAAACAAATAGGTAAACAATAAGACAAAACATTATAAGACTCACTATCTTAATTAAAGTATGTTAGAGGAAATTGTTTTTAAAGGCTTATTTAAAAGCAAGCATTGGAGTAATAAATATAGATTAATTTGGAGATTGTTTCAGAGTAGATATCACCAAAAAGACCTATCTCTAGTGTTCCCTAAGTGGAGGACCACTAGTCTAGAAGAAAACAATTTCCCTGATTCTTACTTCCTTGCCCTTATTTCTGTAAATTAATTAATTTCTTTAAATTTAAAGTTTAAAATTCAATATATTTCAAACTGCTTAAAGTGTATATTTCTGTACAAACATTTTCTGGTTGGCTTGGCTATATAGTGTAGGCACCATTGCTGTTGAAATCTGGCAGGTAGAACAATATTACAATATGAGTTGGAGTTGTTCAAACAAGGCATCCTTACAGCTTGCCATAATTTTGCTGCTCCTTTCCTTATAAAGTGGTTGGGAACTTTTCTGTTTGAAATGAGAAAGTGAGAGGAGAGTATAAAGATTAGTGTTACTGTTTCATGACTTTCCTGATAAGCATCCAAAATATGTGCAACTTTCACACCACCTGAAAATATGGATGCTTCATAACTTTCACTTTTTTTTAGAAAAAAATATTCCAAATGTAAAATTCAGAATATAAAATAAAGTATTAAAGAGACCTATCAATAAAACTAAACAACCTAGAATAAAGATGTTATCATAATACAGTATCATGAAAAATCCATTAAAGCAAGTATGGACAAAAGAGCCTATAAAGTGGTTTATGTTCAGATGATGGACCAGAGGTGAAATGCTACTGGTTTGAGCCAGTTTGCCTGAACCGGTAGTAAAAAATGCTTTAAAAAAATAAAAAAAGTTCCAACAATCACATGGCACAGCTGATTGTTACAGCTGATTGTCAGAACCTTTTTAAAAACTTTTTTAAAGCATTTTTTTTACTATCAGTTCGGGCAAATTGGTAGTAAAAATGCAAAAAGAAAAGTTTTTAAAAAGTTGCGATGATCAGCTGTGTGACAATCAGAAAATCCTGCTTTCTAGTGAATATAAATCTCATGGGACAGCTGTTTCCTCCTTGCTGTTCTACTTACCTTTGCAGACTCAGAAAAGGCTTCTTAGCACCTGCGGTGTGCATGTGCGCAAAGCTGCGCGTGCAGTGAACTGGTAGCAGACTTCAGAGCATTTCACCCCTTAAAAATGGACTAAATAGGATCAGATAGTATTAAATGACCCATAGTTTATGTTTGGGCTGATATAATAAGGTAAGGGAAAACTGCAATCCATTTTAGCCTAATGTGCAAACACAAGTGTTGCCTTGTTTTGAATCCGTAAGAGTACGTATTGATGCTTTCAAATCTTTGTAAAGATTCATGAATCTATCCGGAAGAAAGTTCATAATAACTCCCCTAGTTCTAGAAGAGTATATTTGTTGTTCAGTGCAGTTTATAATCCCAATCAGTATTGAATTGGCCACTTAAATGAATAATAATCCAGTGCAAAAAAAAGAAAGAAAAGACAAAGGACAGGAGTATCTCATATTGTAGAAAGGAGTTAAAAATTTATGTTGCACCTGTTTAGGTTTTCTAGCAGAGGGATGTTTCAGAATCTCTGGATTACCTATATCAAGTGAGGAATGGGTTGGTAGTTCTTAATATCTCTTCCAATTCTATGTCTTTGTCAGATTGTTAGACTCTGCCTCTCCTGCCTCCTGATTATTATTGTTTTCTTCAAAATCTCCCTCCTTTTTCTTTCTCGGTCTTGCCCATCTCCCCCCATCGTTCTTATATGTGTATAACTTTAGCTGAATAGAACCTAGTATCTATAGCCTGCTAATTTACATCTGTAATAAATGCGTGCATAAAAATGAATATATTGCAGACCTTTCCTGAGCTGCTCAAAAGGTGCCAGCAGAAAGAACATCTTTAAATGAAGGCAAATCTATTGGGAGGGCTAAATGTGTGGAATGATTTCATGTCCTAGATTAAACCAAATTTACTGCAGATAAAAGATGACTTTGAGATGGGACTAAATGACTCAGTGAGTCACTTATCCGCTTAGAGAAGCTTTGTGCCAAGGTCATTTGAAAGTAAGGCTGGAAAGAGAATGAATTTGAGCGACTGTTAGATGCTAATGGCCTTTGACTGGTGGGTCTAAAATGAATTTCTGGCTCTGATCTAGCTCTTAATGAACTACTTGCGAGGTGGCATCTTGGCCTACAAATCTCATATAAGAAATAAACCTGTGTGCAGCTCTTAGAAAAGTAATAATAATAAAAATATTATTATCCCAAAGAGGAACTGGCAGCATTTATTTAATGAAAGCCATGACATATCAGTTGAAGAAGCATCCTTACTTTTTAAGTAGCTGCTAGAGCAACACAATCTATTTTAACCCATTTGTGTAGTTCAGCAATAATGAAGACTTTTCTGAAAGAATTGTCAATTATCTTTTGTATCGGAGAGGTGATTCTTTTGGAGCAAATGATTCTGTATGCCTTTATGCTGATAAATTTTCTTTATATTTAGATCTGCATTTTGCCATGGAATGACAAACAATATATAATGCAGGTAGTCCTCGATTTACAATAGTACACTTAGTGACTGCTCAAAGTTACAACAACACTGAAAGAAATGACTTATGACCATTTTTCACATTTGATTGTTGCAGCATCCCCGTGATCAAAGTTCAGATATTTGGCAACTGGTTCATACATATGACAATTATGATTTATGATTGCAGTGTCATGGAGTCATGTGATCACCTTTTGCCTTTCCAAGTCAAAGCTTGTGAGTCACAAACTATTGCAAACTATTAAGCAATGTCATATTATTGTTTAAACGTCACATAATTCTGAAAACATCTTAAAACGTTTACACTATTTTGCCTTGCGAAAAGTCAACAGCTTTACCTATTTCTGATAGCTCCAGGTTGAATCTTTTATTATTTATTCATTCATTCATTCATTCATTCATTCATTCATTCATTCATTCATTCATTCATTCATTCATTCAAATTTCTTATAGCTGCCCAACTCCGATGGATTCTGAGCAGGGTGCAAAACCAGAAAAATCCATAAAAAGAGATAAATCATAAAACCACACAAGTAGCCCAGAATAAAATGACCTTATAAGCAATATTTATCAAACAAAACAAAACAGGACCTTCCCAAATACAATAATATATTATACTGTGTTGTGAAGTACAATATATGCTTCTGTAATAATACGTATGGTAGGTATCAGGTCTGATTAAGATGAAACTTCCTAAAAAATTGATTCAGCATTTCTCTAAAGTAAAATATTTAATATTGCAAACTGCCCAGAGTTACCCTGTAGTAAGATGGATGGCCAATGAATTTTACAAACAAACAAACAAACAAACAAACACACACACACACACACACACACACACACACACACAAACACACATGGCAGACTGGTTGTTCAGGGTAAGCAATTATATTATAAGTATCCTCCTAGAAACTGGAATATTTAATGATGACAAAAAGGCTGTGAAAATAGCATGGATAAGTCTTACATTTCTTTCTCTACAAGGATACTATATCCATTTTCAGGATCAATTTATAGTGAGATTTCAGAAGAATGTCATTTAGAGAAAACAAGAGGGCCTGAAGCAGAGAGAGCAATCATTCTTGGTTTCTGGGTAGAGCTGGAGTCTTGTAAATAGCATTGACAAAGTAATGAAATTTTTCCCCACCACAATATATGGTGGTGCTGTGTTCTGAAATTTAATAAACGTTTTGATTAAAATCAAATCAGTTGTTTCAATTCTAGTGGCTCTAGGTTATTGTCACTCTATTTTTCTTGCCTATCACCTGGGTTGTTTTGGCTCAAAATGAGAGACATTACTTTTCAGATGACAACACAGATTATTTTGTATGTGTCACTGATTAATAATTCTGCCTATAATTCAGAGAATTTAACCCTAAATAAAGGAATGCAAGGCAATTATGCAGCTTGAAAGATGTTAATATTTTAAGCACACTTGGGTAACCAGCCTAGTCCTATAATATTTTGTACCATGGTTGTCCAATTGATGGAAATGAAAACAGTAAGGATGTTTATATTCAGCAATGTTTGTTGAATGCTTGATCTTGCTGACTATTAGTTTAAAAACACATCATCCATTGCTTAATTCAGGAAGACAAGGTGGAGATGTTTGAAACATTTTATGCTGGGTCTGTGAGATTGTCAGATGTATTCAGTCGATCAATCCATTCTTATTTTAAAAGGCTTTATATACAGTAGGTAGATTCTCTCTACATAATCTCAGTATAGAAGCTTTCCTAGATAGTTAGAAGCTGTGAACTGGGTCAGTGATATGTGCAGCAAATCATAATGACACCATGCGTGTGATGATACCATCACACAATGCTCACATTGTGACCCGATCTCTGATGCAATGTTTAAGAATGGCATAAAAATACCATAAGCTCCCCATTGGGAGAGCGAGTACGTTCAGCGAAGCATTGTGAGAGTTGTGTTGGAGAACACACAAATCAGCATACAGAGACACCGCAGTTTAAATAGGTTTTTACTTTCATGAAAATAGAGGTATCAGAGTCCATCAAACAGTCCAAGTCATACACGGATAAGACAGTCAGTCATCAATGTCTTTCAGTTAAGGGATAATAAATAACATAGTCCAGTATCATATAATCAGTTCAGTACTCAAAGTTTGCTAGCTGTTGCAAAACTTACAATAACTCACGGCACTTCCTAATAGTCAGCTTCCAAAACACTCAGATCAGATCAGCCCAGCATCTAACAAACAGAGAGCTAACAGTTGTTCTGGCTCCCTCTTATGGCTGATTGAGGAAAACAGCAACCAATCACATTTTACAGTATGATTTAAAGAAACGGGTACAGCATTGCTATAAGATTTATATATTGCCAACCCAACCGTTAGATTATATTCCTAACAATAACATATACCACCATTTCTCGCCTTGCTTTCCCAGAGACATCAATTAACTGGCCCAATATTAATAGTGGCATGATCTATCAAATGCTGAGATTTATAAGCCTTGGAATATATGCAATTCATCCAATATTCTTTGTTTTTAAAAATCAAGGAGGTGAAATAATGGGAAGGAAAGGCCAGGTCAAAGTTGTAGCTCCTGTCATTCTTTTTCAAGGATGTTTTGAACCTGTGATGGTATCTTGCAATGTTCTAGAATGAATTTGACAGACTCTCAGTCTCTACTTTTGCCTAGTAGTTCATCCCTTGCTCCAGTAGCCTGTGTATTGCTGAACATCTACTATTGCTGCTCCCTTTTATGGGGAATTTTTGAAGGCTACCTTATCCAACTCTACTTTAAAGTACTAGGCTTCCCCAGGGATGTTCATGCATATCTGTTCTGACCCCCTCCTCCGTCCAGTAACGAATGCCAAGACAAGCTTAGATGGAATGCCACAACGCTTTATTAGCAGGAGACATAAATCTTGGTGGCTGAAAGCCCAAGCAAGATGAACAGATAAAGAACCTTGGCAGCAATCCAGACTCCGACAGATACAGATAACAGCTTTTCCAGCATTGAGAATTAAGTTGAATCCTGCAACCAGACTCCTCCCAGAGTCTCTCCTTAAATACTATCTTGAGAGGAGCCTAATTACAACCACCTGGGTCCAATTATCTTCTGTACCTGCATAGCTGTTCTCTACGTCGATCTGCCCGCCATTGCCAGGCATCCAGGACCAACTCTCTTGTCTCCTCCCCACTGCTCCAAGGCCTGATGTCAGGAGCACAGTTCCTTTGGCTTTCACCACTGCTCCATGCCTCAGGCGCCTCCTGGTGGCCAACCACCCTCTCTGATTCCTGCTCAGAGTCGGAACCCTGTCCAGGGTCCTCCACATCTTCCAGAGCCGACTCATAGGGCCCCTCGCTGTCGGAGTCTGTTTGCAGCTCCAATGGCTCCTGCTGGGCTGCAACAATATCTGACTAATACTTGATCAGGAACTTTGTGAATTGATTCCATTAAATCAAAGAGACATGAGACTGCAAAGAAAAAATGAACTCTATTTCTGCAATGATTGTTTTAAAAAAATCTCTGCACACTGCTTTAGAACAAGAAGACTTCAAAAACTGTGATTTAACCCACCACCACAACAGCTATGATTGAACACAAATTGAAGAATTAAAATGCAAACGTAGGTCTGAAAAGGCAGCAAATGAGGTTATTTTGCTGGTCCATTAATTCTTTGGTTCAGAAAATGCTTAACAAGATGCAAGAATCAATAGTGAGTGGATGACAAAGCAGCTACGTGGGCAAATATGGGAAAAGAAAAAGGATGAACTGTGTTATAAAGCTAAACTTAAGTGTTTATCCCTCATTGAGTAATATCATTCTCCAAAATGGGAATAGACTACAGAGTTATAAAGGTATGGTGATTGGACTCAGAGTGCTAAGATAATTATTATTCAGTTAGAAGCCTTAAGTGCTGTTCCATTTAAGTGGCAGAGAGAACAATGGAAATCTTAAATGGGTTTTGAAGTGACATAGCAAGCAATAAATGTCAATTAGTGCTAATGGCAGAAACTGCAAAAAAAGCACTATCTTATCTTGCACACAAAGTAAAAACTAATGATGTGTGCACCAGAAGGTATACAAATACGACTAGCAGGGCAAACTTTTGAAAATCTATACGTTCCAAATCTAGTTTTTAATATGGATGTTGCTCTACTGTTAACTAACAAAAATGTTATTAGTATTGGATACCTCTTTTGCTGATGGGCAATATGAATTACCTATAATTACAGTATCTGGTGGATTGTTCCTTATGGCTACTGTTTAAAGTGCTTTCACCAAAGATCAGTGCCCTCTTAGGATTTACAGCTCAGAATTTCTGTTTTGTGTTGCTAGAAGTGCTTATGTGTAAGATTCAAGGTTCCCCATAAAATCAAAGCGGGTTTATTTTGCATTGCATGCAAATGTATGGTATTCAAGCCAGTATTTTTTTTGAAAAGTTTTTTTTATTTTAGTTTTCCATTACCTCTCTTACATCATCTGGGTACAGTTTTTGTGTCATCATATTTAACAGTTACATCATTTTAAATCAGTGACGTGCGGTCAGCTTTAGGCCTGGTGAGGCACTTTTTAGACTTGTGGATTTCAACTCCCAGAGTTCCACAGCCAGGCATGCTCAGTTCCGATTTAAAGCGACAGCATTTTCCCCCCTTGCAAAATAGGTTTTCCGATTCTTTTTCTTCTCCCTCCCCCTCCTCCCTCTCTCCCTCCCTCCCCCCTCTCTCAAACAGACACACGCACACAGAGAACTTTGATCCCTCTCTCATTCACTCACTCTCAAACACAAACACAGAAGTTGGATTGGATATATTTTCCAAAGGCTTGAAAGCAGCTCCTCTGCCATACCCCCCCTTCCCCTGCTGCCTTCCGATCAAATTTTTTTAATTCCTCCCCCCTCCCCACACGCACCTTTTCCAGTTGTTTCAGAGACGATTTCAACTCTGCATCTCCCCGCCCTGCCCTGCCCTCATGAAAGGCCAGAGCTCTGTCAGACTGAGCTAGTTGCTCCCAGAGAACTCTAAAAAGCCTCTAAAAATGCCTTTTACAGGAGGCGAGAGAGTACATGCCTCATTTGCATAAGGAATTTTTTGCTTGTTAACCCTTGCTTAACTCTTAAAAGGTGAAAAATTCCTTATGCAAAAGAGGCCCCCTAGTTCTCTGGCCTCCTCCTATGGTTAACACAAAGCACTGTTCCAAGTCACTGTGAATCTTGAAGCAACTACCTTGGCTTTAATTATTTAAAAATAATTTTTAAAATTCTTTTTCTTTTCCTCATGACTGGTGATGCCACACCTCCCTTGCCTCTAGTGACTCTACGTCCCTGTTTTAAATCTATTTTTATCTTGCCTTTACATTTATACAATACAATACAATACAATACAATACAATACAATACAATACAATAGCAGAGTTGGAAGGTACCTTGGAGGTCATCTAATCCAACCCCCTGCCTAGGCAGGAAACTCTATACCGTTTCAGACAAATGGCTATCCAATATCTTCTTAAAGACTTCCAGTGTTGGGGCATTCACAACCTCTGGAGGCAAGCTGTTTCACTGATTAATTGTTGAAATTAATTAATTTACATTCAAATTCAAATCCCCCCTATAATTCTACATTTCCCCCACAAATTATTCAGTTTTCTATTACTTTTGCCTATATTCATTTTCTATCCAATGATAAAAACATCCCCATATCTTATAATATTCTGATTCTTCCTTCTCTTTAATTGCCAATGTTAATCTATTCATTTCTGCATAGTCTAATATTTTTTTAATTACCTCTCCCTCTGAGGGAATTTTTTCCATTTTCCAATTTTGTGCAAATACAATTCTAGCTGCAGTTATTACATGAATAATTAAATATACACTTTCTTTACTATATTTCTCTGGTAAAAAAACCAAAAAAGACAGTTCCGGCTTTAAATCAATATGCTGCTGTATCATCCTTTCCAACCACATTCAAATTTTTGCCCAATATATTTTTGTCTCCACACATGTGGCATCTGGTGATGCTTCCAACACTTGGTTGATTTATCTTGAAACATTTTTGCTAGCCTTTCCGGTGACATATGCCATCTATAAAACATTTTATGCAAATTCTCTTTATATGCTGTTGCCATTGTTAATTTATAAATAAATTAGGAGAGCAAAATGGACAGCAAAATCACCAACATATTCCGAGCACTTTATTATGCTTTGGATGGAGCTGTCTTTTTGAGGCTCCATTACTTAGTATTATTGGTAAAACGCATGGCAGAATCCCCTTGGGGTGGGGGAAAATCTATGTAGGATTATTAGGGGTAGGTTTCCTTGAATTAGGAGAGCAAAATGGACATCACCAATGGAGCCAAGAGCCAAGGTGGCGCAGTGGTTAAAGGCAGCACTGCAGGCTACTTCAGCTGACTGCAGTTCTGCAGGTCGGCTGTTGAAATCTCACCGGCTCAGGGTTGACTCAGCCTTCCATCCTTCCGAGGTGGGTAAAATGAGGACCCGGATTGTTGTTGGGGGCAATATGCTGACTCTGTAAACCGCTTAGAGAGGGCTGAAAGCCCTATGAAGCTGTATATAAGTCTAACTGCTGTTGCTGTTGCTGTTGCTGCTGATTCTGAGTGCTTTATTATGCTTAGGAGGGTGCTGCCTTTTCAAGTCTACCTTATCTATGTTTCTTGGTAAAAGACATGGGAAACTTCCATTGGCAGGCAAATCAACCTAGAGTTAGGGTTAGGTCTCTATGAATTCAGATAGGAACATGGACATCGGCAACATATTTGGAGTGCATGTTTATGCTTAGGAAGGCACTGTTTTTTGAGCCTGCCTTATCTACTATTACTGGTAAAATACAATGAAAAATTCTCTTGGTGAGCAAATCTACCTAGGGTTAGGTCTCCGTGAATTCGGACAACAAAATAGATATCGCCAACATATTTAAAACACTTTATTATGCTTAGAAGGGTGCTGCTTTTCGAGCCAGCCTTATCTACATTTCGTGGTAAAATACATGGGAAAATTCAATTTGGGTCAAATCAACCTAGAATTAGGTCTCCAAGAATTTGGAGAACTAAATGGACATTGCGAATGGATTTGGAGCTCTGGATTCTGCTTAGGAGGGTGTTGCCTTTTTGAGTCTGCCTTATCTATGTTTTCTGGTAAGATTTTTGTAATATCCCCTTGGGGGCAAATTCTCTTAGGGTTAGGATTAGGTGTCCCTATATTTGGGGAGCAAAATGGACATCACAATGGATTCAGAGCCCATGATTATGCTTAGGAGAGTGCTGAGTTTTCAAGCTTTCTTGTCTACCATTACTGGTAAAATACATGGGAAAATACCCATGGGGTAAAAATCCATCTAATATTTGTGTTATGTCTCCATGAATTTGGAGAGCAAAATTGATATTGCCAAATGGGTTTGGAGCCCATTGATTATATTTAGGATATGCTGTTACAATCTTATCTTCATTTTATAATAAAATACATTTGAAAATCCCCTTGGAGGGCAAAGCTACTTAGGTTATCTTATTGATCTAGTATTATAAAAATACTTGTAAATAATAGTAGTTAGGAATTAATGATTAAGCCTGGAGTACTATGAAATCTTACTTTGTGAATAATTGTTACTGAACTTAGTGGAGATCTCCTGCAATTTTATTTTTGAGTTCTATGAGAACAGGATAACAGAATTGTAAGGGAACTTGAAGGTCCAACCCATTATTTTGCTTCCTGGCAGTCTATTGATGATTCATAGGTTGTTTTTATTTTAGGTGTAGTACTCCCTATGGAAGGTACAAGCGAGTTATTTAAAAAAATTGCATCTCATTGTTTCTGTAGCATGTTCTAAATTAAGTGTCTTGCTAAAACAGTCAGATTCCTATTCTGGTTTTCTGCCAGCTACTGCATGAATACGAGAGTCGAGAGTTGTATATAAACCATTTATTAGCAATTCTGATTCATGTTGCTGAATCATGTTCTGATCTCAGGAAGGCAGTTATCTCCAGAAGCAGAATTGACTACATCAAACAGAACATCAACTGCAAAGCCTGTAGTATGTTTTAGATTATTGAATACAAACTTAAGGTATCAATTTCAGTATGTAGGTTGACAGCAGCTGGCTTAGAGAGAGATTTCAGTAACTATTAAACTCTCCAACTACCAAGTTTCTTTAGTTCTAACATCGTGATTTGTTAATAATGCAACAGGTATGTTAGTTGAACCAGTAACACTAAAAAACAAGAAGAGGAAATAAAATGAAAAAGATAGTTTAATGCATAAAATCGACTTCCTAATATTAAATGCCCTGAATTTAGAGGATAATATTAAATATTAATTATTAATTAAATTAATGGAATTAAATTTGGAATATTTCATTTTTGATCTATAATAATTAGTGAGTATATAAATGATTGCAAAAATCATTTATATACTCACAACTGAACATCCAAAAATGTGGAAGGTGACATAATTTTACATATGTACTTCATTTTGTAAACACACACACACTGCATATATATAATGCTGCAGAACAAACAAGGACATGAATGTAGAAATTGGCTGTAACTTCTTAAAGTGTTGCACTTGTTGAAGTATTTAATGTTAATCTTACAATTTTTTAACTTATGTGTTACATTTAGGGCATCAATTCCCCTATATTTCCTAGTAGCAAGGTTACTATCTATAAGAAGTTATGGTGTTGAGAGTTGGCAGGTTTATCTCATTCATCACATTTATTTGTTGAAATAATTCCCAGATAACAAAATAACAGAAAGGGCCTTGGAAGTCTTCTAGTCCAACCTGTTCAAGCAGGAGACCCTATACCATTTCAGACAAATGGTTGTCCAATCTCTTCTTAAAAACCTCCAGTGTTGGAGCACCCACAACCTCTGGAGGAAAGTTGTTTCACTAATTAAATGTTCTGACTCTCAGGAAATATCTTCTTAGTTCTAAGTTGATTAATTTCCATCCATTGCTTCTTGTTTTGTCTTCAGATGCTTTGGAGAATAGGTTGCCCCCACCCCCTTTGTGGCAGCCCCTTAGATATTGGAACACTGCTACTATATCACCCTTAATCCTTTTTTCCATTAAACTAGATAAACCCAATTCCTGCATATGTTTTAGCTTGCAGTCCCCTAATCATCTTTGTTGCCCTTCTCTGCACTCTTTCTAGAGTCTCAACATCTTTTAAAAATCATGTTGACCAAAACTAGATGTAATATTCCAAGTGGTTTGTTAGATAATTTATCAGCAAATATTTTGCATATTTTCTTTGGAATACCTGGAAATTGAAAGTTGAATGTTTTTATTTCTCTTTCAAATGATACCAAAACTTTAAAAAGATACAAATTTGGTAGATTGGCAGAAGGGTATTAATAAATTTGTCTGGGCAGGGAAGAAACCAAAAATAAAACTTAAAATAATGCAAGATGTACGTGAGAGAGGAGGTTTGAAAATGCCAAATTTAAAATTATACTACAAAGCAGTAGTTTTATCAATAATTAGTGACTGGATCAACTCAACGGAAGATAGAATACTGAACATTGAAGGGTATGATTTGGTATATGGTTGGCATGCTTATTTGATATATGATAAAAAGGTGGATAAGACTTTTAAAAGTCATATTTTAAAGAATGCTCTACTGCGTGTCTGGAAAAAATATCAATCTAAGTTAAATGACAAGATACCCATGTGGGCAATTCCCAGACATGCAATAGAGAATATAAGCATACAACAAAAACAGGACGTAACCACCTATAGACAGCTTCTCACTACAGAAAGAGGTACATTACAGTTAAAATCTCTGAATGTATTAAAAGAGGAAAGGGTAATTCAAACATGGTTTCAATATGGTCAGTTACAGGCCAGATGGAAAAACGACCAGAAAATCAGCATCACGCAGAATGAAGACAATCTAATAAAGCAAATTAGGGATCAAAGCCCAATGCATATAAAAAGGCTATATAATATATTGATAGAAATAGATTCTGAAACTGAATTAGTTAAAGACTGTATGATAAAGTGGGCACAAAATTTTGAAGAACCAATAACGATGGATACGTGGGAAAAGATATGGGTAAGGAATATAAAATTTACGCAAGCCCAAAACCTGAGAGAGAATTTCTACAATATGTTTTATAGATGGCACTTAGATCCTAAAAAATTGGCTTGTATGTATCCGAATTTACAACTTAAATGCTGGCGATGTGATTGTGTTGATGCTACGTATTACCATATATGGTGGACTTGTAAAAAGGTTAAAGCATTCTGGATAAAAATATGGTGGATTATGCAAAATATTCTTAAAAAGAGGATAAAGTTTACTCCTCAATTATTCCTGTTAGGCACAATTACAGACTGTACAGTTATAGAGACTAATATGATTTTGAGCCTTACAAAACAAAGTCATTCTAGACATATTTTGCAAGTTGTGTCTAAGGAAGGAAGCACTAAGAACAAGGTTTCTCAGATCAAGTCAAGAAAGTCACTCCATGCACTGATGAATGGAGCTGTAGTACATAAAAGCTTCTATCTTTCAGTAAAATATATTGATTTAAAAAGATGCTCTAAGACTCTGTGATCTATTGGTTTGCAAAAAGTCACGAGAAATGCAGTAGCTTCATTGAAGCAAGACTATTGGTGGCGCAGTACTGGAAGAAGGAAGAATTACCTACTATTCAAGAATGGACATTAAAAGTAACAAACAGCAGAGATGGCTAAAATATCAGCATATCTTGGACCATTCAGATGAGAAATACAAGCTGGAATGGAGAAGATGGATTGACTATATTCAGAATAAATATGGGACTAAGAAATTCCAAATAGATTATGAGTGAATGAGCAAGGAAGGATACAATTTGCCTAAAGTTAGCTGTACAAAAGGGGAGTTAAAGTGAGGGATGATGCTAAAGTCTGTTAGCTTTTTTTTAGAATATGGATGTTAATGTTTATACCCTGTATTTGCTCTGGGAGGTTTGGGGGGGGTTGGGGGGGAGTTGGGTTTGGG
This sequence comes from Thamnophis sirtalis, assembly GCF_051295495.1. NCBI lineage: Eukaryota > Metazoa > Chordata > Lepidosauria > Squamata > Natricidae > Thamnophis > Thamnophis sirtalis. The sequence continues at coordinate 84,487,331 of NW_028261381.1, forward strand.
GTGGGGAGGGGAGGCATATATTTGTAAAACTTAAATTTTCAATTAAAAAAAGAAATTGAAAGATTGTTTCCATATCTCTATTTCTAGGTATAAGCACTATTCTGATTTTTAATGCTTGCCTACTAGAGCATCTAGGATATTTTTTCCCCTTATCCTCAATTTTGCAGTAATGTGAAGGATAAATTGTATTCATAAAACCACAAAGAAAATGCTAAAGGATGAAGAGATGTTTTCAGTGTGACCGAAAGCTTGTGAAATTTCATGAAGCATAACATATTTGTATCATCTCAAATCTGTGATATTGAGAAGAGTTATTCTTGTCTCTAGTCCATAAAATGTGCACTGGTTATAAGCATATATCATGCAGGGAGTGAATGAGATGCCTTCTCAAAACTACAATATAAACAAGATGAGCACGGAGAGGGAGTATTGAGTTTCATTTTAATAGTTGAGGAGGCAGACAAGCAAGCAAGCTCTGCTTGTAATTATGCTACCACTTCTCTCTTTCCCTATTATTCAAAACTTTGCACATACTGTAGCTATGCTTAATTAGCATTTTACACAACTTTTACAACTTTCTTTTGATCAGAAGATACTTTCAATAAAACATCAAATGCTTCTAATGAGGTGAATTGGAGATGCATGATTGTGACACTGCCCTAGGGCAGATAATGGCAACTAATCAGTCCTATGATTATCACTGTTTTATCTTATGTTTCTTGATGAATATATTTTATTTTTTCTGTAAATAGACTGAGAGCATATGCACCAAAGACAAATTCCTTGGGTGTCCAATCATATTTGGCCAATAAAGAATTCTATCTTATCTTATCTCATCTCATCTCATCTCATCTCATCTCATTTCATCTCATCTCATCTTATCTATCCATCCATCCATCATCTACCATCTACCACCTACCATGTCTGTCTGTCTGTCTGTCTGTCTGTCTGTCTGTCTGTCTGTCTGTCTGTCTGTCTGTCTGTCTGTCTATCTATCTATCTATCTATCTATCTATCTATCTATCTATCTATCTATCTATCTATCTATCTATCTATCTATCTATCTCTACCCACCCACCCACCCATCCATTATCATCTACCATCTCTGTCTGTCTGTCTATCTGTCTGTCTGTCTGTCTGTCTGTCAGTCTGTCTGCCCATCCATCCATCCATCCATCCATCCATCCATCCATCCATCCCTCCATCCATCCATCCATCCATCCATCCGTCCGTCCGTCCATCCATCTAAAGGAAAAGAAAAGAAAGAAAGATTATGATAATGGATATAGTCAAATAAAGGAGAGATAATGATAACAATGTATATATAGGTATGGGTACAACATGGGGAAATTGGATGTAAATTGTAAACAGTGATTTGGAAAGGAAGATTAGAAACCTTTGTTACTAAATGTTATTGATGTTTAGCTAGAATAGGCCATAAGGAATAGTGTTATTGGGATACTAGAAATAGCAAATGAGATGCCAGTATGTGGTTATGTCTTGAGTTTTGGTATGTTTTATGATGAAGGACGTTTAAACAATTACAGTCAAATGAGAATGGGGGTAGGATGATGGTAATATGTACAAATATATTTGATTTAAAATACTAGAATTAATATGAATCATGGGTGACTGTGAAAGAAATGCACAATTTTTTTTGTAACCAGCTGATATATTTTCTACAGTATGTAAAGAAACAGGGTTTTTTGTGTTGTGTCTGTTTTGAAAAATAAAAATAAAAAAACTTTTATTAAAAAAAAACTCTCACCACAGAACTAGTCCCTGGTGCTCAAAAGATTGGGGGCTATTGATTTAGAGCCAATTTGGTTAAGTCACCAGGCTAGAAACTAGAAGACTGCAAGTTCTAATCCTGCCTTAGGCATGAAAGTTGGCTGAATGACTTTGGGCCAGTAACTTTCTCTCAGCCAAACTCATCTCACAGATTTGTTGTGGTTGAGAAATAGGAAAGATATTAGGTATGTTTGCTTGAGTTATTTATAAAAATAATAAAAGCAGGATTTAAAAAAATCTAAAAAAAAAGTTTTATAATATCTCCAAATAAATGGAACATAAAAATATCATTTGGATTTCCAAGCTTTTGAAACTTGACTTGGGTAGACCTTTTTTATTTATTTATTTTTTACTAACATTGATAAATGAAGTATGTAATTGTGAGTTTGATCGAAATAAGGAAACAGAATGCATATTCCAGCCAACAGTGATTTCACACAGATTCATTTTTATAATTTATAATGTAGCTCTTAGTACATTATATATGTCCGCCCTACTGAATTCAGTTAGATTTACTTTTCAGGAGTAAATCTACTTATGATCAGACTCTTACTTTCTTAAAGATATCTATATCTTTTCCTAAACTAGGATATTATATATTTTTGGTTTTACTATTCATCTATTAATTTGTTGACACTCTCCATTTGCATCAGGTTTTATCTTACTGGCCTTTTATTGTTTTCCTTTATTTATTTATTTTTCAATTTCTTCCAAAAAGTAGCTAATACAATTTTTTTTAAAAAACCACACCCAATTTATAGTTTTAATTAGTGAATTCTACTGTGTTAACCAAGCAATTTCAGTTTAAAACCTAAAAGGGATTCTTGAGTTTTATTTAGAAAATTAAAACAATGTCACAGCTGTTAAAAATTTAATGAATACAGTTTAACAAAGAAAAGAAAAAGAAAACAAAATAAATGTGATCTTGGTGAAAAGCCATGTCCTTTTTAAATATAAACATTAGGAGATATTTCTTTTTGAAAGGGCTTGGCACATTAATAAGCACTAGACAGACTGTGCCCATTGGATCATCATTTCAGAGATGTTTTCTTAACTAAACAGAGAAACTGAATGGTCGCGGGTGGGCAAAAAAGCAATGAGAACAGGAGCAACCTTTGACTTCTTGCTGGTTCCGCATTAACTTTCTTGTAGGAAGCTGTCAGAAAGCTTTAACAATGATGATCACATGACCATGTCTGACTGCAGTAGTGTAGCAGTGCAGCAGCTTTGAAGTGGCCCCAATTTTTCATTCCCACAAGAGTTACCAATTCCACATTTTTGATGTATTCTATAAGATAGTCCATTTGAGATATGTTGATTCAAAAATACTGCTCCAGGATGCACCATTTCAACTAACTGATGGTTACAAACAATAAATCAGACACAAGTGTTTTAATAGTCTATAAATTCCTAGAAAGGTTTCAAAGTTAATCGTGGTTAGTTTTATTTCCGATTAATATTAGTATAACTAGATGGCTAAAAATCCTCATGAATCTGTCAGGTAGAATAAATGCAGTTAAAACGAATGATATCCTGAAATGGATAATAGCTCTTAAAAGGATGGGTTATGTTAGTGATTTCCAAGGAAGAAATGGTGAACTGAAGGGTAAAAGCTGAGCCAATGATGGTGGCAAAATAAAGAGCCAGTGAATAGACCAGATCATAATTTGAAGATAATAAAGATCAAGTTAATTAAAAGTAAAAGGAAGGAATACAACATTGGGTTTATTTGATCAAGGCTAAAACAGATACAGATACAGTCCTCAACTTACTACCATTCGTTCAGTGACCTATAAAAGTTACAAAGGCACTGAAAAAAAGATTTATGACCATTTTTCACACTTATGACTGTTGCAATATCCTGTGGTCATATGATCAAAATCCGGGCGCTTGGCAACTGGCAAATGTTGCACTGTCCTGGAGTCACTTTTTGCAACCTTCTGACCAGCAAAGTCAACAGGGAAGCCAGATTCACTTAACAACCATGTTACTAACTTAACAGCTGCAGTGATTCACTTAACAACTATGGCAAAAAGGGTGAAAAATTGGGCGAACAACTAACAACTGTCTTGCTTAGCAACAGGAATGTTGTGATCATAAGTCAAGGACTACTTCTATGTTATTATCTCTGGCAAACTTTAATGGATTTTTGCTGACCAAGACTGAACAATGAAGCTTTAAAGATTTGATTACAGATAAGAAATGATATAATGGAAGAAGAAATAATTTGTTGTATTTTAAGATAAGCTACTAAAATTGTTTGTATATCTGTGATGAAGGTGGAAGTAATCTTTTCTGCACTTTGTATATTTAATTTTTATTCTTTTATTTTTTAGTTTGCAACAGTTTGTATTTTTATTGTAACTTTTTAATACAATTACTATTAAGAAAAAAAAGCTCTCCAAAAACTGCTCCTCAAGCCAATGTTAATTTGCAGCCAGTTTAATTGCCCATCATTGTTGCTGTTTACATATTAATGAACAGATGGTGAGGAAGTTCTTGCTTCAGCCAGTAAACTGAACAAAAGAAAAGAAAATAGAAAATGAAAAATGCTGCCAAATTAAAGGGATTCTCATATTAGTACCTGTTAAATATTTTAAACAATATGATTAGATGTTGAGAAAATTTTTATGGGGGCACCAGAGCCCTCTGTTGTCTTAATCTGAGTTATTAATTCCATAGTGGGATGGAGTTTTAAGTTTTCTGATTTTCAGTTGTACCATTAACTTTATCAGAAATAAAATGATTTATCTCAATATCATGGTGAACACAACTAGGCAGTGATTTTCTTGCTCCCACATATTTCACCAAGGACTTGCTTTTTGACTTTAGTTGCAAGTGTTTTGCATTAATAACTGCAAGACAAACATTGAACATCTTGGGAAAAAAATGTAAATTTGATCCTAATTGTCAGGAGAAATTCAGTATGTCTTAGACACTCAACCACCCATGTTGTGTAAACCAGGCTATAACATAATGCTTTTGTTTGGACATATGAATATAGGCTTTTCTTTTAATAACCCAAGGTTAGTTGATTGTGTGAATTTAGCTACTGTTTATTTCATAGCTATGTTTCTTCCAGTGGTCCTACAATAACCTGCTATCTCATACTATGTTTGAGCCTAAATGCATATTTTCCTCTTACAATGCATTTTACGATTGAGCTAAATGCATACTTCCTGGACACAGATTTCCAAATCTCTGCCTTTTGCTTAACAAGTGTAAGAGATGACCAGGCTGAGCCTGAGGAAGGGGTCAGATGTGTCATCAGTCTTGAGTGCCTTCATGCCCAGAAGATATCTAAGTCCAACCCACTTTGACCACCAACTCGCTTTGACGATTAGTAGCTCAGATTCTTGTAGAGATCTTTAACATACAGTCAAATTATATATTCACCTGAACTGCCTCGAGCCCTGATTTCCTGCACTTGATAACAAGATTGCAAACGTTTACTTGGCTTGATATAGTTTTATATTTTAACTTTCCCAAATAATGTGATGGTATCTGCATTTCCTGGCTCTCGCTTAATCCATCTCATTTGGGAACAAATGGAAAAGCATAGCTTCCTCAGTAACTTCACTGAAAGAATAAATCATCTATTCCTATTATTTCCTTCCCACATTTTAATAACTTACGAATCCATGGAGGACCTTTTTTCTGAGTCCATGATTCCATTACATTTGACAGAAAAGAAAGAAGAAAAGATTACCATTTGAAAATGATTCCAAATTAGCAAAGGGACTCCTCTCTTCATTGCTAATACTTGTTTTTCATACCCATTTAGCAAAAACTCCAGTAGCACGTCTGGGATTTAATGCAATACTCTGTTGCAAAGTTCTTCTTTGATTATTTGAAACTTGGTGAACATTCAAAGTCCATCCCTCTTCTATTACCAGGAAATGAACTATTCAGGCAGAAAATTAAAAACTCTGTTTCATAGAAGAGTCAAATTAAGAGACTCAACACTTTATTGCAGTGATATATGTAGGATAGTCTTTCTAAACACAAGGTTAATAATTGCTACACAAATGTCCACACCTGAAGTTTCCCTTTGCTACACAATCATTGCTACATGAGATGCCCATACCAGAGGTTTCTCCCTTTAATAGAATAGAATAGATAGCTCAGGTTGAATTGTGGAGTCCTTGGTGCTCTCTGAGCTTGTTTGGTTATTTGCAGACAGGTTTACTACCTGTTTATAAATAATAGCTTGCCCTGTGGTGTTAGTGGAGATGCAGGCTTTATAGCCACTAGCACTGATGATGTTACCTAATCAGGTAATGAAAAGTCCGCAAACAAACAGCCAAGCTTAGAGAGCACCAAAAACTCCATAGTGCAGACTATTGGAACAGTTTCCCTTTTAGCTAAATCTTCAACCATTTTGATGATTCTGTAGAGTTTGCCCCTATAAACCAGACCTGAAGGAATGGTGTGCAAATAATCAACCTATTCTGTAATAAAGTTGTTGTGTGAGTAATACTGCACTATAGTTGTGTAAGGGCAATCTCATATATTACTGGAATGAATGGCTATACTGTTTTAGCCATGTGTTGTGACTCGGCAGAAATCTCCTGTGAGTTGTTTCGGGATGCATGCAGGAGACCGACTCACAGGAGAGGATAACGAGCAGCTGTGGCTCGTTAGGATCTCCTTCTGTGGATAAAAGACGGATGGTGCCATGTCCTAGTTGCAGAAGTCAACGTTCTGTTCCGTTTCTGCTCTAGTCAAGCTCTCCGTTTGTGTGCAACCATCGAGAAAAAGCACTTGGATAAGTGACTTGATTTATATAATCCTGTTTTGTTCTAGTTAATGAGTGAGGACTTTTGCCAGCATTTATCTGTGTTTATTTTGGGCTCGCAGCCAGCAAGAGCCGGGACTGAAAAAAACATTCCTTTGCAAGCTTTGTTTGGCTTTAGTTTCTGAACGAACAAGGTGGGGGTCAGAACAGCCATGTATAATTTGTAGCTGAAGAAGCGTGTTTTAAGGACTGTGACAAAAACAAAGTGTATAGGATTGCCGAATAACAGTTATATAAGGGGGAGAAATGCTAGAGAATTTTCTTTGAGATGGAAGACTGAGATTGGCCATTTTAATTAAAGACAATTAAACATCTTGCTCTTTTTTTCTGATATTAATGCAAATTGTTGAATGCTGCTTCATGCACACAAAGAGACACATACACATACAAATATAGGGTAGATGAGCAGCACATAGCTCATCGTGGACTGATCATGATTCCTACATATCTGCATTTGTTTCAACGTTGAAAATGAAAACAATGTTGAAAAATGCCATTTTTTCAACGATATGATTTGATCTTGTAAGACAGATCCTAAAGCAATTTTTGGTGATTAGTTCTGAACGGGCAGAATTTTTACCTGCAGGACTTTAGGCTTTAAGTCTGCACAGCATTATGTTGGAGTAAGAGTCACTGAATTTAATTTCATTCACTTCTGAGTAAACCAGCATAGGATTGCACAATCAGTCTTATTTTTGTACTTGTGAGCTATATTCTGTATAATAATTATTTCTAAACTTGAATATTTGGCTGAAATGCATGTTTCTGTACTGTCAGTGGAAATGAAAATGGAAGTGTCTGGTTTTCTCCATGGATATGGTGTATGTCATCAATCAAGCAGATATAGCTTCTCATGGATAGGTTTTTATAAAGCAATCACTCACAGATATCTAGGAACAAATGGAATGACATGCATATGCAGTGCTATGTATATATGGGTTTTTTAGATGGGTTTAGCTTTCATCATCAAACAGGAATTCCTTTGCCATGAACATTCTGTTCTAGTTTTGACGATGAAACATATTTTCCAAGATGTTTGTTATTGTTTGCAATTATTCCTAATATGAATAAATGAGATTCATATTAGGTGGTTATTTAATGATAATAGAATATAGAACAACAGAGTTGGAAAGGACCTTGGAGGTCTTCTAGTCCAACTTTCTGCTGAAGCAGGAGACTGTATACCTGTGGTGAATCTAGCTGCTCTTCTGGTTTCCGGTGCGCACATCCATTTCCCAGGCCATTTGGGGGCAATTTTCAGGGACATTTTTGGGACATTTTCCAGGATGTTTTTAGGCGTTTTTCAGGATGTTTTTAGGCTGTTTTGGGGGACATTTTCAGGCAGTTTCTGCCCCAAAAATGGCTGAAAAACGGCCTCAAAATGGCCCCCCAAACAGCCAAAAAACTAGCATGAGCACTTGCCAATACTGTTCTCTCTAAGATGCGTGGCTGTGCAGCCGCGCATGTGGCAAGCAAACACAGCGCAACCGTTTCTAACTGCGCGCAGTGATTTCTGTCACAGGCTCCAGAAGCTGAAGGGAATATCTGTTGCCGCCTCCTCCTCCTCCTCCAACAGCACTGCCGGATTTGCCGCCCGACGCTGCGGCTGAGGTGAAGCCGCCAAAGCTTCCATCAGCACCCCCGCCTGTGGCAGTGGTGCCTCTCCCTCCACGCGGAGCACCTGAGCTGGCCCCCACATTATCCCTCCCCCTTCCTCCTCCTCCGTGCTTTTGAGGAGCCATGAGGCCGCGGGAGCTAGTAGGAAGGCGGCGGAGGTGGAGGCGGCGGCAGGGGTAATGCAGAGCCAGCTGAGGTGCTCCGAGCGGAGGGGGAGGCACCGCCACCGCTGCCATGGGCAGGGGCACCAGCGGGAGCTTTGACGGCTTCACCTCAGCTGCAGCGCTGGGCAGCAAATATGTTGGTGCTGTTGGAGGAGGAGAAGGCAGCGGCAGCAGCTATTCTAGAGGCGGCGGGGGCTCGTCGGCATCTTCAGCGGCAGCCCTGCCCCCTGTGAAAAAAACCAAAGATGGTGCAGATCCACGCAGATGACGTTGCTGCAACATGACTGGAGGCGGAATTCTGGGCGTTGAAGTCCACAAATCTTAAAGCTGTCAGGTTTGAAGACCCCTGGGATTTTTTTCTAAAGGGTTATGGGTACAAGGATCTTGTAACAACAGCTTTAAGACTTGCGTGCTTCAAATGCCAGACTTTCTGAGCCAACATTTTGGTTGCTAAGCAGGACCGTTGTTAAGTGATACTGATATTATATAACACTTTTAATTAAGCGGGTACCTTGAATAAACATAACTTGGAGTTTCAAATAATACTGATTTTGTTGTTGTCTTAGGTGACATCTGTGAAAAAAATTCAGGTGCTCAGGCATGAAAATATGCTGCTCAAACACTATACTTTTCTGCTCACACTGAAAAAAATTAGAGGGAACATTGCTTGCCAACTGTCTTCAGGTTTCCAGTACCCTGGCGCATGCACACATGTACACACATTCCGGTTTGGGCACTCAATCCTGAAAAGGTCCGCCATCACTGCTCTATACTATTCCGGTTAAATGGCTTCTTGAAAACCTTCAGTGATGGAGCACATTTTCTGGAGGCAAGCTGTTATGCTGATTATTGTTCTCACTGTCAGGAAATTTCTCCTTAGTTCTACATTGTATCTCTCTTTGATAAGTTTCCATCCATCTGATCATCCATAATGATCATTAATAGCAAGAAAGGTGCTAAAGAAAACAACATACAGCACCTCCTTTTGCTTGCATGGATTTCTTCAGACTATCATTTATTTTACCCATTTTAATATTAATGATAGCTTTGGGGAGATCTGAAGATTAATATTTTGATGGGAACACATTAACAGGGCCAACTTTCTTCTAATATTCTTAATGTCTAGAAACCAATATTATATGAATTGTGATATATTGCAGCTTATGAAATATTCTAAAATATGATCCTTTGTTTTCACAATGCAGTCTCAGCATCTAGTGATATATCATCAAAATAACATTATGTCACCAGGAGCTGGGTTAACAAAGTGTGCTGTTTCTTCAATTTTCCTTTATATTCCTTTATATAACAAGAATAGCATTTGCATGATTCAAATGGCCATTTGAATTCAGATATGTACTATTGTTTTTCAATGTATTCGTCCTAGGAATTTGATAATATCATACTATTCAGGCACAGGGAAGAAAAATTACAGTACTTCCATTTTGCTTTCCACATCTCCATTTTGTTCTTCTGTCCCTTTATGTTGGGCAAAGCTGGTTGGTACGTAAGAACAGTTGGATTTCGCTGTCAGTGTCTTACTGCCAATTTGTTAATGAGTTTGTTCTTAAAATCCGCAGGTTAAAAAAATCATCAAGTATTTTAATTTCTAGCCATGATAAATTATTAGAAACAAGTTTACTTCCTTATGGAACTCTGTTTCTATAAATATTTGCTTTAAACTTTTAAACAATGTGGAAAAGAATTTTTTATTTTCTCAAGCCTCTCTGCTAGTCTGCTGTTCTGTTAAATTGTATTGTCTTTAAATTTGTAAGCTATTGGATTGCTTATAGATTTCTCCAGCTTTTCTTTGTCTCCTTATAATGTTATTTTTAAATCAAAAAAATGGGATACAAACAAAACATTTGAGTTGAGCAAAGCTATTCCTTTTTTTAAAAAAAAATAAAGTCATTACTCTACATGTCTTTTCCTGTCATTATTCTTTGTTCATTTTCTTGTTGAAATTCTTTATAAGCAACAGCTCCTGGCTGGACTCAGAACAACACGATGCATAAAATATAAGGGGAAGATGGGAATTTGATTGTGGTTGCTGTTTTAGTTGATAGCTCTATGTTCCTCATTAGGTAACAGTCTTCTCTTAGATAATTTGTATTGTAAATAGATGGAAATTTTTCTTCAGTTTCTTCCTAACAAGAATGCTTCCCTCTATCTCTGCTAATTTAATAGTCTGTGATTTGGAGAATTCTAAACTTCCAAAATAAGATTGAGTTCCATTAATTATGGCACCAGTGAGGTCATTATATTTGCATATATCCAATATCCAAATATCCAATAATTGTTCTTGTTTTATAAGCCTGTATATAGTGACTTGTTTTTTTTATAATCCTTGTTTCTTCAAATATATCTCACTGTAAAACATAATGACACCATCAATAAATACTTTGGTTCTATTGCTCTGACCTTTTGCATCATACTTATTGGTCAATTTTCCATGAGTGAAGATGACGATGAACCAATGACATTGTTAAGCAAAAGTACAACAATTTGTAATTATTAATTTTTAGTTGACTCTCTAAATTGTCAATTAGACACGACTTTCAAGAAACGTTGAATGTTAATGCACTATTGTTGTATCATGAGACAAAATTTTATATTTGGATGATAATTTGAAGGGGGGGAAAACCATATATTTTTAGCTAAATTGAGTTCTACATTCACTGTATTCCCTACTTTGAACAAGATGAAACTTTAAAATTACAGCCACAAAATGTCAGAGCTTTTCCAATTTAAGTTTTATTGACTTTTTCAAAATGAGTAAATCATTTAATAGAATTAATTGTACTAAACCTTGGACCTGAATCACACCATTATCTTTTTCTTCTAATTTGTGCTTTATGAGGAATGATTTTTCATTTGTGACCTCATTAAGGTGTTTCAGTTTTAGTGTGCTCCACTGACTAATTTTGACTAACTTGTCCATATTTCTAAAAGGACACAATAAGCAAAAAAAAAAAAAAAAGGGAGAGTTAGATTTTTCTATTTTTATTATAGAAGTTTTCAACAGAATAAAACTTTACAAATTTTGAATTGAAGAAAAGAAGAAAATGGAAAAGTAATACGAATGCTAAAACAAAGCAAATAGGAAAGATGATTTGAAGAACTATCTTTTCCCAGTTGCATCTACTTGACCCACCAGAGCTGGTAGTTACCAGTAGGATATATTACAGGTCCCCTCTATTAAGGAGGTCCATCTAGTAGGAGCAAGAAGACCCTCTTCATGGTGGCTCTCTCCCTGTGGGAGCCCATAGAGATAAGATGGGCTACCACCTTAATATTCTTTTGAAAGGCCCTGAAGACATAGTTTTGCCAATAGGCTTGGAGACCTCTGGATCATTCAGAGTTCATCAACTGGTTTGTTCAGGGGTGTGTGTTTGTATTTGGGGTTTTAATTTACTTGGGTTGTAAGCCCCAGCCACTGTGAATGAATTGGGTGACCAGATGTATTTTCTTAATAAATAAAAAGTAATAAATAAATGTCTTGGATTGCAAGAAAACATAATTCAATACACAGATGAAGTAACAACTGCTCACTGGAATAGTCTTTCACTTCATGAAGTGAAAACTTTATACTTTTAGACATATACTGAGAAAACCCCAATATGTGGAAAAAAATCAGAGGCCAGTTGAAGGCAATGTGGTTAGATATTATCTCTGATGACACATGCATGATCTTATAAGTTCGCAAAGAAGTTATTGGCAGAGAATTCTGGCAAAAGGATGTCCATTGGATCACAAAAATTCAGAAGCAATTAAATGACTGACCAGACTAACGTATTTTATGAAACACAAATCTTCAATGGTGAAAAACAATGTTTCATATCTTCCAATAACTAACACACATGAATTTGAAATAGATATAGCCTAGATTTAACACGGGATTCTGACTATCTTCTATTGAAGCAATAAAAAAGCAAACTCTTGGGTAGACCTCATTCTAAAGAGTTTTTAAAAAGTAAATCTGCTCTAATAAAGCTATAACTTAAAGCTCTCAACATCATACTGCCTATGGTATTCATCCCTTTCTTCAAAGGACTTTAGAAGGGGTTTAGGTGGATTTTTTTTAATGTTTTAGTATTGCATTTCTATGAGGTGAATTAGTCTGACAGATAATGGTTTACCCAAGGCTGTCAATTCAGCTTCCCAGATGAATGGAGAATTCAATACATTTGGAATTCAGAGTAGTTAAAATTCCAGAAGGTAATTTGGCCTTGTATGCTAAAATCAAAACTCTGAAATAGCTTACATATTTCTTGCTCTGTTCCAGCAATAAAATTCTAAATCACGTTTACATTTAAAAATCAACTTGCTTTGAGAAATTACCAATTTCAAGTCAGATTTACAATATAGTACTAAGAACTAATGATTTTTTAAAAAAAATAAAATTGAATTGAATTCTTTATTGCTTTAATTAATAGCATTTTTACTACAGATATATTTGGATTTTTAATATATGCCCTAGCAGAATAGTTCATGGTGGGTAAGATTAAAGTCAAATAATTATGCATCTGCGTATCACATAAAGTTCAGTGAACTCTATTAATTTATGAGTTATGCCACAAGTGTAGCATAGCATAATCTATAATTAGTAAAGGCTAATAGCAGTAAAACTGTTTTGATTCTGTACTATTGTCATGCTATCCTATAGTTGGTTAATTTTTCATTTTTAATCAGTGGCTTGCATGAAAAAAGCACAATAAATCATATGCGCACAGAGCACATCTACAGGAACAAATGATCAGTATTTGGATTAGTTGTCTATAATTAAGAAATAATTTTCACTTGCACAGAACACTGCATGCTATGTTGATTTTAGAACTCTAATGATCCAAGGAACTCAGTTAGATGCTGTATATTCCTGAGTATGATCAGGATAAGCCACAAAAATATTTACTTAAATTCATCTATATTAAGTAATGAATCCCTTTGCCCCTCCATCAGCTTTTTAAACACTACCATCTAAAGTTCTCCCCCTTCTCAGATGCAACTATACATTTATCCTGGTGTATATACCTGTCTTCCCAAAATAATAAGATCACAGCATGTTTAGACACAGAACAGGTATTATCAATTATTTTCACCTACATGAAAATGTGATTAAATTATCCTGATTTAAACCATTTGTTTTCATTATTGCCTTTTCAGGCAGGGGAACCTGTCCATTGAGACTGTTTACCTGCTATAGTGAACATTGATTATAAGAAAGTCCCTACCTAACACTTGCTGAAGTAGAACAGATTTTGCTGAGGTAGAACAGATTTTGTTGATCTTCTGAGGTAGAACAGATTTTGTTGATCTTCTGTGCTGGCCTGATTCACACAGACCTTGGACCTAGCTTTAATCCAAATGTGAGATAAAGGGCTTAATTTTACATATTTATTGAAGTTCTTTTCTTTTCACTGAATGTGTTATTGTGTGGCAATGAGATTGCTCCTTCAAGCGTGTTGTGACTGATCTCTGTATAGTCAGCTGCAGATCTTAAGAAATCTTACATGTGGTTGGAGTCCCCTGCTTTAGCACAGATTGTATTCATACCTTCACTTCAATGCAGAGAGATCAGGAATGGAGAGGTAATATGCAACATTTTTGAGGCTGCAAATAAATACTTACCTGGGATGAAATCATACAAAACTCAGTGGTATTCTGAGTAAATATAGAATGCTCAGATTTAGCCTGGACAGCTGGTACTTGAGATATAGTTTTCCAGAACTTGCTTAGTATCTCTGAGGTTTTATTTCTGGAGTGATTTTTGGTTTTTGGCTAAGTGCTTTAGGGGTAAATGCTCAAAGTATTCACATTTTACATAAAGCTTGTTTAATTACTAACAAGAGAACATTGAAATCCTTTGGCTTCATTTTATCCTTTGCCTAAGGTGACCAGATTTTCAGATTGGTAAAGAGGGACACCATTGACTGGTGGGGGGGGTGTGTGTGATTAAAAATTTTATATTTTGTCAAAAGGTCACAAAAGAAGATTACATGACCCCAGGACACTGAAACCATCATAAATATGAATCTGTTGCCAAACATCAAAATGTTGATCACGTGACCATGAGGATGCTGCAACGGTCGCTAAGTGTAAAAATGGTCGCTAAGTGTGAAAAATGGTCGTCAGTCACTTTTCTCAATGCCATTGTAACTTTGGTCACTAAATGAACTGTTTGAAAGCTAAGGCTAGCTTGCATTATAATGCCTTATGCTAGCTTACATTTTCAAGAGAGAGAAGCTAAACTCCTAAACGCACAAGGCATTTGTCTTTGGTGAATATGCTCTCAGTGTACATAAAGAAAAATAAAATACAATACATTCATCAAGAATCATAAGCTACAACACTTAGTGATAGTCACTAAAGTCTGGAGAATTGTTCCCTCTGTGCTTCTTTAAAACAGTATATGTTAGAATAGAATAACAGAGTTGGAAGGCACCTTGGAGATCTTCTAGTCTAACCCACTCCTTAGGAAGGAAACCCTACACCATTTCAGACAAATGGTTATCCAACATCTTTTTAAAAACTTCCAGTGTTGGAACATTCACAACTTCTCTCCTTGATTAGTTTCCACCCATTGCTTCTTGTTCTACCCTCATGTGCCATGGAGAATAGTTTGACTCCCTCTTCTTTGTGGCAACCCCTGAGATATTGGAACACTGCTATCATGTCTCTCCTAGTCCTTCTTTTCATTAAACTAGACATACCTAGTTCCAGAAACAGTTCCTCATATGTTTTGGCCTCCAGTCCCCTAATCATCTTTGTTGCTCTTTTGACTTGTGACTGTTTTTCTCTTTTCTGACCACTGCATCATCCTCATGACCACATGATCAAAATTTGCTTGGCACCTGGCATGTGTTCATGATAGTTGCAGTATCCAGGATTATGCAATCACCATTTGTCACTTTCCCAGCTGGTTTCCAACAAGCAAAGTGACCAGGAAAAGCCAAACTTGCTTAATGACTGCATGGTTCACTTAACAACTGTGGAAAGAAAGGTCATGAAATGAGGAACCATCTTGCTTCACAATGTAAATTTTAGGGTCAATTGTGATTGTAAATCGAGGTCTAGCTATACAGTATATGGAAATAATCCCAGTCCCTTAAAATTGAAGTGTGCTTGCCTTGCATTCTAAACAACAAAATATCCAACCATTTTTTTCTTAAATATTTTAAGCAAATGTTGTACAATATCTCCCAATGCAATAAGCTTAACACTGTATCCTGAAGTGTTGGAATATAAAAACTGTCTTGTTCACATAGTATGTGAAAATAGCAATGAATTTAAATGTATGAATTTAAAACTAAGTTTGGAGCTATTGTTTATTAGCCAATGTTGCACTCTATTTTATACAAATGCTTCTGTATCGGAAAACACCCATGTTCTTCTATTCCAGACACCTGTAATGATCCCAAAGGACAGCTATTTGTCTATGACCTTCTATAACAAATTCATGGCTTTATACAGAGATACAGTAATATCAACACCCAACTCTGCTCACTGGGTAGTTTCAGATAACTGCTATTTAAGGAGAAGTTTTAGAAGTAACTTTCAATCTTGTGGCGAGTATGCTGTTTAATCTGCTAGTTTTGCAAAAGGAGAAACTACACAGTCGTAAAAATAATTCCTGTTGCTCAATGCAGCTGTGCTGAGCTGCTTTCCTGGCACGATTTGGAAGCTATTTGATCACAGTAGATCAAATATGGATAAGAGAGCCAGTTTGCCTAGTAGTGGTTCAGGCACCAGACAAGAAATCAGGAGTTTCTAGTCCCATTTTAGGCATGAAAACCTGCTTGGATGAAATGAGGCCAGTCACTCTTTTTTCCCCTTCCTTCCTTCCTTCCTTCCTCCTTTCCTTCCTTCTTTTCCTTCCTTCCTTCTTTCCTTCCCTCTTTCTTTCCTTTCCTTCCTTCCCTAACTTTCTTTCCCCCTCTCTTTCTCTGTTGTGGGGAGTCGGAAGGAGCATTAGATCTGCTCACCACCTTAAAAGTGGGATTTTTAAAAAATGGCTTTTTAAAAAAAGTGATTTCAGCCGGGATGCCTTCAGTACTCGCCCCATCCGTCCTCCCATCCTCCTTCCAAAAAGTTGATTTAAAAAGCCAGCGATCTGCGCCCGCTTCTCCAGCGTTCCTGATTCAGGGGTAGAGTCCGAGACAAGTGCCTGGGCGCACCCTGTTCCCCCCTCAAGGCTTCGTGTTAAAGCCAAAAAGGACCTCCACAGAAATGACTCCTGGAGCTGCTGGAGAGCAGCTTTCGCCTACAGCCTTGGGGGGAGGGGGTGTTTGCAACCCTGCCCTGTTTGGTACCCCTCATTGCTTGAAATGGGGTGCTCTGTTTGGGGGGGGTGCGGGAGGTCCAAATAAGAGGTGGGCTCAGCCTCCGCTGGGATGGAGTAAGCAGAAGGAAAGGTAAGAGCAGGGGGGGATGGGACTTCACTGGCAGTTGCAAAGCAGCCTTCCACCAATTGCCTTCCCCCAATGCCCCCCAACCCTTCTAAAAGCCACCCCCATCGCTAGCCTCTCCCAATTGGATCCCCACCTGCCTCCTTGCTGCACTGCCACCGGCGGAAAGCCATCGCTCTCCCTGCAGAAAAACGGCCCCCGTCGGTGCGCGCACGCGCAGGAGAGGAGGGAAGTAAACCACTGCCCTCTACAGGCCACATTGTAAATGACACTTCAGAGAAATAAAAACATTTTTTTTAACGGCGTCCTTTTTAAAATTGATTTTCTTTCTTTTGGAAAATCGGGATTTTTTGAACACGCCGCGGGACACGGGACAAATTATTAAAAATCGTGACTGTCCCGCCAAAATCGGGACGTCTGGTCACCTTACCTTTGCCTTTTCTCTATTTCCCCATGGGAGATTTTTTTTTTTAAAAAAGCTAGAAACATTATGCTAAATTGCATAGGAAAGAAGATGGATTAACACATAAGTTCATTCAAGTATTCATTACATGGATATTGTCACAAGTTTAATGGTCCAGTTTAAAAAAAAAAGGGAAAATTCTTTGGACAAAACCATGTTAGAAAAGATTGGTTTGATCACTCTGAAGGCCAGTCAAGATTCACAGCAGCCAATTAGATACCCATGGGTAAAGATGATTTCTGTTGCTCTTTAAAAACTGGTATTTGGAAACATTTCCTTGATGGGGAGGTCTTTCAGGCAGTCACTCACACCACAGTCACCTCACAGCTTGACTGCAGCAATTCATACTACATGAAGCTGCCCTTAAAGACTATACAGAAATGTCAACTCATCCAGAATGCAGTGGCATGGGCAGTGATGGGAATGGCATATCCATGTAATACCACTTTGCAAGATGCAGTTTGCTTCTGGATGTGATTCAAGGCACTAATTGTTATTTATAAAGCACTGCATAGAATACTACCTGGTTACTTGAATATTCCTATAGCTTCCTACAGTACCTGCCTGGCAGAGGTGGGTTCCTACCAGTTCGCACCTATTCGGTAGAACCGGTTCGTCAAATCTACCGGACCAGTTAGAAGAGGTTCCACCAGTGGACCAGGAAAGCAGGCCACATCTACAGAAGAGGTTCTAAAAATTTTTGAAACCCACCACTGCTAAAGGGTTAGGGGTGCAAGGATCTTGTAACTTGACAGCTTTAAGACTTGCATGCTTCAATGCCAGAGTTCCTGAGCCAACGTGACTGGAGGAGGAATTCTGGGAGTTGAAGTCCACAAGTCTTAAAACTGTCAGGTTTGAAGACCCCTAGTTTTTTTTCTAAAGGGTTAGGGGTGCAAGGATCTTGTAACTTGACAGCTTTAAGACTTTCATGCTTCAATGCCAGAGTTTCTGAATAGCTACTTGGACTGACCTAAGTACTAATTCATAATTTCCTATCCGGTCACATGGGCAGCAAGCCATTCCCATCCGGTCACATGGGTGGCAAGCCACTCCCACAAAGGAGGCCACACCCACAGAGTAGGTTCGAACAATTTTTGAAACCCACTACTGCTGCCTGGCCAATTTGATGCTGCAATTTTGTGTCTTCCAGATTGCTTCAGTTAGCAAATGTCATCAATTGGGATCCTGAAAATGTGCCTTCTCTGTAGCAACATCTGCCTTCTGTAATTGATGTTTTCCACAAATCTGGCTGGCCCTCATTCTTTTGTTGTTCAGAAGAACAATGAAGACCTGACTCTTCTCCCAGGCATTTAGCAAAGGAGAGTAAATTCCCCTTCGATCCTTTTCTCCGTTACAGTTCATTTTTGTCATTTTGTTATCTTTATTCCTTTGTTTTGTTTCTCATTGTTTCTTTTTTAAAATATTTTTACTTATGAGTCATAGGGAGTCAATAAATGGAATAAATAAAAAAATATCTTGATACTTATCTCTGAGGAAACATATAACCATCATAATTAAGACTCACTGAAATGATGATCTCTAAATATTCTAATTTTTCAAGCTATATTAAGTTGTTGGCCATCACAATATTTTCTTGCAGCAAATTTTCTGTCTGGTGAAGGACTGATCCACTTTTTATGCACTGCCTGATGAAATATTTACCAATATTTTTTGAAGCAGAAATATTTTTTTTGAATTTTCTACCAAGTTATGAGGTTTTATTCATGTTTAACTGGTCAGTAAGGCATAATGTTTCAACTCTCGGCACTGCTACTTGCCTCAGTTCTTCAGACTATTCTTCAATCTAGGCCACTGCAGCACTGGAACGACTAAATATGTCATAATAATAATTGGAACAAGAAAGTTATTCAATTGTTTTTCCTGTGTTCGCATCCTATTTAGCATACAATTAACTTGCTTTGGTCTAATGCTTTGTTTTCCCCCTTCCCTTCCCTTCCTTTCCCTTCCCTTCCCTTCCCTTCCCTCCCTCCCCTCCCCTCCCCTCCCCTCCCCTCCCCTCCCCTCCCCTCCCTCCCTCCCTCCCTCCCTCCCTCCCTCCCTCCCTCCCTCCCTCTTTCTTTCTTTCTTTCTTTCTTTCTTTCTTTCTTTCTTTCTTTCTTTCTTTCTTTCTTTCTTTCTTTCTTTCTTATATGTTTAGATATATAGAACCACAGCTGCCCTGTAAGGCATCTTTGTGCCAAAAATTCTTTTCCAGCAGAACATCAAGTCATGTCACATGGCAACTGTTTCCCATTGTTTTGTTCTCCCTTTTCTTCTACAGCTCCTGGTTAGATGCACAGAGTAGTAACTGGATGGTTACTCTTCCCCCAACTAGGTGCCCTGCAATGTAGCACTGTGCTACTACTGTTTCCTAACATTTGGTGCCCTAGGTGTCATGGTGCCTTTGTGCAACTTGCGTCCCTGCTTCTGGCATCCCTGTTTGTATATAATTTCTCCCTTTTTCTTTGACAATATGCTCCTCAAATATTTCCCCCCTGCTTTCTGCACTGAGTGCTAGCATTTTTGAGCAAGGAAAATGTGTGTGCTTTTTTCCTTTTGATTTCCTAATGAAAAATATCTTGCCTCAAATAGATGCCTTGGCCTTGCTAATTAAGTGTCCTGCCTCCTGGAACTATCTGGTGCCTTATCAATGGAATATCTTCAGCTGAACTTTTGTTATTGTGGCTCCAGTAATTACCAAGCTTTGTGAAGATATATGATCTTTTCTGGAAAAGTGATTTTCATTTCAACCCTTTTTAGTGCCCTGTTTTTTAAAAAAAAAGACTCTTCCTATTTTGAAATGAAATGCGATTATATCTGTACTTATTTATTTTAAGTAAGGTATTGTAGGAAGTTATCACCCAGCCCTCTCCCAGAACAATGAAATATCCTAGGAAATATTGAAAAGGCAGAATATTTCTCTGGATGTGAAAAGAAAGAAACATGTTTTAAAAGACAGAATAGCTGCCTGTAGCTTCCTGCCCATCCCCACTTTGTCAATGGGCCATTAAGAAGGCCAAGCTAGTTCCTTTACATAATAAAGACTTCTCCACTTCAGCCCCAGGGGATGGGATTAAAGCATGATATTATTGGCACTTTACCCAACTCACCACATGGCATCTGAGAGCTCAACCAAACTTGGATTCAAAACGCAGCCTAGAGAGTTGCCCCTGCATGGGCCCATGGGAGTCTGACAACCAATCAGAATACAAGCTCAAGATCAAAGGCCAGAGAGGGATAAAACCAGGGACTCAGCATCTCAGTCCTCCCTTCTCTTTTCTCCACCAACATTGAAGCATGTGAAGCATTCTGTTCAGGGCTCAAGCCATGTGGTCCTGTCCACCAATAAACCATCTTTCCAAGCAACCTCCATGTCTCCAGTGCCTTTTTCCTCACTTGGAGCTGAACCCAGAAGGACATTTCTTTCATCAGTATGAAACTATATATCATACAGTTTACATTTATTGAATTCAATGTAATTCAGGAGTAAATTAGTTAGTGAACTTTGCTATGAATAAAGGAAATAAGATTTGCTGGAGAAAAATGCACACACATATAGACAAACAACAGTCTATTTAAAAAAATGTACCAATCAAAATAAAGGGAAAAAGGTCTCTCTGAAATTTGCCTTCTGTTTCTAATTTCTGTTCCATGATATGGAAGTTTTTAAAATCTTGATATTTTGAATTATCTCCTGAATTTTGAATTATTTTTTACATACTCACTTTCTCATTATTAATACTTTTTCTATTTTTTTAAAAAAATGGTTTTCTTTTTACTTTAGTTTTAGATACGTGCCTGACATTTTCCTAAACACATTGCACACAAATCCTGTCAGATTCTTCATTAAAATCCCAAGCAGAAAATATAGGTAATAGAAATCAATATTATTGCAGTTGTCTGATAAAAATACCTTATTTTCTTTGAAGAAAGTGTTAAAAATGTTAATGATCATGATTAAGCAAATAATGGTGACTTCAGTAATGATTACTGGGGATGGAAAATGATAATTTTGTGAGGATTGAAATTTGCAGCTTTTTATGTTGGTTTGATAATATAATAATAATATAAAAATAATTAACAATATTAATTATTGTAACAATAACAATGGTTACAATTTCTGTGCTGAAGATGATTAATTTTTAAAATCACATCTGTGGACAAGACTGTGGGCCCTGGTGCATTGCAAAAGATTGAATGAGGCCTTCTGTCTAAACAAGTCAATCTATCTCTGATTTGGAGGCAACATCATTTCCTGCAAGTTAGGTAATTCTCCTTCAACTATCTGAGTAGTCATATACAACTGGTTTGTGAACAGTTCAGAAAAAATAATCTGTGTCTTAATGCATTCCTCATTGAATTAGCTCATGAATGAAGAATCAATTCACCCAAAGGTAAATCGAGCTCATTGACTCAAATTCCATTCATTGGGGAGGCTCTTAAAAATACGTTTTTAACATTTGGTTTAAGATTTCAAACTAAATAACAACAAAAATTATCTGAACCTGTAGCTTTTATATCTAAATCTATCTTTCTTATTGTATTAAGGGTGGGATACAATGTTACTATCCAGAAGGGGAAAAAAAAGCCTAGAAAATGGTATCTGGGAAAATAAAAACAAGCAAAATTTTCAGTAAATTGCTTTAAAGTCTTCTTCCTTCCTCTTTTGTTGAGAAAGAGAAAAAATATATATTGGCAAGTAATACAGATCAGCAACTTATTACTTCAAATTATCTGTAACATCCTGTTCATAATTTATTTGGCCATCCTTCATGTTAGATTGGGTAATGGATAGGCACACACAGGCTTAACAGTAACAACAGCTCTTTATTGAATACAACAAGTGAGAACAATCCAGCGAAGGTTGAGTCTGACAGCTGGCCTTTTATAGGGAGCTGTCAGACCCTTCGACTAATAGGATTAAACCTCTGTTCCCGCCAGAACAGAAGACCTTGGTGGAAACCACTGTAGTTAGAACTGATATCTAACACTTCATATGTTTAAAGAATCCACATTTATAGATATCATACTAAGAATACAAAGTAGGTAACCAAATAGGTGTTAATTCCCATGTTAATTCCATAACCTTGCAATATTTTTGCAACCAGTCCTTATTCAACATTTTCTGGATTGTGAAATATAGATGAAACAACATTTTCGGTTCTAATCACCTCATTTTAACATCTAAAGACCTTATTCTCACATTCTTTAAAGCAACTTTTTTATTGATTTACAAGAACAGGACATTTGAGCTCATTATTTCACCACAGGTGATTTAAATAATTAATGCCAATTTCAATAAGCTGCAATAGTATTAGGATAAAATAGTCAAATAACAAATGAACTGAATAAACTAAGAAATACGTGTAGGTAAACTGAACTTTTCTATTGCATTGGTAGAAAACAATATCAACAACAACAACACACACAACTTGGACACATTGACAAAATTGGTCAATTGCAAAATGCAGCTTTATCTGGAACAGCTTCCAACCTGTGATTAAACCTTGAACATCAACAAACAACATCTTGCCTATCCCATGTGTTTGGGAAGAATTCAATAGGTGAATAAAAATTCCAGACCCATCTAAACATTTGGCCTATTGTATGACCAACAAGAACAACAATAATAATCTATAAGGTCTACTTCCTCCCCCTCTCCCAAAGATTAATTGGCGATTTTTAAATTGGAATATTTTGTCTAATGTGAGCTTTCATGGAGATAGAGTCAGAGTTATATTGAAAGCCCAATATTTTCCATATGGATTTGCAGATGTCCAGGGATTCATATTGATCCCAAACAAGGAAGATGTGTACTGGAGGTGAAAGGATTCTGTACAAGATTGATTTATTATTGAACTATTAAAATTATACCAATAATTACTGATGTGATCTGAGGGTTGACTGTTTATATCTGGAAATTATATTGCTACTTTTTCCTCTGCCTGTTGCTATTTCACTCTTTCCTTTTTACAATACTCCCTGTTTATGTTCTTTTTTCCTCTTGACTAATCGAGCAGTATGTTGTTCTTTCATTTATCTAAATCAGGGGTGTCAATCTCAAAGCCTGTGGAGTATTTAGATCTGGCCCATGGAGCTGCCCTGAAAACAACTAAGGACCGGCCTGTGGTGCGTCTGCCAGTGAAAACAGGATCCCGAGCTCCGTGGGGAGCTCCGTTTTCACTGGCAGAGTGTTGCAGGAGGTCATGACAGCCAAAAATGGAGCTCTGGAGCCTGTTTTTGCTGGCAGAGTGCTTGGGCCACCACAGTCGCCCCCAAGAGGAGTTCACCCTGGCCACACCTACCTCTGCCCCCCCGAGATCAAACATATCCTGATATGACCTTCAATCAAATCGAGTCTGACACCCCTGATCTAAATGGACAGTAAATAAAGGAAAGGGGAAGAGGAGGAGAGGGAAGAAGGGGTGAAGAGAGTAACTGAACAGGTCTGGTTCAGTTTGGTTTTTGGTTTTTACATAGTGTAAAAACCACTATGGCAGTGATCATTTCTCATATATTGACTCTGTTGATTATCTCTTAATCCCATGCTTTAAAATCTGCTGCTCAGTGGACCATAATCCCATATTTGTATAAAATTGGTCTACTTGATGGAAATGCACTAATCAGAAAACCTTAAGGA
Organism: Thamnophis sirtalis; assembly: GCF_051295495.1. Classification (NCBI taxonomy): domain Eukaryota; kingdom Metazoa; phylum Chordata; class Lepidosauria; order Squamata; family Natricidae; genus Thamnophis; species Thamnophis sirtalis. Next base: position 84,511,209 of record NW_028261381.1, read on the forward strand.
TTCAAAAAATACTGCCATGGTGGCACAGTGGTTAGAAGGCAGTACTGCAGGCTAATTCACTACTCATTCCAACAGTTTGATCCTGACAGGCTCAAGGTTGACTCAGCCTTCCATCCTTCCGAGGTCAGTAAAATGAGGACCCAGATTGTTGGGGGCAAAATACTGACTCTGTAAACCTCTTAGAGAGGACTGTAAAGCACTGTGAAGCGGTCTATAAGTCTAAGTGCTATTGCTATACTAGAATACCATCCTTTATATTGAAGTGTCATGCACTCCTAGCTACAGTGAATAAATGTATAATGACTTAATAAAATTGCATCCCTCTTCCAATTTACTTCATTTCTTCCTCCAGAAAACCGTAGCGATTTGTAAAGTTAATAAAAGTTGATATAGTTTTTAAAAGTAAATGTCAGATTATGTAATATCACAGGTTTTGATCAGCTCTTCCAAGGGTCTCTTGCTCATGCAAAACTTTACATGAGATTGTGAACTGAAAGAAAAGGAAATGACCGGCAGGTCAAAAAGTAAGGAATATAGAAAAGGTCACACTACTAAAGTTTATTGCAGCTTCTGGAAAATAAATTGGATTCTAACATTCTGATGCCTCCGTTTTGAGGCCAAAGACAAAAGTGGAGTAAAAGAAAGGCTGCTCATATCTTCATTAACAACAATGAAAATTATGAGTTGCTCCATAAATATTAATACCTTTATTTATTTATTTATTTATTTATTTTCCATAGAAAGTTTTTATTTTCCATTTTCATAACATATAATCACATGTATACTATTACATAGTCAATATCATGTTGTATTATTAAGTACTTAGATCAATTCATCTTACCATCAACTACCAAAGGGGGGGAAAAAAAAGAGTTATGGGCTCAGTTTTTCTTTTTTTCTTTTCTTTCGTTTTTCTCATAAATATTAATATCTTAATTCTAAATACAGTTAGCAAATCCATGAACCTTTACAATAGCAGAGTTGGAAGGGTCCAACTCCTTGCCTAGGCAGGAAACCCTATACCAGCGATGGCGAACCTTTTTTGGCTTGGGTGCCATAAGTGGGGGGAGTGCAGGGGGGTTGTGTGTGGGTGTGCCACATCCATAATGCAATGCGTGACCCCCACTGCGCATGCATGCACTACAGGCGCTCCCCCCCCATTTTTTGCATGCTTTTTTTTTTGCCCTCCCCAGGCTTCAGAGGCCCGGGAAGGGCAAAAACAGCCTCCTCCACCCCCCGGAAGTCCTCTGGAGACTTCAGGGACCTTCAGGAGGCTTCCCTAAAGCCTTCAGAGCAGTCAAAACGACCCTCCGAGCAAACCGGAAGTCACTTCTGGTTTGTTCGGAGGGTTGTTTTAAGCACTCCAGAGGCTTCAGGGACCTTCAGGAGGCTTCCCTGAAGCCTCCAGAGCAGTCAAAACGACCCTCTGAGCAAACCGGAAGTCCGTTTCCGAACTTCCGGTTTCCCCCATAGAGCGAGTTTTTTGCGCTCTGGAGGCTTCAGGGAAGCTCATGAAGCCTCCGGAGGGCCTTTGGGGGGCAGGCTCCTATAAAGCTTCTGGAGCCTGGGGAGGGCGAAAAATGGCTTTAAAAAGGGTGAACTCAGCTGGCCAGCAGGCGCACCTGTGGCACGTATGCCATAGGTTCGCCATCACTGCCCTATACCATTCCAGACAAATGGCTATCCAACATCTTCTTAAAGACTTCCAGTGTTGGAGCATCCACAATTTCTGAAGGCAAGCTGTTCCTTGATTAGTTTCCACCCATTGCTTCTTATTCTACCCTTAGGTGCCTTGGAAAATAGTTTGACTCCCTCTTCTTTGTGGCAACCCCTGAGATATTGGAACACTGCTATCATGTCTCCCCTACTCCTTCTTTTCATTAAACTAGACATACCCAGTTCCTGCAACCGTTCTTCATATGTTTTAGCCTCCAGTCCCCTAATCATCTTTGTTGCTCTTCTCTGCACTCTTTCTAGAGTCTCCACATCTTTTCTACATAGTGGCAACCAAAACTGAATGCAGCATTCCAATTGTGGCCTTACCAAGGCATTATAAATTGGTATTAACACTTCACATGATCTTGATCTTGAACCTTATTTATGAACTGTTTCATATTGCCTCACTGTTTTATCATAAGGGTCTTCTTCCACAGTGACACTCATGTCTTAAAAAAAGAGATGGAGCAGCAACAGTTTCAATACATGGAACCCTTTCCCTTCCACTGCATACATGATAAATGATAAATCAATTTAATGAGTGGACTTCATATATTCTTAAAAATCCTATTATCATTGACACATTGAAGAAATCTAGTTCTATAAGTACATCAGTATTCATTCTGCACAGTTTGGAACTTTTCTATTCATAGAAATATAAATAATAAACATGTTACTATTAGGTAATATATAGAATTTGTGACACTATGTAGTGTATTGAAATAAGATTCAAAATAATTTATTGGTTTTATTTCTGCTGTGTTCGTTCTGTTCTTGTTTTTTGTATAAAAATATCAATAAAGTCATTTCAGCCTAAAATCTGTACACATACCTGATCATTTTATCATCCTTGATAATGTGCAATTTTCCAATTATACATATTATCAATAGTATATATAAAAATAACTTTACAGGCAACAACCATAATTCTCAGATCTTTTTATCCATGGAATATATACATCTGTTCTCCCACATTTGCTAACTTATATTTTTATTGCTGTTGGGGAAATGATAATGGAAACAGGAAATTTAATCTTTTTCCTCCAAACAGGTTGGCTTTGTCAAAACTGATTACTGACCAACATTATCCATGGACCTTTCCCAACTTTGCATCCACTTTAATTTTTAGCTTGAAAAAGGGAGGGGGGGTGGAGAAGGACAAAGGGAGGGAGAGATGCAGTGCATATTTGAGAGATGCTGGAACACCTATGTATATAGTTAGATTTTTGCAGAAGATAAAAAGATGGAAGGTCTAATGTCACCCTCACCAATAAAAAAAACAAAACAAAACAATGTTGGAGTAGTAGAATTTACTACTAGGCTATTATAGTAGGCTATTCTAATATTTGAAAAACTAAATCATTTTGATCCAAGTTTCATTGAAGCGCCCATTTGGAGTGTCAATTATCTGTAAGAGAAAGGGTATGAAATAAAAACTATAAGAAATGCAGAAATAAGAAATGCAGAAAAGATATTTTATCTGAATTCTGCTTCACTTTGCCATTCCATTGTAATTTTTAACAAATGCTTTGTAGGTGATGATATGGTAGTTACGATTAATTTGTTTGTTTTAGGGATTTGTTTATTATTTCCTGACGAGCTGGAGCTTGTGCAATTAAAAACACTACTCCAGAAGCTGTGGCATTTAGGCTAGCTTTTAGATATGTTCTGATACATTAAGAATTTACAGAAAGATGAACCTAAGATAAACCTAGCAAAGAATATGAACACTGTTTGCAATCTGTTATTCTTATCAGATTGTAAGAACACACAGCTAAGATGCCTTACTCTCATAAATGTTGCATATCAACAGCCAGATGCCACCTGGCTCAGTCACCTACCTGCTGCCACCATCTACCTTTAGTTGTTCCAGTCCCTGTGATTCCCTTGTCTATTTATCTCATCTTTGGCTGAGTTTCCTGCCTTGCTGAGCCACAGGGCCTCAGAAGTGGAGATTCCAAACTATGTAGTGACCTCAAAAAGATAAGCATGCTCAGACCTGGCTAGTACTTTAATAGGTAGAAAGCTAGGCGGGAAGGATGAAATAACATTCAGGAAGGAGGAAAGGAAACCCCTTTGTAATTGCACAAGAAAATTACATGGCCATGTGTTACGGGGGATTTTATCTTATTAAGGAACCTCCCCCATTTTCCATCCAGAAATGGAACAGGAAACCATATACTGTATTGGTAGGACCATTACGTCACTAAGGATATGTTATCTTTTCTACTCTGAAGGTTCAAAGTTGTATTTTTGTCTGCTTGCTGGATGCATGAGGAGACTCCTATAGACAGGTAGAAGGATTCTAATTTCTCAAAAATAGCTGGAGGTTGGCAGTTCTGCCTTCTAGTGCAAGATGATGGATGGAAAAGTTGGGGTGGTGGTGGTGGTTGTTTCTTAATGGTTTGCTGAAGATACTGCCCATATATCAAAAAAGCAGGATGACCAAAAAAAACCAAATCAAAGAAAGAAGACACCAGAACTGGAAAGTTAAACATTGGAGAACTGAGGAAGAATAATGGATTTATACCCATTTCAATTCCAACAGATGTAGCAGCATCTGGAAGGAAGGTACCTGGGAGCAAAGTGGCTACTGAAGACATCAAATGGCTCAGAAGAAAGGGACCATATTGGCAAGACAGTTTTGGAGCTACAACAGAACTGAGAAGCATGGTTCACCTGACATCTTTCCAATGGGGCCCTAAGGAAAAACTATTGTTTCCCCCTTTACCTTCAAAAAAGCTAGAGTAACAGGAAAGAGTATGTCATTTATAACCTTCTTCAGAAGGGAGTTAGCCTAACCAAAGCAAAGTGATAATGCAATTTTGGCCTAAAGAAAAATAAGGAATTCAGATGCTAAGGTTATTTAGAGCTTGAATAGAAGAGAAAACCTTTGGGAGATAATAATATTGAAACCAAGTTTTAAATGAGATAAGACAATAAGAGCATTTGTTTTTTTTGAAAATATCTGCATAAATTATTAACTCTACTGTCACAGTAGCACTAAAAAAGCAGAACATCACTGCAGTTCAGATGTATTGCTATCCCTTTCCACCCACTTACACTCCCTCTAGATCAGGGGTGTCAAACTCACATTGTCACAGCGGCATCACATGATGTATCTGGACTTTCCCCCCTTCCCTAAAGCAGTGGTCCCCAACCCCCGGTCCGCAGACCGGTGCCGGGCCGTGGAGTACCTGGCACCGGGCCGCGCAGCGGCCGGGGGCCATGATCGCTGCAGCGGCCGGGGGCCATGATCCCTGCTGCCTCTTCACCCACACGCGCAGCCTGAGATCAACCCCGGGACTCGAACCCGAGAGCCGCCTCTCCGGTCCAAACCCCACTCCCACCCCGGCCGCCCGCCCGGCCGCCTTGGTAGCCCGTGGAGACGGAGCGCGTTCGGTTCGCCGCTACCTGGGGGCGCCGTCCCCATGACGTCACCGCGGAGTCCTCGCCTCCTTCCCTGGCGAGGCTTTCTCCCCGCCAGCCAATCAGAGGCCAGTCCCCGGGCAAGCGGGGACAAGTTGCTGGCTGGTCGAAGCAGAAGCGGGAGATTGGAGGGGGGGGAGAGAGAGCGAAAGAGCGAGAGAGCGAGCGCTGGGCGGGTGGCAGTGCGTTCCACAGCGGACTAGGTCCGCCGCGGGCTGCCAACCCCCCCCCACACACACACGTACACACACTGCCTCTCTGGCAATTGGCTGCCCAGGAAGGGAACGGGGAGCTTTCACAGATAGGAACGTGATGGGGTTTGTTTTCTTCCCCCACTCCTGAGCCCTTTTTTTTTTTTTTTGCTTGCCTTCTGGGGTCTCCGCCGTGGAGCAGCCGAGGTCAGATGGGGAGGTGGAGAGAGAGAGAGAGAAAGAGATGGGTGGGTGGCAGCTGTCTGTGAAACATCTTCCCCTCCCCACCTCCTGGGCAGCCAATTGCCAGAGAGGCATGGTGGGGGTGGTGGGGGTGGAAGGAAATAAAAAGAGAAGTTGCCCTTTCATTTTGCAATCTCTCTCTACGACCTTGTTTCATTCTCTTCCCTTTTGTTTCGTCCTCATTTCTCAATCTCAGCAACTTTAACACTTTTGGACTTCAACTCCCCAAATTGCCCAGCCAGCTAGAATAGATAGATAGATGGTGGATAGGTGATTGATAGATAGAGAGGGATGGATGGATGGATGGATGGATAAATAGATAAATAGATAGATAGATGATAGATAGATAGAGGATATATACACATACACGCATACACACATACATACACAGAGAGAGACAGAGACAGAGACAGACATGGATGGATAGATATCACCGAAGTGAGTACACCCCCTCACATTTTATCAATATTTAAGTATATCTTGCAGCAGTTTAGACATTAATGGCTGGGGGCCATGATCGCTGCAGAACAACGCCTCCCCACCCCTGCGCGCGCTCAGTGGGCCACGGTAAAATTATCAAAGGCTGACTGGTCCGCGGCGATAAAAAGGTTGGGGACCACTGCCCTAAAGCACGTGTGGGCATGTCCAGTGTGTGATGCATTCAGCCTGTGGGCTGGGAGTTTGACAGTCCTGCTCTAGATGTATTGGATTACAAAGTACTATCATCCCAGCAAAAGACCATGGAGCCTAAGATTGAGATGAATTGAAGTCTGACATAGCCAGATGAAAAATTTGGGGAAAACTGCTATACAACTTTCAAGATATAGCTGGAACCACACAGTACTGATAGCATTTAAATGTTGGAAGGAGTACTTAATTTGGAAAACGTAGAAAATTTAAAATGATTATTGGACTGAGTAAAATTAAAATCATATTGCTATAATCTTGCTGCTGGTTTGTTTTTATTTGCTTCATTAGACATTTTAAAGTAGTGCTATCTGCCTTAGTCCATCTCTAAAATAAATATTTTGTTCCAGTTTGGCATTTTAGTTAAAATAGCACCATTCAGTGGCTATCCTATTAAAACAATAGTATTGCTAACAATGAAGCATATATATTTAAACTGCCTTATCAGAGTTTAATAATAATAATTTAAAGATTTCTTGACCATCTCCAGAAATAGAAGATTTTTTTTCTTTTATATTTTAAAGGTCTTTGAAGAAATACATTTTATATTGAAGCATTCTTGATGAATGTATTTTATTCTCCTTATGTACACTAAGAGCATATACACCAAAGACAAATTCCTTTTGTGTCCAATCACACTTGGCCAATAAAGAATTCTATTCTATTCTATTCCATTCTAAATTTTAAATATTTCTTTAAAGCAGGGGTCTCCAACTTGGCAACTTTAAGACTTATGGACTTCAGCTCCCAGAATTCCTTAGCCAGCCATTTATGGTGGCTGTACATTCCATCATAATCCTTTACAGAAGGAAAAGAAACAATATAGGAAGAAATAAAGGAAACTAAGTGCACAATTAAAGACTGATGGATTCAATGAAGTTTATTCTCATTGAATTTCCACTGAGTTTTCTATCAACTCCATTTAGTATCCTGTTGATGCTGAATGTTCAATCAGTGGCTGGTTTGAGTCATACTGTTTTAAGCACGATTTAAAATAATGGACTGGACATGTCAAAATCGTAAGGCCAAAGTTATGATGCTGCTGTGAATCAACTGTATACTGGCACCTAAACTAGAATTATATGTTGCTCATACCCTTTGTTTAGGGCAATAGCTTCAATAATGCTATTTTATTTCAAAAATTAAAAAAAAAAACATCTTTGGAGTTGTAGAACATCTTTACAATTATTATTTTTTTTGGAAAAAATAAATGATGATGTACATTTTCCATATATCTTACTTCTCAGTCAAAAATCATGCTGAAGTTGTCATGGACAGCAAAATGGTTAGTAGCCACAAGGATCTTGTGCTTATTTGTTTCTCTTTCCAAGATAACCATGAGAGGCTAAACGAGGTCATTCTCCTAGGAAAGAGGGATGAGATGACAGAAGCTAGCACTCTGAAACTTTTGAAATCTCAAATGGGGAAAATCTATTTTATATTTTTAACTGGCTGTTCATAAAAACATTGGAACTATACTACCAACTATATCTCAAAAGTGCTGCAGTCACCACAGTTGAACCAAAGCAGAGCTGAAGGTTTCTTCCACACCTTTCTCAATAAGGTCATTACTACAGGTAATAGTATTGTCACAATGATTTGACTTGGCTGTATCTCAGGAGCAGTGATGTGGGGTGAGGTTTATGGCTGGTGAGGCAGTCCTCTCCCCCAACACCTCACTGACTAAAGCACTTTCTTTTGCCTGCCTGTCCTTGCGGCAGCCCGCCTGAGCTCTTTCGCCCGCTTGTGCTCGCGGCAGCCCGCCTGAGCTCTGCCATGAGCACAGGCGGGTGAAAGAAAGTCTCTTTCACCCGCCTGTGCTGGTGGGCTGCCGCGAGCACAGGTTGGCGAAAGAAAGTGCTTTAGTCAGTGGGGTGTCGCAGGAGAAGAGAGAATGCCTGAGCATTGCATTTCTTAAAGAAAAAAGAAAAAAAGGAAATTTGAAGGAAAAGAAGGAGTGTGGGGTGGGGGGCATCAGGAACAGAGAAAGAGAGGAGGAAGAGTGAGCGTGACGCTGCAGCTTTAAACAGAATCACAGAGTTGAAGTCTCTAAAAAATGCACCCTCTACTATGAGGCAGGAGAACTGCGTGCCTCAACTACCTCTGGATTTTTTGGGCTTTTAAGTCAATCTATCTCTGATTTGGAGGCAACATCATTTCCTGCAAGTTAGGTAATTCTCCTTCAACTATCTGAGTAGTCATATACAACTGGTTTGTGAACAGTTCAGAAAAAATAATCTGTGTCTTAATGCATTCCTCATTGAATTAGCTCATGAATGAAGAATCAATTCACCCAAAGGTAAATCGAGCTCATTGACTCAAATTCCATTCATTGGGGAGGCTCTTAAAAATACGTTTTTAACATTTGGTTTAAGATTTCAAACTAAATAACAACAAAAATTATCTGAACCTGTAGCTTTTATATCTAAATCTATCTTTCTTATTGTATTAAGGGTGGGATACAATGTTACTATCCAGAAGGGGAAAAAAAAGCCTAGAAAATGGTATCTGGGAAAATAAAAACAAGCAAAATTTTCAGTAAATTGCTTTAAAGTCTTCTTCCTTCCTCTTTTGTTGAGAAAGAGAAAAAATATATATTGGCAAGTAATACAGATCAGCAACTTATTACTTCAAATTATCTGTAACATCCTGTTCATAATTTATTTGGCCATCCTTCATGTTAGATTGGGTAATGGATAGGCACACACAGGCTTAACAGTAACAACAGCTCTTTATTGAATACAACAAGTGAGAACAATCCAGCGAAGGTTGAGTCTGACAGCTGGCCTTTTATAGGGAGCTGTCAGACCCTTCGACTAATAGGATTAAACCTCTGTTCCCGCCAGAACAGAAGACCTTGGTGGAAACCACTGTAGTTAGAACTGATATCTAACACTTCATATGTTTAAAGAATCCACATTTATAGATATCATACTAAGAATACAAAGTAGGTAACCAAATAGGTGTTAATTCCCATGTTAATTCCATAACCTTGCAATATTTTTGCAACCAGTCCTTATTCAACATTTTCTGGATTGTGAAATATAGATGAAACAACATTTTCGGTTCTAATCGCGCAGCGGCCGGGGGCCATGATCGCTGCAGCGGCCGGGGGCCATGATCCCTGCTGCCTCTTCACCCACACGCGCAGCCTGAGATCAACCCCGGGACTCGAACCCGAGAGCCGCCTCTCCGGTCCAAACCCCACTCCCACCCCGGCCGCCCGCCCAGCCGCCTTGGTAGCCCGTGGAGACGGAGCGCGTTCGGTTCGCCGCTACCTGGGGGCGCCGTCCCCATGACGTCACCGCGGAGTCCTCGCCTCCTTCCCTGGCGAGGCTTTCTCCCCGCCAGCCAATCAGAGGCCAGTCCCCGGGCAAGCGGGGACAAGTTGCTGGCTGGTCGAAGCAGAAGCGGGAGATTGGAGGGGGGGGAGAGAGAGCGAAAGAGCGAGAGAGCGAGCGCTGGGCGGGTGGCAGTGCGTTCCACAGCGGACTAGGTCCGCCGCGGGCTGCCAACCCCCCCCCCCACACACACGTACACACACTGCCTCTCTGGCAATTGGCTGCCCAGGAAGGGAACGGGGAGCTTTCACAGATAGGAACGTGATGGGGTTTGTTTTCTTCCCCCACTCCTGAGCCCTTTTTTTTTTTTTTTGCTTGCCTTCTGGGGTCTCCGCCGTGGAGCAGCCGAGGTCAGATGGGGAGGTGGAGAGAGAGAGAGAGAAAGAGATGGGTGGGTGGCAGCTGTCTGTGAAACATCTTCCCCTCCCCACCTCCTGGGCAGCCAATTGCCAGAGAGGCATGGTGGGGGTGGTGGGGGTGGAAGGAAATAAAAAGAGAAGTTGCCCTTTCATTTTGCAATCTCTCTCTACGACCTTGTTTCATTCTCTTCCCTTTTGTTTCGTCCTCATTTCTCAATCTCAGCAACTTTAACACTTTTGGACTTCAACTCCCCAAATTGCCCAGCCAGCTAGAATAGATAGATAGATGGTGGATAGGTGATTGATAGATAGAGAGGGATGGATGGATGGATGGATGGATAAATAGATAAATAGATAGATAGATGATAGATAGATAGAGGATATATACACATACACGCATACACACATACATACACAGAGAGAGACAGAGACAGAGACAGACATGGATGGATAGATATCACCGAAGTGAGTACACCCCCTCACATTTTATCAATATTTAAGTATATCTTGCAGCAGTTTAGACATTAATGGCTGGGGGCCATGATCGCTGCAGAACAACGCCTCCCCACCCCTGCGCGCGCTCAGTGGGCCACGGTAAAATTATCAAAGGCTGACTGGTCCGCGGCGATAAAAAGGTTGGGGACCACTGCCCTAAAGCACGTGTGGGCATGTCCAGTGTGTGATGCATTCAGCCTGTGGGCTGGGAGTTTGACAGTCCTGCTCTAGATGTATTGGATTACAAAGTACTATCATCCCAGCAAAAGACCATGGAGCCTAAGATTGAGATGAATTGAAGTCTGACATAGCCAGATGAAAAATTTGGGGAAAACTGCTATACAACTTTCAAGATATAGCTGGAACCACACAGTACTGATAGCATTTAAATGTTGGAAGGAGTACTTAATTTGGAAAACGTAGAAAATTTAAAATGATTATTGGACTGAGTAAAATTAAAATCATATTGCTATAATCTTGCTGCTGGTTTGTTTTTATTTGCTTCATTAGACATTTTAAAGTAGTGCTATCTGCCTTAGTCCATCTCTAAAATAAATATTTTGTTCCAGTTTGGCATTTTAGTTAAAATAGCACCATTCAGTGGCTATCCTATTAAAACAATAGTATTGCTAACAATGAAGCATATATATTTAAACTGCCTTATCAGAGTTTAATAATAATAATTTAAAGATTTCTTGACCATCTCCAGAAATAGAAGATTTTTTTTCTTTTATATTTTAAAGGTCTTTGAAGAAATACATTTTATATTGAAGCATTCTTGATGAATGTATTTTATTCTCCTTATGTACACTAAGAGCATATACACCAAAGACAAATTCCTTTTGTGTCCAATCACACTTGGCCAATAAAGAATTCTATTCTATTCTATTCCATTCTAAATTTTAAATATTTCTTTAAAGCAGGGGTCTCCAACTTGGCAACTTTAAGACTTATGGACTTCAGCTCCCAGAATTCCTTAGCCAGCCATTTATGGTGGCTGTACATTCCATCATAATCCTTTACAGAAGGAAAAGAAACAATATAGGAAGAAATAAAGGAAACTAAGTGCACAATTAAAGACTGATGGATTCAATGAAGTTTATTCTCATTGAATTTCCACTGAGTTTTCTATCAACTCCATTTAGTATCCTGTTGATGCTGAATGTTCAATCAGTGGCTGGTTTGAGTCATACTGTTTTAAGCACGATTTAAAATAATGGACTGGACATGTCAAAATCGTAAGGCCAAAGTTATGATGCTGCTGTGAATCAACTGTATACTGGCACCTAAACTAGAATTATATGTTGCTCATACCCTTTGTTTAGGGCAATAGCTTCAATAATGCTATTTTATTTCAAAAATTAAAAAAAAAACATCTTTGGAGTTGTAGAACATCTTTACAATTATTATTTTTTTTGGAAAAAATAAATGATGATGTACATTTTCCATATATCTTACTTCTCAGTCAAAAATCATGCTGAAGTTGTCATGGACAGCAAAATGGTTAGTAGCCACAAGGATCTTGTGCTTATTTGTTTCTCTTTCCAAGATAACCATGAGAGGCTAAACGAGGTCATTCTCCTAGGAAAGAGGGATGAGATGACAGAAGCTAGCACTCTGAAACTTTTGAAATCTCAAATGGGGAAAATCTATTTTATATTTTTAACTGGCTGTTCATAAAAACATTGGAACTATACTACCAACTATATCTCAAAAGTGCTGCAGTCACCACAGTTGAACCAAAGCAGAGCTGAAGGTTTCTTCCACACCTTTCTCAATAAGGTCATTACTACAGGTAATAGTATTGTCACAATGATTTGACTTGGCTGTATCTCAGGAGCAGTGATGTGGGGTGAGGTTTATGGCTGGTGAGGCAGTCCTCTCCCCCAACACCTCACTGACTAAAGCACTTTCTTTCGCCTGCCTGTCCTTGCGGCAGCCCGCCTGAGCTCTTTCGCCCGCTTGTGCTCGCGGCAGCCCGCCTGAGCTCTGCCATGAGCACAGGCGGGTGAAAGAAAGTCTCTTTCACCCGCCTGTGCTGGTGGGCTGCCGCGAGCACAGGTTGGCGAAAGAAAGTGCTTTAGTCAGTGGGGTGTCGCAGGAGAAGAGAGAATGCCTGAGCATTGCATTTCTTAAAGAAAAAAGAAAAAAAGGAAATTTGAAGGAAAAGAAGGAGTGTGGGGTGGGGGGCATCAGGAACAGAGAAAGAGAGGAGGAAGAGTGAGCGTGACGCTGCAGCTTTAAACAGAATCACAGAGTTGAAGTCTCTAAAAAATGCACCCTCTACTATGAGGCAGGAGAACTGCGTGCCTCAACTACCTCTGGATTTTTTGGGCTTTTAAGCCTCGCTTAACTCTGCTCGAGTGCCTAAAAAGTCAGACTAGATGAGGCATGCAGTTCTCCTGCCTCATAGTAGAGGGCGCTTTTTAGAGGCTTTTTTAAACAGGCAGTCATTCACGGTGTGGCAGCAGCTAGCTAGCCTAACCTCAGCACTCGCCTTTTCCCGTTTACATCGTTTTCCTTTTCATGATTGACAGTGGTGAGGCTGTGCCTCCCCTACCTCCCCTGACGTACATCACTGCTTAGGAGTTTCAAGACAGAATTGTACTAAGGCTGAGGAAATTTCATGATGGTCAATGTGAAGCTCAAAAACCAACATTTTCAGAGCACCAGTTGTTTATGATCACTCTTGCATCAAAACTGTCTTCTGGTTTTCAAGAGTTTTATTCCCAAAGTTGTTCTCTGAATAGTGCTTGATAGTGGCTGGCTATGCTACTTAATGCTGTTAAACATCATCATCTCCTGCAGTAGTCATCATCATCACCACCACCACCACCACCACCACCACCACCACCACCACCATCTGCAGAATGAAGGCATTTTCATTAAAGGTTATGAAAGGTTGGTTTAGTGCTGTTTGGCAGATAGACATTTTTTAAACACACCCCATTCTGCGACTGTGAAAACAGCCTTGTGCTTCAAAGAGGATTGGAATCTGGATTTCCTGAATTCTAATTCAACATCCTAGTCACTACATCACACTGCCTCTTACATTCATGCATGCCTGCACACAGAAATGAACGCCTTTGAATTTAGTTGTAACATGATATGCTAGTGAGCCTGAAGTCTGACTCAAACTATCAAGCTCATTAAAAGTAAAACGTATATATTTTGCTGCTCTATATCTCCTTTTTCTGGACACCATTTATAGTATATTTTTGCTGGTAGTGCAGCTTTGTCAGTAGTTTTAAATGCCTGGGTCAATGTATGATGCTAAGCCAAGGGGAGAAAGAGTTGTCCCAATTAATATGTTCATAAAACAGCCACACGATTGCCAAGAAAGAATCCTTTTAGCACCATTTAACTTAACGGCAACTGAGAGCAGTGACCTTTAGCAGATGAGGGTACTCCTGAGTGGGATGGGAAGGGAGAAATCTACCCAGAAATCACTTTACATATCAATTGATTTAACTAAGACAAGATAACTAATATTGTTATCTAACTCACTTTCTAATATTTAGCATTTCTGTTTATAGCATTAATATTTATTTATACACCGGCATTTTGTATTTCCACATGCAGGGTAGAACACTAAATGAATTAAAGTAAGCACCGTCTCCATGACACTGTCAGCCAACTATTATATTGCAAGCTGAAATAAAAATAGTTATTTCTGCCAGTAGTAATTTTGAGAAATTAAGATAAGAAATAAGAAGGCCAGGACATATGTGAAAGATCAATGCAGGTGATATACATACATATATACATACATACATGCAATATTTAAAAATAAACTTTTATTGAAGATATAGTAGCACAGTCCCAGAAAGACCCAAATATAAGAGGTTTCTCAAAACCTAGGTGGCCAGGACAGATTATGTATTCTGATGTCATATCAATGTTTACAATTTAATTCTTTGAAGCCTAAAGTGAAGATATTGCAGCATGAATGATTTAATGGAAGAAGTTGTATGTGCCGGTGTAGGGATGTGTGTATGTGTGTGTTTGTGTGTTCATGCGTGTAAGTGGGTGGATTTGAATCAGAACTCATTTTTTAATATCTGGCATTTCTCTTTATAGCATTGATATTTACTTATATGTTGGCATTTCGGTATTTGCAATATGACATGGGCAATAAATGTAATAAAAAGAAAAAACGTTGGAGGTAAAAATAATATCAAGCAAATGTAGGTAAAAGAATAGTCATATTATTGCTGTTGGATTATTCCTTAGGCTTGAAATGCAATTCCTGTAACCTATGCCAGTAAACAATTGTTGTGCTCCTATCCATTTCAAGGGAACCTTTTGTTGCGAGAATTTGCTCAAAAACTGAACTGCTTCATGTATTCTGAAGAACAAAATCATATGAAAAATTCATGTGATAGCCAACATATAAATATAATTTGAGAATTTCCCTTTGGGGAAATTGCAGGAGATATTGAAAGATGGGATAGTTTTGCAAGGATACATGCATTATTTTTTCTGTATATATCTTGATTTAAGAGACTTAGAAGAAGTTGGGCTCATCAGAACTAAATCTCAATTAAATACTGAGTGGATTTTATGTATGGTAAACACATGTAAATTTAGTTGATCCAAAATGGTTCATTCTTCAGAGTCAATTGGATCGAGATGGGCAGCTATAGACTGGAAACAAACAAACAAACCTGCAAAGCCCATATCCAGAAAATCAAGAGTTTACTGTACATGTGTGTGTGTGTGTATATATATATATATATATATATATATATATATATATGTATGTATGTATGTATGTATGTATGTATGTATGTATGTATGTATATGTATATGTATATGTATATGTATATGTATATGTATATGTATATGTATATGTATATGTATATGTATATGTATATGTATATGTATATGTATATGTATATGTATATGTATATGTATATGTATATGTATATGTATATGTATATGTATATGTATATGTATATGTATATGTATATGTATATGTACAAGTAAATACTCAGCTGAACTGAAGTTTTTTGAGACTTCTTTTTAGCATGAAAGATCACATTTTGCAATATCTAGAAGTAATGGGTGGAAACTAATCAAGGAGAGAAGCAGCTTAGAACTAAGGAGAAATTTCATGAGGGTTAGAACAATTAATCAGTGGAACAACTTGTCTCCAAAAGTTGTGAATGCTCCAACACTGGAAGTTTTTAAGAATATTTTGGATAACCATTTGTCTGAAGTGGTGTAGGGTTTCCTGCCTGAGCAGGGGGTTGGACTAGAAGATCTCCAGGTCCATTCCAACTCTGTTATTCTATTCTATTCTATTCTATTCTATTCTGTTCTGTTCTGTTCTGTTCTGTTCTGTTCTGTTCTGTTCTGTTCTGTTCTGTTCTATAATTTTTCCTCCCAATAGATTAGTGCTCTTCCTAAAACAGGGGGAGGGGAAACAGTTCACAATCTTTTGTAGACCAAAAGATTGTGAACTATCAATCACCACACTTCTTTTTAAATATCACTTAATTAAATGGCTTCCTCTTTGTTTGGTACATATATAGATACAAATACATCAAACTCTTATTCTAAAGTTAATAGCAGTCAACATTATTTTTTGTAAATCTATGTAATTCTAATCATCAAATCCGTACCGGGGCGTACCTCCTGCAACCCACCACTGGAAGGATTGTTCTAGTATTCAAGATATGTGGAATATGGCTAAAAGCTATAAGTATAGAGTAGCTCTGCTTATTTTAAAGTTGTGAGTGATGATTAATATGCAGCATGTTATTCTACACCCGATCAGCTTAATCTAAAATGACAATAGAGAACTAAATCATAGTCTGCTGAATAAATAAAACAAAAGATCGAGCCACTCCATGCAGAGGCTTTAATTGTCTCTGTTGTACTATGTCTTAGATGACAGACCAGACTGATCTTTTCATGGGAGATATATGCAATCAGAAGACTCTATCTAAGGAAGAAACTTTTCAGGTAGTTTTTGAACAAGATACTTCACCCTCAAAACTTGCTGAAGTTACTGGTTTGGTAATGAAATGTCCGGAAGCTAAACAACAAGCATGGAGAACAGACCCCTGCCAAAACTATTCTGATTGTGAGGAAGCAGCCTTCCCCAGTCTGGTGCCCTCCAGATATGCAGAGTCCAACTCACAAATTACTAGCTAGTTTAGCCAAATGGCCCAACACATTGTAAATGATCCATGCTGTAGAAGGTTACTCTATTTTGGAAATGGGAAAACACTTATTTTACTGTTTCTCTTTGGGAAACAGTATAGGATAGGTTAGGATAGGTTTATGCTTTTACTTCCTATCTTATATAGATTTGCTTTTTTAATTTGATAGCTTGTTTTCTCATTAAGGATCTGAGCAAGTGGCAGCTTTTAGCCAAGCTTAGAGTCTAAGCAGGTTCATATCCTGGTTAGTGCTTGGTAGGGAGAACTAAAAAAAAAAGTTCCTAGGGTACAGTGGCAAGTCACTTTTATAATACTAGCAGGAAAACTTCATAAATATGGTTGAGTTTATATATATATTTAAAACCACAAACACATAACAGGATCATTTAGTGAATGAGTCCAGAGATTTTCATGCTGAATGTTCATCTGAATTTGTGTAATGTTCTTAAACAAGGTTAAAAGAGCAGCATATACCAGATAAAGTGATACTATCGATCATATGCTTTTTGAGCGCCATTTTCTATATTAACCAAGGAACTGGGAAAGACTCCTTGCAGGGTAGGGCTGAAGAATTTGTTCAGTATCTGCAGGATAAAATCATTCAGATCCGGACAGGCTTGGACTCTGACTAGGTAGATTCAGGCGAGTCGACGGGGATAAATCTTGTGGAGACCATCTGGGATGAGTTTGACCCTGTGACCCCCAAGGGCATGGACAGGATTATGGGGAGACTCAGTGCTGCCACTTGTGTGCTGGACCCGTGTCCCTCTTGGTTAGTCTCAACTTCCCGGGAGGTGACACGAGGCTGGCTCCAGGCGATTACCAATGCTTCGTTGAGAGAGGGGTTCTTTCCCACCACCTTGAAGGAGGCGGTGGTGAGGCCCCTCCTTAAGAAGCCTTTCCTGGTCCCAGCTTCTTTAGCCAACTATCTTCCGGTCTCCAACCTTCGCTTTGTAGCAAAAGTTGTCGAGAGTGCGGTAACACGTCACCTGGATCCATTTCAGTCGGGTTTCAGGCCCAGATACAGCACAGAGACAGCATTGGTCGTGTTGGTCGATGATCTCTGGCAGGTCCGGGACAGGGGCTGCTCCTCTGTCCTGGTCCTATTAGACCTCTCAGCAGCTTTCGATACAATCGACCATGGTATTCTCAGAGAGGGCCCGCAATCTGGGTGTCCTCCTGGATACACGGCTTAGTTTAGAAGAACACCTGATGGCCGTGACCAGGAGAGCCTTTTACCAGGTTCACCTGGTACGTCAGTTGTGCCCCTTCCTGAATCAGGATGCTCTGTTCACAGTCACTCATGCCCTCATCCTTTCTCACCTGGACTACTGTAACGCTCTCTACAGGGAGCTGTCCTTGAAGAGCACCCGGAGGCTTCAACTGGTCCAGAATGCGGCTGCGCGGGTTATCATGGGGCCACCTAGGTGCTCCCATGTTGCACCCCTTTTAGGTGGCCTGCACTGGTTGCCGGTTGTCTTCCGGGTGCGATTCAAGGTATTAATTATGACCTTTAAAGTGCTCCATGGCTTAGGCCCAGGATACCTGCGAGACCACCTACTGCCACCGGTAGCCTCCCACCATCCAATGCGATCCCACAGAGTTGGCCTCCTCAGGGTGCCGTCGGCCAGACAGTGTCAGCTATCTGGCACTGGGGAGAGCCTTCTCTGTGGGAGTGCCTTCCCTCTGGAATGAGCTGCCCCCGGAGCTTCATATAATCCCCGACCTCCGGTCCTTCTGACGCACCCTAAAAAGTTGGCTTTTTTAGGAAGCCAGCCTGGCCTGAACAAAACAAAATAAATTATTGATTATTGTTAATTTTAATTGAATTTCTTTTAAAAATGTTATTGTTAATCTAAATTGGGTTTGTTTTTTGGATATTCTATTTAATTTTTTAAAACTTTTGTAATATGTGTTTTTTTAATGTTGTACGCCGCCCTGAGTGCTTGGGAAAAGGGCGCCATATAAATCCAATAAACCTAAACCTATATTAGATTGATAACCTTATTACTATTACTATTTTTCATCCCACCTTTTTATATATAATACAAGACAGCAAATCTACCTAATCTTGTTGTGTATTTGCTCTTTTGTGTTATTGTATTTGTTTTCAGCCACTGAAGATTTTCCTGAAAAAGCCTAGTGGTCTCCATTATTTTCAAAAGAGCTGTAATGTAATATAGCTCTACCATTACAAATTTAATAATTAGCAGATTTCCAACATGCTGAACTTTGCTGCAAAGCTGACAGCCCAGTTTTGAGATCCGAGTAAATTCTCGTTGCTTGCCCCAGCTCCTGCCAACCTAACAGTTCAAAAACATGCAAATGCAAATAGATAGGTATCACTTTGGTGGGAAGGTAACAGCATTACGTGTTGTCTTGGCATATAGTCCTGCTGGCCTATATGTGTCTTCATATATATATATAAGTATCTTCGGAAATGCTGACTCTCTTGACTAAGAAACAGAGATGAGCACCAATCCCAAGAGTGGAACATGATTGAACAGGGGAATTCTTTGTCTTTATGCTTATTTACTGGCAACATTACTCTCCAGATCACAAGACTGTCTTTGGATAGATGTAGCAGGGAGTGGTAGGATTCATTTTTTTTACTACAGGATCTGTGGGTGTGGTTTGGTGGGCAAGGCATGGCTTGGTGGGCGTGGCATGGCTGGTATGGCAGGAGAAGGATACTGTAAAATCTCCATTCCCGCCCCACTTCAGGGGAAGGTTACTGCAAAATCCCCATTTCCTCCCCACTCCAGGAGAAGGTTATTGCAAAATCCCCATTCCCTCTCTATCAGCTAGGACTCGGGAGACAGAGAATAGATTGGGCAGGGCCAGTTAGAGGTGGTTCTCTGAACTACTCAAAATGTTTGCTACCAGTTCTCCAGAACTGGTCCGAACCTGCTGAATACCACCTCTGGTAGCAGGTAAATCAGTAACATTTTCAACTTTGATTTTCTTGAAAATCTCTAGCAGGGGAACACAGTTATCATATACCTGATTGAAAAATGGTATGCGCCATTTGTTTGGTATAGTTATTCTCTCTCATTAAGCCCACAGAATTGGGAGGGATGTACATGGAACATTGAGGAAGGAAAAGAACATCCTTCTGGCTACCAACTAATCAACTCTGGTAATCAATGGGATGACAGATATTTCAGTCAGATTACTCTCACACCCAACATGTTATCACTATATATGTTATCTGCTGTTGTTGCTGTTTATTTTCTACGTTGCTTATTTGGCAAATTTTTATCACAGCAAATCATTATATCTAATGCCTATTCTACCATCTGCAACCCTGTAGAGGTGTCTGATTAATCTATGTTTCAGCTCCAAGAACCTACATTCCCACAATTAAACAAGAGGGTAACAATCTCAAAACAAAACAAAATGGATTTGTTTCCTGTAGAGTCTATATACATCATGTAGGCCTTGCAACATGTTAAGCTATTCTTTAACCGGTTAACACCAATTATATTTTCTGTTCTGCATAAAGCAAAAGATAATTTATTCTCTTTTTTATTCTATTTTTTTACTCTTACTTTACTCATAATTGGCATTATGCAGCTTTGCAAACTGTTTTCTCTTTTCTACATTTTATCATTTTAATGATCTATTGCTGTGTTTCCAATTTTGCTGTAAAAATACCTTATTTTAATAGTAAAGTCAAAGAAATAATTTACTTGGAATGATGTGGCAAAGTATTAGAATCCTAATGGGAAGCACAAATATGACCCTACCCAAAATCATTGTATCATGTTGCAGGATGTGGTACCAAATTTCCAAAAAAAGTCTTTCACATATCATGTTATACAAAGCATGCTCACTAATTCTGTAGCATGTTAAGCATAAAAGTATGTTTTCATTACTTAATTCTGCAAAAAAAAAAAAAAGAGGTTTCAGAAAATAGTGTGCTCATACACCTATTTAGCAAGCAATATTTTTTCACACCAGAATAGTTCCAGAATTGCTCAATTTCATTAGACATCATATTAATAACTGCTAAAATTAAACCCTTGATAATTTTGTACATTTTTTTTAAATAATGAAGGCAAATCTACATAAATCAGATAAATGTCAATAGTGAAAATTGTCTTTGGTCAAAATTTATTTGAAATCAAAGCATCTAATTGAAGAAAAATGGTTACATCTTCAGGTGATCTCATCATATGACACATTGATTTGTTTTTCTTCTTAGACTATCTAATTCTTATACTATCTCACAAAAGTAGGACTAAAGAGCTAGAAGCGTTTATTGTTTAGAAAACATTGGTTTAAGTGAGGAGACATGATAGAGGTTTGTATGAATGGTTGAAAGGAGCAAGTACAGATTGGGAAATTCTTCTAGATAATCACTTGAACTTAAGATGTAACCAAGGGATAACAGAAGCTCTGAAACATTTAAAGGAAGAGATTCTTCACACAGTACCTAATTAATCTATGAAACAACTAAATGAGGTGATGTTCACTAAACCTAATTGGTTTCCATTAAAAATGTACATTCCTGGGCATTTAAATTTCATGACATTTAAATTGAAAGCAGCAAACCTCTGACTACTCAATATACTCAGAGGATCCATTTACCATGGATGTTCATTTTATCTTAAATCATGGGGATAACGCTCACAAACAAAAATAGAATAGAATAGATATAATATACAGTATGTAGTTTAGGGTTGAAGGGCAAAGTCCTTGGTGCTTTCTGAATTTGGTTGTTTGCTTGCAGACATTTCATTATCTATTTAAGTAACATCATCAATGCTAGTGAATGTGGGGCTTGCTCCCTGTTTATATAGAATATCTTCCCCTGCCACTATTGTGGGGTATATGTTTTTCTCTGTGGTACTACCTTGATTAGGGTATTGTTTTCTGCTTGATGGTTGTCTGCTGTTAATCCCTGCTTATAAGAGCCGAGGTGGTGCAGTACTGCAGGCCACTTCCGCTGACTGCTATCTGCAGTTTGGCGGTTCAAATCTCACCGGCTCAAGGTTGACTCAGCCTTCCATCCTTCCGAGGTGGGTGAAATGAGGACCCAGACTGTGGGGGCAATATGCTGACTCTGTAAACCGCTTAGAGAGGGCTTTCAGCCCTATGAAGCGGTATATAAGTCTAACTGCTTAACTGCTTAACTGCTTACCTGGGTATAGCCTGCTGGAGTGAATGTGTCTGGGTTTTTTTTTTTTTTGCTACCTTCCTAACTTTCTTATTGTCTCTTTTGAATGGTGAGTAAATGTTGCTTATCTATATGTATCTATTGTTGGCTTATTTGTCTGAATGCCAAGGTTCCTGGAATTCTATAGCATTTGTGGATTTGGCTTAGTTTAAAATGCTCACACTTTCTCAGTTTCACAATTTTGTCTGGTATCCTTCTTACTCCATGGACAGTCCTGTAAAATCCTGTACACTGTTCTGTAATCACTGTTTTCCTCTTCATTTGCTTTCCTCCTTCTTCTCAAAGATCTTTTTTCCCCTAGTTTCTCATCTGTTTACATCTCATACCTCAAATATATGGGTTTCTGCTTGATGCATTAATATAATCAAATAGCCATCATTTCCGTAATGGCAATCCTTGAGATTTATTTACTTGATTTCTTTAGCTGCCCAACTCAACCAAGTAATTATGGATGGCTTATTATTCTAAAATTATCAAACATTTAAAATAATTTTAAAAATATTAAAGCAATAAAAATATCTCTAAAATAAACTATAAATAGTACCCAGGATGATTAATCAACTAATAGTAAAACCAAGGAACAGGGCCCTTAACACAGGGATACATAGCTGTTCTGACCCCCTCCTCCATCCAGTAACGAAAGCCGAGACAAGCTTAACTAGAATGTACTTTAATAGCAAGACCAAAATCTCGGTGGCTGAAAGCCAAGCAAACAAACAGATAAGGACCTTGGCAGCAACTCAGACAAACCTTGGCAGCAATCCAGCCTGCCAAGTTAGTTACAACAGTTCTCTTTAGTCAATGCGTTAACTTCTGCAAGAGGGCCGTGTGCACAAGCAGTCTTTTTTATAGTCTGGAGAGGAGACTAATGACCACCAGCTGACTGCAATTACCCCCTGTAATTGCATAATTGTTCCTGACACCTAGTAGCTCTTTGATGGCGTGCATCCAGGAACAACTCACTGGATCACTCTCCGTTGTCTCCTCCCCACTGGTTCAAAGCTCAGGCACCACCTGGTGGCCAACCAGTCTCTCTGCGCCCTGCTCGGAGTCAGAATCCTGTCCAGGGTCCTCCACATCCTCCAGAGCCAACTCATAGGGCCCCTTGCTGTCGGAATCTGGTGGCAGCTCCAACAGCTCCTGCTGGGCCACAACACATAGCATACTGTGATGACATCAGAATAATGACATGCATAGTGACATAATTATGCAAATGCATCCCTTAGATTCTTACGTTTTAACATTTTATACAAATAAGACGTTGCATTATTTGTATGAAAATGTTGCTTTGCATATTTTTTAATTTGCTTCCCCTCATGGCAACAATGGTTTATCCTTGTAAGAGCCTTTCTCTATCAAGATTATGCTTTCAAGAGTATTCTCAGCATCTGGTAAACAAAGGCATTTAGAGGGCTATGTTAAACCAATTTGTTGTTGGACAGCAAGGAAAAACAGGAACCAGTTTTTAATGAAACAGGATGCAAAGAGACTTTGATTTACTGCTGCTTATGTAAAATAAAGGGAATATAAGCCACTCCACAATGTGGAAAAGAATTACAGTGTAATTGATTAAAAGCTGGGTATATTCAAAACATGCCCCATATAATAAATTAGCAATATGGAGGAGAACAAACCTCTCAAGTGACACTCTGGTAAAATGATATATCAAGGTACTTTCTAAGAGATCAGGAATAAAACAGCCTTCAACTACTTAATGCTCTTCAGATAATTTGGACTCTAACAATATTCCCCAGCCAGTACCAGGTGGGGAAAGGTTGGAGTAGACTGAGCCAACAACTCTGTTAATAGTAAACCTAATCAGCAGAATACAGTGGAGTGAGAGTAAGAAAACGGAAGAGATTTTCCTTTGAAGAAATTGCATTGAAACAGTGAGTTTAAATTAAAGTAAAGAAGTCATGCTATAAAATGACAGCCATGAGAAATGAAGGGCTATATCTAGAGTATGTTTAAAGCTCAGTTTTTAGACTTCTTTTGCTATTTGCCATGCATTCAGGAAATACTGTACATGGAACAATAAAGTAATTGCTTCTGATTTTCCATGCCCAACATATGTTACTCTGCCTGGACTGGATATTTTTGAAACTATCCTAGGGGATTGGGCTTGCTTTTAATTTAAAAGTCAATATTTTCTGCTTCAATCTTATATTAATTTCCTTTTTCTTAGCTGCTGGATGATGTGTTAGCAGATATATGGATAAGGATGGGACAATCTAAGACAAAATTGATAGGATTAAGCTAAAGATGGTTGTCATGATGCCTTTGGGAGTGCAAAGGAAATGATTCAACTGACAACAAACAGTGCCTTCTTGTGATTTTCTTTTCTTAATAGGAAATAAGAGAAGTTACTACTTTCATTTTGAGGCATATGAGATAATTCAGGCAATTAATCAAGCTGTATTCCTCCACTTTCCTGCCTCTCTAGATTTTTGTTAAGTAATGGTACACAAATACTACAAAAGGTTTCTTTGTGTCTGCCCAATATTTACCCAATCATTTAAAAGTTAACAAACTTTGTACAGGATATATGTGCAGCCTATAGTGTTGACTAAATATGTGCAATGCTATTTCTAGATTTTCTCCCTACTCAGAATTAAGTAATGAGGTTAATGACAGTGATTGGCAACCTCTCTTGGTCTAGAGCAGGAGTGTCATACTGGTGGTGTCATATTGTCATCACCTTAAATTACCTCACACACAGCACTAGAGAGTTGCCCCTGCATAGGCCCATGTAAGTCTACATTCTATATCAGAAGCTCAAGATCAAAGGCCAGAGAGGGCATAAAACCAGGGAGTCAGCTTCTCTTCTTCCCTTTCCTTTTCTTCTCCACCAACATTGAAGCATGTGATCACCTTTTCTGTTCAGGATTCAAGCCATGTGGTGCTGTCCACCATTAAAACCATCTTTCCAAGCAGCCTCCATGTCTCCAGTGTCTTTTTCCCCACTTGGAGCCGAACCCAGAAGGACATTTCTTCCAACAGAGCCATCAGTAAACAGCTCAACCAAAGAATCTCTAAGATTGCCCCCACCCACACAGCAAGATATTAGAATATAGAATGGCAGCAAAAACAGTCCTTACTATACTGATGATACTACCTAGTTAGAGTAATGAAACATCTGCAAGAATATCAGCTTAGAGAGTACCAAGGACCCCTCATTTCAATCCTGAGCTACAAATATTCCACTTTATTGGAATCCATGTCTTAATTTACTGCTAATTTACTTAATTCAATGATAAACTATAGTCATTTAAATGGGTGGCATACAAATTATATAAACAAACAGATGCCTAACATCTCTCCATACTTTGCATGTTACGTAGCAGGTTTGAAAGAGAGGGCTAAGTTGTAGCCTGCTCTATGTCATCCATCAGACACTTTGTTCTAACTAAGACTTTTGATTAGAAGGAGGAGCTTACAGCTTATGCCAACAATTCTCTGCACATCACACGGTCTTTCAGATTTGTTGCAGAAAAGATACTATCTGTGGCTGAAGCAGCCTCTCTCTATAGAGCCGAGGTGGCGCAGTGGTTAAATGCCACACTGCAGGCTACTTCAGCTGACTGCAGTTCTGCAGTTCGGCTGTTCAAATCTCACCGGCTCAAGGTTGACTCAGCCTTCTATCCTTCCGAGGTGGGTAAAATGAGGACCCGGATTGTTGTTGGGGGCAATATGCTGACTCTGTAAACCGCTTAGAGAGGGCTGAAAGCCCTAGGAAGCGGTATATAAGTCTAACTGCTATTGCTATTGCTATTGCTCTCTCATTTTCTTAATTTAAAATATATAGTCTAACTACTCTCCAGGAATCTTGCAGTAGGTTACAATTCATTTAGACTGAGGTATTGAGACAATACATTTAGCCCTATTTGCTTGTCTTCTTTCAGTGTAGTAAGGAACTACCTGCAAGGACTCAGAATAATGCAATGTGAATGCAGTAATTGCAAAATAATACAATTATAGATAAAGAAAGCTCCTACCATTTTGTCTATGTTTGCACTGTGAAATAATGCTATACTTGGAACATGGAACTTTAGTGCCTTACTTAACATTTATATGCTTTAGATTGTTACATGATCTGTTAGAATCCTTGTGACACTCCTGTCAAATGGCCTGCCTTGCTATCTCCATATCACAGAAGGGAAGCTGTTGCTGTGAGATGGAAGAGATTGATTTGCCTAAGGCTGGCTGGTAAGCTCATGTTAAAAGATAGATCTGCTCCAGGGACTTTCTGATTTGTAGGTTTGTCTCTTAGGGATTTAGAATCAATTTAGGGGATTCGGATGCAGGTGGACAATTTTAGCCAGTGGGCCTTATCATCCTTGGGTTTTATTTTATGCATCCCCAGGTGACTCATCATATACCCTGTCCTTTCTCATATCCTCCCATCAGAGAGGCTGCTGGAAGCAAAAAATACAGTGGCAGGCAGAAACCACTTGCAACCCTAAACAGTAGGAGCTGCAGCCTGGGTTATTTCAGAAAAAAATGCCCTACTCTATGATTCATCCTCTGAGCTTCCGCACGGGCTTATCTATTACAGCCTTTTCTCTATCTTATGCAAACAGAAGATAGCAATGGAACCTGTCAGTGAAACCATCCCAAGGGGAATATTTTTTTAAAACAATATTCTTCTATTGCTTTTAAAATAATAAGAGAGAGAGAGAGAGAGAGAGAGAGAGAGAGGGAGGGAGGGAGGGAGAGAGAGGAGGAGGAGGAGGAGGAGAAAAATATATACTGTCAAAGAAAGGAAAAACTTTAAAAATGCTTTTTTTAAAAAATAAAGAGAGACAACAAAGAAAAAAGTAAAAAGGCTATAATATATGATTATAGCAGTAAATAGTCACAATTCTATATATAAAGTTACTTAATGCAATTATTATTCAGGTAGATATATATTTTAATATATTGATATAACTTTCATCTTTTAAACCTAATATATTTTGTACAAGGGAGTGTCATAGTTCATTATATTTGTCCATACAAAGTCTACAGGCAATTCGCTCAAAGTTGGGAAGTACAACCAAGTTTTCAAACCATTGAATGAAAAGGGTCATATGTTTATCTTATCTCAACGGGAATAATGAGACACATACACAAGCGCAGGATGAGACACATACACACATATTCATATAAAAATGGAAAGTTTTGACTAAAGTTATTTTTGTAATTGAGACACCATACAGCATGGTGTAGGATAGTAGGGTTGGGATGGGGTGGGAAGCTAAGTGAGAAGGTACAAACTATTCTCCAGGGCACCTGAGTGTAGAACAAGAAGCAATAGGTGGAAACTAATCAAGGAGAGAAGCAATTAAGAATTGAGGAGGAATTTCCTGACAGTTATAACAATTAATCAGTGGAACAGCTTGCCTCCAGAAGTTGTGACTGCCCCAACATTGGAAGTCTTGAACAAGATGTTGGATAGCCATTTGTCTGGAACGGTATAGGGTTTCCTTCCTAGGCCGGGGGTTGGACTAGAAGACCTCCGAGGTCCCTTCCAACTCTGCTATTGTATTGCATTGCATTGCATTGCATTGCATTGTACTGACAGAAGAAAAGGGGGGAAATCATGGGGTGTTCTCAGATTTCCTTTTGTTCCCAGACACCGTGTAACTTTTGAGAGATTACTTTCAAAAGAGAGATTTAGACTTTAACAAAATAAGCTTACTTACTCCTGATGTACATATTGATATATGACCAGGGGTGAGTTTCAAAATTTTTAGCAAGGGGTTCTCTGCCCGGTTGCTGGTGGTCATAGCCATGGTGAGTGTGGCCTTGTCAGCCTCCTGCACCATGGTGTGTTTGTGTGGGGGCGTTTTTGCCCTCCCTGGGTGGAGGCTTTCCTCGAGCCTCAGGGAGGGTGAAAATGGTCTCCCCAGGCTCCAGAGGCCCTCTGGAGGCCAGAAACTTCCAGTAGGCCTGTTTTCACCCTCCCTGAGCCTCCTCATGTGCCTCATTCAAAATGGGCCACATGGGGAATCCTGGGAGGGGTGGGATAGCCGGGGCCAGCCAGGAGTGGGATTTGGGGATTCTCCAAACTGCACAGAATCTTAGTTAGAGGTTCTCCTGAATCCCTGTGAACCCTCATCAGCCCCTCCACTGCATATGACTCCATAGGTATTGGCCCAACTGGAATGTACAAGCTTTCATATACATTCTTTTAGTTGTTAATTCAGCTCATCTTTCTGAAGCAGTTATACTACGATCTAACTGCAAGTCAGAAATCACTCCATATGTTAATCAATATCAAGTTTCAGTGCTGAATGAGGAATATTATGTACCAAGTGAGGAATTTTATGAATATTTAGTAAACTATAGAAGGCCCCTTGAACATCAGCCTGAATTGTTGCACATAAATAAGGGATGGAGGGTTGTTGCCAGAAAAGGTCCATGTTGCAATATTAAGCTAGCAAATGGGATAGTATTTTTTATGCTTTGTGATGAGCAGTGTAGCATTTAGCTGGAAAAATAATCCAACCATGCAGACAACATAACCCACATTAATCACAAACTTGTCTCTGGCAGTGATGTAGAATGATTGATGTTTGTGCATTCGAGATGTCAAAGAACAGGCCTTCTTGATATGCCCCTAGAAAGTGAGCTGTCATGGCCCACTAAAGCAACAATAATGCATAATTCAAGAAAAGAGGGATAGAATGGAAATTAGTCAGGATGATTGGCAACAATGGGTAAGAATTTTATTTCATTTTGTTTTATACATAAGCATTAATCAAACCCCACAATTACTCATAAATGGGACCAAAAAAGAAAAAAATGAACAAGGAAAAACCTAAGAGTTATGGCTTCAGGAGTAAAGCTTTGAGTGCATTGCTTTCAAAGTGTCCCTTTGAGTCTTTATGTTATATATCCAATCTGCCTCATTCATTTTGATATTTACAAAGTAGGCAGATGTAACTTAGCAAACACTTGTACTGTTTTGAGTTTGGTCAGCACAGAGGATTAAAACTTCAATTCAATTAGAACATATCTCAATTCACAAGTTTCTTTATAACGAGAAAAATTGAAATCAAAACAGGTCAGATGTGGCATTGCCACTTATTTTAGTTACTATCAATCAATTCTATTATACAACCAGAAAACAAGTTAGCAACATAATCTAAACTTGTTATTGGATAAAACAGTTTAACAAGTAAAATATTTAATATATACTACATAATACACTTACAACCCCAGTTCACAGTATAATTCCGTGATGGCTAACCTATGGCATGCGTGCCATAGGTCACACAAGAATCTCTTTTTGTAGGCACACAAGTCGTCTCCCAGATCAGCTCCACTGCGCATGCACATGCATGTTCCACCGGCCAGTGGATTTTTGGGTCTCGGCCACACATGCACTAGGGGCATCGCGCGTGCATGCATAGTGGGGTGGGGTGCATTGCCTTGTAGGTGTGGGCATGTGCGCAATTTCTGCACGCAAGGTCAAAAAGCTTAGTCATCACTTATATAATTGATCATGAGGATTGTATTCCTGAAAAAAATAATATCTTATTTGTTTTTTTAAAAACAAAATACAGCTTTTTATCTGATTAGTCAAATTGGCATTGACCCTGATTATTTGTTCTCCAGGGGTATGACATCGGCAATTCATTATATCAGACAAAGAGTATTGGATAATTCAGTACATAAATAAATGGCCAAAGCCAAGGTATCATATTCACTTGCAACATTTGGAATTAATTGTACATATAGTTTTCAATTACCTAAGTATTTGAGTACTTATTAGTTTAGAAGATAAATAATAGCCTTTTCAAAAGCCTGGTTAAATAGGTTGTGATCAAAATATGCCTTATGATAGATTTTTTTTTTTTAACACTCTGTTATGGCACTGATCCTGAAACAGTGGATCATATTGTATTATACTGTGAATTTTATAACAATCTCCTTCAGGAAGTTATTTGGCCTATTTTAAAATTTAAACTTGGAAGAGTATGGTAAGTAAGTGAGTATGTAAAAATGTTATTTACAGATGAAAAATCCTAAGATTACAGTGGAAACAGCCAGATTTTTTTACTATGGATGTAAAAACAAGGCTTTTTATAAACAAATCAATCAGCCAGAGTTTTAAGTCTATATCTAGTTACTATTATTTCTGAAACAAACATTGGTTTTCCAGAAATTCATGACTGTGTGGCAAGCTTATTTTTGTATGCATGCATATACATATACATATGGAGCACTTTTCTAGAAAAATCGTACATTTGCGTTTCTGTGTGTGAAATATTTTTTATACCTGAAAGCTTTGCAAAAAACAGATAACCCCACCAATTTTGTGGTTCTTAAGATTGGTAGGCACAGCATGGGATGTGTGGGTTGTTTTTTGTTTTTCATCAGGCAATATCTGGGGAGTTAGCAACAACAAACATTGGACACCTAGAGAATTCTTTTCATTTTTTTTAAAATCAGTGTTTCACACAGTCAGACCCATCTTGAAACTTCCCTGCACGGATTTTTGAAGTGAAGTTTCAACATGTCATGCAAAGACTTTCAGCCAATGGAAATTCCAGAGTCCACCATGTCTCCAGCTGACATCTTCTTGCTTTCTTTCTTCGTTATCTCCAGTTTACTTTGGCATCTCTGAGGATCCTGCCTCCTCTGATTCATTAAAGAGCAGCTTCCTATTGCGTTTTCCAAAGTACCAGTTTCTTTAGAGAATGCCCTGTGCTCCACAGAAAGCCCTTCAAGTAGCTCCATGTTTGACATTCAAAATCAGCTTCTTTATGGAATCTGTGATATCTTCGAGAGCTTTCAGTTCTAAATTAAGATAAATTATACATGCAGTCAGCCAAAAGGGAAAGCAAAACAAGAAAAAGCAGACAACCTTACAGTAATTAAGCAATAAGTCTAAAAAGTGGCCATTGTAGTTGTGCATAGATTAATGCCGTATAATAACTTTCAGGGTAAAGGAAATAAAATAGGCATAGGTGTTATGACATTCTGGAAAAAAATACACAGGAAAAACTCTTGTATTTCTATTTGGTGTTGTTTCATCTCAAGCCAAGCAAAACAGAACCAATAATGAGAACAGAGAATACAGTTTGCTATACTTGCAGGGCATATTAATTTTTTAAAAGTAGTGGCTTTATTTCAATAAAAAGCTCAAACAACAGATCATTAATCTTCAATACTGAGTTTTAATGTATACTTATTTATTTATTTATTTAAAGCACATATATAATATTTCCTATTAAAATAAATTTTGAGAAAGTTTACATCTTTTTTTAAAAAGATGTTGTATACATGAATCTTTGGGCAAAACTTTTTCCCATAAAGCAAATCTCTGGTGTTTTGTTTATGTAGCCCTGAAAATCATACTAAGTATAATAAGTATAATCTTTATTGTCATTGTACTCAAATACAATGAAAATGTCTCAGAAGAATCAAGTAGAGAGAATTGGAAAGGAAGATAGAAACATTCAAAAGTATTTGGGTTAGACAAGAATTATGACAAGAACTTAAAAAATAGGGAAGCTCATAACACTTAAATTAAACATATACTCTCATGTTAAGTTCCTTTTCTCCTTTGCTGCCGTTCTCGGACTTGCTCCTTATGGGACATTTTCTTTAATAGCCATGGCAAAGCAGGATGCAGATGGAAAATCCATCCCCTCTCTCAATGTTTTTATTCTACTGTCAGATTCAATAGCTTCCCAAGTGGCAAACAACCCAATGTAAAACAATCAATTTAAATAGAAAGAAAAACAATTAACTGTAAGAGAATGACTGGGATTGCCATCTGGTTCCAGAGGTAATAAAGTCCTCCCCTAGGAAGACTGTAGTTTCTCTAGCAATTAAGAGAAAGTGGTTACAGTCTGATTTTAAAAATAAAATAAAATAAGATCCACAAATATGGATAATTTGAATCAGAGTATTGCCTTTGGGTATCTGATACACACAGTTCTTCAATAAGATATTGTGTATGGCTTATCAACTCCTGTTGTCCTTAGATGATATTGAACGCTTGAATCTGCTATCCGCTCGGCTTATTAACTCGATTTGTATCTTGCTTTTCCTCCAGGAGCTCAAAATGGCAAACCTAACTATTTTTCTAACACAGCATTGCTCTGAGGAAGTTAGAGCTAAAAGAATGGAATTGGACCAGAGTATATCCAGAGAGGTTGGATGTCTGACAGTGGGCTCGAACAGAGGCTCTCCAGACCCAATCTAACACCTTAACTGCTATACCACATGGGTAAAAAAAAATAGCTTTGTTCATTCTAATGGATAATTTACCTAGGGAATGCAACTCCTTTATTTCTTGGGTGTCTCACAGATTTTACTACCACTGATTTTGGTGTCATCGTGGATCACAACAGAAGCAGCAACTGCATTATTGTACTGGGACTAAAAGGACAACATTTTGATCTATCTAAACCTAGCATAGGGAAGAGAAAATCTACTACTATTGTCAGTGACATGCGGTGAGGTTTATGGCTGGTGAGGCAGTCCTCTCCCCCGACACCCCACTGACTAAAGCACGTTCTTTCCCCTGCCTGTGCCTGTGGCAGAGCTCAGGCGGGCTGCCGAGAGCTCAGGCGGGCTGCAGCATGCACAGGCGGGCTGCCACGTGCACAGGCGGGTGAAAGAAAGTGACTTTCTTTTGCCCGTCTGTGCTTGCGGCAGAACTCAGGCGGGCTGCCACGAGCACAAGCGGATGAAAGAATGCACTTTAGTCAGTGGGGTGTCGCGGGAGAAGAGAGAATGACTCAGCATTGCATTTATTAAAGAAAAAAGAAAGAAAGGAAATTTGAAGGAAAAGAGGGAGTGTGAGGTGAGGGTGGGGGGCATCAGAAATGGAGAAAGAGAGGATGAAGAGTGAGCACGACGCTGCAGCTTTAAACAGAATGACAGAGTTGAAGCCTCTAAAAATGTGCCCTCTACTATGAGGCAGGAGAACTGCGTCCCTCAACTACCTCAGGATTTTTTGGGCTTTTAACCCTCGCTTAACTCTGCTCAAGTGCCTAAAAAGTCAGACCAGAAGGAAGAAGGCGGGGCTTAGCAGTGAGAAGACGGAGTTTCAGGCTATTCCTGAAATTCCCCTATTCTGAAGGAAATTGGATGGGTCGTTTCGGACCCAAGCTGTCCCGGAGAGACAGTGAAAGGTTGGAGGAGATCCAGTGACCTCAGAGACGTTCGCAAGTCTCTGGGGGGCTTGGAATTTAACCTCCTTTGCCAGTTCCTTCTGGATTAGCTATAAGCTAACCGAAACTGCAGGTTGCCCCTAAGAATGGTGGAAGTGTTTTCAACTGGTAAGCTGATTTTATTACTCAAAGAGATACGGTCTGCATTAAAATTTAAGCTAATTGAAACCAAAGAACAGAATCTAGCGGCGAATTGGTTTTTTTTATGGGTTTACGGCCGGTGGTTACCCTATTTCTTAAATGTTTTAAATGCTATTTACGTGGATAAAGGAAAGATTACCTCAACATTCCCTCTGACTCTCCTTAAGTGGGCTGTAAACCAATTTACTATAATTTGGCTTCTTACAATTTGACACTTTTATTGCTTGGCTGTGTTGGTCTAAGATCAGATAAGATTGCACAGCTCCCAGCGTGTCCTTACTTGCAAATATCTTAAAGCTTCTAGCTGCGTCACAACATGGCGTCTATACATGCTTCAAATGATTCGTTTCAAATGATTTTCTCTGCATTTCAAAAGTTGTTTGACACATATGAAAGATTTGAAAAAAAACTGGACTATTTGTTGTTTTTAACATTAAAATATGAAGAAAAAAGTGAGAACGTTGAATGTTTGAATGTTCCTGAAATACAAATGAAGAATGTTAGAAATGAAGTCTCTCAACTTGCTGACACGCCGGGCATCTGGTTTACTTCGGAGGGAGAAAGAGATGCAACGCTTGAAAGGGGGGCAGCCATACAGAAGATTTATTTCAAAAGACAGAGCGCAGGAGGAATGAGAAGCATTAAAGAATCTATACTTTATGAAACATCATTTGCAGAATTTTTGATACCACCCTTGATAATTAAAGACAAGCTGAAAAGTGCAACAAGCCTAGGACAACGTTATTACATCAGAGGCATCCTAAGCAAAAAGGTGCGAAGATATTTCTGCTTGGACTTGCTTATAAAAACGTTTGGTGAACTTGTTCCACGAATGGCAATAGGACTAAGGAGGTTTTGTTATTGGAGAGACATAGGCTGATAGATGGAAGAACACAATTCAAAATTAGCTAAATCTAATTGCTCTTATTTGTAATAGACATAGCTGAATTGATATTGATAGTAATGTATATAATGAGGAGTTGATATGATAAATAATAATTGGATATGAGAAGGGAAGTTTGGAAATATTTTTGGACCATATACAAAGGTTATTAATCACAATAATTATCACTATTAAAAAATAAAATAAAATATATACAGTTAAATGTTAACTAATATGGGGAAAATGTTATGATATACGATATAATTACATAAAGAAGGGAGAATGATAATAAACTATACTGCATGGAAGATGCAATTTTTGGTATTAAATATTATGGATGTTCAGCTAAAACAGGATATGAGGATTTGATGTTAATAGAGGATTTTACAAACAAGTAAATGAAATGTCAGCATGTGGTTATGGATTAAATCTTTGGCATAGTTAAGGATGAAGGATGTTTAAATAACTGTAGTCAACTAAAAGTGGAGGTATAATGATGTCAATATGGTAAACATTTGAGTTAAGATATTTGAATTAATATGAATTAATGGAAGAGATGCACCAAAACATGTTGTAACCAGCTGATATACTTTTTTTATAATATATACCTGTTTGTTTGTTTTTTGGTTTCTCTTTTGTTTTTCTTTTGTTTTTCCCTGCCTTGTTTTTTGTTCTTTTTGTCTTCTTTGTTTTTTGTTTTTTGTTTTTTTCTTTTCCCACTGGTGTGGGCATGTGTTGTTTAAGTAACAAAATTATTATTATTATTATTATTATTATTATTATTATTATTATTATTATTAATAATAATAACAATTATAGTCAAATGAAAATGGATATATGATGATGGTGACATGTATGAATATTTTTGCTTTAAATTAAAAATTAATAAAAAAATAATAAAAAAAAAGTCAGACTAGATGAGGCATGCAGTTCTCCTGCCTCATAGTAAAGGGCACTTTTTAGAGGCTTTTTTAAACAGGCAGTCATTCACGGTGTGGCAGCAGCTAGCTAGCCTAACCTCAGCACTCGCCTTTTCCCGTTTACATTGTTTTCCTTTTCATGATTGACAGTGGTGAGGTTGTGCCTCCCCTGCCTCCCCTGACTGCACGTCACTGACTATTGTTAGGTAGTGAATATATAAGTTGTGTTAAGCCCTGCTAAAGTGAAACCAACTTTTAGATGACCCTAACTCTTAACTTCAACTGTTTTGGAGGGAAACTTAGAACATTCATATTTGGGCGGGCTTTTTCAAGTATTACGATTGGTTAAGGCCCTGTGAGCGCAGAATATAAAATATAGGGATTTGTCTGCAGTTTCTCAGTTCCAGTTTTGAGTCAATAAATGCTGTTGTATCTCTGCTGGTTTGTTCTTGCCTACTGAAGCCCAATACACAATAACTATAATGTAGATTTATATGCATTTAGCAGTGACATCAGCCATCAGAAGCACCATGTCTGATGTAGAAGTCACGTAAAATCCTGTTCCCTGATATGGCATCTCCATCTGCATATTTTCTCTGCTGTGAAACCTTAAAGGTGCATTCCGATATTATTTAATAGTGATTTTTTGAATTCCCTATCCACTTTGTTGAGCACTGAATATTTTTTTCTAAAAGCAGCTCTGTGTAAGTCTGTGTAAGGATAAAACCAGATAAACATATTTCCATTTAACTATAAAACATTTTTGAATCCAGCTACTTGTGACTGCTGGTGTGCTGTGCCAACTTCCTGACAACAGCCAGGATAAATTTGGGAGTCAAGAAAACAATATTACAGTGGAGCCAAGAGCCAAGGTGGCGCAGTGGTTAAATGCAGCACTGCAGGCTACTGCTAGATCAGCAGGTCAGCGGTTCAAATCTCACCGGCTCAGGGTTGACTCAGCCTTCCATCCTTCCGAGGTGGGTAAAATGAGGACCCAGATTGTTGGGGGCAATATGCTGACTCTCTGTAAACCGCTTAGAGAGGCCTGAAAGGCCTATGAAGCGGTATATAAGTCTACTGCTATTGCTATTGCTATATTATTGTCCTTTCTACTACTAGGGGCTAATCTGAAGTTCCTTTTCTGACCTATTTTCTTAGTTTCTTAGTGCTTCAGCTCTATCTTGTCTCCCATGAATTTATTAGGAAAAAGCATCCAGAGGACTGCACTGCAGTGTAATCAACATGCGGAGACACGTGGCTAGTCCTTTAGGCTTGGAAAGAGGCGTCCGTCGGGAAAATCTGAAGACACATAAAAACAATCAACAGAACTATAAACCAGATAGAATGTAGTTCTAATTACTTCTACAATTAAAATATAATCTATTAAGAGCCTGAGAAAATAAACAAGCTCTTGTATCACCCTAAGAAGCTTGGCGGTGTCTTCCAGAAGAACTAGATGATACCAACTGTATTGCTTTATTGGAATCCCTCCTCAAAATCTATTTTCTTCTTGTAGCCTTGGCACAAAGCTTTGGTTTCTGAACACAATTTTGTTTATAACTGAAGCATATATCGCCCAGATTACTCTTCAGTTTTCTTTACCTCCACTTTCTTCCACTTCTCTTTCTTTGATGTAAAATTTGAGGCTGCATTCGTATAATCTCTAGTGCACCATTCATGGTGTAGAGGCAATATACACAATCAAGCAAATTAATAAATACATATATTTTAAAAACAATTCGTTTCCAGAGCATAAAGTCTTATGTTCGCCTGGTGCGCCAGTTGCGACCCTACCTGAATCGGGAGGCACTCACAACAGTCACTCGGGCCCTTGTGACCTCTAGGCTGGAATACTGCAATGTGCTCTACATGGGGCTGCCCTTGAAGAGAATCCGGCGACTTCAGCTGGTACAGAACGCGGCCGCGCGAGTGATTGTGGGTGCACCGCGGTTCACCCACATAACACCTATCCTCCGCGAGCTGCGCTGGCTACCTGTCGATCTCCGGATGTGCTTCAAGGTGCTATTAGTCACTCATAAAGCCCTGCATGGTAGTGGATCTGGATACTTGAGAGACCGCCTCCTGCCAATCACCTCCCTGCGACCAATTAGATCTCACAGATTGGGCCTCCTCCGTATTCCATCGGCCAGCCAGTGCCGGCTGGCAACCACAAGGAGGAGGGCCTTCTCAGTAGTAGCCCCGACCCTTTGGAACGAACTCCCCGTGGAGATTCATACCCTCACCACCGTCCAGGCCTTCCGCACAGCCCTCAAGAACTGGCTAGCCCATCAGGCCTGGGGACAAGGATAGTTGCCCCTCCCGAATGATGAATGTATGTTGCTTATTACTTTTATTATATGTGTCTATGTCACTGTTTGTACTTCCCCTCCCTGATTTTATGTGAGCCGCCCTGAGTCCCCTCAGGGAAAAGGGCGGCCTACAAATGTTAATAAAATCAAAATCAAAAAAATCAAATTATGTTGCCAAAGTGGTCCATCTGCAGCAAAAAAGGGTAATTTGTAAAATCAGAAATGCAATTGCCTCAAACTGAAAGTAACTCTTCTAAGCAGAAATGTTAACAAGAGCCTTTGTTAACAAAACACACTGAACTAACAGAGATGAGATCACAGGAATTTCAGCCACAGAATTATTGTATGTATGTATGCATGCATGTATGTATGTATGTGTGTGTATGTATATGTATATGTATATGTATATGTATATGTATATGTATATGTATATGTATATGTATATGTATATGTATATGTATATGTGTGTGTGTATCTATATCTATATCTATCTATATCTATCTATCTATCTATCTATCTATCTATCTATCTATCTATCTATCTATCTATCTATCTATCTATCTCTCTATCATCTCTCTATCTCTCTATCTCTCTATCTCTCTATCTCTCTATCTCTCTATCTCTCTATCTCTCTATCTCTCTATCTCTCTATCTCTCTATCTCTATCTCTATCTCTAACTCTATCTCTATATACCTATACCTATACCTATACCTATACCTATACCTATACCTATACCTATACCTATACCTATACCTATACCTATACCTATACCTATACCTATACCTATACCTATACCTATACCTATACCTATACCTACCTCTACCTACCTCTACCTCTACCTCTACCTATACACTACACCTACACCTACACCTGTCTGTCTGTCTGTCTGTCTGTCTGTCTGCCTGTCTGTCTGCCTGTCTGTCTATCTCCTGAAATGGTGAAGCCTTTCCTGTGAACTGACAAGACTTTCAGCACTGATGGTATTACCTAGTTTGGTAATATCTGCAAGAAAAGTCTGCAAATATTTGCAAGATCAGAGAGCATCAAGAACTCCACAGTTCACCTGGAGCTACAAATATTCTCTTTTATCACTGGCGGGCCTTGCAGCTGGCTGTTTACACAAACCATCTCTTTTGAATCTTCCTTGGCTTTTGAATTAACCTTTATGAAGAAAAATCAATCAAACAAAGAAGTACCTACATATACACACCACTATGATGTTTATGAGGATTGATGTTTGGAAGGAAAGGGCAGAAAGAATGGCATGAAATATCCTGAAAAAGAGGACATAGATAACTGACTGTAGAGAAGAGAAGAAACATATTCCTCAATGGAACTGAATTTGTTAAACTCTATAGCCGTGTTACTCAACCTTGGCAATTTTAACTTCCAGAATTCCCTGGGCCAAATACGAATATGAGTTTCAATTGTATGCCACACATTTGCAATTTATCATTATATGAGGAATTGAGGGTTATTTAACACAGAATGTAGCAAAATAGATTGGGCCACATGCCAATTATATTCTTGAACTTGAAATAATATGTGTTCAATTTCTTGCATAAAGTGGCTCTGTATTGATGTAATAGGTGTAATAGATTTCTTTCTTTTTCTTTTAATATAATTCTAGCCTGTACTGTTAAAGGAATGAAAACAGCAAGAGCATGCTCCATATCAACTCCATTAATCATTCTCTTTTAAAAAATGCCAGACTAATGAGGCCTGGCTGGGATCCAGAGGCATTCTTTCAAATAAAAAGTCTACACAGTAGTGCTTTACTTTGTAACAGGTTAACCTTTACCAACATTTTTTTTATTACAATTATCTTTCACACCATTACTAGTATGTACTAAGGGAAGAATCACTGGCCCTCTCTAGAAAGTATACAAAGATATAATCAACATATGGTTATCCAAATGCAAGAATCACAGATGAACAAAAGACCCAAGGTATCAGAGCTGAGAGCCTAAATGAGCACGGTTTGACATTTCTTTTCAGTGCCAATATTGACCATGATAGGACTAATGAGTTTTTCCAGGAAAGGAATTTATTGGCCAATAAGAATTTGCCTAGCAATTCTTTTTGGCAGGTCAGAGAAAGAGTCTCAAATACATAAATTCAATCTCCTTGTTCTAAATCTTCTACTTCCAGTTGATTATGCTTATCTGCCAATTTAGTCTAGATCTATAGCGGTGGTGGGATTCAAATAATTTAACAACAGGGTCAGGTTGGCTGTCATGAGAAGTGTGGCCCAACATGACCCTGGGCAAACCGGTTGTTAAGTTACCACCATTTCACTATCAAAATGGATCTTGGGCGCTGCACTGCAATGGAGAAATGGGCAACAGAGTGGTAGCATGAGGGAAGGAGGAGGAGCAGGGAGAAGAAAGTGTGAAAGCAACCTTCTCCTTCCCTTGCATCAGCTGCTCTGTTGCCCGTTTCTCCATTGCAGCGTAGGGCAGTGCCCAGGATCCACTTTGATAGTGTGTGTGTGTGTGTGTCTGTGTGTGTAGGTAATTTTACAATTGGTTTGCTCAAACCAGTACAAACCATCTGAATCCCACCACTGGTCTATAGCCTGGCATTTATAACCATTATGGACTTTCAGATACTGTATGATCTTTCAAAAATCATAAATGCAGTTTATATGTATTTTCGCCAGTAAAGTTTTTGTTATAATATAGAATCATCAAATCATAGGGACCTTAGAGATCTTCTAGTTCAATTCTCTGCTCAAGGCAGGAGTCCTTAGTCCTTAATCCTCAAACACTTGAACCCAATGCAGCCGCGCGAGCGATCGTGGGTGTACCTCGGTTCACCCACGTAACACCTATCCTCCGCGAGCTGCACTGGCTGCCTATTGGTCTCCGGATACGCTTCAAGGCGCTAGTTGTCACTTATAAAGCCCTTCATGGTATTGGACCTGGGTACTTGAGAGACCGCCTGCTGCCAATTACCTCCACTAGACCAATCAGATCCCACAGATTAGGCCTCCTCCGAATTCCATCCGCCGGCCAGTGCCGACTGGCGACTACTCGGAGGAGAGCCTTCTCTGTGGCTGCTCCGACCCTCTGGAACGAACTCCCCGTGGAAATTCGAACCCTCACCACCCTCCAGGCCTTCCACAAGGCCCTTAAAACCTGGCTGTTCCGACAGGCCTGGGGCTAAAGAGCTGTTGCCCCCGTCTCGAATGGTATGACTGTTGTATGTTTTTAAATTATGCATTGTGATGCCTTGTTTTTTAAATTTCTTTTTGTCTGTATTCCCCTTCCCTGGTTGAGTTGTGAGCCGCCCTGAGTCCCCTTCGAGGGAAAAGGGCGGCATATAAATGTAATAAACTGAACTGAACATAGCTATATTTTTGTGCACTCCCCTTTCTGCATTAATAACTAATGAACAGCCTCTTGTTTGATATGGGGAATTCTGGAATTTTGATCTTGCATTATGTGGATCATTTGGCTATGGATATCTTCAGCCAAAAGTTTCACTGCAATGTTTGAAATGGTTAGGGTATCTTTGCAGTCAGCATTATCAACTGGCTTGCTTTAAATTTTTTGCCTTCCCAATCAACAATGAGTCTTTTTTTTGTCTCTGATCTTAACTTTGAGGAAATTAGATAATCAGCAATGGGAATGATACTTTCAAATATTGAAGAGAAAGACCAATAGAGTCCAACTTTCTGCTCAAGTGTTACAGTCATGTCTAATAAGAAAAGAAATATCTGATGTGAGAAGCATTCCAAGCTTTCCATCTCGTAGTTAAGAAAGCAATTTATCAAACTTACTTTAAATTGCTTCTTTATGTTAAGCTGGAGATTCAGCTTCCTTGCTGGGTTGTCTGCAAGACAAAAATCTAT
The DNA here is from genome assembly GCF_051295495.1 of Thamnophis sirtalis. Classification (NCBI taxonomy): domain Eukaryota; kingdom Metazoa; phylum Chordata; class Lepidosauria; order Squamata; family Natricidae; genus Thamnophis; species Thamnophis sirtalis. The sequence continues at coordinate 84,552,306 of NW_028261381.1, forward strand.
TTTAAGAGTGCAATCAACAAAATAAAGTGATGATATGTAAAAAAAAATGGTAGGGAAAAAAACCTGCTTGAGAAGTATGACAATTTAAAATCAGCAAAAAATAAAATAAAAATAAAATTGAAAGTTTTTCATAGTTCCATGGGGTTAGAAAAGTGTCAATTTCACTTGTTCCCAACTGTCAAATACTTTGCTAAGACACGGAGCCAATCAGCTACTTATGGCTGACGAAATGAACTCAGTGCATATTTATGAAAGAGTTTGATGGAAAAAATCTTACCCAGATGTAAAAAGATAAATAAACTTGAACTTGAAAAGAGACATGAATAGCTGAAATGATGCTAAAGAACTTGGAAGGAAATGTAATAAAAATGATAACGGAAAAAGAAATTCTAAGATGTAAATGATTAACTTTACTTCTTTATTCCACCATTCAAGGAAAGGACTTATTTATTTCCTTTTAAACACTCCTTTGGATATATTCACAACTTCTTCTATAAATAGGGAGGCTCCAATTTTAGACAACACCACTTTTTTACATTGCAAAGCAACAAAACCTGTAATTAGTCACCAACTATGCTAGTGGCAAGTTGGGCGGAGCAATGCTAGATCCCCTAAAAAAGGAAAACAGTGTCACCTCCATAATGTCATACGCGTCAGTGAGGTAAATTGCAGCCAACTCATAAGGCGTAGTATCCAACTCTGGGTGGTGAGTTGAAAGAAATGATTACAGATAGTGATCGACTTGCGATCACAATTGAGCCCAAAATTTATCTTCCTAAATGAAACATTTGTTAAGTGAGTTTTGTTCCATTTTATGACCTTTTTGCCCCAGTTCTTAAGTGAATCATCACAGTTGTTAAATTAGCAACATAGTTGTTAAGTGAATCTGGCTAACCCATTGACTTTGCTTGTCAGAAGATTGCATAAGCTGATCACACGATCCCAGGACATTGCAACCGTCATAAATATGAAACAATTGCCAAGCATCTGAATTTTGATCATGTGACTATGAGGATGGTGCAATAGTCACAAGTGTGAAAAATGGTCATAAGTTACTTTTTTCAGTTGGTTGTTACTTTGAAAAGTTACTAAATAAACTGTCACCTTTATTCATTTAGTGAAAGGTCACTAAACAAACTGTCACTTTATTCATCAGTAAACAAACTGTTGCAAGTCGAGGACTACCTGTATTGAAAGAATATTATGTTTCAGAATATTCATAAAGAATATTATCATAATATCCCTGATTGTTTAATTTTTGGATTTTGAAAAATCCATCAAATTCAACAGTTTGTGATGTTGAACACATAATATTTGTAATAATTATTGTTTAATAGGGCCTTGTTTTCTTATAACAAATTTGTTCTGATTAAAAATATGCTATATGTATACATATCAGAGGTGATATTCAGCAGGTTCCAACCTGCTGGAAATTTTGAGTAGTTCGGAGAACCGGTAAATACCACCTCTGATTGGCCCCACCCCCATCTATTGCCTGCCTCCCAAGTCCCAGCTGATCAGGAGGGAATGGGGATTTTGCAGTAACCTTCCCCTGGAGCAGGGAGGGAATGGAGATTTTACAGTATCCTTCCCTTGCCCACAAAGTCACGCCTACCAAGCCATGCCATGCCATGCCATGCCACGCCCACCAAGCCACGCCCACAGAACCAGCAGTAAAAAAATCCCACCACTGATACATATGAATAATATTATATATGTATATATAAAGAATATTGTGTGTGTGTGTGTGTGTGTGTGTATGTATGCATATATAAATAAATAAATAAATAAATAAATAAGCCCCAATTATGGGAGGAAGCTAACTGCTTCCATCATCTGTCAATCATCTGGCTTACCAGGGGTTGTAAAAATCTAATAGATACCTTTCACCCTGGCTTCGCTGATAACGGATAAGAGCCTGTGGCCTAATGGCTAAGAAGTCTGCCTAGTATGTAATATAGCCCAGGTTCAAATCCCAGTAAAGGTATGGCTAGCTGATGAGAGCTAAATAGCTTGAAATACTAGTCTCCCTTTATTTATTTATCAGCACAAATAAAAATAAACACACACACACACACACACACACACACACACACACACACACACACACATATCCCCAAAGACAAGATCCACCTATAAAACCAAGGAGTCTATGAAATACCATGCAAAATCTGCCCAGCCACATACATTGGACAAACTAATAGGAGAATAAATGCACGCATTGCAGAACACAAGAACGCAGTCAGAAAAGAAGAAAAAACTTCATCCCTTTTCCAGCACCTTAAAGCAACAGGACATGAAATTGATTTTGAAGGAACCAAATTAATCTCCAAAACTGAACACTTCAACAAGAGAATAATTATGGAAGCCATTGAAATAGAGAAACACCCCCACAACATGAATAAACATGATGATACCTCCCGCCTACCAGATATCTGGAAACTATCCCTAGTCAACAAACGAGTCCCAGCCATGAAAACTGGCACCGGACCCAGAACAACACAGGACACCACCACCAATCACCCTCACCAGACTCAAATCCAAACCCATCCCATAGACAAAATGCAACCACCATCCAGAAGCCAAACCACGGCAGCATCACCAACTGCTGCACCCTCCTCCAACCTCCCCACAAAGCAAACTGACACAAGCCATGAACACATGACCAGACCACTAACCCGGAGCCAAACCAAAGCCCAGGATGTTATATCACAGCCATCTGCTCAGGACATTACATCACAGAACTCAGAAGGTTACAACGCAAAGGCTCAGGATGTTAGAACGCAGCCAACCTCCCAGGATGTTGCAGCACAGAACTCAGGATATCACTACACTAGAGCTCAGGATGTCATCACACAGCCCAATACCCAGGTCGTTGCAACACAAAAGACTAATGGGCACACAGCTAGTACCTCAGCCACACAGGATGTTACGAAACAGCCAACTAATCTGCATACATCAACTTCATCAACTAATCAAGATGTAACAAAACAGCCAACCAACCTACTTGCAGCAACAAAGCCAGCACTCCACATCCCCCCCCCAATATTTATAGAAAGATGGCAGCTCCGATCATGTTTTGCTTGCACAAGCATGAAGCCGAAGGCACAGGCCTGAATATGGCGAGTGGGACCTCGTCATATGTATGTGTGTGTGTGTGTGTGTGTGTGTGTGTGTGTGTGTGTGTATGTATGTATATATCACCCACCAAGAACTTTCAGCTGGGAATGTCAGTGAAAATATATAGTTGCGTAATTTAATGCTTAGCACATTTATAATCAGGGTGAAAAGAAAGAAGCTGATTATACCTGCTTATATCAGGAATTCTGATCAAAAATATCAGTCAAATGGAAACCATGAAACATCAAGAAAGAAGCAAACAAGCAAGCTTCACCAAGTTCAGATGAAAATGTTTTTCCCTATCTGCTTCCCAACTATTTGAAATGTGATTGGATCCATTTTTTATGATCTGCTGCAAGAAACAATCTTCCATTCCTGCTGTTTTCTTAATGTATTGTTTGTTGTTTCTAAATCTGATTTTAATGTAGCTGAAAAGCTGTAAATTGGGGGGAAATATAGGAGAAATGCTGCTCATTTGATGAGTAAAACATTAAGAGTTCAATGGGCTATATTAATGAGTTATTACAAAAGATACCTTTTATCCATTTACTGCTCTAAAATGTCCAGTGTGTAGTTTTTCCAGTACTTACAAATTATGGTGAATTTCATTCGCCACATAATACCGTGTGTCAAGTGTAAGTTCATCATGAATGAGATTTTTGCATGTAAATTTGAAGCACGTTGGTTCTCTTCTTAAATTGTAACAGATACAGCAGGAGGACTGTTAGAAAGCATGTTAAAAGATCTGATAGGGATTTTTTTTTCAGACTGTTTACTTTATAGAAGTAAATAAAAGAATTCATCCTAATTTGTATGACTGTGTTTCCTTTTAATTCTATTTTGTACCTGAAAGCCCAAAGAACAGCCAATATAAACAGAATTTTGTTTGTTAAGTGAAAATTGACAGTTGTGACTGATAATGAAAAATGAGGATAGATGTCCTTTTGCATTGGCAAGAGTGCTTAACTCCTCGATCATCCTCTGTCAATTTGTGCATGTTTTTTTTCTAGCAAATAAACCTCTGCCACAATGATAGCACAGTTCATTTCAACCTGTAACAGTCTGTCTGCACTCATGCATGCTACCCTGTGTTTATTTACCTTTGCTTTTACTGCTGACTTCAGCTCTGAAATACCTCTAGCACCAATTACCCCAATAAAGAAATAAAATAAAAATAAATAAAATATAAAAATGAAATAATAGTAACAACAAATGAACTAATCAAAAAGAAAACAAAAAACAAATAAACTCAAAGGGCAGACTCAACGAACCATCAGGACATTTTTCTGCCATCAGTTTTCTGTGTTTCTATATTTTCATCTTAATGCATCATCAAGGATCAAGGTTAAGACATCTTTTAAAATTTACCTGCATATTCTTCAAAGGACTCTTCCATTTTTGTAGGTATTCATGAAATTTAAGTCTCTGCAATCAATAATGGTTTGGGTGCAAAATGTTGTTGTATTTGTTTTATTAGTTCTTTAAAGCTGAATTGTGAGACTTTTGGGATGGCAGCTACTCTTTTAAAAAAAGAAGCTGTGTGTTTTGTTTCCCATAATAATCAATAGTAGAACAAGAAACTTTTTTCAGAAAATGTTTCATTTGGCTCAGAAAAGTTAACTCATAACTCATGTTATTGTATAAAATGTTCATTCATCTCTGGCACTCTCAAACCCGTTATTCTTCCCACTAAAGATAAGCCATGCTTGTGTGCTCTTTTCCCTTTGTTTTATTCAGTATGGCGGGGTTATTCTTCCTCAATTTTTGTGTTGCTTTTCTCTGGAGATAAGGAAAGACAATTGAAGAGCCTTTTCTATTTTTCTTTTCTTTTCCAATTCCACTCAGCCACCATTGTTGTGCCTTTTCTATAGGTCAAATAGAGGGTACAAAATCAGGAGTGATTTTTTTTTTGCTGCTTGCTGTGCTGAAACTTCCACAAGAACAAGTTCCAGTGAGTCTGCCTGAATTACCACAGGCAGAGGAAGCCAAGACAGTTGAGCAGCAAGACAACATCACCGGCATGCTGAAACAAACAAACATACAAAATAACCCACACGCTACAAACATTTAGGCTGTGGGATAAATCTCTCTTTATCTTGCAGAAAAAGCTTGCTGAAAAATCTGGCAGTCCATCCTCTCTCTGCTACATCTGCTGATTAAGTCCCAGTACATATTGAAATGTAACATCTTTTCCACCTGGTTTGGGAAATGTCCAAGATTTGTAGCAGTTTTCTGGCTCTCCTCTGCCAGCCTCTGGGTTGGATATCTTCTGTGTGTTTTATCAAGCCCATCTCTCTTTTCTTGGCTTCTCCTTGGCTCTTGTAAGCCATGACCTTATGACAATCAATCCTTTGTGTGTTGTTGTTGTTTTTCACTTGTGAAACTTACCAGAATTTCCATCTCCATTGACCAAGCACTGCCAACTTAGTCTCCTCTCCCAACCTGTCTCTCCTTATTAGCTGCAGAGAGGGGAACTCTATGGAAATGCTGTGAACGCATTTGCTTGTTCTTCCTTTTATTGTAGCCTTATTCACAAATACCCCTCCCCCCCGCCCTCGCTTCTTTTCATAGAGAATAAAGGCAAAGATTTTCCTGTTCGGGCCTAGGATGCAATGCTCATCTCAGTTTCTTGGGACTTCACAGTTTTGTTTTTTACTGTACTCCCTTAACACCTAAGGCTGCCTCTTTCGGTTAATGGTTAACGTCCTACCTTTTTATTTTTTCTTCTTCCCTGCCATCAGGCCACTCCATTTCTGCTTCCTGTGGACAACTCTCTCTCTCTCTCTCTCTTTCTCTCTCTCTCTTTCTGTCTTTTCTGTCTTTTCTCTCTTTTTCTTTTCTCTGTCTCTCTCATGCTGCTGCACACTTTCATACTTTTCCTAATTTTCAGTTTCTTCCTCTATGCACTTTGCGAGAAAGCTCTCCATGTTCTGGAATCCATATTGTTAATTCCATCACCAGCTCTATTTCAGCCCACCAAAAGACATATTATCAATGTCTTAATTTATTCTTAACTCCAGAGGTTCCTAACTACTCATTTCTTATTCTAACTTTCCCCCCAAACCCAGATTTTTATACATAACCCCCTAGCAAACATTTTCCAGTTTGATCTAATTCCATCAATTTTAATGCAATCATCTGGGTTCCCTTACTGAATATTTGAATGAAACTCAAATTTCAGAAAATGTTTATTAATTTATTACATATTTATTATATATTTACCTTCAAAATTACCCTTGGCAACCTACACAGAATAAAAATAGGAGCAATTTACATATCCAAATTTAACATCATACAATTCATATAAGAATTTAACACACATTCCTGCCAATTTAATAGTGATTGCATCTAATTCTACCTATATAAATCCATTCAACGTCATCCAGCAATTTTTGTTTGCCTTTAGTTACTTCAAATGAATATGAAATTTGAATTCTTCTTCCTTTGTTGTTTTGCATGTATTAAAATGTGATACCTAGGGAGAAAATAATAAAACAACAGCTACAATAATCCTACATTTCTCCCTCCCTCCCTCCATCCTTCCAATATAACTGCATTCAAAACTTTTATAGCATACTTTATTAGTGTTTTGGACTAAGTCTGCACATTAGATGACCTCCTTAGTTGGCCTTCAAGCAAGGCTTTTTATTGTGTCTAGAACTGTTAGCCTCTTAAAAGCAAGATTCAAACTGTGAGCAAAATATGACACAGATGTATTTAATTGGTACTTCTTACTTCTCTTTCTCAGGGAATGCAGAAAATCTTTTTTCAATGGCCGAATTCACCCAGCCTAAAACACAACATCATGATTTATGGTTTGAAAAAATGAAGCAAGGGCAGGTGATTTTTCCATTATTCTTGCCACTAATTAAGGTGGTTCATACTACTACAATAATTATTATATACCTTATTCATTAAACATGAAACTCAATTAACTGAACATTCAAAAATGCATCACAAATAACATTGACTGTTGCTAATGGTTGATACGGGTTGCTGCCAGCGTCCTAGGTATCAACCAAGTGTCTTCTTAAAATATATGATGTTCCAAGTAGCACAGGTTTTTTTGCAGATCTGCTGGGGTTATTGCAGGAAGCTGCAATTTATTGATGTATTTTATAAAATTCTTGGACATGGTAGTAAGTGCCCCGATGACAATGGGTATCACTGTTACATGTTTCATCCATAATCGAGTAGTTTCAATGGCTAGGTTGCAGTATTTTGTTTTTTTCCCCAGTTCTTTTTCTTTGACTCTGGCATCTCCTGGTACCACAATGTCAATAAATTGTACATTTCGGCCCTCTACAACTGTGATATCTGGTGTGTTGTGATCCAAATGATGATGAGTCTGTATATGAAAGTCCCACAAGATCTTCACCGTCTCATTTTTAGTCACTTTCCACTTTGTGCTCCCATGACTTTTTGGATACAGGTAAGTCGTATTTTTTACATAATGACCAGTAGATTAATTTAGCAACTCGGTTGTGTCTAGCTTTGTTGTTGTTGTTGTTGTCTATTATTATTATTATCATAATAATACCACTGGGAACATCAGGTTCAGAAGATTTTAGAGAATGAGAAAGTCAAGATCTTTTTCTTTCCATCTTCAATTTTTTTTATTTTCCATTTTCATAACATATAATCACATGTATATTATTACATAGACAATATCATGTTGTAAGAAAAGACAATATACATGTGCAATCATATTGCTTTAAGATCAAGCCTAGTGTACTTCCCCCCTCCCTCCCGAACCCCCCCAACCTACCCCCCGACTTCCCAGAACCCGTACATGGTATAGATATTTAACAACCACAGTCTAGGATATATTGAGAGAAAAAAAGAATAAGAAATTAATAACATCTTTGCGTTGAACTTAGCTCCTCCTTGCTAAACTAACTTTAAGCAATTTAAATCACTCCTAATCTTAGGCATAGGCTATCTGGAATTTCTTAGACCCATATTTATTTTGTATATAGTCGATCCATTTTTTCCAGTCTCGTTTATATCTCTCATTCGAATGGTGTTTAAGATATGCAGATATTTTAGCCATCTCAGCTAAATTTGTGACTTTCAATGTCCATTCTTGGATTGTAGGCAAATCTTCCTTCTTCCAGTATTGCGCCACCAACAGTCTTGCTGCCGTTATTAAATGCAAAATCAGGTTAACCTCTACCGCTGTACAGTCAGTAATTATACCTAACAAAAATAACTGAGGAGTAAACTTTATCCTTTTTAAAGAATGTTTTGTATAATCTACCATATTTTTATCCAAAATGCCTTAACTTTTTGGCAAGTCCACCATATATGGAAGTATGTAGCATCAAGAGAACCACATCTCCAACATTTGGGTTGTAAATTTGAATACATAGAAGCCAATTTTTTAGGATCTAAATGCCATCTATAACCTTTGGCCTGGTTCCTCCCACTGCTTCTAGACTGGTTACTGTAGCTTCTTGACCAATAGCAGGTGATTGTTGGGATTGTTGCATTTTGGATTGTTGCTCCATTTGTCTGGTAATCATACGGTTTGGTCTTTGTTCCATAGCTCCTTGTGCTTCTAGGAGAGAGAGATGATCCATCTTATCTGGTAATTGTGTGGTTTGCTGTCTATCTTGTCCTTATTGTGCTCTTTCTCTAGGTCCGGATGGTGCGGGATGTCCAGCCATCAAAATATTGTGGTAAAAATCTCGAGCTTTCCATACTGAGTTGAGACGGTATCTTTGCCTGTCAAATGGGCTAGGCCAAATGGTAAGTCCCATCTGAACTGTATCTGACGATTTCTAAGCTCTTCAACTAAAAAAGCATAGTCTTTCCTGGATCTTAACATTTGAGGTGGTATCTCTTTCAATACAGTCAATTCCTGACCCCCAATTTGAAGCTTAGTTTTATAGGACTCTTGTAGTATCGTATTTCTAATCTCTCTTGTGGTAAAATATATAACAATGTCCCGAGGGAGCTGCTTCTGCTTTGCCAGCCAAGAATTAACGCGATAAACTTTGTCAATTTGCCAGTCAAAATTACCCCCTGGTCTTCCCAACAGACTGTCAAACGCTTCTGAAAAAATCTGTTTCAAATTTTCCTGCTTGTCTTCACGCAAGCCCCTTACTCTTAATGCCAGCTCCATTTGTCTGTACTGTATCATAATAATTTCCTTTTCAGCATTTTCAACTTTTTGTTGCACCACCTCTGTTTTTGATGTCAAATTAATATTGGCGTCATTAAGATCATCTAGCCTATCCTCAATTCCAGAAACATGTTCTGTCAATACATTTACAATCCCCAACATATCATCTCTGATTTTGGAAACTCGGGTGTCAAATTTATCAGATAACTCCTTATGCGCCACGGATATCTCCTCTTTGAGCCCTTCTTTAAGTTCTTTAAATTTGGCTTCCACCTTAATTGTCTGAGTGTTAAAAGATTCATTCATTTCTCAGTCAGTTCTTTCAGTTCCTTCAGAAAAAATTCTTTCATTAGTGGGTCACCCATAGGGGGTGTAGAGAGCGGAGGCTGCGACTTTGTGCCAGGTATGGGCGATGTGCCAAGTTTTATCTTCAACCAATTAGTAAAACTCTGCTGGCCAGTTATACAGCTGTGAAACGAGGTGATATAGCAGTCCTTTCCTTTGAAGTTTTAAAACTCCGTAGGACTTTACGAAAAGTTTCAAAAGATAAACATTGTTACGAAGCAGTTCAGCGAGCTCATCGCCATTTTGAGTGTCTCTTTAATAGCTAGGTTATCGGAAGAAAGTCTTGTAAAAATGAAGCTAAGATTTGAACAAACAATTAAAGGTTCGCACATACCAGTCCTGCTCGCCTTGAAATCAATAAATCAAGCTTTGTTCTGAGAAAGAGAGAGCTTACTTCGTGCTGCAAGTGCAGCTGGAATTCCCCGGCACGGAGACAGTTCTGCCCTCAGCTGCCCCCCCTCTCCTCGCAGATACACAAACTGGACGGCACTTGCTCAGCAGAACCCGCTCACCTCTTCCTCTTGCCTGAAGAGTAAGGTAAACAAACTGCCAGATGTCCGATAGATGATCGTCTGACAGATAACGCAACCAGGAATTCGGGAGCAGCTATATTAAGCTGCTTCCATCAGTAAGCCTCTCCCAGGAAGTCCGAGAAAGTCAAGATCTTGTGGGACTTCAGAATTCAGACTGACAGGCACTTGGCCCACAACACATCTGACATAACAATAATTGAAAAGAAAAAAAGTATGGTTCATTGACATTACAATACCTGGAGATGCACAAATTGAAGATAAACAGCAAGAAAAAAATCACAAAGTACCGGGGCTTGCAAATTGAAGTTGAGTGACTGTGGAAAAAGAAATTGTGTGTTGTCCCGATTGTAATTGGAGCCCTTGGAGCAATACCTAAAGGACTAGCTACTATTTGGAAATTTTAAATTTATCAGACTTGAACATTCTGATTCTACAAAAAACCACCCTACTTGGAACAGCTTATATCCTCTGACGTTACCTTAACAGTTCCTAGGTACTTGGTTAGGACTTGAGCTGTTGAGCTACCAACCAGCTCCAAAGGCTATGAATCTCACCAAAGATTAACCACGCAATAATAATAATAATAATAATAATAATAATAATAATAATAATAGTACTACTACTACTACTACTACTACTACTAGTAGTAGTAGTAGTAGTAGTAGTAGTTATATGCTTATGGAAATTCTCAGTGATCCAGATCATGGCTGTCCCAAAGGTGCTTTTTCAAAAGGGAACTGAACTTTCTGCTTTTTTGCTTCTTATCCAAGAAGCTTCTTCAACTCTAGCTGGATGATAGGGAAAGAAAGGATTTATACACCTTGCTGACAGCTGGTCACTTGCATTCTTTTAAACGAGTCATTGAGGCCACCTGGAGGTTTATCTCTGTCGTCTGCGTCACTTGTTGTTTTTGTGTTTGATTCACCAGAAAGCCTACCTCCAAGATGAACTTTAATTTCTCCCAATATTTTTAAAATGATCAAGCAATGTGAGCCTTTGCTTTTAATGAAAACTACCTTTGCTATTGATCAGTGCTTAAAAACATTTAATGTTACCTGCATGGAAGGAGGGATGCACTGGAAAAGAACCTAGGCCAGCTTTAATATCTGTAGATTGTTCTTGAAGAACATCCCAAGCTTTTCCCCAGAATAGTTTTCCAGTTGCAAAGTTGGCATGTTATCAGCATCTGTCCTGGCTCCTTGATGAATTTAAAACTTGAGCAGCTTTACATGAAATTTTATGTGTTCTTGCATGTCAAATATTTGAGACAATTGTTTTGTTGGTTGTGAGCAGTTGTACATTGGGTCAGAGATAGTGAAAATGTCATATGAGCAATACAATGGATGGGTGTATTTTGCAGATAAAATGACATAGTTCTACTTAAGGGAGGGCATGCCAAAACGGTCCATTGCGTGCCAAAAGCGGGGGGAATGCAGGGCGCATGCCCACACTCATAATGCTATGCATGTGGCCCCAGGCTTTTGGCATGCCAGAGGCTTTCTGGGAGTCTGGGGAAGGCGAAAACAGCCACCCCCACCCTCCCGAAGACCTTCCAGAGGCTTCAGGAGGCTTTCCTGAAGCCTCCAGAGGGCGGAAAATGGCCCTATGGACAACCCGGAAGTTCAGGAATGGACTTCTGGTTTGCCTGTAGAGCTGTTTTTCGCCCTCTGGAGGGCAAAAAATGGCCAAAAAACGTCGAATTCAGCGTACATGCCCACTGGAGCCGACCCAGTATGCCCAGGGGTGGGTTCCTGCCGGTTCTAACCTCTTCTATAGAAGAGGTTCCACAAATCTACAGTGCCGTTTAGAACCTGTTCCAGCTCCCTCCCATCCGCACATCAAGATGAAGAGCGAGAGGAGGAATTCTGGGAGTTGAAGTCCACAAGTCTTAAAGCTGTCAAGTTTGAACACCCCTGGGGTTTTTTTCTAAAGAGTTAGGGGTACAAGGGTCTTGTAACTTGACAGCTTTAAGACTTGTGTGCTTCAAATGCCAGAGTTTCTGAGGCAACATTTTGGTTGCTAAGTAAGAGCGTTGTTAAGTGAGTTTCACTACATTTTACAATTGGACATGCCCACCTAGTCACATGACTGGTAAGCCACTCCCACCAGGTCACATGGTTGGCAAGCCACTCCCACCCAGTCACATGGCTGGCAGGCCACACCTACAGAAGAGGTTCTAAAAAATTTTGAAACCTACCACTGCGTGTGCCCTAATAAATGGCTCTGCATGTCACCTGTGCCACAGGTGCCATAGGTTTGCCATCACGGACCTGTATTATACTTATTTTCCAAAATAACATTTCTTTTAACATGAAAAAATGTTATATACCCAGAATTCAGATCAAATACATCTCTGGTTCTTTATTATATGCTAATGTCATTCATGGTTTTAGTTCTAATGTACAGTATATATTGTAATTGCTTTTCAGAATCATTGCATCAGCAATTCATTTCTTTAGTACATTGTATCATAACAAATAGATTTACGCTCCCTTCTCTTACTCATCGGCAATTCTTTATTTTTTATTATTCAAGAGTGTAAAGAATATGTCATGTTTGACCTATCATATTTCATCTTTTTATCCTGTTCTTTCTCCAAACAACAAAGAATGCCATCTTATAACAAAGTATATGGATAAAGGGAAATATCATTCGATCATTTGTATTGCATTTTCAAATCTGAATTTTCTATTTTCTAGACTAAGTTCAAGATAGAAACAGTGCCCCTTCAAACTGAATGCTTGCCTGAATTAGCAATCTGGTTTTAAAAATACATATGCCAAGCTTTTATGAAAAAATAGGTATCATTAGTCTGAGGATAATATATCTAATTTCTATGTGAATTTAAAATACATTCAATTCAAATGTGAATTTAAAATACATTCAATTCAAATGTCAATTTTTGTCCTATTACTTAAAAAAAATGGAATGGAGCTAAAATAAATGTATGAAAAAAATGATATGAACTGAAATTAGGCTCTTTTAAGCAGCCTCCCATCTAAGAAATTTGTAAGGCATAATTTAATTAATTAACACTGATGTTATGGATCAGAAATCAGTCCCTCAGAATGCATGTCTTTGCCTGAATTCACAATTTAAAAATATTGTAATATAGCTCACAGCTAAAAAAAAATGTTTGCAAAATATGTACTCTACAGAAATTATAAGGAAGCACAGGGAAAAATGCATTTTTAAAAATTTGTGATAAAGCTGTGGACACAAAACTGGCTGGGAGATGAGAAAATTGATAGTATTATTCAACTTTAATGCAATATCTCTTAAAGCCTTTCCCTCCAAAAAGACAAACTAGGCAGTAAGTCATCTCTAAATGAATTGTAATAAAATAATATTGTGAAGTGTATAATATTTTCTTGCTCCCAAAAGAGATCATTAATTGGTATATTGGAGTCCATAATAGGTAGATTGTGGCTTTTCTTCTTTAACCTCAAAGCATTCCTTCTCTTTCCCACTTCAAATAAATGCATGGGAACTACATAACTAATCTGTATTCAACATTTGAAGAGGGATGTTCTTAGAATCGGGTGAATTTGCAAGTGGCAGAGGCCGCCTGTTGTGCTGACCGCTGGATTTTGTATAAGATTACTTTTTTGTATTGCTGCCACCAAGGTGACTTAATGGGATTGAACAGAAACCCCTTCTGAGTTGGGAAAAAGTATAAAAACTGAACAAATGGAAATATACAAGTAACCGTATTTCATGGGTTTTGTTACTTTTCTTAAAATAAACCCTAAGAGTATGTTGGCTGAATTTTTCAGCCAAAGTAATGTTAGCCTTGTTTTGTGAATTTAAATAACTTATCTTATTTGTGTTTATTTTATTTATTTGTCTTTCTAAACCAGCTTTTCACCTTTCAGGCCCTGAGGTAACATATAAATGAAAACATAGGAAAAGTAAATTACATTATATTTAAAATCAAATGTTAGATTGACGAAGAATGTTGTAATGTCCCATCCAATTCTAAATAAGGAAGGAGCTGTTCTAATCTCATTAGGTAGGAAATTCTACATTGGCTGCCAGTACTTACCATATATTCCTACCAACCACATTTCTCTTAGATGTGGGACATATAACATGACCTACAAACCAGGGGTGGGTTCTGGCAGCAACTACTGCTGGTTTGTTTGTGGGCATGCCATGGGCTTGATGTGCATTGTGCATGCATACGCAGTACAGTAAAAATTGTTCTGCACATGCGCAGAAACAAAAAACAAGATGGCAGTGCCTATGGTACCACCCAGAGAACCAGTTGGGGGCATGGCAGGCACTGGAATCGGCAGTGACCCAGGCCGCCAAACTACTACTGGTCTGAACTGGTAGAAACCCACCATTGCTACAAAACAATTATTTGATTATTGGTAAAATCATACAAGAGTTACAGTGGTTCAGATATCCTAGGCCCAGTAGTTTAGAATTTTAAACAGTCATAACTTGGGAAAAATATTGGAAATTCATGCATTTTGAATCATACCAATCAACATAATCAACAAAATTCACATCAAAAGGAGTTTGTACCAATCAATAACATTAAATTAAGCTTTTGACATTCTTCAAAGGTAAAATACCATGTAACACTTACTGCAATCATCTAACAGGAAGGGGATTACAAAAAAAAGGGTCATTTGGCTAGAATGTTTACAAATTATTGAATATATTTACATTTTTATGTTTAGAATTCTCAATAACCTTTATAAATTTTCTCTGATAAATTAGAGGATATGATTATGTTCAGCTGGTACCAGATTTTTAGTGTAATTTATTATTCTGAACAACTGTGTATTTTATATGCAATTAATGTAAATTGGTGCATTTCATAAAAAAACAACAAAGAAATTCATGTTTATAATCCAGAGAGGCAATTTCCATTCCAATTTTCAACGGTTAATATACCACATGTTGCATTCATTGGCCATGTTAAGCACATTGTTAATTTAATTATTTGCCTGTTTATATTGATATGCATTTTATATTCAGATTTATATGCAAAAATATTAATATGCTAGGGCATATCATACTATGTGGATAAGACTTCTGGAAATTTGTTCAACTTTTTCTTTGAAATTCCCCTTATTAGTAAGGTAGCAAAGATAGTCTGGTAGAATAAGTTTTATTGAATAACAGTGGCCATAATAAGATACTTTTGGATGAATTAATGCTAGAATTTGTTCATTGTAACCCATTAAAACTGTTGCCTACAATATAATAATGTGTGATATCAACTGAGGCTTCACAAAAGATGCAAATATTTTTCCTTATCATTGATTGACCTACTGTGCACATCTTGAACAATGCTTTCCTAGCAAAAACAAGTAAATCATTGAGAAATAAATACTATCTGCTCCCTTTTCCCAGGATTTGGTGGTGACATTGCCCACCTTCAAATGTTATAAGTTTGGGTAGTCAGTTATATACCCAGTAGTTGTTTCCCTTGGGTAGCACAACTAGTAATTAGTTGACCTCATGTTGTCTTCAGAATGTTTCAATATGCAAGTAGCTAAAGACTAACCTCATTTTGGGAGGTGGGTGGTGGGTGGAGGGAGTTGGTTTATGGAGATAATATTTACCAAATTGTGCTGTAGGTGTTACAGTACATTTAACACAATGTGGACAGCTGTTTCCTACTTTCACCACTGAAGGACAGGAGCTAAAATGTGCAAATGGATGCATTTTCCAAGCCAGTCATGTTTTGACTTTGCCAGGTCATCCAAATGTATCCATTGATGACATAAAATCCAACAGTAAAAGAGCCCTAAAATGCTTAACGGCCAGGATGAGAAAACAATACATTTTTCAGAAGCAGGCCCACTTCAATTCCGAGAGCAATTTATTTCATAATGTAGGAAGAGCAGCATATTGTAGCAGCCTCATAAAAGAGGAGGTGTTATTCTACCCGTTCAATCCAAAAGAATAATGTTGTGGAAAAAGCTTATCTTCGCTTCCTTAGTAATCTTTCCATCCGTTACTAAACTATTTATACAATGGAAGCAAACGTTAATCACATACCTCGGTTGTAAATGTTCTTTGATTACTACTCAGCCCCATACCACCTCATAGGTGGCGCAGTGGTTAAAAGCAGCACTGCAGGCTACTGCTAGATCAGCAGGTCAGCGGTTCAAATCTCACCGGCTCAGGGTTGACTCAGCCTTCCATCCTTCCGAGGTGGGTAAAATGAGGACCCAGATTGTTGGGGGCAATATGCTGACTCTCTGTAAACCGCTTAGAGAGGCCTGAAAGGCCTATGAAGCGGTATATAAGTCTACTGCTATATTGCTATATAGGAAAGGGCTATCATTTTCAAGGTACAGCAATAAAGCTTCGTGACTCAACGAATGTAATGTTTTGGATGTTCATTCAGAAAGAAGTTCTATTTTTAATGGGCATGACTATTATAACTAAATTAGAATACAAATGTCAAAACATAAGATTAAAAAAAGTAATGGAGATATAATGAATTCATTTATTTCAAATACGAATAACAATGTTATTAACTTAACAGCTGCAATGATTCACTTAACAATGGTGGCAAGAAAGATTGCAAAATGGGACAAAACTCACTTAACAAATGTTTCATTTAGCATAATGAAACATAAATTTTAGGCTCAATTGTGGTTGAATGTCGAGGACTACCTGTAGTTAAGTTTGCTTTTCCTGAAAATGTCAACAGTTTGCCAAGTTTTCGAAAAATTATTTCAGTCTTCCTTTACTCAAAATTATTCATTTGTTCCACTTGGTAGACTTTTTACATTGCCAGTGGTCAAAGTTATCTATTTAACACTTAGAAGCTTCAGGTTTAAAATGAAACTTGTTGGCCAATTTATACCATTTGTCATTGGTCCTCTTAATGAATAGAACACTGAAAGCCTTGAAAATTTCACTGCACCTCTAATTTTTTCATTGGTTCAAATGTACAAAAGTAGGCTGCATGTCTAATATGACTTATGCTTAACTATCACACCATCTGCTTTCCTCCTAAAAGATGGACGAGCATTGTATTTCAGCCTTACTGTCTTCATTAGGTCTATTCAACACTTTGGAATTGTTTCTAAAAAAAAAAAAAGAAGGGATATACCTAATATAGCTGTGGGGATTCTGGAAAAGACTCAGCTACTTTCAAAAGATGCAAATGGGATCTGTGTTCACATTCCCATTTTCCAAAGCACTTAATTAAAAGCATTACATACGCTTTCTCTTTAATATCAAAGGAAAAAAATGCTAATATTACTCAACTATAACAATCCATGACAGCAATCTTGTATTTCAAGGAATGTTGTCCAAAGGTGTAAGTTCTACATCAATCCAGAATATTTTCAAGAGGAAATGAAAACACATTTTTTTTAAAAAAATGCAATAGATGAAACTGGTACCCTTGACTCTAAATTGGTTTCTTAGGCTGTGAATCTGTCAAGTTTCATTTTTTGCAGTTTCCTACTCTTGCCCCTCTATTAAGTTCTTCACAGAACATGATTTTCTGTTTAAAATATTTGCATTAAAATGCATTTTGGGGCACATATTTCCAAGTACATGCACTTTGATTTGCAATTAATCACTTATTCTAATAAATAAATTGCTAGCATATAGATTTTGCAAGATCCAGTTACCTCAGCTAGGATCAGGCTTCAGGTGTCTAAAATGAAATTGAGGTTCCATTTATCCAACAAATAAATTTGAACTGATGGGCAATCATTTCATTTGGATGCAAAGTAACACCAAGCCTGGCATTCCTCATGCAGATTGCATATAATACATTTTAAAGTGGAAAAGAAACTCCATTCATTTTTTAATGCCATCCCAAATCCAATACCTTTCCGTGTTCTTCCAGTGATAATGAGTGCTTATTAGACGCAGAGTGAATATATGAATTCTGCACTTATTTGGTGTAAGAAATCAATACACTTCATCTGCCATAACTAAAACTTTATGCTTTTTCCTCTTCCAACAATCAACTATTCAAGAATGTAGATAATGTTTGTTCTTACCTGGGAAACTGAAGTTGTTTGATTGGAGTTATATATGTACATTCTGCTGTGAGATCTTTTAATGTTGCTGAATTCACAAAAGCAAATTTTCCTAGTCAAGGATATTTTCATGTTTCCTTTTTTGTCTTCTGCAGAGGTGACATGTTCATTTTCTGACCCCCGTAGAGTGATAAATATTTTATGGTACATGAGCTATCTCATAAAATTTCTAATAAGGTAGCAGAAATCCAGATTTCAGCAGTGTGCCAACTGGTACATGGTCTGAAATACTGTCACCTTATGTGACTATCTGGTGGCAGGAATTATTGGTTAGGCAAGTTTATGCATTGGTTAAATTCTGTGGCAGGGATGGGGACCATCAGGCTAATGACAATAATCAGCTAGAATGAGTTAGTAAGAAAGTGGGTGACTTGTGGAGATACCAACTACTGAAACTATAGCCAACTTTCTCCTCCTAAGGAGAATTGAATAGAATTGCAACTTGGTTGGAAGAATAGCACAAGTGATTGTGCAACCACAATAGGTACTTTATTATTATTAAGCATATATTCAGTGTTAATCGTAGTATGGGGTGTGCCTACACACACACACACACACACACACACACACACACACACACACACACACACAAACACACACACCAAGTTCCTTCCTCTTGATGGTCCTTATGCTGACATGTATCTGCCTGCACAATGAAGAACACAATGGAAGAAAGCAGGAAGAAGAACCATAAGAAAACACAGGAGTGCTATTTTGGGCCAGCTGTGTGTCTGCCTTGAAGGCAGGAAGTTGCTAGATGGAACTATAGTCTGGGGCAAGCAACTTTTTTTCAGGTCAGGAAGCTATATTTAATGTATTTCTTAAAAGTACCTGAGGAACAGAGATGACACTGTGGACATGGTGATGACATCAAGAGAGGGGGGACTGTTTTGTCAGAACATTTTTGAAAAAGACTTGTGTTGAATAGTTTAGCAAGTAGGCATGTACATTTTGGTGGCAAAATGGAGGAAGAAATGTGCTATTGAATTTTGGTAATACAATCTGGGATTGCTCTTGAGTTGCAAAATGGGGACTTGGGAGTCACTTCCCACCCCCAGATGGTAAATTACCCTGCTCTGCTTTATACCATAATATTGAAATGGGGCTCCAGAGTCCATGGTATTTGGAGGATTTTCTTCCCCCACAAAATTATAGAG
This sequence comes from Thamnophis sirtalis, assembly GCF_051295495.1. NCBI lineage: Eukaryota > Metazoa > Chordata > Lepidosauria > Squamata > Natricidae > Thamnophis > Thamnophis sirtalis. The sequence continues at coordinate 84,571,621 of NW_028261381.1, forward strand.
ACATACCTACGTATGTTTGGAAGGAGAGTTGGGTTAGGTGTTTCTTCCCACAGCCTCTGAAGAAGCCTCTATGGTCTTTCCTTGTAGTCAAGTACTGGGATAACCAAAAAAGAAGTGGATCATGGTTAACCATATTCACATTCCTTATAATCCCAAAGATGATGCCAACTCTATGACTGACATGGAAAACTTCCCACCAATAGTTTTAGCGACAAATATAACAAAGGCTCTGTGATGGAGCAGGAAAGAGCATCAATATCATTCCTGCTAAACAGGATTGTGGATTCACTGAAGCCTTTGACATCACATCATCTCAAACCCCAACCAGAATTATTCCATCATGTTATACTACTTTCATTTCAGTTAAATACGAGCAAATCCAAAACACTAGTGTTATGTACTCTTGGCTACTTTTCTTCATGATTAGAGGCAAGCTCATCTAACCAATAACCAGTCAAGGTACAGTGAATGCCTTTTGTTTTGTTCATTGCAACAAAGGACAGAAGCTTTCAAAGTTTGGCTCTCTCCAGAGTTCCAACCCAAGATATTCCCTTCTTTATACAACTCTATCTTGGCTACCACATCCTTCCTTGTTCCCCATTGGCTGAAGTACTATGAGGTTACACATATTACCATATTTCCTGCTACATACTAAATCATACATTTCATGTATATTTAAATTAAGAGATAATATATGCAAGTTGTGTCAAATAATATTAATCAGCTCATTAGGCATGTTCAGTTGGCTGTTTTGAGTTCTGGATTATTTTATGGCTTGTTAAAACAATAGAGATTTCCCCTGTTTTTCAGTTTTAGTTTTGCCTCTCCTGTTATCCCATTCAGTTAATTTTCCTTGGCTAGTCATTTCTTCTTGTAGCTCTTTTTGCAATTTGTATTCTTCCATTTCCCACTCTGAAGACCCAACTAATTTTTGTCTATGTGTCTATTTTACATCTTCCCTTTATGCTACCCTTTCCTGCTCATATCCATTGTAGATTCTTTGGCAGGCTTGATTTTCTGCTTAATAAGTGTCCATTACACAGCAGATTCAATTTTAAAATTTTCCTTCTAGATTTAATTTTAAAGACCATTCACTTTATCCTATCACTAGGAAGCTGGAAACTTGGTGCTCAGACCAATCAGCATGAACAGGCCCATATAGATCAAACACATTCACACACTATTTAGAAGAGACAATATAAAAAGCTATAAAGGAAACAACAACAACAACAAAAACCCAGAACACCTCATTACTAGAAATCAACATCTAGATAAGCAGGAATTAACACCAGACAGACAATCAAGCAGAATGCAATCTCCTAATAAGGAACTATCAACTCAAACAGTCAAGCAACCTATTCAAAGAACTACCAAGAAGAAAACAATACCTCTACCAATACTAACAGTGCAAGCTACTGTATATAAGCAGAGAGCAAACTCCACTCCTTTCTAGCACTGAAGATGTTACCAAGATGAGTAACAAAATGTCTGCAGAAAACAGCCAAGCTCATAAAACACCAGAGTCCATAGTTAGAAACAAATCACATGGCACACTCTCCCCCAGTTCTAGTTGCTAAGGTCTTTTGGATTCTTCAGTAAGACTAAGTAAACCTCTCTGTTCACCAGAAGTGTAGCATAATTGTTACCTAGGGAGCAATTGCTTTCCTAACCATTGTCGAAAGTCATCCTTTAATATGTCTCCTGTGTGGCCAATAGCTTTTAAGATGCTTGCTTCCTATTGGGATATCTTAAATTTTCTTTTACTCTGGAAGTGATTGTGAAACTAACATAATTAGCAATCAAATCATTCTCCTGTAAGAATGGTGAAACATGCACATTAAAAATGTGTGGGGAAGAAAGAAGACAACTTTAGTTTATTGTTTTTTGTGTTTAGTTCAGGGGTAGTCAACCTTTTAATACCTACCGCCCACTTTTGTATCTCTGTTAGTAGTAAAAGTTTCTAACCACCCACCGGTTCCACAGTAATGGTGATTTATAAAGTAGGGAAGTCAATTAAACTAAAAAAAGGAAAGTGCTTCAGTATCGGACAAAACCCTTAGCGCCCACCATGAAAGCTGGAACGCCCACAAGTGGACGGTAGGGACCAGGTTGACTACCACTGGTTTAGTTTATTAATAGGCTGTTTTTAGGCAATAGTCGTCATCACTGACTCTTTCAGTAAGGCAAAATACTCCAGGTTTTGGTTTATGTATGTAGCTATGCTTATGATTCTGTGGTTATTGCATTAATGTTTTTACTTGCCTTGGGAGTCTTGTTTTTAATTTCTTGCATATTCTGTTGTTGTAAATACAATCTTATGCATGTTTGCTCAGAAAAAAAAATCCCATTAGTTAAATTGGATTTACTTCTAGTTAGGCTTAGAGACTTTTCTCAATAATGATTACAGATAAGATACTTCTGCCAGCAATAAGAGTTTCAATAGTCTTTACTTTCTCATCTCTATTCAATAGGCACATGAAACACATATATACATCTTTCACTCTATGAGAATGAAGGAAAAGGGAAGAAGAGGAAGGCTACACTTATGGCTAAAGCAGAAAAGCAAAATAATCTTTCTTTAACCTGGTTAAATTTCCCATTGCCTTTTCACCACTGGCAATATTAGTAGGAAACTTTTACCTGCTTCAAAGTGATAAAGTTGCATGGTAAGTTTCAGAATTGTTTGTCTTGATTAAAAATTGGAAATGAAAAAAGCTCTTCCTATAGCTGTCAGAGCAGATTACCAAAAAAGATTATTCCATATCCTGAAAAGGGAAAGCCTGGAACTGGATTTTCCTAAAAGGGAAAGCCTAGAACTGGGTTACTTAACTCAGGTAATTACACAGAACAGGTTAGTTAACAACATTCACTGATACTTGAGAGAGACCTTGATTTAAAACATTTTACATGGTACAATAGTTGCCTTAATGCCAGAAGTTCCAATCACTGTTTACTACATTTATCTAGACTGGCTCAGGATTTCTGGGAGTTGAAGTCCACAAGTCATAAATGGGCTATCATTCCCCACCTCTGATCTAGAGCATGGGTGTCAAACTCAATGGCCCGCAGGCTGGATGAGTCACATGCTGGTCACGCCAGAGGTGGTATTCTACCAGTTCAGACTGGTTCACCCAAATTGGTAGCAGAAATAGTGGGTGGCCCCCGCTCACCCACCCCAGCTCTATGTCATCCCATTTCACCAAAAGCGCAAGCGCAGAAGGCTGAGCGCATGCGCTGAGGTGCATGCTCAAATTTGCAAACTGGTAGGGAAGGTACCACCCCTGGGCCATGCCCACCCCAAGTTTAGCAAAAGGGAAAAAAGTCCTGATACATCACGTGATGACAACATAGTGATATGAGTTTGACACCCTGATCTAGAGGAAACGTAGGCAAATCATTGGCCTTCTGGTTACGTTTGGGTATAAGAGCTTTTTTCTGTTTTCATTTTTATTCACTGCAAACAGAGGCTGATCTTTAGTAAGTAGCAGTGTTAGACTAGGCTGAATACTACCCTGCTTATTGCCATCCTTCTAAATTAATTCCTCTAAAGCTAGCAAAAAACCTTCCTAATCTTTGTAGGGGCAAAGCTGAACCCTTGTCATTGAGCTTATAGGAAAGAACTTTGATGCATCTTAAGAGCCTCATTTATTTAAACTCATAGGGCTATTTTTTGTTTATGTGTAGTCTTCTGAGACTATCCATGTGAAAATAGGGATGTGGGATGGCTCCTTCAAAGAGAGGGAGTGAATAAAAGAGTAAATCTAGTGAAGAAGAAACAGATCCAGTCAAAACAGCCTTCTCTTTTTCTCTCTGTCTGGCTCTATAAACAAGAAATGTTCCTTTTCTCAAGAGGGATGGAGAGAAAGAGGGAGAGGAGGGAGGGAGGGAGGGAGGGAGAGTGAGAGTGAGAGTGAGAGTGAGAGTGAGAGTGAGTGAGTGTGAGTGTGAGTGTGAGTGTGAGTGTGAGTGAGAGTGAGAGTGAGAGTGAGAGAGAGAGAGAGAGAGAGAGAGAGAGAGAGAGAGAGAGAGAGAGAGAGAGTAACATTTCAATACCTCCATCGCCAGATTGCTGCATAGAAAGGAAATCATAGGATTGAACTGGTAAAAAGAAATGATAAAGTGGATGGCAAGCCAGGAGGGTCAGAAATGTCACATTGTTAGATTAAAATTTGGAGGGGTAGATGGCCTACCTTGATGACTGTTCAGGAGTGCTACCTGCATATTATATTCGTAAGGAAAAGGCAGTATTCCACATGCAGCAATATATTGGAAGTGACAGGCCTGGTTCTCAACTTGCTTATTTTCTAGCAACTTATTCATTGACTAGGTGGTTTCATTTTTATTTTCATTTCCTTCCAGCACATCAATATTGAAGCTTGCCTGATTTCAAGCACATGTCTATTTTATTCTGTACATTGAGAATTTGTGAGTTGATATTGTTCTTCCCCAAAGACTGCTTCTTATATTTCCAAAGCAGTGAGCTATTCTTCTTCTGGGTAATCTGTTTAGTTGTTTTGCATTTCTGCCACTGTATTTTGTAGAGGCTTTGAAGGTATTGTTCGCATTCTGCTTTGAAACTATTTTATTGCTTTTGATGAAGTGGGTGAACGCACTGGTGGAAATGAAAGAGCTTCTGATCAGAATGCCTGACTCACAGCCTAGAAACTGTGCACTTTCTTTAGACTAACATGATTTTGATTAGAGAATAATGGCCTCCTGTTGCTTTTACAGGTCTTATGAAATATTTATAACATCAGACTGGGGCCTAAAAAGCAACTGGTCTACCTGGGAGTTGGCAGTAGTTATCAATCATACAATGTCAAGAGTACTATTACTGCTGCAGGTGATTTGATTGGTGTTCCTGCTGATGTCTGAGTTAGGGAAAAGAACTAGAAGTTCGAGACAATAGTTTTGGGGATGCTAAACTCTGTTGATACATAACATACGCCTCTCCTTTTGCTTATTACTTGGCATAAATCTTTGGTCCTCAAATACTTCTTTATCTGTCCATCCAATTTATTGGCTGCCCATCTTACCACAGGATAACTCTGGGCGGCTTACAATATTAAATAAATATCACATATTTATATTTACTTTAAATGTTAATTTAAATGTTAAATATTGTTTTTGTGCCCTGCAGTTAGGCTCCTGGGTTTTTTTTGTGTATGTGTTGTCTGCGGTTGTCCCAAGTTAGCAGCATGGTTTATTGTCATTTATCCCAGTATAGCGCCAATGTTAGGGCTAAGATAAAGGAGACCCGAATGTTGTAACAGTTGGCAACATATAAAAATATTGTTGTTACACTATTTAAAAACCCAACTACCCTAAAGCTAAGAAAAAAATTCAAAATTCCAGCTGTATATAGTTCACAACTAAACTTTAAAAGTTTCTCTATCCCAGCACTAAACCACCTTAAAGAGAAGTAAGTTTAATACTTTCTCTTATGCAAATTGTTCCATAAATTTCCCTTCTGTGCCCCTAGTTATATCCACTAAGGAACCTGGCAGATTAAAAATATTTCTTTGTGGACCTCTTTAGCTACCATAGTTCTCTCCCCCCCTCCCGTTGTGTAGCTAAAGACAGCTATAAACATAAAAAATAAATGCAATTTATTTGCAATTTAATAATTGCTTAAATCTTTGTTATTTCTAGTTCCCAACAGAGCACTCACAAGCTCAGAACCAAAACCAAAATATTCTCCAATGATGCTTCTGTTGGTTTTTTTACATTTAAATCTCCATATGGAGAGAACAACATTTGCATAACAAGTGAACTCAGAGAGAAGCATTAAGTTTTAGTGCTCTTTATAATTTTGCAACTGCAAGAGTGTCAAGAGATGGAGAAACATTTCAAGATGAACATGATGAATGTAGGCTAGAACTCCTATATGAGGACTTCAAGGGTGGGTTCCAGCCGGCTTTACTGCCAGTTCACTCGTGCATGCGCAGTTCAATTAAAGTTGTTGTGCACATGCGCAGAACTTAAAAACAAGATGGTGCTGTTGATGGTGTTGACTGTGGAACCAATTTGGGGTATGGCAGGCTAGGTTGCTGCTGGTTCCAGCAACCCTGGCCACCATACCACTACCGGTTCGGCTGAGCTGGGCCAAACCGGTAGGAACACACCTCTGGAGGACTTCATATAGTATGTCAGTTGTGGGATGCCAGATCTGGAGTATGAAAAAAAATCAAATGATTAACCAGACAATAGCAGGCTGATAACTGCATATGGAGATGGCAAAAGCACTTGTTTAATTATTGATTGAATTAATACCCACAACAAGCAAGAAAGACCTCCAGCAATTTGTATTCACTCATAAAAATACAATAAAATATCCATAGTATAAAAATAAAAGTACCAGGGCAATAAAAATAATTATATATAAAAGAAGCAGTAACTGATGTCAATATATAACCCCTAGAAGCTGTACTAGTCATTCTGTTTTTAGTAATTTATGGAGAGCCTTTAGGGCTTAGTTTCTTGATGGAGCCTATTCAAAATGGAGATATGCCAACAGAAGGAGGAAGCCTACATTCTTCTCACCCCTTAGCTCATGAAAATGAGGAAGATTCTTTCAACTCTATATCAGTGTTTCTCAACCTTGGCAACTTGAAGAAGTCCGGACTTCAACTCCCAGAATTCCCCAGCTAGCTGGGGAATGGTGCATTGTCCCATGCAATTTATTACATCCATCTCTAACTTAGTATTATCCATATCCAATGGAACTTACAGCTTTTCAGATAGCATGGCTGTTGGGAAGAAAATAGGCTGGTATCTTAAATTGACAACCAAAATCAGGAATTGCATGGGACAATGCACCATTTTTAATTCCTTTGAATCTCTCAGCAGCTTTCAGTCCAATTTTACATAAGAGCAAGACACGTTTCAGATAAAAATATATAATTTCAAAAGACAGTATTATTTTTAATAAAAAAAAACTGTGAATGGAAGGTCTTTTATTCACTAGTCTTTTAAAATAAAAATTTCCTGATTTGAAATATTTGTTCCTGTGATAATGCTACTTTTAAACCCATTTTTTATTTATGTGATTCTGTTTCTATTATTGCTGAACCAAATTAGCATTCTTGTTGGAAAGAATGCTACATAGATTTGCTAGGGCATCTAGCTTCATTTGTACTTAAAAAATAATATTATAATTCCTATAGATTTAGAAATTATAATCTTTAATAAAGCATAGAGGATAAATACTGTAAATCATTTTGAGTCCTGAAGGATATTTAGCATCAATCAGTTGTGATTGTGTACATCTTTTGGCAGTCATATAAGCCATGTGTCTTTTACAATCAAAAACATGGGTACAGATTCTTCAAGATGGAACAACACAACTATTCTAATTAACAAGAAAAGTCTGCCTTGTACCATATCCCTGTTATCTGAGATAATAGATGGCATCTATTATCCCAGATAACAGCATGATATGGTATTTACAATTAAAATTGAGATTTATTAATGATTTAACTTTCACACAGAAAATGCATAGAAATACATTCAAAATATTGCATATATGTGATAAATGTTGTATATATAGGGGATGCTGGGTGTCATCCAGTACATTGATTATAGAAAAGCCTTTGATCTGTGGAATCTCATTGTCCTCATCAGAAACCTATATTCAGTTCAGGGAATACGTCAGCCCCAGGCCTGTCGGAACATATATGATGGATTGGAAGAAGATGACTGTGGTCCTAAAATTGGAGGAAGAAACATCTATTGCCTGTGTATGCTGATGACACTACCCTAATAGTTGAAAATGCAAAGGATCAGCAAGCACTAATATTAAAAACCAGCACAGTGAAAACATGGCCTAAAATTATGTACAAAAAAGGAGCAGCTTAATGACAACAGGTAGAACAACCTGCCTTAGAACTGACAGCGAAGATATTGAAGTGGTGCACGGCTTCTGCCACTTTGGATCAGCAAAGAAGGAACAAACATTCAAGGTATGTATAGGACACAGACTAACACTTGAAGGAGCATCCATAAATCTATAGGCCACAGAAAAGATATTCAAATACTGTGATGCATCTATACCTACAAAGACTGAGATTGTGCAAGCCATGGCATTTGCTGTGACCCTCTATGGAACTGAAAGTTGGACTTTGAAGAAACAGAACAGGAAATGTATAAACATCTTTGAATATTGGTGTTTTGAGAATTCAAACAGATGGATCATCAAACAACTCAACCCTACTTTGTGCAAAGACCCAACTCTGCAAACAGCTCTAATACTGGAACAAGAGGAACAAAGAGAAGTGGGTGACCAACAGCAGGGTAGACCCATTTCTCCCATGGAGAAAAATCTATCAATGTGGTTGCTAAGAGATGAAAATGACTTGATGGCACACCATCAATCAATACAGAGGAAGGGAAGAAACTTTACTTTCATAAATATTTTAAAAACTTATTGTAAGTTCCAAGTCTTTCTTTTTATCTAAAGACTTGTCAATAAAATTATTACTGAGCACTTTGAACACTATTTCTCTTTTATCGCATTGTGCCTTTCCTCTGTTGCTGCCTGAGGCTTCTTCACTTGTACTTGCTTTCTTGAAGCAATTGGCTAAATTCGTCTGATGTCAGAGCAGGTCTGTGTTAGTTGTAATCTCCCAATCTCTTAATAAACTGGGATCTCTTTGATGTTGGAGGGACTAAGATATTTGCCTACTTGCTCTGGCTAAATGTGAATGGAGATGTCTTTTCTGATTAATGTATAACCAGGACCTTCAAACTTGCAGCTTACTTCTTGTTAAAAGATGCAGCTTGGATCTCTTAACAAAAACTAATCTTTTTGGCTTAGAAGTAAGATCAGTAAGCTTGCTGTTAAATTAAAGTTGGTGATAAAGAAAAACATAATCCATGAAACCATCCATGACTTAATTAATTAATGACTTAATAAGAAATTAGACAATTAGATTTGTACTATTACTGTGACTTTTTTGAATGAGATATCTGGGCTGATGTTTACTCATATGGTTCTATCTCAGGGGTGAAATGCTACCAGTTTGGACCAGTTTGCCTGAACCGGTAGTAAAATGCTACCGGTTATTTCCGACAATCAGTTGGGCAACAATCAGCTGTGACACGTGATTTATATTAGATAGAATTGTTGGATTTCCTGCTTTCTAGCTAATCTAAATTGTGTGGCACAGTGAATCTCCCCCTCCTGCTGTTCTACTTACCTTTGCAGACTCGGAAGGCTTCAAAATATTCCTTTTTTAATGCTGCGCAGGCACGCCTCAGGTGCGCAAAGTGCGTGCTCGGTAGCATACTCACCGAACCGGTAGCAGACTTCAGAGGATTACACCACTGTTCTATCTGGATATGCTGCAAACAGGCACAATTGTAGGTAAGAGGAAGAAAAGAGGACAGGCAGGACGGAAATAGAGTGGTGATGATAACTATGCAATGTTCCTCTCACACACTGCATGTGTTCCATATTTTATATGAAATGGATTTAATTGTCAGCAATGCATCAATCTATTCTCCTGCATAATGAGAGAGATTGATTTTAGAAAATTATTTTTCAGAGTTTCCGAAGGATTTATGTCAAATATATGAGGAACAGAACTGAACTCAGCTGAACTCCCATTTCTTCTGGCCTGAAATCTTATGTATATCAGAATAGAAGAATTTTATAAACCATTATGGACTTGTGAAAGTGAAAGACAGATGAAGATATTACTAGAGATTCTGATGACCATCTGCAAGTATATGAGAAAAATGCCATAATTCTGATGGCTACAATAACATACAGTATCATTGTGGAATCATGGGCTACTGATTGATATCCCTGGGCCCAGATATTCCTCATTAATTGCTTGCCTAGTTTTTAAAAAGGCTATAATGTGTAGAGATAGCATATATGCAAATATATATAATTTCCACTAAGATCAGATACTATAAAAGAGATACGTGCCATAATAAATGTCTATATCACATCCTCCCAACCAATGGTGGGATTCAGCTAGTTCGCACCACTTTGGGAGAACTGGTTCTTAACTTTCTGAGCAGTTTGGTGAACTGGTTGTTTGAAGAAATAATTAGGGCAGAGAACTGGTTGTTAAATTATTTGAATCCCACCACTGGTCCCAACCTATGTTCTCCGAATGTTATTGGCTGGAAACTCTACACAGCTTCTTGGTTCTCCAGTAAACACATGGATGATGTGTTTTTAGAATGTCTGACAAAATCTTCATCTATACTAATGAGTGATAGAAAGATAAACATGGTAATGAAATCTTGCTTTCCTGGTTAAATATATTTTAAATGCACAGTACTAATAGATTGCTGTTTTACAATTTTAATTGCTTATTATTTCTGGAAATGACTTAATAGTGCTCATCCTGTCATCAGTTTCCTTAGAACCCCTGACATTTCTTTCTTTTCTTGTGAAAAAGGTACGTACATTTTATAAAACATTATACTTTTCATCAACAGTACATTATGTGATTCTGTAGCTATTGTTCAAGCTTGCCTTTGTTCGTTGCTAGTTTCCCAAAATATATATTAATGTGTTCACTTATTCAGAGTCACTATTATGTTAAGAAGGATAATTATATGGTGCACTGGAACATTTGATAAGAAAATAGGGCAGAGGGAAATATCAGGAAGATCAAAGAAGCACCTGATGTTAATTATAAATTAAGAATTATATATAGGGAGAAAAATATAATTATATTCAGACGTTACTTATTTTGTAAAGGCCTCAGTATTTTTTCTTTCATACAAGTTCATTTTAAATTAAAATGTATGTCAATTCATTTCCATTTATGATTACTAACGAATAGGTAATTATTTATGTTATCAAAGTGAAGGTAGTATAATTGACTACAACTTTTTCGTATATTTATAGTTATCCTTCAAAACATCAAGGCATCTTATCTTACTCTTTCTCACTTTTGAAACCTCATTAAAATTATCTCATCAAATTGGTGAGCAAAGCAAAAGTCTGAGTTACATCAATTTTAATGATCTGTTTGTCTGGGATAAGTATATCATACAAAGATGTGAAAAAAATATATGTTTTTTTAAAGTAAGTGTTGAGTTTCCAATGGATATAAAATGATTATCCAATACATTAACACCAATAATTAATGCTAGATCTTTAGGTGAACCTGTGATGGCCCGGGGCAAAGTACAGGCAGTTTAAACCGGCCCTTTATTGCTCCAAATTTCCCCAAATTCTCTCACATTTCTGACATGTCGCAGAGCAAAGTGATGACACCCACTCACTCACGAACCCACTCACACCCCTCAAGTAGTCCAGCCCAACACTGGGAAGCACAACAGCTGCAAAGTAAGAAATCTAGCAGGGCAAGTCAATGAGTCCAGGAAGCAAAAGAACAAGGCAATTAATTCAGGAAGCCAGGAAGAAAGCAGGAAATCCAGGAAACTTCAAACATCGGCAATGGCCCTCAACACTACAGGAATTCAGTGTTTGTTCCTGACAAATGCCCCTCCCCACAGCATCTCCTTAAGTCTCAGTCCCCAGATGTGCCTTGTGAAGAAGGGCGGATTGCTCTCATCCTGAGTAGTCGGGTCAGTCTGCACTGTTCTCACCTTCTCTCCACTCTTTGCTCAAGGATCAGGAGGGGGTGGTCCTTGCTTATCACCTGAGCTCTGTCTCTTATGTTCACTGTTTAGCTTCTCTTGATCATCCTTCCCTCCTGCCTACAAGCCATCCCAACCTTTAAAGACTCTGGCCTGACTTGGCATGTTCCTCCCCTCATACCTCCAAAACCAATGAGGCCGTCCCCTCAGTCTCCATAGGTTCCAGTTCTGGCTCATCTTCCTCCGCAAATTCAAGTTCTGATGGAGACATGACAGAACCTATAGTAGCTCTCTATTATCACCTGTTAAAAATGACAGATGAGGCAGGTATCCTTTCCTGGGCTAGTAAAGTAAAAGATAAAGTCAACTTTCATTCAGGTAACTCTCAAGCCATGGTTGGGTGGGATCTGGGCTAATCATGCTTCTCAGGGATTTGCCATTAAAATTTAGATTTTCTTTATAATCTGAGCTACTAAAGCAGCTTTGCTGGCTGGGGAATTCTGGGAGTTAAAGTTGCCAAGGTTGGAGACCCCTGTTCTAAAGGACTTCTGGAAACTTAGGCTATTTAGATCAACTCCAAAGAATATTCCTTCCTTACCTCCAGGAAAGAGAATAGTGTTATGAGTTCAATGTTCTGTTGGATAGTTTTTTTCCCTTGCTTTCTCAACATTTTGCTCTTTTCCATGTGTGCAGTTAATTTTCAGTTAAAGTGATAGATTATATCCCTATATATTTGTGATACTATGCTTTCTTTAATAATATATTTCTTTTATAACTTATTTTTCTTTATTACAAAAATGGCTCTAGTGAACTAAAACATAGTAAAACTGGTGGCAGAAAAAGACCTAGTGATCTTTATTCTGGTAGTGTTTATTCCAAGCATGTTTAAACTCAGTTCCTAATGATCCATCCGCTCCACTGGAAGTTGGTTCCAAGCTTCCACTACTTTTTCTGTGAAGTATTGCTTGCTGATCTTACTTTTGAACTTCCCTCCTGTCAGTTTGAGGTTATGGCCCTGTGTTCTTAATTTTTGCTTAATATTCAAAGGACTGTCTTCTAGAACTTTATTCACACCCTTAATATATTTAAAGGTATCAATCATGTCCCCCCACATTACCTTCTGTCCTCCAGGCTGTATCTACAAATCAATTGTTCACCTATGCCATTATTCTCTTTCCTTTTTGTAGTACCCATGAACACTCTAATTTTGCTCCATAGGACTATTTTTCTAGAGAGGAGAGGAGGGATTCATTCTACCACTGACTGACAATTCATTGGATACCATCCTTTTAGTTGAAAGAAATGGGTCATTTGGTCACATTTGAAAAGCGAGCATTCACAGCTCCAGAGTACAGCATCTCATATGGTATGCTCTCTCTTTCTCTCTCTCTTTCTTTCTCTCTCTCTCCCTCCCTCCCCTCTCCTCCCCCTCTCTCTCACTGTTGTAAGTCCTTAGAAATTTTGTGCTATTGTAACATAGATTGTATGTTTTTTTGGAGAATTAACTGTGAGTAGAATGTCAGAATTTGCAGCTGGATAAAAGGACACCCACCCAGAATAACCTGACAAAAGAGGAGGAGCTGCTGAACTTGGCAGCTTAACTTCTTTTGTATTTCGTTACAAGGGGAATTAATTTCATTATGGGAATTGTGCATGTGTTTTACCACCCAGTTCTAGGAACAAAATTGAGTTCATGACACAGATATGCTCATAAATGAAAGCTTTATTAATTGATATACCTAGTAGAAAGATGAAGAATTGCCACTAGACTTCTTTTCTTCTTAATGTTGCCTGCAATTTCTGAACTTATATGTAAGAAAGCACTGATATTAACCACCCTACCATTAAATGTGTTCTGAAGAACATTCTGAAAAATCTGTTTGAAAAATCTGTTAATCGTTTTTCTTACTAAGTATTAAAACCATGCTACTTGCTAATAATCTGTTAGTTCTTGTTTCTTCAGTGATCAAAAATGAAATATGTCATTCCAAAACTCCCCTTAGGATAGAATTCAAGATAATGATCTGTGAATGATCTGATTACCAAGTTGTCAGCGCAGAAGAAAATGTGCAGTGTGCAGATTTTCAATGTGGAATCTTGTTCAAAGAAAATAAAAAAAAATAGAAAGAAAAGATAGAGCTAGAAATTATGAATTCTACCGATAATTTGGAAAAGAATCCAGATCTTTAGGGAGAACCAGACATTATATAGTTTTCCTTAACTTTGGCTATTTCTTTTTATCACAGAGGAATACAATAAATATCATGGTTAAAAATAGCTAATAACTATGATAAAACCAGCATCCCACCTGTTACTGAAAAAGATGATTTAGTAACCATGGAAGCCCAATACAAAGTACACTCAAGATAAAGTAATGGAATAAAAATGAGCCTTGGAGCCTTTTTTTTTTCTTAAAGTGATGGTATCTGAGTAATCTCCATTAACAGAGAGATGTAGGCAACTGCAGAAAAATTCTTCACCCTCATACCCAAGAGCTTTCTTTCTTTTAGAATTGATAAATGAAAACAGACTTTATTTTAATTCTTAAATTGTGTACAGGCTGAAATAGATGCAAGCCATCGTCTTAATAACCTGATCCCAAATGTCTGAAACTTTGAAGGCATTTCAGTGAGGTTCAGATGTTACAGAAACCAGTTTGTTTAATGGGTAAAGTGCTGGACTAGAGCCTCAGAGACCACCAATTCTACTGCTCCCTTAAGTACAGAAGCCCACTGAGTGCCTTTCGGCCAATCACGTTCTCAGCCCAATTCAACTCATAGGGTTCTAGATATGGAGAAAGTAAGAGGAAGAAATATTATATTCCACCCTCCCGACAAGTTTTACACTAGAGTTTACACAATCCCAACCGGGGATGCTCAACGATATTTCGGGGTGTGCAAAAACTTAGGTTTAGAAGTTTTAAAAATATAGTGTGCTAACTGATAACCCGGCGTTTCCCAGGTATTTATTTATAGGCGGAAAATGTCCCACCCAAATGTAATTTCTAAAGATTTCCCCCTTACCAGAGGGAGCCCTCTTGTGGAGTACTGTGAAGCCGTTACCATGTCAACGGCACCTCGATTCACCCACGTAACACCTATCCTCCGTGAGCTGCACTGGCTGCCTGTTGGTCTCCGGATACGCTTCAAGGCGCTAGTCGTCACTTATAAAGCCCTTCATGGTATTGGACCTGGGTACTTGAGAGACCGCCTGCTGCCAATTACCTCCACTAGACCGATTAGATCCCACAGATTAGGCCTCCTCCGAATTCCAACCGCCGGACAGTGTCGACTGGCGACTACCCGGAGGAGAGCCTTCTCTGTGGCTGCTCCGGCCCTCTGGAACAAACTCCCCATGGAGATTCGAACCCTCACCACCCTCCAGGCCTTCCGCATAGCCCTTAAAACCTGGCTGTTCCGACAGGCCTGGGGCTAAAGAGCTGTTGCCCCCATCTCGAATGGTATGACTGTTGTGTGTTTTAAATTATGCATTGTTATGTTTTGTTTTTTAATTTTTTGTCTGTATCCCCCCTTCCCTGGTTTGAGTTGTGAGCCGCCCTGAGTCCCCTTCGGGGGAAAAGGGCGGCATATAAATATAATAAACAAACAAACAAACAAACAAACTCCACTGCGTAGTATAGTAGAAGCCATTTAAAAGCATAACAGGCTGCTTCTTAACAGAACACCCCCCCCCCCGAGATGTATTAGGGGTGTCTTACCCCCACAGTATTTTTTTACAGAGAATAAGTCATCCATGTACCAAGTTTGATTGAAATTGCTTGAGGCGTTCTAGAGCTATGCTGGAACACACACACACACACACACACACACACACACACACACACACACACAGCCATTTTTATATATAAAGAAGATATGTATATATTATATGCATATAATTATTTATTTTTTAAAGGGGTGCGAGAATATATCAGAAGCATTCTAGGGGTGTGGGGTATAGAAAAGGTTGGGAACTCCTGCTTTACAAAATAAAACCTAGAGTATACATTTAATAGATTAGATTTTATTTACTCATATCTATTTCCATAGTTTAAAATTAAGACAGAGCCTACAGAGTATAGGGGAAGATTCTTGTTCTCTGCCTGCTTTTCCTTCTACATCTATCCTTTTCTTTTATCTCCTATACAAAACGTTCAAGTTAGAATTTAAACTAATATCTATTTTCCGCTTCTTGTTATTAGGAAATTTTATCAAAGATTTTATATTTCTTTTCTGCCCTAAGTCACAATGTTTGTTGATTTGCTATCAGATTCCAAGGGCCTTGTCTTGCAAAGTTCTGGGAACTGGAAAAGTAGGGCAGAGGGCTATATACATCTTCTAAACCCTGGGTGTTCTTTCCTGCACTATATTCAGTAATCTGGTTCTGTCCCAAAGCTAGCTTTGAAACTATCTGGTATGGATCAGGGGTGGGTTCCTGCCAGTTCTAACCTCTTCTATAGAAGAGATTCCACAAATTTACAGTGCCATTTAGAACCAGTTGCAGCTCCCTCCCCCCCCCGTCCAAACATCATCAAGATGAAGAGTGAGAGGAGGAATTCTGGGAGTTGAAGTCCACAAGTCTTAAAGCTGTCAAGTTTGAACACCCCTGAGGTTTTTTTCTAAAGGGTTAGGGGTGCAAGGGTCTTGTAACTTGACACCTTTAAGACTTGCGTGCTTCAAATGCCAGAGTTCCTGAGCCAACATGACTGGAGGTGGAATTCTAGGAGTTGAAGTCCACAAGTCTTAAAGCTGTCAAGTTTGAACACCCCTGGGTTTTTTTTCTAAAGGGTTAGGAGTGCAAGGGTCTTGTAACTTGACAGCTTTAAGACTTGTATACTTCAAATGCCAGAGTTTCTGAGCCAACATTTTGGTTGCTAAGCAAGAGCGTTGTTAAGTGAATGTCACCACATTTTACAAGTTGGCCACGCCCACCCAGTCATATGGCTGGCAAACCACTCCCACCTGGTCACATGGCTGGCAAGCCACTCCCACCTGGTCACATGGCCAGCAAGCCACTCCCACAAAGCAGGCCACACCCACAGAAGAGGTTCTAAAAAACTTTGAAACCCACCACTGGTATCGATCTATCTATGTAAATGATATAACAATATGTACTTCATGGTTCTAAGAGATCACTGTCAATTCCAAAACATTGCCCTAAATCTGAGATGGTATTCAGCAGGTGCTGACCACTGGAGAACCAGTAGCAGAAATTTTGAGTAGTTCGGAGAACCGGTAAATACCACCTCTAACTGGCCCTGCCCCCATCTATTCTCTGTCTCCCGAGTCCCAGCTGATCAGGAGGAAATTGGGATTTTGCAGTAATCTTCCCCTGCCACACCCACCAAGCCATGCCCTCCAAACCATGCCCACAGAACTGGTAGTAAAAATTTTTGAATCCCACCACTGCCCTCAGTGACAGGTTTGACACTAGCTAGTTATGATCAGGCATGATTCAACCTAAATTAAAATACTATAGCAGAGATATTTATGTGATTGGAAATGATACATCCTCTACAGTCCATTTTCTTAACCTAGTGTTAGAGTATACCATAAGCCATCATATATGCATATCTAGGAAGTAGGAATGTTCAGCAGTCAATCAGGACAATGCCAAACTACATTAATTGGTAAACTAGCTAACCACATTTTACCTTTGCATATTCTGTAAATCGTGTTCATGTTAGATTTATTATGCTTTGTGAGAATCCAGAAAACTACAGCAACCTTTCTGCTGAAATTAAATAGAAATTTCAAGAGAGCTATTTGGGGCTATCACATGCTCCCAAATGTAGTTGCAGAACCTGAAGTGAAGATGGAAAAGTGGGAAAAGAGAGAATCCTTGAAGACTGGTCTCCTTCCAGTTCCATTGGCAATTGCTCTCCTGCAATGCAGAACCTTATTAGCACCTAAAACTCTTTCACAATAAAATATTTGGGGTTCTGATTAGCTGTGAGAAATAAGGGTGTATTTTTACAGATAACTGGAACTAGAAGCATCAAGAGTTGCGATGGCACAGTGATTAGAGTGCAGTACTGCAGGCTACTTCTGCTGATCACTCGCTGCCAGCAGTTTGGCAGATCGAATCTCATCAGGCTCAAGGTTGACTCAGTCTTCCATCCTTCCCAGGTGGGTAAAATGAGGACTCAGACTCAGATATGCTGACTCTGTAAACTGCTTAGAGAGGGCTGTAAAGCACTGTGAAGGGGTATATAAATCTAAGTGCTATTGTTATCAAGCAGTAATATGTCTTGAATGTCAGAAACTGCCCATTTTGAGATTCCCCCCCCAAAAAAGAATAAAAATAGGAAATCAATGGAAAGAGCTGGACTGAGACCACCTCATATTCACAGACGATTTTACTCTTCACATGCATTTTTTTATGAATGACACATTATGTACTGAAGCGATTCAGAAAAATTACACAGACAAACACACCAATTTCATAATTACAAATTGGTTCTTTAAAGAGTCCCAGTTTTTCTTCCATTTAACTAAACTACACTGGATTGAAATAAATATTTTTTACTAGTGTGAAAAAAGGTGAAATATACTGAGCCTGGTTATAATTATCAACATTTTTAAACAGAGAGTTTGTGAATCAAGAGTGAAACCTTTTTTTTGGGCTCAACAATGGGTGAGACAGCCTTAGGAGGGGTCAGGTCACATAAAGCCTTTGCTGGCATCATATCTGAAATGAAATTGCCAAATATAAATGCGGCACTTGGCTTATGAGTACTATGAGTTCTCATATCTGAGCTGCTGAATTGTGTCTTGATAATTAGATAGTCAGTTCTGATTTTCTGAAAGTTGGATGATGCATGGGGCAAAAGCTGATGAACTAGACATCAGACATGGTCAATAGTATGTTTATTAATACAAGTGTCCTTGGGGTTATTGTGTTTGGAGAGCCGGTGGGGCATAACTGTTCAGAACAGCTATTAAATTTTCTCTTGAATGTCACAGCTTATGAAAGATATCACACAAAGCTCAATTTATCCCCACAACAGTCATTGAAGCACCTGTTGTTGCTCTTTTAATGATTTCTGCTTTCCTTTAAAAAAATTCTTTGGGATAAGTTTAGTGTCTGCAGAGATTTTGCTCTGAAAGTTTTGGAATTATTTTGCTAGATGAACATGTGAAATATACCATGTCCATGAGTTGTTCAGAAGCATACAAAAGAAAACAGTGTTTGCTAAATGATGAGTGAATGAACTATTGTTGTAGAGTTGATGATTTAATATAATATTTGTTGTGTTTTCTTTTCTATTTTTTTAAATGATTATAACTGATGTTTTGGTCACATTGTTTCTTCTGGTCCTATAATTCGTATTAAGAAAAGTAAACATGGCTGGCATTTAAAATGGTGTGCAACGCTTTCCAAGGAAACCATGTACAGGTATCCTTGACTTACAACAGTTCATTTAATGACCATTCAAAGTTACAATGACACTGAAAAAAGGTGACTTATGGCTATTTATCACACTTAACAACCATTGCAGCATCCCCATGGTCATGTGATCAAAATTCAGATGCTTGGCAACAGATTCATATTTAAGATGGTTGCAATGTCCCATGGTCTTATGATCACCTTTTGCAAACTTCTGATAAGCAAAGTCAATGGGGAAACCAGATTTCCTTAGCAACCATGTTACTAACTTAAGGGCTGCAGTGGAAGGAAAGGTCATAAAATGGAGCAAAATTCACTTAATAAAAGTTTAACTTAGCAACAGAAATTTCTGGCTCAGTTGTGGTTGCAAGTTGAGAGCTACCTGTACAGTAGCTGAATATTTGTCAAGCAATGGCTGCATGTCTGTACCCTTTAAATTCATTCAAAATCATTTGATGTGGAAACCATTATTTATGTATGTATATACAGGTATCCCATGGCATTTCTGAATATTCTGTTCTCCCTTTCAAGATACACCAAGCTAGCCATTCTGGAAGTGGTTTGGCAGTTTCCCAGTCATTTATTCCAAAATTGCTATCATTAAATTCTGACATATCTTTTAGATCTATTTTCATACATCTGGGTTAGAAACTTTTCTTTCATTAAATCCATGCTCCTCATGTGGCTGTGTTAGGCCTCTGCTGGCAGCTGGGCTTTCAAATTGTTCATCTGCCTTTTCATTTATTAATTCATTTGCATACCACCTTATCAAAAGCCATGCATTGCTGCCTTTTGAAGTACAGATGGAAGCAAAGTGTAACTCACAGTTTCATAAATTCTTTCGCATTATAGTAATACAACAGAAGCAAAATGGCTCTTGCAGAACCTTGAGGGGTAGGGGTTGAGGAGAGGCAAACATGTGCCAGTTGTGCCTTCCTCCCCAAAATCTGGGACACTAATTGTGTAGTGAATCAGCAAAGACTCTTGCAACTGTTTCATTATTCTGTTTGATAGGGACCAGATAAATCAAGGCATTGATTTAATGCAAGGTTTTGAATTCAGGACAAACAGATCATTCAGCTTTAAGGAGCAATGCTCCAAAGGAATTCCCAGCTGATAAATAATAATAATTCATAAGCAGACCTGAAACACATCTTGTCAGGATTTAAATCATAACCTCTTTTCACTATTAACGGGACTTTTTCCCCCTTCCTGTATGCATCCCGCAGCAAAGGGCAAGGAATTAACAGGAGAACACCTTGTTTTCTTTCATACGTTTTGATTAGAAGGGCACAAAAGGTAGCTCAGTGAGCACGGTTAAAATGTCTTTGGCATTACTGGAAAGAAAATTACCCTTGGTAATTGAATTTTTAATGGAAGCAGGGAAAGAGAAAAATAGAGCAACAGAACTAGTCTAGTATGCTCATCTCTCGGTGATTTCAGATAGATTTTCAGAGTATCACATTACTAGGGAAAAATCAAATACATATTTCAAATTTGGATAGAGATGAAAACATTTTCAGATGTTATCAGGATGCAGTGATCATTTGGGGGGCCTTCCAGACTTCCTCTAGAAATAAAAGGAGATGAGAGAGACACTTTCTCATTCATGTCTCAGAAAACGTGGAGACTTTAAGATAGAATAGGGCGGCATCAAGTGCCCATGGGTAGGGCAAATTTATTTACCATATTTTTCGAAGTATAAGAGCCAAGGTGGCGCAGTGGTTAAATGCAGCACTGCAGGCTACTGCTAGATCAGCAGGTCAGCGGTTAAAATCTCACCGGCTCAGGGTTGACTCAGCCTTCCATCCTTCCGAGGTGGGTAAAATGAGGACCCAGATTGTTGGGGGCAATATGCTGACTCTCTGTAAACCGCTTAGAGAGGCCTGAAAGGCCTATGAAGCGGTATATAAGTCCACTGCTATTGCTATTGCTATAAGACTCACCTTCCCCCCCCCAAAAGATGGTGAAAATCTGGGTGCATCTTATACACTAAATACAGCATTTTTGGCCTATCGAAACCCCACCCCCTTTGCAAAAATGGGCCTGCAGAGGGTTTGGGTGACTTGCAAAGTGCTCCTGGGGGATTGGAAGGGAAAAATGACCAAAAAAAGAGACCATTTTTGCTCATTTCTGCCCCCCCCCAATGCCCCAGGAGCACTCTACAAGCCTCCCAAAGCCCATGGGCAGGGCAATGCCCCCTTTTCTTGGAAAAAACAGCTCATTTTTTGCTCATTTTTGCCCCCCCAAGTCTCCAGGAGCACTTTACAAGCCACCCAAAGCTCTGCATGCCCACCCCCCTTTTGTGTGCAAAAAATGAGGCATGCAGAGGATTTGGGAAGCTTGCAGAGTGCAAAAACATTTTTTTAAAATTTACCACTTCAAAGTCATGATGCATCTTATACTCCAGTGCATTTTATAGTGTGAAAAATGCAGTATATAAATAACCAAGCAAGCAGCCAAGCTTGCAACTGGCCTAGTTGCAGGAGTAGGCTTCAAAAATTTTAGCAAGGGGTTCTCTGACCGGTTTCTGGGTGGGTGTGGCCATAGTAGTCATGGCCTCATCGGCCTCCTGCACCATAGGGGGCATTTTTGTTCTCTCCGGGCTCTGCAGGCTTTCCTCGAGCCTCTAGGAGGGCAAAATAGGCCTCCCCAGGCTCTGGAGGCCCTCTGGAACTACCAAACTTCTATTAGGTCCATTTTTCACCTTTCCCAAGCCTCCACGCATGCCCTCACTTACTTGCATCCAAAACGGGCCACATGGGGACTCCTGGGAGGGACGGGGTGGTTGGGGCGGGGCCAGCCAGGAGTGGGATTTGGGGGGGTTCTCCGAACTGCAGAGATTCTTAGGTAGAGGTTGTCCTGACCCCCTGTGAACCCCCAGCAGCCCACCCCCGCCTAGTTTGGAATAATATGGCTTGCAGTGATCAGTTTCTATGCAGAAAATGCTATTTGTGAGATTGAGGAACTATCCATCTGCATTATTAACTGTAACGGTTCAATAATATTGTCACTGAGGTATTACAGTAGAACAAGCATAGGATTGTGTTCTGAGGCATACCCCCATTGTTTTTATTCTAAATTAATTTGCTTCTCTGTATCCACTGTGCCATAATAAATGATTCCATAGAATCCACTCTCAAGATAACTGAATTGTTTGGAGTTAAAAAAATGATTGAAGATAGAGAACTTTAACTATCCCCTTCTTTCCGTTACCAAATGGTAAGAGATAACATAGCTGGTTGTTTTATTTAGATTAGCAGTAGTTGATGAATTTACCCAGTCGTTAGATTAGCAGACTTGAACCGACTCAGTACTTGGATGTAAGGACTGCAAAGAAACCCCCAGATGACAGGTTAGGCAAGAATTTTGATAAAAGTTCCACATTTATCTCGAAACTACATGGATACATGTAGTCACCAACTCTCTCAGCAAAAAATATGCTTACAAAAAAGAATACTGGATAGGGTTACTTAACCAAGCTTGAGTCATTTTCAAAAGTCCTCAGTGCACTTGCTCTCAGCAGAAATATTCTAATCAAAGCCAAGTAAGTACTGTAGTTTTCTGACATAATGTCCGTTGATGTGAGTGATTACCCATGTAAAAGTGCTTTCAGTATATAAAACTGTAGTGCACATGCAAAATAAATTAAATGGCTGTAGGAATAAATTCCTCCAAGTATCATTAAAGTTTCCTTTCCTTTCCTCTGTATCCTTTCAGAACAATTGAACAATATAGAAGAAGATAGGGTAATGCCTTTTGCTTCTTAAGCCCAAAAAGAAGGCACAATTCTTTCTCTTTTGGCTTCAAGACAGAAAGGAAAGATGGAAGAGTTTTTAAAATAGAGATCTAGGGTACAGCTGAAAATCCACAGCATCTTTGAATTGTCTGGGCATTCCTTTCCTGCTTTTCATTATTGATCCTGATTCAGTGGTGAAATTCAATTTTTTTTTTATTACTGGTTCTGTGGGCATGGCTTAGTGGGTGTGGCAGGGGAAAATCTCCCTTCCCACCCCACTCTAAGGGAAGGATACTGCAAAATTCCCATTTCTTCTCCACTCCTGGGGGAAGGATATTGCAAAATCTCCATTCCCACCCCACTCTGAGGCCAGCCATGGGTGGTATTTGCCAGTTCTCCAAACTGCTCAAAATTTCTACTACTGGTTTTCCAGAACCTGTCAGAACCTGCTGAATTTCACCCCGGATTATTGTTTCTTTTAGTACATTTTTATATTTGTGAGATGAAGTATAGAATGGAGGCTCTATTCAGATATTGATTTAAGATCCCTGCAACCTTTTGCCCTAATATTTCTAATGGGAGCTTTTAAAAATATGACTTTGGCTAGCTCTTAGGAAAATAAAACACTGATAGATTACTGCAAGAAACCTTGGAGTTAATTATGATGGATTATTTCCTTCGTGTTGCTTAATGATCTACTATTAAGATTAACTTGCATCTTCCTCAATAAAGCAGGCAGAAGAAGGAAGGAAGTGTAATAATACTTTCTAAATTTGCAGTATGAAGGATGTAAAAACTATGTTACATTTATAGATGTGCCCCAAGGGTGCTTTTTCAAGAGGCAACTGGATGTTCTGTTTTTTTTTCTCAACGAAGAATCTTCTTCAGCTCTGACTGGATGATGGGGAATGGAAGGATTTATCCTCCTTGCAGATAGCTGGTCATTTGCTTCCTTTTTAGAGAGTCATTGAGGCCACCTGGAGACTTATCTGTGTTGTCAGGGTCACATGAGTGGTGCCAATCATAAGAGCAGCAGAGGACATCACTCTTAAATGGGAATAGAAATAGCCAAAACAAGGAACTAAATTAAACTATGAATAACAAAAGGATACACCTTCCACAGAAGGAAAAAGTAGAGATAGAATTGAACAAAAGAAGAATCAAGGCCCATAACATGGAAGCCTGTAGGGTAAGCTAGGCACCACACACATGACAAGTTCTCGTGGCTGTATTAAACTGCCCATCAACATGATATTTATATGTTGAATTTTCTCAGTGAACATGCATGGTACATACACACATGTGAAAGTACATACTATACTAACAGTAAGACTCACCTTTAGGAAGGAAAACAATTGGTAGGTGTTTTCCTGGAACAGAAAGGAGAGAAGGCACCAAAGAAGGGGAAAAAAAACTTGATAGTCCTCGCGTCCAGGCTGGGGCTGTTGCTAAAAATTCTGGGTGTAGATCAAAAGTGATTCAGACTTTGGAAACTCTCTAAATACTTAGGTAACAGCTGGAAACATTATCATCAAAGGACATAATTTCTATGTCACTTCACTTGGTAGCAAAGGTTGAGTAAACACGTGCAAAAACGGACAAGGTTAATTTGGCCCATTATTTATTCTTAATGAACTATTTCAACATCAGCAAGTTAATAGCATTCCATATCTGAAACAAATACAGACAAGGCATAGAAATTCTAATTATTGTTTCGGTAATTGTGGTTATTTATTCTGTTCAAAGTGGATTGACCTTTAGATGTAAAAAGAAAAAAGAAAGAAAGAAGAAAAGACAGAAAAATTGGATTGCCTCAAGTCTTTTTGCATATATCAATTTGAGTTTTGCACGCTGCATGCAATGAAGTTTGTTGCTAGTGTTTAACCGAAGACTAACACCATAACGGGTTTCATAAATATGCAAAATCCTCTCTTTCATTGCTGGCTCAGATTCTTGTTAAATAAGGAAATGGAAAATAATCTACCAGCACACAGGGGGAAAAAAAAGAGAGTAGACTGCACCATAATTGGAGACTGCAGTATTATCCACTGTTCTCTTTAGGACAATTTGATAGACAAGTGAGAAAGAATTAGCTGGCCAGTTATGTTGAAGATACTGTACTCAAATCCATAGGGTGAAGGTTTCGTGACATCCTTTAGCACATATGCATTGAAAGAGTTAAATTTGATCTCTTCTTTAGAATGGTTGGTTAGTTGATTTTATATATTAGATTTGTAAAGGCCACCAACTCCCTGGGTAGTTTACAAAACATCAAACCTATAATTAAAACAAAACAACAAAATATATCTGCCTGGACAAGATAATCACAATAACCACAATTCACGAAACAAGGGCTTCACAAGGGCCTGAAACCCAGCTTTGGAAGCAGAGCCAGGTCTTAAGTAATTTCCAGAACTCTTGCAGAGTGGACACTGTACAAGTCTCAAGGGGATGCTGTTCCAGAGTGCAGGGGCTGCAATTGAGAACACATGCTTCCTCAATTCCACAATATGATAACATTTAATTGAAGGAGTATACCCCTACCTCAATGTATCAGGCAGACAGAAAGAGCTGATTGCTTTACAGTAAAATGAGTCCATGAAAGTGAATATTACAATAATCCTTCTGGGAATACAGGTAGTCCTCATTTACTGACTATGGTTGGGACCTGGCCCTTCATAAGCAAAGTGGTTGCTAACTGAAACCATAACTGTGCTTATGATTTTACCAGAGCTTTCTTTTATTTTAGAGATTTGCAAAGATTGCAAATTTGAGGAATGATGGGAAAGTTACCTTTCAATCACTGTCATAATGATGAATGGTTGCAGTATGGAGTGGTCATTAAACAAGGACTACTTGTATTTTCTATTATGAAAATCTCTCAAATTTTACATGATTCTATAAACTTTTTAAAAATTGTTTTTCCAAATTATTTTTTTTTTTATTTAATATGCTGGTATAAAATAGGAAGAAAAATAGAAATAGGAAATTAAGGGAAGGAAAGAGGGGAAAAGAAAGTGTGAGGTACAAAGGAAAAACACTCCATCCTCAATTCTTTGCTTTTACACATTAGTATCTAATTAGCTATTTCTATAACAACAAATCTAGCTGATCGACAAAACCAAAGTTTATTATGAAAATCTCTCAAATAAAATTTACATGGTTCTTTAAGCTTGATGATATTTGTGCTTCGGTTTATAAAATGTTACACTTTTTTCAGAAGAAACCTTTTCCAAAGAAAAGAAAAAAGCAGAGGCTTAGAATCAGGAAAAAGTCTATGGAATTATAGCCTCCAGTGTCCTCCAAGCAGGCTACGACACACCATCCCTCCTAACTATCCATGCTCAGATATCTCTTAAAGCAAAAAACTTGGCAGGATCAGAGTTCATATTTGCAATGGGATCGTGGTGGTAATGTTAATATGGAAGATGCCTCAAGGCTCACTAAATATTGGCATTGCTCTTCTGCTGATGTCAATACTCATCCATTGACCCTATTGTTCATTCCCCCCCCTCACACTTCAAGCTTCATAACTGTATTCCTGAATCTTTTCAGACTTTCCTGCTGCTATTTTTAGAGGCTCTGGATCGTTTCTTGTGTAATTCTTTGACTTAGTAAATCAGATTTGTTGTGTTGTTCTTTGTTTCTTCATCCCTGACTTGACAACAGTGTTTATCTGGCACTAGAGAACTTTATATTTTCCATGAGTCAGAATAGAACTGGAAGAAACCTTGGAGGTCTTCTAGTCCAAAATCTGGCTCAAGCAGGAGGCCGTATACCAAAGGTGGTATTTAGCAGGTTCTGACCAGTTCTAAAGGACCGGTAGTGGAAATTTTGAGTAGTTTAGAGAAACGATAAATACCACATCTGACTATTCATCTATTCTCTGACTCCCAAGTCTCAGCTGATTGGGAAGAAATTGGGATTTTGCAGTAACCTTCCCCTGGAGTGGGGAGGGAATGGAGATTTTACAGTATCCTTCCCCTGCCATGTCCACCAAGCAATGCTACACCCACAGAACTGGTACCCTGTTTTCCCGAAAATAGGACCTCCCTGGCTAATAAGCCCAATTGGGCTTTTGAGCGCATGCGGTAAAATAAGCCCTCCCCCAAAATAAGCCCTACCCAAAAATATTGCAACGCAGCAGCAGCCATAAGGTGACCACACCTGTCACCTCCTGCACCTCAAAAATGATAAGACCTCCCCAAAAATAAGGCCAAGTGCCTTATTTTGGGGGGTCAAAAGAAAATAAGTCCCTGTCTTATTTTCGGGCAAACACGGTAGTAACATTTTTTGAATCCCACTACTGCCCTATATCATTTCAGACAAGATGTTGTCCAGTCTCTTCTTAAAACCTTCAGTGATGAAGCACTTACAACTTCTGAAGGCAAGCTGTTTCACTATTAATTGTTCTCACTGTTAGGAAATTTCTTCCTAATTCCAGCTTGCTTGTCTCTCCTTATATTTTGTTAAAACTATTTGTATAAAACTATTTTTATGGCATGACGCCAGCAATAGAATACTTTGAAAAAACGCTTACCTTATATTTTGTTAAAATTGAAATATAAGGTAAGAGTTCTTTGAAAGTATTCTGTTGCTGGCTTCATGCCATGAAAATAGTACTTCAAGTATACATCATATTAAACCAGATGTTTCTTCTTTCTGTCCTTCTCTGAGCCGATTCCTGGGATATCTCATTTAGGGCCAAGTCACCTAGAATTAACCCCTAGGAAACAATAAAAGAAAAGTGCTTACAATCCAACAGAAAAGCACATTGGAAAGTATACCATTTTTCATTCCAAGATTCAGTAAGTAAGTAAAGAGTGCCACTGAAGCTATGCAACCTCCTTCTTGCTGCTATGGAGGTAATTCATCCAAGCTTCCTCATATTTCAATAAAGAAATAGGTTTTCCACTTCAGTGCCAAAGTGTGTCATGTCAAACAGCATACCAATACCTTTCCCTCTCTCTTTCAAAAAATCATTACTGTGCATTCCCTATTGGCAATTTCTAAAAAAAAAAGCATTAAAAGAATTGAACGACTGTTTTGTATGAATTGTCTGAGAGTGCATTAATCAAATATATGAACAATTGCTCCAAGCCAAAACAGGCTTCTGTGCGTTGAGAAAAATGGCTCTGGGAGAAAGCTCTCTCTCTCTCTTTAGGTGCCGTCAGGTCCTGGCATCTCCAGCTGGACAAATGATGGTCCGTTTGGAACTGATAATCAGGGTAGAAAATGCTTAAGAAAGGATCGCCTTCCATAAATGGCTGGTCAAAAACTGTTTAGCTCTGACCAGCCTTGCTTTAAGTGAGCTATGAGCAAGTACCAGGAAGCAAATAACATCAAAGTAATATATGCCGGATATGGATGTGCTGAATGGCTTACATTATAGCCTTTCAGATAATGTGTTCCCTTTGAGGATTAGGAAAATCATTGCTCCATTCCTCTGTTGGTTTCCTTTTTGGGAAATGGAACAGATTATAGAAAAAAGAAGTAGTAGTGCAGATCTGTTTCCCATTGTGGCTGTGGAGGATTAATTGTGCAGAAACAAACTTTTAATTTCAAACACTTCTCCTGCATCTTACGTTCCTACAATACTTCTTGGGGCAACCCTGATGAGAAAGCAGATGTCATGCGTGCCTCCATCAATAACCAAGAAAGAAAACTCCCAACTCCATTGTTCATGGGATTAAAATACTTTTATTGGTTATGAAAAGATAGCAACAACAATAAAGCAAGATCTGAGCCAGAAAGGCACAAACAAGTACATATCAAATGATAACCCAGCCCCCTCCCTCCAACAACCCCACCCCAGTGTCCAATCTGTAATCCCTTAGGTGTCATGTGGATTGCATCTCCAAAAGGCATCATCATGTTGGTATACAGGATGGTTGGCCTTGACCAGGACCAAACACCGGCCACCAGCATGCGCAGAAGATGGTGTGAAGAAAACTCCGTTTTCCATATCACCTCCTGTACCATTTATTTCCATCCCAAAGACCATGCCCCCACCATCCCCATTTCTATGGCAGCCGATAGCAAGTAAGTGAAGCAGAGGCTGACAGCAGATCTGTTTCTTCAACAGTTGTTACATACAGGGTAATGCAATTTATTAATAAGAGTCTCTGTACAATCTAGGTCATGTGTGCTGAACTTGGTTGTGTCATGTGATGTCGCATGATGTATCATGATGTTTTTTGCCTTTGGGGAGCCAAAGTGGGTGTGGCCTGCACATGATGCATCCAGCCCTCAGGCCACCAGTTTGACACCTCTGATCTAGGCGAAAGGATTTATGTTATGATGACTGCCCAATACTAGGACTCTCCATGGATGAGTTCAGAAATACCTGCCTGCAGAAGCATCTGAATATTCTTAAAAACTCTGATGACAAGCAGTTGTTGCAATTCAAGCATACCCATATTGTCTTGCATTGTGTAACTTAGTAGGCATATAGATTTCTCAAGCTATAAATACAATTTTTGATTTATAAAAAGAGCAGGCAGTTAATATCTTCATATACCTCTGAGAGACATTTTCATAAACAAATATTTATATCCAATTGAAGACTTGGCTTTATCTCCATTTGAATTAAGTAACTCTGTTTGCTTAAATGCAAAGCATAACAGCAACCAAAGATTTGAATATGTAGCTTGAGGGGAAAAGAATCAAGTAATAGAACTATGATAGATTTAGGAGTTGCAGTGTTATGCCTAAAAGATGCAGATATGAGACAAACCTTTGCATATGTGATAATATTATTACTTATAGGCAGTGGTGATGGTAATGATCAGAATTTACAATCTATGTACAGAATATATTACATCTCATTACAGGTTCCACCACCAATTCTACACCAAAAAGTCTGAGGGACTATTCAAAGTTGACTTGGATGAGTCAGCAAAGGTTGGACTTTTCATGTTGGTGAGGTTCTTGAACACGGGTACTGTTATGCTGGACTAGATGTGCCTTTGGCCTCACCTTCTCAATCTTCCCCCAAAAGGGAACACATGATAATCTAGGGTTCCAAATTAGAGGGATGGTATTTTGACTGGGTTTACTCAATGCGCAGTTGGCTCATGCTGGTCAGGAAAAGAGGCAGGGGAATAAGAGCATTTGGTAATTCTTCTCACCAGAAGAAAGCACTTCTTCCTCTCATAGTCATTTTTCATGCAGAACAGTATGAGTACTTTTGTTTCTAGCTTAAGGGTTGGCAACCCGCGGTTCTGGAGCTGCATGTGACTCTTTCATCCCTCTGCTGTGGCTCCCTGTCGCCAGTCAACTCCACAATTGGTAGAGCTTTTGGTTAGGACAGATAGAGGAAAAAGGACGCTACACTAGGAGGAGACTCTATGGTGGGGGAACAGTAAAGGTGGGTTCCTACCGGTTCAGACCGGTTTGGCCTAATAGGTAGTAACTCGGGCAGACACATGACCGAACTGGTTCTATCCTCGGCGGTGCCATCTTGATCTTCATTGAAAAAATGAAATCCCCCCTTTTTAATGTTGTGCGCATGCACAGACCCCTTTGAGTGCAAATGCGCACACGCAAAATTTTTCAGGCACCAAACCAGTACCAATGGCAGCAGGAACCCACCCCTAGGGAACAGGACTTCTGATTGGCTCCAGAATTGAACAGCTTCCAGTTAGGACCTTTGTGGCTCTTTGAGTGTTTAAGGTTGCCATCCCCTGTCCTAGCTTATGGACTTTCCTATTTATTATTGAGCTGATATGCACCCACTAAGTATCAGGTTTTCTGTTTCCATGTAGAATCTTTCTATTGTATTCTCTAGTTTTACTGACTTCTCTGCAAAACAGCCAAAAAGAAGAATATTAGTCCTTTCTTCTTCTACAGGCAGCTTCTTCGTTTTCTAAAGAATGATTTGGGGTGGCAAAGAGAGGAATTTGTCATTTAGAAACAAGTGTTACACAAGTCATATCTGATTTCCTAGGTATAGATTAATAGTGAAAAAGCTATAGATATTTATGATGCTCGATCAGGATTTATGCAAACACCAGTGAATAAAAGCCTTTGTGTGCATTTTGGATAACCAAAAAGATGCCTATTAAAACCTGCCTGAATGAAATAAGAGAGCCTGGGTGAAGAAATCACACTTCCTAGATGTATCTGGTAGTGCTACTATCCAATGCATAAATCTTTCCATATCTCTTTAAATATCATTAAAACCAAAAGTCAATTGTGTATTGTGTATAGCAATGCGGTGGTTGTGGCTAATATATCCTCCCCCCTTTCTCTCAAAAATCCATTAACGGATTGGTAAGAAATAGGAAACTTTAAAAGGCAGCTTTTAAAGTCTTTCCTGTCATTAATGTGTTGTATTTTAATGATTGCATTTGCCGTCAAGCAGGATTTTTTTAGATAGAATACAGACTATTTATTGGTCCTTAATAGTCCTTCATGGGAGTTCCTAATTATCTTTCTTGTAGATTTTTAGACTTTTAGAGATCATGATTCCCTACGATGGGGATGTTTAACATCTGAAAAGCATTCTGCAGTTATTATCCCTATGGAGATATAGATATGCTTTTTGTCACATTAGAAAAAAATATACACTAATGGGCAATAATGGGTGGAGGAAAATCTGAAAGAGGACAAGGCGTGGGAGAGATGGCAAGAGCAATCTGTCCCTATTCCTATATGGGGGAAGAGAGAGAAATAGAGAAGAAAATGTCTATAAGGAAGAGTTGATGATGCCAACATGATTAGCTCTATCCCACTGGCTGCTGGTAGGTGGCCCTCAACGCAACAGCACTCAGAGGACTTTACTCTAGAAATACCTAACTTTTAGAAATTGAACGCCATGTATACATACACACACTATATATACATACATACATACATACATACATACATACATACATACATACATACATACATACATATGTATATATATATATATGTGTGTGTGTGTGTATTATTTATATATTATTTATTATTTATCAGCACAAATACAACAAATGTAACAAAAAGGCAACAGTAAAAATATTGGGTTTCTGTCTGGATGGTCTCTTGTGACGAGCCGAAGGACAGAGAATGGAAGTAGTGATCTTCCTCCCATATTTGGGCATACTGGGGGTTGTAACTCTAACTCTAAATAGATACCTTTCACCCTGGCTTGGCTGATAAGGAGTCGAACTCTGTGGCTTAGTGCCTAAGATGCAATACAGCACAGGTTCGATTCCCAGTAAGGGTATGGCTAGCTGATGAGAGCTAAATAGCTTGAAATAGATCTATACTAGTCTTTCTTTATTTATTTATCAGCACAAATACAACAAATGTAACAAAAAGGCAACAGTAAAAATATTGGGTTTCTGTCTGGATGGTCTCTTGTGACTAGCCGAAGGACAGAGAATGGAAGTGGTGATCTTCTTCCATATTTGGGCATACCGGGGGTTGTAACTCTAAATAGATACCTTTCACCCTGGCTTGGCTGATAAGGAGTCGAAGTCTGTGGCTTAGTGGTTAACACATCTGCCTAAGATGCAATACAGCACAGGTTCAAATCCCAGTAAGGGTATGGCTAGCTGATGAGAGCTAAATAGCTTGAAATAGATCTATACTAGTCTCCCTTTATTTATTTATCAGCACAAACTTCTTTGAGATGCCTCTTGATGCACTTAGCCTGATATTGTTTGTAAAAATAAGGACAACAGCAGTAGCAAAAATAACATTGACCTATTTCTTGATGTAAGAGATTAGAGTTATTCTAAAATGTCTACTATGAAAAACAGATTGTGGAGGATATTCAAATAGATTGTATACAGTATTCAAATACTGTATTAATAATAGCTTTTTGTTTTGGGTGAGTGGAATAAACTGCATTTTTATTGACATATTAGCTTGATGTGTTTTTTTGTTGCATCAAGCAATGAATGAAAGTACTTTATATATAGAATTATCCCTGTCCTTTCTTGTTGAAATGGCATTGACTGGAAAGTTAATTGCTTGTTTAATGTTCAGTATTATGTTTGCTTTGGCATTACATATACTAAAATTGGAATATTATGGATTTTATGCAACTGGTATCCTTCCACAGATGGTTTTCTTTTTGTATTGAAGGAGGCTTCTGTCCATATTTGTGAAAACGTATTGCGCATAAGTATATGCCTATGCAAATTGCA
Organism: Thamnophis sirtalis; assembly: GCF_051295495.1. NCBI lineage: Eukaryota > Metazoa > Chordata > Lepidosauria > Squamata > Natricidae > Thamnophis > Thamnophis sirtalis. The sequence continues at coordinate 84,604,456 of NW_028261381.1, forward strand.
CAAAAGGAAACCTCACTAAAAGTGAAAACATCAAAGGACACCCAACATTCATTTACAAAATTACCAAACTGTAATGCCTAGCATGGAATAGTGTATACCACCAAGACGCTTCTCAAATAAATTGATACCCTGTACAGTCTACTGCCTTTGAATCTAATGCCATTATGCATATTTGCATGGCAGCAATGACAAACAGTGTCATCAGGAGACTTCTAGGAAGACAAAAAATGTTATTTTCAGCCATTCTGACTTTCCTTGTGTGGAGAGTTGGAATAAGAACTCAGATAAAATCAATTAAATGATTATATGACTGTACAAGTCTGGTTTTGCTTATGTTTCTTTAAGTTGCATCCCTCTGATGATTCTCCTTAAGAATGGAATGCCAGCTTTTGCTTGTTAGTGACTAATTGATTGCAGAACTTATGCCTGGAGATGAAGCAGTAGATTCAAGGATGTGCACCACTGTGTTTATTTAATACCTCCTTCTTTCCACAGTAAAACATCGGGTCAGCTTGTTAGAATAATGCTGAGATGTCTCTCCTGTATCAAAAGCTGCTATGTTGCATTTCAAAGAATGTGCCTGTAATGTTTTCACACAATGGCAGATATCTGTGTTTCCCTTTTGATTATTTCTGCTTTCTGATCAGTAATATTACCAAACAATTTTCTTTGTTAGACTGTGCCATTAAAATATATGTCTGCTGAAAGCACATTGGATCAAACAGTTCTGCAGAAGTACAAGGTAACCTTTTGCTCTTGATTTATTTGATATCAGTAACCCATCACAATCTTCTAGTTTTGGAAAATAAAACAATCCTGGGGTGTCAAACCTGTGGCCTGCAGGCTGGATGTATCACACACTGGCCACGGCCACCCCATTTTAGTGAAGCGGGAAAAGTCATATGTCATGTGACAACAAAGTGATGATGCAAGTTTGACACCCCTGCTGTAAATTCTCTTCATTGGTTGGCCTTTATTAAATTAGTTTTTCATCATACCCAGAAGCCTTCTGTAATCACTGGTCAGAAGATTGGCAATTTTTTGAAATGGTGTGGAGGATGCACATGGAAAGGTCAAAGATGAAAATATTTAAATGAGAATCCCTGTTCTGTTGGCAGGATCTTCTGGTAGACTGGAGAGGCTTTCGACACTAAAACATCTGGATGGTTTCTCTCATCAACAGATTCTATTAAATCAATCGGAGATATGCCTTGAAGAAATATTCACAGCTCAGTAATAGAGAATTCCCAAGTCAATCATGGCTTCTCTGATTAACCACCCCATAAATAATGAAAACACATAAACCATTAAGAACTCCCATGACTGACCAGAAACCAAGCAAGAAGTTGATAACTTTCTACTTTCTTTGGCTACAATTTCATTGGCCAATATTCTAATGAATGAAAGGTACCAGATTGGTGTAGTGTATTAGATTGGGAAATATGGGGTTGGGTGGACTACTGGACCATTTTACGTCTGTAGGTGGACCAAAATTATATATTCTGAACTGAATCAGAATAGTATTATTTCTGAAAGAGTTCCTATACTTTTATTAAGGATTGTAGATTTCTGGGTTTCTCCCAAGAGCTCCCTTCCATTCCACTTTTGCACAGTAAGAAAATAAAAAATGTACCCTTTAATAGGAATTCAAACCTGTATTTAAAATACACATTTCTCTGTCACACTCATAAAGCTTTTTTAAAAAGATGTATTCAACTGCTGACAAGTGCAGGGCAGTACTTAAAGAAGTGTGAAATGAAGTAGATAGCTGGGTTCTGATCTGCTTGTTAATCTGATGAATACTGATCAGGATGTATCTTACAGAAAACTGCATCTCCATCTTCAAAAAAACCAACAACGCAATAGCTTTAACAACAATGGGAACACATTCCTGGCATACATATAGTGCAGTTAGAAAAGCTTTACCTACTGACTTTTGACTGATTCTTGCTAAAATAAAGGCAGCAAGTATTGTACTAGAAAAATAACACTTTTAACTGAACTAAAGACTGAAAGGAGAGGAGGGGATGATGGCCCTTGATATCCTTTCCCCAAGAGATCAAAGGCATTTTGTGGCAATAAACAAGTGGTGATTTTCTTTTATAGCACTGGGTATAGGGTCATCCTGTAGGTTTGCCTGACAAAAAAAAAACAGAAGACTTGACAGATTTCAACATTTTTATTCATAATAAGTGTTTTTGTAATATGCATTTCAGCCCACTAACCAGCTGGTCCTTGAACTAGCTAAGCATGATGAATTCAATAGTGGGAATTCTACTAGTTATTTTTCATTATTCATAGAGTGAGATTTCATTTTCTCTCTTGAGCTTTTTCAAGCACCCTTGAGAGACTGGCTGATCTTATATGATTGATTTTTAAAGATTAACTGGGCTGCTCTATTGCTCCCTGGACAGGGCATCATAACACACACACACACACACACACACACACACACACACACACACACACGCACACACACAACCTCTACCTAATGAGCAGTGCAGGAGGTTGCTAATTATTCAGGACTTTGCATGGCGATTTTCCTCCATTCTTTCCACTTTTGGAAATGTCTATTGCAAACCTTAGCTGGAGACACTGAGAAAAACAAGGGGAATTGTATAATTTTTGTATAATTCTCATAATCAGACTATAAAGAACAGTTACTGCAGTTTAGAAATCTCTCTTCAATTTGATTGTTAGATTACCAACAGGTTTTTTTTAATGAAAATGACTCTCTTTTAGGGGACCCGGGAAGACTTTTAAAAACTTTTTCTTCTTGCTCAGTTTCAGGGTAATTACAATCCTATATGGTCAATATGCCATTCTGTTTAAAGGGCTCCCTTGTGTGGATATGTGGAGTGAATTTCCTTTTCTTCTTTTAATCATAACGGAAGATGTGGAATCTTATTTATTTATTAAGTAAATGTATGGGTTACCTATCTCATATATATGATTTTGGACAGCTGACAATTAAGTTTTTTAAAAAAATCCTAGAATTATAAAAAAATAAAATAAAATAGAAGTACATAAACATATTAACCAAAAACATTTATAACAATTCAAACTAACCATGAAACAGGATCACACATGTTATCAGGTCCCCAGGTTTGATGGTGAAATCAGGTTTATCATGCTTTGCAAAAAGCTCCCAAGTTTAAATTTCTGCAGGGAGGGGAGGTATGATGGCCCAGAGGGTACATCCTATTGCACCAAAGGTTCTCCTCCTGGCAGGCAAAATTTTCTTGCAGATGGGACCTGAAGCATCCCTCTCTTGCTAGAGCTAACAAGATGGGAAGGGAGGGATGTCTCATAAGTAACCAACCATGAAGCCATGAAGGGCTTTAAAGCTAACCACCAGTACTGTGAATTGCATCTACTGTACTTGTAGCCTTAAAAAGCAAAAATAAATGTCTTTTTAGGGTTTTCCTATGATAATACAATACTAACTAGGGCACACAAAACCTTTGCCAGACCAATTCTCGAATACAGCTCATCTGCCTGGCATCCACACATAGTATATCGGACATTAATATGATTGAGTGGTCCAGAGGTATTTCACGAGAAGAGTCCTCCACTCCTCTATTCACAATAAAATTCCCTATGCCACTAGACTTGAAATTTTGGCTTGGATAATCTGGAATTGCACTGCCTGTGGTATGATCTAAGCGCACTACACAAAATTGTCTGCTATAAAGTCTTACCGGTCAACAACTTCTTCAACTTCAATAATACATGGGCAAACAATCAATACAAACTCAAGGTAAATTGTTCCAAATTCTATTGCAGAAAATACAACTTCAGCAACAGAGTGGTCAACACCTGGAATGCTCTACCTAACTCCATTGTTGCATCCTTTAACCCTAACAGCTTCAGCTTTAAACTGTCTACAGTGGACTTTATCCCATTCCTAAGAGGTCCATAAAGGGGGCGTGCATAAGCGCACCAGCGTGCCTAACTTCCCTGTCCTACTGTCCCCATCTATTTGTATTGATTCCTTTTGTTTATATCCATATTTATATTTACACCTGCTATCTTGTACATGTTTGATAAACTAATAAATACAAATATACACATAATACAGTAATGCCTTTTATTTTGTAGGTGAAATTCTCTTAAAGCTGCTATTTTTTCTATGCTGTAGTCCTGTAGCGATTTTCCTGGGAGTAATCTTACCTTGAGATTTACTGCTATGAGACTGTATTGTCAGCAATCAAACATTTAGTTTGTAAATACCATTTTGTTAATTAGGAATCGGTTTGGTTCTCTTTTTGTTTATGTGACCTGCATAGCCATCCTTATTAAAATTGGTTTAATTATTTATTTTGCCTACCATCTTTCTTTCAAAGGAGTTTAAGGCAGCATGAAGAATCTCAGGTGAGAATGATGACTAGTCCCAAATTATCTATATTGTCAAGTGGTGGTTTGAGCTCAGGTTTCCCCATTCCCCATCCAGCATGCTGGCCATTAGGATAATCTGGTTTACTATGATTACCATGCTCAGTGTAAATTCTGTTAGGAAAACACAATTGCTATTTATTTATTTATTAGACTTCTATACCGCTTCATAGAGCTTTCAGCCCTCTCTAAGTGGTTTACAGATTTTTAGCAAATCGAGTCAGCAAATTGCCCCCACAGTCTGGGTCCTCATGCCCAAGCATATAAACCTAGTCACATTCTGGATTAATATAATGGCTTGATTCACCAAAGGTTCAGGTAATGGCAACATTCCTATAGCATGCTGTACCATAAATTATCCAATTCCAGCATATATGTATGTTATGCATTCTCTCATTGGCATCAGCCAGTTTCCACTATTCACTAATTAACATCCATAAAAATGGATTTTCATATGCTAACATATACTTCTAGGCAAAGTTTTCATTGTGGGGTGTTGTATTATAACATCTTATCATCTTTTGAGCAGCCCTGTAAATTCAACAAAACACTCAGATTGTGTACTAGTCACAAGTGGAATTGCTACCCCATCAAAGACAAGAGATGGAAAGTACCCAGGATCAGAAAGCCCAAATAGCTGTGGCTTCTTTTTTAAGATTGGGCCTGTTCCTTCCTTCCTATCCAGACCCATAAACTTTTAAACACAGACACAGGGCATCAGCAACATCATTGAAAACTTTAATATCATAAACATACTGAAGATGCTAAATGCCAAATCAATAGGTGATGTCAAACCATTCATTTCATGCAGGTGTTTAAATAGAAGGGCAACAGATGAATCACTGAGGCACCCCACAAATGAGAGCTCAACTTCTTTCCCCAGTTAATACTGATTGGAACCAACCACAGAGAAAGTAGGAAAATCAGAATGGATATACCACCTCCATACTAGACTTACCAAATGCTAACATTCACAATCAATGGCATATCCCTGCTGTGTTCTAGTCCAAGCCTAACTGAAATGAGTCCATATACTTTGTTTTGCCCAAGAGGTTCTGAAGCTGTTGCCTTACCATCTTTTCAACAATCTTCCCTAAAAAGAGAAAATTGGGGATGGTTGAAAAACTTCTGTGTTTATTGGATCCAGAATTGGCCTCTTAAGAAAGGAGTGCTCCACTGTCTTCTTTAAGAACAGAGGAATCCTTCTCATGGAAGTGGTGTCAATGACATATACCCATACCCAACAAAAACACAAACATAGAGACATAAACATAGACATAGTTATCTTATTGGTCCCATTGCCAATTAGGAAAAGAAAAACAATAGGCCATCTCTATTGGCAATATATTGCAAATCTCCTCATTATTTTTTCACATATACACCTATGTATACAGTAGCAGAAAAAAATGTAATGGTGATTTCAGGCTTTCCTTTTTGAGGAAAAATAAACTTTAAGAAACATTAGGCAAAACACTTACTAATTGGCAAGGTGATCATTATAAACTCAGAGAGAAAAAAATGAAAGATTTTAATGTTTTGTAAAGACTATAAAAAGTCATTTGATTTATTTTGACATAGCTGGATTAGAAAATGCCTAGAAATTTCTGGAGTTAGTAAAAACATTCAAAGATGCTTGAATGTGTTGATCAATGCACAGAAAACACAGATCTTTCTTTTAATAGCAATTTTATTAAAAATGCAATTACAAAGATAATGCCTACTAAAATGAAAAGAAAAATAGAAAATGCATAAAAGAGAAAAAAATGACTATAATAAAAAGGGAAAGAAATGCTTTCCACTTCATCTCAAGAACTATAAACAATTTTAGTAACTTTATCATCTTCTCTTAAAATACAACAAATGATTTTTTTCTCCCCATATCCCGTCTCTTGTCTGTAAATGAATTCATGAACCTTGTTATTTTGGTTCATGTCTTTTGGTTCAGTCTCTTCACTAATAGTGTATACTAATAAATACTAATAGTGAAGAGACTGGCAAAGGTAAAATTAGAAGAGGGAACATTAAGAGGTTAAATGTAGCACTGCAGGCTACTTCAGCTGACTGCAGTTCTGCAGTTTGGCTGTTCAAATCTCACCGGCTCAGGGTTGACTCAGCCTTCCATCCTTCCGAGGTGGGTAAAATGAGGACCCGGATTGTTGTTGGGGGCAATATGCTGACTCTGTAAACCACTTAGAGAGGGCTGAAAGCCCTATGAAGCGGTATATAAGTCTAACTGCTATTGCTATTGCTACATTTACTATGTGTTTTAGCAATGATTTGACTTAAACAAAACCAACTATGACCAACTTCTCACAAAGGAAGGAAAAAAATGAACCATTTACAATAAAGCAATAGTCTAAAATCATTTGCAAAATAAGAAGTAGACTATAAATCTCTTCTGACACTATTCATGTATTCAGTGAGGATATTTGAAGATAATTTAATCTAGACAGCCAGGCAAACTTTGGTGACTAAAGGAGGTAAAATTGTTGCAGAAATGCCACAAGAACTTTGGCACTAGAAGAAAGACAGAAATGCTTAGAATGAATGAAAGCTGCTGACAAGTTAGAGCAAGCTAAAAAGAAAACTAACTCCATAAAACAAATCTGAAAAAAAAATCAAAAGAAAAATAAACACAGGAAATATAATTAAAACCATAAACACTTGGGCTGCTCCAATTATTTTATATACTACAGGTAAAATTGATTGGACCCAAGTTGACTTAGACCTACCTGGTAGGAAGGCAAGAAAATTAATGGCAATGAATAATGCTTTCCATCCAAGAAGCAATATTAACAGGCTTTATTTTACCAGCAGTAAAGGTGGGCAGGGATCACATCAAGTAAAGCAAACAGTAGGAGAAACAGATTAAATGTTTGTATCAGAGATAATAATGATTCACTACTTGTGAAATTCATAAAGAAAAAACTACTGATTGTCACAGAACCAAGAAAAATAAGTTATTTCTTGGAAATTTAAACTGTTTCATGGTCATGACACACATGATCCTGAGGAAACAAAATCAGTCTATTTGACTTGACTAGAGTTGAATTTTGGAATTCTGGAAAAAAAAACAGCTGAAGAAGCAATCAAGGAGCCCAAGAACAATCATGACAGCAAACAAATATGGCTTTGAAACTAAACAGATGGGTTAATACCTTAGCAGAAGACAAACCAATGGACCAGTGGTGGGATTCAAATAATTTAAGAACCGGTTCTCTGCCCTAATGACCATCTGGGTAGGTGGGACTCGGTGGTCATGTGACTGGGTGAGTGTGGCCAACTCAAGGTCACTCAGGTTAATGGGTGCTTCACCTTAATAGTTACAATATAATAAAAGATTAACTGGAGAGGCAGGTCAATAAAGATTAGGCTACAAACAACACTAGAATGTTTCCTTCCTGCCTTCCTTACAGGATTAGCCCTGTAAAGTGGGGGGAAAAAAGGAGATTTTTTCCAACAATCGGTTCTCTGAACTACTTAGAAAGTTACCAACCGGTTTTCCCAAATAGGTGTGAACTGGCTGAATCCCATCACTGCAATGGACATACACCAGACCCAGAAGATGAAAGTTGCAAAGGAGCCTTAGCAGAAGTATAATAGCAATTCATAAATATTGAAAAGATTACCATGGGCAAGAGACCATTGATTTGTCCTCTATTAAAACTGCCAGCAACATGACTAAGCTGCAAGCAAAAATGCATTGAATTTTTTTTTAAAAGACAGTTTGGGTTGAATATTAGGAAAATATTTGACAGTGAGACCCTTAACCAGTAGGATAGTCTGAGCAGCAGTGAATTTTGCCTTGCCACAGCTTTTCAAAGAGGGGCTGGAGGCCACCTGCAGAGAATGGTTTAGTGGCTTCTCTCACTACTTCCCCATGCAGGAAGTTGGATATCCTCGTAAGATCCTTCCTAGTCATTTCATTATATCAAAAGTATGCATTCCTGACTCTCATATTCTTCTTCAAAGCATATGTTTAGCAATAGCTCTTAGGCTTATACAACACTTCACAGTGCTTTACAGCTCTCTTTAAGAAGTTTGCAGAGTCAGCATATTGACCCCAACAGTCTGTGTCTTCAATTTTCTGACCTCAGAAGGATGGAAGGCTGAATCAATCTTGAACCAGTGAGACTTGAACTACCAAACTGCAGTCAGCAAAATTAACCTGCAACACTGCATTCTAACCATTGTGCCACCACAGTTTTATGTAACTATTACATAATTACAATTACATGAATTGGTTGAGCCAACAGTGATGCAGTACCTCAGAATGAAAGAATTGAAGGGTTAAAACCTTAATTTTACCAAAATAACTCAAATAACTGTTGCCATTTGAACTTCAGATTAATAGCATCTCTTAAAATTATAACTGCACTGAATAAAATGTTGTCCAAGACTATTTCAATGCAAATATGCTATGTTAAAAACTGTTTGGGGCAAGAGAAATTACACTACAGGCAGAGATTAACCGTGATTCATTAGAATATTTTAAGATAATAGATTATTCAATTCACTTGAGTGCACACAATTTGTACAAAATATAATCAAAACACAACTGTCTGCTAATCACTAGTAAAGGTAAAAGAGCATTATGGCCATTCTGGTCAAGGGAAATGTTTTCCTCCCTCCCTTCTTAAAACAAAGTGATAGCATTGCCAAAGAAAGAAGAATTTATTGTGGAAACAGGTATCATCTTCATTTTTGTTTACAGTAGAATAAACACATGGCCTTCTTGTCCAATTGTGCATCACAGTATGTTCAACAATATCTAACAATAGAATATGAACAAAATCTGCCTCTTAAATTTAACCCTTTAAAGCAGGGGTCTTCAACCTTGGCAACTTTAAGCCTGGCAGACTTCAACTACCAGAATTCTGGGAGTGAAGTCCTCCAGGCTTAAAGTTGCCAAGGTTGGAGACTCCTGCTTTAGAGCAATATTTCTCATCTTCAGCTTGGTCTAATGGTTAAGGCACCAGACTAGAAAGTGAGAGATGTGAGTTCAAGTCCTGCCTTAGCCATGAAAACCAGCTGGGTGACTTTGTCACTCTCTCTCTCAGACCATCTCACCTCACAGGGTTGTTGCTGTGAGGAAAACAGGAAGAGAAAGGTGTGTTGGCTATCTTCACCACCTTGGTTTATTTGTAAAAACCATAAAGGTGGGATACAAGGAAACACACTTTAAGATGTATAGAGTTCTGCAAATTGATCCATGTGTATTAAAATTGCTGAGGTTCAGAGGTACGGTTTTAGAGTTGAAGAGAAGGATTTTACTTTCATTGGCTTTGAAGGGTTTCCTTTTCATTCTATAATGTAAGTCTTCCCAATATTTGAAGACTTTGATTCATGACCAGATAAATAGAAATGTGCATGAAAACTTGCTGCTCAGCATGGTAAGGTCTGGCAGTAGGAGTGGGGGAAGAGGATCTAAGCCATAATAGTATATGAGACAGTTTAGTATTTCCAACATAGAACATAGGAGATTGTTGGAGGAATGTACAGTGTGCACCATCTCATTGATCTTATACACATTTTATTACTGCAGATTTGTTCTATAAAGAAAAGAACTTCTTTTATTCATTCTAGGTAGTTCAGTGAAGGTACCCGCTATAGGAATTGTGCATTGTAGGAAAAGCTCCTCCAGAGTTTTCTCAACACCTCCATTGCCATTCGAAAGAGTTATTCTGCTAGAACAGCATAAGAAGGCTGTCAAAACTGTGAAGCCAGAGAGAATTATTGAAATTTGCTGTCCTTTCCATTTCCTCCAACGGCTACTTTGGTGAGGGCAGTAGCCATTGATTTGCAAACAAATTATATCATCATACAAGTTGGATTCTACAAATTGAAAATGTTGGTTATGCAACCACCATATGTTCCAGAAATACATTTTTTTAAGAAACAAGGCCAGTCAGCATAATTAACTGGAAATACATATCGTTGATCAAAACAAAACTTACCCTCAAACAAATATGTACAAGATAGAACAAACAGTTGCCATAACATATCCTAATTGCGGGCTAGCTGTGATGGGAGAGAATCAATTATCTTGTTTTTCGTAAACTTTGGAAAGTTTTCATTTAAGGAAACAAAACCATGTTGAAAGTAGTTGTCCATGTCAAATTCACTTTCTCATTTTTTTTAGATTTGTCAAGTTCTATATATCATATATGAGGATTTAAAAAAAATTCTTTGCTTTAAATATTCTGTTTGAAATTTTATAGCTAATAGAGATTTTAGCATACAGACAGCCTCATTGATTGAGAGGCAGTATGTGGTCCAAGAGAAATAAAGTGATATTTTCATTAAAGACATTGGTTTTTAAATTCATATCGTTCGCAAGAAACCATGAAAACAGAATCTGATGAGTTTTTAATGGTGAATTATTCAATCATCTCAAGGATTCAGTTGAGGCAGTTTGTAGCAGAGTGAATATTAATTGCCAAACCATTAGCAAATACATCATTAGCTCCTCGCTTTTTCGTCCTTTTTCTTTTCTTTTAAAAAGGTTTATATTTTAAATCATTTTTTAAAAAGTTGTAATTATCTGATGTCAGGCTCTACAAAGCTAAACAAGATGACAGTGCTATTAAAAGGATTATAAAGCCTTATAAAGGATAACAGGAAATTGAGCTGTTCATCTCCGTCCATCCATCCTTCCTTCCTTTCTTCCTTCTTTCCTTCCTTCCTTTCTTCCTTCCTTCCTTCCTTCCTTCCTTCCTTCCTTCCTTCCTTCCTTCCTTCCTTCCTTCCTTCCTTCCTTCTTATCTCACATCACAGCTGTGCTTTTCAAAATACCAAAGATAATTAATAGGGAATTTCACGTGACATATACAGATGGTTCAAAATGAATTAAGTTCATGTTCAACTACAGACTTTTCCCAAGCACCCAAAAGTGTCCTGTCAACTGAGAAAATTTAACATGGTAGAAAGTGTTTTGCCTTCCTCATAAGCTGTCCATTGTGTGAAAGGTGCAATTTTAAACATTTTGAGTAATGAATGTAATGGAGTTGAGCTTGACAACTCACCTGTGGTTTCAGATTTAAGTTTCAGGTGCAATATATGTGCTAAATATATTTGTAAGTTGTATTTAGTAGACCTCTTTAGAAGGTTTCCCAATTTTCTCAAATAGAGTGCCATTTAGCATGGCTTTATGAGATGTGCAAATGCATAAATACATCTCAGACATATATAGTCATGCATAGTAGAAAATTACCCAAGAAAAATTCTTAAAAACAGTAGATTACCCCAGTCTGGGAATGAATGATTAATGACATACTTATCAGGAATAAATATGATGTCTTGACCTCTTTTTCATTTAACTCTTCTATGGAGCTTCTTCAAGCTTCTGATTGCATTTCTGCTAAATCAAAGATATATACTGTAGATATTTATATTATTTGGCTTCGTATTTTTGGCATTCAATTCTCAAAATAGAACATAAACTTCTGTTTATTGTCTTTTTATTTCATTATGTAGTCAGCTCATTGTAATGTACTGTAGCTTTCCTTGTTGCTGGCATTGTTATAGGTATTTCAGAATGCCTGTGTTTTTAATCTATTTCAAAATTAAAATTCTAAACTGGAAAAAAGAAAATAATGTACTTTTAAATAAAGTTGCTGATGGAATCCAAAGTTAAAACATAAGTTAGGGAAAGTGTAGATGAGACTTATTTACTGATTATATTTCATCAAGTTGGAACTAGTGACCATATAAATAGATTTTCTCCATGACAATCTGCTTCTAATCTGGTCCTTCAAGTTTCCCAATGAGACATTCATTGCTACTTTAACTGAGTCTCTCCTCCTTGCCACTTGTTCTTTTTTCTCTTTCTTTCTATCTTTCCACAGAGCTAGGTTTTTGTGCAATGTGTCCAAAGTAGGATAATTTGAGCTTCAACATTTGTTCCTTGAGTGAGAACTCCAGATTAATTGGTGAACAATTTTTTGGTTTTTTTTGGCTTCCCCATAATATTCTCAAGAGTCTTCCTCAACACCAAAAGTTCAAAAGTGTCAATACTCTTCATATTATTCTTTTTCAAACTCCAACTTTCACTTCTATATATAACACAGTTAATACCATGGCTTATACAATTTTGGCCTTTGTAGGTATTGACAAATGCATAGCATTTAAATATCTTATCCAGTGTCCTCATGGTTGCTCTGCTGCTTCTTGGCTGCTTGTTCCTTTATTGTTGATGATTGATCCTAAAAGGCAGAAGATACCCACCACTTCAACTCTTCATTGTCAGTTCTAAGGCTGATTGTTGTACCTATTGCCATTAGTTTGGCATTTAACTTTTGTTTCATTTTTCCCTGTGCTCTTTGACTGTATGTGAACAAATTGTTCTATCTAACATCTATCTAACATCTATCTATCTATCTATCTATCTATCTATCTATCTATCTATCTATCTATCTATCTATCTATCTATCTATCTATCTATCTATCTATCTATCATCTATTCTGTATCTATTGCAGGGATCTCCAAACTAGCCAATTTTAAGACTTGTGGACTTCAACTCCCAGAATTTCCAAGCCAAGCATGCTGGGTGGGTCACCCAAGCATGCTGGGTAGATCACGCCTGATCTACTGTATCATCTATCATCTATCTATATAAATCTGTATGTCATCTACTGTATATCTACATATATACCATCTATATTTATACATATCTGACTGTATGAATTATGTATATATCTCCATGAAAACATGGGTTATTCAGGTTTAATTCACAAATTCTGAAAGATTTTTACATTGTGGCTCTAGAAATTATTAATGTTTCTGATTTTTCAGTCAATACCTCTTTATTGTTATAATGTTTTGAGGGAAAGATGTGTGTGTGTGTGTGTATGTATGTATGTATGTATGTATGTATGTATGTATGTATGTATGTATGTATGTATAGATAGATAGATAGATAGATAGATAGATAGATAGATAGATAGATAGATAGGTAGCTGGTGCCCCACTCAACACTGACCATCTACTTGTTCAAACCGTAGGGCACGTGACAGGTTTCGAACTTTTATCCCCAGCTCCCTCACCGTGCTTATACTTATGAGGCAATGAGTACTCCCAGAATCAATTAAGGCATCATACGTCCGACGCCTCTGAGCAGTGAGTATAACAGGAACCCAGAAGGATTTTATTGGCCTATTCACAATAGGGTCATTTTCACCCTCTTCATCAGTTTCGCACCCTTCCACTGGAGGACTTGCATATGCTAGATCTCGAGAGTCATTAGCCCCCACTGTGGAGTTTTCAGGGCAGCTTGCTGAATGCCCCGAGATTTCTCCGGCATTTTCCTCATGGCTTTCCAGGCCGTACTAGGTGGAACTGGACTCACCTGGACTGTGCAGCTGGGGATCATTGTGTTGCAGTCCATTGTTTTGCTCTGTGCCCGGTTTTCCACACCGGAAACATATAATGGGAGGTCTGTTTGTTACTGTCTTTTCTGTTGACCTTGCCACTGACGTCAAGGATCCTGGAGAACAGCTCACTGTACAGTCATGGAAATGGTGTGGTCTAGCATTCCCCTTGCCTCTGGGTCTAAGGTCCATCTAGTTCTGTAGTGACTTGATACCAGGACCACAGGCGGGGTTGTAGGCCTTGATATACACATACCTGCTGGAGTGATCTATCTAAGCCGCTCTTAAACTGATATACTAACAGTCTCTCTGGCCAGCCTCTTAGTTTTCCTGATAACCACTGGAAATCTCGTATATAATCAGCAACTGGTTGGCCTTTCCGGTGTAATGCCATCAACTCCCCTTCAACCCTTTGTACCTGGGTCGGATCCTCAAACCGTTCTCAGAGGGCATCCAAAAAAAGATCATAATGCCGCAACTCTGGACTGTGTTTGCTGTAGAGGTCCACGGCCCAATTTGCAGCCTCTCCCTCCAAGACCCCTGCAATGGCCATCACTATGGCCCACTGTGAAGTGTACAAATGGCCAACTCGGTTCATATGCTCTATCACATGACATAAGAAAATGGCTACTTTGTTTGGGTTACCATCAAAAGAGACCTTCAAGGAGGGAGGCTCCCAAGGACCCCCCCACTAAAGCCTGGCCTTGTTCACTTCCAGCTGGCCAAGTATAGACTGGATGGCCACTAGATACTGCCTGTGGCGGCCAACGTTGACTTCTATCATCACTTAGTGGTTCCCTTTGCTGTTTGGGTAGAAGCCTCAAAGACAACTGTGGGTCCAGCTCCCTGCCACTGGCCTGGGTATATTCCTGGGATGCACCCAATCTCAACTTTGGACTGGCTAGATGGAAGTGAGGAATAGGCTGGGAAGGGGGCTGTGATGTATTCCTGCCATCTGACCGGCCGTCCCCTCTGTTCTCTTGATAACCAGAACTGCTATCACGGAAGCTAGTCTCCCCAAATCCTAAGACCCAAGGCAGTGGAGTAGCTCCAATCACCCTCTTCATCTTCAATCACCCTCCTTTCTCTCCACCGAGGTGACCCCCCTGGGGAGAAGGCACAGGTAATCCTGAGCTGGTTGTTAACCCCGTATGCTTCCACCACTCATTCACTGGCACCACTGGTTGATATGTAGGAATAGCCCCATTAGCAGAGGCCTGGTCTACTAAGGAACTCTCCTTACGTCTTACAGCTACCTCTGTTTCCTCCTGCTGTGTTGGAACGACCAAAAGAGTGACCTCAGGTAGAACCACTGCTGCTGCCTCTGCTCCTTCAGACATCATTCAGACCAAACAGGAACTGTTAGAACTGTTGCTCACATTGCATACAAACAGAGATTCAGTTTGTTTGGTGAAAAACTTTCATCTCTATCTAAGAAACTACGTGATAACCAGCACTAAATGACAATAACACAAAGGTAATCAAATCCAAGCCAGTTTTAACTAAGTTAACACCATCACCCATATCAATTGCAAGTTTTGAGCACCTAATTTATGCAGTTTCATCTAGCCAAATTTGCCTCTTGGCATTTTCAATGGAATCCTATGACATCCTGGATTTTAAAAACCCATAGTTTTATTCTAACTGAGATTTAGCAATAATGCTATCTTCCTTTTTTCTAATATTGCCATTTTGAATAGTTTTCAGGCATCTCATTTCAAGCAGCCCAAAGTGAAGGAAGATCTAACCTTCTTGTGAACTTCAATCCAACAGGGAATTACTTTGTTGTTAACAATCCTCCATTGAGACTTTCAAGCATTGGGGAAAAGTTTAATGGCATTTTTAGCCACTCCAATGTTAGAGGGAAAAAAGATAAGAGATAACAATTCTAAAGAATATTACTACTGAGTGCTTTAAAAAAAAACAGTGTATAAAGCTGCCTGTCAGTGACATGATTCAACATGTAGCGATGTGTTAACATCTTGCCACAACAATGCCTTTACAGGCAACAGCTGACAGGTAATTCAAAATGTATTACGCAATGGCATTTTAGGGTGCAAATCAAGATAGGCAAATACTTTTGGTGGGAGAAAAAGAGTTTTTATGCTGAGAGGATATTGCATTATTGACAAACTTGGAAATTAGTTTAAGTTATTTCTTAATTTTAGGAAGAGGTTCAGGGACTCCCAAGGATTGAGACTGCTAAATTCATCCTGACAATGTTCCTTGTCCGAAGATCAGGGAAGTTTGTTACCAATTGTAGATATTTAGATGGAGTTTATCTGGACAAGAGATAAAGCCATATTTATCTTTTTTAATGTTGATTTTCATAAAGCAGGATATCAAAGTCCATTTCCAGAAGATGGCATTTGAAAAACAAAACTCAGCTAGTTCCATCAGGGTGAAATTATTCAGAGCAGAATTGGAATTAATTCTGATGAATGAATTACAATTAGAATTAATTAGATTTTTTTCTGAGAAACTGGACTAAAATCAGGTTGTCCTCTCAAAGTAGGAAGACAACTTTCCACCAAGGCTTCCATTTAGAAGTTTGCATTGTGGCAATCCAATCATTCTGGAATTAAAGTTGTTTCTAACGTAAGAAACTTTTAAAAAATCTGAACCTGACTGCCTTTAAAAGTTTAGGAATATATTTTTCCGCCTTGGACTCATGGATATTATAGTGTGTTTGCTAAACAGCAATACTTTCACTTTAAACTTCTGTACAGATGACAGTCTCATTGTATAGGAGGCCTGGTGGGGCAGTGGTTAAAGTCAGTGGTGGGATTTAAATAATTTAACAACTGGTTCTCTGCCGTAATGACCAGCTGGGTAGGTGTGGCTCATGGTGGTCATGGGACTGGGTGGGTGTGGCCAACTCAAATGTTACTCAGGTCGATGGGCGCTTCACCTTAACAGTTACAATATAATAAAGATTAACTGGAGAGGCAGTTTCTGTAAGCAGGGCAATAAAGATTAGGCTAGAAAGAACACCAGAATGCTTCCTTCCTGCCTTCCTTATAGGATTAGCCCTGTAAAGTGGAAAAAACAAAAACAAAAGGAAATTTCTTCCAACAATTGGTTCTCCAAACTGCTTAGAAAGTTAACAACCAGTTCTCCCAAATAGGTGCGAACTGGCTGAATCCAACCACTGGTTAAAGTGCAGTATTACAGGCTGATTCTGCTCACAGCCTGGAGTTTGATCCTGATGGGGTTCAAGGTTGACTTAGCCTTCCATCTTTCTGAGGCCAGCAAAATGAGGACCCAAATTGTTGTGGGAAATATGCTGACATTGTAAACCACCCAGAGAGTGCTATAAGAGTACCACTAAATGCTATTGCTGCTGCTATTTCAGTTTGTATTTACTTTTGGAAGTCCCATATCAACTAAAGCGAGATAGCAGATCAGAATAAACTTTGCAGGTATTACCTAAGCAGAGATTTTCTCATGAAAAAGAAGCAAATGCAGGAGGGCTATTCCACCAACCTGATCCAATTTGCCATCCCAGCCCATTCAATCCCTCTCCTAAAGCCTCTTCCCCTCTCCTTTCTTTTCAGGGGCCCCTAGAGTCATATGTGCAGTGTTTCAGTGTGAGGATCTTGCAGTACAGCTTTGTTTCACTTGCCTTTTCTTATTGGTAAATTTAGAATCATGTTTGGAGTGGAGAAATCCAGATGAGTTTAAGATAGTAGAAATCCCATCTGACCCTATTTCTGTCCCCCTAGATCTGATAATCTAAAAAAAAAAATTCAGAAGAATGAAGAATCTGAAGCCCCAAACCTTATGGGAGGGAAGCTCTCATTAAAGAAGCTGCTGAATGGTAATTTGAATTCCATCAAGTCAATCTTGGCTGATTGTGATCACTGGAGAAGGGAAGTGAGAGACCCTTTTAAGGATTAAATTTATTTTATTTTAACATGCACAATGAACTTTGTAAACTAAACAACAACACCTTTGTATAGAATCATTTGTATATCGTGACTCTTGAGGCTTGGAACAAGATTAATGAATATGTCGGGTGGGACACGATGGTTTTTTTCTACAATGCTTCCCACATATTCAATTATTTACCGCAATAGAACAACAGGAAACTTGTAGGAGGTCATGATGCCTTCTGGCATGAAATTATTCTCAATGTTTTAACTGAATAATTATATCCAGAGATAGGATGAATCATTAATCAGATGATATCTGAAAAAAAAATGTTTTCTGTGCCTAATTTATTTAGTTTGCCAGATACAGATAACATATGGATGGATTTTCCAAGACATATCTTCTTTTTGTTTTTTCTTGCTAGGAAAAAACCCCACACACAGAAGCATCGATTAAATCTTCTAATCACAAACATTTAGGGTGGAGTAATATTGCTAATGAGGAAACAAAGTAATGTTTGCTGGCCATCTTTATGTTTAGGTTTTGGGACAGAGCATTGCTCAAGAAGCTTTTGGATTAATGCAACAAGGAGAAGAAAAGTGGCCAGGCTCTGTTGACCATGAGGCCATGCCAGTGCTTCATGATTTGTACTCACTTCCAGTTTAATCCAGGTTCAATTCAAGGGATTGCTTTTAGTTTATAAAATCTTCATGATCTTGAACTACAGTTTCTTTCTTTGTTCCTACCCTAACAGTAACATCACCTTTGTGTGGTTGACCTTCTACACTGAAATGTAATGAGGAGCAACTTGCAAGGGGATGCTTTTTGATGTAGCCTCCTCAATTTTAGAATGTCTTCCTCATGGCACTCCCCTTATTATTTTTTCAATAGCAGACAAAAAGTTTTGAATTTCCCAGGCATTTTGATAACATCAAATAGAAGAGAATATATGTAGTACAGCGTTGAAACTGTGTAGTCCTTGGTGCTCTCTGAGCTTGTTTCTTTGCTTGCAGACATTCCATGACTCTACTAAGTAACATCATTAGTGTAGTGAGCATGGGTTTTTCTCCCTGTGTATATACAGTAACTTGCCTTGACAAGTATTGGTGGGAGTGTGGTTTACTTCTTTCTTGATTCAGTATTGTTTTTTGCTTGAGTTAATCACTGTATATCTGGGTGTTGATTGCTTGAGAATATGTATTCTGGTTTTTGTTTCCTTCTTAGTATGAAACAAAAGCAAGCTAGCAATAGCATTTAGATCTATATACCTCTTCACATTGTTTACAGCCCACTCTAAACAGTTTCCAGGGTCAGCGTATTGTCCCCAACAATCTGGGTCCTCATTTTACTACCCTCAGAAGGATGAAAGGCTGAGTCAACCTTGAGCTGGTGAGGATCAAACTCCTGGCAGTGAGCTGAATTAGCCTGCAATACTACATTCTAACCACTGCACCACCACAGTCTTAAAGTAGCTTGGTGCACCCCTCCATGCCTTCATGGATTCAACGTTTGGGATAATTGCCATTCAGTAATATTTTTAAAAGGGAAGATCGTTGAAATAATAAAAATGGACTGCAGTCTAGAAGAAAGGATTATTTGGGGTCTTTTTGTAATTGGGTACAGGGTCAAAGATGATACTAGGAATTTTTGTGAAATGTTTATTTATTTTGCTCTTCCTTTCTGTCCTGATGGAGGTTTTATGATGTTATTGTTCATTTTTAATCATATTTTAATTTTTGTAAGCCCCTGAGAGTTGTAAAATTGCAGAAGGATGTAAGGTTGATAAATAAGTAATAGATGCAGGCCTGTGACAGTAATGAATAGTAGACTGATTTGCTCATCCATAATAGAAATAGTAAATACAGTAGAACCAGAGATAATGGATTAGGTTAGAGCTTAAACATATTTACTCAGAATGCACGCTTATGCATGTTTATTCAAAGTTAGGAATAGAAAAGGCAGCACATCCAGTAATTCTGCTTGATTTTTCATTTTTCCAGCCTTATATTAATAACTCCCTTTGCTTACACTTATTTGTAAATTTATTCATACACTTTCGATTAATACACTTTTGATAACACTCAAATAAGAGTGTTATCTACAAAAAGTAAAAAATATATATCTAGCGATCCACAATTTTGCTAGTTGGTGGGGAAACAACTTTGTCCCTGCAGCAATTAAACTATTAAAAGCCAAAAGATATCGACATGCTGCAATATGGATCTCAGATGTGTATTTACAGAAACTTCCCAGGCCTTGAACAAATACAAACACAATTCTTAAAATCAATAGCACACCTCCCATACCTTTATCTCATCCAAGGCTCTGGCAAGATAATGTTGTCTAAGATTCTGGGTGAAACAAACCATCTGGGGAACCTCACTGGTAGACCTCATTCTATGCATTATACACCAGTTTGCTCTGTAAAACAAATTGACCAAAATGTGAGATGGTGTAAGCTGTCAATACCAACCCTACTTACTTTAGAAGCAGAAAAAAATCTTTGTACAGCTAAGAGGGTATGGGACTTAGACATTCAGATAAACTGAGCCAACCTTTCTCTCTCACATACAAATAAATCGCTTCCTCCCCCAGATACTTAACAATTACTTCTGTAAGATTCTGTATGACCTACATAGAAGGCTCTTCACCCCAAACTATAGAGATGCTCTCTCTACTATGAAGACAGCTGGTCAATGTGGCAAGCTTCCATATGAAAATCAGTATCTATTTGTTCAAATGTAGAGATTAGGATGCTGTGGTTAAGATGGTTAAGATGCTGGGATGACAAGCTCCAAGCCAGCATTTGAGACCTTAGTGCTGCTGTGGGGAGGGGTGAGCTCCCATCCCATCCATTGCTTCAGCTCCTACCAGAGCCCCAACTGGCATCCCCGGTGACGACAATGGCTAATCCTTTCAACCCAGAAGTGCCTATATATCTATATCTATATCTATCTATATCTATCTATATCTATATCCATATCCATATCCATATCCATATCCATATCCATATCCATATCCATATCCATATCCATATCCATATCCATATCCATATCCATATCCATATCCATATCCATATCCATATCCATATCCATATCCATATCCATATCCATATCCATATCCATATCCATATCTATATATGTGTTTGTGTGTGTGTACACAAACACACAGACATATAATGAAATATAGTTATGCTTTAAGATTGAGTCTAAGAAAATTAAGCAAACTCTGCTGTTCTTCTCTTACATAATCATTAAATCAAAGATGACCCCGAGAATGCCTACTTGAATCTTCTTTCTACAATTCAGTATGTACAAGATATTAACTAGAATAATTAATTCCATGCGTTTGTTTAGAAACTTTGGCAAAGCTCTCATATTATAAAACACTTTTAAAATTTATAAATATTGCACATGGTGAGTTAATGCATTCTTAGGAATCAAATTATCTCAATCCAAAACTAGTTTATTAAACAGCAGAGAGAATGCTTACCTAAGATGGCACAAAATCGGGATGTAGCATATACTACAAGACAGAAATAAAACCTAAAACAATTGTGGTAGTTTAAAGAATTGGAATGAAAGTAAGAGCATGAAATGTAACAAAGAAAATGGCACATTTCTTTAGGAAACAAAAATAAAATGTGAAGTTACAGGATGGGGGATTTATACTTTGGTGATGGTACTTATGAAAAATATCTTGGCATGGTACTGTAAATGATTCAAATCTAAATCATAAATAAGCATTGTGATGTGGCTGAATAGAGAAAAAGAAAGCCATTGTAGGCTGTAATAGTTTGAAGAGTAATAGCCCCATTTTAGTTTGATCAGTACCCTTCTTAAGTATTGTAAAACCAATTTCATTGTATTTAAGTACAATGACAATAAAGATTATACTTATTGTGTCTTGTTTGGGACACCCTACTTTAAGAAGGATTCAGAGAAGTTGGAGCAGGTTCAATAAAGGACAATGATACATTCAGGGGAGTAAAAAAAACACGTATGTGTACAAAGATTGACAGTTAGACATACATGTATCCCAGCAGACTGAAGAAGATATCACCAGGAAAAAGATCGAGATTTCCTCTCCTCTATTTTACAAAAGGAAAGATACTTTGCAATAGTATCTTAGAAAAAACATCAGTTAGTTATTACTTAATAGTAATGGGAATTTTACAATGGAACAGATAATCTAGAAAGATGGTGGGCTCCCCATGACTGCTTATGTTCAAGAGGCTCTTCAGCCATCTGTCTGGGAAGTTTAATGGGATTCATGCAAGTGAAGCCTACAATGGATTACACTGACTCTAAATGGCCCCATCTCACTCTTTTGTTGTTTCTTTTCTTATATTGTTTGACAGTCTTCCATTCAATCCTCCTGTTAGTTGTACAGCATCTGTTTTAGAATTTACATTCAAGAAACTGATTATATTTTAGATGCTATCCCAGTTGTTAACTGCTTGCACATTTAAAAACTCCAGCTACAAGTGAAGTTATGCAATTAGCACTGTATTATCCATTGGAAGGCTCTATAGTTTTCATGCAGTGTTGCCCTCTATTACAATTGTGCTTTCCTTGAGGACTTATAAAGAAACCAAAGTGACAGCCAGATCTTATATAAGTGGGTGGAAAGGGAACCCAAGGGAGTGGGTGGCATACAAATTTTATTAAAGTTCAAAGTTCAAAGTTAAATCAGGTTCCATTCTGGATTTCACCAAAAGCATGACCAGAGAAGCAGTTTGGTTGTTTTCAACTCTTTACTCTTCCTTAGTGAAACTTGTGATAACCGTAGCAAATGACTGATAATAGTAAGTAATACAGGCAAAGTCGTATCTAAACAGGTTCCCTTTCCACCCACTTATACACACCCAGCTCCCCCCATAACCACCCCTCCCATAACCAACTTTTTAGCATAACTCCACCCACCTTTACTCCAGGTTGCATCCACCACCACCCATAAGCCTAGTTCCCCCTCACAAAGCAAATACTTAACACTAAAGCTCCAATCAGTCCAGCTATCAGTTCAGCCCAGGCATATAAACTCCAAGAATATGCCTGCAGCAGCAGTTTAAACAGAGACCCCCCTCAGTGATGACATGATCGCCCAAGCATTCTGTTGTCGATCAGGAAGAAGAGGAGGAGGACACAGCCAGGAGGAGGAGGGAGATCACGTTGCAGGAAGCAGTCAGCGGCTAGATGGAGGTAACCAGATGGGAACAGACAGAATGGAGAAATGCTACCAGGAACAGCAGGAGATATCACGCGTGCCGCGAATGGCAGCCCAAGGGCTGACACACAGACGTCTTAGAGCAGTGATGGTGAACCTTTTCAGCACTGAGTGCCAAGAAGGGAGTGCACAGGCTCGTCTGGGCTGCAATCCAGAAGGGGAGCTGCCCAAGGTGCATGCGTGCCCCTGAAAATGAACTTCTGGTTTCTGGCACTGGTCAGCTAATCTTCCAGGTTTCTGGTGCACATGCACACATGACGATCAGCTGGTTGGCACACATGCTCATGCATGAAAATGGAAGACCAGCTCTTCCAGTTTCTGGCACTGCCGTATGCACAAAGACCAGCTGATTGTCATGCGCCCGTGCCAAAAACCCAGAAGAGGAACAGGTGATGCTGCGCGTGTGCCAGGCGACATGGCTCCATGTGCCATTTCAGGCACGCATGCCATAGGTTCGCCATCACGGTCTTAAGAGTATAAATAAAGGTTTAATTGCTCATTTACTCTATGCCTTGGGCTACATTTACATCTCAGGCCTCAAGCAGCATACTAGGCTATTTTGATATATAGGTGAAATTCAGATTTTAAGAACCTATAAATGTACTGTGTAGATGAATGTATAGACTATGGTTTCTGCATTATATGAATTGCATTTTTAATATGATGTAAAAGAATATTGTTAAAGATGTGGGCGATAAACAAGTTTCTTATACTTAATTATATATCTCCCCATGAAATTTAATTTAAATTGAATTAAATCAAGTGTAGTTTTTCTCCCATATGTGTCCATTTCTCCCCTAATCTCACATACTTTTTGAATAGCTTTCCTCTTCAAATAGTCCTTTGTCCTTAGCTACAGCCCAGTGTTTCTTAACTTTAGCAACTTTAAGAAGCATGGACTTCAATTCCTAGAATTCCCCAGCATGTTGAAGTCCACACATCTTACAAGAGCTAAGGTTGAGAAACACAAAAGAATTCATTCAGTGGTGGATTCCTACTGGTTTGGACTGATTTAGACTGGTATGGTGGTCTGGGTCACTGGAACCAGCAGCGACCCAGGCCTGCCATGCCCCCAAACTGGTTTTCTGGTCTGTTCTGCTGTTGCTGGCATGTTTCTGTGCATGCACAGAACAATTTTCAGTCAACTGCACATGTGCAGCAATGCGCAGCATGCAGGTGTGCGAGGGAAACAAGCAACTCGTGCGCAAAATGGCCTCTCAGCGAACCAGTAATAAATCGGTTAGATATTCTCCACCGAGTTCATTGCTGTTAATTAATTAATACACATGTATAGCAACATGTCCTTCTCTTGGAAATAAATGGTCTTCTGTTATGTGGTATTCTGCTTCACAGTGCATGAAGCTGTACAGAATATCACATGCCTTTAAAAATTCCTTAAAAGTTGCAAAGATCCAATATAGGTTGGTCACTGGGACCAGAAGTTTACTCTTATGAGCTTTTGGACTCATGCTGGAGCCCATCCTCCAGGAACCTCTCTCTACTGGATTAGGTGCTTTGGACAATTCCGTGAGTTGCATTTATGTGGTGCCTTCCTATTCATTGATTGGTATATTGATGGCCAGCAATTGGCTTGTTTGTGGATTGTTTCCTTGTGCTACCAAGACCTTGGCTCCTAACCATCTGATAAACTTGTGGTAAATCAACGTTCCTGTTGACTGACAAGGGATCCATTTCCCAGGCTTCAAAAATTTCCCTGACTATCTTTGTACCTGTATGGCCAACAATCTTAGTAGCTGTGAAATTGAATGTATGTCCTTGTTCATTGCAGTGTGAGACTATCAATTAGTTTGGGTCGCTTCACTTGTGTTTTTTTGTAGCCTGATGGTTAGCTTCCTCCCCATCTGTCTTACATAGTCACAGCGGCAATCTATTCTTTAAAAGTCTTTGTCCCTAAAGGCCAATGAAGGCATTCCTATCCCCTCTTATCAAGTCACATTTACATGTTCCAGTGATCAAGGCAGAAAGAGAATAAATGAAAAAAGATTGCTTTTGTTTAATTAGTAAAAAAGAAAAACAACTTGGACTAATTATCTTACTCATATCCTATAAAACAGTCATCTGTAAGCAAAACACTATGAACAAGATTGAGCTTCAGTGAAAATTAAATGACCCCACTTCATTTTTCCATAGGAAATGTGCCATGATTTGCCAGTGGATTTTGCTCAGACATGCCCATTCAAAGAGAGGCATATCTTGCAGGACCACTCAGGGCATAAATCTGGATGAGTGTGGCTATACGAGCCAGTAAACTGAGCTAAAATATATTATTTTTAACTCAAAACACACAGAAGTAGTACAGCAATTTTGGAAGTCATGCTGTTGGCACCAGTGTTAGCTACAGGCATGGGCAGAAAGCTGTGCTTTGTTGTATGTTGGCAGGCTAGGGTAGTACCCATTGTTTTCTGGAAGGCAAATGTTGGCTGCACATCTTTTGTAAACTTGTTAGAGATACATCTAAAGCTTGACAGTGATAACTACCATGTTTCTCGAAAATAAGACAGGGTCTTATTTTCTTTTGACCCCTGAAATAAGTGCTTGCCCTTATTTTTGGGGAGGTCTTATTTTGAGGTGCCTCCTGGTGGTGAACATGGTCACCTAATGGCTGCTGCTGTGTTGCGCATCACTGGACTTGCTGTTCCTTTTGTGGCAGTCATTAGCATGACAGAAGGGACGCGGTGGCTAAGGTTGTAGGAGCAGCCATTAGGTAAGGGCATGTGTGGTGCATGGAGATGTTCCCCCTCCCTTCCCCCCTCTGGCATCCACCCCCTCACCTTGTGCTGTTTGCATGGCAAGCAACCAGAGGAAATGGCAAGAATCGGCTGCGCATGCATTTAAATATTTTTGGGGAGAGCTTATTTTCAGGGGAAGGCCTATTTTAGCGCATGCACTCAAAGGCCTTATTGGGCTTATTATTCAGGGAGATCTTATTTTGGGGAAACACTGCAGAGGTGGGTTCCTAGAAGTTTGCACCTATTCGGTAGAACCGGTTCGTCAAATCTACCGAACCGGTTAGAAGAAGTTCCACCAGTGGACCCAGAAAGCAGGCCACGCCTACAGAAGGGGTTCCAAAAATTTTTGAAACCCACCACTGAAACAGGGTATGTAAAAGCAACCTTTGGAATCATGGAGTGTATTTGTTTAAGAACTTCAAAGAGGAAGAAGAAAGGTAATATGGAGAGGTCACATTTCATCATTTGTTTCTGGTGCAGTAAACTTTCTTTCTCCTGGAAAAAAATGATCTTTAATAATTGCTGATTTTTGTAAAGTGATATTTACCTGTACTGAAGATATTTGATGCAATGAAAACCTTACCGCCATGTTGTTAATTGGCACCACTAGGAAGAAGAACAACAGAAATACCTATAAATATCAGATAAGTCTTCTCCTTGCCTTTGGGGCATAATGAGCAATGGAAACATGGAAGATAGTGGAAGAATTTGTGGCCCAATCCAGCATTAGAAAATTTCAGGAAAACCAGTACAGAGAATTCAGAATTTTAATGCCTGTCACATTCGATACATTGGAATGGAGAGAATCTGATTTTGGCAAGGGTATCTCTAGCATAGAATAAATCATACTGTTGGAAAGAATGTCCATCTGGGTTCAGTTCCAAGTGGGGAGAAGCTGTTTGGAAAGATGGTTTAATGGTGGACAGGACTACATGGTTTGAGGTTCTGGGCAATCAAGCACATGGGTGAAAGAGAGATTTATACCTTCTCTTGGGCTTTGAACTTGCTTTCTGTTCCTGTGAAAGAAACATATTCTGATTAGTTATCAGTGTCCCATGGGGCCATGCAGGGGTAACTTTTTAGGTTGTCTTGAACCCAGACTTGGTTGAATCTTGCTGGGTGATGTAATGAAGGGGATTTGGGCAATTCCTATTATGGCTTAATGGCTTTGCTCTGATTTGACTCTTGAGTGAGGCCTAATCCTATCACCCTGGAGCTGATGGTCTTTCATAGATAAGATGGCTCAGTCTTTTGTCTTGAAGATAGATTGGTACTAGTCTTTCTGGGGCTATTAACAAAGGTGGGAGCTGCTTTCCAAGAGCACGTTTCTTCTTTTTTCACCCAGGGAGGTGTATAGTCTACCTTTTTAATATTTCCTATAATATTTCATTCTTCTAGGAGAGGGGTGGGTGCTAACTTCTTACAATAGTAATAAGGGTAGTAGGAAAAAAGGGTTTATGTGAAGAACATCTTTGCAAGTTGACAGTAGTCCAAAAAAAGATTCATTCAATCACCTCAGTGGAAAACTTCCACAAACTACTAAAACTGAATAAATAGGCCAAATATCTCAGCCTTCCTATATCAGAGCGCAAGCAGAACTGGCAGAAAAGAGTGTGTGGCTCATCTGATTTTTTATGAATCAATGATTTGAAATGGATATTCATTCTTTTAAATACATCGTCTTCCTGTTAGGCAAAGCACTCCAATACACAGGATTTGGAAAGCCCATAAAAGCTGGATTCCATTCAGGACAGTGAAGAGGATGATATTAAACACAAGAGAACAACCAAGGTTGGTGGGGGCACTTTACCAACATCTTCATCATTGTTCAGGGACATAATTGGCAATGTTGCATGCTATTATAGCTTCAGGGAGGTAATTGGGAATGTGTTGGCTTGCTTGCTTGTTTATTATATTTTCATGCTACTGAATTTACCAAGGCTTGTGCCATTTTTCAGCTAGTCACTAAATATTTTACTACAATAACTAAAAGCATTGACAATGAATAAATAAATTGGAATGCTCAATGAAATCAAAATGTAAACTTACCGTATTTCCCTCCTAAAAGAGGGTGAAAATTTGGGTGCATTTTATACACTGAATGTAGCTCCACCTACCCACCGCCCCAACCCTTTGGCCTTTGCCTCCCAGCAATTTTCCTCCTTGCAGAAAATGGGAAAAATGGGGCTTGTGGAGGCTGTAATAGGATATAGCAGTGAGGGTGAATCTATGGCACATGTGCCACAGGTAGCATGTGGAGCCATTTGTCAGGGCACGAGAGGCGCTGCCCTGTCAGCTGGCCAGCGCACATATGCAATAGCAGTAGACTTATATACCACTTCATAGGCCTTTCAGGCCTCTCTAAACGGTTTACAGAGAGTCAGCATATTGCCCCCAACAATCTGGGTCCTCATTTTACCCACCTCGGAAGGATGGAAGGCTGAGTCAACCCTGAGCCGGTGAGATTTGAACCGCTGACCTGCTGATCTAGCAGTAGCCTGCAGTGCTGCATTTAACCACTGCGCCACCTTGGCTCTTATGCGCACTGGCCAGCTGAGTTACCCTTTTTAAAAGCCATTTTCCGCCCTCCCCAGGCTCCAGAGGCTTTATAGGAGCCTGGGGAGGGCGGAAAGAGCCTCCCCTGCCCCCCCCCCCCATGGAGACCCTCTGGAAGCTTCATGAGCTTCCCTGAAGCTTCCGGAGACAAAAAAACTGCCCCTACAGGCAAACTGGAAGTTCAGGAATGGGACAGGGAACAGGGAAGCCTCCTGAAGGTCCTGAACCCTTCGGAGCGCTCAAAACGACCCTCCGAGCAAACCGGAAATCACTTCTGGTTTGCTCGGAGGGTCGTTTTGATTGGGGGGAGTGTCTGTAGTGCACGCATGCACATTGGGGGGGGGTTGTGTATTGCATTCTGGGTGCGGCACACCCTCACACGACCCCGGGAGGGTCGTAAGGGTCCAGATCTCGACAAGGAGATCATTCCAGAGGACTGGAGCTGCAACAGAGAATGCTCTCCCCCGGGGGGTCACCAGCCGACATAGGAGACCTAACCTGTGAGATCTGATCGGTCTATGGGAGGTAATCAGCAGGAGGCGGTCTCTCAGGTACCCAGGTCTGTAGAATAGATTAGGGTAGATATACTTCAGGTCTCCTCAATGAAACAATATTAGGACCTGAGAAATATGCCTTCTCTGTTGTACCAACTGCCTTTTGCAACATAATTGTCCTAGAGATCCATATGGCTGCTACCCAAATAATGTTTAAAAACTCATTGAAAACCTGCCTGTTTTCTTATTCTTAGAGTAGAGTGGTAGAGCGCCTGTATTGCTGCGAAGTCATGTCCGGCCCATCATGACCCCATGGGCAACATTCCTCCAGGCCTTCATGTCCTCTACCATCCTCTGGAGTCCATTTAAGCCTACTGCTTCTGTGACTCCATCCATCCACTCAATTCTCTGTCTTTTCTTCTGAACATGGATATTTTTTGTTAGTTTGTCTTATTATCTTCTTGCTTTTAATATTCTGAGCTACCTAGACCAGGGATAGTCAATCTTTTTATACCTACCGCCCACTTTTGTATCTCTGTTAGTAGTAAAATTTTCTAACCGCCCACTGGTTCCACAGTAATGGTAATTTATAAAGTAGGGAAGTAACTTTACTTTATAAAATTTATAAAGCAAGAGTTACAGCAAACCACTACCGCCCACCAGGAAAGCTGGAACGCCCAGTAGTGGGCGGTAGGGACCAGGTTGACTACCACTGACCTAGAGTCTTGTGGTGTTAGCCAGCTTTTAATTTGAATGAATGAAAGAACGAATGAAATAACGAATGAACGCACGCATGCACGCACGCACGAATAAATGAACCAGTTTGCTAAAAGGGTACAAAGAAGGTGAAGCATACAATTTTTAATTCATGGATCCATGTATTCCAAAAGATGTTCAAACATAAATGTGAAGGTTTAGTTTAGTTTAGTTTAGCTTAGCTTAAGCCTGAAGCAACTATTACCATATTTTTCGGAGCATAAGATGCACCGGAGTATAAGACGCACCAAGATTTTGAAGAGGCAAATTATTTAAAAAAAAGGTTTTGCACCCTGCAGACCTCCCAAAAATGGCCTGTTTTTTGTGAAAATGGGCCAGGTTTTTTTGTCAAAAAAGGGCATGTATAACCTTTAGGAGGTTTATAGAGTGCTCTTGGGGTCGGGGGGGGGAATGAGCAAAAAATGGCCCATTTTTCACTCATTTTTGCCCTCCTCAGCCCCCAGGAGCACTCTGGAAGCCTCCTAAAGGCTATGCACAACCATTTTGGTGAAGGGGGCGGGGTTTCAGGAGGCCAAAAATGCTTTATTCAGTGTATAAGATGCACACAGATTTTCACCCTGTTTTTTTGAGGGAAAAGGGTGCGTCTTATACTCCGAAAAATACGGTATGTTTAATTTAGCAAGGAGGATTGAATATAAATTTGTAGACACCAGGAAAATGTATATACTTAATAACAAGGATAGGCATCTGGCTTCTGGTACCTTTTGGGTACTTTAAATTAGACTTCAAAAGAATTCCTGGTCATTGGCCATATTGATAACACTATTGCTAATCTACCTTAGACTGCATATGTGTCAAGTTACATTCGCAAACCTTTTGTAGAAAGTTAGCTTAATCTCCTAAACAAGTATGCCACTGATGATTGTTCTTTTCTGATAGGAGAACTTGGGTAACACACAGCAGTTATTAATATTTGAGTGTTTACAAAGCAATGTAATTAGAAAAATCTAAAAAAGTGGCAAGTTAAAATTCATATATCTAGTGTCAATACAGGGAAGCATAGGAATACACTGAGTGCTTATTACATAATTCAGAATTGAATATTTAGATAATATGTCTCTGGGTAGTGCACTGATCACAATGATAAACAGAATTATTCCTGTATCTCATTAAAAAGTTAAATGTTGAATCTAATCTTTAAAAGAATTGCATGTAATGTTTTCAATGTACTATCTATGAAGATGTAAAGAAACCAGACATTGATTTACTGTGACTGCAGATATACATAATCTGTCAGAAAAAAAGAAAGTATAAACAGCAGTATTGAAGTGGTTCAATAATTGGCAACAAAAACAACAACCCAGGAATATTTTGAAAGCCACAGAGAGAGCCTTAGTTTCTTCCCATCACTCTTAATATATTTCCCCTTCTTGCTTTTTCAAAAGCTCCCTGAGAGCATTATAATAAAAATGTGATTGGTGTTTTCAATAAATATTATTTAAAAACTGATATATATATACACATACATACACACACACATATTAATGTTAATATGTACATTAACACTGAGGGATAGGTCAATAGAGATAGCAAAATGACAATTTTTCTGAAAATGCAGGTTGTACACAAAAAATGACTATTTTTAATAAGGTACTAGGGCCTTACTTATCTGAAGGTCTTTAGCGACTATCTGAATTAATTATAGCATTACCCTTCCGCCCTCGCTGATACATTTTCAAAGACTGGAGTTTCAGAGAGAACCAAATTTGTTCTCAACAAGAAGTCATACCAAAGCTTCGGACTCTCTAGAAAAAAACCCTCTAATAGATACTGCAAATTCATTTTTCCCTTCAAATGCTCATGCTGAAATCAATTAATAATTAGTCCAAATAATGACATGTGTAGTTGACACTGATACATACATACATCTAGCAATATTAGTGACAAGTCAATCTGCTCAATTTAGTTAAATATAATGGTAGGGGAACTCTGTTCTGCTCCAGGAAAAAAACGTTAAATGCTTATGCCTTCCTTCCTTCCTTCCTTCCTTCCTTCCTTCCTTCCTTCCTTCCCCATCCATCCATCCATCCATCCATCCATCCATCCATCCATCCATCATCAGATTTACATGGTCTTATAGAGGTGAAATTGTCTATGAAAGAATATTCAGGGGACATAATTGGCATCCATCCATGTCTTCAAAAAGAGAAGAGAAACAATTTCAGAATGCATTTTTATTTTATTTGCCTGGTGGTTTAAATCATATCCAAAATAGATCCTTAACAGCTGGGTGAATATGAGTTCAGAAAATATTCTGAAATAATATGAAAAAAAAGGTGTCAGCCTCTGTTTTGCTATGCTTGCTTACAATCGGGTGCCATAGGAATGGGGGGGGGGACATGGTATTGGGAAAGGGAATTATATTGTACTGGAGGAGTCTTGTTCTCACCATCTTTTGCGCATTCTGGTGGCTGATGTTTTGACCTGGTCAAGGCCAACCGTCTTGCATACCAACTTGATGAGACTGTTTGAAGATGCACCCTACATGACACCTTAGGGAGTTGCAGATTGGACACTGGGTTGGGGAATTGGGGGGAGGGTGCTGGATAAACATTTGATATGTTCCCACCTTGCTGGCTCAGACCTTGCTTTCCTTTTTGCTGCTTTCACTTCATATCTAGTAAAAGTAATTTATCTCCATTAAAATGGAGTTGAGGTTTTTCTTTCTTGGATATTGAAGGAGGCATGCCTGACAAAAGGTATTCAACAGTCTTTGTAAGAAAGTATAAAAATGAAACTGAGAAATTCTCAAGTGACCAAACCAACTCCAAAGAAAGTTTGTGCCAGAACTTTTTTCTTTGAATGTCTTTTAATTTTGAGAATATTAACGCATGGACAAGATTTTCCATATTTTCCTTATACATTTCACAAAATACTGCAAATATGTATATGAAGAAATACATTAATGAAATACATATCCTGTTGGGCATGAATAGAAAATCTTCTTTATAGAACAGGGGAAAAAACTCATATAGTTTTATTGACATCCTTACAGTGGAATTCAAGATAGAGCTTGATTTTCACCTAAATGTCCCCAAAGTGATCATATATTTATTTAAAGGATTATAAGTAGCTAAAGACATGTTGATTTCAAAGGCTGGTAGAAATCTATAGCACTCTTCATGACTTGGCAACATAATACTTAGATATAGGTAGACAATCCAGCCAAGCAATAAAAGTGTCAAGTTGTAAGGAGCCAAATTATAATGAATTGGTTTACAGCCCACTTGCAGAGGATCAGAGGAGATGTTGGAATAATATAATAACCCATATAATTCTACTTGGACACTAAGTTCTTCATTTGCTCTGAATACCCTCCCATATTAAACTACAAATATAGCTATTTCACAAATATATGCTATCCCAAGTTGGCCTTCATCTAATATATATAAAAAAGACCCTATAGGAGCTCCTCCATAACAGACAATGAAGAGAGCAATAAATTAAGCAATGTTCTCATTCCATACATTGCAGGAATATTGGAAAAGCTTAGGAGGCTCTTCAGCCAACACAACATAGGTGCACACTTCAAACCCAAGAATACAGTAAGGCAGAAGCTTGTCCACCCCAAGGATAAAACACCCAGCAGAAACTGAGTGATGCAGTGGGCCATATGCAGATCTGTACATTGGGGAAACAAAACAACTACTTTATAAATGCATGGCACAACATGGGAGAACAAACCCATCAGGACTAGATTCAGCAGTCCATTTAAAAAACAAAGGACACTCTTTTGAAGACAGAAAAGTCCACATTTTGGACAGAGAGGACTGCTGGTTTTAAAGAGAGGTCAAAGATGCCATCTATATTAAAATCGAACACCCCTTTCTCAACAGAGGAGGAGGGATACAACATTATCTATCTCCAGTCTACAACACAGTCCTTTCAGCAGTTCCAAAAAGGCTTCACATCCATTGGCACCATTCAGGTGACCCTGACAACACAGATGGCCTCAATGACTCACTAAAGAAATTGAAATGACCAGTTGTCTGCAAGGAATATAAATCCGTCTATTGCCCACTATCCAATCAGCGCTAAAGAAGCTTCATCGATGAGAAGTGAAACATCTTTAGAGAAAAAAACAGAAAGTCCAGTTGCCTCTTGAAAAAGCTCCTTAGCACTATCCTTGTTTCTAGAGGAATCTAATCTCCCATACAAGAAGTTGTATTCACATTTGAAATGGAATTGGCTATATAGAACAGAACTGTCCAAGGTGCTATTCTAGTTTTAGGTAATCTATCTCCATCAGCTGCTGAAATTTCTTTAACATCCATGTAACTTTTTTCCAAATATCTGGACTTTGCTTATACACTATGTTTTCTTTATTTCTCCACTGCATGGATTCACTGCATGAGGCCAGCATGTATATTTACTTTTTCAGTACCAACTTCCAACACATTAAATTCCAAGCCATTGTTTTTTTTAAAAAACACTCCATTTAAATAAGATGTTGATGGAAGCAACTTCTTCCTCTAGAAATAAGAATGGAAGGTAGGTTACAATATATAGCTACATGTACTGGGTGCATAGGTGCATTACATGCAATTATTTAATGCCCTGTCCAGTCAATGTATTTTGATAATTTTAATTGTATGCAAACAGGAACCACAAATTTCCAGTATTTTTTTTTATAAAAAGCTTCTCTTTTGGGATGGGACTGGGGATAAATACCTTTATATTATGACATATTCTATCAAGTCACTTACTCTTATATCTTCCAGTCTCATAATTTCTTCTGCAGTTTTAGAATTAAATACCGCTATAATTCTGTTTCATAGAAATCCTTCTCATTAATTTTTTTTTTTTGCTATTATCAGCTTTGCATTTTTTTTATTATTTGATGATGTTATTTCCATGATACATCATGGTACCTATTTAGCAATAGCAATAGCAATAGCAATAGCAGTTAGACTTATATACTGTTCCATAGGGCTTTCAGCCCTCTCTAAGCAGTTTTACAGAGTCAGCATATTGCCCCCACAGTCTGGGTCCTCATTTCACCCACCTCAGAAGGATGGAAGGTTGAGTCAACCTTGAGCCGGTGAGATTAGAACCGCTGAACTGCAGATAACAGTCAGCTGAAGTGGCCTGCAGTACTGCACCCTAACCACTGCGCCACCTCGGCTCTCATATGAAAAATGACCAGCTCAGATTGTACTTTTATATTTGTCACTAGTGCTTCATTTTATGTTCATAAAATTTAGATTTGCTGTTTGAGTCCTGCTCTTTTGGCAACTCTTATTATTTTAATTTATGGGTTTATTTATTATTTATATACATATGAAAACTGCTCTTATACAATAATTCACAACTTTTAAAAATACCTCTTTTCTCTTCAAACCTTTTCACCATGGGGAGGTTGAAGTTCGAATTGTCTTGCTAAGCCATAGTACAGTTTACAGTATTCTTTCTTTCACATGTGTTATAATCATTTAAGTGATTCATTCAAGAAATTTAATAACAGAATGTTCATTTAATTGGAATAGCAAATAATTATTTTTAGTTAAAAAAAGTAATGATATGTGCAATTAAAAGCCAGATACAAAACAGCAGCATGATGTCGCCCTGTTAAATGTTCAGTGAGTGAGAAGGGAAAAAGTGCTTAACACAGGAGCTCAATTAATGCATTTTCTGGATACATCTGCCTGGAACAGAAGTTCCAGATGCCTGTAAATTCTCAGAGGCACAAATTTAAGGCCAGATATTCATCCTGGCTCTCTTAATCCAAGAGGCTGCAATGCAAAAATGAAAAAGACACACAGAAAGGGAGGGGGGAGGAGGGCAGAGGCAGGGAGAGGGGCAGGGGGAGGGGGAGAAGGTAAGGGAGAGGGAGAGGGAGAGGGAAAGAGACAATATTTCCCATAAATATGTAAATGTGTAGTAAATGCTGTCTTGGGGCACTAAAATAAGGATCTCACTTTCTCTCCACTCTTTTGTCTTCATTTACTTCATTCATATGCAGCTTCTGATTGACTCAGTTCCATGATATGCTAGATATGGAAAGAAGAGAAGCAGCTGAGAGAGTCTAAGCAAGCAGAATGAGCAGCCGGAAACATAGGCAGGGACAGGTGCCAGACAACATGCAACTCAAAGTTTATGGGTGCCTCAATCTTGGGAATGTTGCTACACACATATCAAATGTATGCTTTTTTAGGCTTTGTAACTTTTTAGCATATCTATATCAGTTATTCACGTATCAAGCAAGGCAGCTGGTAGAAATTAGGAGAATCAGAAATGGAATCAGTCTTTATTAGTATGTGCAAGTGGGCACTCAGAAATTGCAGTACAGAATTGGGAGATTTTAGCTATTATTTCAGATCCTGAACTCTGTGCCAGCTGTGCTTTGCTCCTTAGCAGAAATATCATTCAGCCCCCAACTCCTGGGTCTAATCCTGAATTTATTGCACAGAATTTACTTGCCAGAAAAAGGAGTAAAAAGGAAGTGGCTGGGTGGGCATTTACTAGGAGGATATTTACACCTGAGGCTGCTGATGTTTTTTGTTAACGGGAGTAGGTAGAGCATGAGTAGGAATGAAAATATACTTGTAATGTTCTACTACTACATATGAATATCAGTTCTCATTTCTTTCTTTCTTTTTAATAAATAGAATTTTTGGAATCATAAAGGTGTGCAGAATTGAGCACTTTAGTGAATTAATGGTACTGTTATGAAATAAAGAGATGACCGCTTGAAAAACTACAAACTGAATACCATAATACTTTATTTTAATGAAGCTGCTCAACATTTTGGAAATGCCACAATTTTATTTATTTATATTAATGCTTCTATTCTTCCTTTTTTCAGTGATATAAGTCTAGAACCTTGCAGAGTTCCCAGAGAATGGCCAGGCCATTTGGTATCCACAGCTGGTTATTTTAAGAAAAGTTTTGAATTATGCATCTTCAGAGCATGCCCTTGCAAAGGGCTGCACAATCCATTTCTTATATTCCAAAATGTGCAGGCATTGGCTCCTATTAAATTCCCTTAATTCAGCTGGCATAAAACATTTCTGTATTAAAAATAAATTTATGGCATGTAACTGGTACATTAGTTTAAGCTAATGCCAGCTGATTAGAGTGATGGCATTTTCTTTTAATTAACATTTAAATAGTATCCGGTAATATTTTGCGACCTGTCAAACTATGATGCTGCTGATGCCATTGCATTTTAATGCAACTGAGAAGTTGGGCAGTTATTTTTTCACACTGCCGAATCCTCGAGCTTATTTATGTAGTGCATATGCATTACTAGGGATTAGTCACCTGCCACTGGGAATATGTTAAACCATACATCAAACAGGGGCAGAAGCTGAAAAGAATGAAGAGTAGCAATGGATCTTCAAAGCAGATTTAACCATAAAACATGTTCTAACGTAAGCCCAGTTAGCAAGACAGGCTGATTGCTCCATTCCCCGCCAGCTTTGACAAAAATCCTGTTATCTTTTGTTAGAAGCTGTTGGGCCAAGTATTTAATCCAAAGCAACTCTTCTTTAAATGCCACAGTGCTGACAGTCAGAGTTGCAGATCTCTTAAGGCAGCTAAATATCCTGGAAAATATGTCAGTCTCTGAGACCAATAAGCAACCCTTATAAATTATTCAAAACCTTTTCAGCTTTTCATATGTGCCTTGACCATTGTGGGGCCTGCTCTTTGGAATGGTTCCTTCCCCCACCCCCCTAAGATACAGCTTGTCCCAGTAAAAACTTGGCTTTTAAATTGAGCTTTGGAGCCAAGATGGTTGGCGATTCCATCTGGAGAGGGATATGAATGTGATTTCCTGGTTGCCCATTTAATACTGTGGATTTTAATAGAACTGGATTATCTATTTTTGTTAATACACCGTATGCTGCCCAGAGTCACAATATTTGAGTTGGGCAATCAGATAAAATAAACACATATTTTAGGATAGCCATAAATATTTAGAATATTTCCCCCCACCAATTTGGCATTTTCCAAATAAATTATGGCTTGGATTTCTGAGAGAAGCAACCCTAACATGTCCAGGAAAAAAATGTTGTGAAGGGTTTCTTTAACACCCATTATACCCAGACTTTTGAAGGGAGTAATATTTAAATGTTGTGTAATCACAGAAGCAAGTTTTGGCATTACACTGCTTTGTGATATACCATCTGACCAATCAGCTTCTTATTACAATAAGTTCACTTAAAACAGAAGTGTTCTCTTGGCCAGTCTTATACCACAATAGCTGGAAGTTCAATATATTTGCTTAGAAGTTCCAGATTCTGCTTTTCTTTAAAAAAAAAAAGCCAGTTTTCTATTTATCTAAAATAGAATTGAGATAGGGCAAGGACATGATTTATTTCCTTCCTTCCTTCCTCCCTCCCTCCCTCCCTCCCTTCCTTCCTGCCTGCCTGCCTGCCTGCCTTCCTTCCATCCATCCATCCATCCATCCATCCATCCATCCATCCATCCAGTAGTTATCTCTCTTCAAGAGATAACAGCATTACTGGCAGAGAAACTTGATGTATAAACAATAGCTCCACATTGCCTGGGTGCCTATTTTTACTACCGTATCATATGTCTACAAGAAATCAAGGCACAAGGACATCAGCCACAATAACACTAGTATCACTGAAATCTCATTTAATCTGTAATAATTTTATCTATTATTAATATAGACTTACCCGGAAGTCTATGTTTGTAGGCAGTGTGCACATAAAAGTAGCTACTCTGGCTTTTCTCTTAGAAAGGATTTTGCATGCAATTTCATTTTCATAAAACAAGTCCAAAGTTAGAAAATTGCCAGGTTCTGTCATTTCCATTGTGCTTTCCCAACATTGAGTTGGTTTTATATTCCCAGTTTGTAATGATTGACTCTTGAGGACCATACCGAGTTATCTGTTAGCATAAACTAGAAAATAGTCACTTCTTACAGCAGGGAATCCTAAACCTTTGGCCCTCACGCCTTTCTTGAGCGTAATCTTAATGTTCACTTAAAAATCTGAAGTCTAAAATGGAGCAAAATGAGCAATGAAAATAATACAATGGGATAAGTGGATTGTAACAAAGTAACTAAACACTTCCTCTGAGCTCATCTGCATAACCACAAGGAAACGGAGAAACCAGGGGTGAAATTCAGCAGGTTCTGACAGGTTCTGGAAAACCGGTAGTGGAAATTTTGAGTAATTCAGAGAACCAGCAAATACCACCTCTGGCTGGCCCCAGAGTGGGGTGGGAATGGGGATTTTGCAATATCCTTCCCCCAGGAGTGGGAGGCAATGGGGGTTTTGCAGTATCCTTCCCCTGGAGTGGGGTGGGAATGGAGATTTTGCAATATCCTTCCCCTAGAGTGTGGTGGGAATGAAGATTTTGCAGTATCCTTCCTCTGGAGTGAGGTGGGAATGGAGATTTTGCAGTATCCTTCCCCTGGAGTGGGGTGGGAATGGAGATTTTGCAGTATCCTTCCCCTGGAGTGAGGTGGGAATGGATATTTTGCAGTATCCTTCCCCTGGAGTGGGGTGGGAATGGAGATTTTGCAGTATCCTTCCCCTGGAGTGAGGTGGGAATGGAGATTTTGCAGTATACTTCCCCTGGAGCAGGGTAGGAATGGAGATTTTGCAGTATCCTTCCACTGGAGTGGGGTGGGAATGGAGATTTTGCATTATCCTTCCCCTGGAGCGGGGTGGGTATGAAGATTTTGCAGTATCCTTCCCCTGGAGTGGGGTGGGAATGGAGATTTTGCAGTATCCTTCCCTGGAGTAGGGTGGGAATGGAGATTTTGCAGTATCCTTCCCCTGGAGTGGGGTGGGAATGGAGATTTTGCAGTATCCTTCCCTGGAGTGCGGTGGGAATTGAGATTTTGCAGTATCCTTCCCCTGGAGTGAGGTGGGAATGGAGATTTTGCAGTATCCTTTCCTGGAGTCGGGTGGGAATGGAGATTTTGCAGTATCCTTCCCCTGCCTGCCTACCAAGCCACGTCCATAGAACTGGTAGTAAAAAAAATGAATTTCACCACTGGGAGAAACTCTTCCTTCCCGAGTTTGAGAAATCCTGCCTTAAAGCAGTATGAGAAGTAGCCAGAAATCTGTTATACCATGAAATACGAACAAGAGTTAAAATGATTAATTTTATTATGTAAGACCTTTACTAAAATTGAACCAGGTGTTTGAATCCACTTGGGAACAACCTATCACTATGTTTCAAAATCTAAATAGTCTTAATGGCTTCATTAATATGCATCATCAATAAAATAAATGTTATTTTATGTAAAGTATCATTTAGAAAAATTGTGAATCTGCACAATGGGATAAGCACAATTCAAAACAGTCAGCAGTTTATGTTAATGAGGCCCCATAAGACTACCAGGGACTATAACAACCAAATCAGCAATTTGGTGGAGTTCCTCCTTTGAAGATCACAGAATTAAATCCATGCAATCCCAAAGAACATTAGCTTCTCCGGGATTGCATGTTCGGAGGGTTCAGTGCATAAAAAGAGTGTGAATGACCAGCCAGAAAAAGCATTAATAGTGAATAGAATTTTAATTGATTTAGAAAGAACCCCCCCCCAAACTTATCTAATTTAAATGTGCATACATGCATTTAAATTAATGTTGTCCTGGTTGAAATTGTGTGCTGCCAGCTTATTAAGAAGGAAAAGAGGGGAAAAAAGTTTTAGAGAAAATGATAGAGCAAAAAAGATCATCATAGTCATTTCATTATACAGTATATTATATTATATTATACTTATACCCAATGTATTATATCCAACTCTATAGCTATATTAAAACAATCCCCTTCTCAAAGGTACTTGTTAGAAGGAGAGGAATTCAGCTTTGTCCCATTTAAAGTATCGTTGCCTCTTAAGATGTCCTCTTGTAGCAGAATTCAGGAACCAGTGGCTCTCCAGATGTAGTCCCAGGTATCATTCCAATGATGGAAGATAATGAGAGTTGCAATTCAGCAACATCTGGTAGTCCACAGGTTCCAAACCAATAGGCCAGTGGTGGGTTTCAAAATTTTTTACAACCTATGCTGTAGGTGTCTCCTATTTTGTGGGAGTGGCTCGGCAGTCATGTGACTGGGTGGGAGTGGCTTGGTGGTTGTGTGACTGGGTGGGCATGGCCAAGTGTGAAAATGTGGTGAAACTCACTTAACAACGCTCTTGCTTAGCAACCAAAATTTTGGGCTCAATTGTGATCATAAGTTTCCTTCCTTCCTTCCTTCCTTCCTTCCTTCCTTCCTTCCTTCCTTCCTTCCTTTTTTCTTGTTTCTCTCCTCGCTTATTTTCTTTCTTTCTCTTCCTTCCTTCTTTCCTATCTCTCTCTCCAACTTTTTCTTTCTTTCTTTCTTTCTTTCTTTCTTTCTTTCTTTCTTTCTCATTCTCTCTCTCTCTCTCTCTCTCTCTCTCTCTCTCTCTCTCTCTCTCTCTCTCTCTCTCTCTCTCTCTCTCTCATACACACACACACACACACACACACCATTTCCCTCTGCCACTGACAGCTCTCAAAGAGAAGGAAGGGATTGGACTAGATTACCTCCATGTTCCCTTGCATCCCTCTATAGTCTCTGTCCCATTTAGTCACAAACAGCCCCATTCACTTTAAAGTTGGTCACAAACTCCATTCACCCTGGCCCTGGTCCCACCCAAGGAGGCAAGCTGTGGGGCAGGGGAAAGGGAGGAGTCTGTGCAATAGGCCCTTCTTAATGGCATCCTGTTATTTAACTAGAGTTTCATAGATTAGGTACCCTAGTATGGATTTATATAGAAGTTATCAAATCAAATATTTATTACAATCATAGACAAGCATATGTACTGTTGTCATTATAAGTTTGGGTACCTGCCGTTCTCCCCTTTCATTTTGTACATTGATAATGTGATGTGCTGAGTTAATCTGTCACCTTAGCAGTAATTCATTCTTATCAAGAATTACAGGTTAGATGAAAAAAAATCAATGGCTGTGTTCATTGGCCCTTCTCTCATTATGAGGAGAAACATGGGAAGCTGGTCCAGGCTTTTCACTTAAACCAGTGGTGTCAAACTCACATCGTCACGGCAGTGTCATGTGACATATAGCAACTTTCCCCCCTTTGCTAAACTAGGCATGGGCGTGGCCAGCGCATGACACATCCAGCTTGTGGGCCATGAGTTTGACAGCAGGGCTGTCTTAAAAGCAATTGTTTGAAACACAGTATCTGGAAATAGGAAAAGAGGCTCCCTGGATGAAAAAAACATCTGAATTGAAATTTAGATTGTACCTCTTCTGTTCATACCTTGTCAGAAGGTAAGGTGCAAACTATGTCCTCAAAGTATGGGGAAATTCTTTTAAGAAGAGGTTTTCTTCAAAATAAATTAATAAATCATTTTCTCTGTTGGACTCATGAATAAGATCAAAGGCTTTTTCTATAATCAATGTACTGGATGACTCCTGGCATCCCCTATATATACAACTTTTATCACATATATGTAATATTTTGAATGTATTTCTATGCATTTTCTGTGTGAAAGTTAAATCATTAATAAATCTCAATTTTAATTGTAAATACCATATCATGCTGTTATCTGGGATAATAGATACACCTATCATCCGCGAGCTGCACTGGTTATCCATTAGTCTCCGGATCTGCTTCAAGGTACTGGTCGTTACCTATAAAGCCCTTCATGGAGATCCGGACCCTTACTACCCTCCCGGCCTTCCGCAAAGCCGTTAAGTCCTGGCTGCTCCAGCAGACCGGGGGGGCTCTCGAAATATCCAGCCCCTTGGAAATTGTGACTGTTGTATATTTTAATATGTTGTTTGTGTATTATCCCCCCTCCCTTGTTTTATTGTAAGCCGCCCGGAGTCCTTCGGGAGTGGGCGGCATACAAATCAATAAAACTCTAAACTCTAAACTCACTCTAGATGTCATATATTACTACAAGGCAGACTTTTCCTTTTAATTAGAATAGTTGTGTTGTTCCATCTTGAAGAATCTGTACCCATGTTTTTGATTGTAAAAGACACATGGCTTACATGACTGCCAAAAGATGCACACAATCACAACTGATTGATGCTAAATATCCTTCAAGACTCAAAATGATTTACAGATGCCGACAAGCTCAGTTTTCCCTAGGAAAGCAAAACCAAAGAAACATTCATTTTAGCTTCTTGCTTGGGAAGGGCAAAAGGACCATAGGGAAGCTGCACCTTCCTTTGCTAGCAATGTCCAAAAGGATATCCCAGATGCAGTTCCTGAAAGTGTTTTACTCTCCAGGCCTGCAGAAAGCACATTCACCTTCTCCAACCATCAGTTGCTGTGGCGTTGCAGAAGGAAAGGCCAAACAAAGCCACCAATTGTTATTCAGCGCAAGAACAACAGGAATGGAAGTGCATTCAACTCGGACTGCATATAAATGTCTACTTATGACTCCTCACTTCATCCTTGCCTTGAAAAATTGATCACTTTCCTCTCCTCCCCTCTTTCCTTCCGCTCCTCTTCCCTTGTGTGCCTTGTCTTTGTAAATCTGACAGATGGGCTTGTCTTTCTTTTTTATTGATGAGAATTGCTGGGGTGGACAATAATGGCGTAAAAAGATTTTTTTTTAAAAAAAATGCAGTAAGTAAACAAAGGAGGACTGGCAACTATATCTTGGTTCTTCAAAGATTCCAGTGAAATACCCAGAAAAGTCCTCTCAGGCTTTTTGATTGTTAATTGACTGTCTTCAAAAGCCCCAGTTCCCTTACAATGTGACTGATGAGTGTTTCCACTCTGTCTCCTGTTATTTTACCCTTTCACTACTATATAAAATCCACTCAATCTTTACTACCTTCCCCACAGTGGGACTAACACACAGTCCCACATTGTTACTTATTCACCTCTTTTTTCCCCAGTTTTGATGCATAGTCAATAATATGATTCGAAAGACAAGAGTGTTTGAAAATTCATATCATACAAAAGGATCCCTCAATAACCCAGCAATCATTGAGTTATGGCCATAGCTGAGCTCAGAATTATGGTTGTTAGTCATGCCAGTCATTAAGTGGGTCATCTGGTGATTAACCTGATTTTATGATATTTTTGCGGCAGTTGTTAACCCAACCAATTATTCACAATGTGCATTTTGTTTCGGAAATGTCAAAGTAAATGCCAGTTTCAAGTGAAAGATATAGTAAATTGCACTCACATGACTACGGAATGCTGTAATTAATGTAACAGGGACCCAGTTGTCAAGTACCAAAAATGCAATTGTGTGTGTTTGTGTGTGTGTGTGTGTGTACATTGGGACTTTGAATCTGGATCTTAAGTATTTTGGGGGGAATAGCAATAGCAGTTAGACTTATATACCGCTTCATAGGGCTTTCAGCCCTCTCTAAGCAGTTTACAGAGTCAGCATATCGCCCCCACAGTCTGGGTCCTCATTTTACCCACCTCGGAAGGATGGAAGGCTGAGTCAACCCTGAGCAGGTGAGATTTGAACCGCTGAACTGCAGATAACAGTCAGCTGAAGTGGCTGCAGTACAGCACTCTAACCACTGCGCCTTCTCGGCTCAGAATGGGTCTGTTGGCACTTCAAACAGTTATTGACTGGAAATTAAGTAAGGACTACCTATACCCCATAATAATGAAGAATATGAGACTCCCTAGTCCACCACACAGAAAACTCTGCAGAAATACCTAGTGGTATGCCTTGGTATTGGAGAGATAAGTTTTACAATGGAAGATTCTTGGTTAATATTCTTTTAATCATGTGAAAAAAAGCTTGAGGTTATTATCTATTGAACCACTGCAAGATAGGATGTTACTCTTCTATATGATTAGCACTTTCTAAACAAATGCAGTGTTATATTCCCCCCCCTAACACTTTTGCATTTCTGATTTCAACACTATTGAACTCAACATTGTTCTTTTTATTTATTACAAAAGACTTTGGATTAGCGTCTGTAAGCCATCAAGACCATTAATCAGGATTCTTTTAAATTAAAGCAATTCAATTTCCCAACTGCTTCTCATGCCAATTGACATTCTTTTTAGATTACTTGTTTGCATAAATCATTGGCTTATTCAACAATCCTCTGCCCAATCAAATGCTCCAGTGCATTTTTCTTTGTATTCTTAATCCTTTTTCCTTAGTCCATATGCCACCCCACCCTTGAAATTACTGTATTCTATTACCCTTCACACGTTCTTGCCTATGGCATTTCCTTATCTTGGCACCCCTTCCTTCACTCCTTCTGGCTTTTATTAGCAGTCCTGATATATGGCTCCTTTTGTTCTCTATTTTTGACAGCTATCATTCATGTACATGCTTTCAATTACTGTAAGAGGTGATTTACTAAACTTATATTTTCAACCCTGACCTTTCCCTTTCTAACTAACTTCTTTTTAAAAAAATAATAATCTAACATTTCCAGGAGAAAGGAAGTTTAAAGAGGAATCTCTAATTTAAAAGGCCAGTTTTTC
Source organism: Thamnophis sirtalis (assembly GCF_051295495.1). Lineage (NCBI taxonomy): Eukaryota > Metazoa > Chordata > Lepidosauria > Squamata > Natricidae > Thamnophis > Thamnophis sirtalis. The sequence goes on from NW_028261381.1 coordinate 84,649,297, forward strand.
AGTGAAATACAGTCTTGTAAATAGGTATTATTGCTTCAGTTAAGAAATGAGTAAAGTAAATTCAGTATGATGGGCAAAGCTTTGAAATACTGAAATGTTTTGATATTTTGCATAGGTAGCATTTGTAATTTGGTAATCTGAATGTTCTTATTGTTAATATAGCATATAAATGCTGGACAAGTCAAATCTCTTAGGATTTTCAACAAAAGTACGGCAGCCAAGAAAAATAGTTCTAGGTGGCGCAATACTGGAAGAAGGAATATTTGCCTACTATTCAACAATGGACATTAAAAGTTACAAACTTAGCAGAGATGGCTAAAATATCAGCATATATCAAGGACTACTCAAATGAGAAATATAAACTGGAGTGGAGAAGATGGATTGACTATATTCAAAATAAATATGAGACTAAGAAATTCCAGATAGTTTATGACTGAAGAAGCAGGGAATGATATAATCTGTTTAGAGATAGCCTAACAAAAGAGGAGTTAAAGCTCAAATCAAAGATGATACTAACTTTTTTAAAGTTTATTTTAGAACATTTTTGTTAAAGATTTATATCCTGTATTTTTCTGGGAAGTCGGTGGGGGGAGGTTGGGGGGGTTGGGTTTGGGTGGGGAGGTTGGGGGAGGGAAGGTAAATATTTGTAAAAGCCTTTTTTTCAAAAATTTTCAATAAAAAAAAAAGAAAAATAGTTCTATATGCAAATTATGGATGTAGGTGGTGAATAGGTGCTAATGGCTAATACCAGTAGTTTCCAGAGTTAGAGTGTCCAAGATATTTTGAAGAGAACTAAGAATGATCAGGAAAAAAGATCTCTACATACAGGAGGTGAACTGGGCATTTTCTGCGCAGCGATATGGAAGCTTATGGAGTACAAGTGTTAGGACTGTACTTATAAATCCCTTTAATAAATTTAAGCAACTTGGTAACATCAATATGCATGCAGAGAGAAGCTTTTAGCTACTTATTTGTTTATCTGTTAATTAGTTTTGTTAAAGGTGTCCAAAAAGACTCCATGCTCATGAAAGCATTATTGGCAATAAAGGAACCTTTTAAAGACCTTTAATTCAGAGAAAGTTACGTGCATTCTAGAAATTCTAGGCTGTCAGTAAATGTTCCAAAATTTTTCAGCCACTTTGGGATCGGAGAGGTAAAGGCTACACTGGGATGTATGTGTAGGTAGACCTGGTTTTCTTTTTAAATCAATGTTTTAAAGCATAAGAGATATCTCACATTTGTGTACAGGCTGGCAAAATTTTGTTATGTGGCTTTGCCATTTGTGTTGGTAACTTGTTTGAAAAAATGTGATAAAACAGATAGAGTCGATTTATCTTTTAGCTTTTCTATTTCTCTCTCCTATAGAGGATTACAAGTCTGTCCTACGGAGGATTTCAAGGCTAAAACAGTAATGCTTCCTTTTTTCTTTGGAACAAATAAGAACACATTCACATTTTCATAGCCATGAATATGTCAGCACAGTTTCCCATCATCTAGTGTGCTCCTTTGACAATGCTCTTGGCTCTTAGCCACAACCAGTGGTAATTTTCTGGGGTTGTAGTCTAATATATTTGTAGAATATAAGCTTATGTAAGCAGATCCAAATTTCACAAAATAAGAAGATAGACAGTTAACACTGAAGCTGTTAAAATCAGCCACTGCTTTTCATTAGCAAGGAAGCAAAGATTCACTTCACTTTATGCTGGTGATTGGCATGATGGAATAGAAATATCACCACTCTTTGTGAAAGAATATCTCAATATTTGCAAGTTTGTAGGCAAAGTATGCTGCTTTCATTTCTACTTGAAATGCCATAGGATTACGTAAGCTTCAATTGCCCTTTATTATTATGTATTCCAAAGAGCTGAACTCTTTGTTCCTAATCTGGAACTTCATCTACAGTGAAGAAACCTGACACTGGTTTCTTCAAAAGAGTTGATGTGCATGTAATGATAACCATAATGTGGGTGGATTTTGGTATATAAACCTATCCAATGTGTCTTATAAAATATAGAAGTCAGGTTACTGAAATTTGCCTGCAAACACGATTGAAAACATAGCATTATATAGCCGTATTTTAAATTATTTTGATTTTTAAAAAAAGGAAAGTGATAAACAAATATTTGAAATAAAGTTTTTAAGATGCAAATATCAGCTGTCTCAGCTGCTAACAGCATGAGTCAAATATAGGCATTTAGTAAGCCCATCAAAGGCAATCAACCAAGTGGCCTGTAAATCTGAATGAGAATTGAGCAATTCCTGACTAGTGTGTAAACCATTATAGCTAATTGTTAACCTTTGTAGTTTTCTAAACATTGAAAGTAGTTTCTGGATTGTTCAAAGTATTAAGGCACATCTTTAACAGAATAAATATATTGAGAAGTACACATTTTAAGCAAAAACTGCATCTAGAGATGTGCGTATCATAAAATAAAATCTCTAAAAGAGGGTTTATGTATTCATTTATTAAAATTGCACTCTTTTTTCTATGCTAAACACTAAAATGCATAACAATGCATTGAAACAGTGGAAAACAAGATTAAATTAAAAATAGAGCATATTTATTATAGTGTTGGAGTGGGAGGAGACATTCTTCCAGTATTATACCTGAGAGGTTGGTTGACAAGTAAGTTTTTAATAGACATGTAAAGTTGTCCCAGTTGAACTTCAAGGGATTCCAAATTTGGGTATCATATAGAAAGTGAAAGTGAACAGTTGGTAAATAGCATTCCGTAACTCTTGATATACGTTGTAGGACATTCCTTGATAATGTTAGAGATTGTATACCTGGAAATGCAATCTCAGGCTATCACATTCTGCACCAGCCACAGCTTAGTGTTGGTGTCCCCAGTAGAACACATTGCAATAACCTAATAAAAGTCTCAAAGGTGCTTTTCAAGAGTCAACTGGACTTGGCTTTTCTTTGAAGACTGAAAAAGCTTCCTGGATGAGAAGCAAAATGTCTTCAAAGTAAAACAGGAAAGTCCAGTTGCTTCTTGAAAAAGCACCTTTGGTGCAAGTAGGACCTGGATATCTGAGAATCTCCATAAACCTAACACAAGGTTATCAGCACAGGAATAAATGTAACTTGGGTATCCATGCCAGGAAAGAAGATTGCAGTATATCAAAGTTATCAGTAGGCATTGCTCGTCATAGAGATTTTTTGACAACGATTATTTTAAACTTGATAACTTCTTTTTTTCAAAAGAATTGCAACTCTATTTAGAATAGGCAGCACCCCTCCTCTGTCCTTTTCCAGAGACTGGGAAACAATCACAAGTTTTTCTGCTGTTGGGATTCATTTTAGCTGAATGAACCTTCCCACAAACATGTCACTACTTCTAGACACTGATTTACACAGGCTTTTCAGGTATTATGGAACAGTAGAGCTAAGTGTGTATATTTATATAGCACACAGCTCCAAAGTACCTGCTTCTAGCAGTTTCCTATGGATGTTAATTCACATTTGGATGAAATATAAGCCTCCTGGTATCCCACAGAACAAATTACAAAACCATACTGCTTTGTAAGTCAGGAGAGGACCTCTGTAACACAGTGCTATATAACCTTCTGAAGATGATCACAACATCAAAAGCCACCAAGAGATGAGGGTTAAGGATTAAGAAACTTGAACTCCTTCAAGTTCAAGTTCCTCTCTGGCAGGAATTTCTCTAGTGGGGCAGCTGTATCAAATCACAGCCTAAGACCAGGCTGAAAATGTTGAGATCATTGGCGTTTTCCAATGTCATCTGCTATTGCACAGATATCCTCTTTGCAGGCATGTTTCCATCGCAACAGATAATTCTGACTGGCAGTTGTTATGCCCTCTAGATACAGTCAGAGTTTCTTTATGAGTGTTGCAATTGCTGCTTTCTTAACTTGGTAAAGTCCAATATTCAGTGGGAACATTTATCAGAAATAAGTTGATTGCTCCCTAATATCTAACTTCTTTATTCAAAATCAGTTAAAGTGATTTCCAGCAGAAAATTTTATTTTTCTCAAAGGTTTACCAATGCAATCCTTCAAAGCAACTTCTTGAAACAGGTTCCCCTTATTCAAAAGTGGAACAGATTTTCCTGATTTACCTAGAAAAACTCACTAGTCTCCATGAATACAGGTCATTCTAATTGAATGAAGATGCCTATTCCAAGAAGATCAACCATGTCCTAATACTTTGCAGAAATGGAGCATTTCATCCCCATATGGCAGATGAGATGTCATCCTCACAGCCCTACTTGATACATGTTTTGAATTATTTTATATCAAACTCATATTTTAGAATTTTATGTTATATGCTGAAAAACTGTTGCATACATATTTTATAAACTAGGTTACCACAGAGATCAGATATGTACTTAGCACAAGTAACAGAACCAAGAGAGCATTCCAAAAACTAACAAGTATGTCCAGCTAGAGGAAATAGCAATAAGTACAACAAATTACATAAAAATGCAGTTTGAAAATGTTAAATAAAGTAACATTAATTTTTCAGTTGACTACTGTGTACATGCAACTGAATTTTACAATACTGCTTTGTATCAAATGATAGTTTCAATTCAACAACCATTTAAGAAATTAGTTGTCAATCCTGAAGTTGGCCTGACTGAGGCCATTTTGAGACTTCAGTGCTGACACACTGAAGGTGCTATGGGTGGTTCACCGACAAATGTGCGCTTGACAAAAGCGCGCCGACGAAACCACGGCGATAAAACTGCGAGTTTGAAATGGCACCAACGAATGAGTGAAGAAGTGTGCCGACAACAGCACGCCAACAGAAGCATGCTCTAAACCTAACCCTAAACCTAACCTTGAACCTAACCCTGAACCTAACCCTAACCCTGAACCTAACCCTGACCCTGAACCTAACCCTGACCCTGACCCTGACCCTGACCCTGACCCTAACCCTAACCCTAACCCTAACCCTAACCCTAACCCTAACCCTAACCCTAACCCTAACCCTAACCCTAACCCTAACCCTAACCCTAACCCTAACCCAACTCTAACCCTAACCCTTACCTTAATCCTAATCCTAATCCTAACCAATGCTGTTACAAGAAGTGGCTTAAACACTGAATATCCAGCTGAATAGACTGAATTATTATCCTAATAATGAAAGGCATGCATTATTTACACTCTAGATTTCAAGAAATAGCCAAGTGTGTTCTGTCAAACATGCTTAAAAACCTCTTAAACTTTCTAACAATGCAAAAAAAAAAGCAGTTCCAACACTGGTGTGGGATTACTGTGAGTTCAAGCACAGTGAAAGTAATTTGTTTGCTTTAATGATTAGACTATGATATGAACTTAACCAAATTTGATTCATTGAATCAACTGTGGTTATAAAAAAATATACCTCAATACAATGTGTGAAGTCAACCAAGCTTTCTTATGATTTGCTTTCTGTTGCTTTCCTTTTAAAATCTGACAGGATCTCCAATTGTCAAACTTTTATGCCATTTAGAGTTTTTTTGTAACAGGTTTTGATGTGTGTTATTTTACATGTGATGTAACATTGATGTCATTATGGCTTCTAATAGATTTGTATGGCAACAGGCCTTTTGACTCTTATAATACCCCTTGTTAAATCAAGTAGACAAGTTAATTTAGGAGCTAACATGAGTTTGTCTTATTACCCAAAAAATATTCCAGTGGTGCCTTGCACTTAACCTGCCTTCTTTTTAAAACCCTTACCCTGCTTTTGTTATTAACAAGGTTACTGTACTTAGCCTCATTAGCTTAACTATATCTCTGCTGCTTACTACAGATCACTCAAATATGTATGAGGGAATGAATTATTAGTGGTTCCATTAATTAAGCATGCCAATTTGTTTATAATTAACTCAAGAAATTTATGGCTTTCAAAAAAACAATTACAGTAGCTGATATAAACACATTAGGTAATGATAGTAGTGCCAAATTTAATTGCTTCCAAGAAGAATTGCTGGTATTAACACCACAATCATCACTATTCATGTTTGGTAGCATTATGTAAATGTGGCAATTATTAGTTTTAAGCTTCAACTTTTAAAAAGTCTACTTTAAGTAACTAATTGCATATGATTAATTTATCACTAGAAATGTTATTGCAGACAATATCCTAGCTTTATTTGAGTCTTTGCCACACAAATAAAAAGCAAAGCATGACATTCCAGTACAAAAATAAAATAAAATGTGCCTCTGAAATGTCCTTCTCCTCCTCTTTCTCCTCCTTACATTTATCTCTCTTAAGCACATTTGGAAATATGACCCACAATTATTTCATTGAAGTACTCCCACCTCTTAAATATAGGAAAAGCTTAAGCAAAGCAGATCCGTGGAGAGAAAGACAGGCAGTTGGGCCATCTACCTGTGGACTTGGAAATCTAATTATTATGAAAAATGCTCATTAATTTATATCCTTTAATGTTTTATCACAAAACCAGCAGGTATGTGATCTTTATGGTTTTAATATAATAAAGTGAAGATAATCTGAAAAGATCTCTTTCTCTCTCGCTCTTCCTTTCTTCCTTTCTTCCTTCCTTCTCCATCCATCCATCCATCCATCCTTTCCCCAAATATAATCTCCCTGTTTTTATTTCTCTAACTAAGGTGCTTTCAAGTCAATATTAAATCTTACCCTAATCATCATTTCTGAAGACTGTTCTTTTGACAATGCTTCTTTAGAAGGCCATGATTACATTTTTTCTTGCTATTACAAGAACAATATATTGACTGCAGTTGTCTAAATATGAAATGAGGCAAAGATGAGAAAAGAGAATTGATGGGCAAAAGAAAAAAATCCATAATTTCTAACTATGCTTAAATTGAAAATAAGGTAGACAAATATAAACGTTCTTTGCAGAATAAGAATACTTTGGAGAAACATTAGTGTGTATCAATTATTGCATGAAATATGGTTAAAATATTATTGATTTCAGTTTCAATAGATTTAAACTTAGCATTTTCTTGAAATCTACAATGTGGATAATCTACAAATTATTTAATCTGATTTCAAATATGTTTATGCAAAATTAACTTTCTGTAGATTGGAGCTACAGTTCTTATGTCAATAAAAATTGTAAAATCATGAAGCCAATGTGAAACACAATTTAAGGGAAACAGAAAGAAAAATAAGCATAGATGGTATAGAAAATTAAGGCAGCTAAAAATAATTTGCAAAATAATACAAAAATACTTAGTGCATATCCAGAGTAATTCAATATACATTCTTAATAAATTTATCACTTGAGACTATTTGGGAGGTGAGCTCTTTAAAAGGGTTGATTTTAAAATGTCAAATCCTCTTTTTAGACATCCAGAGTTCACTTTTGTTTCTTCTAGGAACTTCTAGGAACTTGAAAACAACTTTGTAATGTTAAAGAGGAATTTTGCCCATCTATATCAAGATGTTGGCTTATCTTGCACTCTTTGAATTCAAGAGAGAACCTGCTATGGATTTTGGAAAGCTCTGTCACTGTAGTGCGGAGATGAAACAGCAACAGTCTTCCTGTCTTTATTGGTTGATGGTGCCATCATTACAGTTACCGTAATTATTTCACATGGACTCTAGAACACATTAAAGTAGAATAGAATCAGTCCATTCACATAAAACATTGAAACTGATTTTTTTATACTTAGAACTGCCCCAATTTTAAAAACAAATCACATGTACTTTGCATGTTAGAAGTATTTTTTTGCAAGCAGAATTAAAGCCATTCAATGCAACTTTTCCTATGAATAAAATGTTCACATAGTTAAAACATTTTGTTATTTTAAGTCATTGATTCCCCTCAACCCACAAAGAGTTCACAAAAACATTATAATCTGTTGCTTTATGACTACTTTTATAACACAGCAAACAGATTGTCAAGAAGTTATGAACATCTCACAACAAATTACTTTAATTTCAGGAAATTATGCCAACAAGAAGTAGAAGATGGGCATAAAATACACTAATCTTATTTGTGGTTTAGCTGAATCAGTTTTCACATGCTTAGAATTAGTTCCAAGTAGCTTTGTCTTTTGACATATGCCTTTGTAAATAGTTAACATTTATATTCAAAACTGAAAAATTAGAACATTAAAAAAAATACCACAGCAAGTCAAATGTAAAGATGTCTATAACTGGCCAGCTGTTAACAAATTGAAGAATGAGGAGAAATTCAGTGGTAATAAAGATGAATTTCTGAAATAAGTGTTTTCTGTAGAATATACATCCTTTGCATTCAGGTGCAGGCATAAGCTTCTGAATGCTACAAACATTTTTTCCTGTCCTTTTTCATAAATACACAACATTCCCATAGCATGTAAGTAGTGATAGTATGTATTTCTTTATTTGGTAAATAATCAGCAAATGTAACAGAAGAATAACAAAATGGAGCAAGTTAACAGCACATACTAAAATACAACTCAATAATACATGCACATCTCTATTGCTGTGTTAATACATTACCTACCCAAGTAATGATAAATTAAAAAATTAAAAGGATTTTGATGATGGCTGATATATCCTGGAATGAGGGGGTGTGCTTCAGTCTTTTAAAGACACTGAAGCCATTGCTAGAAACCACCCTGATGAACAGTTTTTATCCTGTAGCAAATATTTTGGGGGAAGGCTGCTGAGAAGATGGTTATCCCGCAGCTGCAGGGGATTGAATGATTTGAATGATTGTTCTTGTCGACACCATGATGGGTCCCGGGGTTTTTAATATTATTGATTTTTTTAATGTCGTGTGCAACCCAAACACATTGTAGGTTGAACAGCTATAAATCTCTTTAATAAATAAAATAAAATACATCCTTGTCACACTCTTTTCTGCATTTTTACAGTGTCCAAGAGAGCTCCAAGGGGTTTGCACTTCACTCTTAGGGTGGAATTAGAATATAATTCTTGTTTGAGATGGAGGAAGCACCTATCAATAGTTGTATTTTTTAATTTATCCAAAGGACATTCCTGGATACTGAGTTAAAAGCTTGTTTGAAATCAAGGAAAGCCACATAGAGAGATACTTTCTTTTTGTACATATATTTTTGCACAAGATGATCTACGACCAAAATAATCTCCCTTCTGCCTGTTCGTATTGGATTGCACCTATTGTTTCTAGCCAGTCTTGTAATTTAGAATCTAAGTCTTTAACATATAACTTGCTAATAACACTAAAGGTTAATAGCCTGTAGTTATGTGGCTCATTCTTACTGCCTTTTTAAATAATTGGGACAATAATTATCATCTCCCAACCCTTTGGAATATAACAGGTCTGATCTATAAATGTGAAGAGAGATGCTAACAAGGTACTCACCAACTAGAATTCTTTTAATTAATTTGGGCATAACACAATCAGCACCAGAAGCATGATTGACCTTAAGTGATTCTATCAATCCCGATGCCTCTTGCACTGTAATTGATGGCCAATTATCTCTCTCATCCAGTCCATGTAATCCTAGCCTTTGGGTTGGTGTATAGAGCCCTGGAGATGACCTTGGAGAAGCCATCCAACAGCAACAAGGACAAAAAGACATGTTAAGCCTCGGGAGGTGGGAAATATTAGAAATAAGACTCAGAGTTGCTTTGCATTGACTCCATAGGGTATAAGGGTGTGTCAAGGGAAAACATAGGCAGATTTACAAGATTCCATTAGTAGAGCCCCTCTCAATAAAGCAGAGCTCTATTTTTCCTGTGGAGTCAGTCTACCTCATGGGGCTGACAGCTGAATATTGCTCTAGCAGCAGTATTTTTTGTGACTGCTTCTCTGAGAGTAGCTCGCTGCTAGTCATCATCTGACCAGAAAAATCAAACTCATCATAGGGACAAGCTTCTCTTTTGCTGAAAAATGTAAAGCAGAGGATACACTGGGGAAATCAGTAAGCTGCAAGGACCACCGTGTCTCCATGCATGTCTTAAAGAAAAGCCCTAGAGACAAGCTTAAATAAGGTTCTGTCTGTCACAGGTCTGTATAAATGTGACTTTCTACTTCTGTTTGTTAATCCTTATTATAGAACGAAGAACCAAATTTAAATTCCCACTCAGATATCTTTGTGCGACATTACTTTAAGCCTACATGCTTTGAACACAGTGTAATTAACATCCTTTTATGGTTGACCCCATTGGGTCCCTAGAAACATTGATGTCACTAAAGTTAATTGAAACAAATATTTCATTACCAGATTAATTTTAGTGCTCACAGCCTGTGTCGCTGGGAAACTTCATGGTCCAAGGTGATTGGAATAAGAGTGCTTTCTAATAAACAAGCAGCAAACCGCACCCCAATCAAGGAACTGCCAAACATACTAACAGTAAACAGCCGAAGCAAAGAACCATCAAGCCCACTCCCATTACCTAGTTGACAAGAAAGCAACCAAGCTCAGAGAGCACCAAGGGCCCTTCATTCGAACTCTGAGCTACAAATATTATCCTCTATTGCTGTAGAACTTTATTGAACTCAATGCATTTATTCTTGTGTAAGTGTGTGAAGCACTAGTCTCTAGTCTGTGAATCAGAAAGAGTGTCTGATAAAATGTCTGAAAACCATCCACCGGAATGGAGTATAAGCACCCTGATGACAAAGGCAAGATAAATGCGTCACTGTTTTACAGTTTGTCATTGTAAAACAGATCAATGGTTTTCAAAATTAAAACATTCTATATCTGTCATGGTTCTTTTTTATCCAGCATTTTTATGAGGGTCAGGAGAAAGATCAGGGTGAAACCAACCCACCCTTCCCATTAAAATAAATCGGAGAAAGAAGATAGAAGGCTTTGATTTGGTTTGCTCTGATTTTTGTTTGAAGTGTTAACGTTGATAAAAGTGATTATGGTCCTTATCAACACTGTTATCTTAAGATCTGCTCACCCTTTCAGAAACTCAACAACTTGGCATTTGTTTTTACTCATCCGTAATGAGTACTGATGCAGATGGTCAATGAGTAATCAGACATTTCTAGCAGGCTTAGACGCATTTCAGGTTATTATTCCATATGTTTGGGGGCTGAGAACTATTCTGGGATGGCCCAAGACATTTTGTTGTTCAAGGCAGCTGGTGCTTCCTTTCATTCTTACTTTCAGTCCTGAACAGATTCTCCCACAACAACTGAAGGCAACAGGCAAGCTTGAGAGCTACAAAATGGATTCTGTGCTATATGCACACTGTGTCCACAAAATACAAAACTGGCTGGATATTCAGAAGCAATAGCTGAGCATGGCTCACCTGCTCACCTGCCACCTAAGGCAGTTGCTGATCCATTCAAAGAAATGTAAGCAGAATTGACCTTGGAAGGTCAGAATTACAAACACAGAAGTCATGGACAATATGGAGAAGGCAATCACAGTAGTCCAATCCAGGCACAGTTTCAAGAATTCAGGGCCAAAGTGGAGATAGACACTCTACTCAGAATTTACATTCAGAAATGATAGAAGACTTTACTTACTTTCAGCCAGGGTTTACTGGTTCTTAATGTATGTCAATTTAAGAGAAATGCCTGCATCTCGGTTAACCTTTTACTTTTAAGTATTCCACCCTACGAAGCGCAAAATATTGTTCTGATTACTGTTCTGCAGCATACAATAACAGAGTTTTTATGGACTTGGGGATTGAGAACTGTCTTCAAAGCCAGGCACCTGAGTTACAATTTCTGAAGAAATGGAGAGTGCTTATTCTGCCTCTGCATTTCTGGACAAGCGGTGGGACAATTATTTCCCCATCCCTTGGAACCAAGGGCTCCTCATCCAAATTTCCTCCTCATACTCTGATCCAAAGTGATTGGACAATTGCCTTATTTTTGACTGTTTCAATTGCCCATTCTGTTATTCTTGAAAAATAAGGTTGAACTTTGGAACCATGTTTGCCTTGTTTACTGTATATCACTGTTCTTAGATAGTCACTTTGATTGCAGAAAGAACAGACTGCTATGTCAGACTCCTGTTTCAGTTTTTTCCTAATACATGTCTTCCTAAACATTATCAAAGCAATTGGGAAGTCAGAGAAAGAAAGAAAAATGTGTAAATGTTGTCTTATGGCCATTTCACTATTTCACGTCCTTGACCAAAGGTCAAGGTAATTTATGAGGCAATTTATGTGAACTTCAGAGCAACCAATCAAACCTGTTTGGTGAGGAAAGTGCCTTCTAATCTATTTACCCAGAAAGATTATTTCATTATGAAAGTAATATGAATAACGATGGCTATTTCCTCTCCTTGGTCTAGTATCTTATGAAAAACAACACAGATCATCTGTCAGCATAAGCAGGTGAGATAAAGGCTTTCATAAATATTCTAGGCCCATCTTCTAAAGCCATGGTTTAAGGCAAAATTTGCAATTGAAGTGTAAACTTCACCTAAATTGAAACTTCTAGTTAGGAATTATCATTGTAGGAAGAAAAAACACTGGTAAATGAGTTCCATGATCAGATATGTAAAGCTAGACCCAGAACTATTTTCTAATAACTGCCTGGTTAGTCTGTCTCTTTAGCTGCTTTTCGGACCCTGCCAACTCTCAGATGTGGGTCTCTTATTTTTATGTTCCTGTCACAGGAGGCCAACTTCTCAGTGTTTGTGTTGTATGAGGATTTTCAATAGAAGCTATCTGAACATTTTTCTTGTAACTGTCATTCTCCAGGCTGTTTTTCAAAGTCATCATTCTATGTTCTAAGAACAAAATGGAGGTACCATTTATTAATGGGCTTAAACATCACTTTCACAATTATAGAAAGTTGTATATGTTTTTTTGCTGGAACCCTGAAAATGTTTATTTTTTCTAATCTTTATTTTGTGTATTCCTGAACAAGAAATCATGAGCTGAGGTGGGAGGCAAGTCAACCAGAAGTGTTTATTGACAACCAGAAGCAACAGAACCGAACAACTCCGGTTTGACAGCTTTTTATATGGCAGCTGTCAAACCGGCAACCAATTAGAACTTGTAATTCTCCCGCCAGAACGCTCCATGCATTCTAACCAATGAGAGCCCAGATACTGCACAGATTGACACCTGAGACACAACACTTTAATAAGATTTTTTCCTAATCTTTATTAACATTAGGAAAATGTACTCATTCAGTTAGCAAGACTAGTTAGCCAAACAGATAGATGTTTATAATATTAAGTAATGTTTTATAACCAGTAAAACACTTATTAGGGAATAGTCCATAATCAAGCTGTACACATCCTGATAAATACAATTTAAAAAGCACTCCAGGATCTGCAAGATGGACATTAAATTGTGATCAGCTAAGAGTGAAATGGCTTGTTCACAAAGGTGGCTTAAATGTTAATTTGTGTCAAACTTTATATGCTATCATGCAACATTGTGCAACATTATATGTAATGAAGTCATTTTTGTCTGACAGCAGAAGAAAATATGAAATTGCTTTGATCCACCTAGAAAATACAATAGGAAAGGTGTAATGGACTTGGTACAATAAACAAAGGTACAGTAAAATAAAATATATTCAGTATTTTCTATCATTCTTAGTTCACACGAGGTACATTGCTATTATAATCATCAAAAATGTTTCAGAAGGTGAAAACAATGGTTTGGGGTTGGATTATTTTTAAGGGAAAAACACACATTTGATTGTTGAAGCAGAAATGTAATAAGATGTAAAATAGTCATTGGTATTCATCTGAATGATGTATGAACAGCTCATGAAAATCATAACCATAATGTTACCAAACATGCAAAATAATATTGCTAGCTTAATTTAATTTAAATTAATTCAAATGAAAGATTTTTGTTGCTGGCCCCAGTCTGATTGCCTTGGAATCATGGAGAAAAGATCAGCATAATTAATTGTCACATAGATTCCTGAAGTGTTAAAACATGAAAAATAATGAGAATAATAATGATTATTATCTAAGCAGATGCTATAGTGCCTCTTTTAATGAACACAAAAGAGGCCTATTAAGCTGTGGGTGTTTTTACACTGTTATTGATGATATTTGCTGTCATTCCACCAAGGCAACATGAAATAAAGGAACTTCTCAAAGCAGCTTTTCCAAATTCAACAGCTTTTGGAAAATACTTTGGTTTAATATTCTCCAAAGGCTGTTGAATTTGAAAAAGCTGCACTAAAATGTTGAGACCTGGGATTAATCCCTGTTTTGAGAATCATTATCATTTTCCTTCTGAATACGAAGCCTTTCTGTTAGACCTGGAATTTACTGGTACTTACTTGCATCCTTACTGAAACAACATCTTTACTTCTTTCATTGCTTCAATTTGTACATTACTTCTAGGTAATGTAATAGAAATGAAGCTTTCCTTAATGGAAGACAGGAATTTTGTCCTCATAACAATGGCATCCGGGAATTTTTGCAGAGATAAAAATATTAAAGTGGGGGCAATGGGACCTTGTCATCTTGAAATCAATAAGCAGGAAGACCAAGAACAGTTATGCTGAGTCTCATAAAAATAAGACTTACTTGCTTTTCAAGAACCTTTGAAATATACATGAATACCTTCATTTTACATTCAGAATGACTTCTTTGGTTTAATAAACTTTTAAAATATAATTTCATTAGGCAGAAAGAAATCAAATGCTCACTTACATGAACTGCATGAAAGACCTGAAATAATATATGGTAATGAAGAAATCACTCAATGGCAGCATTTACATGCTATGGAAAAGCAAAACAGTGAGGTACTCTGCTTTACTATGAGTATGCTGTTTAGTTGCTTCTGTTCAAGAAGCTAAGGAATTTGTGACATGTTTGCTATAATGTATAAAAAAGGAACTATGTTCTATCTCCTCCAAATAAGCACTATCCCATATTCTCCCTCCTGACACACCACATATCTATAAGTGCAACAGGAGTGAGTTCTGGCTGACTTTATTTCTGGTTCACTCTTGTGCGTGCATGCGCATGCGCAGAACTAAAAAAAGAGATGGCGATGGCCGCGACCAGGGAACCGGTTCAAGGGCATGGCAGGCCTGAGTTGCTGCCGGTTCCAGTGACCCAGGCCGCCATACCACTACCGGTTTGCCAAACCAGGCCTTTCAAGTGCAACAAGATTATTTCAGTCCCATATCCCAGCCTGAAGCCTGGCTGGAAGGGGTCCAGATAATCTGCTTTACTCACCTTTCTCACAAAGGTGTTGAAGACAGGGAGGGTGTTTTCTAAAACAGTCAGATCTAGAGATTACTTCTTGAGGAGAGGATGGTCTTAATGGACGGGGGAACTTAATGGATGGGGAAACTGTTCCCTCTCTCAAAAATGCATTCATCACTGTCAATATCTAATCACATGTGATCTCCTAGGCACCTTACCCTGTCATGAAGGACCTGAATCCCACAGTGACCTGGGAGAACTTAAAACGGCAATATAAGTTGTGAGATGTAATATATTACCACATTCCTGTGTTTTTTGCAGCACAGGCACAGCTCTTAGGCCTTACCCTAGTTGTTTCTGAGCTATCCATACCTGTTGATACCTTCTTACCAAATGATGGAATGAAAATGAATTGTGCACATTGGAGAAACCCAATAAAGTATTTCTTCCTGGGACCTATTACAAAATAGGATAAGATTATCTCAGGATTAAAACCTATTTCAGGATAAATTGGCATTCACAAAGTCCATTGCTTTCTTCCTTTCCTGTATGTTTTTTTGTTAATTTGTCACATGAAGCATATGAAATATGATTCATGAGCTTTCAGATAGTGCAATAAGAATTGCTTACTCTTGTTTTCTGAACAGCCCGTTGTTCCTATGGTAGAAAGAAAAGAAAAAAAATATTTTTATTCTTATGCTCTCTCTTCAATTTTTTCCTTATTTTTACACTCCACTTTTACTTTTCAAATATGTACCTTACTTGTGGAGGTATTAGCAACTAAATATGCAGTAAATATATCAATTTATATTTTTAGGTGGCAGCACATAGATAACCTTGCTTGATCTCAGAAAAGCTAAGCTGACTCAAACCTGGTTGACTCATTGCTAAACTGATTTGCTTCTGTTGACAAGAATGACACCTTTGCAATAGCTTAGCATCATGGAACATTATTTGAGATGACTCTATCTTTAAGAGAAGAATAGTTCTTAAAAACACAGCCCTTCAGAATATCTATTTTTTTCCCTAGCTTCCTTTGAATGATCTAATTTAATTGAGTGTTTTTCTCCTTTTTCATCTCTGATTGTTCTATTAACAGGGAAGCTATGAATGGATGACAATTCCTGACATTGTGAAGTCTGAGAAGTGACACTTTAAATGGACAGAGGAAGTCAATAATGGCATCAGTTACTATCTGGGTTATGCTGTAAATTTGCACACCCCATCCTCTTGGTGCTATGAAATAGCAATGTGGGTGCCTCAGAACAATGTGAGCCCGAAAGGTTGCAGCTACTGTGAACCGTTTGGAAAGCAGACTCTTGCTGTGAGGAGAAATCTACTGACCACACAGCAATTACCAGATTGCCAGATTCCTTTGCCGACATCTCCAGTTAAATGGCAATGATAATGTAAGACCTCACTTTGAAGCACCTCTTCCAATCAGAGCAATAGGTAGCAAATGCAGAAATTATATTATAGATTATATTAGATTTTATCTTTATTTTATTTATGCATTCTATTTATATGATGGCCCATCTCACGAAACATGACTTTGGTTGTGTATAGATTATAGATATTTAAAGACTACCAAGTATATGTTTTGTTAGGAATATAATCTAACGGTTGGGTTGGCAATATATAAATCATGTAACAATGTTGTACCTGTTTCTTTAAGTCATACTGTAAAATGTGATTGGTTGCTGTTTTCCTCAATCAGCCATAAGAGGGAGCCAGAATGACTGTTAGCTCTCTGTTTGTTAAATGCTGGGCTGATCTGATCTGAGTGTTTTGGAAGATGGCTGTTAGAAAGTGCTGTGAGCTATTGTAAGTTTTGCAACTGCTAGCAAACTTTGAGTACCAGACTTATTATATGATACTGCACTATGTTATTTGGATTATCCCTTAACAGAAAGAAATTGATGACTGACTGTCTTATCCATGTATGACTTGGACTGTTTGATGGACTCTGATACCCATATTTCCACAAAAGTAAAAGCCTATTTAAACTGCAGTGTCTCTGTATGCTGGTTTGTGTGTTCTCCAACACAAGTCTCACAATGCTTCACTGAATGTACTCGCTCTCCCAAAGGGGAGCTTACCTAACATGTTTCACATTTCAATCTGTATCGAAAATGAGTGTGCTTTTCTCCTGAAAAATTCAGCCATGGATTTTTAAACATTTTAATTTTAAAAAAAGTATTTTAAAAGCAGGTCACAGATATGGAAACCTCAACTAGAGTGGAATGTGCACCCAGGAATAGACAGATCAGTCAATTTCTAGGCCACATCAACTTTCTAAAAAATCTCCAGCTGAACATTGCTGGGAAACATGAAAATGATGGTCTATCCAACTCTTGTTTAACTTGCTGCCCCCCTCCCTCCCCAATTCCTGAGACAGGAGCTCCCAGAAGTCATTACAAGAATGACATTTAAAAGGTTGTGCCTCAACACATCTGGATGACAAATGATAGTTTCCCCATATTTCTATATTTGGGGTTACCAGATTTGGGCTTCAAAAACATGGCTAATCATTCAATGTCAGCAAAAGGATAGAAGGTTCTGCTTGTAGCTAGAGATATTGCAATCACATCAGGATGACTAATTAGAATTGTTACCATCCTAAGCAATATAATTAAAGAATGGTAGTTATTATTGTTCAATGTTGTTTGGGGATGTAAGGTTGGAACCAACATTTTGCAGTGTGAGTAGTGAAAAGCAAATCTGTGTGGCTGTTTCTTTTTGGGTGGATCCAATTCACTGCTGAATTTTGAGGATTTCTTAGTTGCTGATTTAATTTTGAAAAAAGGCATTATGCAATATAATATTATTTGATGACTAACCTCAAGAATTCTCTATTGAGTGAAGTTTATAACCCCTAAAGTGTCAAAAGTAAATTTAATGAGTTTTCTTCATTGGGCTTAATGTCTCTGTTTAAATCCCATTTTATAGTCATAGTATTTATATAAGCTGAGTAAATGAAGAATGCCAGCAGTTTTACGAGTTATTATCTAGCTAGCGAAAAAATTAATATATTCTAAACAAATATTTACTGAATTTACTGCTTTGATGAGGTAGATCTATTTTTCATAAATGATTATTTGTGTAATTATAGTATTGGAAGAATGGTGCTGAAATTAATTGATCATTAAGCTCTGAGATAAGTCTGACCTAATTCTGGGTGGATCTACTTACATAAGTTTCTCATGTAATAAGTTTTGTATTAAATTGCTGGGAGGGCAGGGGACCCAATTTAAAGACTCTTTTTGAAATAATTCTGAGTATTTCTTTAAAGCCCTAGGATATTTTCATTAAGCCTTGCATATCTTTGAGCTGACAGCAGTTTGATGGCAGAAATCTTAAGGTATGAATAATTGGGACCTTGGTAGTTTTAAAGTAGCACTTTAGGTAATTGAGAGGTGGGAAGCAGGATGCATGCAAATAATTAGGTCTCCTTACTTTTTCATACTGAAAACTCAATTCAAACTCAATTTTGCTTAATGAATAAAGCAAAGCAAACTTTAAATAGAAGCAGCAGTAAACTTATCTTGTTTGTTCAACTAGGTCATTATTTGGAAAGAACACTGCAATCTAATTAAAGCCTTTTCTATTGTTTCAAAAAAAAATGAATAGCATTTATTTTTGTTTTTCATCCGACATTCTGTTGTTGTTATTATTATTGTTATTTTTAAAATGGCTAGGCTTCCTAAAACACCAGCCTCGAAAGCAATATACAGAAAAAACACAGCTAAAATCAAGGAAAACACAGGATAGAAATCTACTAAAACAACTTGTGCTTCTTATGGCCTTTGCGACAGTCCTGCAAAATAGGATTAGCTATCAGAAGCCCTTTGTTACACATTTCTAAGATATACTGCCAGCATTTGTTTGCTCTACAGCAGCTCAGAGACCTCAGCCTGAATACACAAAATCCAGGTATAACATCTGGCTCTTTCATGAAAAGCAAGCTCCTTTTTAAGATCTTTTATTTTTTTTAATCCTTAAGAATCAGGTAGGCATGTCCAGTATAGTATATCAGAAGCCTAGCATAGGGATAAGACCACTTCCTATTCTGCAAGTCTAAATGGATTCCCACCCACCACCTCCATTTATCCTTGTGAGAACTAGGGATGATCTCTTGCGAGATGCTTTTCTATCCCAGGCTCAAATTTCTTTTATCCCACCATTGTCTTGGTTGAAATGCTTCCTCCTGTTCCTTAAGATTACTCCTTCTGCCCATTACATCACCTGAATGTTACAAACACCAGGCGGGCACCCTGCTCTATGACTGATGGCAATTTTGCTAAGGGTTTGTGATTACAGCCAGGGAATTGCTACCATTATAATTGCTGCCACTATAATATCTATTGCTGTCACTATAATACCTATTGCTACCATTATAATGCCTCATGGTGGGATACAGCATGAACTTTTCTGGATTTTTTAACCAGAACAGTACAGTTAATGCTGACATGATTTTTCTCAGTTCCAGGATGGAAGGAAAGCATAGCAAAACAGCTGTACAGATGACCTCATAAATTTTACTAATGAAAACTTAACAGACTTTGTTACCTAAATTGACCAGGAATGTTAATCTTTCATTACAGTAGAGAATTTTCTAGAACTCTCCAGCACTTTCTCTCTCTACTCTCTGCAAAGTCCCTGGAAGATAAAATTGGTTTACCTAACAAGGTGATTTTCTAGAAAGTGGGAGAAATTTCCATAGAGGGACATTCAAACTGAGCACTCAGTTTTCAATGACCAGATTAGGTATCTTCCAGATGATTCTTGGATCACATCCTTAGAACATTTTTCCAACATAGATTTTTTTTCTTAAAATGCTGAGATTGCCAGAGACAAAAGCAACATTCAAAAAAAATCAACACATTTGGAAAACATTTGAAATTCAACATCTATTTCAAAAAGCTTCACTAAAATATGTGTTAAAATCAAATTACTTTTAAATAAAGGATCCTAAAGTTGAGTAGGAAAAAAACATATAAATATGAGCGTTACATAGAAAAATGCTAACATTAGGAAGCTTTGCTTAGAACAGATAATGTGTAGCAGCCACATTATTTATTTATTGTGGTTCACAACAGCATCACTCTTGTTAATACAGTATTGATGGTTATTCTTTATTTTATTTTCTACAATAAAATATCTGATCCTCCTCTGATAGGTGATTCATTTCAATTCATTTCAATGTACTGAGTGTCAGAATATTTCTGCTTTGGCAACATCAAATCTGCTTTGATTCATAGTTCTGAGTTCTATATACAAAAGGCATATAAATCTTTGTAGCAGCATCCTTTCCTTTTGTCTCTTCTCACATCAGCAATTGAATGTCCTTTTAGCTTTAATTCAATTGAGGTATCTAAATTGCCCTTAGCTTCCTCCAGTAGCTTCTTGGAATCTTCTGATCTCTGGTGCACATTGTCTGGAATCATGAGGTGGTTTTGCTGCTTGCAGAAGGGCTTGTCATTTCCTTCTCCAATGAGTCTTATTTAATCTGACCCACTTTTAATGACCCAATCTTTGTGAAAGACCCTCTTGGGAGTGCCACTGGGATGTTCAAGCACCTTCTCTGTAAGAAAGTTATAGTTTCTGCAGAGATTAGTGGCCCTAATAGGGGTCAAATTTCCACATATGCCAAATCCTGTCTGAAGGGATGAGATTTACATTTAAAGACTATTTCTGATTGGTTGCTCTCCCTTACAGTTCTAAAGAATGACTCATATGATAATAGAACAATTTATAAATTTATCAGTTCAGAAATATGGAGGAATATATATGGTTTGGTTTGAAATAGAACAGTAAACATCTGGCTACCTTCAGACAACCTCTTAACTATTCACATACCATACTTAGCTTGGTTCACATTCACATACATTCACATACCATACTTAGCTTGGTTGATGTTAGTCTCCTCCTCCTCCTCCTCCTCTTATTTTGCTGTGGAAATCCATCCCATTTGGATAGTTTAAGCTTCAGTGTAAACTAAAACCAACAAATGGATTAATGCAGAAGCCTGGTTAAATATGCTGAATAAGTGAATTGAATTGAATTTGAATTTATTTAGCTTGTATGCCGCCCACTCTCGGAAGACTCAAGTGCAGCCTCTCTGTCTATTAGATGCAACATCAGATGGGCCTGGCATAGCCACTCAGCATGAAAGATTTAATCTCATATGCTACTTAAAATAGTCATTAAAATGTGTGATGCAGTTTGTATCATCTCATGTGTTCATCAGATGAACTTTTCTTTTAAAAATGCTTCCCACTTAAGTCTTCTGCCTGGAAGAATGTAACTTAACCTCCTTCTGTCTCAAGGAGTGGGATCTCAAAATCCTCTGTTGTTACACTTGCTTCAAGGATGCAGGGTCCTTTGCTTTTAATTGAGATGATGAACTGTAGAAAGGCCATTCTGGGCTCACTGATATCCATTTTGTCATATCTACGCTCTCTAAAATAATTATAATGCCCTGATGCCAGCAACACCCTTTGTAGCCGCATAGAATTTTAACTGTCAGGAGAACTTTCAGTGTATCATGGTGGTATACTTCTTTGAAGCCTTTACCTCTCTGTTAGGTCCTACATTATCTAGACAGAGGGGCACACCGAATTCTAAGCCTTATGTCTCATAATGTTAATTAAACAAAAGAATCTGACAGAAACTGTATTATACTGTATTATACTTCCATGATTCTGTATAAATTTAAATGTAGTACATTTGGACAGAGGAAAGGTCTTGCATGTTGCATTTTTTAAATACCAGAGTTTTGTGAGAAACGTGGATGGTGAAAGGAATGATGAAAGAGTGCAAACATTGAAGCCTGCATATGGGAACTCTTGGGAAGAACTGTGTCTAGGGGATTTCCAGTTCTGGGTTTTAAAATTCCTAACAACTTCTAGCTAGCAACACAAAGTTAGTGTCTCTATATATCTTTTCTACCTTCAGGTTTTGGTAGCCTTCAGATATGCTAGCCTCCAGATGGAGTGGTTATCCAGTAATGTAGTCTGAAAGACAGTAAAATAAAATAAAACTTACTCTGTACCTTGCAGGATGACATTTAATTTCTTATTCCCAGTTATGAATGTGTGCTTTTGTTCTTTTTCAATTTCCGCTTCTATAACATTGTGTTTGATCAGAGCCACGGGTCTGAATTCAAGGATGAGCCATGAACAATTGTGTTAACTGACTTTTGACATTGTATAATTTTCCTATTCCGCCAGATTCCCACTCTCTAATCTTTTACAAAACACTGGGACAGCCTTTAACAGTTACAAGGCAAACCAGAGCTGAACAGATACAACACAGAGAAGCCTAGTTAGAAAAAAGTTACAGCAGCTGAAATTCTTATAGTTGTGCATTTTTAAATGCAGAAGAAGAGCACATCAGAAAAAAAGCACTCACTCCTCTGACTAGGTTCTTTTGTGTGACATATACAGCTTACTACAGTAGATGGAGTTTTGCTTTGATACAATATGACTGTTCTGATATCTTTAATATCTTTCAGGCAAAAGCTATTACATAGATTCTAAGGTTAGAAAATCACTATAAAGATGCTGCTGCACTTCACAGATTCCTAGATGAGAGGAATACAAATTCTGATGGCATGTAACACTTACCTTTGATCCAAAGGTGAGCACTGCAGTGCTGAGATCTTTTTAAGATCAGATTTTAATCTAAGTTAGGAAAGAACACACCTCCCATTTGCCATCCTTCACTTTTTCCTAAGGTGGTTGGGGTGGTTGTGTGGGTCATTGTTAAGTGGAGAGTGTGGTGTGGGTGTAGGAAGGAGGATCTCTCTCATCTACGACAATACAAAATGTTGCCAGGGTAATTCAAAGATGTTATTGTTGTAGCTGCACTGCAATTCAGTTTAGTATTCTCAGGATGATTTAACGGTAGATTTTCTAAAGAATACACACCTATCTAAGACACATACCTAGCAGTTCAAAAGCATGTAAAAATGAAAGTAGAAAAATAGGAAGGTAACGGCATTCCGTGTTTCCTTCGCATTCCTTCGGTGTTTAGTCATGCCGGCTACACGACCACAGAGATTTGTCTTCGGACAGCGCTGGTTCTTCAGCTTTGAAATGGAGATAAGCACACACCCCCTAGAGTCAGGAACGACTAGTACATATGTGCAAGGGGATATCTTTACCTTACCTAAGACACATACTGTTGTTATTGTTTTTTAAAAGAAAATCTGCTCAAGTATTTGTGTGAGGAAATTTTCTGGAGAGAAGAGGGAAAGAGTACACAAGCCCTTTCCCCCATTTATTTAATTATTTATTTAATTTGTCAAACATGCACAAGATAGTAGGTATAAGTATAAACATGGACATGAACAAGGAATGAGTACAGGTAAATGGGGACAGTAGGACAGGCACATTGGTGCGCTTATGCACGTCCCCCTTTTAATCTAGGTTTTTCCTTCTCCAAACAAATTAAAGCATTTCCCCCCCTTAAGAAACTATGTGAAAGTTTATCTCTACTATACTAAACATTGCTATAATTTCTCTATGTGTTTTATATACTTGCTTATTTCCCATTCTTCTTTTAGTTTGATCATATTTTAGGTATATCATTTTTCAGAAATAATTTTAATCTAAATTTTAATATAAAATGAAATTAAATGGCATTTTATATTAACTTCCTCAGGTGAGGTTTCTCATTAATCAACAGTCACAATAACTACAAAGAATGTGGCAAACTTGCTTAGGGGGAAAAATAACATTTTTCTGTCAAACTCAGATGGAGTTCCTTGTATGAAGCACAAATATGAGAGAGATAGATTCCTCCAGGAAAATATCAATGCTTTTCAAAATAGATTGTTCTAAGAAGAGAAATTAAAATACAATTACCAACTCAAAGATTCACATACTTGTCTAGTGTTTCCCAACTGTTCTCCATCATCGAAAACAGGCATTTTAAAAAAGCCACATAGACGAAGCATGACTAAGATATTATTCATAAATTGTACTAAATAAGGAGGTCAGAAAAAGCTTCCAGTGTGATAACCTATGTAGTACTGTTAATAACCAGCTTTTAAAGATCTCACCTAAAGTTTCTAAACTCTTCCTTGTAAAATCACTGTATTAGTAATGCTAATTGTTGTAAACCTCTTAGAGCCATAAAAGAAGCAAGTGTTATATAATTCTTTAAAGACAATAATGAGTATGGAAGTATCATACTGGTCCTGTTCTAGTGACTAGATATATGAGGGTTTTTTTGTGGGAAGTATAATTTATAAATTCATTGTTGCATAAGGCTTTTATATAGTGGTCCCCAACCTTTGTGGCTTGGTGGCCTGGCTGGGAGGTGGAGTGAGGCGAACTAGGTTGCATGACTGCATGCATGTGTATAAGCAGCCCTTGTGCAAGTGGAGTGGGAGTGTCCGCTGGCCTGATATTTGGGTAAGTTGTACTGCACATTCACACACATATATGTGCTCCAGCCAGCTATTCACACACAGCCCAATTCTGAATAGGTCATGGCCCAGTAGTGGGCTGCGGCCCAGAGGTTTGGGACCCCTCCTTTGAGGCATTTGAATTGAGTTTCAAGACTACATATATAAATGAATCAGGTTTCATGCATTTTGATTCTGATTTAAACAGGATGTTTTGTACCTCATACACCTTACTGCGCATACTATAACTACTATTTGGGAGACTAATAATTCTGAAACAGGACCGAGAGAGAGTGATTCGCCCAAGGTCATCCAGTTGACTTCATGCCTAAAGCAGGGTTAGAATTTACAGACTCCAGTTTCTATCCAAATACCTTAATCACTACAACAAACTGGCTATCCTTTATTGTGGTACATGGATGATAATATTAGATGCCATTCCTGTTTATTTACTTATATCCCAACTTAATAAATAAGGTAGCAAATATATTTAATACTCTTTCCTTCTTTTTCCCCCTCAGTAACGTGTGAGGTAAATTGGGCCAACTAACCAGCTTCCATATCTAAGTATGGACTAGAAACAGTTTCTATCCTGGTGCTTTAACTCCTAGACCAAACATATATTACATAATCTTCAAAGTTTGAGTGAGGGAGTGAGTGTATCTTAACTGAGAATTAAAACATTCTGCTGTTTTTAATTTTGTATCATGTTTGGATTTGTTCATTCAAAAATCTATTTCATTCCCCTCTTACTTTAATTGGCATTTTAAAATACTAGTCCCAAGTTTACATTTGCATACATATTAATATATATCTTTAAGTGTACTTTATGTTAATGTTATTAAGTATGTATTTTAAACATATAAGTTTTGTAGAAAATTCATATATGTGTATGTGTTTGTGCTTGTGAAAATTGGATAAACAATATTTATCCAAGAATTTTGAAATCTAGTCATTTACTTTAAAGAGACAAGTAAGATTCATTTTCTTTTTGTGGATAGAATATTCATGTTTTATTAATATTGAATTGGTTTTCCTTCTGGAAAGTAAAAATTATTTTGGGGTGTTAAAAATAAATGTGGTCCCTCAAATGCAGTCCAATATTCTGACTCTTGATATGAATTGAAATCCCCAAAAGAGTATCCTATACATGTATTTAGGTATGTTTGTACATTGGGGTCTCTCTCTCTCTCTGGGTCTGTGTGTTTATGAAAGAGGCTAATATAGAACCTGAAAATGTATAACACAGCAGTGATAACAATGCAATAATCAATCAAGAGAGAAATCTTAATAAAACTAGTGTAAGTGTTTAATAAAATAAAAATAATCAGAGAAGCAACAGTGAAGATTTACAGGAACTCTCTGAAGGAACTAAAAACAAATAAATGTTTATGTAGGGTTTAGGGTTTTTAGGGTTTTATTAACACTTATAGGCCGCCCTTTTCCCTGAGGGGACTCAGGGCGGCTTACATAAAATCAAGGAAGGGATATACAGACAATAACACAGACAAAACATAGAATAAAATAATGAGCAACATTCATTCATCATTTGGGTGGGGGCAATTATCTTTGTCCCCAGGCCTGACGGGCTAGCCAGGTCTTAAGGGCTGTGCGGAAGGCCTGGACGGTGGTGAGGGTACGAATCTCCACGGGGAGATTGTTCCAAAGGGTAGTACTTATATACCATTATTTGGATGCTATATGAACCTTGATGAGCTTTCACATGGTCAAAGCTAAAAAAAACCCGCACCTCTGTTTTGCTACTTATTTTCAGCAGGTAGAAAAAGGTTGAATATACCATCATGTAGCCCAACTCCAAGCTATTTAAAGCTCTAAATGTTAAAGCCCACATGCTGAATGCACTCTGAATTAGTTTTGGAACTGGATTAGCAGCCAGTGCAGATGGCAAAGTACTTGCATAATAGAAAACTGCCTGATTCATTCACACCTGCCAATCAAGATATACTATTTTGGTCTTGCAGAAAGTGCTGGACTATTTTAAAGGCAACTCCATCTATAATAGTCCAAAGCTTGCAGGAGTATGAATAACTGTTGCGAACCTATTTCCACATAGGACTGCGGTTGGAATCACATGTGCAATGAGGAAAATGAATGTGGTTCTAGATGCCATAGTCAAGTAAAGCAATATAAAACACGAATAACTAGACTGGCCTTAGTGGTTAAGATGCTAGCCTAGAAACCAGGAGTCTGTGAGTTCTAGTGTCACTTTAGGAATGAAAGCCAGCTGGATGACCTTGGAAGATCATTCACTTTCTTTCAGCCCAATTTACCTTGTTGTGGGGAAAATAGGAGTACGTTCACTGCCTTGAGTCACTTATAAAGTAATAAAGGTGGGAAATAAATAAATAAATAAATAAGGAGACCAAATAAAAAAACCAGGATAAATATATTTACACCTTCACACTATTGTATAGAACAGGCTATATGCAGTTTGAAAATGATTTGGAAGAAGCACTTTCCCCCTTCTCCATAGTTTGTTCTTCTCTGCTAATCTATTAAACAGCTCAACATTTGCACAAAGCTGAAAGATAAAGATAAAAAAGTCCTGCTATTTTGATGCATGGATATCTTAAAGCAGTTCTGTCTTTTTTTCCCCAGGCTCCAACTTTTTTCAAAGTGTGTACAATCATATCAGCTAACTCATGGAGATTATTTTTAAGACAGCATGAATAAGCCTCCAGAAATTAACTACTGGAAATATAATGGTCTTCAGGTGCCTTAGCTGTTAAAAATGTGTTGACTTCAGTGTTTTTATTCTGGCAGTGGAAGATAGAAGATAGAGGTTTTATATCATATCATATCATGTCATGTTATGTCATTTAATTCATCTCCATAGTTTCTATATATTCTGTGAAGCTCTTAATGCCACAGGAACTGCTTATTTGCAGACTGCCTACCTCCATTTCAGCCAATCCCATATACTGCAACAGAATTGGTATGCTCCAAGTCCCTTCTTTAAATGGGACTTCTTGGTTATGGCACCTGTCCTGGGGACTGATCTTTCCAGTTAAACTGTCCCAATTTCATTAATCTTCAGTGAAGGATTCCCAGCTATTCCCTTAGGCTTTGTGCATTAGAAGAATTGATCCAGGAAGGTGTACCACAATGTTTCCCAACCTTAGAAAACTTAAGATGTATGGATTCAACTACGAGAATTTCCTAGCCATTTTGCTGGTTGAAGAATTTTGGAAGTTGAAGTCCATACATAGTACAGTTGCTAAATTTGAAAAACACTGGTACAGCATATATTGACATGACTTTTGTGTTCCTTGATTCTTTCTTGCTTTTCTCATTGAGGCAATTTCTGGATGCTGTGTGAAATTATATAGTTGGGTGCCTGGAATTATAGTTGGGTGGTCATATAGATATCATAAATAAAGATTCTGTGGGATTTCCAGATCCAGACAAGCAGATACTTCAACCAGACAACATGGTAGATAGTCAAGAACCAGAAGACATTGGTGGTGATCGATGTAATGGTGCCAAGTGACAACAATATTAGAAAGTAGGAGGATGAGAAGCTGGAAAATACCAAGGCCTGAAGGAGAAACTAGAAAGGATGTGGAAAGAAAAGACCAAAGTGGTCTCAGTGATTATAGCAATACTTGCGGCTCTGACTCTTAAGTTGGAAGAGTGGAAGAATCGTTTTCCAACAATGATTATATGTACTTGACTGTATTATTATTGTTGGTCACATAGACACTCAGATGTTTAGACTAGGTTTGGCACTATTGGGTTCATCCAAAGGACCTGGGATTGTTAGGTGTTTTGGAATTGGACCCAAGGGACCTATTATTACCAATATTATCTTTACTTTATTTCATTATTCTACTTCTATTTGCAGGTCTTTATATTTTGTTTCTCTTCTATTTTGCTGTCTCCAGGTATTGCAAAATCTACTCTCCATACTTGTTTGTCTTTCTTATCGACAATTGTTAAACCTGGTGTTATGTCACTGGTGCTTGTTTGTTTGAATTATAAGGTCCCAGAACATCTTAGCCTGTTCCTTTTCTATTACTTTGTCTATTTTGTGGTCCCACCAGTTCTTGCTTGCAAGCAAATGATATTTCTTTTAGACATTCCAATGCACTGTTCTTGCTATTTTGTCATGCCATTATTTGTAGTCATTTTGTGCATTCTTTATTATTATGGTTCATTGCACAGTACAACAGATGTTTAGACTGGATTTGGTACTTTTATCCACCCATTGAGTCTTTCTTAAGGACCAATAATAGACAGATTTTACTGATTGATGATATTAATTATTATTATCTTCAGCTTTCATTTCATCTTTCTCCCAGGATTCTTACTTAGGTACTATGTTGTTTAACAAATAAAATCTTCGGTTTAAAAATTGTTCTTCTTCTGTACTATTTATATTGTAGGATAAGTAGCAAAACTAAAAAAACCTCATAATGTAGGCTGCCATATCAATTGTATGTATGTATGTATGTATGTATGTATGTATCTATTTATTTATTTATTTATTTATTTATTTATTTATATATTTATTTATATATTTATATGCCACCCATCTCACTGTCCAAGTGACTCCGAACTGCTTTGGAACCATACATCTATGCATTTATTGAAATAATAACGAGGAAAAAAGACACAGGGATTCTTGCTATATCTCAGGAAAAGAATTGCCTCACTATCAGAGGTGGGTTCCTACCAGTTAGCACCAGTTCGGTAGAACAGGTTCGTCAAATCTACCGAAATGGTTAGAAGAGGTTCCACCAGAAAGCAGGCCACACCTACAGAAGAGGTTCCAAAAAATTTTGAAACCCACCACTAACACACATACACACAGACAGACAGACAGACAGACAGACAGACTCACACAGAGAAAGAGAAAGAAAAAGGAAGGAAGGAAGGAATAAATAAAAAAAGAAAAAAAGAAAAAAAAGTGAGAGAGAGATGAAAGAAAAAAAGGGAAAAGGGACAAAGAGACAAAAGGAAGGAGAGAGAGGGAGGGGGGGAGAGAAAACACATGACCGGCATGCCACTCCCACCAGGTCACATGGCTGGCAAGCCACTCCCACAAGGAGGCCACACCCACAGAGTAGGTTAAAAAAAATTGAAACCCACCACTGCTCATTAATCACCATATCAGCTAGGCTATTTGAGAAAGTTCAAATGTGAGTTTCCATCAAGCTAACAACATCTTTTAACATGGAAAAGATATGATGAAAGTTGTGCCACAGTTTTTTTGAATATTTTGGGAAAATAATCCCTGCTTACAGACCAGAGGTTAGGAAGAAATCTACACTGTTCATGTACTTTGAAAACATCTTTTTCTATACCAGTGAACTTAAAAAAAGTTAACAGAAATCAAATGTTTTCAGTCTGAGGCTTTGGCAATGTAAAAGCTGGTGCCTGGTAGTATTTATTTTTTTAGATCTCCATTTCTTGCTATTGTCCTTTCATTTGAACAAATCAGCAACTGCTAGTAAACCTCAAGGTCATCTTCATTCTTTTCTTCTTCTCTTTTGGTTTCACTCAGGACACTGCAGTACAACCCTTTTACTAAAGTGATCAGCCAACAAAGTTGTGGATTTATTTCACAATCTCATCTGTATATTTAACTTTTCACAGCATCTATTCTATGTAGCCTGAAGACTCTTATATTCCAGTAGGTTTTTTTAATAGGATAGACAGAGGAAATTGAGTATAAATATGTCCCACCCTTATTTACCTTTTACTGCATGTTCATAAACTTCATATTTCATCAAGATTCTATTACTTCTCTTTCACTGAAAATATGCATGAAGTCAGCCATAGCAAAGTAGCCAAACAGCAAGTAACAAGTAGGAATATACTGTTCCAACTTTCTGAAAAATTATAAGATACTATCCAAAATAAATGACAAGAAAACAGTAAGGTCACAAATACATGGTCAGGTAGCAAGAAGGGTGCTTAGGATCAATGTCTATAATCCCCCCCAAAAGACCCCAAGTCATGCAATTTCATTGTTCAGAAACATAAAGAAGAGACTAAATGGATAATTCTTTGATTTTCTTCCTAGTATTTTCCAACAAGCATAGGGTCCACTTTTCTGCAACTCAACTAAATGCATAGTATTGGAATGAAATAATATTATTTAATCCATTGAATGTACTGTTGTTGGAGTTTCAGAAGAAGAGAAAGAGGGGGAGGAAGAAGTAGGGGGAATAAGTGATTTTTTAAAAATCAGTGACTAATGCAACAATTAATAAAGAATGAACACAATAAGGACAAATAAAACAACAAATAAACTTTAAAAACTAAGATTACAGAATCAATTCATATCTGATTTCTATAAATGACGTAACAATATTGTGTAACATTTCAGGCAATTGAATCTTTCTGATTGAACAATTAAATCTGAAGATAAAATGAATCAAAGTGATCCAAGAAAGTAACAAAATGAAATAATACGGTGAGTATGTATATCTTAACGAATTGCAATATGTATGAAAATTGATTTTTGTATAAATAACAATCATAGCACATGGACAAAACCAGACTATACAGAATATTCTTGAATTTTCCTCTCAATATGTCTTAATACAGTATTTTTAATTTTTTAGCCCTGTAGGTTGATTTAAATATCTTGCCAGCTTCAGACTAAAATATTGATTCCCCTAAAGTATATCTCTTGGGAGTCAAGATTGTTCAAACTGCTCTTCCATTTCCATAATTGTTTATTCAAGTATTAGCTTAGCTGCTCAGAGCCCATTAATAATATAGCCTTCTATGAAAATCCACGAGAGTGTAGTTTATGCTAGGAGAACCTTTCCATCTTGAGTCAAACCTGTCAGCTAAAAGTTTAAAAAAAACAATCCTGATAAATAAAGAAAATACTTGCCAAAGCTTGATCTCCACCTTGGTTGTACCAACTTCTGGTGGGCTTTTTGAGCACTGATTCTGATATCTATCTCAAATGATCTTTCCCTCCTTGGATCAAGAACAGCACCCATTTTTCTTAACAATATCACTATTACACTCATTAGCAATTGGTTTGGTTAAGCATGGATTAACTGTTAGAGTTCTGTGTTGTCATATGATTCTACTACAAATTAACTTTGTCTTTAGTTATTTAAGGTGAGTTCTTTATGATTTGGTTATCACCTCACTCTTTTCCAGACAATTTTGGAGCTTTTTTTGCCAGGTAACAAAAAAAAATCACAGTTGTCCCTTCTTGATGCAGCAGTATTATTTTGTTGCAACCTGTTTTAGTTGTGTGGTTCCTCCTACCTAGACAAAACCGTATATTTTAAAAATAATTTCCTTTTTGGGATTAGGGCTCCAATTTCAAATGCTGAATTTTCACTTCTCGTCCTAAATGAGCTTTTTTGGTCCTGCCTTCAAGAAAAAATAATTATAGAAAAATTAAAAGAATAGACCAATGTAAATCTACAAGACTATGCATATTTGAACCAAAAAGATAACATGACAGCCTAAATATAGTATGTGGAGTAACTGTTTCTATTATTTTCTTCACTGGGAATTGCTTGTTCTAAACTTAAACCTTAACCACTACGTCTAACTGGCTCTTGTGTAATTGGTATAGTATTGTAGCATGGCATCCTTGGTCTAAATTCCTTTGTACTTTATCAATTGTCAACCAACCCAACAACCAAATGTTCTAAACATCTGCTACCTTACCCTGGAAACTGTCTCCCCCTCTCTTCTCAGCCAAGAGAAGTACTGTGACTCCTTAGAAGTGGCCAGCTACTATACAAAACTATGTGTATTTTGCAGTAAATGACTCTGTGCCTTTGAGATACTCTTGACACCTGACAATTGCCTATGCTAGTCCCTGCACTGTCCATGGCAAGGTCTTTCAAAAGTGGTTTGAAAAACTGCTTCCCAGGACTGAAGAAGGTGACTAACCTGAGATCTTCCAGATGGCTTTGTGCTTAAGGAGGGCCTAAAACACACAGTCTCCTGTTTTTAGTCAGATGTCTTAACCACTACATCTAACTGGCTCTTGTGTGACAGGTCTGCTATTGTAACATGGCATCCTTTCCTGTGTGATAGATTTTTTTCAGGGAAGATTTTGGTGGACTTAAATATGTAAGGAAGAAGTAAGATTGGAATATCTGGGATCATTCTTTACCTATATTTTGAGGAAACAATAGGAGAAAACAAAATACAAATAGGCAGCCTTAAAATATTTCTAGCTTGCAGATTGAGCCTAGTATCAGAGTAAAGCAAATTACTTTTTGCAAATTAGAGTAATTGCTTCTCATTGCAGATGCTGGCAGTAAGGAAGTATTGAGAAGTTGTTGAAGGACATATTTGTGTCTGCCCTGTTTAGTCAAAGTTGTCAGGCTGATCCAAATGCAATGGAAAGTTTTGCCCCTGAGGCACTGGAATATTAATTTAATAAAGTTAATCTGATCAGCTGCTGTACAGAAAGTTTCCATCTTCTCCTTTGTGTCATGCAGTAAAATTATTGTTCTATAAGTATACCTTAAATAAAACGTGAAAAGAAGGTATTTTAGTATTTCACATGACCAAAAAAACTAAATATAAAGCAGAAACCATGTTATATCTTCAACAAAACAATGTTATTATAGTTGGAGCAGATTACTTGAAATATATGAAGAGATCCATCTAAGACAATGCTGAATAAATCTTTCCAGGATTGATATTATTAGCAATTTGGTGGAGTAAGATTTACCTCATGCTTGTTTCCTTTTAAAAAGGCAGACATTTGCAAGTGAGATATTTTCTACTGAGGAATTTTAACACTAATGGAATAAAAGTGTTGGATGGGATCTTGGAGGTCTTCTAGTCCTCCAATCCCTTTGTCAAGCAGGAGACACTATACCACGTCAGGCAAATGGCTGTCCAATCTCTTCTTGAAAGCCTCCAGTGATGGAGCATCCACAACTTCTGAAGGCAAACCCTTCTACTGATTAATTGTTCTGTCAGGAAATTCTTATTTCTGGATTAGATCTCTCCTTGATAAATTTCCATCCATTGCTTCTTATCCTGCTTTCAGGTGCTTTAGAAAAATAAATTAACCCCCTCTTCTCTGTGGCAGCCCTTTAGGTATTAGAAGACAGGTATCTTACCTAGTCCTTCTCTTCATTAGACTAGACATATCCAATTCCTGCAATAGTTCCTCACACGTCTTAGCTTCCAGTCTCCTAATTTGTATCTTAATTTTGTATATAAATTTTCTATTTTTTGTCAGTATTTTTAAAAGTATGTTTCATTACTTAGAAAATAACTGTCCCACACGATTGCAAAATACATTTGAATTTATTCTATTTTTATGTTCTGTTTGCATTTCTGAACTAATTAATGAGATCTTTAGAGATCATGCTTAGCACCAGCTGATCTTACTAACATTTCCCCCCTAAAAGGTAGCATTGTATTATTCTGGGATGTTATTGAAGGAAAAAGGGTAATTGGAATACTGAAACACTTGGGATATACTTGAGAAATCAGTCTTATTGCTATGATTTATCATATCTTGGCCTCCGGCAATCAGTCATCCATTAGGAAGAGAGTAAAATAGGCCAAGTGAGGAAAACAAATACTCTTTACATAAATTAATAATGATATAATACATTAATGTGAAATAAACATTCATCCAATAGTAGAACATGATTTTTCTTTATATCAGAGGAACACATCATTTTTTATGAAGAAGGCCGATCATGGAATTTTTAATGGAATACCAAAATAAAGTCAGTTTGACAAAGTGGATAGAACCAGAACAAAGCTAACAATGTTTTGAATTAAATTACCCCAGATTAAGTCTATTGATTACAATTCATGCATACATGCATACTACTTTCTGTTACATTACAAATTATAAGTTGCATGAGGTTGTTTTTTTGAACAGTGTAACTGTCACTCTACAAAGAAGCTGATGAGCAAGTATATGCTTTACTTTACAGCATTTTGACAGCCAGAAAAAACATAGGCTCATTAATTGGATTCAGTTTTTTTAAAAAAATGTGTCAGTCCATGAAATGTCATTATACTCACCTGAGAAATAATAATTCAATACTCAGGATTTGGCAGGAAACCTCAAGGTTACAGTTTTTTGGAATGCAGAAGGTATTATTCACATAAATAATATCACCACTTTAACTGAAAGCACTATATTGAAACACTCAAAAATTTCAAACAATGATTAGGCAGAATTAGGAACCTCAAGAAAGGAATTTTACTACAATATAACAGGACTGTCAAACTCATGGCCCCCGGGCCGGATATGTCATGCACGGGACACGCCCATGCCCAGGTTGGTTTCATGAGACTCCCACCTTTCCTCTTTTACTCCCAGCTTTCAAGGAATATATTTGTGTTGACTCATCTTCTTCTTGTGCCATATCCACTATCGGATGTTGGCGATCCTATTTTTGTCAACAGCCGCATGAAAACTGCTGAGTTTTGTCCACTTTTGTTGACTTATGAAGAAGTGTAAAATCTACCAGGTCCTGGTTGAAGAAGCTTGGGGTTCTTTCATGATGGCTTTAAGAAATCCATCCATCATTGGCTGCAATCTGTAGGAAATGGTGATTGGAGAAGTAAATACAGGTGACAGAAGAGCTTATTTTAAGGATAATTTTCATGTTTTATTATTAATTAAAATAAAATAATGGATATGGAGGCCTTACTTTTCATATATACAGATACATATGCAGAGTGCAGATTGGTAGATATTTATCCTCTTCTCAGTGTAGGCTGAGAGAGAAAGGCAGAAGAGGAAGAAGCAAGCTGAGATGGCTTCTGTGCCTCAAAGAGGACTAGAACTTGCATTGCCCTGCTCCTAGTGCATGGGAAATCTTACATGGGAAAAGACCCAAATACAACAAGACCAGCATACCTACACCTGTGAAAATCTACAAACACACACACACACACACACACACACACACACACACACACACACACACACACACTATATATGTATGTTTTCACCCAAGTGCCTATAAAAGAAGCCTTGACAACTATCCAGAACAAACACAACCCCCCTAAACACATCCTGGACCTGACCAACCACTGCCTAACCAACACATACTTCATCCATAATGGACAAAGATACAAACAGATAGAAGGAGCACGCATGGGATCACCCCTCTCATCCTCATTTCAAACTTATACATGGAACATTTGAAATGAATGCCTTAGATAAATCTGAACACAAACCCAAACTCTGGCTTAGATATGTTGATGACACTTTCGTGATTTGGCCACACAGGAAAGAAAAACTGGACAACTTCCTCACACATCTCAACAGCCTACAGCCCAAAATACTATTCACCATGGAAATAGAAGCAAACAACCAACTTCCCTTTCTGGACGTCCTAATCTACAAAAAACCCAATGGCTCTCTAGGACACACCATCTACCGGAAAAAAACTCACACCAACCGCTACTTAAATGCACAATCCCATCACCACCCTGCACAGATTAACTCTGTAGCCAAGACCCTCATCTCCAGAACCAAATACCTAGCTGACAAAAACCACCTGAAAACTGAATTACACACAAACATATTATTCTCCAATGGATTCCAAAGAAAAACAATTACCAACCTAATCCAAAGGGAGACTCCCCCCCGAAAACCAAGACATAGTACAGGATAACAGCATCACCCTCCTCCCTTACATCAAAGGCACCACAGATAAAATCAGCAAAATTCTCCACAAACACAATATCAAGACAGCGTTCAAAATTTAATCTTTTAAAAAGTCTATTGAATACAATTCAATGTGAATATTGTTTTGCCAGTTTCATACATTTATGCATGTAAGTATGTATGCTTCAGATTTGTGCATATTCCAGTTGTATGGAATGTTTGATATGAACATGGTATTACAAAAATGAGAAATCCAAAAATGAGAAATCCAAAGAGACTGTACATGTCCACAAAATGTCAATAAGGCTGGTTTGCTTTAAAATGTGGAGCAAACTGGATTCACCAACCTTCTAACAGTTGAAATTGAAAAACTTAACTAACGTTGTTGTTTGTTTAAAAGCATTTCTCTGGAAGTATTTTATATTAAGTTAGTTTTGTCTGCTGCTCTCTGTGAAGTTCTGTTAAGAGAAATCATTCTTCTT
Source organism: Thamnophis sirtalis (assembly GCF_051295495.1). Lineage (NCBI taxonomy): Eukaryota > Metazoa > Chordata > Lepidosauria > Squamata > Natricidae > Thamnophis > Thamnophis sirtalis. Next base: position 84,685,826 of record NW_028261381.1, read on the forward strand.
AGTCTCATTAGGGAAGTCCTTATTACCTAATTTCTCAGAGGTTTAATGGTGGACACCATTTACTTAATGAAAGGCCTTTCCTAACCAATTAGCTTAATATTGAACAATCATCCATACTTAGAGCATCTTTAGGAAGCAGTAGAATATATAATGGATACATCTAAAATTTTGGAACTCCTAATTAATTAATTAATTAATTAATTTGTTCATTGAAACAAGATATTTGGATCATTCCTAAAGTTTATATATTTGAGAGAAGCTTGTTTGATTATTTCATTAAGAAAACCTCACTATACATGAGGTTAATGATTTATAGATTACTTATAGGAAAATCATTTATTCCTCTTTGAAATCATGAATTTACCTTTTGTAAAAACTATATTAAATACAGATATATTAAATAACAGATATTAAATAGTGGTAATTATATACTGATTGCAGTACAATTAAATTTCAGAGAAATTGATTTTGATTGATTATGACCATCAAGTCCATATTGACTCTTAGCGACCACATGATAGATTTTCTCCATGATAACCAAAATATGTACTGTATATACAAATACCTTCATGCATACTCTACATATGGATACACATAATAAATCACTAACTTTCTTTCTCTGGATATTGCAATCTCCCCTGGCAATGATCATTGAATTTGACTCTTAGGATTATTTTTCCACACAAGATTGCATCCCTTTGAATAATTTATTTTCGATCTCACATACTTTTGTATTGTGGCTCAAGTTTTGTATTCCTGAAGTTTATTTACCAGGGACTGAAACCACCAGGCTGAAAACATTTCCACATCCCTCATTGATCAGTATCAAAGACCATTTCTGGATTGAATCCCTAAGGAATGATAATTCTGTAATATAATAAAGAAGAATGCAAAGAATCATTGCAAAAGAATAGTTTGATCATGCCGAAGAACATACTAGAAGAATCAATATCCAGCTTCATACAGAGCAGGTTTTCATTCTCCTGATTTACTCGGGCCTCATAGACAACCTGGATTTATAACAGAGCAGATCAGGCCCTAATCCGAGTGCCTGTGGGCATTCCCTTGCATAGTCTTCAAAATGGAGGGTTCTACTCTAACCATTTTTGAGACTCATAACACAGTGGAACGGACTGCATTGGATGAATGCTCTTTTTTTAAAGTTCAGTGAGGATTCTTCCTATTGTTTATGACTAGTTCTGAAATTTCTTGTTATGAAAAAACATATATACTCTCACTCTGATATTCTGCTGTTGAAAATATATAAAAACAAAACAATGAGAAAATATGGATGAACTGCAAAACTGTTAAAAAAATTATTGGAGGCCATTTATCAAGAGTGTAGACAAATTTACTAATAACCAACATAGATGTTTCTCAATGCCCTTGAAAAGGTGTTTTTATTCAATATATTTTTATCCAATATAGCTGTGCCAGAATTATTCTTTCTCAAGCACTTTGAAGTTTCTTTTGTTGGTGTTTAATTGTGCTTGCCCTTCTTCACCTTTTGCTATTACACAGATGTGAAATGTTGATGTTAATTTCACAAATCAAGCTTAGTTTCTTAGTATCATTAATCTCCATAACGTGTCATGTTTTCAAATCATAGTCCTCTGTTCAGCTGTTAGAATGTACCATTTTTTCTCTCTTAACAATTTTAACAGCATACAGTTAATGCCCTTGAATCACCAAATAAAGATATTGCTTATCATACTTAGCTTTTCATAGGATTATAGTCTGTAATTCCAAGAAAGTATTTCTATTTTCCATTATACTTCTGCATTTTTTAATAATATGAACTTTTGTCAATTTTTAATATTTTTCTCTGATCTTGGGCTTAAAAATAGAAATAGGGCAGCAAAGTTAGAGGGAGAGAAGCAAAGAGAAATTTTCTCCTTTCTGGCAACTTGCAAATATCTTGGACTACAACTTCTACAATCCTCAGCCCAAATGGTCAAAAGGGATTGGAATGGGTAGAACTTTAATACAACACATTTAGAAAGTGTCAAGGGAAGGCTGGTAAAGAAAATAGCCAGAATTTTTCATCACCCTGTGTTCTTTTTCTTCCTGTAACATATTAAAGCAATTCTTTCAGCCTGGAGTGCTGAAGCATTTAGAGTGGCTGCTGAAGTACAAGAATTTTGACAATTCCCTTTTGTCTGTCAGTGCATTGCACATGACAAATCGATTCAAACTAGAACAATATGTTTTTATTCTATCCAGCCTTATAGCATTGGGCAATAAATCTAAACTGAATATTTTTTCTCCAATTAACTGTTAGATAAACTAATTCTAAACATGGGCAAAAGCTAAAGTTCTTGACGACATGATGAGATACAAACTTTACATGTATATGATTGCAGCTTGGTTCTTGAGATTCCTGAGAATACTTGTTCACACCCTACTCTAATGTCTAAGCTGCACTAATGAACGAATTTGGTGTAGTGCCTAAGGTGCCGGGATAGAAACTGGGAGACCCTGAATTCTAGTCCTGCCTGAGCTACAAAGCCAACTGGGTAATGTTGGGCCAGTCACTGAGAGCATATGCATCAAAGACAAATTCTTTGTATGTCCAAACACACTTGGCCAATAAAGAATTCTATTCTATTCTATTCTATTCTATTCTATTCTATTCTATTCTATTCTATTCTATTCTATTCTATTCTAGCCCTTGGAAAAAGGCAATGGTAAATCACTTCCAAAATCTTGCCAAATAAAGTGCAGGGATGATAGTAGGCAGTTGTCGGGAGTCAACAGTAACTCAAAGGCACAAAACAAAACAAAAATTTACTCTAAGACAAACCCAGAAGAGAAAAGGATGCAGAAGGATGCTATTATTTTAAGCAACAGTTTATTAAAACTTTCAGAGAGATTGGTGCCATATTTGTATTGGCTCATATGCAAAGTAAAGAACCCCAATGGCAGTCGTCTTTTTTTCTAAGGGAACTAGCCTAACCCCCTAATAAGTTGCTTTCTTCTGAAGCTTCTCTAGTTCTATTATATTCTTCAAAGGTTCAATGCCATTGAATAGTTTCAATATGAAGGAATAAATGGACACAAATCTGACATCTGAAATAGGAATATAAAAAGAAAAATAGATGCAAAATTCTCAACTCTTCATAACACTGAGAGGAAGACTAATGACATTGTGAAATAGTTGAGCAGAATTTTTAAGGAGGTTTAGCAATTAACATTAGTAATCAATTCATCTTTTCTGCAGAACATATTTGCATAGGTAGGAAAGCACAAACATGTATTCATCAATAGCATTGCTAATTTTGAAACCTGGAGAAAGAAAAAAACTTGTGAATATGGTTCTGCATTATATCTTAGACAGAGAAAGCTCACTGAGAGCAGCTACAGAATGTACAGTATTTTATTATAAAGGAATTCCCCTCCCCCCTTTGTCAGAAATCTCTTATAACAGTTGTATGGTTAATTCCATATTTGTTCCATGTCCAAATTTTGTGCTAAAATAAAACAGTCATCAGAATTTGTGTTTTATACAACACTAGAGAATCTTTATTTTGGGTATTATTTTTATTATCACTAAAGAAGCTTAGTTTTTGTATTCACTATATAGTCCTCAATATAAAAATCCCTTCTTTTGAAGAGTAATTTCCTGTAATTGGTGCAAGACAGGAAAGAGAATATTTTTATGAAATGGTAACTAAGGAAAGTTGTGGTTGTAAGATTTCACTTCTTTCCTTTTAAACTCAATTTTGTCAATCACAAAAATTCAAATAAATGCTCATAAATAGTGAAGAATATTATGGAGTTATTAAAGCTTTTATTGCAAGAAAAAAATGTTAAAATAGAACTGATCAGGATACAACATTAAAACATAATATTGCTGAATTGTTCTTTTATATCTGATATTGAAATCACTTATTTTTAAATGCCATAACAACTCTTTTGGGGTGTTTCGGAGATGTGCAAAGCAAGATGTTTTCTCAAATCTTATTTTTAAGGTTTTTTTTTAAAAAAGAGCATTATAAAATCTATTTTCAGATTATTTAAATAAATGATTTCCAGAATGGTTAGATACTACTAAATAATGTTTTTGAAAAAAAATAATGGTAGGATTGGAATCAGTCCTCATTTTTTATCAAAAGCTGATGGATAATTTTGAAGAAACATCTTGGATGAGAAATGAAATGTTTTCAAGGAAAAAACTAAGAAAGTCCAGTTGACTTTTCTAAAGCACCTTTGGGACAACCATGACCTGGATGACTGAGAATGTCCATAGACAAGTAAACTGAGAACTTGATAAATATCTCTAAAGAAGACAGTGGTAAGACACCTCTGTATTGTTGCCAAGATATCTGAATGCATGTGTCCTTGAAGTCAGTGAGTCGAGCTTGAGTGAAAGGAATATTTATTTTATAACAGCCATATGAAGTTCACAGGATTTAAACTCTGATGGTCCCTACAGCGATATATCAACATTTATGGAACAATTCTTGAGTTTTTCAATTTGGCCTATATTGACAGTCAGAAAATACTTTTATTTAAAAATCAAAACATTGGCCTATTTTCAGACTCTGGAGAACTTATTAAGTTCCTATGAATATATTTCCAGCTAAACTGACAAGGAATGTAATTCAAAGTTCATGTACTCTAATTATGAACAAGATTCTCATTTTCCACCACAAGGAACACAGTCAACATAAATCACTTTCCTATCTCACCATTCTGTGAAGCCTATCTAGCCTGTTCATGCAAAATTGGACTGATTCAGGTTGACAACAGCTGAATTATATTATTTTTTAAAGTTTTTAGATTGTTTAAGAGTTGACAAAGTGGATAGCATTAATCAAACATAGTTCACTTTATTTGGCTCCCAATGGCCCATTAAAATCAGTGAAGGAGAGACAGAGTAAAATATTCATAAATAAAGCTGTCAGATACTATTTCATTTATCAAGATATCATCATGGATATCTTGGTATCACAAGTCACATGACAAGAAACATTATGACAGCCATGTATAATATGAAGCCGCAGAGGATCACAAATAAAAAGTGCTTTTATTGATGAAGTCACCAGGAGTCAGCTGTGACTTGATGGGAAAATATCACCTAATAGAAATAGGATATACCATGTGTCACTTTTATGGAACCATAGAATATAATGCAGTATGCAAAGATTTTAACTATAGCAAATTCTTTAATTTCCATGGCTGGAAGTAAAGCAGTGGTGGGATTCAAATAATTTAACAACTGGTTCTGTGTTGATTTCTTCCAACAACCAGCTCACCAAACTCCTCAGAAAGTTAACAATTGGTTCTCCCAAAGTGGTGCGAACTGGCTGAATCCCACCACTGAAGTAAGGTCTCTGACTCTTTTCTCTATCTTAAGTATTATAACAGGATGAAAAAGGAACAAAATCTAAACTTGCCATACTTCAATATGCAACTTATCTCTAGCAATCTTTTGTGTCACAATGTTGACAAATACAATATGCTACGTGTATATCTTGTACTTGTGCCTTTCTTGGTTAGGGCACAGCTGACAACAGGAGAACTGAATGCCAAATGCCATTTTCATTTCTATTATTTCTGATCCAGGGAACATTTCATTTCATCTGCCCAGAACTAAGATTTTGTGCTCTGACAGTAAAGCTTAACTGCAGAGCTATTATACAGAACTGCTAGAAGAAGGGTCAAGCCAAGCACACAGCACTAGCATTAACTAAGCCTGCATTAGGGAAGCAAACTGTATTTGCGAAAAGAGGAAATGTACTGTAGCTGCAAAATGGTTTATATTTGTGGCTGCACCACACTTATGGAACCAGTTATCCCTCGTTATAAGGATGGCAAACCCCATTAACATTCAGGAGGCAAGTGAAAACAATCTTTTGTTGGGCTATTAGGACATAGTTTATTAGGGGCTGTGCAATTGCCAAATCTTTCAGGTAGTTCAGGCAGAAAACCAAAACTGTGAGTACTCATACTACCTTTATTCCAAGGTTGCAGTAATAGAATATTGCAAGTCTGAAAGCTTTTTCCTTGCCTTTATTTTCCAAAGGACTAGAGAGGATCCCATTTAAGATACTTTCCTTATCCACATTCTTGCTGTGGGCTGAAGTATCTCTTATCTGACCATTGCCCTAGCTGCAGCTCTTCCTCCTGACTCCAAAAGTTACTCTTATAGTCCATTATAGTTATAATATTGCTATTTGTCACATTTTTATTATACTATTTTTATTATTGAACATGTGGTTTTAGGGTTTTGATGCTTGGCTTTTAACTTTGTAAGATGTTTTGAGGTTATAGTTCTTTGAGGCTCAGATAGAAATCCTTTAAAATGATTGATAGATTATGTGATAGATATGATAGATAGATCGAGTTGTTTTTGTCTCCCAACAACCACAAAAATAGTTTTTTCCATGACCATCAATCCCTAATCTGTTCTTTCAGATCTCCCAATGGCCACCATAAGTCATCGCTGCTGGTGGTCATTCTCTTCTTCACTTTCCTTCCATCTTTCTGAGCATTAGAACCAGAGGTGGTATTTAGTAGGTTCTGGCCAGTTCTGGAGAACCGGTAGCGGAAATTTTGAGTAGTTCGGAGAACCGGTAAATACCACCTCTGACCGGCCCCATCTATTCTCTGCCTCCTGAGTCCTAGCTGATCAGGAGGAAATGGGATTTTGCAGTAACCTTCCCCTGGAGTGGGGTGGGAATGGAGATTTTACAGTATCCTTCCCTTGCTATGCCCATCAAGCCACACCCACCAAGCCATGCCCACCAAGCCACACCCACAGAACCGAGAGTAAATTTTTTTGAATCCCAACACTGATTAGAACCTTTTCCAGAGATTTAGATTTTTGTATAATGTGTCAGAAATAGGATAATTTGAGCCTGGTCATTTGTACCCTGAGTAAAAGGTCTGGATTGATTTGTTCAATGCTCCATTTGTTGGCTTCCTTGGCTGTCCACTGTATTCTCAGAAGAAATAAATAAACATCACTGAAAAAATACGCTTACATTTGTTAGAACGTAATGTGTCCTTTCTATGTTTCTTGTGACTTTCTTACCTGTATTTTCTTGCTTTTTAAAACATGTCTGAGCTGTTGTTTTCCTCCTTTCTATTTTCAAAACTCCTTGAATGTTGATCTTTGATCTTAATTGAGATAGTGATCTAACTCCTGGTTCCAGTTAGGCAACAAGATGAGCCATCTTAGTGTATTAATAATGCCAACTTTTCATGACAGATTTTTTTTTTTAAAAAAAAAACACAGGTTGACCTTAAAATTGAGGAACAATAATTTTGGAACTGTGAACTTCAGAAGAGTGGGATAATTTTGTATATATTTCATAAGAGCCAAGGTGGCGCAGTGGTTAAATGCAGCACTGCAGGCTACTGCTAGATCAGCAGGTCAGCGGTTCAAATCTCACCGGCTCAGGGTTGACTCAGCCTTCCATCCTTCCGAGGTGGGTAAAATGAGGACCCAGATTGTTGGGGGCAATATGCTGACTCTCTGTAAACCGCTTAGAGAGGCCTGAAAGGCCTATGAAGCGGTATATAAGTCTACTGCTATTGCTATTGCTATTGCTATTGCTATAACATTCACAGGCAGAAACTGACTTTGTCCTTGAAAATCCATCCATAGCATATATTCCTAATTCAAATGTATATCATTTCTTCAGTGCTACAGCTTTTTACATGTAACAGCTGTAGGGGATAACAAATGATATATTTAATTTATAATTGAGATTTGTGTGTTTAGTAAACCAAAATCTATTTGGTCTGTGACAATTAAATATATGCCTTCACAATAGTTGCATGCATTCTGAAGGTAGCATTATGGGGGGTGGGGGGGTGTTAAAATATGATTTTTTTTTCTTTCTGGATTCACTGATTGATAGAAGAATGCTTCTGTTTTATCCCATGCTAACAGTACATGGCTCTTCATTGAAGTGAAATGAAGTTATTATATTGAACAACAGATGATAACATCTGTTTATAGTTATACAAACTCTTCTGATGTTTTAATATGTAGAAAGAACATTGGGTTAAAATAGGGGTCAGCAACCTGCAGCTCTGGAGCTGCATGTGGCTGTTTCATCCCTCTGCTGCAGCTCCCTGTCACTGGTTGGCTCCACAATTGATAGAGCTTTCAGTTAGGACAGGTAGAGGAAAAAGGACACTAGGAGGAGACTCTATGGTGGGGGAACCAACTTCCGGTCAGCAGAGGAAAAAGGATGCCATGCTAGGAGGAGATTATGATGGGGAACTGGACTTCCGGTCGGCTCCAGAATTGAACGGGGGGCTTCTGGTTAGGACCTTTGTGACTCTTTGAATCTTTAAGGTTGCTTCCCCCTGGGTTAAAATAATATCCTCAATCTCCTCTTAGAAGAGGAAGATTACTGAAATGTACTGTCTATCTAACTATTTGTTAGGAGCAAAAAAACAAAGAAACTGGAGGTACGTGTGACAAAAATGAGACGAAAAGGATGAAATCTGGAAGAGAAAATGTAGTTGATAGAACAAATTGACACAAGGGATCTGAAAGAATGAACAATGAATGGAGAACAACTTTCTTTCTCTTCCCTGGCAGTGAAAAGAATAGTAAATTAAATAACTTCCCATCTGTTGTTCTTTTGGGATGCTTCATATTTGCCAATCTTTTGAATGGGAGATTTGCTTAACTCTACCGGCTGCTGGAAAAAAAGAAAGAAAGGCAAAATCTGATGGGAAACAAAGAATTTTAGAGCTGAATATAAAATCAAAGGAAAATATGCAAATACCAATAACAGGAAAGAAAATGGGGGAAGGTCATGGATGTGTACAAAACAAATGTGTGTTTTATTTACTTATTTATTTTAAACTTTTACATATGTTTATACTATAAATGTCTTGAACTTTCCGTCACCCAGGGTCTTTAACATAGACACCATGTTTTTAGTACTGCATTCTGTAACCAAGTGAATGAGATGAACTTTTAATGTTTCACTTTCCCACTTCTTTTTCCAAGTTTTACTTTGGTTTTTTTTCTCCAACTATTTTTTCCCCAGCTGCCTGTTCTTCTTTATTTAGCTCTCTCATAAGTGCTTATCCTGCCTTTCATTTGGCTTCTCTTTCTTCCACATATGCTTTCCTGTTCTGACCCCCCTCGTCCCACACCAACACACTCCAAGCCAAAGATAAGATATGGCATTTAATTAACAGACAGACAGGTCCTTGGCAGCAAACCGGCACAGACAAACTTGGGCAGCAATCCAGCACAGATAAGCCATGGCAGCAATCCAGCCTGCCAAGCTCACAATAATGTTCTCCAACATTAGTTCCTGCTTTGACTTCTGCAAAAGGGGCATGTGCACAAGCAGTTCTTTTATAGTCTGGAGAGGAGCCTAATTACCACCAGCTGAGTGCAATTACCTCCTGTACTTGGGCAACTGTTCCTGATGCCTATTAGCTCTTCAGTGCTGGGCATCCAGGAACAACTCAGTGCTGACGTCCGGATCACACTCCCTTGTCTCCTCCCCACTGGTCCAGGGCTCAGGTGGTCAACCAGCCTCTCTGCGCCCTGCTCTGAGTTGGAACCCTGTCCAGGGTCCTCCACATCCTCCAGAGCTGACTCATAGGGCCTCTTGCTGTCGGAGTCTGGTGGCAGCTCCAATGGCACCTGCTGGGCCACAACACTTTCCCATGTTGATATGTGTCTCCATTAGCTTTCTTGTTTCTATATTAAGATTAGATTTCCTTCTCTTCTGATTACAGGTCAAGATGGGGCATCACTCATCTGAGTGAAAGATTATGGAGATGAAAAACATTTTCCAGTTTTTGTCTTGGTTACTTTTCTCATTCTGTCATTCATTTAAGTAATTCATATTTCTTCTAATATTTTTACTTAACTTTGATGTTTTCGCCTGGCTTCCCTGCCATTGTCTTGCTATATCTCAGTTTAGATTATATATTACACTTTAAAAAGCTTGGACCACATTAGCATTTTCTTCTCTCTTACCTATTCACCAATCTGATGAATATGCCAAATCAATTTATCTCTGAGAAATGGGCAAACCTTATATTATTATTCACTTTTTGCCATAAAGTTCAATTTTAAAGATACTTTTTGAGTATCAGGACACTTGACCAAAATTTTTGTTTCCAGATTTTCATGAGAAATAGACTTTGTTGGATTCTAAGGCACTCATCAGAAATACTGGGATTTCATAAATCGCAGAAATTATAGATCGAATTCTGTAAGACGTTCAGCTAAATAAAAGCCTCTTGCACTCAATTTTATTACCACATATTTATTAACTCTGAGTCAATTTTATGTCAGGAGAAAATGTGAGTTGCATGAAACTGGTTAAGAAGTTGCCTTTGATTTTCTACAACAAGATTCAAGTCATCATCATAAAATAGTTTGTGGATGATGAATACCCGGATTTAATTTATTCAGAAGTAAGGTGTGTAGATTCAGATATTTGTAATTCCACAAGAGGCTAAAACAGTCGTATTGCTAATAACTTAAATACTGGCAATAGCAGGCAATTTATTTTAAATGGAAAGAAAAATTGAATGTAAATTTATATTAATGAACTAAAGAGGCTTAGTTCTTTGGTTGATTAATCAAATCCTGAACTCAATCCTAGTTTAAGATCCTAGGTAGTAAAATATTTTTGTTTTAAATGTAAAAATAAATATTTAGTTTTAACAAGCAGGTTGACCGTGCTAAAATCTTTGCACAATATACAGTGTACAAGATAGTAAATATATATATCCTAAAAGAACATCACCATATGGAAACTTATTATGTATTAGGAGAAGGCACTCCTAATTCCAAAGCTTGTAAAAAGGTAGCATAGTGGCACAAACACCCGAGGACTGAATGTTGCTTTTAACTTCTACTCTTAAGCAGCTGTCAGTAGCTTTGGATAAAAGGCTACTTTGTACTCAAAATGGTTCTGTAAGGTAATTTGTTTTGCTTTGAAATGACTGATATGCAGAAGTTATGGGGAAGGTATGGAAATTTAAAGATGGCTCTACAAAAATATAGCTGACAACCATGTAATGACCAAGGAACAGGTAAGTAGATACATTCTTTAGAATCTGTCTGGATGAAGACAGGAGATTGACCAAATCTGTTGCAGACAGCTGTTCTTCATGATGAATCTATAAAATAAATTGACTACAATTCTAAAATTTAAAAGGAAAATACAAATGATACACCAAGAGATTGACCTGGATAATTTTTTCTTTCTGGATTTATAAAAGAGACTTGATAAAGTCTTGAAGAACTCTGTGTGAATCTACAAAGAAGAAATGAAGAGAAATCTAATCTAGGATAATATTTGAACAAACTAAAGATTAAAGTGGTTAGCAGCAAAAGGAAGGGATCCAATGTTGGTTTATTTAAGAACAAGATTTGTTTTAAATCTCTTATAACCCTTTATAGACTTTCTGCTGACACTAAGACTGAAAAGATAATGTTTTATCAATTTAATTGGTAAGAAATGGGGTATGGAATGAAGAGATAAATATTTGTAGGATATGAAGAGTCACTAATTTCCTTGTAAGTATAGTGTTGAAGATTTTAAGTAATTTCTTTATATATTCCTTTTCTCTTTCCTTGCTATATTCCTAATTTTATCTTTCTTCTCTTCTATTTTTTCTTGCATTTTGTCCTTCTTTCTAGTCTCCTTTCCTTATGTTTAGTTTGTATTAGATTTTGCTACTTTGCCCATTATATTTCCAAATAAGAAAACATGGTCAACATACTAAGAGTTTAGATTAACAGTAGAGTAGTGGTTTTCCAGGATGTCACACTTTACTAACTCTTTTTTTCCACCATGACAGCATAATATCCAGCTTTTGCAACATCTATGTAAGAAGTGATGGGTTTTATCTGTACATATATGCAAAGTATTTTTAAATGTTTAGAAATTCACTGTATATCTCATTTTAAAAATATGTTTTGAGCTGAAGATATTACCAACTTATTTCTTTCCTCTTATTTTTTTTCTTTGGGGATAGTTACACTATAGTTCAAATGCAACTGAGGGAGATGGGCAGTTCAGAAATGTGAAAAATAAACAAATAAATAAACCTCATCAAGCAAATGATTTATTTATTTTTTGACATGATGCTACAATCTCTTCTTTCTTTGAAAATTAAAAACAGAAAAGAATATTAATTTAGAACCACCTTCTTTTCTGGAGACATTCTATATGATTTAAGCTGGATACTGTCTGCTTGTTTTGTCTTACATCTTAGCTTATAAAACAATATCATATCAACTTATAAAAACAATAAAAATTGAGCATTTTGGAATTATCCAGGAAGAGGCAGAAGACAATATACTTCTGTCTCAATTTTTTTGACTCCAAATTAACAGTTAGGAAACAGATTACAGAAGACATACATTTTAATTATAAAATGTATTTCTACTTCAATGAGTATCCACTTCTGAATTTGTAGCTATGTTGGTAGTTTAATAGATACATTGTTATGCAAATTTGTCATTTGTAATAGGTTGGGAATATGACTACCCTAATCTCTTTCTCCGAAAGATGAAAAGAGTTTCCAAGAATATTTCTTCAGTTTTACTCATTTTAGAATGGCTTGAATCGTTATAATCTTCTCATATATCTTTTCGTCCAAATCCTGTTTTAGTAATTGATGGTTTAGGTTCAGAAATATTACTTTATCTCTGAATAAGAAAAATAGCTTGGCAGTAAAGGTGTTTTATTCCTCCAGCCATCTTATCTCATTTATTCATTGCTTTTTGGAGGAGAAAAAACTCAGACATATTTCTACAGTTCTTGATTTTTAATAGAGAACATACTATATCTTGGCATGTTGGGCCCACATATCAACTAAACAATAGGACTTTTGATAGAAACATGATCACTTCTTTATACACTATATTGCCAAAAGTATTCGCTCAACCAACCAAATAATCAGAATCAGGTGTTCCAATCACTTCCATGGCCATAGGTATATAAAATCAAGTACTTAGGCATGCAGACTGTTTTTACAAACATTTGTGAAAGAATGGGTCACTCTCAGGAGCTCATTGAATTCCAATGTGGAACTGTGATAGGATGCCACCTGTGCAACCAATCCAGTCGTGAAATTTCCTCACTCCTAAATATTCCACAGTCAACTGTCAGCTGTAATATAAGAACATGGAAGTGTTTGGGAATGACAGCAACTCGGCCATGAAGTGGTAGGCCACGTAAACTCGTCCAACATAAGTGTGTGACCTCGCAAATGCGCGTCTGGAAGAATGGTCAAAAATTCCCATAAACACACTATGAACCTTGTGGACAGCCTTCCCAGAAGAGTTGAAGCTGTTATAGCTGCAAAGGGTGGACCAACATCATATTGAACCCTATGGATTAGGAATGGGATGTCACTTACAGTAAGTTCATATGGGAGTAAAGGCAGGTGAGTGAATACTTTTGGCAATATGGTGTATGTCATATGTTGAACATGTAGTGGTATTTATTTATAGGAAGCATTTCCACATAGGAAGAAACATGCATGATTCATATTTATTTATCTTCGGGGTTTTTGTAGCAACTTCTTCAGTTAAGGTGCCTCAGAAAAGCTTACAATAATTTTGAAATGAGTTCCAGATGCCTCATTGGAATGAATACATTGACCTACCCATGTTCAGTTCCCTTAGAGTCAAGCAATTCAAAACTCGTTTTTCAAGCCTGCAAAGATGACACCAACAACAACTTTCAAAAGCACATTAAGATCATAATACCTGAAGTTTGAACATGAAGTTTACCTGAAGTTTGACCATGAAGTCAATGGAAGCATATTGTTCCCAAGAACTGGAAATAGGTTCAAATGGATGAAAGATTCATTGCAGCAGATCCCAATTAAATTCTTAAAAGTCCCTTTGATAATGGAGCACACAAAGAGAAGGCACACTACTAGGAAATAGAGGGCATGCTAGCCATTTTTCAGGAGTTTTTGACCATATTTTCTTTAAGTATATCATACATTGAACAGAGGAATGGGTGAGATACCTTCAAGATCCCTCCAATTATTATTCTATGTGACTGATTTCTGTGACACCCACCAAGATACATCTTCTTTTGTCTTACTTAGACAGTTTTACTAGCCTGGCAATGCCCCAAGTTTCAGTCTAGGATTTAATCAATTGTAAATGCAAAAATAATAGAAAAACGTATCAACTGTGAGGTGTTGTGTTTTCAAATAATATCCACACTGAAACAGGCCTTGCCTGTTACACTTTCTGTTGGTGTTGGTGGAATTAGTCACTACTATTTGAAATAACTCACATGCATTTGGAAAAGTTATATTGAGACCATCTGGTCACAGATGTCTCTATAATCATTTGTCTACTGAATAGCTGTAATTGTTCATTAATTGTAGCATTCTCATTTGGCACAAAAAGTTATGGGAGTTAAAATGACTCCTAAAGAAGAGTGGCTAATCTTGCATAATTTTGCAAATAAGTGTGATATGGGGAAAATCCAGCTTTTCTCTCTTGGGAGTCTAGAAAAATGTTTTAAAATGAAGGTTGGTAAAGAGGGTTTGTCCCCCTCCTTTAAAATATCTCTAGAGCACTGTGGATCATTTTCAAGATGTTTAAGGTAAAGTCCAAGTAGCTAAGTACTTGGAATTCAAAGATTTTTACTACCGGTTCTGTGGCCATGGCTTGGTGGGTGTGGTATGGATTGGTGGGCATGGCAGGGGAAGGATACTGTAAAATCTCCATTTCCTACCCACTCCAGGAGAAGGTTATTGCATAATCCCCATTTCCTCCTGAACAGTTGGGACCTGGGAGGCAGAGAATAGATAGGGGTGGGGCCAGTCAGAGGTGGTATTTACCAGTTCTCCAAACAACTCAAAATATCTGCTACCAGTTCTCCAGAACTGGTCAGAACCTGCTGAATACCATCTCTGACCCATAGCATCTGCTCATGCAAGTGTGGCCACAGTTCTTTATAGAGGTTAAGAAAATATTTTGCCTTAGCTCTGTATAGATGTTAAGAAAATGGTAGCAGCAACTGTCACTAAAAATGGAAAATAAACACAAATCTAAAATTAGAAAAATATTGAATGACTTTTCTTCACCTTCTGTGCAGTTCGTTCACATGAACTGTAAAAATTAAATCATATGTAAAAATTATTTTGACTTGGTAGAAATTGTATTTCACTTTTCTCAGAAGCGAATAGAGATATAATTCATTTCAACAACTGTGAAAATAACTATTCCCCCTTCTCCAAATCCATTGGGGTTAAGTGAGCACCATATAGCAATTGAAACCTCAAAAGGAATATGAAAATGTAGATTTACATTGAAATGTCAGTAAAATATTTAATACTCACTATCTGCGCAGTTTTAACCTATTCGGTACGGCATCTTATTGCAAAAGGAAGAATGGATATTTTAATTGCACTACATTTTATTTATTTTTTTAAAAATCACACACACATGCACATAAGCCCAAGAAATCAAAATAAGTAATTAAGAAGACCAGAATACAGCCTTATTCTATCGAAATTAATGTTCTTTTTTTGTTTCTGAAAGGCTGAGCTGTTTCAACATCAGTGTGTGTGGGCTGGAAACTGAGGAGCCAGCACTAGAGCCTGAGGTATTAATTAGGATTTTATTGTTCTGCACAGTGACAAGCTTTTCTTTTAGATATCTTGAATATGTTTAAAAGATACACAGTGAGGTTAAAAAGCAATTTCTTCTGTAAAGCAGTCTCATATTTATCAGTGTATGTACGTGTGTGTGTGTGTGTGTGTGTGGGCAGTACTGGAATTTAGTTCATTACAAACATTGAAACCATTTCAGAACAGTTGTTATGACAACCATTTTAGGTTCTCTTTTTCAAGGAGAGAAGCAACCTGGAATTAAGAAGAAACTTCTTAACCAGTGGAATAGTTTGCCTTCAGAAGCTGTGGGTGCTTCACTTAGGTGTTATTCTACTAGTTTGGACCGGTTCACCTGAACCGGTAACGGAAACTGCAGGTGGCCCCACCCACCCACAGCTCTATAGCATCCCATTTAGGCCCCCTTTTTAGTGAAAAGTGCATGCACGGAAGGCTTAGCACATGCCCGGAGGTCACATTTGCAAACCAGTAGGGAAGGTAAGTAAATACCACCTCTGATGCTTCATCACTGGAGGTTTTTAAGAAGAGACTGGACAGTCACTTGCCTGAAATGGTATAGATCTCCTGCTTGAGCAGGGGGCTAGACTAGAAGACCTCCAAGGTCCCTTCCAGCTCTATTCTGATTCTTTTTGCAGGGCTTACTACAATTGCAATCTTTGTAACATATAAGCCCCAGGTATTTGCATGCATGTTATGTA
This sequence comes from Thamnophis sirtalis, assembly GCF_051295495.1. Classification (NCBI taxonomy): domain Eukaryota; kingdom Metazoa; phylum Chordata; class Lepidosauria; order Squamata; family Natricidae; genus Thamnophis; species Thamnophis sirtalis. Next base: position 84,702,139 of record NW_028261381.1, read on the forward strand.
TGTTTATATATGTATGGATCCATGTGTTTGTGTGTGTTTGTGTGTAATTTGCAATTTAATGGGTTTATATGCTGCCCAATCCTGGGGGACTCAGGGCAGCTTACAAATACAAATGAAATAAAATAACACACAGGAGAGAATACAAACAATACAAACAGTTTAAAAACACAACATACATCCGGTTTAATTGGGGGTTGAACCTGATTTGAATCAGCAACCCCAGGCCTGCCGGAACAGCCAGGTTTTGGTGGCTTTTTGGAAGGCCGCAAGGGTGGGAAGGGTCCGGATCTCTGCTGGTAGCTCGTTCCACAGAGCCGGAGCAGCTATAGGAAAGGCTCTCCCCCGAGTGGTCGCCAGTCAGCATTGTCCGGCCGACAGCACCCGGAGGAGGCCTAACCTGTGAGTTCTTATCGGACATTGGGAGGTGTGTAGCAGGAGACGGTCTCTCAGATATCCAGGTCCAGTACCATGTAGGGCTTTAAAAGTAATCACCAGCACTTTGTACCACATCCGGAGACTAATAGGGAGCCAGTGCAGCTCGTGGAGGATAGGTGTAACACGGGTGTACCAAGGTACACCTGATATCACTCGTGCAGCTGCATTCTGGACCAACTGCAGTCTCCGAACACTCTTCAAGGGCAGCCCCATGTAGAGTGCGTTGCAGTAGTCGAGCCTTGAGGTGATGAGGGCATGAGTGACCATTTGAAGTGCCTCCCGGTCCAGATAGGGTCACAACTGGTGCACCAGGCAAACCTGGGCAAAAGCCCCCCTGGTCACAGCTGACAAATGATGTTCTAAAGTCAGCTGCATATCCAGGAAGACACCCAAGTTGCGAGCCCTCTCTGAGGGGTGTAAGCTTTCACCCCCCAGGCTAATGGATGGAAAATCCAGACTATCCTTGGGAGGAAACATCAAAAGCCACTCGCTCTTGTCTGGATTGAGTGCCAACTTGTTTACTCCCATCCAGACCCTAACAGCCTCCAGGCACATCACTTCCACTGCTTCGCTGAGTTGGCACGGGGCAGACAGATACAATTGAGTATCGTCTGCATATTGGTGGTACTTGATCCCGTGCTGGCGAATGATCTCACCCAGTGGCTTCATGTAGATGTTAAATAGGAGGGGGGACAGGACCGAGCCCTGTGGCACCCCGTATTTGAGGGGCCTAGGGGTCAACCTCTGTCCTCCAACCAACATCGACTGCGACCTGTCAGAGAGGTAAGAGGAGACCCACCGTAGAACGGTGCCTCCCACTCTCACCTCCCCCAGTCTTCGCAGAAGGATACCATGGTCGATGGTATCGAAGGCCGCTGAGAGGTCAAGAAGCACCAGGATAGAGGACAATCCTCTATCCCTGGCCCACCAGAGATCATCGATCAGCGCAACCAAAGCAGTTTCGGTGGAGTAACCAGGCCTGAAACCAGACTGGAAGGGATCAAGATAGTCAAATTCATCCAAGGACCATCGGAGTTGAAAGGCCACCACCTTCTCAACAACCTTCCCAACAAAGAGTAGGTTGGAGACTGGACGATAGTTATTAAGAATAGCTGGATCCAGAGAAGGTTTCTTAAGGAGGGGTCTCACCACCGCATCCTTTAGGGGCTGCGGGAAATATTCCTCCTGTAGAGAGGTGTTAATGATTCTCTGGAACCAGCCTCATGTAACCTCCTTGCTGGCAGAAACCAGTCAGGAGGGACACAGGTCCAGTAGGCAGGTGGAGGCACTTACCACTCCCATGGCCTCCCATGTGTATTTGTTAATGTATGTGTATGCACGCATACACATATATGTATACATTTTATACTGCTCTGGAGTATAAGACGCATGCAAGGCTATGCATGCCATTTTTTTGAAAAAAATATGGGCCCATTTTCACGAAAAATGGGCCCTTTTTGGGAGGTCTGCAGAGTGCAAAAACTTTTTTTAAAATTTGCCTCTTCAAAATCTTGGTGCGTCTTATACTCTGGTGCATCTTATACTCTGAAAAATATGGTAACTTACCTCCTTGCAGCAAACAGCCTGTTCCAGTTTAGCCTGATTAGCACAAGAAAAAAAAATCTGCCTCTGCCTCCCAGCAATTTGCCTTCTTGCAGCAAACAGCAAACAGCCTATTTCACTTTCAATTTCAGTTTCAGCACGGGCCTCCCGATGATCAGCTGTTTCAGGCTGCAGGGATTGCCATAACCTATTGCACCTCCGCAAGCCCCATTTTCCCCATTTGCTGCAAGGAGGTAAATTGCTGGGAGGCGGAGGCCAAACAGTGGGGGGCGATGGGTGGGCAGGGCTACATTCAGTTTATAAGACACACCCAAATTTTCACCCTCTTTTAGATTGGGGAAAGTGTGTCTCATATTCCGAAAAATATAGTGTGTGTGTGTTCTGTGTGTATTATAAAGGGTGAGAGGAGGAAAACCAGTTAGCTATCTTTCTCCTATTTTCCTGGGACAGTTCCCACATCCCTTGACCCAAATCCCTCTGGTGAATCTATTTTTAGAATCCCTTTTGCTGGGGGTGTGACCTATGGCAAGACAATAGAGGGGGCAATGAATATCCTCTGCCCATCTTGACTTTAAGAATTCAGTTGGTCTGCAAGACTGTGGAGGAAAAGATGCTGCATCCCAAGCAGAGGGTCATAGAGTTTGGAGAGTGTTTAGAGTAGAATCCAAGCAGTTAATTATTCACAATATCAGTTCATGTGAGTGTGACCTAATATTTGGCCACTGCTCAGTTTTCTTAGCAGGTATATACGGGAAAGAGAACAAGTAAGTTGGTCTTCGGAAACATTGCCCTTTGTATTGAGCAAACAGTTTGCTTCATAAATATAGTATTTATTCTGCCTGTATGTCTTATCTTCAGAGAGACACAACAGCATACTTATTAAAGTGCTGGATCAGGAGAAGGAAGGTTTTTGTGTTCCTTTATGCTCTCAAACAAGCTGGCTGGCAAACAAAAGTTCTTATTAGATCATATCTGTTAGGAATATAATCTAAAAGTTGGGTTGGCAATATATAAATCATATAGCAATGCTGTACCTGTTTCTTTAAATCATACTGTAAAATATGATTGGTTGCTGTTTTCCTCAATCGGCCATAAGAGGGAGCCAGAATGACTGTTAGATCTCTCTGTTTGTTAGATGCTGGGCTGATCTGATCTGAGTGTTTTGGAAGCTGGCTGTTAGAAAGTGCCGTGAGCTATTGTAAGTTCTGCAACTGCTAGCAAACTTTGAGTACTGAACTGATTATATGATACTGGACTATGTTATTTGGATTATCCCTTAACTGAAAGACATTGATGACTGACTGTCTTATTCGTGTATGACCTGGACTGTTTGATTGACTCTGATACTTCTATTTCCACGAAAGTAAAGGCCTATTTAAACTGCAGTGTCTCTGTATGCTGGTTTGTGTGTTCTCCAACTCTCACAACTCTTTGCTGAACATCCCCGTACAATGGGGAGCTTACCAAACAATATTCAGTTAGATTTGCTGCAAGAATGAAGAGAGCACAATGCATCTGAGTGGATTCCACAACACATGAGAAAAGGCTGAGAAAAACAACATACAACAAAACTTCTAAGAGTTCATTTGGTTTGCAAGGCCTGGAGAGAATGGACATCACTCAAGGTCAAGAAAGGTGGACCAGAGCAATGTGTGGTTAAACACAAAGCTCGGTATATTGTGTAGACCCTGGGTGTCAAACTCGTGGTGTCACGTTGCAATCATGTGATGTATTGCAGTTTTTCTCCCTTCGTAGAGCTGGGGTGAGTGTGGCCTGCAAGTGACATATCCGTCTGCAGACCGTCAGTTTCACACCACTGGTGTAGACTATCCCCTTTCCACACAACAAACCAGGATATTCAGGATCAACAACATTTGGACATGAATTAAAAACAACACAATAAAAGCATAAAGAAAATGCATGTTGTACATAAATGCTAACACAATAAAAATAAATTTAGTTTGAGTTGACCCCTTTAGACTATCAGGTCCAACCCCCTGCTCCATCTGGGAAAACAGATCAAATAATTCTCAATAGATGGCTTTCCATTGTTTATTAGGAATTTTTTCCTAATAGCACTTAATAATACTACTTAGACTTATATACCACTTCACTGTAATTTTCAGCTCTCTTTAAATGGTTTGCAGAATCAGGATATTGCCTCCAACAATCTGGGTCCTCATTTTACTGACCTTGGAAGGATGGAAGGCTGAGTCAACCTTGAGCCTGGTGAGATTCAAACTGCCAAATTGCAGTCAGCCGGCAGTCAGCATAAGTACTGCACTCTAACCACTGTACTACCTTGGCTCTTACTATTCAACCAGGGTTTGTCTGTTTCATACATCCTATCATTGCTTTCTTCTGCACCCTTCAAGGTAGCTTATAGGTATTATTCAACAAACAAACAGACAAACAAATAATACATAAATATTTTTCTCTCCATCTACTCTTCTGCATGTTAAACATAGCTAGTTCCTTCTCTCTCTTCCTTGGACATTTGTTTTAGTCACCTGGTCAGCTTTATTGCCCTTTTCTGTACATGCTGTACTCGGAATCATTCTGGGTGCCCAGGTCTTTGTTAATGCTTGAAATAAGCTCTCATGGCAATGAAGCAAGCTTGCAGTACTTGTGTAAATATTTAGCCTCTCTTCTACATAGATTATCTAGAATAGTTTTGATTTGGTGGGGGTAAAATACAGTAAATAAAATAAGCTGAACTCCAGGATTGATTTACATTTATTCCATAGCATTATTACACAGGGCACTAAATGCTTTTCTTTGACCAGGACCTTTTCTTTATGCAAACTATAAGTATCTATTAAGAAAAGTGAAAGTAACTTTCCAAAGTTTCAGATTTATTGTTGCACATTTATTGGCTGGAATAAAGAACTTCAGAGCAGTGAAAATGTCACTTTCATCACCATGACTCTTCACCTTCTCCAAACTACTGATCACAAAGGGCCATGAGGGTAAATAGTTAGAAATTTCCTCTGGGTTCCTTCTCTATTTTTAACTCTGCCTGCTTTTTGTCTGTGACATTGCTAATCTCAAGATGCTTTCTTCTCACCTTTGTCTTCCTGAGTACACATGCCCTCTGCTCCCTGCCTGATAGGGTATGGATAGCTAAGCTTTGCCTGCTACCCTCAACATATTATTATTTCAATAGTCCCTGCTAAGGTTAGATTTCCACTCTCTGAATACAGAGATTGACTCCTCTTTGAGCTCAGGTACAAAGTTAAAATCTGATGCCACTAAAATCCAGGAAAATATTGGAATTTCTTCACAGGAGTTACACGATCACCAGGATATACTGCAGGACCAATGTTGTCCTTTGTTGGGACAATAAAGAAAGAATAGTTGATGTGTATTAATTCTCAACATTTCTGCTTTGACACAGCAGCAGAGAAGAACAGTTTGGGTAGGTAGGGGAATCTTCCTCATATTATTTTCCAAGACTTTCATTCCTTCTCTTCTCAATTTCTTTTTTATTATCATGATTATTAATTTTGCAGCTATGTTCTCAATACAATTTATACCTTTTCTGCAACTTTATTTTAACAAGTATATTTTACCCTGATACTTCTATTTCTCATCAGGCTATTGTTCTATTATCCACGGTGTACATTAAATTTAATAAAATGTGCTTATTCATATTAGAAATATTTGCTTGTCACACAACCTGCATTTTGTATGAGAAACTCACTGTGTGAAAAACAGAGCAATACCCGGAGGGAGGAGGGGGAGTGATGGAGATAATAAATGGTTTATTAGTACTTCTCTCATGTTGTATTGCAAAATATGGAGATTGCAGAAGAATCTGTAGGATCTGTTCCTGATTTTCAAAGCTCATTCATATGATTCTGTCCATGCTTTTCAGTCAAACTGTCTCCTGGGTCATGTAATTTTGTTGGCAAGATTTTCAGAATTGGTGGGCCATTGCCTTATTCCTAAGGCTGAGAGGGATCTGTGCTTAATACGGGACTAGAATTCATAGTATTTGGTGTTTTTTAATACTACACCAAATTGGATATATACATGAATATCCATCATGCTTTTCCCTTTTATTTAAACAGTATTGAGCAGGAATAAGAACTAAAGCCAAAGAAACAGGTATCAAGGCATCAAAAAAGAAACAAACAAATTAAAATACCAATTTAAATTCATCAAACCTTTCAATTTTTTTCCACCTTAATGGTGTTCCACATATTGCTTTTGATTCTTTAGGCTTCCCGCTTGCCTCTTTTACAGGATCTTATCAAGTCCATCCAAGCATGACTTTCTCTTCTTGCTCCTCTCAACTCATTCCTTCTATATCTCTTTTTGTGACTGAGTCATCATTCATTCTCTTTATACATCTCAACCCACTTTAACATAGTTTTCTATTCAGTCATGTTCATTCTCTATTCATTTGTTCTTCTACTTCTTTTTATTTCACTACAAATGCTTCTTAAGTATTCCATTTTTACTACATTCAACATTTATATTTCTCCTGACACAACTAGTTTTCATTTCCATATAACAAGTGGGCAGAAGCACATTCTTAACATAGCCATTTTCACTTATTTCATGAACATCTTTCCTCTAAACGAACTACTTACCACCCACTGTTTTTTTTACCAGTGTTAGCATGTCTTAATTTTTTCCCATGCCATTTTTAGTAAACATTCTACTTGAAGTAATTCATTCCATATTCCCTATCAAATATGACCACCTTGGATTCTGGTTTTCAGATCCATAATTCTCACTGCAAACATTTTCTGCAAAATCATTCATATCTTCAGGCAACAGCACAGCATATTTGCATGTCACAGTATACAGTGGTTCTTAAAAATGGGTGAATCTTTTCAAATTCTCTGGCTCTATATCTCTCCCATTGCTCCATTTTCTATTTCTACTCCAGGCTGATTGAAGAGTTTCACCATGAAGTAAGCATGGAATTCTCCTTGTTTATATTTAAGATGGAATTTAAAACCAACCACTTTGGCTGGGTTTTCAGAATTTAAGTATATTATATATTTTATTTGGATTGATTCATTTTAATATAATTGCATGTTCTTAGTTTTCATTTACTATAACCTGCTGCAAAGATTGGGATGACATATAAACAATGTAGAAGTTCAGCAAACAATATGTACTGAAAGCATTGCATTATCAGAAAAGCAATAAAAATCATTAGCCTCTTGAATGGATAGCAGGTATGACAAATCCTTCTCTTCTGATACAATGTGGCTGTGTCTAAAAAGCTATTTGCATTTCTATTCCCATCCAAAATTTGTGGAGGTTTATGTATCTGTACAATTTGTTATAGTTAAACATACAATCTGAAAGGTAGTTTCAGATACACAGTGATGTTCTAGTGGGATCATTGTCTCAAAAGCAGAAGATATCATGTAACTAGCTAAATAATAGAATTGGTGATCTCATGGAATTTGGGCCATTCTTCAAAAATTACTTTTTTTTATAAAGGTTCTTTTTGGGGTGGAGTGTACCTATATGTGAAATTATGAAGTGATGGACAGTAGCTGAAAATATTATCATGGGGTTTCTGTTTGATGGAAAAAAATGATTGCCATCTCTGTTGTAATGAAGGTCTCAGAGATCCCATCTGGCTGGGGACCATTGCTTTTCCATAAGTCTTCTTATCCAGCCTTTATTTAATCTTCACTTTCCTTTATATGGGCATGGAACTTTAAAAAACCCTTTGTTATAATTTCAGGAGTGAATCCTACTAAACAAGGAACCAGGAGTAACAGTTAATGTACCAATATCAGAGTTTGATCTAGATTAGGCCACTATATCATTACTTGAGAGCTGAAATAGGCAATCTGTTTCTAATTTTGAGGGACAAGTTTCCTCAAAAATAATCGGTTAAGAGTTTACATAATGGGTGGAAGCTATTGACTGAGCCAGAGTAGAAATTGTTATGGATGCTGTTCTACCTCACACTCCTTTTCCTCCTTCTGAAATTCTCTTGTCTTTCTTTCAAGCATTGTCCTTGTCTAGTGGTAATGCCTAGGATGGGAGCCAAGTTGGTGCTGAGGCAGAAATTGGGAAACTGTGAGTTATAATCCTGCCTTAGACACAAAGCCTTAGGCCAATCACTTTCCCTCAACTCTAAAAATGTAAAGATAAAGCTTTCCCTATCCAATCATGTTTGGCTCTAGAACATGGTGTCATCTTCGTTTCTTGGCTGAAGGAGCCAGCATTGTCTGAAGACATTTTCCATGGTCATATGGCCAGCATGGCTATATACCAAGGGTGCACAGCACACTGTTACCATCCCACTGAAGTGGTAGCTATTAAACTACCTGCATTTGCATGCTTTTGAACTGCTAGGTGGGCAGTTGCTGGGGCAAGGAATGGATGCTCACACCATTGCGTGGAGCTTAGATCTCAAGTCAGGGCTGTCAACTTTCCAGCTGACAAGTTCAGCATCTTTAACCACTGAAATAATGGCAAACTACCTCTGAAAAATCTTGCCAAGAAAATTTCAGGGATTTGTCCAGGCAATCTTCAAGAATTAGGCACAATTGAACAGAAGGGGAAAAAATGTCTATGGTAAAATATATTTAATGGATTGTGCAATTTGCAATTTAGCATAAAATATAATGGCAATATTATGAATGTATAATTAAATAATAGGTAATATAGGATTTAGATTTAGATTTAGATTTTATTAACATTTGTAGGCCGCCCTTTTCCCTGAGGGGACTCAGGGCGGCTCACATAAAATCAGGGAGGGGAAATACAACAAAGACATAGACACATATTATAAAAATGATCAGCAACATACATTCATCATTCGGGAGGGGCAACTATCCTTGTCCCCAGGCCTGACGGGCTAGCCAGTTCTTCAAGGCTGTGCGGAAGGCCTGGACGGTGGTGAGGGTACGAATCTCCACAGGGAGTTCGTTCCAAAGGGTCGGGGCTACTACCGAGAAGGCCCTCCTCCTTGTAGTTGCCAGCCGGCATTGGCTGGCCGATGGAATACGGAGGAGGCCCAATCGGTGAGATCTCATTGGTCGCAGGGAGGTAATTGGCAGGAGGCGGTCTCTCAAGTATCCAGATCCACTACCATGCAGGGCTTTATGGGTGACTAATAGCACCTTGAAGCGCATCCGGAGATCGACAGGTAGCCAGCGCAGCTCACGGAGGATAGGTGTTATGTGGGTGAACCGAGGAGCACCCACAATCGCTCGCGCGGCCACATTCTGTACTAGCTGAAGTCGCCGGATGCTCTTCAAGGGCAGCCCCATGTAGAGCACGTTGCAGTATTCCAGCCTAGAGGACACAAGGGTCCGAGTGACTGTTGTGAGTGCCTCCCGATTCAGGTAGGGTCGCAACTGGCGCACCAGGCGAACCTGGGCGAATGCCCCCCTAGTCACAGCCGTCAGATGGTGGTCAAACGATAGCTGTGGATCTAGGAGGACTCCCAAGTTGCGAACCCTCTCTGAGGGATATAAAATTTGACCCCCCAGCCTGAGTGATGGAATATTGGTCGAATCTTTGGGAGGGAAACACAACAGCCACTCGGTCTTTTCTGGGTTGAGCACAAGCTTGTTAACCCTCATCCAGTCCATAACGGCCTCAAGGCCTCGGTTCATCACGTCTGCCACTTCATTGAGATGGCACGGGGCGGACAGATACAACTGGGTATCGTCCGCATATTGATGGTATCTGATCCCGTGCCTACGGATGATCTCTCCCAGCGGTTTCATGTAGATGTTGAATAGTAGGGGGGATAAGACCGAGCCCTGAGGCACCCCATATGTTAGGGGCCTAGGGGACGATCTCTGCCCCCCCACTAACACCGACTGCGACCTGTCCGAGAGGTAGGAGGAGAACCACCACAACACGGTGCCTCCCACTCCCACCTCCCGCAGTCGTCGCAGAAGGATACCATGGTCGATGGTATCGAAAGCCGCTGAGAGGTCAAGGAGAACCAGGATGGAGGAATATCCTCCATCTCTGGCTCTCCAGAGATCATCAGTCAATGCGACCAAAGCGGTTTCCGTGCTGTAACCGGGTCTGAAGCCTGACTGGAAGGGGTCGAGATAGTTAGCTTCCTCCAAGGACCGTTGGAGCTGAAAGGCCACCACCTTCTCAACAACCTTCCCAAGAAAGGGAAGGTTGGAGACTGGGCGATAGTTATTAAGAACAGCTGGATCCAAAGATGGCTTTTTTAGGAGGGGTCTCACCACCGCCGCTTTCAGTGCGGCGGGGAAGTTCCCCTCCCGAAGAGAGGCGGTCACAACCGCCTGGATCCAGCCTCGTGTCACCTCACTGCTGTTAGTAACCAGCCATGAGGGGCACGGGTCCAGTACGCAGGTGGAGGCACTTACAGCCCTCATGGCCTTGTCCACATCCCCGGGGATAACATCCTGAAACTCAACCCAGAGATGTTCTACCTGATCCTCTTGTGCCTCGGCTGGAACTGCGGGGATGGAGTCCAAGTCCGACCGAAACCGAGCAATTTTGTCCGCTAAGAATTGGGCATAATCTTCAGCTCTGCCCTGCAAGGGTTCCCCCGCTTCCCTTTTATTTAATATAGGCAGCCTTGAGTGGGAGGAGAAACAAAAGAAACGTTCTGATTCATAGTCTGACACATCTGTGTTAGAGATGGCTATTATCCAGTGAAGCTTTCCCGAGGGTGGCTGATCTCAAGCTAGTTAAATAAGATTTTATTAGATTTGGACAACATCTTGGCACATGGAACTTGGGCAATGGCTCAAATCAATGAACTTAGTGGTGTTTTCAATTATTCTCTCCAAACACTGAGTAACTACAATATTAATGAACTAGCATACAGCTACTTGGGCTTTGATTTCCTGTAGACATTGGGGGGACAAGTGGAGCTCAATACTAACTTTTACTGGTTTGAAAACAAGAATTCCAGGCTGAAGCATCCAGGCGGGTGGGCGGAGCCTCCTGCCACCGCTACTATTGGTTCAGCTGATCCATGCCAAACTAGGAGCAACCCACTTCTGGTCCATAGCATATTCTTTGCACTCAAAACTGATACCTCCCACTTCTTCATATGAACTTGTAGCTTGTCCTTCAGATTTCTTTCATGTACAATTTTGAAAAAAAAACAAACCCTGAATGGAAATAACCTTCTAACAAACTGTTTGCTTTTAAACAACTTTTCTCCAATAAGTCTTCCTGAAATTAATGCAAACTATTATTTAAATATAATATGAATTAGTTTTGTAATGGGATAACTCTTTGCCTTCGATTGCTGCCACCTAGTAGCTGATTATTCAGAAGCTATTCACTTGAGAAGGAAACAAGTAATTTTGCTTTATGGCATCATGGTGATAAAAGGAAAGCTAATGAATTTGAATGTAATATTTTTTTCCTTTCTGTAACTATGAACCCTAACCATAAATATTTAAGAACTAAAGTGCATGTAAATTTGAAACAAGTACACCATGCTGTTTTCTGTATAAATTTGCTTTTTTCTTTAAGAAAAAAGTGCTGCTCATGTAAGAATTACCTTTTTGTGCATTAATATAAATAAGAAACTTGTTAGTTGTTTTCACAGTGAAGAAAGCTGAGGCCTTGAATGCTGAGGTAATAATGTCTTTGAAACAATAATGTTAATGAGGGGATAATGCTTTTTTTGAGGGAGGAGGTTGTAAAAATTTAAAACAGTCTCAATAGATGTTTGTGCTGGAGAAACTTCCAGAAAAAGTAACACAGAGTCTGAACTGGTATCATTTAGAAAGTATTCATATTCCTCAGGTAAAAGCTATGGAAAAAGAAACACGAGAAATAAAGATTCATATAAAAAGTTTAGGTATCTGTAAATCTTCTCTGGATTTTGCCTCTAGGTATTGCAGTGATATCTTAAGAGAAAAAGTCTGAGGTATCTAAATAAGGCAAGAATGGAATAACTGAAGGAAATAATCTAACATGTAGAATGTTTGGGGATTCAGGTTTCATTTATATTAAATGGAAAGAGAAAGAACACCTGAGGTAAACTCAAGTGAAATATACCTGCAAAAGTATTTTTGCAGCATTCTCTTCAATAAAAGTTGAAAGTATTGCCTATTGCCTTCCATTAGTTCCCAGTGTTCAATGCAATGCCGCAAGCTAATGCTTTGGTAGATTTTATGGATGAACTTGATCAGGGGGTGTCAAACTCATATCGTCATGGTGGCATCACGTGACATATTGGGACTCCCCCCCCTTCGCTAAGCGGGGTGGGGGTGTGGCCAGCACATGACACATCAGGCCCATGGGCTGGGAGTTTGACAGCCCTGATCTTGATTATATAGATGATTTTAGTACAAATTTAAACCGTTGTGAATATTTAATATCATAATCATCAATGTCATCACCATCACCATCACCTCTTCCAAGATTCAAATGGCCCTCAATCTGACCCAGATTTTTTAAACATGGCTCTTCATTAAGGCCTTTGTGAAAGGGAGACTCCTTGTTTCATTTTATTTGCCATCCTGTGTGTTTAACCTTTTATTGTTTAGTGGTTTTATTGTAATTTCTTTTTCCGATTGTTGTGAGACGCCTACAGTCATTGAGAGTTGAGTAGCATAAAATGTATTATCATTACAAATTTTATTGCAGGTCATGCAAAAGAACACAAAAATACAATATAATATATCTTCTAAAAAGACCAATGATCTACTCCACTATCAGGTTCTGCAGCTCCATTTGCAAACTGAGTGACAGCAAAAGATATTTTAGGATCTTTATCTGCCTAAAGAAGCTGTGTGTGGAATGTTTCTTTCCATCCAGGAAATAACCTAAAAATTAAACATTAATTCAGTATGAGTTTTTTTGGTAAAATTTATAATAAAGTAAAACATAATTTAATGCAATTCAGTACTTTTGTCTTCACACTGGAAAGTCATTCAGCAAAAATCCCAACTATGTAATTTAATTTCTAGGTGATGTTTTCAGGAAGAGTAATAGTTATATGTGGGAAGAAGATATGTCAAATTTTTAGATTAAAAGTGACATTTTAGTCAGTAGGACACTCATAACCACATCCTTGTTCCGGAATTTTATGAGCCATGACTCCAGATGTATGACAATATTGCCACATATTTCACCCCTAGGAATAATTTTCTTAGCAAGCTGGTTTGGTCTCTTTCTCTAATTTACTATAACTGATGCCTGAATTTAGATGTGCCAATATCTTACCATTGGGAAGTTTTAATAAATCTGGTATGTACTGAGCACCTCTAGAGAAAAAGGGGACATGGTGGCTCAGTGGCTAATACACTAAGCTTGTCGATCAGAAAGGTCAGAAGTTTGGCGATTTGAATCCCTAGTGCCATGTAACGCGTGATCTCCCATTAATTGTACCAGCTCCTGCCAACCTAGCAGTTTGAAAGCAGGTAAAAATGCAAGTAGAAAAATAGGGACTATCTTGGTGGGAAGGTCAGTGCTCTGTGCACCTTTGGCATTTAGTCATGCCGGCCACATGACCACGGTGACATCTTTGGACAGCGCTGGCTGTTCGGATTTGAAATGGAGATGAGCACTGCTCCCTAGAGTCGGGAACAACTAGTACATATGTGCAAGGGGAACCTTTAGTTTTAGAGAAAAAGAAAGAATTCCTGCTGAAGTCCTTCAGGAATTTACAGTAACGTGGATAATGTGAGGTGTGTTGTTCCTCCAAGTATTTTCAATACAAAGCCCAAACACTTATAACAGGAAAACTACTCTATTTTGTATCCCTCAAACCCCAATTTATTTTTCAAAAGCCTCTCACAAACACATGATCTTTGTATTCTCATGTTAACATGTAATAACACATGGGCCGGTGGTCTTGTAACTATTCTGAGGATTGCTGATGCCTATGACAGTATTTTAGTCTGTGGCGTGGCTTGGTGGCCATGGCAAGGGAAGGATACTGCAAAATCCCCATTCCTTCCCCACCCCACTAACCTGCTTTCCAGCTCCGTTCTCCTGTTCAAGGCAACAAAACAAGATCAGCTGGGAGGCAGCGAGGCCAGCTTATTTGCCGGTTCTCCGAACTACTCAAAATTTTCGCTACTGGTTCTCCAGAACCTGGCAGAACTAGCTGAATACTACCTCTGATTATAATACATCTGTTGTAAAATAATTTAGATATTAGCTTATTTACCAGTTAGGAGGGCCAAGATGAACACTTTTGTAATCCCGTTATTGTCAACACTGTAACAGAGAAGGGCTGCTGTTATGTTTATCTGTACAGAACTATAAGTGGTATCATACAAAGTATACATGGATTTTTTTAAAAAAAGATCAATATGGTACAGAGAGGTAAAAGGATGGTATTTGTAGAATATAGAATTAATGTCAGATTTTATGTCATTAATTTCTATGTGCCCACCCTCTTGATTCCAGGGATTATATCGATTTTAGGATTTTAAGTCAAGAACAATGAACATTGAGCTTTGGACATACTTCCAAGTGAATGGCAGCCCATATTTCTTTCACATATCTCCGCCTTTTTGGGGGGTGGCGAGTTAGCTTTCCAACAGTGTGCACTGGGCTAATTTTCTCTGAATTAATTGTATATAGTTGAGGGAAAAAAACCCAAATCTTTCTTATGTATGAATTGTCAGCTTACTCTATTTGGGGGCCCTAGAAAGGTTGGGGATTGCAGTATTAGCAATATCAGATTGGCAAACCATTTTTGGATATTACAAAGCAATACAAACACAAGGAAAGAAGCTTTCTGAGAAACTCCACCTTTGATGTTTTGGGCCCTGGTGACTTCCTGTAACTTCCTTGTCAACAGTGTTGATGTCCTTATTGAGCTAGAGCAGATGCAAAGTTGAAACTTTTTTCTTGAAGTTCTGCTTCTTTCAGAAAATAGAATCTACTATTTTACATGCACGTGGGATATTAGTGATTATTCCAAATATTAATATATATTCTGCAAGGACCACTGAAGGATTAGCTGGCCCTTATGGAAGGTTATAAAGTGATTTTACACAGGGATAGGTTTGAAACCTACAGTTTATGCAAATAGGTCCCATCCTTCCCGTCATTTGACCAGCATCCCCAAAAAGCTTTTAAAATTTGTGGGCTCAGGGCCAAGCAATCCCACCAAGATAGGCTTTAAATGATCTCCATTTGGCATCCATAATATTTAAATTGGCCCTCTGACAGTTTAAAAAGTCTCTTGAAGAATGAATTTTAATACCCAGGATTAATGTTCTTAGGTTTCTGCTCTTTATTTTTCTGTTTATAGTTTATGACCTAATTCTGTTTTGCATTGCTTTGGGGTTTCATTAAAATCTTTGCACTCCTTTAGTTATTGCAAAGGCTTATATTGCTGTTGCTGTTGAGAATACTATTGCGTGACAGCAGTGGTTTTTATGGGTTTAAGATTATTATTTTTTCCTGAACATTGATGGGTGAGGAAGATGCTCTGTAAATCAGTATCGAATGAGATTGCTCTGTTATCTAGAATTTCTAGCACATATTGTGCCTAAGGGATTTCTGCTTGGGTTTAAATGCCAACACAACTCAAAGTGCTGCATTTGAGTTAAAGACTTGATGCCTGTTAGGATGCAATATGTAAAGGCAAACAAGGATAACAGCTGCATATTGTCATACCAATAGCTAAGGATAATCATTTCATGGCTTCGAGAAAATGAAGTGACATGATGTTGACATAAAGAAGGTTAATATGGGCTCCCATTATTATCTTTGAGATGTTTGTCTGAGCTCCGAGTTTGGCAATTTGATTGCAAACATTTTGTCACCATTTGAGGAGACATCATCAGTGCACTTTGAAGTGTGCTTATCTGTCAGAGCACTAGTCTTTAAATATTGTTTTATGTGATGCAAATTAGTCTGGATGTTGTTTGTTCGGCTACTTCTGAGTCATGATCTGACTTTGGACTGTTTGATTGGCTGACTGTCATTACTGAGGCATGGTCTTTGGTTTTAAGTACTGTAGGAAGTTAGTACCCATCCCTCTCCTAAAAAAATGAAATATCCTGGGAAATGTTGAAAAGGCAGAATATTATATTTCCCTGGATCAGAAATGGAGAAACTTGGACTCAAGACAGCCTACAGAGTTGCCCCTGCAAGGTCCCATGGGAGTTTGATAACCACTCAGAATACATTTCTTACACAGGAACAGGAAACAGAGAGGTGGGGTCAAAAAGAGTATAAAACACCCAGCAAGCCTTTTCTTTTTTCTCTTTTCTTCTTCACCCAACATCTGGAAGCATGTGATCCCCCTTTTCTGTTCAGGAGCTCAAGCCATGTGGTCCTGTCCACCATTAAACCATCTTTCCAAGCAGCCTCCATGTTTCCAGTGTTTCTTTTTCCCCACTTGGAGCTGAACCCAGAAGGACATTTCTTCCAACAGTACTTTAAAACTAATGGCTTGATTCTTCTTTTTTGGGGGGGGGGGTGAGCTGATGGGCTGTGACAAAAATCACAATCCATCAGCTCACAAGAAATCAGACCATGTCTTAGTAACAACCACCAGCCATTCAAACAGACCAAAACAGAACATGATTCAGCAGTCTCCAAACAAACAATACTAGTTTACATCACACAGACAGTACTTAAAACCAAAGATCATGCCTCAGTAATAACAGCCAGCCAATCAAACAGTCTGAAGTCAATCCATGACTCAGAAGTAGCCAAACAAACAACATCCACACTAATTTGCATCACATGAAAGGGTATTTAAAGACCAGTGCTCTGACAGTCGAGCACAATTCAAAGCATACTGATAATGTCGCCTCGAATGGTGATGAAATGTTTGCAACCAAATTGTCAAGCTTGGAGCTCAGACCAACAACCCAGCTACCAACCTGAGCTACTTATATTCAAATACATTTCATTATTGTATCTTTCTTTAGTTTTCAGACATGGAACTGTCTTATAATGGGGCATAAGGCCTGCCCCTATTAATATCCTTTCCATGATCATGTGCAGCATATACAGGTAGTCCTCGACCTACAATATTTAGTGACCATTTGAAATTCCAACGACACTTAAAAAGTTACTGATGACCATTTTTCACACTTATAACCATTGCAGCATTCCCATGAGTACATGATTTACATTTGGATGCTTGACAACTGATTCACATTTAGGATTGTGGCAGTGCCCTGGGGTCATGTGATCCCCTTCCACAACCTTCTTGAGAAGCCAAGTCAATGGGGAAACTAGATTCACTTAATATCCGTCTTACTAATTTAACAATTGCAGTGATTCACTTAACAAATGTGGCAAGAAAAGTCATAAAATGTGGCAAGACTCACTTAACAAACTTCTCACTTAACAACATAAATGTTGGGCTCCATGTGGTCATAAGTTGAAGACTGCCTGTACTTGAATGCATAATGAATGTACTGCCAGCCATTAATGAAGATATAGTTCTGCAAGGAAAAATGTAACTATGTAATGATAATGGTAATGTAATGGTGGTGATATTCTGAAGGCTATTTCACTTTAGTACAGTTTGGAAAGGGGAACATGGCGGCATATAGTTTATTGACAAAGACAGGTGGCTTCTGCCTTGCTCTAGGCAGCTTCAAGGAAACAGAACTGCCTGAAGGTAGATTTTTCAACCCCATGTTTTGCTCACCATGTCACAAAGGTCAAAACTTATTTCAGGATTTCCTGCCTGAAGTCTTATAACCTGCAAACTTTAATTAGAACAACTGATCACCAAGACATCTCTGAGAGTTGTTTCTAGACCTCATTTTGGGGGAAGAGATGAGATTTATAATTTCCACTGTAATATTACTAATAACTTCCATTGTTTTGGACAGCTTTAAATTGTTTATATTTTATTTTATACTGTTAGCGACCTTTAGTGTTCCCTGGGTGAGGAAGATGTAGTATAAATTGAAAGAATAAATTGAGAGACAAGGAAATCCCTGACATTCATAGTTAATTATAGGAAAGCAATGAAGGAAGAGTTGGTTTTCTTCTCTGTGAGTGTATCTACAATGGTGCACTCATGTGACCATGCCTTTCCTGCCAGGAAAACCCAGGATTTTGTTTTGTGGGTTGCAGCCATATATAAGTAGCTCTATTCCAGCTAGACAAAGAATAGGAGAGATGCAATCCAAGAGATTACTGGAATGTCCTTGGAAGACCAATGGATGGTTGCTTGAGACCGATCAGGATGGTGATCATTCACCTACAGACTCATCAAGAATAATGCTCAAGTCAATGATAACTAAATAACTAATTAGCATTCCAGTTAATCAATTTCAAGGTACATTCCAGCTATTTTCAGACAAAGTAAAACAAATCACACTAGATATCCTACCCTGAATCATTTAAAAAAACAGCTTTTAATCTCTTTTGGCCTGTGGATTACTTATATTAAGTTAGGGAATTTATTCAGATTCTGATGAATTTCAGAGCCAAAGCAAAATGATTTAGACATATCCTCCACAGCTAGTTTATGTCCAGATTTGGGCTGCCACAAACACATATTTTATTTTCCGATCTTTCAGAGCTTTGTAATATTACAATGACAGCAGTTCTTCCAAAGGCCGCTTTTTGAACAATCAATAAAGTGTGGAAAGAGAGGAAACAATGGAACAGATAGTAGCTGGATTTCCATGACTGACAGCTGTCTCTGGCTCAGAGTGTTCCTAGCAATCAATAAGGGACCATGCTGAAATTTACATTATGAGGCTGGGGTGAGATTTCTTTTATTGTAATTTTTTCTCCATTTAACTCTGCCAATTCCCACTTGGCAAACTATTATAGTGAGTGGTTCCTACTGTCTGATAAATGTTTTGGCTTGCTGTGTCAAACAATTGTTAAAAATTGTTCTGTAATTTTCTGCTTATTCCTTGGGGTTTTTTTTATTTGTGTATTGGAAAAATACTGATATAAAATAATTTCATGATCTTTCTTTCCCTCTTTCAGTCAGTATCTTGTTGCCAAGCTTTCTGTTGTTTGTTACATTGCATATTATTGTTGCTAATGAAAATTATGAGGATGATATCAGCAAAGTCATCTCAATATCTTGTTTAGCTTGGATGGTTATTGGTAGCTTTATCACAACTGATCTCATTATAATGATTTCTGTTGTAGAAGGCAAGTCATGTCTTGTAGGTTTCACCATTTATTTGAGCTTGCAATTATGTGTACATATGCAATTATTATTAATATATGTAATTGTTATTACTCTTATATTAATGATGGTCCCTGACTGATCTTGAAATGGTGACCAGGTATACATGGTTAATCCTAGTATGAAACCTTGTGACTCTATTGACAGCGAAATTCCTAGACTGGAAAATTAAATATGTTTTCATATATACATTTCATATACATATGAAAATACACAAACACCTGCTGTTGAGCTACCTCTCCAAGTCATCCGGCATCAAGCTCTTATCCCAAAGATGCTTTTTCAAAAGGCAACTGGGCTTTTTTCCCCCTTGAAGATATTTTACTTCTTATCCAAAAATCTTCTTCAGTTGAACTTATTTGATGAGAAGTGAAACATCTTCAAGGAAAAAAGAAAGTAAGCCCAGTTGCCTTTTGAAGAAGAAAGTCAATTAAATTTAGAAATATCAATTCCTTCAGAAACTTCTAGATGTCCCACAAATTGTATCCCATTTACTCAAATCCAAAACACTGTTGGAATTATAACTGTTGCAGGGCATATTTTTAAAACAAAATGTTTAATAAAAGAGAGTATTTGTAGCCCAGGATAGATATGAAGGGTCCTTGGTGCTCACCCATGCTCTCTGAGCTTTCTTGCTTTCTTGCAGAGGTTTCAATACCTAAACTAGGTAACGCTGTTGATGTTACCTAGTGGTGGGATTCAATTTTTTTTTACTACCGGTTCCTTGGGTGTGGCTTGGAGGGCGTGGCAGGGGGAAGAATACTGCAAAATCTCAATTCCCTCCAGATCAGGTTGGATTCGGGAAGTAGAGAATAGATGGGGGTGGGACCAGTCAGAAGTGGTATTTACCGTTCTCGGAACTACTCAAAATTTCCGCTACCGGTTCTCCAGAACCTGTCAGAACTTGCTGAATACCACCTCTGATGTTACCTAACTTGAGTAATGAAATCTCTTCAAGGAAACAAGCAAGCTCAGAGAGTACATGTAAATCTTAAATCCATAGGTATACACATTTGGGACACTTGAGTTTTCGGAGTCTTCTTGATAAACTCAGATAACTACATTTGAAGACTTATATAGCTGTGTCTTTTATAGATTGGATGATTTTGGGTCATCCACTCTTTCTTAGTGTGGGAAAGGAGGCAGCCACTTTTGAAAACCACTTGCCAAGAAAAACTGCAGGGACTTGCCTAGGCAGTAACCAGGACTCAATACTAATTCAAAGATGCACATGTGCATGCACACAGACACAGACACAGCAATAGCAATATCAGTTAGACTTATATACCACTTCATAGGGCTTTCAGCCCTCTCTAAGCGGTTTACAGAGTCAGCATATTGGCCCCAACAACAATCTGGGTCCTCATTTTACCCACCTCGGAAGGATGGAAGGCTGAGTCAACCCTGAGCCGGTGAGATTTGAACAGCCGAACTGCTGGACTGCAGTCAGCTGAAGTAGCCTGCAGTGCTGCATTTAACCACTGCGCCACCTCGGCTCTTTACAGTCACACATACATACACACACAGAGAGACAAAAACACCAATTTTTCAACAATAGTGTCAGTTCTCTTAGACAAGGACATATGGTCTAGTCCACATTTTTTTCTTTGCACACTGGTGTTGTAATCCTGAGAAGTGTAGGAGTGTCTTACATTCCTGATCTTTGGAAAGATGGAAGCTTTGAAAAGGAAAAGTTGGCTGTTGCCTTGGTTTTTTGGGGGACTGCCATGGAAGAGGTCAATTCAATGGTTTTATGTTGTGCTTTACCTTCACCCATGGCTTACAAATAATCTTCTATCCACTTATCAGAAAATGGAAAGGATCTGCCCCTACTGAGCATCTACTTTGAGGCAAATTGATTCCCAAACCTGCAGAGCAAACCTCCTTGCTGATGTGTGAAGGCCAAAGACATCTCCAGAGGAACCAAGCTGTGAGATCTTACATCTCAAGAGAGACTTCAGGCAGGAGTTTAATACTTGGAAACATAGCTTTTAAGAAGCTGAGCCATTTCAGTCACCCATGCTGGCAGTAGTTATTGATGGTAAGCCAGACTGAACTCTTCCTAAGAAGCGGAACAGGAATCTTGCTGTAAATTGCTTGAAAAACAGCTATCAATCTTTTGTGTCTGCTCATTCTGTCAAAGCAGTTATTAGATGCCTAGTATTATTTTTGCGTGTGTTATGTTTGAATATTCTTTTTGTTTGCAGTTTTTAATGACTTGGGTATGGAAACAGACAGGGGAGGCTCCCATAAACATTTCTAGTCTTACTAAATTTTCAGAGTTCAAACATTCTTTCCTGTACTGGTGTGCACTTATGCACGATGGCATTTGGGGTAAGCAAAAGGCTGCACAAAGATGTACACTTGTGAGACATTGCAGGAATGGGGGAGTACTTGTTGTGCATCTGCCTGCAGCTACAGTGCCAATTCCTATATTAGACTATAGGTTTTTTTTTAGGATTGTAACTTTTTTTGTTAACCACAATTCCAAGAAACAGAAAACAAATGAACTGAAAAGAGATTCATGCAACTTCTCAGTTTTTGTTGGGGGGGGGGGAGGTGGATGATTCTTGCCTAACTTGACGGGGTATATTCAAGAAAATATTGACATTAAAGGAGGTGTTACCTTTATATAGAAATAAAGTTCAATCCTCTTGCAACAACATTTAATATATTTTTGGAATTTCTGTAGGCTGCTAAGGTCCTGTTTACTATTAAATTGACAAATCTTCCTTCAAGCTATTTTTGACTCCTGGTGACATGGAATTGGCTTGAATTACTTTCTCCCAAAGCACTTTTTCTGCTTGTATGCCTGGCCTTAGTGCTTGTTATTCCCTGGTAATCTGTCATTCAGTACTACTCTGATCCAATTATGTTTCGCTTCCAAGACCTGACATCTGGTCTTACGTTGCCACTTGCAACAAAAATGATTTTTCCATTTTCTATGAACGGATATTAAAATGATTTCTTTTCAATTTTGCTCAGATGTTTGAATATATTTGATTAAATAAATCTGATTCTGAATTTCAGAGCTCAGAGAGCACCAAAGACTCCACAATTCAACTCTAGCTACATATATGCTCTTCTATTGCCTCTGTATTTTGATTTGATCCAGATTTTAAATCCAGGGTCTGATTATATATTTCCTATAATTAGACTCAAAGACTTGTGGAAGATAACAATTTAGTATACGTAAGCGACATCGCATCTATTTATTAAAACAAGGTACATGGAAGTAGCATGCAGCAATAAGAACAAGACAAATATCTTTGTACACATACAGATACCTATTCAGATAGATGTTTCTATTCCATCTCATTTCTTATATTTGATTGTGCTGTAATGACATTGTTTTAATCTAAAAAAAGCTGCATAGAAGCAATAAATTGATTAATCAGAACTATTTCACAGTTAACTTGATTATCTCCCTACCATTCTACCTACTTGTTCACTTATAACTGAGCTGATTTTTATCCTTTAAAGCAGGGGTGAAATTCAGCAGGTTCTGACAGGTTCTGGAGAACCAGTAGTGGAAATTTTGAGTCGTTTGGCAAACCAGCAAATACCACCTCTTCCCTGAGTGGGGTGGGAATGGAGATTTTGCAGTATCCTTCCCCTACCATGCCCACCAAGCCACACCCACAGAACCGGTAGTAAAAAAAAAATTTCACCACTGCTTTTAAGAGTTTCTATTTGAAACTGGAAAAAATTGTGATATTCTGAGCTAGTACCATCTGCAAGTCCTGCATTTCACAGTTCTCTGAAAATGTCAAGGAGGATTGTTTCAATTTTGTAGTCATAACTGTGTAGTGCTCACATTAAAGCATTGTATAGTGCATTAATGTGCCAATGGAGCCACCCTCTTCTCAGGCTTCTAATATGCATTTAAAAACTGATTAAAAATATAACTTGCATAATTATTTTTTTAAATGAAGTGAAAAGGTTTTTCATTCTTTAATGAGAAGCTGTCTGATTGCATCTTTTAGTTATTTCCAAGGCTTCAGAAATCAGCTGAAACATCAGCAACATTTTTAGTTTAGGGGCTAATTTAAATTCTTCAGGGGGCATGACTTCACAATGAGGAAAAGTAATGCTTTTATGGGTCTATTGAGTTGTCTTCATAATCATACACAGCAACTCTAGGGTGGCACCATAAAAATTGGAAAGCTTTGTGGCACTAAGAATATTTCCAAGCAGAAGCAAATTAGTAAGGTCCATATCAGTCAATCATTATGTTCATTTCTTATTACCAAGTTTCTTTCAAAAACCACAAAGTTATAAAGACATTACCCATTTATTTATGCCATTATTTAAACTAGCACTCAAGTTGTCTTATTCTGACAAATTATCATTCAGGTTGTTCTGGCTTCTAATGCTAGTTAGGCTAATTGTTGTTTCATTAGGCACAATGAAATAGCAAGTGGTTGAAACTATCAGTAGTTGTAAAATCAGAGCAATAAATTCCAGATAAGGATGTAAAAGAATTCTGATCAATATTCAGTTCTATGCTTATTCGCCTCTCCCAATCAACAGGATCTGTTAATGGATCTCTTTGAGTTTATTTTTGGGTTGTTTGTAGAAAGCCTCCTTCTGTTTCTCTGTATTTTCTGGACAATATTTATGATATGTTACATTGCACAAACCTCTACAGTTAAGTCAAGTTGTAATATGGGTGTTCCTGCTCCATTCTTATGAATTAAACTCAGCTGTCAAATTCACAGATATCAGGCTGGAAAATGTGTCCGTGTGATCCTAAAACTGCAACATATCTGTGATTTCCTGATTCATATTTTATTTTTTGTAAGTACATCTAGGAAAAGAAGGTATGCTTGAATGATATAACAAGACATACACTCTGTTCAAACAAACTACTGTTTTTTATTTCTTCACAGGTCATCTGCCTCCTGTGGAGGAGGAGAGGAAGAGAGAGAGAGAGAGACATTCATTTTACATTGTAGATTTAGCCTAATTTTGAGCATTTTGCTTCTACTACTTCAATTAGCTATTTATGAGATAACTTTCTTAAAATATGAAATAAAATTTAGCTGAACATCTTGCGAGTAAATGCTTATTCCTTTTATCTGCTATTCATTAATAATGCAGTCACCTATTATTTTTTCCAGTTTAAGGAGAAAATCCTGGTAATTAATGTTCCTGCATGTTGCAGGATTTCTGCTTATATTACCATTAAAATATAGTTGTGTAACAGCACTAGAAAGGCTCAAAACCAGGGAGTGGAAGGTAATGTATGTGATGCCTTAAGCTGCCTTGGAGAGAGAACAAGAAATTATTACTACAGTCTGGAGTTTGTGTAAAACTCTACAAATGTTTTACAGTGTAATTTGGAGTTATATCATAGGTAGCTCATGTATTGAAATAGGCACAGTAAATTCAGATTTCAAACACTAGATTTTAATCACACACCACATTTAACTGGTCTATCCAGAATAAAGACACAAATGGCAGAGAAAAATGTAACCGCGTTGGCTTGAAAAGAGAATAGTGGGGCTATAATTCTTCAGTGATTCTCCTTGCAAAGCTGGTCCCAGTTGGTGTTGGTGGGAGGGGAATGGTTGATGACAAGGCACTATTCTGTGTCTTCTGTCCCTTCCTCTTCCTTTTCCATATCCCATTGAAGATGCTGGGGGAGGTTATTTCTTGGTTTGGGATTAATATGCCAATAAAAATCTCTGTCTTCAGCCATCTAAATAGAGCTGTCTAGGTCATTACCAAGGGTCTCGAGATTATGAGAACCTGGTTGTGGCTTGACCCTGCTGACTGGCTATGGGTTTGGGACAGAGGTGGTATTCAGCCAGTTCTGACAGGTTCTAGAGAACTGGTAGTGGAAATTTTGAGCAGTTCAGAGAACTGGCAAATAGGCTGGCCCCACCCCTGCTTCCTCCCAGCTGATCTTCTTTTGTTGCCCTGAACAGGAGAATGAAACTGGATAGCAGTTAGTGGGGTGGGGAAGGAATGGGGATTTTACAGTATCCTTGCCCTACCATGCCCACCAAGCCACGCACACCAAGCCATGCCACACCCACAGAATCATTAGTAAAAAAATTGTATCCCACCACTGGTTTGGAAGGAAGAAGGAGAGATCCCTTAAGGGGCCAGAACTCACAGAATAGTGCCTAGGGATTAGAGGAAGAAAGAGACCCACTGCAAATGATGCCCCAACTGACATCACAATGTTGTATTTCTCATTTCAATAGGTTCACTACCGTTTTACTCCATCTAGCTCCTTTGCCTTTAAAAATTATATTTTGTGTTACATTGTGCTGATTCTTTTTCTTTCTCTTCACAGAGAAGAAGTTCCTTCATTTTCCTTATTAACAAATTGCACTAGTCTAACGGCATCATTGGTGAATGGGAACTTCTAGAAATTTAAATCCTAATAAATAAATATGCTGAGAAAAAGTGCAGTATAACGTGGACTACCAAAATGTGAACAACTCTTAGTTGCTATCCAATTGTTTGGATTTTTGTTGCCCACTTTTGTATTTTTAACTTCAGAAAACTGTAAAATCCTGTGATGTTTTTCATTGTTGTACAAACTGTACAGATTGAAAAATATTGAGAAGACCTATTGATTGATGTGGCCTTTGCTTTAGCATTGTAAACACTTTGAGTAATTTTAAATCTTGTTCCTCCCTTTGGTAGGAAGAAATACTAGAATATTTTACATTACAGGTAGGAATTTAATTTTGAATTTAGCTGAATTTTTGAAGTTCAAATTTCTTCATTTTCCTAAAGAACACTGCTATAATCGCAGAATTTTTCAAACTAGCATAATTAATGACAATACATCTTTTATCCATTATGGTATGATTCATTTTTCACAGAATATAGGCTATTTTTCAATTCCTCCTAAAAGAAGTTAAGATTTTTCGTAGAAGCTTCACAATTTTCATAATAACTCTGAGATTGAAAATTGCTTCATGATTTCCTGGCTCATTTAACAACTGTTGGCAAAGTATTTTAATGAGTAGAACTGATGCTTCGATTAATCTAGCAGGCCTGGATGCTAAGAAGAAGAGCTGCTTAAAAGCCAAGCTCTACCCTGGCTCTGACTTAATGTAATTTTTGCTGGCCATGACTACAAATAGTCTTTAAAATTTACTGTAAAATGAGACTGCAAGATTTATTGAATATAAAGAAATAAGAAGAAACCATTTGCATAATAGTTTAAACTCAAGGAGAAACAAGTGCCTTGATTCCATATGGTTTTCGGGAACAAAAAAAATGGTGAGCCCCCTCCCAAATAGTAACAACAACAAAAAAAACCTGAGGAAGGCAGCTTCTGGAAATAAGAAATGCCTTCTTTATGTTCTCTTAGTTAATGAACAGCTGAGTAAATCCTAGCCTGGTTCGAAAGAAAAGCTCAATTAATCCTGGGGAAAGTTAACTATAGAAACTAATTTAACGAAAATGGATGAGTAATTGAGATGGCAACTTCTAAAGTAGTGGGATAAGGTGAGAAATAATGCCTTACTTATGAAAATCCAGGACATTAAAATAAAATGGGAAAAATGATGGCAATTATATTCAGAAGTTAAGAGTTAAAAATGTATGAATTTGCAGAGGGTGATTTAAAAGAACTATTTTTGGCTTGGATTTTGATTTGGATTAAAAGTATTTCATTGGATTTTTAGTCAGATAAATGTAACACCAAATGGGCTCACCATCTGCCAAGACAAAGGAGGACTAAACCTAATGAAGCCCAGATGTTGGTTTTTTTTCTTGTTGGTTTTATACATGTAAACAAGCACACACATACCCCTAAGCTGGTAGCAACTTTGAAAAATCTTCCTGCACTACAATTTAAAAAGACAGAAATAATTGTTTCATTAAAAAATCCTATGAAACAAGATTTATATCCTTTTACTTTTATTTCAAAATTACAGGACATTAAACATGGATGGATTCCACTTCCTACACAATGATTAAGAAGATAAAAGATTTGCAGTTTCAGTAAGAAGGAGCTGATTGCACAGTTTATGGTTCTTAAAATTGAACTATCACTTGGAGCTGAAGACCAAAAGATGAAATTAATGAGAGAGGTGGCAGCAGTGTAGAGATGCAGGAAAGCCCAGCTCATCTGATGATGTAGTAGGATAAACAGCTCAAAATTAAAGATTTTGTTTTCAGATAGACAACTTGATCTATGAAGAAGAATAAAGAAATGAATTCGGGGTGAATCTTTAATACCTATTGGCCATAGTTCAATCTCTTAGTGGCAATCTCTTAGACGTCTCTTAGTGCATCCTCACTTTCTATAGCCTGGCTATAGATGAGCCGAGGTGGTGCAGTTATTAGGGTGCAGTACTGCAGGCCACTTTAGCTGACTGTGATCTGCAGTTCAGCGGTTCAAATCTCACTGGCTCAAGGTCGACTCAGCCTTCCATCCTTCCGAGGTGGGTGAAATGGGGACCCGGATTGTGGGGGCAAGTTGCTGACTCAATTTGCTAAAAAAAATTGTAAACCACTTAGAGAGGGCTGAAAGCCCTATGAAGTGGTATATAAGTCTAATAAATAAATAAATAAATAAATAAATAAATAAATAAATAAATAAATAAATAAATAAATAAATAAATAAATAAATAAATAAATAAATAATAAATAAATAAATAAATAAATAAATAGTTGATGAGAGAAGGTGGGAGGGAGGGAGACTGAGGGAGGAATGGATTAGACATTATGAAGAGAAAGCAAGTCATTCATTCATTCATTCATTCATTCATTCATTCATTCATTCATTCATTCTGTAGGCTTTAGAGAACAACAACATTAATGTATCTGAAACATTACTATCCTTTATTGTACCCTCCAACATACCAAATATTTTTAAGGGTTAAGACAGACATCTATATAATATTGGGTGATTTAGTTCCAGTTTGAGAAGTGAGATGATCATTTCTGATGTAGTATTACATTAAAGAGAATGTTGGGTGAGGTGGATTGAATCTTTACTAATTCAGGGGATAAAAGTAGTTACATTAAGTATAAAAAAAGATAGCACATATAATGAACACTTATATATGTGTCCATTAATAAGATATGAAGCCACATCACAAAAAACCTGATTGGGAAAACACCTTGAGACTTAATGGTCTTACAAATCCAGAGGAGTTTCTATTGCACCAGGCTAGTTAAATATTATTTGAAAATACAGAAATCTTAAATGGGATTATGGTTCCCCTAGTATTTTATGTTTCAAATTGTGTTTTTTTTAGAATAGCTACTCACAAATTCACCTCATATTATGATCATCCTGGAGAAGGTCTATCTATGTGGGCACTAAGTGTTAACTTGATAGCACCTACTGTAACCAATCACCAAAATTACAAAACAATGCAACTTATATGGGCAGATCTGATTAAAGTAAGACATCATCTACCAGTGGAATGTGAATTACAGTGAGTAATCAATTATAGACATATCTAATAGTGAAATGTTTATTTAATTCTGTAATAAAATTCCAAAGCACTGAAATGCTAAAGCAAGTTATTTACCTTTTTGATAGATCTAACACAACCAAGTATTTAACGGGAAACTTTTAAAAGCAGTTGCAGGAGAAAAATGAATTAAATAATTGCCAACTATTACATAGAAGACAAAGGAACACTGCAATTTTTTCATAAGGAAATATCAAAACAAGGTATCAAACTTTTAACAGAATTTAAGCATTTACTGTATTTTTTTTTAAAACCTAGTTAACTTGAAAAGATCATTCTCAAATGTATACACTTAATATTGGGAACAGTTATAAAATGCAAATGTTTTAAGACAAAGATGCAATTATTTAGGGAGAGAAATGAATAAAAATTGGAATAAGAATATTGATGAAAATTGTTTCAGTATCATTTACTTTGAATAAAACTATTTTAAAAAATGGATTAGCAATCCTAGCACTTACCTAGGTAGAAAAGGTAATTAAATTGATTGGATTTACTTCAAAATAGGCTTGTGTAAAATTGTACCATACTTTGATATAAAGTAAATGTGTTCTGCTACATTTATTTAGAGAAGTATAACTATATTTTTCCACTCTGCCTACAGGAAGAGGATATAAAATGTTCCTACTCTACATTTTGTATTTCAAGTTACAGTCTTAGCATAATTATTTCTCTGTGGAAACCAGCTTCTAACACCAAGAACCAGCAGGCAAATCCATGCTTTGGGTAAAGTAAGTCTCTTGAGTGCTATGAAACCTCTAGTAATTAATATAAGACTTTTAAGTAAAAGGAAATTACATGTAATTAGTCAAATGCATTTTTAAAAATCAGATAAGTTATATGCTCAGTACTTAACTGAAACTCTATGAATGCTAAGGGATTCTTTCCTTTCCCTTAATGAATCTACAGAATTGATACAGGAACTCTGTGTGCTTTTGTATAGGTTTAAAAGTTCCCCGAATGATGCACTAATATTGGTAAACTGTACTTAGAAGGAAGAGACAACAAATGAGGAGATACTTAAAGCAAAGAGGGACTAAAGGAAATGTAACATTCGAAATGCTCTTATGAAAAAGCATAAGCAAAAGCAAACTGGATATCCATTAAGTGCATAGATTGTTTTTATGATAGATAGCTGGATTACCCAGGTTAAATAAACAAAGAGACTATTGTGTTTTTATTCAATAAAATTTTATTGTCTGAATTATAAATATTTTCCATTTTTCCCCTATGTACAATTGCAAAATACTTTAACATATTCTACCATCACCTGCCATTCAGAATCAATCTATAAATCACATGAAAATGCCGTTATGAAATAAAAGTATCTGTTCTCAGCCCTCAAGCGGACGCTCACACACTCACACAAAAATGAAACAAAGGAGGGAAACTGCAGGTGTCATTGCAAAACTTTCGCTACACAGTAGCAAGAAGAGTAATGAGAAGATCTCCTCTCCCACTCAAAAATCTATGTTGGCAAGCTTTTCAGGATGTTCGTTATAGACCAGTGCTGGCCAGAACATTTCTGGAGAACTAGTTGGAATCCAAATTCATTGTCGTTGTTTTCCTGCAATTCCAGGCAACGTTTGGATTTTCTGTTCTGGATTGGGCCTCCCTTATAAAAGTGGAGAAAGAGAAAATACAGAGTCAATATTGATGTTAAAAAATCAGTTTTCAACTCATGATAGTTCTAGTTACTTAATCAAAGAGATTCCAAGCTTTTGTTTACGTAAGCAATTTGGGGAGCATTTGAAAGTTGGATGGACCCTATTCTCCCCTCCGCACCTTGAGTCCTCTAGATGTTCTCCATCTCATTTATAGTCTTCCAATGAATCCTTTTCATTTTACTGATTGTTTTTCTCTTTCTGCCTTTTTTGAAACACATGAATTAAACTGCCACTATTTTTAACTGCCACTTTTTTAAAATACATGAACTAAACTGCCACTATTCAAAGAACAGATATAGGTCTATGTTGGATATTGTTAAAAAAGACAATGTTGGTGGCTGGCATTGAGTTAGCAATGTGTAATTTTTCTGGTACTTATTTTAAAAGACCAACGTCTAAAAATAATTCATTTAAAACATTACACACTAGTGGAAAACTTTTATGGAAACAACATTTCAATGAGAAAGACTATGATTAAACAATATTTGAATACCAATATTCTGTTCTGTTCTGACCTAGGCTTCCCCAGCAACACAAAGCCGAGTCCTTGTCCTGATAAACCCCTTTTATTTAATTTACAGTGAATTCCTCTCCCACAGTCTTTCAAGATAGTTCACAATTACCAACCTTTATCAGGCTTGGAGAGTGGCCAGACTGATATCTTTCAGATGGCGCAATATTTGGCAAGAATTCAGGAATGAACTAATTGTCTCCTACAAACATCCCTCCCCTTTTGTTCCTCTTTTATTCCCCATGGGAGAGACCATCCACCTGTAGACTTCTCAAGTCAATCCCTGTTCCTTAGCTGTTCCCTGTTTGGCAACTTTGTGCATGTGCACACTGGGAGCAGGCTCCAGCTGTTCATCTGCCTCACTGATGTCTGACTCCAAAGGCAGCTGATAACTATCAGACGGCTCTGGCCCCATCTCTGCCTCCAATGCAGAGCACTCATCAGAGCCTTCCCCAGACTCCAGGATTGGCCCATGTTTCTCCCCAACGTCCTCACTGTCTGAATCTGCTTTGCTGGCTGCTGGCGGGCCACAACACAAGCTACCCACAAGAGTGCAAGCAACAAGCAAGGCAAAGCTGTTCTTCCTTTCCCTTCATACCATACTTTACATCAGTGCTCAATTTGGATTGCTATGTTGAAACACCAACACAAAGATACAAGTAGAGTTCCACTTTTACTTCCTGCCCCTAATGATCTATGGAGCAGGATTGCATCACAGTTTTTCTGGGCTTGTTCCTGGGAGGGTTTGGGAAAGGAGAAGCTCCCAAGCAGTGGACAGAACTTCCCAAGTCTTCTTTCTCCAAATGTCACACATGTGGAATACGGAGGAGCGAAGCAGTGGAAATCAAGTTGTACAACACAGATCTACCTCTCAAAAGACTGCTAAATTATTGAACATAAGGATAAGGATGTTAGATCGGGCAAGTTTTTTAAAAAGACATATCTGATTCAACCAGACCAGCTACCTAGTCTTACCTGCCCAAGAAAAATGGTCAGTGATAGAAAGGGAAAGGCATTTTTGTAGCAATCTAAAGAGGCCAATAGAAGCGGGCCAAATCTCAGCCTTTGATCACATCATCAACCCCATCATCAGTGAAGCACATGGAAACTAGGTCAGGAGAAGAGGGAAAGCACTATTTTAAAACTGGAGCAGCTAAAGAAATTTTGAGCTGCTTTTAGTATGGGCTACAAATGAAACAAAGAAAGCATCATGATGCCATGTCATATAAAAAGAGTTGGTGGGAGTTTGTATCATAGCTAGAGGGAGTATGGATAACTTGTGAAACAAAGG
Organism: Thamnophis sirtalis; assembly: GCF_051295495.1. NCBI lineage: Eukaryota > Metazoa > Chordata > Lepidosauria > Squamata > Natricidae > Thamnophis > Thamnophis sirtalis. Next base: position 84,734,153 of record NW_028261381.1, read on the forward strand.
AAAAAGTAAGTTGTTTATCAGGAAAAAGTAAGTTATTGATCTTACCCTAAATTGTTAGCTAAACTGAATATTTTGCTATTATTTTAAGTTAGATATATTAAGATTATTAATAATAATAATAATGTTCTTTCCTCCATTTTCAAAAAAAGAGAAAAGTACACTCTCTCTCCCTTCTATTAAATAGAGGTCAGATTCTCAAGGTTGAGTCTGAAGTATTATTCACTATTAGACAAAAGCTGCTGTATAGATAAAAAGATAAAGGGAGATAAAAAAGATAAATTTGCATTAATGTTGGATACTTTAAAAAATGATGGCATGCAATTGTGCATAGTATATATTTCTATATTTGACTGTGTCAAAAAAACAACTTGTGGAATATCTTAACTTCATATTTTTGTTTGCAGCATTATCCATAACTTTTCTGTTTTATATTTATTACCACCAAATTGTTTCAATAGCTATCTCATATTCATACCCAAATTGTTGCACTAGCTATCTCACACCCACAGATCTGAAGAAGAGATGTACTATCAAATATAAATTACAAACTGCATTTTGGTTGATTATTTTGGTGGGTGTGGGTGATGAAAGCAACTATGAAATTATCTCACTGGATACTTGTATAGACTCAAATAATTCTTTTTTTTTCAGCTTGCCTTACTGAAGAACTTAGGTTAAATTTATACCACAATCAAGAAATCAAGTGAAAAGCTGTAATTATCAGATTCAACCTTCTGTACTATTTCAAGATATTATAAGAATCGTATCTCTTTATTATACAACTAAGGAGTTGTCACCACATATCCACAAGAAGCCTATTGTGCATAGCATAGAAATATATTAAATAGATCCTCAATTTAGTTTAACAATTTTCTAGATGGTTCTGTATCGAAGAAAGATGGCAAGTTTGCAAGTTAGCCTCATCCTCCCATTCTACCAGATATTTAACAACTGGAGATGAATTCTGTAGAACTCAGTTCTTCCAGATGCCTTTGCAATATACCAATAATTTGAAGTACCCGATGTACATTCAAACATCTTGCAATTAAAACATCACACATGGAATGCCTGTACTGCAGGAAAAGTGCAGAAGTGGGTAAAGAAATGTAAGAAAGGTGGCAACAACAAGAAGCAGTTAAAATTATATTTTTCTTTTACCAATGGGATATTCAGACATCTGAAGAGATGCTCTCAGTCAGAGGAAAATATGGAAGATAGACTCAAGATTTAGAAATATCTTGACAGGGGTGAGCATTGGGCTCTATCCAACAAGGTGCAGTGTAGTGGTGACAAATGTAAGCTCCTGCATTTAGGCAGGAAAAATCAAATGTGTAGGTATAGGATAGACCCGTGATGATGAATCTATGGCACATGTGCCACAGGTGGCACGTGGAGTCCTCTGTGCAGGCACGTGAGCCGTTGCCCAGTGCAGCTCCACAGTACATAAGTGCGTGCCTCCTGCTGGTCAGATGATTTTCTGGTCTGCTGCCCACCCGTGACTTGTGCGCACATGCGTGGGGGGCGGATGTGGGGTGGGGTGAAAAACAGGACTTCTGGAAGTTCAGAAATGGGTGTGTTTCCAGTCTCTAGAGGGCCTCCAGAGCCTGGGGGAGCTGTTTTTACCCTCCCAGAAGCTCAAGAAAAGCTTCCAGAGCCTGGGGAGGGTGAAAACTCCCATGCAGAGGAGTCACACATGCATGCACAGAGGGGGTGGTCACGGACCCATGTGTGTGGGGGGGTTCGCAGGCGCAGGCAGGCGGGGCACATTGCATTGTGAGTGTGGGGCATGGGCGTGCTATTGCACGCGCACACAATTTCGGCATGCGAGGACAAAAACGTTTGCCATCACTGGAATAGGCAGACCCTAGCTCAACAGAAGCCCTGGTAGACCACCACTGAAGTATGAATCAGCAGTGTGCTGTAGCTGCCAAAAAAGCCAGTACAGTCCTAGATTGCATTAACATTGATAGATTGTTCATGCAATAGATTGTTCATGCCTAGATTGAGAGCATAGCATCAAGATCACAGGAAGTGATCGTACCCTTCTACAGTGTACTAGTGAGCCTACCCTTGGAATACTGTGTCCAGTTCTGGTCACCACAATAGAAAAAAAGATGCTGGGGCTCCAGAAAGAGTGCAGAGAAGAGCAATAAAGGTGATAAGATGATAACTTGTACAACGAAGAGAACTGGGTGTGTTTAGCTTAATTAAGACAAGACTTAGGGATGACATGATAGCCGTCTTCCAAAACCTGAAGGGCTATCACAGAGAATAGGGGGGTGATTTATTTTCCATAACATCTGAGGGCAAGCTAAGAAGCAATGGGTGGAAGCTTGTCAGAAGGACTTCCAACTAAAAACTAAAGATGAATTTCCTGACAGTTTGAACAATCAATTGAATAGCTTGTCTTCTGGAGTTGCAGATACGCTGGAGGCTTTCAAGAACAGATTGCACAACCATTTGTCCAGGATGGTATAAGGATGCTAACCCTAATTCTTGATCAGGGGATTGGACTGGAAGATTTCTAAGGTTCCTTCCAGCCCTGTGATTCTATGATTCTTTATTGGGCCATATAATCAAAAGGCTGAACTGGTCTGAAGTACTGGTTATTTTTCTAAGCTTTTGTAATGCTTGCATAGATTTTCATTCCTAATATATCATTATCACCATGGTCTAGTAAGAAAGTGATCTGTAGTGAAAAAGATTTGCTTGTTTGCTAAGAACAGAAACCTTCTCAAAATACTGAAGAACCAATACAATAAGCTATAAGTTTAATGGGCCTTAGCTTAATAGATTTCGAATGCAACAGTTTATACACTCTATACTTCTCAGCATCTTAAAATTGGTATTTAATATGTGCATAAAATGCACCCTATAAATATGTGTAAATCCAATGATTCCATAGGCATTCTGCTTTACTCAACCTCCCTTCCTCCATTAGTCCTTTAAGTCAAGAATTTGCTATAGATACAATTTTATTTATTAGTTAAATGAACGTATATGGCAACCCAATTCACACATGGTTATTCTGGGTGGCTTACAACTTTAAAATTCCATAATGTATAAGCCCAGAGCATTCTCTTCACACCTCCCCTATGCACAGCATATAATTTCCATATAATGTTCTCTGGGAGCCTCTGTGCAATGTTATGTCTTGGCACTGCAGTTCGGGGTAAACTTTCTTTACCTATTTTCTTTTCTTTTTGAGATGGAAAAGTGTGCTGTAGAATGGAAATATTTTTTCTTGAGCCCCCATGTTTCCCTATCTACGTTGCACTCACATCATGGGCTTCACCCTGGACCACTTCTGCATCTCTTGTTTCTAGGCAACTGGCCACAGGCTGCCCTGCCCTCTTCCTCTTCAGCTTAGCCAGCCCGTCATCCTAAATCTTTTCTAGCAGTGGAACTGTCGGATACATCATTTCTGTCCACTAAATTTGCTTCCTTCAAATTTGCTTCCTTCTTCATGTGCAGAATAAAAGGAAGGCTAGACTAATATCATACTCTCCATCTCAATTTTGCCATATTATATACATAAAAGGGATAAGGCTGGATATAGATAATGTAGACAGCTGCTATTGTGTCCTCTGCCCTTTTTTATCAGTTTTGCATGCTTTCTGTGTTCTGGATTTGCCATTTTAATATTTTGATGTTTATCAATGGTTAATAAATAAATATCAACTTTTCTTTCTCTCTCCTCTTTCTCTCTCTTCTTTCTTTCTTTCTTTCTTTCTTCGTCTTTCTTTCTTTTCTTTCCTTCTTTCTTTTCTTCCTTTTTCTTTTCCTCCTTCCTTCCTTTTTCCTTTGTTCCTTCCTTCCTTTTCTTCCTTCCCTTTTTCCTAATTGAACTGAATGGTGGGTGTGCTGCAACCTGGATACAGGAATTGACTGGAAATGCACTCGATGACAAACTAAACTGGAAATTATCCATAGTAAATTTTCCTACAGGAACTGGACTTGCCTTGTTTCTGAATCATAGCATGCCTGTAGAAGAGGCAGCCTGCAGGAATGCAGGCAGGTGAGCAGTCCAGGCCTGCTGGTGGGCATTGGGAGCTCTCCTTTCAACCTCATCCTGCTATGTCTCAGAGAAAGAGAAAGAATTTAACAGCTGGCTCGCTGCAACCAGGCCAAGTCAAATAAGTAATACCCTCACGTCTTTCAACCACTTCTCCATAATTAGTCTATAAGACAACAATGTGGATAGTTGTACACCACAGTAAGACAGAAGCTTTTACTTGGCTTTCTTAAAATCTCTCATCATCATCTCTTCCTGCTCAGAGCACTGAGCATATGTGCACATGGGTATGTCTATTGGCATGTTGATGATTTAAATGCTTTTATGTTTTTAGTTGTTTTGAATATTTCCTGCAATATTACGCAGTATGTGATTTCTTTACTAATTTTTCAAAATGGGATATATGATTAAAAATAATGATTGGATAAGTTGTTTATCGCCTAGGTATCTCTCTGTGTTCTCCGCCACCCCTCTTTCCACCCCTAAATGTTGCCATGGCCTGAAACTGCCTGAAAATATTGAGCTTCTTCTGCCATGACCTGAATTCTCAACAGAGACTGCACTCTGAGCTGAAACATTAGACACAAAGCTTTTTCTTGAAGCACGAATTGTCAAACAGATGCTTGTGAACATCTGGCTTCCAAATCAGTCGTATCCATTAAAGCCTAAAAACACTTTGTACAGCATGAATTCTTAGGTGACATAAACACGCTACGAAGCATCTATCTTCTCAAGTTTTGGACATGGAAAGAGATAAGAGATGACTTCAGCAAGAATGTTTTAGTAAAGTATGATGCCAATCAAAGTCTAATGTTAGATTATTTAGATTTTAGAAATTTCCATAAAATATGTCAAAAACCGTGAAACCAGAAATAACAAAACTAGCTAACATAACTTTGTTTATGCCACATTAATTGTTCACAGTGATTTCCCTGAAATATCCCACATAACTTAAAAAGAAACTTTGCTGATATTGTTTCAATTTGAAACTTTTTTTGCAATCAGTTCTAGCAAGGGCAATTCAAATATAATCTCAGCATGTAAAGAGGCAGTGAACAAAGGAAATAATGTAGGAATAACTTCAGAAACCAAAATGTGATTAACAAATATTTGGCATTTACCTGAATGCTTGGAGGGGAAGCAGCAAATGCCATATGTTACAATTGACCAGCCTTTCCCAATCTGATGACTACAAGATGCACTGGGATTGCATCTCCAAAGAGAAAACCCATTGAAAACAAACCTTATCCCTTCATTTTTGGTTTTAAACTTCATATTTCTATTATCTAACTCTTAAACTAGAAAGAGATGAACAATATTTCAGCTTGATTGGCTGTTTCTAAGGAACAGTCATGAACCACAGGAGAAAATGGTGAAACATGTTGAATTGTGGACTCCTTTGCTGTTCTTTGAGCCTGGTTGTTTGCTTGAAAATATTTCATTACCTAAGTAACATCATTGGTGCTAGCAAGTATGAGGTTTCCTCTCTGTTTATATACTGTTTCCCAGTTAAAACTATAAGATTTTCTGTGTGTTATGAGATTGATGATGTTATCTAGTTAGGTAATGACAAACAATCAAGGCAAACAAACAATGAAGCTCAGAGAGAACCAAGTCCAAATGTGAGTTACATATATTTGCTTCTATTGTTATTTAAATTTATTCAGGATTGACAAGTCATTTACCTTGTCGATTTGCATGTCTGAAAGTACAGTCCTCCCCATCTCCTTTACAGCCTAAGATACTAGGGAGGATCTCTTCTAAGCCTCTTGCAGCACCTATTTATTCAGCTGCAAGCTATCCTGTCTCTTATCTGACCATTCTGGTGGCAATATCTCTTTGTTCAATGTCAAGATCTTTCCCACATATCATCACACTGTGCACAAAGAACAAATATAATTCAACACTTATGTACATGCTTTTCATTAGCAGCTACTTTGGCTGTAATGGGGCACTTAAGCACTTTAATAATAGTAGGGCTGCTAAGCCCTGGAAAGTAAAACGCAGCCAGCCTTTAGAAATTGTACTTGTTACTAAGAAAGTTACTTTTTAAGAGCTGACATATAATAGTTAATATCTTTGTGCTGCACCTAAGCATGCACTTTAACTGCTATATTTTATCATGCTATTTAAAGAGAAAAAACAGCAAAACATATCACACACTGCTCATATCACAACCTTAATAGTGCATTCACAGAACTTGAGACTGGCTTATATACAAAATAAGCTCTAACAGCCTGAGCAAAAATCTATGACCACTTAATGACAATACATTTATTTGTTTTGATATTTTAAAATGGATTCTGAACAAGAGCATTTAAAGACTGCACATACACCCCAAACGCCAAGCTAGCTAAACTAACACTGTGTTACTAAGTCTTGCTTTTACACAATAAGAAAAGCAATAGCAACCTTTGGTAACAAAGCACTTCAACACACACACCTTTTGACTTTGCAAAGGCACTGACATGGCTGCTTTGCAACTTACTGGAATGTACATCATGATTGTTAAAGTAGCCATGTCATTTGCTTACTTAGCAGCTTCAGAAGGTACAGAAAATGAGAAGTAATGATGCAGCTGCTTTTTGTGTTCAAAAATGGGTCTTTTGAGTGTTCCTGCATGTTGCTCCTTTCAAAAGGTTTGTATAGCGCTAGAGCCCATATATCTTTGTATGATCAGAATCAAGTATAACACACATTGGGATTGAGTTATCCAGGGATGGACTTATTGCACGTATATATAGCAATACTTTTTAAAGGTACCCATATATCCCATATACATTCATTTATCAGCCCATCCACATCTAATCTGATCCTCGAATTTTTAAACAAAATACCATGAAAAATTAGCGCCAACTTGGTCCAGTGGTTAAGTCTCCAGACTAGAAAGCAGAAGACTTTGAGTTCTGGTTTTGCCTTAGGCATAAAAGGCAGCTGGGTAATATTGGGCCAGTCACTCTCTTTCAGCCCAAATCACCCCACAGGATTGTTGCTGGGGAGATAATAGGAGGAGGAAAGTGTTGGATATGTTTAACATCTTAAGCTGTTTGTAAGAATTAGAAAGGTGGAATATAAATAAATAAAAAACTTATCACAAAATATTGGTAGATTGGTGGCTGCCACCAACTTTTCTGAAGCTTAACTTCTGTTTTCCTCTCAACCTTCCACTTTCACATTATTCTGACCAATCTAATCCCAAAGCCCGAGAGGTATGACTGGTCCCACTTACTGTTCTGGCAAGATGGAGGAAGCTTGAGTAAAAACAGCCCAGGCACAAATCACAGAACAGCCAATTGGATCAATCAGGACTCACAAAACCAGAATTGGTCACAATAATCAAGATTTATTTCAGTATACTTTGTCCAAGTCTTAAGACAAAGGCCATCATTTTTCACGAGGTTAGATCTCAGAAGACTTGAGGCTCAGTTGGTTTGTGGCTGAAATATTTTGTATTATTCTAACTTTTTCCTACTTTTTATCCTACATTCCATTTTCATATCTACACCATTTTCGTACATACAGAGATGTATAGGACAAAAATACACAATGTTTTTCCTTAATTCACATATTTTTCTATGCATTTTTTCTCTAATGCATGCATTTTGACTATTATCCCTATTACTTACAATTTGATGCTTTGTGGTTTCCCTAATGTGGGTACATTAACTGCATGTTATTTTGCTAAACAGAGCAGCACACTGCAAAGTTCTGAGAAGTGTAAACAGGGATGGATACCTATGTTCTTTGAGTGAATTGCTTTCTGGAAGCGCAAATTAGATTACTTATTAATTCTTAAAAACTCAAATAAAACAAAATCATGACCAGTTTGGAAAATAGAAGGTGAAATCCAACATTGATAAGTTTCATATTAACACCAGCCAAAATCTTAATTGTGCTGGAAAAATCAGCTGTAATGCAGAGTATATTGTCAGAAATAACACAAAAGCGAACAAACAAATGAATGAATGAAAAAAATAATAATCTGTGGATGGAATCCAATGTCATCCCGATGGGCAGCCATTTCTCCTCCTCTTCTCTGCTATTCTCTAACCTAGAATCATTACTGGAGGGTTGGAATATAGAAGAGGAACATCCTCTTCTTCAGAGAGATATATTTCTTTTATTAGACTGAACAAAAGCACAGTGTACACATTTCCTTCTTAGCCTTCAATTACTCTCATCTGTTTCTTTGCAGCTTGGCTCATGCAAGCCCATTTTGCATCCCATTGAATCTCCGGAAGCAACAATATTTTAATTACCCTGCATATTAGCAAAACAATCCTTTCTGAATAGCGTGACTTCAATTATTCCGTTGCCTTTTAATTTATCACCAGGACACAAAGGAAGGAGCTTCATTTTCTCTTCAGGTCTTTTGTCTGGGAATATTAGGAAGATGGAGAGCTTCCAGACATTTCTTTTGATCTGTAGTGATACTTCACATAATCCACTACATTGTAATAACATGTAGTGTCATCAAAAGGAAAGTGTCATGGCCAGTGTGTTCAAATCAGATTTCTACCCTCTTTCCCACCTCCTGTGGTGCCAATTTTCCTTCATTTGAGAGTATTCTCTCTTGTTAGGCCTCCTGGTAATCTAAAATGATACAAAACAAAGGTTTATTGATCATCTACAATTTAGTTTGCCATCTTCCTTCATCACTGGCCTATTTCCATCTATTGCATTGTAGTGTCTTCCACGCAGCACAGAAATGTCTGAAGAATCTGCTTCATCAGGCTAAGCTTCCCCTGGATTAGATCCTTCTTTGTCCAGATTTGTAAATTACACGAGGAAGTTGGAGGCAGTCAGGGAAGCCTGGAGATACAGAGGTTAAACTTCCTGATTTTCTTCTTTGACACCTTTGGAATGCTGGACATAGATAGCTGATCCCATGCAATAAAACGAGTCTAGAAGCATAGTCTCACATTCCATGTCATCCAAGATAGGTTCCCATTTGTCTAGACTAAGAGTCACTTTTGAGGATTTGTTAAAAATAAATAAAACCACTATTTGTTATACTGAGCTTTATGACTGAAAGCAGCCTTCCACCAGCAGTTATAAAAAACCCAAGAATCCTTTTCCTTAGATTTCTTTTATCCATGTTGAATTTTTTTAGGGGGGGTGAAGGGAGAGAAGAGGAAGAAGAGGAAAAAATACCTGAGTAAATTGCCAATAAAGCTTCATCCTTTTGGCTTTGGCATAACTACATTCAATAAGTCTTGGCCTACTGTTCACATCGACCAGGCATCTGTTGTCATCATCGTCAATTGTAGGACTAAGAACACCCACATGGATCTGTTGGTTGCCAGTATAGTAGACATTCTGAAAGAAGAAAGCAGAAGATAGATCAGGTAGACCTTCCACCAGAAACTGATGATAAAAGATAATAGGAGGTATCAGGGAATTGACACATCTGGACAGTTTCATCCCTCCTTCATAGTTTTTTATAGAATAGATAAGAATTCTTTATTGGCCAAGTGTGATTGGAGCCACAAGGAACTTGTCTTTGGTGCATAAGCTCTCAGCTTATATCTAAAAGATATAAGTCATGATCATAATCATCATAAATACATTCATCATGAACCATAAGATACAACACTTAGTGATAGTTATAGGATACTAAATAAGCAATCAAAATCATACTAGGAAACTAAATAAAACAATATAAATCATAAAGGTACAAGCAACAAGGTTATAGTCATAAGTAGCAAAGGAGATTTTGTACCCTATCTGTTCAGTTTTAAATTGGCATGAAAACTGTAGCCCATTATCAAGTTTTTTCTACTAGTAGTGAAACAAGGGTGGTTCTTGGTACTCTCTGAACTTGCTTGTTTTCTTGCAGATATTTCATGACCCAAACAGCAATGAAACAGTTTTTCTTCATATGCATATGTTTACAAGCAACTTTTCTGAAGATAATACATTTATAATATTGTTTTGTCTAATACAGGCTTAGTTGTACACCATATGATTGGAGAACTGCATTATTAATTTCATAAAGATATGAATACTGAAGCTACAATTGGATTTGACTTGAAAACATCATTTTTTTCAGCAGGAAATGGGGTAATACTTACAATCCATTTTGAGTCCTTTTTTCTGAGGCACCATGAAAGAGCTGCCTCTTTTTCAAAGCAGGCAGATCTTTTATGTGTTACTTATATTGTTCTTATTGTAGAGAATAAAGCAGTGATTGTAAATGGTAGACAGTCTGGAAGGTTCATTTATAGAAGTGTCATTTTGATTAGAGTAACATAATTTGAACATTACACTACCCTGAACCTCATTTTGATTAGAGTAACATAATTTGAACATTACACTACCCTGAACCTCCAAGAAGAAAGGAGCACAATTGAATTTCAGGAATTTGACACAAGACAAATTCTGACACCAGAACCAAAAGTTAATCATATAAAACAGGTTCTCTAATAATCCATGAAAAGGCAAACACAAAATTGAGTATAACACAATGTCAAATCAAAAAGTAAGAAAATGTCTGAAGGACCTACTGAGGGATACATTTGTAGAAAATTTTGAAAACCATTAACCCATTTATCCTAGTGAGTTATCTGTAAATTGTCAGTCTGTAATATTTTGATAAGTGGGAGGAAAAAATTAAGTATGAAGCAAAAATGAAAAACCTGTTATATTTTTCTTTCCCTAATTCTTCTCTGAGTAGATTGAGAAACTTCCAGCACCTGAAGAGTCTATCCCTTTTGACAACTGAGCCTTGCAGAGCTCACTTAGAACTTTATTCCTCTCTCTACCTGATGCCACTCTTCTCCATTAGGAGTTGCTGTTCAATATTTTGCTTACTCTTCAGTATTATGTCTCTTCCATTCTGTTAGAAAACCTTAACTGTATTCCAAATTCTGAAATTGGGAGAAGTAGTCCCAAACCTTTCCAATAATTTAATTTTTAGTTTTGTCTAAACTAGTCCCTTAGATTTTGAAGCCATGATGTTCTTCTTTTTTGCACAGTCTAGTCTTTTCTAAAGGAAGAGGAGGAAAAAAATATTGTAGCTTTCATTATATTTTGATCCAAATCTTGAGCTTTCAACAGAGGTGGTCCTATAATGACACTTATTTCTTTTTTCCATTGGAAAACATTTGCAGAGATTTAATATCTAGATCTCTCCATTCTGATTAGATATAAGCTAGAAAAGTGTACTATGTCCACTTGTACTGTAAGTTCAATTATGATATAGCCCATTTTGTTAGTGGAACAAATTCTTAGATATAACCAACTATCTTTATATTTAACATACCACATCCAATTCCACTCATATAAATGTGGCAAACTAAATCAAGATAACTGGGTACAATGAATGGTTTTGACATTAAGCAGCAAAGATGAAAATTGTTTAGTTTTAAATCCTCTCTACCTTGCATGTAATCTTTTATGCTGTTTGATAATTTTGCTGATGTAAAAGACAACCTCTTCAAATTCATCATGACATTTTATTTCAAGTCTTCTCTACTGCTTGACATATCATCAATCAAATGCCATTCAATCAGATATCATATACTGCTCCTTGACTCAGTTTCCAACTTTAGATTGCAACAGATGGAATTCCCGGCACAATCTTCTCAGCATGACTGCTGATAAGCAAATTATCACACTTATGTCAAACTCATTCAATCATACAGTATTCTAGAGGATGTAGAGAAGCAGCCAAGCTGGGTGGTAGTAAGAAGGTGATTGCATGATATTAATCTGCTTCCATCATCAGATCTTAAACACGGAACCATGTTAATCTTTATACTCCACACTGACTATGTTTTTGAAACATTTGAGGAAAATGTCACTTGGCAAGATTTGATTTTTTTAAAATCTATTTATTATAATTATAGTTTAGGTGACTGAAAGCTGGTTTACACATTTAATAATAACTATGTTTCTTTTCAAAATTCAACATAATAAGAATTACAAGGATAAAAAGCCCATATAACAGATGAATCCTGCAAATGGGGATGAATATGCATTACTTGTGATTTTAAGTAAAAAATAAGAAATATAGTAGGTGGACATCTCTCGAAATTGAATAATCGGAAGATAAATTATATGAAACAGATATGTAACTAAAAGGCTATTCAAAATTCATTAAAAGCAGAACAAACAAACGAAGGAATGAAAAAAAAGCTAAAAAGGATGTTTTGCACCCATGAAACCTTGATTACAAATATCTTTGTGGTCCTTCTCTGAAAAGTAAACTGCTCACATTTGCTACAGGAGGTGCAGTATGGTTGTTAAACCTCATCAAAGCAGAAACTTTGCTGCCTTCCCATTACTTCCTGGCCAGGCATTTTCACCAACATCTGCACTGAATGAAAGGCTAGTGGAAATGTTGCACCTTCAAGTGAGGCATCAAGACAGTATTCCTTGCTCTTCTGCATTGGGGCATTGCCTCAAAGTTGGTACACCCCCACCTAGTCATAGATATAGACATGGACCAGCCTACAGGAACAATGTTGTAGTATATTTTAAGATAAGTTAATGAAATGAATATTGATTGGTTATATAAGATAACCAACCTATACTTTTCCTTAAAAAAGGAAATAAAATATAATAGTATGTTAAAATGGAGAATATCATAATTCTCTGTAGCCTATTCTTTTCATTACAAAGGAAGAATAAGCAGGTAAATCTCTAGCTAGGCTTTCAGGTTATAAATGACTGGATCAAGATTTGTTAATATGATGAAATGATCTGTCTCTTCAATCAATTATGTCTGACTTACCTCACTGTATATACATATAATAATTTGACAGTAATGACAATGGACTTACCCTAAGTAGCTCTCCTCATCATTGGAACATATTAAATACAAGTCTTTTGGTCTTTCATATTAAATAATACTAGAATCAATTATATCTGCTTATGCTATATCTTCATACTACAGATTTTATTTGTTTATATATTAGATTTCAAAGGTGTGTAAGGCCTTCCTTAAATGCTACATGTGTTACCCTTGGAACACAATGACAAAGTTGTTGGAGCAAGAGTCTGGGTAGACTCTGAGTCACGTCCTCTAAGAATTAACATGCATTGTTTTTAATTAAAGATTAAATGCATACTTTGAATTTGTTCATTTGTTATGTATCTAACATGTTCTGCTTTTTCAGTGTTTTGAACTTTAACATTTTTTTCTCAGCCTTAGGCAGCAAGTTTTATAACAAGGAACTGTGGAAGTTGTCAGCCAACCTTTGATCTAAAACATTTCTTTTTTCACATTCTTATCTTGATTCAGAACACCTTGAAATATTCAGCTGAAGGGCCTCAAATTTACTTTGAAGTCTGGCTGAACTCTCTTCGGTGAAGACCAGTGTTTCTCAACCTCTGAAACATTTAGATGTGGGGATTCAAATGCCAGAATTACCAGCATGACCGGGAAATACTAGCAGATGGAGCCTAAAACCACATGCTGATATTGGAAACACTGATATAGACAATCACACCAAAATTAGCTGTACTTGGCATCCAACTGTACAGAACATTGATTGCTGGATGTTGCTAATTAACATTAGGCTACATTAATTATAATAATACTTCCCTATTATACAGCACTACCATATCTGGTCTGTAATTTTTTTTTGTTGCCTCTAGTAACTGATAGCTATTACCAATAGTTCCACCAAGCAGTCCAATTTCACAAGCTTTAACCATTTTATCACTCCTATCAGCTTCTTCTTATATTCATGTCTCCATCTGGCAGCCATACTTCCTGAACTATTTGTACATTTTTAATCACATTATCTTAAGATCTATAATTCTGCCTGAGGAAATAGCATCTTCTTAAACAAAACACTCTGGCTTTATTAATGTTAATGATAAAGTTTCAAAGATTTGACATGAAGTTAATTAGACATGTTGAAAACTCATTGTCACTGATAAAGATGGTGATTCTTCATCATTGGAGGAAGAATGCTGACATCACTACAAATGATTCACTGAGGTTTGATCTGTCATGTAGAAAGAAAGTAAAGTATCTACCTTAACACAAGACAATTAGATATGTGGCCATTAGATATGTATATACAAGGGGTATATACTAATTTCCAATCAAAAAGCTGTGTCTTATTATGTCAACCTTGCCAAATGAAACCCATGTTGGAACATAATCTAGCTACGCATTTGGAATGAATGAATTAAATGATATTTGGAGTAGTGTTCAACTACTTTGCCTAGTGTGATGCTGTAAAACCAAAGTTTGGACTGCTATATTTTTGAACAATTTTACGTTAATAAAATTTCTGATAAAGAATTAGTACAAGACATTTTTATGTTTTATTTATTTTCATGTTAAGGAACTTCAAAGTAGTGTGAAAGTTTAGGTCATATGTAACTTACCTGACAAAGATCAGAAGCAGTAGTGAAATTATTATTTTTTACTATTGGTTCTGTGGCTTGGGCGTGGCAGGGGAAGGATACTGCAAAATCTCCATTCCCACCCTACTCTGGGGCCAGATAGAGGTGGCATTTGCCAGTTCTCCGAACTACTGAAAATTTCTGCTACTGGTTCTCCGAACTACTCAAAATTTCTGCTACCAGTTCTCCAGAACCTGTCAGAAGCTGCTGGATTTCACCCCTAATCAGACGGTATCAAGAGTCTGACAGAACTCCTGATTTCCTTTTTCTTCATTTTTAAATGTTCATGGAAAACTGAAAATTATTTCTACCCAGATTTAAGTCTCATTATGTTCAATCAGTTTATGTTTAGGAAATGTCTTTCCTTGAGTACAGACCCCCAGAATCTGAAACCCTTTCCTGTCTTTGAAATGCTCCAAAATGGAGTCAGAAAAATCCTGGAAGCGGCATACTTAATTTCTCATTAAAAAAATAAAAAAATTATTCTTTCTCTTCTGGTTGTCCAGTTCAGTTTATGTCCTGCACACAGTTTTTGCTAAAGTGATTTCTTTGCCCTTTGGATTTCTCCAACTAATTGGCTGGATTACCCTGAATTTATTCCTGAGTAATTAAAAATTGAGCTCTTAAGGTTCCTTTGCTTTCTTCTCTTTGTTGAATCAATTTTTCAAAATTATTCTCATTGATCCATTTTCTAATGAAAGAGTATACCATGAGCTGCAAAAACAAGAGCAAACATAATCCATTTTCTTCCATTTCTTTAGTCCTTCAAAGCAGGGGTGCACAATCTGAACTGAATGTTAAAGGTAGGAGAGAGTCTGTTTAAGGGTGATTTTCAGAAGTTTTAAGAGATGGGGAAGAACCTGCAGTTGATCTCCAAGCTCTACTTCCTGTATCTTTAATTTAACCGATTATGTTGGAATTTTAAGAGGAGTGTATATTGCTAATTTGTTCTAAAATGGATTTTGTTAGGATTGGGCATTTCTTCAGATCTGAGAGTAAAAAGGTCCATGGAGCACACAAGGATGTGAACAAAGCACCTGTGTGCAGATCCTTACGACACTGTTCCATTTCCCCATGATTATGAAATTCCATCTGCAGTTGCCAAGGGATTCTGAGGAAAGTAGCAGAATAATACTATTGGAAGGTACCTTGGGAGTTCTCTAGTCCAACCCCCTGCCCATGACAGGAGATCTTATACCCATGATGGTGAACCTATGGCACATGGAGCCATTTGTTAGGGCACATGAGACATTACCCTGTCAGCTCCAGCGCGCACAAGTGTGGTTGCCAGTTGACTTTGGCCTTCATTTTTGACTGTTTTTTGCCCTCTGGAGGCTTTCTGAAGCCTCCAGAGGGCAAAAAACGGCATTATGGGCAAACCGGAAGTCAGTTCTCAAACTTCTAGGATGCCCGTAGGGCTATTTTTCACCCTCTAGAAGCTTTAGAGACGCCTCCTAAAGGCCTCCAAGGGGGGGGGGAGCAGGAGAGGTTGTTTTTCCCCTCCCCAGGCTCCTAGAAAGCCTTTGGAACTTGGTGAGGATGAAAAATGGGTCAATCGCGCACCAAAAGCGGGGGGAGGATGGGGGTTGTGTGCACATACGTGGGGATTGCGCACGCATGCACACACGGGGGCATGCCCATACATGACCTCCCTGCACTCCCCCGCTTTTGGCACGCGATGGGAAAAAGGTTAGCCATCACTGTCCTATACTGTTCTGTCCAGTCTCTTCTTGAAAACCTCCAGTGATGGAGCACCCACTATTTCTGTAGGCAAGTCATTCCACTGTTTAATTGTTGTCACTGTCAGGAAATTTCTCTTTAGTTCTAGGCTGGATCTTGCTGGATCATGCTGCTGTGTAATTTGAAGCACCTATTTGCTTTGAACCTGAAGCAAACCTCTTTGCCTAACTGTAATAGTGATTTGATGAACAGAGTAAAACAAAATTAAAACCAATTCCTTTTCTTCAGCTTAGAACTACTGGCTTTCTTTGCTGCTGCAATCTCACCCCTCCAGTCACAAGCAGAAGCACTAACAAGATAAAGCTATTTCTATAGCTGTAATACACCAATGAGCCTGTGGCTTTCCAAGGATTATAAACCTTTTGCTATCAATACAATACAGCATAAGCAGACTTTGAGCATTTACATTTCTTTTCTTTTCTTTTTTTAAGAAAAACAGATTTATTTTTAACATTTTAAAAGAAATCCTTGTCTTTCACATACATTATGGAATCACACCCTACATTTTCTCTAGGCTTCAGTCTTCTCCTTCCATATCTGATTAAATCAGACTACGTAGAAATGTGTAGATTTCCTGAACCAAAGAATAATACAATACAGTAATATAGAGGTTGTGTGGGTGCGTGGAATTTATTCTGAGTTTTAAATGACTATCTCATTTGGGTTATTTTGAATTAACATTTTAATAATATTTTAAAGTACTAATTTTTAATTTAAAGTATTAATTTTAAAATGTCATTCCTTTGAAGCAATATTTTTGATGAATCCAAGCCAGTATTTAAGTTAGAATATATTACAGTGATATAACATTTAATTATTTTAAATGTTAAAAATAGGCATGAAGGCAAGCCCGCTAACCTGGCATTCCATGACAGATGTGATCACAGCCACTTCATCTATTTCTGCAATTTATATCTATGCCATCTTCATAACATAAAGTAATTGTAACAAGATATATGGCATTTTCATTAGGTTATTTCAAGTGAGATGTTTGTATGTGTTTATGTGTAGCAGTGGTGGGATTCAAATAATTTAACAACCGGTTCTCTCTCCTAATGACCAGGTGGGTAGGCGGGGCTTAGTGGTCATGTGACTATGTGGGTGTGGCCAACTCAACATAACTCAGGTTGGTGGGCACTTTGCCTTAGCTGTTACAATGTAATAAGGGTTAACCGGAGAGGCAGTTTCTATAAGCAGGGCAGTAAAGATTAAGCTAGAAACAACACCAGAATGTTTCCTTCCTGCCTGCCTTCCTTACAGGATTAGCCCTGTAAAGTGGAAAAAAACCAGTTCTCTGAACCTCTTAGAAAGTTAAGAACCAGTTCTCCCGAATAGGTGCGAACTGGCTGAATCCCATCACTGTTGTATAGGTATTGTCGTAAGTGAGCATCTTTCAGGCAGCACCCTGGAGAAATAAATTGCAGCATATAAATTAAACTAATTACAGTATATAAATTAAACTAATTCTTGAGACTTCATATCTGGTATTTAAATTAAAATGAAGACAAGTATTTTTAGCCCTAAATTTTGAGACAAAATCCAAAGAAATACATTTGGATATGGGCTCCCCCCCCCCCATCTAAGGCCATAAGCAAAACGTGTATATGTGTTTCTTATATTCTGCCTGTCATCACATAGAAAAAGGCTCTCGGAAATCATTCCAATAAAATGTGGCCTTCCTGTTGCTTTCTGCTGGCATAACATATGAAAAGAGTTGATTAATAATACAGATCATGCATTTTTCCTTGTGCATTTTATGTCTGTTTGGTTAGGATACTGAAGAAACTGAAATATATATTTGAAAATAGAGAGATCCATTTCCAAATCATATTAGGAGTGATTTGTTCATTTATTATATTGTACAAAGGGTTTTTTACTTGCTTTTATGTTCATTAGTGGAATTTTACTAATAAACTAATAATTAATGTTCCCAGGTTTCTAGCAGGCTACTTAGTTCTAGGAGACTAATTTAGACAAATAATTGAAATCTTACCATTCTGTTTTTCAGCATTCTCATGCCTCTACTCTTTATAGGAACTGCAATGTTATTGTTGCAAGATTTTAAGAAGCAAAATATGTTAATTCCTGCTATGTGATTCCTGTTAGTACACGGTTATGATGTCCAAGTCTAGTGGTCATATCACATCAGAAGTGACCAATAGGAGCTCTGTTTTCAATTAAAAAAATATTTTCTATTTCTGAAGACATCAGAAGATGTATTTTATGGCATGGTGATGACATCAGAATGAGTTGAAAGTTTCCAGGCCTTTTTGGTGGTGGAGTTGAAGGAGCTTACACATCGCAAATAGTAATTTATTTATTTATTTATTTATTTATTTATTTATTTATTTATTCATTCATTCATTCATTCATTCATTCATTCATTCATTCATTCATTCATTCATTCATTCATTTGCATGCTGCTTCAGTCACAGAGTAACTCTAGATAACTGACTACTATTAAAATTTATGGAACCTTAATCCAGTTGGTGATTTTGTATGTTTTGGGCTTCTTTTTTTTAATAAAAGGATTTTGGCACTGAAAATCAGCCAACTGAGAAAATTTAGTTGTCTGATTCTGATCCTTTGGGGTTGTAAAAATAAGCTTGGGTGAGGCTACATGCACTCGTGGATACCTATTGCTGTCACATATAAATGTCTTTAAAGACACAGGTTGAAGAATTCACAGTGACACTTACATGGGAATCTTTCATTTTGCATGGACAAATTATGCCTCAGTATAAAATGTATTTCCATATTCACTTCTACTGGTTTCAGCAAAGGCTGTCAACAATAATCAGAACAAGAGCAGAACAACATTCATGTTTCTTTTTTTTAAAAAGCATGAGAGTGAATATCAGAATAACATAACCGTTGAAAGGGACCTTGGAAGTCTTCCATTACAACTCCCTGCTCAAGCAGGAAAGCAGACAAATAATTGTCCAGTCTCTTAAAAACCTCTAGTGTTGGAACACTTCAACTTCTGGAGGTCTATCTTCTTGGAGCCCTATCAGGTGCATTATACTATAAACCCCACCCTCCTCTACCATTGGCTATGCTACCAGTACCTCCTCTACCATTGGCTATGCTAGCAAGTTATGACAGGAGATGATAGAAGTTAGCAATGAATGGATGGCCCCACATTACCCATCCATGAAGTAAGTGAAGGGAACCATATGACTCTTCATTTTGGTACTTTTAAACTACAGTAATATGCATATGGAGCTGAAGTTTGCATCACAATGTTACAAAGCAAATTTGATCATCTTTGTGTCTTCAAAGTTAGTCACAAATGCCTAAGGCTAACTATTAAAATGTTTTTAGATTTTAATTGTTTAAATTAAAAAACATGATTGTGTCTTGGCGTTAAATCTGCAATACACAATTATGCTTTGGAGAATGGCTACTAGACAGCAGGTCTGAATTTTCAAGAAATTTTATATGGTTACATTGGACAAAAGAGGGTTCTTTTTCATCACAATGTTAAGCAGATTACATGAAATTCAGAAAAGTCTTCCTGTGGTTTTTTTGTTCATGTCCTGAAAACTAATGGTTTTCATACCTCCCCCATGTAAGTAATACAGTTCCAAGGAATTACACTATATAGATGTGAACACTTCAAAAAACAATTCCAAAGGAGCAAATCAATCCTTTGCTACAAAAGTAGCCTAATAGAGTCTGTTGGATTTGAGCAGCTAATAAATTTAAATAAAATAAATAAATGAATGAAGAAAAATAAAGAAAGAAAGAGAGAGAAAGAAATGACAGAAAGAAAGAAAGAAAGAAAGATAGATAGATAGATAGATAGATAGATAGATCCCCCCCCCTCAGGTAAGTTCAGAAGTACAGCCAGTTTAGGAATGCTAATAGCTTCAAGGAGTTGGACTCCAGCAGCAACTTTTTTCAATCTCAAAAGATTGGGCTACTTTAATGAATACTAGAGGGCCATTGTGTGAAAGTCTTATCCAAAGCACTTATTCTAGGCAAGAGAACAAGAAAACTATACAATCTTTGAATTATGACAAAGCAACATAACTCTCCAGTTTAAATAAAATAAGAGAACATTCCTTCATGTACTTGTATATTCTCTTGATCCCCTGCCCAGTGCATTCAATTAAAAAAAAATCTTTTCAGCTTTATATGTAGGTGGAAAACTGCTTGAAAGTTCACAAGTAAAATTTGAAAAAAAACACAGGTTTAAAAATAATAAGTAAATAATAATTTACTGTAGTTTTTAAATATCTACTTAAAAGGCAAATCTCAATGGATTTCAATTGTTGTATTTAAAAAAATGTGTGTATATATGTGTCTACCTCAGGGACGTGCAGTCACTAGAGGCAAGGGAAGCGGAGCCTCACCAGTCTCCTCAGGAAAAAGAAAGAAATTTAAATATTTTTTTAAAAATAATTAAAGCCAAGATAGTTGCTACCAGATTCCAGGTCACAGTGGCTTGGTGTCTGCTTAGTATTAACCAAAGCAGGAGGCGAGAGAACTCGGGGCCTCCTTTCCATGAGAAATTTTTCGCCTTCTAAAAGTTAAGAAAGAGTTAAAAGGCAAAAAAGTCAGATGGAAAAGAGGCACTAATTTTCCCGCCTCCTGATCTGGAAGCAGCGAATCAGGTCTTCTTGAGCACGCTTACGTTGGGCGGGCTATTTCGGAGGGCGTGCTTCAGAGGAGAGATGAGTGGGGGAGAAGGAGGAGGTTCGCTCTTTGCTGCAGACCTGGGCGCTTGGTGGCTCCCGCGATGCAAAGTGCCCTGCCGCCCGCCCGCCCGCCTACTGCCCCGGCCTGCTTCTCCAGGCTCCGCTGCTGGAAGTCCCGGATCGCCTCTGGGAGAAGGCTGGATGAGAAACGGAGCGAAGCTTCTCCGCGGCCTCCCGGCGCTACGCAGAGGCTCTCGCAGGAGCGTGTGCCAGCGGCCGGTGGCCCGGAGCGGCCCTGGCTGCGAGACAAGGCAGCGCTTAAAGCAGCCGCTGCCGCCACCACCCCTCCTTCGCCCGGAATGCCCGGAATATATGCATTTGTAGTATACGAAGCATTTTAGTAATAATAATTTACTATACTTAAAA
Organism: Thamnophis sirtalis; assembly: GCF_051295495.1. Taxonomy (NCBI): domain Eukaryota; kingdom Metazoa; phylum Chordata; class Lepidosauria; order Squamata; family Natricidae; genus Thamnophis; species Thamnophis sirtalis. Next base: position 84,755,342 of record NW_028261381.1, read on the forward strand.
TATAGCCCTAAACATTTTATTTGGAAACAAGTTGTATCAATTTTTTAGAAGCACCTCCTTTTTTTGTAAGTACACTTAGTACGGAAGTCAAGAGATCTGCAAATTCCATACCTTTGAATTTAATTTTCCAGCATTCAAATGCTTTTAATAAACACCATACAATTCTAATTCAAAGAAACAAAGATTTTATGTTTCAGTAAAAGATGGGAAGTGAAAGATAATATGTAAGCCAACATTCGAATATTTTTTCTGAAGACTTTCGAAAGCATTGTGAGATTCCTGTGCACTTAAATGCTTGATTTTCTAAAAATGACCTTTGTAGAAAGTATATAATGAGACTGTGAAAGCTCTTCTTTAAACCCCAGCTATTCAGTGTTTAGGAAAGCTTTTGTATACAAAAATCTATTTCATTCTCAGGAGAGCTGATATTTTTTTCCCTCCTCAGTTTCCACATAAAGCATTGTTAATTCATTCTCATGTCTAGAGACAGTGTTCAACTAAGGGGGCAGAAAAGCTTAGCCAGGTTCAGAATATTAGCACACTGTTGACCTGGATAGCTATGTAGATTTCATCTATGCATGCTTCCTTACATAGACATGAATGTCAACATGTCTATGTTGATATGTACAATGCCATCAATGTACAAGAGCATCAGCAGATTATGGTGAGTGTCCTCTCAGAAGATGACTTAGTGGTGTTTTTTATGACTCCCTTCTCCCAGCTGAAGGTTCAACAAAGGGAGAAGTTCTGAAGAGGATAAGAAGGACAATATGAAAATGAACAGGCTAACAACAAATAGTGCTCAGCTCAATCTGGAACTCTACAAACATTTCAGACCCTTTTCTAAGTTTCCTTCTGCATCATCATAGATAAGCAGTAGAGTAGATTTAATTAATAACACAGAATTAATTAATACTAGAATACAATTAATAATTAAAATTAATGAATAAGGAGCACTTCAGTCTGGAAAAAAATCAGTAAGGAAGAAAAGATTCACAACAGTCCAGGAGAGTCCATTTGATGAACTCACTATTAAAGCGGGAGGTTTCTAGCATTGTTTCCAAGATTCTTGCATTAAAGCACTTTATTGAAATCTGTGTGATTCTTTCATCTCTGATTGTGCACTCTATAACAGTGCTTGACACCTGTCTGCTGTGACACACCACTCTAGAGAGTTTCTTGATCATCAAGTCTGAAGGGAGATAAACATGCAGAAAGCTCTACAATAATGAAGCAAAAGAGAAATCCCTTGCTCTGTAGAAATAATGCTATTCATGCAGATGCAACCTGCTTTCTGCTTCTCTCTGCCAGAGAAAATCAGAAAGTGTGTGTACTTTGAATAAGCCAACCAAATTAAAATGTAAGGTTCCTACTGGCAATGGGTTTCTGGAATACACTTCTAGGCATCTAGCAATTTCATTGGCTTCCTATTGTTATCTCCCCTCTTAATTTAATTAATTATTTAATCCTGCCTTCATTATTTTTAAAAATAACTAAGGCAGTGGACATACCCAATACTCTTCCCTCTTCCTATTTTCCTCATAAGGGTAACCCTGTCAGGTGGACGGAGAGAGAGTGAGAAGAGGGGGGTTAAGAAATGTATCCCTGACTACCTGTGAAAGTTAAAAATATGAAATTGACCTCATTTGCGTCATGACATCTTTACCTTGCAGTAATACAAATGAGGTCATTTTCATGATTACATGAAATCATGCAATTCCATTTATGTAATTGTGTGTATATAAAATGACATCATTTGTATAATGAAGCCATTATTTAAATGACACGAATCACCACGGATCTTGTAAAATTGAAGTAAAATTAATATAAATATAACTTCCTTGCCCAGTTTATCCCAGATGCAGTGGATTGTCCATTTATTTTGATTTTCAGTTGGATTCATGCCTCTTTTCAACTTTATAATATGCTTTTCTGAGATAAGGCCAGTGGTGGGATTCAATTTTTTTTACTACCGGTTCTGTGGGTGTGGCTTGGTGGGTGTGGCATTGCTTGGTGGGCATGGCTTGATGGGTGTGGCAGGTGAAGGATACTGTAAAATCTCCATTCCCATGCCACTCCAAGGGAAGGTTACTGCAAAATCCCCATTTCCTCTGATCAGTTGGGACGCGGGAGGCAGAGAATAGATGGGGATGGGGCCAGTCAGAGGTGGTATTTACCAGTTCTCTGAAAATTTCCACTACCACTTCTCCAGAATTGGTCAGCATCTGGTGAATACCACCTCTGGATAAGGCGACTGACTATCAATGGTTGAAGAATCACAGAGTTTACATAATATGATGAGCTCTTTTTATATTTACCGCACCATACTTTTCTTTATTTATATGTCATCCGCTATAATCGTCATCATGGCTTTTTGTTAAATAACTATCACAACACAATTATAAGTTAGCTTAAGGTTTTCAATGAATTACCCACCAGGACCTCAAGGCTCACAAATGCATCTAAAATGGTTTAGATCCTTGTAGTGCATCTATTACATTATATTTGCTTAATTGTTTTTTTGCTCCAGTGTGTATCATTCCATACTATTTGTAATTTTCTAGCTCACTCATCCTGTTCTTCATTGCTTCAATTTTCCCTGTATTAATAATTTGGTGTCATTGGAAAGCTTAGTTCCTTCACTACCCACCAGTAGTTCCAAATTATTTAAATAGCTTAAGTCCCTGTAAATATCCTTTGGGGAACCCTAGTACTTCTTCAGTTATAAAATTCATCATTTTCTCCTGCCTCATTTCTGTGTCTATTCTTAACCACTTACTAATCTATAATCCTCTTATTCCATGACTGTGAATATTAAAAAAAGAAGCTTTTGAAAATCGATTACTTATGTGCTGAGGGTGGGGGTTGCAAATTAGAATAAGCTTAGATTGCTTTTAAGTAATACACTGTTCTTTTTCTAATATATTTTGGACAGTTTAATAAGTATATCATAGAAAAATGTTCTTTCTCTAGACATGTAGCAGTCTCTAGACAAGAGCCAAGGTGGCGCAGTGGTTAAATGCAGCACTGCAGGCTACTGCTAGATCAGCAGTTCAGCGGTTCAAATCTCACCGGCTCAGGGTTGACTCAGCCTTCCATCCTTCCGAGGTGGGTAAAATGAGGACCCAGATTGTTGGGGGCAATATGCTGACTCTCTGTAAACCGCTTAGAGAGGGCTGAAAGCCCTATGAAGCGGTATATAAGTCTATTGCTATTGCTATGTAGCAACTTTTATTTTGCCAGTATTTACAATATATACCTCCTTATCTCTTTTGGATACAATTTCCAATTTGGAAGGAGAGCTCGTCTTGTCTTTTATACTTTAATTATTCTATTCAAGAATTTATAAGTTGGCATAGTCAGGTGATTTTTCAGTTTTATGACTGCATTGCTTAGCCATGAAGCTGGTAGTCCCAACTGTTAAACAAGGATTTCTTGTGTTTTTTTGTTTAATTTTTGAGGTCACCACAAATCCAAGCAACTCTGCGTGGCTTTACAAAGTTAAAAGGACAATTCTATAAAACAATACATGTCCATAAAACAGAGACTTGTTCAGATCATTCCCAATTAATAGACATCACCTGTTCAGCTGAACCCAGTGCCTGTGGGAAAGGCCAAGCCAAAAGTCAAGGCAGTGTCAGCCCTCTGAGGTTGACAGACTTGTACCCCAAAGTTAGGAATGAATGTTAGGCTTAGCAATCCTGAGTTAATAATAAATCAGTAATTTATTTGGTTATTGCTATTCTTTAATTGTTTCTAAAAATTTAAAAAACCTTCAGCCTTAATAGACTCTGGATCTGTGATGGCGAACCTATGGCATGCATGCCACAGGTGGCACATGGGGCCCTCTCTGTAGGCACATGAGCTGTCACCCAGTTCAGCTCCACCGCACATGCACGTGTGCCTCCTGACAGCCAGCTGATTTTTAAGTCTCTGTCAGGCATGTGGAAGATGTGCACACATGTGCAAGGGGGTGTCACATGGGGTGAGGGGAGCATAGGGGATACAGGTCCCCCTGCACCCCGTTTTTGATCCCAGGAGGCTGCAGGGAGGTCTGCTAGGCCCAAAACAGGATGCGGGGTGGGGGGTCACGGAGGCAGGGGGAGTGGAGGGGGAGTTGCACACACATTCCATTATGGGTGTGGGCGGGCATGCTTGCTGTTGTGCATGTGTTTTCGGCACACGAGGACAAAAAGGTTAACCATCGCTACTCTACATAATAAGTAAGAGCACAGCCACAAAATAGTGAAAAGCAATGCATATCCAAGAATATGATAATATGATGCATTATGGTTATGATTAACAGTTACACAATAACAATATATAACCAGATCCCAAAGATCTTTCAAATAGCAAAGTTTTACAAGTTTCTGGAAGGCCGCAAAAGGGGGAGCTAACACTTGAAAAGGGATTTTCTATGTGGGAGCTCCCTTTCTCTGGAACCGCTTGCCCCAGAAGATGGGAATTCCTACCCAGAATACCCATTTTCGAGTTCCTTTCTGAGATATCTCTCAGTAGATTGGAACACCAACAGATGTTCTCTGTTTAGATTAGGCAGCAAAAATCTATCTGATTTTATAGTTCCCCTGTGCATTGGGATTAACAACCAGCATCTTAAATAATATGCATCTCTGCAGCACAAATGTTAAATGACAGAAGGAGACTGTCCTATAAACATGCAGGTAATTGTATTTTGCACCCTTAATACACACAGGTTACTGCATATAGAGTATAGTAGAATGGAATAACAGAATTTGAATAACAAGAACCTTGTTATTCCTTGGAGGTCTTCTAGTAGTCCAACTTCCTGCTCAGGCAGGAAATCCTATACCATTTCAGAGAAATGGTTGTCCAATCTCTTCTTTAAAACTTCCAGTGCTGGAGAATTCATAACTTCTGATTAATTATTCTAACTGTCAGGAAATTTCTTCTTAGTTCTAAGTTGCTTCTCTCCTTGATTAGTTTCCACCCATTGCTTCTTGTTCTACCCTCAGGTGCCTTGGAGAATAGTGTGACTCCCTCTTCTTTGTGGCAACACCTGAGATATTGGAACACAGCTATCATGTCTCCCCTAGTCCTTCTTTTCATTAAACTAGACATACCCAGTTCCTGCAATTGTTCTTCATATGTGTTAGCCTCCAGTCCAGAGGTGGGTTCCTACCGGTTCAGTCCCCTAATCCGGTCCCCTAATTTTGCACCAATTGGAATTTCTGGTGATCTTCAAGAGCCATCCATGTCAAGCCAATTACATAAGTCTTTATTTACCTTTTACTAGTATAGATCAAACAACCATGGGAAGAGGCCATTACTGCATCAATGCTCAATAAAGGAATAGGAGAGAGCAATTTAACAATCTTCCATTAGACTTTTACACACCACCAACAAACATCTGCACTGCTAATCTATAGAGAACTGGTAGGATTTTCAGAAATAAGATTTGATTGAGGTGGCATAGAAATAGCAGTCTAAATAATTATAGATATATAATTTTCTAACATTCGGTCGAGTAATATACCTGTATTTCCACAGGGATGTTCTCTATGATATTTATCGTATTTAAAACCTCCTTTGATTTAATTCCAACCCTAAACTCTGGGACAAATTGAGAGACAGGATTATTGATTTTTGTCTGGTATCCCTAATAAAAAAAATCTCTATCATAATACCACTTCAGAGTAAGATAAAGCATCAACTGGCATTATCAGTGTTAGTTCTCAACTGACACTGAAAAATGGAAAATCAAAGTAAATTTCAGTCTTGTTGCTCTTTAACTCCTTTAATGAAGGTGGGATAAAAATAAATAATAAATAAATATTCCCTCTTTAGTTGAACAATTTACTTAGGATATTCACTCACTTAAGTTTGAGAACAAACACCAAGCAGGTTTACTACAATGTGGATATATAACAATCTGTTCAGGGACAGAAATGAGCCTGAGGTGAGCACTGCAGGTCCTAGCAAAGGAACATTTTATCCAAAATGGAAAACAATAAGCAGGGGAAAAAATCTTGACATTTGAAAAAAAGACCTTTAAAAATGTATTAATGAAGTCAACATTTCAAATATCTGCGGATTGCTTTCCATAGTACTGGGTCTTGCAAAGAGGACACTAAATATGCACTATATGATCTAGTCATTGACAACAATAGATAACTCACCAACTAATTCTTTTGTCCTTATTTGCATGTTACAAAAACACATAATACAGTTTGCTTTATTTGGTTTAACATGAAATTCCAAAACTTCTCGAAACAGAAAAGGTGGAGCGAGTGTACATGCATTGTAATAATCTAAAACCAAGATGCCTTACAATTGAATCTTCTCTGTGAACCAGGCATTTATATTGTGCTCTTAAGCATATTCATGCTATGTATTTTCCCACAGAGTTCAGAAAAAACTTGCATGCTAGCCAGTCATTTCTCTTCAATAACCCTAATGACAAAATGTACATTGATCTGTACCCATCTGTATCCATTTCTAGCTCCTTTCTCATACACTTAAGTGTATTTCTCTAGGTCATCTCCTAGAAAATAGGATCTGGGACTATTCTTGACAAGGAAAGTGCACTGATTATAGTTGGGCTCACACAATATACTTTATCAAAATGTGTTTGGCTTGATTTGGAATATGTGTTTTATGAACCCATTTTGAAAATTGTGGTGTGCCATTTAGTTTAATAGAGTTTATTCAATAAAACATGTTTGTACAATATGTATGTATGTATGTATGTATGTATGTATGTGTGTGTGTATGTGTGTATGTATGTATGTATGTATGTGTGTTTGTATGTGTACGACCAAGGACCAGAAACCAGACCGCAACTGCACCATTAGCCCCTTTAAACCCCTCCTATCCTTACATGAAACACAAACCCCCAACCAATCAGAACACACTTCCACCCAATCAGAACACAGCCAAGCTCCCACCCAATCAGCTCAAACCCCCACTGGCAGTTAAAAGGAAGAAACAGCCGAGATCTCACATTGCTCCTGGAAGCACGAAGCCTGAAGATGACAAATGAGACTTCGTCGAAACGTCGCCAAGACACTTCCAATTTTACGCGGGAGAAAACCCGAATAACCAAAGACATATACATATACATATACATATACATATACATATACATATACATATACATATACATATACATATACATATACATATACATATACATATACATATACATATACATATACATATACATATACATATACATATACATATACATATACATATATATATATATATATATATATATATATATATATATATATATATATATATGTTGTATTTGTGCTGATAAATAAATAAAGGGAGACTAGTATAGATCTATTTCAAGCTATTTAGCTCTCATCAGCTAGCCATACCCTTACTGAATACCCTTATTGGGTTTCTGTCTGGATGGTCTCTTGGGACGAGCCGATAGACAGAGAATGGAAGTAGTGATCTTCCTCCCATATTTGGGCATACCAGGGGTTGTGACACTAAATACATACATACATACATACATACATACATACATACATACATACATACATACATACATACACACACACACACATATATATATACATTCCTATCATATCATATCATATGTTATGATGAAACTTACATAGGAATTCTGCCTTTCCAGTTGCCTGGCTTGAGAGTAGGTTATATTATTCATCCTTACACTTTTAAATGTACAGGCAGTCCTCATTTAGTGATTGTATTGTTTAGTGATCATTTGCAGTTACAATGGTGATGAAATAATAACTTTGCAACCCATCCCCGCATTTATGAGATGAGTTGCCAGAGTGTTTAGAATGCAGTACTACAGGCTACTTCTGCTGACTGCTAACGTGCAGTTCAGCAGTTCGAGTCTCACTGGTTCAAGGTTGATTCAGCCTTCCATCCTTCTGAGGTTGATAAACTGAGGACCCAGATTGTTGGGGGCAATATGCTGACTGAGTAGAGTGGGTTATAAAGGACTGTGAAGTGGTATATAAGTCTATGTGATATTGCTATTGCTATGATCTCTACAAGCAAACGGAAGTTGAAGTAAGATCGTAAACACAGTTGTAGTTTTACTTAGCAATCAATCAATTTCTTAACAACTGAGTTGCTAGTTTAACTGTGGTTATTAAATAGAATATAATTCTTTAGAATATAATTCTTTATTGGCTTGATTGGACACACAAGGAATTTGTCTCTGGTGCATAAACTCTCAGTGTACATACAAACAACAAAGTGATGAGTCCTATATCACACACACACTCACACACATATACTCACACTTATATAACTACCTGTAAATAAGGACTACTTGTACATTTAAGTATCAGGATAAATAACTTAACCTGCTCTGATTTGTAAGTGCACACCTACCTCTACATTTTCAAAAAGCTCAGCAGTGCAAGAATATAGAATGTGAAATAGCAGCAAGTTAATGCAAGGATGAAAGGAAGCAAAGTAATGGCATCATTACGAGCCGAGGTGGCGCAGTGGTTAAATGCAGCACTGCAGGCTACTTCAGCTGACTGCAGTTCTGCAGTTCGGCTGTTCAAATCTCACCGGCTCAGGGTTGACTCAGCCTTCCATCCTTCTGAGGTGGGTAAAATGAGGACCCGGATTGTTGTTGGGGGCAATATGCTGACTCTGTAAACTGCTTAGAGAGGGCTGAAAGCCCTATGAAGCGGTATATAAGTCTAACTGCTATTGCTATCATCATGATGCACTTTTTTTGAAGAATGAAAGACAACTGGATAGAGTTAAGGAAACTAAAAAGAACAAAACAAAACATGTTTGTCTCTGTAAACCTTCATCATAAATTGTTCTAATTTGTTTGGGCCTTTTGAATGTGTATTTATGTACATTAATTACACATCACATATGGATTTCGTATTTTGTGTCAGTTTATACAACAAACGGTATATTTACGTATGTGAAAGTTTAAATGTATGTGGAAAATAAACAAGAAGATCAAGTGAAACTGTGGATAAAATTACAAAGATGTATACACAGAAAAACATAGTATAAAATCAAGATCTAATTAAATTACATGATTCCACTACTTTTCAGCCATATTTCACCCATATTCTTCTTCATCCTATAAACAAAGTTTGCAATGTGCAGAATGCTGCTGAATACAAAATGTTTAAGATACAAATCTGCATAGAGTGGCAAGAGGCTAAAATCTAAGGAAAGCAGGCACAATAATAGAGTTTGCAGTTTTCTTCATGTATGCTTTGCATACAACATCCTGTTCAAAATACACACAAACATCCTGTTCAAAATACACACAAACAAACCAAGTCTTATATCAATTGGTGTAAAGTCATAAAAGGGGTTTGACTTTGTATTACTAATCTTTCACCCTAGCTGATCCTTGCAAACAAAGCTTCATCATGGCTGCAATACACAGCAGCAACAGCAAAACAAAAGCCACTATTTCCAAGAACTTTATTTTTTTAGTATTTAATCACTCTTTTTCGAATCAGCTCCCACTTTTTTTGGCTTAGAGCAAATGTAGAACACTTCTTAAACAGTATTGCGGATTGAAGATTTAATAGCTGCCAGTTTATGAAAGGTTGTAAACTGTAATCTGTAAACTGATGCAAAGTAATGTGGTTGATGCAATGAGGCTGATTAACTGCAACTATAGTATAACCCTTTTAAGACTGATGGGAGGTCCACACAAGTCTATATATAGGTGGGTATTAGAGGGCGTTTCTCTCTCTCTCTCTCATCGTGTATTCAGTTTTCTCCTTGTGTCTGTAGTGAATGGTAAGGGAATTTATCTCCTGCATGTGTTTGCCTATATACAGTATATTCATATATAAACCACTGTTAATTGTCTAAAACTCTGTGTGCTGTGTATTGCTCCTGGGTATATATCATAATAATAGTCACACTGTCAAAACTCTGACATTGCGCAAATGTGAATTTGTAAAATTCAAGCCTGTGTTAATATGGCATTGTGGTTTTACCTAAGGATTTCTTTTTTAAAAAAATCTGCAGAAATGTTTATCTGCAATTAAAATGCACATTGTATGCATTTCAGAATAACTTTGTGGATGGGAAATTGGCTCAGCATTTGTGTAAAACACAGTGGACTCAGAAGTGCCATGTTAATCTTAGAGTCCCACAAAAATGTCTTAAGGAGAGAAAAACATATGTAATTTAATAGTATGCTGGAGTACAGCTGTAATAAATCAATCAAATCAATAAATGTTGATTTGATTTAATAAGTGAATGGAAGAAATGATTATTTCTAGTTGTAACATGTTTTCATAGTATTTATTTATTTCACCAATAAAGCTGTACTTCTTCAGGTTGTTCATGATGGCTTATCCAACTACAACGACACTGTGGGATATGTTGCACTAAGAAACAGTAACTTGCTCCAAGTCAGCCATCAACTTCATGGGTGAAGTGGGGATAGGAACCTGGATATCCCTAGTATGAGTCCAGCATCTTAAGCACAACAATATATACTAGCGTTCAAGCTGCTAGGCTGATAAGTCTTACTTTTCAGATTCTATGTATTGTCCCTCCCATGTATTTAGCAGTGCCACAAAAGGGTGCTTGATGTTATGCTGCTTCTGCTCTGAAGGGAAAGTAAAATGGCAGGAACTATGAAAACCTTCCAGTATTCTTACTACTACTACGTACAGTATCAATACAAAGCATCCAGAACATGGTTATATCACTGTGAAGGTGCTGATTTGGCCAGAACATGAAGGATCAGATGTAACTTATAGCAATAGCAGTAGACTTATATACCGCTTCATAGGCCTTCAGGCCTCTCTATTATCACTCGTTCAGCACCATCATACCCCCAGGACTACCTGGAATGTGTGAAATGACTTGAACCAGATAAAAATTGAAGTGTGGCAAACTTGGAAAGGGTGTGATTCATTCAATGATGTTTATGTGAAGCATACCTTTAAAAGTTTTTGGGAAGCAATACTCCTCTATCCCATTTCGAGCAATGAAGAAAGAGAAGCCACCAAATTAGCTTCCTCCTCCTCCTCTCCTCCTCCCCCTCTTCCTCTTCTTCTTCCCCTTCCCCCTCTCCTCCTCCCCTTTCATTTATCTGATTTTTGTCAGAAAATTATTTCCGATTTTAAAATGGCATCAGAGAAAATTGATCCTAAAATCAATTAAATGGCATTACAATTTACAATACTGTAATTGCATGCATAGGTACTTGAAAAGAAATTCTCCTGAATCTGCAGCCCAGGACTGCAACCCAGGTAGCAATCCTTCACTTGCTATTTTTGCTTGTACTTGTTTTCTTTAGTCTTCAGTTGCAGCTGTCAACATGATATAGTCATCTGTGCTCCAGTCAGGTATTGACAGCTTTTTTGTAGTTAAAAAAAACAAAACCTAGATGCATGATGTCCTCAACTGAATCCTTATCCTAGTTTCTATAGTATTTTTTATAAATGCTTTATTAAAATGTTATAAGCCAGAGCAAGCATAAACATGAAGAAGTGGCTTTTGCATGCTATTTAGATAATTGTTTTCCTTTGTTAGTTTTAAATTTCGAAAGGCAAGAATAGCTTTCTTTTTCTTCTTTCAACCTATGATTATAACATACACAGAGTTGCAAAAGTTTTCCCTGCAGATTATAAATATTAGTATAATATTTCATTATATAAATATGAGAGAATATTTGGAGTTTTATTTGGTTAAGGGCTGCATCATACTGCTGTCTTGATAAGCATAGAGAAGAACATTTGTATTGTCACAGGCTGGTTGCATGCTACATCACACTATGTACAATGCATACTTATCTATACCACACACCGCAACAGAAATAATCCAGGGCTGCTTTTGCAGTTATTTATAATTAAAGTCCCTTTCCTTTTAGGACAGTGAATACATTTGGAATTTTGAGAGAAAACTTTGGTTCGGGGGGGGGGGGAAGGGGGTGGTGGTGGTTGCACAGAGAGGAGCAGCTTGATCATTCATAAAATGGTTTGCAATAGAAGAAATGGCTGATCACAAAATGCCAATCTATCAGAAGGCAAACCGGTAAAGTTGCTCATGATCATCCATCCAGCTGTCTAGGATATTTACTATGAGAAGACACATTGATGTTCATGGAGCTATCTGGGACCCAGAAAGTGCCACTTCAAACCATTGCATGAAAGAAGAGACCAGCAAGTTGGCACTAATGGTATTTACCAGTAGTGCGATTCAATTTTTTTACTATCAGTTCTGTGTGTGTGTCTTGGTGGCATGGCTTGGTGAGTGTGGCAGGGGAAGGATACTGTAAAGTCTCCATTCCCTCCCCACTCCAGGGGAAGGATACTGTAAAATCTCCATTCCTCCCCACCCCAGGGGAAGGATACTGTAAATTCTCCATTTCCTCCGCACTTCAGGGGAAGGATACTGTAAAATCTCCATTCCTCCCCACTTCAGGGGAAGGATACTGTAAAACTCTATTCCTCCCCACTCCAGGGGAAGGATACTGTAAAGTTTCCATTCCCTCCCCACTTCAGGGGAAGGATACTGTAAAATCTCCATTCCTCCCCACTCCAGGGGAAGGATACTGTAAACTCTCCATTCCTCCCCACTCCAGGGGAAGGATACTGTAAAATCTCCATTCCCTTCCCACTCCAGGGGAAGGATACTGTAAAATCTCCATTCCCTTCCCACTCCAGGGGAAGGATACTGTAAAATTTCCATTCCCTCCCTACTCCAGGGGAAGGATACGGTAAAGTCTCCATTTCCTCCGCACTTCAGGGGAAGGATACTGTAAAATCTCCATTCCTCCCCACTCCAGGGAAGGATACTGTAAAGTCTCCATTCCCTTCCCACTCCAGGGGAAGAATACTCTAAAATCTCCATTCCCTTCCCCACTCCAGGGGAAGGATACTATAAAGTCTACATAATTCCAAACCTGTGATTTGTGACTATTGATAGTCTGCTAGAGTAAAGTATATGATCCATTTGAAAAAGAATGTGATCACCCTCATCACTATAAACATCAAAAGCCAAACAATCACCAACTCATCCATCATAAATCCCAGTATCTTTTACATATTATAGTATTTTAGTATCTTATTAGAGTTATATGATTAGGCACAATGATATTTGCTTCAGAAATGCCTTTGTATAATGCAACAGACCCTGAATTAAAATACTAATGGTTTTTTTTTGTGAAACATCATTGTGAACTGACTCATTTTGCCCACTTATGGTTAAAACATGACAATCTTCCAAAAATGAATTATTGGCTTTCAACGGCTATGCATAAAGGACAGTATGTATAAAATGATTATCTTATGTGACTCATGTCTGAAAACCCTACATGTGATAATAAAAGTTTAAAAAAGAGGGAGGGGGAGGCATAACTGGGTTTAAAACTTTCATAAAATAAGTGAATAATCAGTGCATTTAAACCCACGCACACATCATATATAATTGAAGCTCAGAATTTTTAAAGTGCCTTTAACTTATATCACGTACCAGTTTGTGAATGACTGAGAACTGAAATGCCCAAATGTTCATTGCTGCATACTAATTTGACGAAAAGCTCATAATGCTTCTCTAATCACCGCCATAAGCTACTCTAACCTTAAGCAATTACCAGCACAATAGAAAGTAATATCCTGTTTTAGACAACCAAACTACTTCCATATGTGTTTTAGATGTTATGATTCATAGGATGTATTAAAATGTATGAAAGAACACAATGTCCCAAAGTAAACAAATTGGAATCTGCTGCCCTAATGTATAATTTACAAACTACATAAAAAACAATGCTTCTGAAACTGTAAATCAATGTGTCTGTCTTAGAGCATTCTGCAGCTTCTCTGCTATTATGTATGATTATAAACTAGGTTTCACACTCATATTCTTTTTCATTGCTCCTGGAGATACAAAATGAAAAAGAAAAAAAAAGTCAATATATCCTTAAATTGATTTTGGAATTAACAAGCATGGAACAGATTTCCTAAGATCTGGAATAATGTCATTTTGATATCTTTCTCATCAAAGTGGAACAGAAAAAGTGATTAGCTTTGCTCTCAAATCTTTAGAATGATGTTTCTATATATTCCCTTCAAAACTAAGCTGTCATTTTCTTTTTTCTTTGGTTTCCCCCGCCCCACTTTTCGGCTGTCGCCTGAATTTGTAGGACACTTGAATAGTTGAAAACAAGAAATGGCAGACATTGGAATTTTAAAGTAATACCACTTAGATTTATATACCACTACATAGTGCTTTACAGCCTTCTTTAAGCACTTTACAGTGTCAGCATATTGCCCACAAAAATCTGGGTCAAAATGTTGGGAGGGGTAGGCTTAATATTTAAAATCAGAGGCTGATAAATAGAGAGGTCTTGCTTTCTATGTTCTACTGCTGGCAGATCTTATTATTTATGTATGATTATTTATTTAAACCACCCACTCCAATTGAATTTCGCTATATATAAAACTTCTATCTTGTTTGCAGTTTATCTTATGGATCTAAAGCAGAGGTGGTATTCTACCAGTTCAGACCAGATCACCCGAACCTGTAGCAGAAATCACGCACACTCATATTTGGTAACAGGTAGGGAAGATAAGTGTATACCAGCCCTGATCTAAAGCCTATGCTTATCATTGTCAATGCCACTCACCAACATGTCCACTAAATTTTTTCATGCCCTCTCCATAGGGGAAGCCATGGCATTTAGTATAAATCTGCTACAAATCAATAGTCTAAATGCCATGCTGGTGATCCCTAACCACTTTTGTAAGAGAGCTCATTTCTTTCTTTCTCCCCTTCTGTACTTCAGATCGCTCAACTAGTTTATGTGGAAATCTGGCTTGACCAACTATCTCCTTTCTGATAAAAGGCCAAGACTTGGAGCATGTTTTTTTTTGAAAGCTATTTTTCTGCTCTTGGATATAAAGCACCATCTGTCTGCTGCCCATCATCCATTATCAGATGGTGAGAGGACAAATGCTCCTTGTGGCAATTCTTCCATTCTGAATGGAACCACCACCAAAATCATTGCCCTCATCTTTTTTTACTGTAGTCAAAATTGCTTGTAATAACCCAGTTCATTAATTCAAGCCAATCATAGCTAGCAACCAAACTTGTGGCCAAATGCTTCCCAACTTTCCTCTCACTTATAGGCTATGCTTTCTCAAAGAAATTGTAAAGCTGGTTAACGCCTCCTCAAGATTGCCTAAAAGCTTCATTCAAGCTTTCATTTAAATGAATTTTACTATTATTTCTTTACCTTAAAATGTACTATTGCGCCATGAAGCCCCCCCCATTAATGTTGAAGCATGTCTGATTTTCTATAAATCCTCCATACAACTTTTTTTTTTAAAAAAAAATTGAATGCTAAGTTCACTAGACCATTTCCTGTACTTGCACAGAGCAGATCTATACTTATTTGCCTGAAGCTTCAGGCCACATTGAAAACACATTTAGTGTTCCCTCACTTGTTCTTGCTTCTGGAAGCTTCTCCCATCCCAAATTGCCATTTGTGCGCTTCTGCCTTGCCATCTCCCCTAGAGTTTAGAGTTTTTTATTGAACACTTATAGGCCGCCCTTTTCCCTGAGGGGACTCAGGGTGGCTTACAATAATGAGGGAGGGGAGTGCAAGACAAGACATAAAAGAAAATGTGAGTAAAAAAATAATTAACAATAAAAGCACAACATTCACTCAGCATTCGGGCGGGGAGAGAGTAAAGTCCTATCCCCAGGCCTGACGGGATAGCCAGATCTTGAGGGCCGTGCGGAAGGCCTGGACGGTGGTGAGGGTGCGGATCTCCACGGGGAGATTGTTCCATAGCATCGGAGCTGCAACTGAGAAGGCTCTCCTCCGCGTAGTCGCCAGTCGGCACTGACTGGCGGATGGAATTCGGAGGAGGCCTACCCTGTGCGATCTGATGGGACGCAGGGAGGTAATTGGCAGAAGGCGGTCTCTCAAATAGCCTGTCTTGTTTGCGGGATGGAGAGGAAGAATTCAAGGTGGAATATATTTGTATCTATTGATTCATCACATTTCTCCACTGCCCTTGTCACCTAAAGGAGACCGGGTAGTTTACAAATAGTATATTTAGATTCCTAGTGCAGAAGGAGCAGGCTGGAATATTTAATTCACTAAAAGGGTCACCTAGATATGAAAAAATCATGGGGAAGTAACAGAAGATATTGACATTGCTAACCTCTTTTGACAGTTCCATTTGCTATACCCTCAGGGGTATAAACCATTTCACACACTGTAGATTCTGACTTCAGAGTCTGCCGGCAGTTTTGATTCCAAAGTAGAGGGAGACTGATTTGGAGAAGGGAGTACAGAAAATTTTAAAACCACCAAGAATGAAAAATACATGTCCTCCAAGTTGAAAAGGAGAGTCCTGAATTGAGCAATCTCTAGATGGAGATAAGAGCTTCCTATTGTCTGGTATCAAGAAAAGAAAGGAGGCAGAAGAGTGGGTTGGAAGATAACATATCTCCAATTTCAACCAAATAAAGGGGTGCTGGACATCTGACTAAGCAAAAGAGGACATGGAAAGAAGGACAAATGGGGGAAAAAGAGAACATGCTGTTTGATTTCTAGTTACCCATAACAAAAATTAGAGCAAAGAACTGCAAAAAAATGTACTTGACTTGCATATATACATGAAATTGCTTTTTCCAACATTAGAAAGTCTGGTTTTTTCAACTGCATAATTTTCCCAACAATCTTCATTTTCAAGAATATATACAAACGATAAAATGGAATTGGAAGGAAGACATGAGGGCAAAAAAGAGAACATGCCTTTTGTTTTTGCAAGACACCTGGTAACTCCAGCTCTCACTTCTGAGATTCCCAGGCAGGATGAAAGAGAGATAGAAAGATGGTAAGGAGGGGGGGGGGAATTTGTAAACCCCAGCTAATATGGAAATGGAAATAGCAAGCGAAATAGAATGTCCTCCAAGTCACTCACAACTAGGCCCAGACAGGAGACATATCTGGTACCTCCTAGATCCAGTGACAAAGGAAAAAGTTTTATGTATTTATCTACATAGATTTAAATAATGCCTGATTCCAACCAACTCTGGACCTCTTATGCAGTAACAAGCCAAAACAAAAAGAGGAACATGATGCCTGTCCAGAAAAAAAAAACATGCAGATATCTTACAAGGGCTTACCAACTAGCTTTTCTCCCAGAATCTGGAAGAAATTTTCAGTGCCTTTCAGAACATTGTCAGGGTGGGAACCATATGGATCTTTGGTGCAGGCACCATGATAGAAGAGGCATGTTTCCAAGACCCTGTTAGATGGCGTTATTCAGACTCCAATTGCTTCCATTCTGCTGAAACGTACTAATTGTGTAAAAAAAATAATAATACAGATAGGTGCTTCCCCAAATAACTTGGCCCAAAGTTTGTTGACCTGAAAATGTGGGAAGGTAGCCAAGTTTAGCCATGGGACCTATTAATGCATAGAACATGATTCTATGTCCTGTCTTTGCAATAGGCAAATCATGTATGTATCTATGATGCATGCATGTATGCATGCATGTATGTACAGTATGTATCAGAAACGGAATTCAGCAGGTTCTGACCAGTTCTGGACAAACGGTAGTGGAAATTTTGAGTAGTTCGGAGAACCAGTAAATACCACCTATCACTGCCCCTGCCCCCATCTATTCTCTGCCTCCCGAGTCCCAGCTGATTGGGAGGGAATGGGGATTTTACTGCCACGCCCATCAAGCCACACCCACAGAACCGGTAGTAAAAGTTTTTGAGTCTCACCACTGGTATGTATGTATGTCACATGAATTGCTTATTTTCTGTCTCCAGCAAAGCAACCCATCTAGCAGAATTGAATCCTTAAGGTTTCTGCTGTGTTTTTTTTCTGAGATTGAGTTTCAGGCAGAATAGATATTTATAGCTGAACTTGGCCTGATGTCTTTGGCCTGTCTTTGTAGGTGTACGCTTAATTACAGAGAGTAAAAGAGGAGACATGCAATCTGAAAGATCAAAATATAAAAATAAAATTCTCATTAATACATTCATGTAGAAATTTATTCCAGTGTTTTGTTGAAATCCGGTGACCTTTCCATCTGTTGCCAAGGACAGACTCTGCCCTGAAAGAGAATATATATCTCCTTACTATCTCTTTAAATGAGCCAATTTATCTGAGAAAAATCTCTTCCTCTGCTTATGTAAATATCCAGAACTTGCTGGTCCCTGCAAAGACACTGTTTAAACAGCTTTTAGAGCCCACCCTCCCCTGCTTTCAAATGATAGATTATCTGTGTCCAAGTTGATTTGTAAAGTATAAGCTTAAATGGCCAACTGCAGAAACACCGCTAATTTGATTACCTGCTCATTTTATGTTTTCAGAAAACAAATGCTGATTTGATGCAGATGAGCTGTTTTTGAAAGAAATTCTCAGTAACAAGAGTACTTTGTTTAGTAGCATTCTATTAAAACAACAGTATCATACCTGAATTACAAAAAGATGAAATTTGGCACTACTCAATGGCTTTTGTTTCAAAGGATCTTTAAAAATGTGATAATTCAGACATATGATAAAACAAAAAATTACTTTATCTTAGGAATTTGGTGCCTTAATATTGTTTCTGCTCACCTCCAAAAAAAATTTGTTAAAAAAATAAACAGCCTTTTCTTTTTAAAGTTGCCCCAAACCTGCAGGATTTGGCATAATCCTGATTTGTGGTGGAATGTAATCTAGATTCCCAGGAGCAAGGGAGTGCATTCCAGAGGAATAAGATACAGTGAAATTTCAATAGTGTGATTGGGAGGAAGATGGTCAAGCTAGCTCTTCCATAGTAGTTCTGATTCTTTAATGATGCAAGTAGTTTGCTTTAGTTTGGCAAGATTCTGTCTATAGGCAAGAGTATAGGGTAGGATAATTAAGTTAAGAATGGCACTAGCAACCTATGTGCTAAATCACTTCGTAATACTTGCTGCCCTCTCTTAGAACCTAAGTCTAATTATTGCATGATTGACTGTTTTAATTAGCACAGACTTTTAACACACTTAGGAGTATGTAGCTGGAGGCTCCGTGTAAGGATTTTCTTTCTGTTGGAATAGGGGCAGCCCCTTCCCCACCTAAAGAGGAAAAGAATATATCTGAGAGCTCCATTCCAAAGTCTAGCTTGTCTTTGATGGGAAAAATGCAGCCCCCTATTCTGCTTGAATAGAGAGGGGGGGGGGGTTCCTATAATTAAATCAATGGTATTTAATACTAGATGGAATGCAAGAAAAACAGAATCAGCCACAAAAACACATTTGATTCAAGGTCATGTCAAAGGCTAGTTAGACATCGTGGTGCTGTTGCAAACACTTTGGGAAATATGATTGAACAGAACTGGAAAGTAATGGGGGTAGAACACTAGCAATGCATACTTTTTAATATTTGAATTTGCATTTGTATTTCACAAAGGGAGCAACATATTTTTAATTGGAAATAAAGACAGTTCTATTGATAACAGCGCCAAAGTTTATAGCAGAAAGGTTCAGATCGTTAACTGCAGGTCATTTCCACAGGAAAAAAAATTGCAACTTTTCATTCCATTAACTTCCATTAACTTGATCTTGTAATGTTATTTCTATAAATACTTAAAAAAAACATCCTTGGTAGGCAAAGAAGAGAAAACATAATGATAGAATTAAAGTATCTTACTTTCTAATGAAACCAGAGCTAATTACTTTTGAAAATAACATGAGTCAGAGAAGCAACATTTAATGGTCTTTCTTTTCAGACACTTGTTTCTATAAAAGCCAAGTTAATGGCAGAATTATATCCAAATTCATAACATTCCAGCTACTACTTGACATTTAATGGATCAGATGCTTTAATATTTGGCTGACAGTGTATAGACACAACAATTATGCGATATTCTTCCATCTTTTCTCAAATGTTCTTTCAAATTCTTGGCCTTGGACCTGTGTCTCTCTCTATCTAAAAGAATTACACTTTTATTGACTCCATAGTTTCACATGATCCTATTTTCTGTAATTTAAATGTCTGAACACTGCTTGAAAACAACAGCAACAGCAACAAAGAACCACATATTAAATAAACCTGACAATAGTAAGATGATATTTGTGGAATATATTTTGTAAAATAAGCAATGCAGCTGCAAATGAAGCATCCATCTGGATTAAATACTCCAAAAACAGAATATGCAAGCTTCCTATTTCACATCCCAGTGATTTTCTGATACCGAGCATTTGGTATTTTTCTTTGCATCTGGAATTTTTCAGCATGGAATACAGTTTCCAAGCATACTCTAGAGATGCCCTAGAATGTGCTAGGATAAGCCTACCCAGTCTATTTGTATTTGTATGGAAGATTTACGGATCACATCCCAGTTTTAGTATATTCACATTGTTGAAATATTGAGGTGTGTTTTATCTAACACAATTTTCAGATTGAACAAACATCTGCTATGCTATGGCCATTTGTTACAATGCCCTAATGCACAGGCCATCTTAACTTGTCCTTGGCCAAATTTTCTTTTAATATCTCCTTATTTCTTTATCTTCTTTATCTATTCTGATAAGCTTCTATAAGTCTTCTTAATTTATTTTTATTTTCAATGCTTCTTTACTGTGTTCATTGTAGGATATATATTGGTTTACGACTTTTTTCTGTTTCATTTTTAAAAATATATATATTAATTATGTAAAACACTTTAATTTTTTAAAATAAAAAGCAATAGAAAAATATTGAAGCAAATGCTGGAAGCTGCAAGCATGATACATATCTGCCTGGTGGATATTAAATTGTCTTCCAGCTTCTACAATAATTGCTTGGTTCATCCTCTAATTCTGGAAGATGAAGGCAGCAACATTAGATAGTTGACACCATCTCTAACTATGGCCTCTGGGCAAAAGTCCGTATAAAAGAAACTATTTATAGATATAGCCAGTTGTAAAAAGAACAATGGCAGAAGTTTTATCACATCTTCATGACATAAGCCATGATATGTATGTCCACATATATTCTGGTTCAGAAACATTTTTGCCAAATGTATAACCTCTAGAACATGGGTGGGTAACTGTCAAGTTTTCAGAAGCTGGAAATAAATGGTAACAGAATATGTGCGATGTAGATCAATAGTATCTGGAGGGTTGCACGTGATCCATGTCTATCTACTCATCTGGAAAACATAGTTGGAAATTAATACTTTTCCTATGTATCTCCATAATATCTGTTGATATTATCTCCACAAGGAAATTAGATAAACAGAATTATAGGCTAATAAAGACAGAAAATTAGGAGTTCGTTGCAAATGCCAAAATATATCAAAGTCAATTTTGGAGAAACTCATCTAATTCAGATCATTATTTTTTTCATACAATCAACATTAATCTACATCAAGTCTAATTAATGAAAGTATAATGATAGTCCTGAGTTTCTGGAAAAAGTTACAACATTTACAGAACATTTATGCAGGAACTCATTTGTTGTAGTACAAAACAGGTCGATCAAATACAAAAATATATATGCTAATAATAAAACCTTTTATGTGTGCCATAATATAATCACATTTTTTCAGTCTGAATTTGCAACAGAGTCTTTTTAAAATAGTACAGCAGATAAAAGTTACACCAAAACATGTTGTAAAATAATTCCAGAAGGTAAAGAAGAAAGACTTTTAATAGCTTATGATTAACGGAAGAAGGACTCGGTTACTTGAAGAACAGTGAATTTTGTTAGAATTTCCCCTTGGCAAATGATAGTTATTAGAATAAGGTTGAGGAGAAGAGAAAAAACTTTAGCCCTTGCAGTGTCTAAGCAGACTCTGAAAATTTCTCTTCATCATTCATAATTTACTCTAGTGTACCCTCACTGGTACAATCAATATTAAATACATCTTATACAGGAAAACCAATTTACTAGATGTGAAAATGGAGGCAGAATATCTTTTCATAGTTATATAGAAACAAAAACTGAGCAAAAACAATCAACTTTCCAATATTTCTCAATTTAAAGAAATATTTTCCTGTTAGAAGTTGGTCCTTTAGTCAAATATTATGCATCCCCTTCATAAAATATGTAGATCACGTTATTGGCAATGTACGGGCAACATATAAGAGTCTCAAAAATAAAAAGAATGTGATAAAGCTCTTTGAAAAAAAATCTTAAGGAGAATATGAATATTTATCAATTCAGAATTACACAGTTCCAGTAATTTGATTTAACAATACAGTTTTAGATAGCATTGAATCATACAAATTCACTTCTATTACTATTTGCATTCTACAATTAAAACTTCTGAAGACAACTAATAAATGCCATTCAGTGACATATGTATATTTAATATGGGAATGTAAGCCACTAGGAATTTTGTGTAGGATTTTTAAGATTTCAATGAACTCAATAGATTACACACAGAAAATGTTCTCCTTTGGGTGGCCGTTTTTGTGTCTCATCTCAAAAGGAACTAAACCGGGAAGCAAAAATTTATATTATTTAGTACAAGTGCAGCTCTCTAGTTTCTAATCCTCTTTGGATCCCTTTATTCCTGGTTCATCTTGTATTACCTAGAAAACAGACTCTTCTAGAAAACCACGATAGCTCTAAAATAAAACTTGCATAGCAACATTTGAAATTATTACTATGATGCTATATAATGCTTCTATAACAAAGGCCAAAATTAAACCGTGGGATTTCCATGCCTGATTGTTTCTTGAAAAGCCAAAAGCACTGTAATTATCTACTCTTTTATTATAAACTCACACAGTGTGTGTGTTCACATGTGCTTTAAATGGCATTAATATATGAGACATAGAAATATAGAGAAAATAATTGTCTCTGAAATAATTAATGTTGCATTCACACTTTTTTCTAGGAAGAATAGTAAAAGTTTATGCCAACAATTCTCTGCTTTCTTAATTTTCCATTATGACTTTTTGACAAGGCACTAATTAAGTGATTCATAATACTTAACATTGGGAGCAAATATTATTTCCATTTATTATTAATAGTCTTAGAGAGTATTGCAGTAGAAAAAATAATTGCTAGTTACAGTTCTTTCCACATATGGGTGGGAATAAAATACAAGATTAATCTTACTAACCTGTGGTGTCATTCCATGGCAGATGTACATGATTGGAATGTTTTCTGTATCTGGTCCCTGATCGAGGCACAGATCACTTTTTAGGGAATTCTGTAGCTAGAAAATATAGAGAAGATGGCTAAGTACTCAGGGGAAAAAAGAATATAAATTACTTGTTAAAACAGGACAAAGAATTATACCTGTTGCAACTATATTTTTGTAATAAATGTTTAACTGTCATTGAGTGAAAAAGTTAATATATTAAAATTGCGTAGTGTGAAACTTCAGCTTAGTCTATAATATATCTTTTAATTAATGGGTTGCTGCCGGCATTACTGCCGGTTCGGCACGCACGCAATTTTGCGCGCATTTGCAGTCATAAAAAGGTCTGTGCATGTGCAGAACATTAAAAAATGGGGGGGAGGACCATGCCACGCTGACCAGGGAACTGGTATGGAGATGTGGCAGGCCTAGGTTGTTGCCAGTTCTGGTGACTCAGGCCGGCAAATCACTATCAGTTTGGCTGAACCGTTGCGAACTGATAGGAACCCACCTCTGTACCTGACTCTGAACAGTTTATATTATAATAAACTATGAAAGTAAAGGAAGATGGATTGTGGTCCCTCTATACAAAAACACAGATAAATCACATCCGTCCATCCATCCCTGGGAAAACAACCAGGTCTTCAAGACTTTGAATTAAAAAATTTTTTTTTAAAAAAGAATTTTAATTAATGATCAAAGAATTTCAATTAGAAAAAGAATTTCAAAATTCACTAGGGTTCCAACAGTTAACTTGCTCAGTAAAGGTAGTAAATGGAGATTTGTTCAGTTTTGACCAAACTTCAGATCATCAATGTGCATTTAAAAAGAAAAAAAATGATACAATGTAAATTGTGTTCAATGTATCTTCCTGGTACCTTGGATTCAATTTTTAAATATCCAACTTATTTCACACTATTGCAAAATACTACTGTTTTGTATATAACAGAACAAAAATCTGTTTTCACATAAAAACCTCTTTTAAAGGCCAAAACATTTCTTATATAAGCTTTGGAATTTGCTGCCATAAGATTTGGTGCTGACAACTCACACAGCTGGCTTCCAAAAAGAGATAGACCAACTTATGAAGGTCATGGGGATCAGTGATAGCAGTGTGACTGCCTCTGCAGGTTTAGGTTTAGGTTTTATTCAACTTGTATGCTGCCCTATTCCCGAGGGACTCAGGGCGGCTAACAAAACCAAGGGAAGTGGGGGGGGGACAATACAAAAGGGAAGGCAACAGAAACAAACAGCAATACAAAACAATTTAAAAAGGTCTCAACAAGCGCACCAATTCGAGTGGGGATGGAACTCAACAGCCCCAGGCCTGCTGGAACAGCCAGGTCTTAACGGCTTTACGGAAAGCCTAAAGGGTGGTGAGGATCCGAATCTCCACGGGGAGATAGTTCCAGAGGGCCGGAGCAGCCACAGAGAAGGCCCTCCTCCGGGTGGTTGACAGCCGGCATTGGCCAGCAGATGGAATTCGGAGGAGGCCTAATCTGTGGGATTTAATGGGTCTTTGGGAGGTAATCGGCAGGAGGCGGTCTCTCAAGTACCCAGGTCCAATACCATGTAGGGCTTTATAATGACGACTAGCACCTTGAAGCGTATCCGGAGACCAATAGGCAAGGTTATCTACTGAATGACTAGTGAGCTTCCTTATGCAGTTGGTTGGGCACCGTAAGGCAAGACTGCTGGAGTAGATGAGTTAGGGATTTGATCCATGAGGGCAATGCTTATGTCATTATGAACACAATTATCCAGAGCTGATTAATCACAACAGTCGTGAGTGGTGCAATGGTTAGAAGGCAATATTGCAGGTTAATTCTGCCCATAGCCTGAAGTTCGATCTTGACTGACTCAAGGTTGAATCAGCCTTCCATCCTTTCAAGGTGAGTAAAATGAAATCCCAGATTGTTGGGGGCAATATCCTGACATTGCAAAATGCCCAGGGAATGCTGTAAAGCACTATGGAGTGGTATATAAGTCTATTGCTATTATTAACAGATACATTTTGTTCTTAAAGCTTTTCTCTCTGGGCCATGCTCGGTCCACCTGCAGGAAACTGCTCATCCCTATTTCCTTCCTAGGACTGCTCAAGCAAATAAAATGTCTCTTACCACCCCATAGGCGACAGTGTCAGAGTACATTCTCATCTCGGGATAGACAGTGACAAGATACCACCGGAAGGTCTTGCACTGCAGCTTTTTCCTCAAGGCCTTCCTCTCTGAAATATCCCCAATGTCAATTCCAGAATCCTGCACATGAAAGCCAGAAGGAAGGTCAGAAATATCAAAGTCACTCTTGCCATGCACAGATCATTTATTTCATCAGCATTTCAACTTTAGTGATCCACAGAAAACTTCCCACAGGTTTTGAAGGATTTTAAATCGGTTCCTCAATGACAAGACAATTTCCAGATTCTAAAACAACTGAAACCAAATAGCAAGATGGTCTGGAAAACATTTCAGTCAACAAAATCAGAAACATATTCCAGATATTGCGAGTTTGCCGAAGCTGAAGAATGGCTTTATCAATGCACAATCAATGCACATATTTTTCAGTCCATCATTTTCTTTTTCACATATAAATATAAACATTTTGATGGCCTTTTCATTAGACGCATTTGCAAAGACAGTTTAACTTTTTATTATATTTTCATAGCTAAGCTTTGCTGCTGCTAACATAGATTCCTGGAGTTTAAGACAGCCATGTTCCATAAAAAACCCCATAAACTGAAATCACTTAACTATCTCATTACAGCCTGTAGAAACTGTAGTGTTTTTGAGAGGCACAGCTACACAGAAATTTGGGAGCAAAGCGGTTTTTGACAGGGACCCAAATTATATATAGTGTATATAAAAAATTATGTCCTCACATCCCAGAATAAACGAAGTACAGCTTTTTAAAGTGAACTGTAAAACTCAAGAAATATTCAAATGGATACAGTGTTGATGACATCTCAATAGCAGATGCGATAAGAATGGATGAAGGAACAATAGATGGAAGAAAAATGCTTGATTGTTTTGTGGTAAGGTTACATTTGGATTGAATGAAGGCTCATAAAGGGTTGATTTGAGTATATTAATTTTTTGGGGGTGGGGGAAATAAAAAATATTTCAAGGTATATTGTAATAATTGTTTTACAAGATTTCGTCACACAGGGAAGTCCAAAGCAGAAAAAACACATCTTTTGTTTTCATGGACATGGGGGAAAAAGTTACAATGAAATAGGAGATGTCTTACATTTTAATAGATCCCCCCCCTCCTGTATTTTAATAGAACATTATCATCTGGTATATGATGCAAACTAATACAATTAAAGATATTATGGAGGTAAAGGTTAAATCAGCCTTCCAGTCTTCTGAGGTCGAGAACATGAGGACCCAGATTGTTGGATGCAATATGCTGACTATAAACGGCTTAGAGAGGACTGAAAAGCACTGTGAAGCGGTATATAACTCTAAGTGCTGTTGCTATTACTAAAAGTGGGTGGGCAGAATCTCCTCCACCCACAAATCAGTCCTATATTAGAATTCAGGTCCAGAGATCATTCTTTTATTTCAATACTCTCAATTTCTTTCTCTATGATCTTGATATACTGCTATGAATTAATTGATGACTGAAACTGATTTTTAATGTTCAGCCAATATTTATGGTGTTCTGAGTAATGTTCTTGTAGAAAATCAGTCCTATCAAAATCAGTTAATAGCACAACTGGGCAAAGTTTCAGGTGACACAAACCATGTGATGAACATTCATTGCTGAACAAGATTGAGGCTATTTGATCATATCTTTATGATATAACTATCCTAATCTGGTTCTTGTACTATAAAGTTGCTGAAATAATTAAATGTTACTGCAGTACTACTACAATTGTTAAATGACTGTTTCTAACTGATAATCCTCTTAGACCTGACTAAAGGACATATTGTCTTGGGGGTATATGTTTCTCTTGGCAGACTTCTCAATTTAGCAATGTAAGTATTGATGATTATCAGTTATCACTTGGTCTCACAAGACAGATTCTTGAAGAAACTTATGAATTTGAAATGGATATTGTTTTGTAGAATAAGGCTATATGGTCATACCAGGGGTGAAATCCATCAGGTTCTGACAGGTTCTAGAGAACCAGTAGTGGAAATTTTGAGTAGTTCGGAAAACCGGCAAATACCACCGGCTGGCCCCAGAGTGGGGTGGGAATGGAGATTTTGCCAATATCCTTCCCCCAGGACTGGGAAGGGAATGGGGATTTTGCAGTAACCTTCCCCTGCCATGCCCACCAAGCCACGCCCACAGAACCAGTAGTAACAAAATTTGAATTTCACTACTGGGTCATGCTGATGTCTATTTGTAGCCTACCTCCTGAGGAATATTCCATGCCATGTAAACATGGCTTTTGAATTCATCCATCCAAACTTCAGCCACTCTTAATGCATTTCTTCGGACATGGGATGTTAGATCTTCTGTGTATGGCTTATGAGCTCGTTCAATATGGGCAATCCTAGAGCAAGGTAGGACTTCAACGCTACCGCCACACTGCCAGACCTAGAAAAAAAAGTATTTTGCTATATTGGATAGATTCATTTTACCAAATGTTAGTCCTTTGACCAGATTTCACAATGTATAAAAAAGCTCTCCTGGTAGTATACACACTTCAACTCATAGTTTATGAAAGCAGTTCATACACTATGGTATTAAATATAAAAAGTTGTATCTTAATTTTAGAGATATATTTGTCCCCTTCCCTATTTAGAATTTAAATCTGGATATCTGAACCTCAGGGAAGTAAAAGAAAAAAATCAAGTAACTTATACAATGCTGAACTTACCTATTTTTGACTTCTAGTACCCATTTGAAGTAATTCTGTGCAAATTATGTTTTAGGCAAAAGTGAGAGGATAAGATACCATCTTAAATACATTAATCTAAGGCCTTCCAAACTGAAGAACTCCACCCCATCTTTGGAATATTCTTAAATAAATCATCTCTACAAAATATTATTGTTATGTAGAATTTTGGGAGATTATTTTCTTTTAGCCCTACTATGAAATCTTTCTGGACTGTTTTATTTTAAATTAATCTTGTATCTCATATTGGCTGAAGTAAGTAATCTGGACCATTCAATCAAAAATGAAAAATTAACTTGGTCAGGTTTGTTTATTTCCTATTCATAATAGGTGACAATACCTTGAATAACTTGTATGAGCTATTAAACAGTCTTCCTTAGTCCTTGGATGAGAGAAAACCAAGAAATGAATATGGAGTTAGTAGAATAAATTAAGAAGCCAAAAAAGGCAATGAAAAACAATTTCCATATTGTTGCCAAAGAAATCCATGAGAAGTCCAACTCAGATGGAAGGCTTTTCTTTCCATTCATCTGTTATGCCATGTTCAGTGACCTATTTTATATATTTAGACCATTTGGCTACAATACAATAGACTTTGGCTGGGGAATTGAAGGCCACATATTTTAAAGTTGTTAAGATTGAAAAACACTGAGATATTTGATAACATTAAACACTAGATGAATATGGGGAAAGTTCCTGATGTTTATATGGGTGAGTGCTCAGTTTTCTTTTGGGGGGTGGAGGTGTATCCAGTATATGCTAGAAGATAAAAGTTTTATGCAGCTTCTACCTTATATTAATTTCATCATTTATGCCGGCAGGAGCCTCTTTTTTATGTCTGGAATTTTGTTATATAATGAAAAGAAAAATGGGGCACTTTTCATCTCAGGGATATCAAGCTAGTATGGAAAGCAATAAGATATTATTAATATCATATACATTTGTGAAGAATGTTTTAAAAAGTACCTATAAACTGTTTTTCATTAATAAAACAATAACGAATAAATGATGCTTGTGAATGTTAATAGATTTTGCTCTGGCTGTACATGTCAGTTGTTTTCATTTTTTTTTAACAATACAGAAAACTACAATAGGTCCATAGATTTTTAACAGAAAATAGAGACAGAAAGTACAAAATATGCAAATATAAGGAGAAAACAGATAAAAGTTTCTATCCTGAAACATAACGTCCCCAAAGTTTATGAATGAGATCCATTTTTGTTTTAAGTTTTATTGGCTTCCAATACAGTAAATTTCACAAACAATGCTAACATCCATATTTTTCCACTTGGTCCATATGTTAGGATGTTTTGGTGCTTATCAGGGTTTGCAGAACTAATCTTAGATGCTATTAAAAATAGGAGGAACAGTAAATTTACCCCTTCCACTATTTCTTTAAACTAGCATATTACATTTGGAGCTTTAATTCTGCGGTAACTGACTGCCTCTTAAATATGGACTGTTATACATGACACACTATTCCCCCGTCCCCAAATTATATGTGAATACATAGTGAAAAATCTCAAGTTATGTGTCATGTTGAGGGGGAATTTTATTTGACTTTTATTTCTTTGGTGTCTATGTTGTTTTTTAAAAAAGCTGCTGTAATTGCCATAAAATTGCTTTTACGTGAAGTTTTTAAGAAGAGATTGGACACACATTTGTCTGAAAAGGTGTAGGAACACCTGCTTGAGCAGGAGGTTGAACTGGAAGACCTCCAAGATCCCTTCCAACTCTGTTATTCTATTATTTTTCCTGACAGGCACATGCCACGTAATGGGACAAGAAGATACTCATATATCCTGGTTTTGCCACTTGGTTCAGTAAGATATATATATATATATTTGAAAATCTGGTTTTAAGAGTAATAAGAAAACATTTTACCATTCAATTTAGAATTAAATCCTATTAAGACCAAATACGTATTTATCTTTTTTTCCCCTAAATGATTGTCTGAAATTCAGGAAAACTGAACTATCTCTCCTTGAAACCATAATTTACAATAGCAGGGGTCCAATCTCATAAAACTGATATGAACAAAAACTTCATTTTTAAAAATCATTTTCACCTATATAGCAGTGACGTGCAGTCAGGGGAGGCACAGCCTCACCACTGTCAATCATGAAAAGGAAAAACAACATAAACAGGAAAAGGTGAGTGCTGAGGTTAGGCTAGCTAGCTGCTGCCTCACCTGAATGACTGCCTGTTTTAAAAAGCCTCTAAAAAAGCGCCCTCTACTATGAGGCCGGAAAACTGCATGCCTCATTTAGTCTGACTTTTTAGGCGCAAAGTTAAGTGAGGGTTAAAAGCCTAAAAAATCCTGAGGCAGTTGAGGCACGCAGTTCTCCTGCCTCATAGTAGAGGGCACATTTTTTAGATGCTTCAACTCTGTCATTCTGTTTAAAGCTGCAGCATCGCGCTCACTCTTCCTCCTCTCTTCCTCCGTTTCTGATGACGCCCAACTCCACCCCACGCTCCCTCTTTTTCTTCAAATTTCCTTTTTTGTTCTTTTTTCTTTAATAAATGCAATGCTCAGGCATTCTCTCCTCTCCCGTGACACCCCACTGACTAAAGCACTTTCTTTCACCTGCCTGACCCTAAAGCACTTTCTTTCGCCTGCCTGAGCTCTGCCGTGGGCGAAAGAAAGTGCTTTAGTCAGTGGGGTGTCGGGGGAGAAGAGAGAATGCTCAGACATCAGTGCCTCACCAGCCATAAACCTCACCACAGGTCACTGCTATACAGTAATAATTTTATACACAATATAGAAGGATTATTCTAGCTACAAACTCTATTTCTTCTAAACATTGGAATTTCACAGATGTGTGGATCACAGTTACTATTTCTCACATTAAGATGCATAATAAGGTTGTTTTGTATCAATGACTAACAACTTTGAAAGTAATATGAGACCAAGTTTGGCATCGTAACTAACCCTGGAGACATCCTTGCAGTAGTGGGTTGCAGCCGGTACGCCCTGGTACAGGAGTCTGCCTGGATCACTGGGTACCATTCCGGCCAGTGCTCTGGAGGGCCCACCCGCCCATCTGCACTCCTTACCTGTCTTTAAAGCCTTCAGAATTTCTGTGCATGTGCATGATGCGTACAGTGCCTGCGCGATGCTCCGCCAAGCAGCTGGAACATCACGGCGGCTTGCGGAGGCGTCGCTGGAAGGTAAGATGCATGCACACGCTGCATGCGTTCATGTGGAGGCCGGTGGGCCCCATTGTAACTGTACCAGTTGCAATGGGTTCCAGAACCCACCACTGCATCCTTGGTACCATGAACTTCATTTATTTGCATTCCCACCTATTGGATTATCTGTCAGCAGATCTTTGCAATAATAATAATGAGTGGTGTTTACATTCCTTGCTACTGGTTTATTGCAATTCTATCATCTATATCTATCTATCTATCTATCTATCTATCTATCTATCTATCTATCTATCTATCTATCTATCTATCTATCTATCTATCATCTATCTATCTGGTTATGTGTTTGTATGTTCTAGCATAACTCTGGAATATCTTGAGCAATTTCAAACAAACTTGGTACACAGATGACTTACTCTCTGGAGAAAAATACTGTGTGGGTAAGACAGCCCTAACACCCTTTGGTGTGTGTGTTCTGTTAAGATACATCTTGTTGTGCCGTACTTCCATACTGACTTCTACTGTACAGCACAGTGGAGTTGCCAGGGTAATGGCTTCACAGTACTCCACAAGGGGGCTACCTTTGGTAAGGGGGAAATCCAACATTAGAAACTACCATTGGTCCGGACATTTCCTCCCTATAAATAAATACCCGGGCAAGGACAGGTTATGAGCTAGTAGGTTCATAAATGACTGTCTCATTGACCCAGCCCTATTCATAGTAATTAAAAAGATTGCAGTTTTTCTTTTTTGTTGTCTATTGTTTACATTCCTTAATCTATTATTCTCAAGCTAATGGGAGAAGATGTCAAGTTGCCCAGAAACTAATTTAACACAACTGTATGGTGTTTCCCCATTATTACAAATCAGCATATTGTGTAGAAATTGTATTTTTCTTCATACATAAAATGTCAAATTATGCTACTGTTAATTTTTGAAGCCCAGTGAAGTGTAAATCTGTACAACGGAGGCTGAACAACAATTCTTGGTATTGAACAGTCCTGATCTTTTTAATGAATTTGAAATAAGAAGGCATCATTTAATATTCCACTTCACCATATCTTTGATTTTGCTAATAATTCTTCATTTAACTGCAAAATTAAACTGCACCTGCTTATAACACACACAAGTACACAATTGGCCTGATTTAACATGTGCTACAATATGGTTTGTAAACAGCAATTACTCAGTTCCTTGGCACACTCCAATTAATCAAACCTGTGGGTCTTCTCCTTCTTGTCTAAACACTGTCAGTCTTTGTTCTATTTTTGCAGTCTCATTAATTACACTGCTTCAAGAGGCATGAATTCATTTCAGATCTTAAATGCTAAGCAGAAGCTGTCAAGGCAAGGGCTGATACAACTAGCTGGCTGCACAGAGCAGAATCAAAATCCAGTCTAATTATTTATAAGGATTCATGCAACTAATGTTTTACAAATATTGACCTAAACGCATCCAGCTTCCTAAAATAAAATAAACATAAAACAAAAGCACCTATTATCCATTGTTTGACCCCATGATATATGATAAAGACAATAAAAGCAGCTAAGAATTTATATTGGATGGGGAAAAAAGGCTGGTTTGGGGCTGAACTATTGTAGCTGTATATTGTGGGTGAGAAAATAACCTAGGAAGATGTTGAGTCAGCTCATGCCTTTGCTGTGTGCTCACACCATGACAGAGACAAACTATGACTCCAGTGGTGGGATTCAATTTTTTTTACTGCCGGTTCTGTGGGCATGGCTTGTTGGGCATGGTGTGGCTTGGTGGGCATGGCTTGGTGGGCGTGCTTGTGGGCATGGCAGGGGAAGGATACTATAAAATCCCCATTTCCTCCCGATCAGCTAGGATTCAGAAGGCAGAGAATAGATGGGGGCGGGGCCAGTCAGAGGTGGTTATTTACTGGTTCTCCAAACTACTCAAAATTTCCGCTCCCGGTTCTCCAGAACTGGTCAGAACCTGTTGAGTACCACCCCTGTATGACTCCCAAGGCAGGTGAGAACGGTAGTTTACCAGCATTTCTGTGGCCACATGTGCCTCATGCCCAGTGGAGCCCTTTCAAGTCAGTCTTTGCAGAAGCTATGGATATTTCTGTACAAAGCCTAAGGCAATTGGAGTTGTACCACATCTGGAAAATATATTTCATACTTTTCCAAAGACCTGCTCAGAAGTTTTCAAAAACTCTATCCAGCTATGGTTATAATACATAGATGAAATAATCTACCTTCTAGAAAAAAAATCCAGGAATTCAATATGAAAGGAGGACTCTTAAATGGTAAAGTAATGGCTTTTGTATAAACTTCTTACCACCATGTAGGTATGGTCTTTTATTCCATGCTAAATATAACTCAAGCATGGACATGGCATAATATCCTAAGCTTCATATGCATGGTAATAGCTTTTTCCATGCTTTTCTTCTCAGTCTGTGTCTTTCATCTTTTATAGGGCTCAAATTTGGTGCTTTTTAAGAACTCGGTTTAATTCCACAAAGGACTAGCTTTTTTCTGAAAACAGTTGCAACTAAGACCCAACTGCCTCTAGGAAGGAAATCTCATTTGAGTGACATCAGTGGAGCTGGGTAGAGGTTTATTTAGAGATGCCAGTCTAGTTTAAATAATTGAACAGGACATAAATTAGTGTCTGAATCAGAACTGTTAATCTAATTAGCTATTAATAATACTGTATTTTTGGGGGTGGGGGCATTATTGGGATGTTTGGAGAGTACAGATTTTCCTGTCCTCAAATTCAGGCCACCATCCTCATCAGAGGCAGCAGTCTTCATTGTGTCCAGACATGGAAGCAATGTAAAAAAACAACAACAATGGGTTAAGAAAAAACAATGAGTATATCCTATTTCTCTTTCTCCTCTCCTTCTCTTAAAAAATCAGTTAATAATTATTAAGGGAACTGGAGATTGCATGAACTGAGACAGAGTAGAGGAATACAAGAGCAAGGATAATTATCATAGATTAAAGGAAAATGGAAAAAGAAGACTTGAAGTTAGAGAACTCTTTAATAGCAATATCACTTTGACTTATATGCCACTTCATAGTGCTTTTACAGCCCTCTCTAAGCAGTTTACAGAGTCAGCATATTGCCCCGAACAATCTGAGTCCTCATTTTACCAACCTCGGAAGGATGGAAGGCTGAGTAAACCTTGAGCCAGTGAGATTTGAACTGTCGAACTGTAGCTAGTAGTCAGCTGAAGTAGCCTGCAGTGCTGCACTCTAACCACTATGCCACCTTGGCTCTTTAAAATATCAGATAGTTTCATGCTTGCCTAATATTTGCCTGCTGAGCTTGTTCAAACATTTAGCGAGTAGCTTCACCAACCATTTGCTGAATTTACTTCATGATGAATTTGACACCCTTCCAATTGCTTTCCTCAGTTTCAGTCTATGATCATTAGCATGCAATTTTCAGTGAAAGGGCCTGGATTTGGTACATTAAAATACACTCATCTCATTTGGTACATTAATATATACTCATCTCTCTCCCACTGTAACCCCCAGATAATTCACTGATCACAATGACAAAACAAAATAAATTGGCAAAAAAAAAGTGAAAGATGCCCCTTTTCTTTCAGCATGGGTCAAACTAGTATTTGGATCAGATGTGAACTAGTTTTGTTACTCACCTTTTCTTGCTTGCAGGGCTTTTAAGTAATGTGCTTTCTTTCCCCCAAAGACTGAGATCATAAAGATGATTCATAGACAATGGATAATGTTGCTACTATGTAAAATTATGCCTTCTGTAGCTACAGGAAGCCTACTAAGGCATTCATGGGGAAAGGAATAGAAGAGAAAATTGTGCCACTGGAGGCATGACACAGACAAATTGAAGCAGCTACTGGAATCAACTTTGCACAGAGAAAAAGGCAATTGGAAACACAGTGACAGAAAAATAATTCTTGCACTACTTTCAAAATAGGGCTGTATCTGTCATGAAATGCCAATAATTTTAAAATCATATCCTTCCACTCCTTCAGGCAATAGAGTTCATGATATCCAGGCCACGAAGCACTTCTGTAATTATTTTAATCCCATGGAAATATACTGAGGAAACGTCAGCTAAATCCTAGCAAATGTTTCAGATGTCAAACTCCTGCTCTACATCATTAACAGAAAAAAGACTGCAGATGAAGTTTTTCCTCACCAGTCTGCTGGGGGAGAAAAGAACTTTACCTGCGTCTTAACATTTAGCAAATACAGCTTTGTACGGGAAGGTGCTTACTTGGCAATCTTATTTATGAGAGTAACATATGAAACCTTTTTTTATATATATCTTTCTTCACATCCAGATGAAGGGCACATTATATACTGAAACAGACCTCCAATGTAGAAAGCAAAGAACCCTGTTTGAATCTCTAGAGCACAGGTGTCAAACCTGATCATGTCAAATGATGTACTGTGAGTTATCATGACATTTTTTCCCCTTTGTGGAGCTGGGCTGGGCATGGCCTGCACGTGACGCATCTGGCCCGCAGACCACCAGTTTGACACCCCTGCTCTAGAGTGGCTAGCAGTCAGTGAGAAGCAAAACACTTCCCCATCATAACAGAGTTTTCTAATTGTTCATCAACAGTTAGGGAGATAAAACAAGCATTCTGCCCCTATGAGGACAATCCTCACTGAATTGATCACATTGTTTTGTTTTTTAAATCCATAGATGCAGGCTGAGAAATAGTTACAATGATTTGAATAGAAATCCAAAACAGCTCGTCACAGCAGAGAATACTCGTGACCCGTCAAAACCGTGCTCGACTAAGCCGCGCCCAATTAAACCGCGTCGCTGACATCATCAACAGGGCGACAACAGCCAGCGCAGAGAAAGAAGGGCGCTTTAAATAGCGCTTTGAAAGCAAGCTGATTCAACTTAAGGTAAGGGTTAGGTTTAGGGTTAGCTTTAGGGTTAGGTTTAGGGTTAGGTTAAGGGTTAGGGTTAGGTTTAGGGTTAGGTTAAGGGTTAGGATTAGGTTTAGGGTTAGGTTAAGGGTTAGGTTTAGGGTTAGGTTTAGGGTTAGATTAAGGGTTAGGTTTAGGATTAGGTTTAGGATTGGTTTAGGGGGGTTAGGTTTAGGGGTTAATTTTAGGTTTAGGGTTTACAGCGTGCTTCTGTCTCCGTGCTGTTGTCACCCTGTTGATGATGTCAGCTACGCGGTTTAGTTGGACGCGGTTTAGTCGAGTGCGGTTTTGTGGTGGAACCGAGAATACTAGCATTAAAGGTGGTGTTCTGCCAGTTCCACCAGTTCGGCCAAACTGGTAGTGGCGGCAGCGCTGATGTCACCACTGGTTTGGCTGATCTGGTAGTGGTGGCCAAGCTGATGTCATCACGCATGCGCAGAAGGTCCTGCACATGCTCAAACCTACATCATGCTTTTTGGCTTCTGAATTTGCTTGGTTTAGGCAATGGGCTCACACCAGCTAGCATTCTCTTCAACTGGGGTGCGTAGGAGAATCAGGAAGAGACCTCTCCTCCCTATCTTATGTTAATAGAAGACTGCTGGATTTCTATTTGCATTGCTGTGAAATGCTAGTTAGTTCACGAAAAGGACAAAAACTTAACATTGCAATATCACTTTTCCCCCTGCCCATTACCCAGTAGACTAGAGAGCAGAGGAATTCTGAGTACAATGAGGCATGGGAGAAGTAACTAAGTGCCGAGGAATTATAATAAGTAATAATAAAGATGGAGTGATTTGTGTTACAGCAATGAGGCAAGAGACATGCATCGGAAGTAAAAGGTGAAATGGTGAAAGATAAATGACTGAAGTATCAGAAAGTTGCAGTGCCCTGCTACTGAAGTTAAGGTTTTGCAAAAGAAATAATGTTCTACGATGCAGTTTATAATGCATGGACTTGTTATGATGATTTATTTATAAACTCAGTTCTTTGCAAAGAACATTATTTTTATGACTTTCTATAAAATTAACTTAAGATTGTGGTATAGTGCTTTTCTCTGATAAATTGATGCAACATGCAACTCATTTTATGGTTATCTGCATTCTGTTGTAGTTACATTTGCAAGTCTAAAGGCCTTGGAACTCTCATTTTCATAAGCTAGAAATAAGAGTAATCAAAGCAGGATAATATCCATATTATAATTATGTAATTATAAAGGATATATTGGCTGTTTATCTCACAGAGTAATTATTATTCATAAATGCTGCAAGTCACTGATGCCGTATGCCTACAAAATGCTTTGTAAATGCATATATCATCTTAGTACACTGAAAACTTTCTAGCACAATGAAGCTACCTCTGGAGCTGCAATTATGAACAACCTCTGATATGTGTTACAGCATATGACAACAGTAAAATAACAGAACAAATAAAATGATTCCACCACAATCAATTACATCACATTTATTAAAAATAATGTATATATGGGAACTAGAGTAAATAGAGAAAAAGATATTTCATGATGACCAGCATATGTTCTTCTACATATAAAAAAACCCATTAAAATAAGCTTATTATTTTGTCTCTCCTAATGGATTAAGGTTCCTTAGGGGCTCATCATTTCATTGGGCTCATTCATCTGTTGTTTGGATTGTCTTTTCCTTAGCAACCCAGAAACACCAAGAACAGGCACAACATTTAAGTAGATAAAGAGCTATCACTAGCATTTTCCTAAGCACATTTATCTAGGACTGAAATATGATTTATTTTAATCAGTTTTACAAAGCAGTGGTAGAGAGGTCAATTCAATGCTTCCAATTCAATATTTTCTCAGGCTTTGCATGGTTTAAAACAAGTGCTGAAAATTTGTCTCTGTAGAAATGGCTGCACATTTCTTTTTTCTCTCTGTCCAAAAGTTATTAGCATAGTTTCCCATCATTTTAGGCAAGAAATACAAGACAGCTGCACACTAAACCTTACAAAAAGATGAATATGAGTAAAAACAACTCATTTTCACCAAAACAGAAAATCCAAGTAATTTCTTTTTGTCTTCTGCAGATAAAGGTTTGGGAGCCCTCCCCTCCCGCCACTAAAATTTTGTTCACCTTAGTTTAAAATTTAAATATTTTTAAGAGTCATGGAACATTAGTTTATTAATGACTATTGGTCTTGATTGAAATTTACTGTTTCTGGAATCATGGGGATTTATTTTTGTTGTTTGTCTGTAAATCAAACTAGACACCAGTCCATGTGGTTTTCCAGGCAACTTTTGGGAAGTAATTTGCCTCTGCCATCTTCCTAGGGCTGGTTGACTTTGTGCCCAAACCAATACTAGAACTCAGGGTTCTCCATTCAGTGCCCAGCACTAATCATTAGACCACGCTGGCTTTCAGAATGATTAAGTAGAATATATTAGGAAATATATTGATAAGAAGCAAAAGTAGAAGAGCACTATCACCCTCCTGCCAATTCTTATGAACATTCTACAATTGAAAATACGCTAAGGGTATTCATCAGAATCTTAGTTCCCAAAGCATAATAGGATAATTCAGAATGGATTTTCTTTTTTCTCTGTACTGAAGCAGATAGGTCTGAACCTTTTCTGGTTAAGGTGGGCATCTACAAAGTTATGATAGCCTGAAATTTTGGCAGGAAATTAATTTTTTGCATAAAATGATAGAATGGAGGACAAAGGGGGAGAGAGAGGGGGAGAGGGAGAAGGAGAGAGAAGGAAAGGGAGAGAGAGAGAGAGAGAGAAAGACAGAGACGGCCCAGTCTCCCTTCTCTTCATCCAACACTACTTCACAATGGCTGCCTTCAAATCACATCAACCTTTGCTTTCAGGCAATCTGAGTTCCTAGTAAGTGGTGGTCACAGTAAGGTGAAGGAAGAAATTTTTAGTTTTACCATTTTCTCTACAATGTAGTTATGCTTCATAGTTGCTGACCTCTGATCTGAAAAGGCCCTGTGACAATTGTTTCTGAGAGCATTAGCACTTGACATGATCCATTTTTTACGGAAGAAGGCCAGCAAATTAATCCCTGATTCTTTCACCTTAGTACAGTCAACTCCATTTTTTAAAAGAATATCTTAGTCCTTACGGACACCTCTTTCGATTGCCCACCTGCCCAGCTTCACCTTCCTCCTCAGCCGCATTTAATGGTGCTACCTGTATTGCCCACAGCAAGATAAACAATATTGCCAATTATCATTTCCTCTGTATTCAAACAAATAAAATAAGCATTTGAAAAGGACAAAAAGATTTTAAAGGGATGCAGCTCAAAAGAGACTACATGTATTTCTATAAATACTGGGAAGCTTTTGCCTTCATAAACTTCAGATTTGTTTGAAAATTTTAAAACAATTGAGCAATTTAAAACTTTTCTAAATCCCCAGACAGTTTTTTTTCAGATTGTTCCTCTTGTGCATTTTGAGCTAGGAGCAAGGAATTTAAATCCGTACTTTTAAAGTCGCTTGTTTTCATTTTCATCCTAACTCTTACTTTCTTTGTTCTTTGGACTATTTCCCAGAGGGCAATTTTCATCATACAAATATCTATAGGCTTTTAATCTAACTGTATCTTAAAATTACAGAGTATGTAGTAATCTTTTTCATTTATTTTGGAAGGTATTTTTCATAAGCAAATGGAGATCTTGTTGACTTTCCCAAAATTCATTTCTTAGTTAGGGGACAAAAACAAGACATTTGCATTGTCCATCAACTATGGTACTGTTGCTTCTCATAAGATTGCATTATAAATATTAATTTATTTATATTCAGTTATAACTAAGTATAGTTATGAACACTATGTGAAATGCTAGATATACTGTTGGAATTATCACTCCATTATAGCTCTGTAGTTTATTTTGACCCTGTTAAAGCACTGTAATGTATTTTGATG
The DNA here is from genome assembly GCF_051295495.1 of Thamnophis sirtalis. Classification (NCBI taxonomy): domain Eukaryota; kingdom Metazoa; phylum Chordata; class Lepidosauria; order Squamata; family Natricidae; genus Thamnophis; species Thamnophis sirtalis. The sequence continues at coordinate 84,795,206 of NW_028261381.1, forward strand.
CAGCTAAAAGGGTAAAAAATGCTATCCTTGCACACTATGGACTTTCAAATGTGAATATACTTTTATATAGGTATGGTTGGGAATCTCTGGAATGATTAGAAAAAGAATGTCTAATTTTTTAAATGATCCGGCACAGAATCATGTGCCTTTATCTTGTCCTGTCCATCAGTGTTAATGTTATTACTGGGTGAGTTGAATTGTCTGCCCAGTATATTACTTGACAGATTTGCGGCCATATTCTGCCATGAAAATTATTAGAAAGGTCTCATAAGGATGATTGATTAAATTCCTTGCCAGTGAACAGAATTATCAAGTCATTCAGCTCAACACACAGTGCACAATTTCAAAAAGAGAAGCCAACTTTCTGTGGAGCTGTTCCAATTCTGTCTTGACTCACTGATGGGCTATTAAGGAAGATGTAGCCATTTCTTCTCTGTAATATATTTTTGTAAAGAATTTGCCCTTCCATCTGTTGACGTTTATTAATCTGAGAAAAAACAAGGATTAGAGAATATAGAGTAAAAGTAATTATAGAGTTCTTTTGTTGCCTTCACTATGTTTGAAGTTTTATATAGACAATTTTATCTTCTTCTGAGAGCCAGTTTGATTAACTATTGGGGCATCAGGTTATAAAACAGAAGATTTTGAATTCTAATCCCATTTTAGGCAGAAAGTCACCTGGGTGATCTTGGGCCAATCACTTTCTCTCAGCCCTAGAAAAATGAAGGCAATGGCAAATCATTTCTGAAAAAATTTCCAAGAAAATTGCAGGGACTTGTTCAGGAAGTACAGTAGATATGACTGAATGGAATCAAAAATACATAAATAAACATTTCTCTATGATCTAAACATCATAGTTTTGCTTTCGAAAGGGGGAAATGTAAAATATCATATTTGGTAAAGAGAAATGTAGGGTACAAATACAAGAAGGAGCTTAGAAGAGCAACATTGGAGAAGGACTTGAACAACATGCTAAATATGAGCCAGCAGTGTAAAATATCTGCTAGAAGGGATAATTAATATGTTCTGGTATTTAGTAATGGGCAAAAAAAGCAGTCATCCAAAACAATCATATGAATGGACAATTCTTTGATTCAGCTGGGTCTAATCTGTGGAAAATTTAAAAGCCAGTACCAACTTTTGAAGTGGGCCCAGAAATGCACAGCTAGCTAATACATTGTAATATAACTTAATGACCTTGCTGCAGTGACAATAGAAATAGCCACATTCTGGAGAAAGTGATGTTTGTTCTGTACAAAGACTAAATTCAGAATAAGTTCTGAAAAAAATTAAAGCATGCCTTATTGATTCTAGTTCAGCTTTCCCGGTATAGGCAATATGCTAAACAAGATTGGTAAAAGACATTAATTAAGACTTCTATCAGTCATATTCTGTTAATACGGAGAAGAAAAGCCTCAAAGGAAGATTAGAATACGACTTGGCTTTTTAGAAGGGAAAAAATATTCTTCTATCCAGATAAGAACATCTCCAAACATTTTTGTCCCCTAGAAATGTCACCAAGAAACTATGCAGAAATTTTACAGCTGGCTCAAGAATTCTGGGAGTCGAAATCCAGAGGTTGTAAAGGAGCCATAGTTGCCCACCCCTGCTCTAGAGAATTAATGTATGGAAATCATATAGAACTATATGTTGCTTTCACGTTGATGATAGTGCTCCTCATGCTTTCAGATAACTCTGTGAAATGATTGCAAGTAGATGATTACTGACAAAGGATGCAATGCAGACTATTATGTTAGGTATAAGACTATGGGATACAGCATGGGTGTCAAACTCGCGGCATCACGTTGCCATCACATGACATATTGCAACATGTTTTCCCTTCCTGGAGCTGGAATGGGCATGGCCCGTGGGCCGCCAGTTTAACACTCCTGGGATATAGCATAAGTAACCAAGCACAAGCTTCTGACCAACCAAGAATGATAGGATATATCAGAAGCAGAGGTGAGTTATAGTGGAATTGTGGCCTGGCAAATCATGCGCTCAGCAAACTGGTACCGACAGGTATAGGAATCCACCCCTGATCAGAAGCCTATTTGTCTTAAACTCATCCCTGTCAGCCACGCCTTGAAATGCACTGTGGTTTTTAGACAATTACTATAAATTAAGATAATAAAAGCCAGTGAAAGTGAAGATGCAATGTATGCTATTCAATTTTATATAATGCTACATCCCGTTTACTAAAATGGTTGAAAAAAATCCTGCCATTAAATACTTTGGGGGGAGTGTTAGATGGAATCCCAAAATATTAGTCATAATAATAACAATGAATCTGGGGACAGAGAAACTATTTAGAAGACTTTATGAAGCAAGCAGCCAAGTAGGCAGCAGCCATCTGGAATTTGTAGCCACTGTTTAAAATAACAAGGTGCTAACAAGATAACTACCTGAATCGGGAGGCACTCACAACAGTCACTCGGGCCCTTGTGACCTCTAGGCTGGAATACTGCAATGTGCTCTACATGGGGCTGCCCTTGAAGAGCATCCGGCGTCTTCAGCTGGTACAGAACGCGGCCGCGCGAGCGATTGTGGGTGCACTGCGGTTCACCCACATTACACCTATCCTCCGCGAGCTGCGCTGGCTACCTGTCGATTTCTGGATGCGCTTCAAGGTGCTATTAGTCACCTATAAAGCCCTGCATGGTTGTGGATCTGGATACTTGAGAGACCGCCTCCTGCCAATCACCTCCCTGCGACCAATTCGATCACACAGATTGGGCCTCCTCCGTATTCCATCGGCCAGCCAGTGTCGGCTGGCAACCACAAGGAGGAGGGCCTTCTCAGTAGTAGCCCCGACCCTTTGGAACGAACTCCCCGTGGAGATTCGTACCCTCACCACCGTCCAGGCTTTCCGCACAGCCTTGAAGAACTGGCTAGCCCGTCAGGCCTGGGGATGAAGATAGTTGCCCCCTCCCGAATGATGAATGCATGTTGCCTATTGTTTTTATTATATGTGTCTATGTTACTGTTTGCATTTCCCCTTCCCTGATTTTATGTGAGCCGCCCTGAGTCCCCTCAGGGAAAAGGGCGGCCTACAAATTTCAATAAAATCAATTAAATAAAAAAATCAATTAAAGTGAAAGTGTTGTCCACAAGAATGTAAAGCAGCTGCTTGGAGATTAACAGGAAAAAGAATTATGGTAGCAGTGCTGGGAACCAATTACTTCTTCAGAAATATCTGAAGGGGAATAATATAAAAGGCCTCTTGTACTAAAGAACCTCTATTTTTTTAAAAAAAGGTGTTGATTTACTTTACCTTGCATTCTATAGACTATTCAAAGAATCCAAAAGAATAATCAAATATACCAGTTGCAGAGAAAATTAGCCAATATTTTTTCCTGACCCAGTATAATTGCAATATACCCAATGCAATGAGTGCCATGATTTTTAAATGTCTATAAAGAGGTTCTTTAGAATCCTTTAGAAGGCTAGATCCTGAAGATGAAACTCAAATACTTTGGCTACCTAATGAGAAGGAAGGACTCACTGGAGAAGAGCCTAATGCTGGGAAAGATTGAGGGCAAAAGAAGAAGGGGGTGACAGGGAATGAGGCGGGAGTCACTGAAGCAGTAGGCTTAAATGGACTCCAGAGGATAGTAGAGGACAGGAAGGCCTGGAGGAATGTTGTCCATGGGGTTGCGATGGGTTGAACACAACTTTGCAACTAACAACAACAAAGAGGTTCTATAACCCGCACATCACTTTAGGTGAATCTTTATTGCCTCTAGTTAATTATAAAAGTCAATAAATCAATGCATGTTTCCACATAAGTACTCTCTGTCTCTAGTTCAAAGCAAGCCCATTGAGGGAATAAGTTTTTGATCTAAAAAACATGGATCCATTTTTAAAAAATGCAATGATTTGGAGGAAAAAAACCTCGACTATCTTCTTAAGAATACTTTTAAAAAAACGCTGCCTTAAAAAGTCAACAAGATTATATTTTGTGAGGAAAATGTTGAGATATCAAAATCATATAGGCTGTGGCTAATCTATATGTCTTATCTGTGGAATAGAAATTGTATCATTATGAAGAATAACCTTCAGCACAGCCAAACAAGAAATGACATATTATCCAACTCATCATTGGTCCGATTCTAAAATAATTCCATTATCTTAAACGAACAAGAATATTGGGGAAATATTTTTTCCTTCCGCAACAATAAATATTTATAGATTCGCCACTTTTTAAAATGTGTAAGTAATTCTACACTTTGATTTTGCAGAAATTCTATTTCAAGGCTAAGTGATATTCATACCCATGTATCCAGTTCGTCTGCTCAGTGGTCCTGTGAATAAAAACATGCTTCTAAATAAAATGGCTACAAAGAAAACAATTACCCATTAAGAGTTTTCCTGTCTGAATGAGGAAATATGAGATGTTCAAAATTTACCTTTGCTGATAAATATAATATAATACAATAGCAAAGTTGGAAGGGACCTTGGAGGTCTTCTAGTCCAACCCCCTGCCTAGGCAGGAAACCCTATACCATTTCAGACAAATGGCTATCCAACATCTTCTTAAAGACTTCCAGTGTTGGGGCATTCACAACTTCTGGAGGCAAGCTGTTCCACTGATTAATTGTTCTAACTGTCAGGAAATTTCTCCTCAGTTCTAAGTTGCTTCTTTCCTTGATTAGTTTCCACCCATTGCTTCTTGTTCTACCCTCAGGTGCCTTGGAGAATAGTGTGACTCCCTCTTCTTTGTGGCATCCCCTGAGATATTGGAACACTGCTATCATGTCTCCCCTAGTCCTTCTTTCTATTAAACTAGACATACCCAGTTCCTGCAACCGTTCTTCATATGTTTTAGTCTCCAGTCCCCTAATCATCTTTGTTGCTCTTCTCTGCCCTCTTTCTAGAGTCTCCACATCTTTTCTACATCATGGTGACCAAAACTGAATGCAGTATTCTAAGTGTGGCCTTACCAAGGCATTATAAAGTGGTATTAACACTTCACATGATCTTGATTCTATCCCTCTGTTTATGCAGCCTAGAACTGTGTTGGCTTTTTTGGCAGCTGCTGCCCACAGCTGGCTCATATTTAAATTGTTATCCACTAGGACTCCAAGATCCCTTTCACAGTTACTACTGTTGAGCAAGGTACCACCTATACTGTACCTGTGCATTTCGTTTTTGTTGGCTAAATGTAGAACCTTACTCTTTTCACTATTGAATTTCTTTTTATTAGATAGTGCCCAATGTTCAAGTTTGTCAAGATCCTTCTGTATCTTGAGCCTATCTTCTGGAGTGTTGGCTATTCCTGCCAGCTTGGTGTCATCTGAAAATTTGATGAGTTCCCCATTTATTCCCTCATCCAAATCATTGATGAAGATGTTGAAGAGTACTGGGCCTAAAACAGAGCCTTGGGGTACACCACTGCATACTTCCCTCCATGAAGATGCAGTTCCATTGAGGACTACACGTTGAGTGCGGTTGGTCAGCCAGTTACAAATTCATCTGGTGGTGATACTGTCTAACCCACATTCTTCTACTTTATCTAGTAGTAGGTTATGGTCTACCTTATTAAATGCCTTACTGAAGTCCAAGTAAACTATATCGACGGCATTCCTCTGGTCCACTAATTTTGTCACATTATGAAAGAATGCAATAAGATTAGTCTGGAATGATCTGTTTTTGACAAACCCACGTTGGCTTTTGGCTATTACTTTGTTTGCTTCTAGCTGTTCGCTAATTCGTTGCTTGATTATCTTTTCCAGAATCTTTCCTGGTATTAAGGTCAGGCTGATAGGTCTGTAGTTTCCTGGATCTTTTTTTCCCCCTTTTTTGAAGATGGGAACTACATTAGCTCTTTTCCAGTCCTCTGGTAGTTCCCCGGTATTCCAGGATCTCTGAAAGATATAGTTTAGTGGTTCTGAGATCTCGTCTGCCAGTTCCTTCAGAACCCTGGGGTGTAATCCATGCGGTCCTGGTGATTTGAACTCATCTAGGGTAGACAGGTGCTCACTTACCATTTTCTTCCCTATTTCAACTTGTGTTCCTAATCTGATTTTTGTGGTGCTGTTTTTGATACATAGGACTGTTTTATCCGTTTGTGTAAAGACAGATGCAAAACATGAGTTAAATAGTTCTGCTTTCTCCCTGTTGTTTGTCACCTTTTTGCCACTTTCTCCCAGCAATGGACCAATTATTTCCTTAACTTTTTTCTTGTTTTTAACATGTTGGAAGAAGCTTTTTTTGTTATTTTTTACTTTTGTGGCAAGCCTTTCTTCATTGTGAGCCTTAACTTTACTCACTTCATCTTTACATGCTCGGGCTATTTGCTGATATTCTGCTTTAGTTATGTCTTCCCCCTTTCCACTTTTTATACTTAACTTTTTTGTCTTTCAATTTGTCAGAGTGTTCTGACAAACTGGTTTCTGACAATGCTGGTTTCTTTTGCGAGCTGTTATTTTTCTTCTTCATTGGTATTGTGCTAGACTGGGCTTTTGTAATATCATTTTTCAAAATTTCCCAAGCTTCTTGAGTTGTTTTCCCCTTGAGGATGCTCATCCATGGAATTTTTCCCAAGCTCCCTCTAAATTTATTGAAATTAGCTTTCTTAAAGTCCAAGACTCTAGTTTCACTTTGTTCTACTAGTCTTTGCATAATGTTGAATTCCAATATTGCATGGTCACTTGCCCCCAGGGTTCCTGTGGCTTCAACACTTCCTATCATTTCCTCTCTGTTAGTGAGAATTAAGTCCAATATGGCTGATCCTCTTGTTTCATTTCATTTATTCGATTTATAGGCCGCCCAATCCCGGAGGATTCCGGGCGGCTTACACAGAACAAGAAAAGAAAAAGAAACAAAAATAAAAAAAAATGTAAAAATTTCTCCAACACGCATACGTTCAGATTGTTTCCTTCTCTACTTTTTGGGAAACAAAGTTGTCTGCTAGGTTTGTTAGGAACCTGTTGGATCTTCACCTTGGTGCAGAGTTTGTTTCCCAGTTGATGCCAGGGTAGTTAAAATCCCCCACTACTATTGTGGTGTGCTTCCTACATACCTTAGTTAGCTGACTAGCAAAAAGTTCATCTACTTCCTCTGCTTGGTTGGGTGGCCTATAGTATAGACCTATGGCAATTCATTCCCCCCCCCCAACTTTTAATATTGACCCAAATGCATTCAAGATAGTTCTCATCATTTTTGTGCTCTATTTCTGTAGAGAGGTAATTATTTCTTATTTATAGTGCATTTCCACCTCCTCTTTTATTTGGTCTATTTCTTTTAAATAATTTAAATCCTTCTAGCTGTATGTTCCATTTGTCGGTTTCATGCTACCAAGTTTCTGTAATGGCAACAATATCGTATCTGCCGTCTTTTACTTGAATTTCTAATTCGACCTGTTTATTTCTCATACTCTGTGTATTGGTGTATAAACTTTTGAGTCCATTTTGATTGACCTTGTGTTTACTGTCTACATAACCTGTAATATGCCTGACTGCCCCTATTTTCTTGCCACTTGTATGATTCATGCACATGGTATGGCACTCACTATGAAATGCTTGGTTTTGCTTGACAGTGGGAGTGATAATCTTACCCGCACAAAAATCTGTGTTACATGCCCTGATAACCCCATGAATTTTAGATTACTGGGGACAGAAATGTTCTGTATCAATTAATTCGCTGTCCCCGCTGTTCAATTTAAATGTTTATCCAGAAAATCTGTGAATTTAATGCCAAGTAACTCAGTCCCTTTCTTGGATGGTTGCATGGATGGTATTATAAATATATTGATGACTTCAAGTAATTTACATAGATCAAAAGACCTGGAGGTTTTACAGTTTGAGTGGAAAATTCCCAGCCGATACAGGTGCCTATTCTCCTAAACACAATTATGTTATTTGTTTATTTAACATATTTCTATAGCTCCCCATCTTATACCAAACTTTGGCATACCCAATCAAGAATTAAAATAAAATCAATAAAAGAAAATGAAAACCGCAATAAAACTATTATCGTGAAAATAAAAAAATATAAAACTGGTACCAAGTTCAGCTTTTGAAGTGCAGTCACTTCATATTAGAGGACAATGCAATGATCCAGAATTAGTAGAGACTAAAATGGTAATATGTATAATTAAAATCTTATCACCGTAGATTGGAATATTCAAGGACATAATCCAAAATGTAATCAGATATATGTCTTATATGACAGCAACATTTTTTTTGCTAATGTTTAAATAAGTTTGGTAATACAGTTTTTGACTTATCTCATGAAAGGAGCCAAATGTGCAAAGAGTTCAGCTCAGGAATATATTATTTACATTCAGTAATATTTCATTCTTCAGCTTTCCAATACATAAACAATGTTATTGCCAACATTAAAATTGGAGGTTAATTTTATCAAAAATCACTGTTTTTTAAAAAAATAAAAACTCTTTGTTTTTAATGTTTGTGATGCTTACATATATCAAATAAATCAAAAGAATTTGTTTATTTTGATGATTTCTTACTCTGATCCCAAGTTCCACATTTTCACCTCCATAGATCTCCATGCCTTCATCTAGCAGACCAATTTCTTGGAAATACTCCCTGTCTACTATGAAACATCCGATCAGTGCTGGACTCCTGAAAAAACAATGAAAACATACAAATTGATTTTGGAGTATATCATTTAAGGCAAACCCACAATTCATGAACTCAGAGCTTCAGATCTGATCTTAAGCTATAAGATGAATTAACATGAACTCCACAAAAAAAACCTTTGCTTTTTGACATGTACAAAGATGTTCCTTTCTGGGCTAGTTAAAAATCATTATTCATTTTTAATACTATTAAGATGTTCCACATTGTGGTATTTATTTATTAATTTCATCCATTTATATGCTGTAGGCTCTCATCTGTCTATTAGGACTTAAGCACAGAAACATAAATAATGACAAAACTAAATAATTCCATTGGCCTCCATTTCTCAAATCCTCAAAGCACATGAAAAGAAGATTGGAGCCCTATACAATTAAAGGAAAATCCACTGGGGAAACTGCATTAAGATCTCCATCCCAATCCATTTTCAACAATAGTTAGATAGTTTTATTATGTCCTTGTCAAGATTCCGATTGTAATTTTCCTTTGGAAGTCTCATTTTTTCCCCAAAGATTCCTAAGGGCACATCAATTTAACTCCAGCCTTTCCAATAGTTCCAAAGTAACAGAATCAATAGCTCTCCAGAATTTTTGCCTTAATTGTGAATGTCCTGCAAATTCTTTATTAAGATGACATGAACAGAAATGTGACTGCAACCAAATTTATATCCATGATTCATACATGTGTCTCTCTGTGTGTGCTATGTTCACAATGTTCAATAAAAGAATGGCTAAGAGAAGGGAAGAGCTATTAGGCAACCACAATCTTGCTCTCTTCTGTCCAAGATTTTAGTCTACTTCCTTTCTATTTTGAGTTTCCATTCTCCTTATGTTTAAATGAACAGGAAAGCAATAAAAAAGCAGGATGATAAACTGCATTATGCATATATTATTTCCTATTTGGCTTTCACGTGACTGAGAATGAAAATAGATTATAGATTAGCACCTATGTGCTAACATATACACACTGTTAAATGTATGAAAACTTCAGTGTTGAAGTTGAAGGAGCCAACGTCACGAGGAGACGACGTGCGATCTCAATGCTCTGACTTTTGCCACTGGTTGGTCCAAATGGACCTAAACCGTCCCACAGAGACAGTGAATGGGAAGAATGCGTCCTGCTGATCTCAGGGACACCGCAAAGTCCCTGATCGATCCAGGAAAAGTTCTTCTAGCTGGCAACAAAAGCACAGCCCCATGGCTGATGAAGTTGGGATGGTTCCGAAACAGAAGGAAATGGAAAGAGAAAGTGTTTTCAACTGGTGAAGAATTTTTACCGTTTTAAAAGAGACTGCCTACAAAACAATTAAAGTTAATTTAAATTTGAGAACAGAAGAAATAAGCAGTGGAATTAAGCTTTGAATGGTTTTGGACAGTGCATTATCTTACTTTTTTAATGCTATTTTCATGGATGGAATTTATGCAAGCCTTTTAAAATGAATGGATTAAGTTTTCTTCTTCAATCTTTTTTTTATTATTTTTGAAACCTATGGACTAAAATTCTCCTTCATTACTGCATGTGTTTTTCCCTTTTTCTTCTCTATTTCATTCAAGAATTTCACTTTTTTAAAAACTTGAAATATAAAAAAGATACAAAAGGAAACAAAGAAAATTGTAATAACAGAGAGAAAGGCAACACTGCTACTCAGAGGCTGGAGGTTTGTATATTGGAAACAAAACACTTTTACTTTCCTCACCGATCATTCTGGCTTGGGACTTCAAAATATCACTGTTTATATGAATTGTTTATACAGATGTTCTTTTGAAGTATATCTTTAACCAGAGAAAAGTGAAAATAAGACCTTATTGTGAATTTATGGTTAATCTTGTAAAAACTTTCCAAGCCAGAGCAGCAGTGTTTGTCAGCTGGAGATAATGGCACAATTTCAACAGCAGAAAGAAACTTTAAGTTTGCAAAAGATAATGTTTGAAATTCAGAAATTATTAAATACATGTGAGAAAATAGAAAAGAAGTGGGAAAACCTAGAGCATTTAACAGCAAACTATGATGAAGAAGTTGGAGATGTTTATCAAATGGAAAAAGTGAAGGATAGAGTCCTAAACACCGAAGAGAAAAATGATCACGAAGCAATCAAATCTGTTGACATTGATGGTAAATGGTTTGTGTCTGGAAATGGAAAGAGTGGAATACAGAAAGGAGAGTTAGATGGATGGGAACTCTACCCCAGATGGCAAGACATAGAAGAAGAAAAAACAAAATAATTTATGGATTTAAAGAGAGAAATGTTATCAGTAACATCATTGATAACACCAAGCTGATCAAGGAAACAGAAGAAGGGTATCAAAATTATATGAGACTTAATAAGCAATGAGCTACAAAGAGGAGTTCATGCAAATTTGATTAAGGAGATGATTAGAGGATACCACAAATGGCAGAAGATATGAGATTGTTTTGCTACTGGAAAGATACAGGTTGATAGATGAAAGTGTATAATCTAAAACTAGTTAAACTTAGTGAAATTTAGTGACAATAGATATCTTTAAATAAATAATTGATATGATAACAATGTATACATATGTATGGCTATGATAAGTAATAACTGGATATAAATATTGAATGGTACCTATGAAAGGAAGATTAGAAATTTTTTGGTTATATATAAAGGTTAATAAAAAAGAACTAAGTTAAATTTAGTTAAGTTTTGATTATTAGGGAGAAAAATGTTATGATAAAAGATATAGTCAAATAAAGGAGAGATAATGATAACAACGTATATACTGTATATGTATGGGTACAACATAAGGAAATTGGATGTAAATTGTAAACAGTGATTTGGAAAGGAGGATTAGAAATGTTTGTTACTAAATATTATGGATGTTTAGCCAGAATAGGATTTAGTGTTATTGGAGGATATTAGAAATAGCAAATGAAATGCCAGTATGTGGTTATGTTTTAAATCTTGGTATATTTTATGATGAAGGACGTTTAAATAATTATAGTCAAACTAAAATGGAGGTATGATGATGGTAATATGTATAAATATATGAGTTAAAATACTTGAGTTAATATGAATTATGGTTGATGATTGTGGAAGAGATGCATGAAAATCTTTTGTAACCAACTGATATACTTTCTACAGTATATAAAGAAGGAGGATTATTTGTGTTGTGTTTGTTTTGAAAATTAAAAATTTTTTTTTTAAAAAAAACCTTCAATGTGGGAGTCTTTCCTATATATGTGATAGATCAGTGTGGCACTTCAGATTCAAAAAATATTTTGGAGCACATGAGACACTTATTTTGCAACGCCTTAAAATAACTGTGCTCTTTTGCAGCTGTTGTGATATTACACAACATCATCTACTTTTGAATCTGATGTGCTACACTGCTCTATCATTCATACATACATACATACATACATACATACATACATACGTACGTACATACATACACACACACACACACATGCATGTGTGCACACATATGAAAGACACCCACACACTTTTCATACATTCTTTCTTTCAGACATCTCCATTCAGTCTTTCACATGCCATACACACATCTGCAGATATCCACAGGTAAACATAGACACAGGTAAAACTAGTAACACTTGGTAACACATATTGGATTCCAATACTATCAAAATATAAGACTGATGTACGTATTCAACACAGCTTGAGCCCAACATGATGCTTATGGCCCTCAGTAACTCATTTCATTGTGCTTCCATCCTCTTGCAGCCATTTCAATTACTGTCATGCCATGCCCGAACATATCTTCAAGAAAGACCAGACAATTGGGCAACCAGTCTGACGAAGTCATCAAAAGTGGGAGTCAGTGTCCCATGGTATTTATATAGCAAGGAAGGAAAGAGTGTTAATTCATTTTTTTTTAAAAAATCCTACCACGTACTTTGACATGCAGAGACAAAGACAGAAATATCACTATTATCATTATGTGAGTAGAAGAGGGGGACAACTGGATTCTAATTAAAGGAGTTTAAGGGTTTTTAGAGAAGAGAAGAAACAATTTAGCATTCATTATGACAATGATGATCAAGCTGTAATAAGGTGATGCATATATTCTTGGTGTGGTTATAAGATTTCCAAAATCACAAGTCCTAAAATTTCCCTTTTCTCCTTATGCAGATCAGACTTTCTGTGATGATAGGAAAACTATAGGAGGCTGGAATGAAGAAAACACCAGTAAATCACTAATATTACCCTTCAGATCTGTAATGAGCCCTGTTCTGATTTCTTTTACTGTACAATAGAAATATCTTCAATAATTCTCTGAAGAGATCTTAATGCCAAAGCATCCATATTTTTATTCTATTTATTCCATTAATGTGTCCTTCCCTTTATTTACAAATAATTAAATTACTCTACTAATGTAACTGAATTTTGATAGGAAAAAGTAAACAGCATTAAACAATTCCTGCTGTTTAAGATGAACATGTCTATCACCTCCTAGTCTCCATTCCATGTGACAATATTAAATCAAGTTAGTGGTTGTTCCACATATACTTGCAACTGAAATGTAAGCAGCTACCATTTCTAATTTAGCATGGCTGCAATTTGAAACTAGTTTTACATTTGGCCAGCACACTGAACTATCAGCCACTAATCATAGTTAGATAACTATTATCGTTTAGCTGACCATGACATGAAAATTATCCCAATTTGTCATGACATAAATATGTTTTTACTAGAAGTGAAAATGTCTCAGTAGAAAGTCACAAGGCATTAACTACGTTATGCCATAAGCTTCCAATCTTTCACATTTCATTTTTTTCAGATCCTGGAGTGAGTTTCTAGACTTTATGTAGTAGCCCTCAATCATCTACATGATTGATCTCCCTTTAATCTCCCTTGTGATCTATAAGTTAGCGCTACAAATCAGAGGTGTCCACAGGATTGAAAGTTTTCTTCAAAATGATAAGGAGCGCTGTGCCATAAGCTCTGCCACTTTCATGCATACAACATCATGATGTATATACAAAAGGTATGAAGCTCCTGTCACACTATCATGATGGTACCTTTTTCAATCATACCTAACCCTCTGTGGACCTCTCTGTATGAAAACCAGAAGAGCCACAGGCACTGATACAAGTACAGAACAGCAACCTTATTTTTTATTGACTTTTAATACCATGGTAAATTTTGTCCTGCAGTATTTCAAAGTTTTCTGCCACCGTGAGAGGTTTTGCTACTATATTCCCAGGATGCTGAGAATTCATTTTGAGTTTCTCTCGGAAAAATTTTGAAGCTTACTTTACTGTTGGCAGGAGGCTAACACTGATGATTTTTTGTTACATGTTTTCCTATCAGTCTGAAGCTTCCCTAGATGCTCAAACTTCCTAAAGTAAGAAAGTCCTTAAGAAGGTGATTCCTTGTGATGCTTCCCTTGAGATTTAATAGAAATATAAGAAGCCAGACTGCTGGAAAAAAACAGATCATCCACAAGCACATCTTGTACGGCTAAATTGGAACTAGAAAAAAAATCCATCCAAATTTCATAAAATACTGGTCTTCTTTGCAAACAAAATAAACACATGTTTTCATCAAATTGAAATTAAAAATGATCACATATATAGTTTTTCTTCATGATACTGTCTATATAGGGATATATAGTACTACTATGCTGTAAAGTGGCTCTAGTTCGCTCATTTAAATATTGGCAGGAATCTGTTCCAGGTGTCTTCAAGATGGAAACATATTCTTAGTTTTCTGCCATAATTATGAAACTAGCACTTCAAATGTGGACTCTTGGAATGCTTCAACTACAGAGTTGACTTTCCTCCTTATAATATAATGTTGTAAATGGACAAAGGAATTATCAAGTTTGTAGAGTTAGTGATCAGCATATGGTTGATGACAAATTTACTCATCTCTTAACATTTAGGTTTTCCTAACATTTACAAAAACCCTAGAAATTGTTGCAGAAAACAACTTGATACTTCTTCCAGTCAATTTCCTGCTGATGTTATGATTGTTGTGGACAACCTATCAAATGATGTACGTGATATCACTTACTACAAGATGCGGTACAATTGCAGAAGTGAAGACTTCAGTTTAACATTGCAAAATCAGCTTTAGTGAGCTTGAGACAGACTGATTATTGTACAGAAACTACAGATCTATGGATCAGCAACCTTTCAAATACTATATGCTATCACAATCTCATGTGGTGGCCTAGGTGCTCTCTGCCTAAATTTGTGGAGACTATAAATCTTATGAGCAGTACTGACTTCTTAACATTTTAGCCTTTTTAACAATTTTAAATTATTTCAATTTCATTCTGGGTCTATATGTCTATATGCATGACAATCATGCGGTGCTTATAGTTGCCTTACCCAACATGATACAGTATATAACTGTAGTAGAGGACCAAAACTTGGTATTTTCATTGATTATTTTTTTAATTCTGCTTTTCATGAAAATTTACTGACATATGCACATTACCTTATTGGAGCTGTAGTGTTTTCCAATTTCCACCATGATTTTGGTGGATTTAGATATCGACACCATAATTCCCAATCAAATCCTTGGGCGGATAGTGGGTATTCTTCTAGTTCAAAGTTGTCATATTTGATATTATCAAATGATGGAGATATAACTCGCCTTCTGTTTTCTTTTATCCTGGTGAGTACTGGCTCAGCCCTTAAGAAAAGGAAGATGATCAGTTTGTTTCAACAGTGATAGGTAGCAGATGATTCTTACCCTTGATCCATGCACCCTCCTCAACACACACACACACATACACACGTGTGTGTGTGAGAGAGAGAGAAATGAGTAATTATTTACTAAATATATACTTCTATCCTTTTAAAGTCCTACATCAAAATAGAAACAAAGGTGGAGGAAAGGGAAGCTGTTAATTAAGATGTCTAAATAACAGATGGGAAGGACACAAATAATTAAAGTAACTGATAGATGCTAATGGACTCAACATTGCAACAGTAATCAGTGTTGGCCTTTCAAGTTCTAAACAGCAGAAACTTAATTACAAGCTGTTTCAAAGTTCCCATCGTAATGGAACACTAGATATGTAGCAAATGTCTCCCTTGGCGTTATTTTAATACAAAATGCAATATAATTGGAGCTATTAATGAGAAATATAGACAATAGGTACTGCATTTGGAAAGACTGAAGGCTTTGTTGTCTTCAAATAGTGCTTGATTTGGAAACCATGAGATATTTTGTTTACTAAAATCCTGCTTCTGGACTATTTCTAAAACTATAGCCTGAATGGAGAACTATGCAGGAAATATTTACTGAGGTAGCCAAAAGGAACGTCTAGAATATTCATAGATGGAACCTTATGACTTAAGAATCGTATTTGTCTGGACCACCTATATTGAAAAAGAAAACGTATTTTGCAAACTATCCCACCTCCATGGGAAAAGGGTATTCTGGATGAACTCAGATTAAGGGTCTGTTTTAATTAATTAGAGAAGGTCCAAAAAGAGCTTCAGCCTGGGTGGGGAAGGGGGACATGTGATGCTGCTAAGTACAATAATGTCAGCATGCAAATGACAACTATTATGTAATCTGCATTTGCCATGCTACAACTGGCACAAATGACATAACTGGAGGATTTGCATAATTATGTCCTTATACTTGTAACATCCACATAGCTTCTGTCAGAAGCCTTTGAGAATTATTCAAGCGTATTTCCCAGCTTGGCGCCATTTCAGATATATTATTCAGAGGCTTCTGTTTTTTGTTGGTGGTTATTTCTAAAGATATGCAGCCTGGCACCACTGAGAGTTAAACTATGAAATATGTAAAGGAACACAGGAGAATATGTAAAGAAAAACAACTTTATCACCACCTGAGAATGGAGGAATAAAGTCAGAAGTTGTGTACCTATTATACTCATGTACTGACACCTGGAACCAGGAAGGCACAACTGGAGCAAATTTAAAAGCAGACTAGAATAAACAACTTGACTTTTGTGATACAGCTGTCTTCCTTGTAAGCAGGCTACAGTCCAGCCAGTCCAACCTAGTTAATTGGGGAAGTATGTTGGGATATGTGTGCGTTAATATTTGCTTTGTTTTGCTTTTTAGGTAAAGGTAAGGGTTCCCCTTACACATATGTGCTAGTTGTTCCCGACTCTAGGGGTGGTGCTCATCTCCGTTTCAAAATCGAAGAGCCAGCGCTGTCTGAAGATATCTCATGGTCATGTGGCCTACATGACTAAATGCCAAAGGCACACAGAACACTGTTACCTTCCCACCAAAGGTGGTTCCTGTTTTTTCTACTTGCATTTTTATATGCTTTCGAGCTGCTAGGTTGGCAAAAACTGGGACCGTGGCACGACAAAACCGCGGTTCACTAAAGCGCACCCGATTAAAGCGTGTCGCTGACGTCATCAGCAGCGCGACAACAGCGACCGCGGAGAAAAAAGGGCGCTTTTAAAAGTGCTTTGAAAGCAAGCCGATTCACGTTAAGGTAAGGGTTAGGTTTAGGTTTAGGGTTAGGGTTAGGTTAAGGGTTAGGGTTAGGTTTAGGGTTAGGTTAAGTTTTGGGTTAGGGTTAGGGTTAGGTTAAGGGTTAGCGTTAGGTTTAGTGTTAGGTTAAGGGTTAGGTTTAGGGTTAGGTTTAGGGTTAGGTTAAGGGTTAGGTTTAGGGTTAGGTTTCGGGGGGTTAGGTTTAGGTTTAGGGGTTAATTTTAACTTTTGCGCTCACAGCGTGCTTTTTTTGGCACGCTGTGATGACGTCAGGTACGTGGTTTCGTCGAGCGCGCTTTAGTCGACCGCGGTTTTGTGGTGGAACCAACTGGGACAAGTAATGGAAGCTCACTCTGTTATGCGGTGCTAGGGAATTGAACCACCAAACTGCTGATCTTTCTGATTGACAAGCATCTTAGCCACTGAGCCATCATGTCCCTCTGCTTTTTACAAACTGTGAATTAATAAAATGTTATTGTTACTGACTTGCCTGAGTTACTCACAGCATAAGATCTAGTTACTTCTGTCTGGAGGAAACAACTGGCCCTATCCCTGGCAAACAGCTACAGTAGAAAGTGAGGGTTTCCTTCTTGGAGCTGAATTCCCTTGCAACTACAAATTATGTATGGACTGTAAATTGCCCTCAGTTCCTTTTCTAATAGCCCTGTTTGATGGCCACAGATATTAGAAAATTGCACTCTCAGGAGTCTTTGCCAGTTTTGTTTAATGCACTCTTAATCTACTACATTGTGTTTTTATCCATCTGATCCTAGGAGAGATCAAGGTATTTCTGGTTAAAAAGATGTGAAAAGAGGAACTTTCTATAACATATTAGAATACCACTAGTATTGTTAATATGTAATGATGTACTAATAATACAAGCAGTGGCATGGATGTCAAAGACTCAAGAATCATTTAGAAATCTTTCAATAAAAAAGTTTTTGTTTGAAATTTTGCTGAAGAAATTATTATTTTTAATGGATGCTTTAATTTATGTTGTTCTATGTATAAGAGCTTTGAAGCATAAACTCTCAAATATCGCCCCTGAGGTGATATTGACCCAATCTCTGCTAATCTTACCGAAATCCCTTAAAACATGGTTATGTGAAAAGGTCTGGGGATTAAAGGGAATGGTGATCCTCTCAGATGGTTTCATTGTTTGTCATCTAATCCTGTCTCTTAGCTGAGGAATGTGGTAGCATAAAAATGTAATTTAAAAAATGGTGTCTCATATTGGTGGGAGGAAAATTTCTCTTAAAGGGGCAATCATAACCCATTATTATATTTACAGCCCAGGAATACTACCTCCCAGTTTTAAAATCTATAGTCAAGTGCTAAATAATCATAAAAATATGCTTGGGAAAAAGAGTGCAAGATAATTTTTTGAAAGTACCGGTAAACTCTGGAGATTCTGACCATTTGCTATATTTGTAAATGTCTGGCTAGCCACTAGATGGCAGCCAGGAGATACAGAACTCTTTTTGCTATTAGGTGTCTGGATTTTTGAAGGCAGGTATGATAGCCTTAAATTTACATGACCAGTCATACCAACTATCAAGTCTTCTCATTTAGGAATTATGGAATATGTTGCCATGATCACCTCCATAAAATTATCTATTATTGTTTAATAAAACTATAATATGCACTCACCTAGGGTTTTTAATTTAAATTGCTCTTTACAGAAGGTTAAGTAAGGATTGAAACAGCAACACTGAATGACAGAAAAACAGGCCGTATTGCACAATGCAATGAACATATTGAATTAACTCATCTCTTCTTTCTTAGCTTTTGTATATGGGGAGAATTCTGATGAATGCATTAAGAATGAGGAGACTAGAACATATTGTGTTCATATAATAGGACAGTGCAGTTTCTTTGCATACTTCCACATGGAGCTCCTCAACTGCCACCAAAGACTCCTCTTATCTATATATCAACATATAGCAGTGCCAGTCATTGAATGTTCATGCAAATATCCTACCTTTAAAATATTCCAAAAGCACGGGCCCAGCATATTCAGGGTTTTACTTTGCAGCTCTATTAAATTCCAAAAGATACTTTGACTATATTGTCTTTAATCTGATAACCTAACAATGCTTACAAAGATCTGTCTGATGCTCAATTAAATTATATGGAACCCAAGGAAGTTCTCGCTATACAGATGAAGAAGCATACATAGTTTCCCATGCAAGGTGAAGAAAGTTTCCTCTGAATAAGGCAGTTCAAATTGTGCAGAGAAGCAATTCAGAAAGTTCATGAACCCTCAGGTTAAAATACCTCTGGCCATTGTCTTTTCAACTCAACTGAAGTTCAATTTAATACCTGTAGAACAAATGATCTTTTATAGTTCTCTCAGGCATTGGATGGAAGTGAAAATGGAGAACATTAATAGAATAGCTCACACATAGTAATTCCCTGAGTCACTAGTGTACATTTGTCTGAATTTTATCAGTCAAATAAGCCTTAGAACAGATGCTTCAGCATTCTAAATGTTCCAAAACATTTTTCATCACTGTATTCAGACTAGTTCTATTTTATAGAAGTACTTAAAAGCAAAAGTGAGAATGCTTCAAGTGTTTTGGATTGCAATTCTTATAATGCCCCTTGGGGTGAAAATTCTTCTAATGCTATTTACCATGTTCTTGATGGGAATTCCAATCCGAAATATTGCAGGGAAAGTCTGAAGCATTGCAATTACCATCTAGCTAGGCAATGTTACAATTAATTTTTTAAAAGTCTGAACTTTTACAATAGCACTAGATTTCATCTATTGTAACTAGCTGCTCTGCTATTAGTGGAGATATACACATGTGACAGGGCTGCACTCTAAACATCTAGATATTTGCTTCTTAAACTAAGTTAATATTGGAAATTATACTCACATTCTTCACTTGCTTACGTTTTCTGATTTTTCTGTGGGTTTCTTACTTCAGCATATTTGTAGCTCTGATAATTGTGGCCTTGGATATAACTGTCCTTTAGATCTGTCTGTCTGTCTGTCTGTCTGTCTGTCTGTCTGTGTTTATATGTGTAATCTTACTTCTGGCTACACGAAACCATGCAATTGGTAAAAATATAGAAAGTTAAATGATGTCAAAATTACATAATAATGTAATTTTGATTAAATCAAATGTAAATAAAACTATTCCATAAAGGCTGAAGCTTTTGTTGTTATTCTTCATTAATAAGTTTTCAACACTTCAACATTAGTGAGTCTTCAAATTTAGTTTTTACTTACATTAATACTGCACTGAAACTAATGGCCAATTGACAGTGGATCTTTAACACTGCATAACTGGCAATGAAAAGGATTTTGTCCACTAATATTTAAGCCACTATACCCAGTCTCATTACCGCATACACAATTAGAAGATCTTTCTCATGTTGCATCCTGCAGCACTCTTTCATTACAAGTCTACAAAAAATGACACAGATCTAGAAACATCAAGACGTACCAGCCCACGTTGAATTCTACATGTGCATCAAAGAGTGCAACTACTGGAGCAGTAGCTGCCCTCCAGCCACTAACACGAGATCGAATCAGCCCCTCTTGCTTGCTGTGGCGGACCATCTTAATGAACCCCGGTTTCCGTGTGTTCAATTCATCAACATATTCTTTTAGCTTCTCTTTCAGCTCTTCTGCATAAAGACAAAGAGGGTTAGCAACATCTGTCATGCTCCCAATATCTATAAAAGCTTATCTACAGAGGAAGACTAACAGTGTCAAAAGGGGAGGCACCTGGAGCAATTATAGCCCTACCTTTGTTTACATGTATGAGATGTAAAATTATACATATTAAAATTACCTTGCTGCACACAACAATTCAATAGCTATTAACCTTCCTATAGACTATCCGGTGTCTGTATTTTGAACTGGTTTTATGAACATAAAGTGTCAAAAAGAATAAGATCCTGAAAGCTGCTCTATTTTCAATAAAATCCATTTTATTTAACATATTAAATAAATGTGCTCACTTAGTAGTGATTGTTGAAAGTTACGACAGATCTCCGCCGGACTACTTATGACCTGGATTTGAAGTTTGAAGGTCACATGATCATATTTTAGGTGCTTGAAAGCAACCTACATTTACAGTTCTTTGCAGTGTCCAGCAGTCACATGACTATGATTATGACCTTTGTTTACTGGAAATTTGTGTTTATTTCCAATTTTCATTAAAAAAAAGGCCATTATGGACAATGGATTTGCTTAACAACTGCCACATTTGCTTAACTGGTAACTGGTAATTCACTTAACAACTGCCTCAAAAAAGGTATTAAAATTGGCCTGGCTGTGTACTGGACCACTTTAAGACTGGATTAAGTCATAAATCGAGGACTA
The DNA here is from genome assembly GCF_051295495.1 of Thamnophis sirtalis. Lineage (NCBI taxonomy): Eukaryota > Metazoa > Chordata > Lepidosauria > Squamata > Natricidae > Thamnophis > Thamnophis sirtalis. The sequence continues at coordinate 84,816,566 of NW_028261381.1, forward strand.
TCTGTATTTTGCAACTATGGAAAAAGAGGTATATTTATAATAGCACCTATAATTATTATTTGAAAGCCCTTTCCTTCCTTTCCTTTCCTTTCCTTTCCACATTTCATTTCATTTCCCCTCACTTCACTTTTTTACTTTCTATTAGAATTTTAAATCTTTTCTTAAAACTTCTTTCTTAAAATTAAGTACATACTTTTTAAAAACCATGTATAAAATATGGGTTTGAGATATGAAAATTATGAAAAAAAAACTGTTGGCATTAAGGAGCTGGCAACAGAAGAGTCATGGGTTGTAACCCTGTTGTGACAGTCTTATTCGCTCCTTAATTCTAATGCATATTTTCCAAAGCCATGCAACTTGCATGTGATCCTTTCAGTACAAAGGCAAGATATTCTCTGCCGGAAATATATAAAGTTATTAGTTTTGTTAACCTGGGCCTTAAATGCTATTGATGCATGAGAAACAGAATATTCATTGAATCTTATACAGTAAAAATATTGGAAGCAAGGAGAAAAATCTGATAAATTATTGACCACTTGATTGAAACAGCAACAACAAAGTAATATTATTTTTAGCTCAGGGAAAAGTATATAATGTCTCTCATCTTTCAAATGAATAATTCTTTTTATTTTTGTACTCAATTCCATAATATCAAATCAAAGGTTCCTGCATAGCAAATCCATATTTTTTAAATAATAGAGTACCTCTAACAATTTAATGTGCAACATATCATTGGTTTTCCCCATGTCTAATTAAGCCACTACTGCCAGTTCTCATGTCTTCAACTATATTTTTAAACAGAGATCAACAGTTGTTGCCTCTTTTATAAAGGCCTCAATCTACAAAAGTCCATTTAGTGACTGTTCAAAGCAGAGGTGAAATTCAGCAGTTTCTGACAGGTTCTGGAGAACCAGTAATGGAAATTTTAAGTACTTTGGAGAACCGGCAAACACCACCTCTGGCTGGCCCCAGAGTGGGGTGGGAATGGCGATTTTGCAGTATCCTTCCTCTACCATGCCCACCAAGCCACGACCACAGAACTGGTAGTAAAAAATTGAATTTCACCATTGGTCCAAAGTTGCAACGGCACTGAAAAAAGTGATTTATGACTGATTTCACACTTATGACCACTGCAGCACCCCCATGGTCATGTGTAAAAACTCAGATGCTTGCTTGGCAATTAACTATGACTATTGCAATGTTCCAGGGTCTATGATCACCTTTTGCAATCTTCTGACAAGTAAAGTTAATGGGGAAGCCAGATCAATTAACAACTGTGCTACTAACTTAACAACTGCAGTGATTCACTTAACAAATGTGGCGAGAAAGGTTGTAAAGTGGGGCAAAACTCACTTAACAAATGTCTTGCTTAGCAACAAAAATCATGGTCGTAAGTGGAGGACTACGTGTATAGCAATGTAATGATCAGTTTTCAGACTACTAATAATTAAGGTGATGATTAGTTTTGTTGTTAGTGAAAACACTTACCTGTTCTCTTATCAACACAAAAGGAAAGAGCGAGAGAGAGAGGGAGGGAGGGAGGGAGGGAGGGAGGGAGGGAGAGAGAGAGAGAGAGAGAGAGAGAGAGAGAGAGAGAGAGAGAGAGAGAGAGAGAGAGAGAGAGAGAGAGAGAGAGAGAGAGAGAGAGAGAAATATGACTGCCGTAATATTTGTTGGGATATATTGACAATAGATTGGGAAGAATTTCAGTTGTATTACTGTAACCTAAACCCATTTTGTAATAAAGTATTGCTAAAGAGACTGTGAGAATCATGCTGGGAAAAGAAATTACTTTGGCTTGAGGCAGAGGCCAAGAACCTTACAGCTAGATTATACAGAATAAATTAATGAAGGTAATATACTTTGTAAGCTTTGTAAAAAAAAATGCTGTCAAAATTTTATCATCTGCATTTAGCAAAGCAATCAGGCAATAGCTTGTATAGTCTACAGAATTTTTTTCCTGGCTTTAATATGATAGTTGTATCTGGAAAAGCAGGTTGCTTAGGAAAAAAAATATAGGCATCTTTGCTGCCTTCCTCCCCTCCCCTCTGATTCTTTGCCCCAGTGTCAGCACAACAGAGTTGCCAATAAAGCTGCAACCTTGAAATAGGTGTGGGAAGAGATGGGAGGGAAAACAGAGGAGGGGGGCACTTGGAAGATCTACAGCTACCAGCAGAGAAAAGCAGCCAACTAAAACAAGATATTTTTTTTCTTCAAAGGGAATGCGGGATCCAGAAGAAAAAGATATAGCAAAGCAATTTTGCTTGGAGTTTGTCAGAGAGGATGAGATGCTGCGTCCCCTCCATCCTACTCCCAGGCACCCTACACTCTGCATTTGAGTCTATGTTGACTTAATGACCCACAAAATTCCTTAACGACTGCAACTGGGAATGCCAGAATTGCAATTGTTGATCAGAAGAGTCGACTGGGCAATCACATGATATGTCCCTGAGACTGACTGAGATTCTGGGCTCAAATATGGTTGCAAATTGAAAACTACCTATAACAGCAATATGAAAATATTGCAGTAGTATTTCATTAGTAATATAAAAGAGTATAGTAATTGTTATAGTAATAGTAATTATCATAGTAATATAAAAAGAATAGCAATAGAATAGAATATAGGATAGTGCAGGAGATGAGCAGATACAGCTGGAGAGAGTAGAATTAAGCATGATATCAGTTTAGAATCATTAGGTTCCCACAAATGGTCCAAGTCCAACCCCTCTTCAATTCTGCTGACCCATATCTGGAACCAATTTAGCAGTGAACTTTAGTTGAATAGATTCTTCTGTACAGGCTTGAGCAATACATCTTTTAAACTGTCAGTAAACACATGGTCCTGATCAATGGTGGGATTCAAAATTTTTTACAACTGGTTCTGTGGGCGAGGCTTGATGGGCATGGCAGGGGAAAATCCCCATTCCCTCCCCACTCCAGGGAAGGATACTGTAAAATCTCCATTCCCTCCATACTCCAGGGGAAGGATACTGTAAAATCTCCATTCCCTCCCCACTTCAGGGGAAGGATACTGTAAAATCTCCATTCCCTCCATACTCTAGGGGAAGGATACTGTAAAATCTCCATTCCCTCCATACTCCAGGGGAAGGATGCTGCAAAATCCCCATTCCCTCCCCACTCCAGGGGAAGGATTCTGTAAAATCTCCATTCCCACCCCACTCCAGGGGAAGGATACTGTAAAATCTCCATTCCCTCCCCACTTCAGGGGAAGGATACTGTAAAATCTCCATTCCCTCCCCACTCCAGGGGAAGGATACTGTAAAATCTCCATTCCCTCCCCACTTCAGGGGAAGGATACTGTAAAATCTCCATTCCCTCCATACTCCAGGGGAAGGATGCTGCAAAATCCCCATTCCCTCCCCACTCCAGGGGAAGGATACTGTAAAATCTCCATTCCCTCCATACTCCAGGGGAAGGATGCTGCAAAATCCTCATTCCCTCCCCACTCCAGGGGAAGGATACTGTAAAATCTCCATTCCCTCCATACTCTAGGGGAAGGATACTGCAAAATCCCCATTCCCTCCCAATCAGCTGGGACTTGGGAGGCAGAAATAGATGGCGGCAGGGCCAGTCAGAGATGATATTTACCAATTCTCTGAACTACTAAAAATGTCCGCTACTGGTTCTCCAGAACTAGTCAGAACCTGCTGAATACCACCCCTGGTCCTGAACCTTTGTGCCTGACAGATAGAGACAATAGACAACACTCACATATAGATTTGTAAAGTTTACATTTCACTTTTATATCTTTTTTTTTCAAAATAAAACTCCTCCCCCCTCCTTATAGGAGGATAAAGAAAAATCACCTGTCCAAGGGCCAGAGCTTATGTGGTTCTTTTGACTCTGAGTCAAGGTACAGTTTAAAAAACAACCCATGACATTGTATAAATTCATAAAAAGAGGTAGATACAATTTCAGTCAAAATTTTTTGATTATGTACCTTCACTTTATAGGAGCAAAACTCCCAAACAAACCCATGTTAAAAAAAAATCTAATACCATTCTTCAAGAAAATTGTTTGAACCACATGCTTTCCCTGTTTCATGAATTTAATATTATATATGTATTAATTCTTGTAGTAATAACTGAGTCACCATATTAGCAGTTTGCTCTTGTGAGATCAAAAGATTAATCTTATGCAAAAAGTCACCAGTCCATCTAATCAACACTACAGAATCTAATATAAAAATACAATTTTTTTTATTAAATCTGAACCCTGTATATACCCCGAAAATTGTTGAAATAGAGGAATGATATTTTATTGCTACTATTTCAGCCTTGAAGCCAGTGTTTTATAAAGTTTTTGCCCTCATTTCCAATAATTCTGTTTTAATAATTCATTCTTATTAATGATTTAATAAGTATTCTGAATCTAAAGTACACAAAGAAATGATCCAGTTTCAATTTACCAGATACAAATAAAGTTCCTGAGAAGCATTTCTCACATAGGACTTAGAAGCTCCTTATTTCTTTCAAAGTATTGCATTGAAATTTTGTCCTTGTTCATAAAGTATATGCAATAATAAGACCCACAATATAAGCCTTGAAAAGATTAGTGACCTGAAAGAATCAGTGTTTTGCTGACTGTCTACTAATGTCAAAAAAAATACTTCCAAATCTTCTTTTCATTGGTTAACAACGTGCAAATCTTTTCATTGTGACATATTTAGTTACTGTCTTAATCATTAAAAAACAATTACTAGCATAATGGGGGTATGGTCTGATATAAATATACAGTTGTGATACTACATATACTCTTATTTTCAGTAGAAAATTTTCAGATGCTGTTACATGTCCACTAAATTAAATCCCAAATACTAGAATGTTTCACTATGAAATTTGCTTGAAATAGAGCTAATACCTAATGAAGGATCCAATTTTTTTTAAATATATGATATTGATTTTTTTTAAAAAAATACAAAAGTTGTAACATAAACAAACAGAAATAGAAATTGGAAAACAGCTCAGAAAAGAATAAAAGTAAAAGTGCAGAGAAAGAAAAAGAAAAAAAGTAAAAAGAATGACTTCTGATTTTCTTTAGTGCATGTAGAGATATAAGAATGAATCTAATTCTTGCTCTAAGGTTAATATCTGTCTACATTATTTTGATAATCCCATATAATACTAATGATCAAATTTCAAAAACAGCTTTTCATTTCTTTCAGTTTCTTGCAAAAAAAACCAATGTAGTTTTTAAGTAGAAACAAAATTCGTTAAATCTTTTCTGCCATCAAGGCAGTCGATTTTGCCATCTCTGCCAATTCCACCAGCTTAACCATCCATTCTTCCATTGTGGATATTTTTTAAGTTCTTCCAACTTTGAACATATAAAAAGTCTTGCTGGCATTATCATATATAAAACCAAACTTCCATAAGATGTTTTTATTTTTGGTCCACTAAGCCCCAAAGAATTATCTCTGATTTCAATTGTTTATTTACTTTTAAAATATTCTGCATTAAGTTTGTCCTAAATTTCCATTTTTAATAAAGGTTTATACATCTTAGCAATAATCTGATCATTGTTTTACATCAAATTCACTTTCAACTTTTTCACATTCACATTTTTCTTATCCAACTTAAATCTTTGCATTAACTGAGCATAGGAAAACCAGTGGCATGTAAAATATTTAAATTCAATTTTTTCGTTTTTAAGTTGAATTCTCTTTGAGGAAGAAAAAATCAACTAATCAGCATAGGTTAACAATTTTTATTTAACTGTTATTTCTATTCTAACAAAAGTTTCTTGGGGTATGATTACAAAAATGATATTTAAAATGCACATTCACTTTGACTTTATCATATCAGAAATAACCATGTCATCCAAATCTTAGGTCATATCCTTCCAAAGTCTCCTATTGCTTAAAATCACCCACTCTTTCATCCAAACTAGACAATAAACTGAAAATAATAATAATAATTTCATGTTTGGTAATCCTAACTACCCTCTTTCTTTAATATCCTATTGGAGTTTATATTTAATTCTTGATTTCTTGCTTTTTGCCATTTGTCTGAAAGAAAAATAACATTCTAGGTAAAACATTCATCTTGATTGCAGAAATTCTTCCCAACAATGACAATTGTAATTTTTTCTCATCCCATTATATCTTTTTTAACTTTATCCCATACCTTAACAAAATTATTCTGAATCAACATTTAACCTTTTTCTCAATTTTTAAATGAGATTCGTTCATCAGAATACCTTGATCTTTGCAGTCATATTTTAGCCAACCTTTATTTTCTGTATATTAATCTTAAAACCTGCTAGCACACCAAAATATTTCATTTTTTTCTGCAAAAAAAAAATGCAATTCATTTTAGAGGATCCTGTAAGATTAAAACCAAATTGTCAACACAAGACTGTCAATTTGAAAGTTTCATTAAAAAAAAAACTCCATTATTTTCTCATCTTCTATGTTTGGTGGCTATTCTGTACGGCTGAACAGTTTTGGAAAATGATTTTCAAAGAATGAAACCAATTCTAAAAGTTGGACTTTCTTTCCATTTTTTAAAAAAAACCATACTACATTCCCACAAAGAACAATGGATTTACCAGGTACAAGGATATTTCATACTTCTTACTGGAAATAATGTACAATTCCTTCTATAGAAGAATGCAAATATGCCTCAATGTCTGAAATAAGTTCATATTTGAAAAACAAATATTGAATTAATTTAATTCATAATGAAAGACATTTTGGACTATAATTTCATACATGGATTTATACCACACCCAAAATTGGGTTTCTCTTCTGATAAAGTTAAGTCAAGACAGAGCCTTTGCTGAGAAAATGCAAACTACTGTAACTTCTTATTTTGTTTCATATTTTATGTTGCATTGATTACTGTTAATACTTGTATAAAAATTTGTCTTTAATAATAAACCTGCACATTTTAAAATAACACAAGATTTTTAGCCATGTAAAATGAACCTAATATTAAAAAAATCCCATTTAACATATTCAGTTGTATTTAGTTGAACAATGTTTGTCAGGAGTGTGTTTTGTCTCCTTTTTCTTTTAATTGTACCTTTCTTTCTTAAAATAATGTATCAAAATACTCAGTAGCCAGGCAAAAGAAACACATATTATATTCAATAAATAGAGATGAATTTAACTTTAAAATTTTTCTCAGACATTTCACTTCTCATCCAAGAGAATTGTCCCAGCCATTTCGTTCTGTAAGAACTGAAGAAGCTTCTTCGATGAGAAGTGAAATATCTTCAAGCAAAACAAAGAAATTCCAGTTGCCTTTAAAAAAATTTGGAAACAACCTTGACTGAATGACTGAGAATCTCCAGAGATAACTTTAAAATTTCAGTGCTTCACAATAAAATTCTTATGTATTTTAAAACTCCAAATAAAATCCTAAAATTAAGAAAGTAAAATGAAATAATATGAATTAGAATTTTTAAAAACCCTGTAAGTGCCTAAATTTTGAACAGACATATCAAGCTGCAGTATGAAAACACCTGGGTAAAGATGTTATTCTACATTCCAATCTACAATCAGAATGATGAAGTTACTGGATTTAAATAAAGAGACTACTATTTGTTTCCTTTTTCTGAACGATATGCATGGGATTCTGAGCTACAACCTGATAAGATCACTTTTTTCATTTCACAATCTAGGACAATATATCTCAACCTAGTAAGTTTCCCCACGCCAACCAGGGAATTCTGGAAGTTAAGGTCTACACATCTTAAGGTTGCTGAGGTTGAGAAACATTGATCTAAGGTTAAGCAAATAATTGCTGCACGAAAGGGAAAAACATTTCTCATCTGCTAGAAGATTAACCCTGCGGAATTGTTTTTGCTGATTTTTGAGAAAGCTAAAACTAACATTTATTGGTTGCAATTCTTGGATTACCCATTTTAGGATCAGTGAAATTCACCTTCTACACAAAAATGATATGAAATCCAATTCTGTCAAACACAGTTATTACACACTCAATTGTACATTGGTCTACGATTGTAATTAAACTGCAAGCTTCAATGGAATTTTCTGATTGTGGAGGGGAAAAAATCCTATGGTTTCAGTTCTATATTACCTGAATTTTAAGAAATGACCATCACTTCAATGTTCCTGAAAAGAAGAAGCACCAATATCTGTATTTTATCAGTAGTCAAAATTCAAACACACACTTAAAATTATGACAATGTTCTCATTTACTTGGAAGACAGCTTTTCCTATTAAAGCAAGGAATAGGCTTTGGAGCAATCATGACAGAAAACAATCCCTGAGTTGTTGTAAAGAGTCTCTGATGATACCTACAAGGACTTATAATACAATAGAATATTTCACCCTTTACTACTTAAACCTTCACTTTAGGCTTAATTGAATGAAGGGATTCAGGAACCCACAAAGCATTTCTTTTGTCATTGAGAATTAGGGTTCAAGCTGTCTCTATGCTGCATCAGGTTCTATACTGTGAAATTTTTTTTTATCTAAAGCATTATCTTTCCAAATTCCTGATGTGTGTGTGTGTGTGTGTGTGTGTGTGTGTTGCATTTGTGCTGATAAATAAATAAAGGGAGACTAGTACAGATCTATTTCAAGCTATTTAGCTCTCATCAGCTAGCCATATCCTTACTGGGAATCGAACCTGGGCTGTATTACATATCAGGCAGTTATATTAGCCACTAAGCCACAGGCTCTCTTCCTTTATCAACTAGGCCAGGGAAATAGGTATGTATTGTGTCACAACCCCTGGTATGCCCAAATATGGGAGGAAGCATACTGCTTCCTTTCTCTGTCAATATATATACACACACATACATACATACACACACACATATACATACATACACACATACATACATACACACATACACACACACACACACACACACACACACACATATATGAATCTCAAGAGTTTGCTATCATGCTGTTTAATAATTAATCCTTTAAGATACAAAACAGATTTTATCCTCTGATGTTCTACCACAGGGAATGCATTGCATCTGGGAAACTTGGTCAAGTCATGTAATTTGATTGATAGTGTAGGACAGTGTTGGTGAACATTTTCAGCACTGAGTGCTGAAACAGGAGCATGTGCTCATGCCGGAAACTGGAAGAGCAGCCGCCCGGTGTGCATGCATGTGCTGGGAAGATGAGCTTTCAATTTCGGGTGCACGCATGCTCTCTGGTCCCCTGGGCTTCTAGTTTCTGATGCACATGTGTGCATGAAGACCAGCTGTCCAGTGTACATGGGTGTGTTAGAAACTGGAAGCATGCCAGGAGGCTGCTCTTCTGGTTCTTGGTGTGCATATGCACACTGGGCAGCTGGTGTTCGCACACACATGCACACCAAAAACTGGAAGCCTATGTGGCTGGTGCTCATTTGCATGCCAGAAACTGGAAAATCATTTTCCCAGCATGCGCATGTGCACCAGGTGGCTGTTCTTCCAGTTTCTGGTGCTCCCGCGCATGTGAAGACAGATGGCCAGAACCCGGAAGGGCAACTGGAGATGGTTTGCATGCTCACACTTCTAGCAAACGTGCCAGAGGTTCGCCATCACGGGTGTAAGAGGAATTTCTTCTGAAGACATTATGGATGGAGGCTATCTAATCAAAGTTGGAGGCATGATCAACAAAAGAATATGATCCAACCTGGTCAAAACTGGAATGAGATTTGGAATTTAAACTGGGTAAGTCATTCTTCCTATTGTCTTATGCAGGAGAAATACTGTACATTTTTAAAATATTTTGAGCAAAGTGGGTTGAAACTCTGTGAAAAACATTTATGAAAATGAAATGGAAATAAAGCTTCTGAAATGTTAAAAGTGGTAGAGTTTAGATATATTTTGATTTGAAATTTTGCTTTTAAAAGTACAGTTCTGGACTTAGGAATGTATCTTGCTGCGGGTGTCAATATGATGGAATTAATACCACTATTATGCTTATGGTGCCAAGTATCTTGATAGATTTCAAAGAAAGATTTCCCACAACGTTTAATCCTCCTGAAGATAATCCAGTTCTGCCAAGGAATGGTTGTCTGATTGCAGAGATCAATTTAAGAGCAAGATTACTTATTAAATTCTCAATGGGTGAAAATTAATTAAAGAGAGAAGCAACTTAGAATTAAGGAGAAATTTCCTGAGAGTTAGAACAATTAATCAGTGGAACAACTTACCTACAGAAGTTGTAAATGCTCCAATACATGACATTTTTAAGAAGAGATTGCATAACAATTTGTCTGAAATGGTATAGGCGCAGGGTTTTTCTGCCTAAGCAGACGGTTGGACTAGAATACTTCTAAGTTCCTTCCAACTCTATTATTCTATTCTATTCTCATTCTCTGTAGTATATTATATGACTAGCTTTTGTTCCTATTTCTTTAGCCATATTGGTAATTTATTTTTATCTTTCTTTATCCTTCTAAGTAGTCCCAAAATTGGAATGAAGCTTGGATGGTCCAATTTATCTCAGGGAAATGAAAATCTAATTCAACCTAATTCAATATATTCATGGATGTGAATTATCATCATGATAAACTGCTAGGTGAGAATTCTGGGAAGTAGTTTAACACACCCTGAAGGCATTTGTTTATGAAGGTTTTCAAAATCTTGTTAAATGTACTTGAACAAAAGCTAATCTAGAAATGAAATGGAAGTAAATAGCTTTAAGGCCAGATTGTCTACTTCAACAGGTTTAAGGGTTATAATGAAAAGACTTAATTTAGAAAATCTCTGTGGCAATATTGAACCAATTTTTGTAAAGGCATACTGTAAATTATCTGATTTTTGCAGAAACTGTTTTTTAACAATAGTTATTAATGCATCAGAATATAAGGTGATTTTCATTATGGAAGGTACTGGAAAAAAGTACAGTAATAGCCTTTATAGTACAAATAAAGTTCTTTTTCCATGGTTTGCATCTGAATGTAATTCATTTATATATTGCAAAGCAAATAATTAAGTATCCAAGGATTGGATGCACAGATCAGCTAGAAACTGAAAAATAATTGGCAGTAAGTAATCAGAAACCCCAATCATCTACTGTAAGTTTGAATTTTTGTTTTTTCAGTCATGGTTAGGGGAGAATATTTACTTGCTAGAATTCAAGGACACACAGAGAAACATTTCCTGCTGCCTAGATTCAGTTTCAAAATGCAATTTATTTTATGTCTTGATGTATTAATCTACTAGTTAGCACTAGTCTGGGAATTGAGATTTCCCGCTGATAACATTCATGATAGATGAGGCCACAATTGGTCATTTTAAAGCTGAATGTATCCTCTTGACTTATTGTAGAGATATCTCATGCTGACTACCATATAAGATGCCTCAGGCTCAATATTGACAATAGCCTTAGGACTGTGTGGCTCTGCATAATTTTCTAGTATTATTTAACTTAATTACAAATATTGTGCTTGATTTTGTGTAGTTAAATTTGTCCTTATTTTTTTTCCCTCAAGGAAACTAGAATTTTTCCCCTCTTAGGGGAATTAGAACTTTTAATTTATTGTTGAGTGAAAAGTAATGCCTCCAACTCTATCACTTTATTATAAATATGCATATTTTAATAAATGAAGCAGAAAATAATCCTTGAAAATCAGATCTTTTGTTACCTGCATTTATTTCTCCACATAATTACCATCATTCGCTACACACTTTTGCTAATGATAGACAAGATTCTTAAACCCATCACAAAAGTACTCCATACTTAGTTTCTTCAACCAAGCCCTGGTATTCATTTCCACTTTGTTTGAGTCAAACAGATTCCCCAAAATGGCCGTTTTTGGGAGGTTTTTTAAATTTTCCTCTTCAAAACCTTGCTGTGTCTTATACTCCGGTGCATCTTATACTCTGAAAAATACGGTACTTTAATTTTTGGCAAAAATAAAAGTCTAATGGTGCTAAATCTGGACTATATGGTGTATATATAGTCTGTTTATTGGAATGAAGTTTGGATGGTCCAATTTCATATGGTATATCAAATAAGAGTGTGAAATCCAACTTCAAAATTTCCTGTTTGGTAGTTCATGAGATGTGAAAGCTTGTTTTGTTTTTGTTTTGCCTTTATTTGTATGCCGCCCTTTTCCCTGGGGGGACTCAGGGTGGCTCACAATTCAGAAGAGAGAGCGGGAGAAGACAAACAATAGACAATACAGCATGTTAAAAAGAGAACGCAACAATCGTACAATTCGAGTGGGGCTACAATCTTAACCCCAGGCCAGCCGGGACAGCCAGATCTTTAAAGCGGTGCGGAAGGACTGGAGGTGGTGAGGGTCCGAATCTCCACGGGGAGTTAGTTCCAAAGGAACGGAGCAGCCACCGAGAAGGCTCTCCTCCGGGTAGTTGCCAGTTTGCACTGGCTAGAAGATGGGATTCGGAGGAGGCCTAATCGATGTGATCGAATCGGTCTAGTGGAGGTAATTGGCAGTAGGCGGTCTCTCAAGTACCCAGGCCCACTACCATGAAGGGCTTTATAGGTGATAAGTAACACCTTGAAGCGCTAACATTATAATGTTGCCACAAAATTTCTTTTTCCTTCTGGACTAATTTGAATCATTTCAAAGTTATGAGTGATAGAACATAGTACTCTGAATGGTACTGGATTCAACAATATTCATGTAAATAACAGTTTGTATTCCAATAACACATAAATTTTTATGTTGGAGTCTGGATTTTGTTTTGTTTTTCAGAGGATACTTTGTGACGATATTCAATGGATTGATTTTTGGGTTAGGGTTCATATTTTGTTGATGATGGTATAAAACAATTCCTCACTTAATTTCTCTAGGGTTTGAACCAAATGTTGAATATTCCACTAATAATAATAATAATAATAATAATAATAATAATAATAATAATAATAATAATAAAAAGTTTATACTCTTTTTTAAAGGTAATAAAATTTTAATACAATATAATAGCAGAATTGGAAAGGATGTTGGAGGTCTTCTAGTCCAACCCCTTGCCTAGGCAGGAAACCCTATATCATTTTCACAGAGATGAAGGGAAGGAAGGAGTAATTCCAGGTCTTTAAAAGCTTGGAAACCTGAAACCTGAGAGCAAAAATAAACAAGCAAACAATCCAGAAAGAAGTCCCTCTCAGAGCATGGTAAACAGTAAACGGAACTACAGATAAAATCAAGTTTATACTTTACTTTGATATTGAAGGCCTTTATACACAAATACCATAGCACTGTGATTTATCAATAATTGATAATTATGTGGAAGTTACAGAACAATCCAAATTACATGGTTTCATACTCAGAACCAGGGAAAAACTAAAAATCAGGGATGTCAGCCAGGAGACTATTACAATAATTTAGTTGAGAAACAACTAAGAAATGGACCAATAGAACTGCAGTTTCCTCCTTCAGAACCTCTCACTCCCAAAACCTGCTTTATTTACTCCAAGGAATCCTTTTCAAGTTGCTGGTTTCAAAATCTGTTGGGACATGCTCATGACATCCATACACAGAAACTGTGTATAAGCAAAATTATGAGTATTTCACAGTCAAATATTGAACATATTCTTTAATCAAATTTGATTACTATGTTTTAAGACGTTAGTGTACATGTGTGCATGCGTGTGTGTGTTTGTGTGTATGTATGTGTCCATGATTACACATAAACACACACACACACACACAAAGGTTGAATTTAATGTTCAAAGTAGAAGGTAATGCTGCTATGTAGGAAAAAAAGTTTTGGAAAAATATGTAAGGTTCTACCGACATGTTCTGCAAAACGGTAATTCTCAGTTATCCTCAAAATGATGAAATCTAAGGGTAGGCTTTGACTTGTCTCCCAAGTGCAGATTGTTAACGCTTGTAAGGTGATTTTAAACATGAGAAACTTTGTAAAATAGCTTTGGGGATGTCATTCAAAGAAGATGTAAAATTCTTCAGGGCACAAGTGAGCCTTTCTTCACTGTGAACATAATGTTGTGCATAAACATTGTACCTTTGGAAATGTTCATTTTATGGAAAACTATGCTAGCACACCATGGCTTTTTCAAAAAATGCTCTTGAGACTCTTAAATTCCTTTTCTGTTTATTTAAGCATGATTAAAATGAGAGCATATTAATTAACATTCTTTTCTGTTTCTTAGCCTAGACATGCAGAAAGAGACAGAGAGAAATGAAATAATGCATAATTTTCTGGAACTATTTCAGCCCATGCTAATTTGTCCAAACTTAAATCCATGTTGGTAAGTAGTACCTATCCAAGTACACTATCCAAGTATTAAACTCAGAATTATGCCTTTAAGATACAGTATCTTATTATAATGGATGGGAAAATCCACCCATCCGTTCAGTTTTTCTCCTTCTGTCTCTCCATATTAGCATCATTACAGACTTGAGTGATATCTCCCTAGTGTCTTGAACATTTACCAAAAGCATCTATGGGTGGTGTGGGAAAGGGGTGTTGATTCTCCATCACCACTGCAAATATTATGCATTTCCAAATTTTTCCAAAAATGGTTATTTAATTGCATGTGTTGTTTGTGTTTGTGGGGAGAAGAAAAAAAGAGAGGATTGCATGTAATCAATTGAAAACATATCTAGTCTTTCTAAAATACTTTAAGGCTTTCACCGCAATGACTCTTCTTCATATTACATACACACTCACAATTCTGAGTAGTTACTTCCAAAAGTATGTGGTTTTAAACACTGGCTGAAAAATCTCATGTTAACTGATCTCATGAATAAGATGAAAGACAATTATCTTCTAAGCTTGGGAGATACTCTTCTTTTGAAATAGAGGGTATGGATTTAATTTTGAGAATTTCCTCTGACATTCTGGAACTGTTTTAGTTGCTGTCTTATTAGCCTGATAGCAATAGCACTTACCCTTACTGTGTTTCTCAGAAAATAAGACCGAGTCTTATTTACCTTAGACTTGAAAATAAGCACTTGGGCTTATTTTTGAGGTGGTCTTAATTTTTTTGAGGTGCAGCAGGGCAGTTTCGGTGAGCCAGGTGTGCAATGGAAGCACCGTCGCCTCCATTCTGAAACTTCAGCATTTGGAATGGAGGCTTTTTGGCGAACAGGAGGAAAATGGAGAGGGGGATTTTCCTGCTTGCCATCCTTCCCTCAATCTATGCTGAGCTTGAGAAATGGATGACAGGCAGGAAGATCCCCCTCCCCATTTTCCTCCTGTTTGCCAAAAAACCTCCCGCAAGCCTCCCCAAAAGAGAGGAAAAGCAGAGCATCTGGCTGCAGAGCTGCCAGCTTCAGGGATGTGACCCAACAAGTGGAAGCACTGTGCCCAGAAAGAGAAGGGGAAAAGTGCTACTTGTACTTGCTCCTAGGGTCCAGTGGGCTCCAGCTCCTCCCCCCCACACCCATGCCACCACTCATGCTGGACATGGCCATTCCCCCGGGATTATTTTTAGGGTAGGAGTAATATTAGGCCCATCCCCCCAAAAAATTAGGGTTCGGCTTATTATTGGGGTGGGTCGTGTTTTCAGAGAAACACGGTATATATCACTCCACAGTGCTTTATAGCCCTCTCTAAGTGGTTTACAGAGTCAGCATATTGTCTCTAAAAATCTAGGTCTTCATTTGACCGACTTCAGAAGGATGGAAAGCTGATTCAACCTTGAACCAGTGAGACTTGAACTGCCACATTGCAGGCAGCTGGCAGTCAGCAGAAGTAGCCTATAGTACTGCATTCTAACCATTGCACCACCTTGGCTATCACTGAACTGATCACTTAATTTTAACAATCAGAAAGTGAGACTACAGTAATAAACAGATTGAGAATGCATATACAAACATATTTTAACTGTAATAGCTACAGTAAATTTAGATCAGAGATTGGAATGGTTACCAGGAAAATAGATAGTTTTGATGCTTAGCTTCTGGTATTTCTGGAAGCATTGGTCAAGACATCTAAGAAAAAAGATATTAGATCTATATGGATAAGTGTTAAAAACATTTGAGATTCCTCTTTAAATTGATATTATTATAAACAGAATAAAGTATTGTGTTTTCTTTTCATGGCAAAATTGAGACTCCTGTTCTTATTGCATTCTTTGTATCTCAACAAATCTAGAGTATTAAAAGATCTTCTGAAACAAATCTGGAAGTTGTACACAAAGGGGCTGCAAAGCTGAGAAAAAAAAAGAGAGAGAGAGCTCCATTTATGTGAATGCAAATCTCTTGCAGCCTTAGCTTGTTCTTCTAATTCCTTTGACAGCCATCCTTAACCTGAAATGAAACTTTTCAGCCTCTGATTTGATTATGTACTTTTGACAACTTAAGCATTGTTTTATTATGTGCCAGATTCATTCCACATGTCTTAGCAAAGAAAGGATAAGGGAATGCAGTGACTGACAATGAGCTATTTACTGCCTCTTCCAATACTGAGAAGTTTCTAACCTAAGACAAATGGAAAAGAGGGGTGGGTTATTCTCCATATCTCAGTCAGATCCTATTAGGGTACTTCTGCTTAGCTTGTTCCTGCAGCTCTGATGTCCAATCTTGAGCAGTTCTGCTGTGCAATCATTACAGTTGACCATTCCTTGTACTTACTAATAAAAATCAATCAAGCCATGCCTGAAGTACTGCACAAGACTTTTAAGAACAGCAGATAGCTAATAAAAATGTGCATGCTCTGAATGGTAATAAATAAGACTTGAAGAGTTTACTGGGCTTGATGGCAAAGCTGCAGACCTTCAGCCATTTCCAATTTAATAATAATTATTAGAATTGAGAAGACAGCATGTACACAAGGATTTGCGGATGATGCCATATAATTCATTGGCAGCTAGACATGGTAAGTGTGCCATAAAACAAACACTAAGTAGGAGATGTCAGCATGCTAAACTCTCTGACCACTCCTAAGTTCTCTCTTATGATTATGCTTCTAATATTCTCTGGAATGCAAAGCTGAAAATATTGGAGCACAGGATGAACAGGCACGAGATTCCTATGTGGACAAATCATTAGGAACATTTCTGATCCCATCCAGAAAATATGTAAATCTCTGTTGCTTCTGATTACAAACAACTGATTAGGAGAGAGCAAAGTTAGCTGGATGCTATATAAACAGCCAAAGTGAAATCCTTTTTCACATGTAAGAGGTTATTTTTGCCTTTTATCACGAATGTGCAACATTTCTATGGAACTTTAGAAATGAATGTAATTTGGGAAAGAGAAAGTGAACTGGTGCTTTCTACCTTACCTTACATTTAAAAAGGAAAAGACATCATATAAGTCATATACATACATACATACATACATACATACATACATACATACATACATACATACATACATATTTCATCAGGTGTCAAACTGGTCCTGGATAGTGTCATAAACTCATCCATTCTTCCCCTTTCCCTTTTCATTTATAATCAAAATTGCATGAATAATTCATGTCCTGATTTCCATTTTTTATAATCACCAAAATTAGTAACAAATCAAAAATCTGTTCAGTGGAAAACAGATTTTTGAGTCTTTCCATTCCTTTCCCTCTGACACCATTTTGACTGAGATATTCAAGGTTTTTTGTGCCATTTTTTCCTATATTTTACAAAAGATATTTCTTTTGCAACTGTCATATCTTTATCTTTTCCTCCCGCAAGTCCTCCTTAAAAAGGATCTGACAACCAGCAAATTTGGATAATTTCCATGGTTTTTTTTTTTAATAAACAGGCCACTTTTTTTACTGGTACTAATGAATGTCTGTGAATGATTATCCGCTAGCTAGCTATCTTGACCAGCCATGGAAGACTTTTATATTTGTGGGTTGTTTGGGAACAAAGTCGTACTTAAACCTACTTGGTATCTATGTTGTTGGGGAAGACTTTGCTGCTAGAGGCAAGGTCTGGTATGTAAGTATGCCCCAACTGGCATAGGGTTCAAAGACAGTCACACAACCTTGGAGTTGGTTGGTCACTCAAGGGTGGTTCCCCTCGGCTTTTTTAAGTCTTGAAATTTTTGAACCCTGTTTTTATTGTTTTTTTACACTGCTGTTTATATGTTTTATTTGTAAACCATTCCAGAGTCATTTAGGTGAAAATGACGACGTAGACATTTGATAAATAAATATTGTAGAAAAGCTAAGAAGCCTATTCAAAAGAATTCCAGGGGCTACTATATATCAAATGCAAACGCTATCTGCAATGAAATAAATGTTCAAATTCTTATGCCTGTTTCTCCCATCCGAGCAATGCATTTAAAGGACTAAAAGGGATTCTGTTTGAGCAGGAGAGAATAACAATCTAGTTCTTCTTTGGGTAACTGCCAGATTTGGTATCCAGCTGCCTGCTTTTGAACATGTGAAAATTTATTCCCACCTGGCTTGAAGTCTACATGCAAAGTCCAAGAAGTTTTTTTTTATCTGTCATCATTCCCTGCCTCCCTTATTCTGGATAGTCTCTCAGGCACTAGTGTTTCCTGCTGTGTGAAAGAGATAGTTCCTTGCTTTATACCTTGCTTCCAACTTCTAAAAAAAGGGAAGGATTCCACTTGTTTTCAAGGAAAGGATCCTTATACTATTGAGATAGCTGTAGCAGGTGTTCAAGCCATATCTGCTATTAAGTCTGCAGTTTAGAGGGGAGAGCATTATCAATAAGAACTACAATCTTCAGACATGTTAATTTCCCCAAAAGTCCCCAGGTAAATTTTACTGATTTTTTTTCTTTTTTGCATTTGGTAAGCTTGTGCCGAGTTCTTTAAAAATTAGCTAGGTGAATGAAATTTTATTTGAATTTGCTGTTTCTTATTAAAATTGTAGGAAAAGTTAAAATCCTTTTCATTTATTTAAAACCAGCCCAGGTTCACTTGAAATTTAACACTGTATCATGGTTTGACATCACATCAGGGATATTCTGGTTTTTAGAGTAAGAGATACTTTGAAAAATTACAAAAAATGTCCAAAATATTTTAAAGATACTTGAAATATCCTTAAGAAATATTTAGTTTTGCAAAAGGATGGATTTCTCAAATGCATAATAAAGCATTGAAGTGTATCATTATACTTTTTGTCTTTTTCCTATGTCATTTTGTACCATTTATTTATTTCTTGCTTAACTATGATTTGATTTATTCTTCAGTTTTCTTCAGCCAAAATCTTGAGAAAAATTCTACAGTTCATTTAGTAATTCTGGAAGTGAACCAGAAAAAGTCAATGATGAATTGGTAAACTCCCTTTCACTCTACAGTCTTATACCTGTAAAGAAAAAGCAGGACTAGTCTTCATAAAGATACATAATCATACAGTCCTAAGATCCAGATGGCTCCCACCCAGTTAGTTTTTGGAAATTTCTTTTGCAAAGTAAATTAAAAGAAAGACTACAATGGGGAATGGGCACAAAGTTATGCATTAATGCTTGAAAGTGAACACCATACATAATTAAATACATTGATATTAGATGTACTACCTGACTTTTTAGAATGCATACTGGTTACATGGTCATTTCCTCAGATGAATACTAATCACTGCTACTTTATAATAATTTCCAGAGAATAGTTCCATTAGTGTTTCGCAGCAAAAATAATAAATGATCTTGCAGCACCTTAAAGAGTTTCACATTTATTATTGCAAAAGATTTGCAAATCATAGTCCATTTAATGAGCTACATGGTGTATAATTTATAGATTTGATGGACTGAAAATTAATCCAAGAAAATGCATAGCCTATATTTGTTAGTTAATATTGGTACGATAAGACTGGTACATCTTTACAATTTAATATAAGATTAAGAAGTCTCATCCTTCTGTTTTAGGATCTGAAACACAGTCTAATTACTATCATGCTATATGTATACATTGTTTTTAATATATACAAGATTGGCATCTGACCCTCTCAATTCCTGGCAAAGAATTGGGGAAGAAATGGAGGTAGTGACAGATTTTATTTTCCTGGGCTCCAAGATCATGGCAGATGGGGACTGCACCCAAGAAATTAAAAGATCTTTGCTTCTGGAGAGGAAAGCTATGGCAAATCTAGACAGCATACTAAAAAGCAGACACATCACCCTGCCAACAAAAGTGTGTATAGTCAAGGCTATGTTTTTTCCAGTTGCAATCTATGGCTGTGAAAGTTGGACTATAAGAAAGGCTGAGCGCCAAAGAATTGAGGCCTCTGAACTAGGGTGCTAGAGAAGACTACTGCGAGTCCCTTGGACTGCAAGGTGGTCAAACTGGTCAGTCCTAGAGGAGATCAACCCTGACTGCTCTTTAGAAGGCCAGATCCTGAAAATTAAACTCAAATACTTTGACCACCAAATGAGAAGGAAGGACTCACTGGAGAAGAGCCTAATGCTGGGAAAGATTGAAGGCAAAAGAAGAAGGGGACGACAGAGAATGAGGTGGCTGTATGGAGTCACTGAAGCAGTAGGCATGAGCTTAAATGGACTCCAGAAGATGGTAGAGGACAGGAAGGCCTGGAGGAATGTTGTCCATAGGGTTGTGATGGGTCGGACAAGACTTCACAACTAACAACAACAAAGATTGGGAGGATGGTTAGGGAAGTTCTCTTTAGTTTTCTGATGTTCTTTGATTACTCTCTTCCGTTGATAAATAAGGAAAGTGTCTGTGAAAATGGATCAAGTAATTAGTGAGCTTCAGCTACTTATTACCATCCAATTTCATAATAATAGCTAGAGGCACATGATGAATTTCACACGTCAATTTTGCTTGCATGTGGCATATATCAGTCTAGAATCCCACTGAGAACATTAAGTTTTCCAACTGTCTTTATATTGAAAGTTTTATCACTCATATTTTATTTATGCACATAAAGTGATATCTCATAAATGCAATGCTGTTTTTAATATAATCTTTACGCATACAAATACTGTGATTTTATAGATTAATAAAGTATTTGTTATAAATTATGAAATACTTCTAATTACATTCCGATTTGTGTGCAGAATAAAACTCAGCATAATTCTGGACAGAAAGTAAACATACAATTTTCACATCACCTCCATGAATATAAATGAAGTATTAAAAGTCTTTAAAAACATAATTTGAAGTCTGAGGTTAAAGAAATACATTGTGTTAGCAACAAAAGAACCAAGTCATGATGTCTCATTTATATGTACACAACATTTTTAAATAGTAATTTTATTAAAGATTACAACTTGCAATAATAAAAACTAATATCAACTAAAAAAGAAAAGAAAAAATAGAAGGTGCAGAAAAGAAAAAAATAGAAAAGAAAGAAAAAATAAGAATATGAGAAAGAAATAGAAAATATATAAAATGGTAACTTTCCCTAGACATCTTTAATAATTTATCACCCTTCTCTCAACAAATAATCTCTTGTTCTCTTTTCTCAACTCTTATCTATACATGAAGCAATAAAACCTTATTTCAGTTCTGATGCCAACAGAAGTCCATTAAGTCCAGATATAACAACATAGCTATTTTGAGCATGACCAAATAAACCAATCTTATTTTCTTTCCTCTTACTTCTAATAACCTTGATTTTAGTTCCTTCAAATAATGGACTACATTTTGATTTCTTTCTTTCTTTTTTTGCCCTTCTCGCAAAATTCATCAAAGCTTTAACAAGTCTCTTTTGTGAATCTCATATAGGAAAATTATTCAGGCCATTCTTTTGATTTGTTATGTCTCTGTATATCTTATTAAATATTAAGACAGTTTCTTTTGTATATCCAGTGTAACACTTCTTTCTATGTCGCTCTTGCAGTCTGTCATTTTTTTAATCTACCTTCAAATCAGTTTCAAACATTTCTTTAAAACTTGTCCTTCTTCTATAGCATTTTTAAACACAGCCTATCTATAGAAGCAGACACTCTTAAAATTAACTTCCAACTCCATTCAATATGTGTAATGTCAAAATATTTTGTTTCATTCTCTATTAGAAAGTTGGTTTGGAATGTCCTTCAGTTGTAACCTTTAGTTCCAGTTGCCGTTAGTGTTCAGTTTCTAAAGTGTTACTTTTCAAAAAAAGACTTCAAAACAAAACAAAAATTTTCCCCATAGGAAGTTATTTATAATGAATATCAGCATCTTATTTCCAATCTCTTTGGGCCCTTAGTCCATTTCTAAGTGCTTCAAAAGTGGTTAGAGAAGGAAATATGTGAACCCAGTGTCCTTTTAAAGGCTCAGTTATTTGAGCAAGATGGCTATTCTCTTATTTCCCATAGCTCTAAACCAACTGAAGGCCACTGTATTGTGGTCTCCTCATCAGAGGGACTGTCTGGAGCTCTTGTGGGTGATCTCCAGAAGATAGGCTCAAGCTACAGAAGGATCTTGACAAACTTGAACATTGGGCACTATTTAATAAAATGAAATTCAATGGTGAAAAGAATAAGGTTCTACATTTAGGCAACAAAAACAAAATGCACAGGTACAGTATAGGTGGTACCTTGCTCAACAGTAGTAACTTTGAAAGGATCTTGGAGTCCTAGTGGACAACCATTTAAATATGAGCCAGCAGTGTGCAGCAGCTGCCAAAAAAGCCATCACAGTTCTAGGCTGCATAAACAGAGGATAGAATCAAGATCATGTGAAGTGTTTGTTGTATATGTGTGTGTTGTGAGGGAACGAAGCAGGAGCCATGGAATCAGAGAGTAAGATGTTTATTAGTAGGTGACAAGCGATTCTGAATGTGTTACAACTGTCACAGTATTTATACTCTCAGGTACCAACTGTCATTTAACTGTCATTACAACCACCAATCACAGGCTGTGCTTCGCCCGACCAATTAGAACGCAGCACAGGCTGTTGCTGGGCTATAACAGTGTTAATACCACTTTATAATGCCACACTTGAAATACTACATTCAGTTTTGGTCACCACGATGTAGAAAAGATGTGGAGACTATAGAAAGAGTGCAGAGAAGAGCAACCAAGATGATTAGGGGACTGGAGATGAAAACATATGAAGAACGGTTACAGAGAAGAAGAGGGAGTCAAACTATTTTCCAAGGCATCTGAGGGTAGAACAAGAAGCAATGGATGGAAATTAATCAAGGAGAGAAGCAACTTAGAACTGAGGAGAAATTTCCTGACAGTTAGAACAATTAATCAGTGGAACAGCTTGCCTCCAGAAGTTGTGAATTCCCCAACACTGGAAATCTTTAAGAAGATGTTGGATAGCCATTTGTCTGAAACGGTATAGGGTTTCCTGCCTAGGCAGGGGGTTGGACTAGAAGACCTCCAAGGTCCCTTCCAACTCTGCTATTGTATTGTATTATTGTATCTCAAGTTCTGTCCTTATCTGCAGAGAAATTACAAAGAGCCAGACTACTGACTGCTCTTCATTCCACTCAGTGGTCAGCTTGGTTTTTTTTTACAGGGCTGTCTTCAGCTCACTGTGTCTTTCCTGGAAGACACACAATATCTGAGTAAATTGTTACATGACAACACATCTGAGTAAATTGTTACATGACAACATACACATTTTTACATGACAACACATCTGATCTAAGGAAAATGAGGGAAGAGATCAGAGATGGTATTCAACATGTTCTGACCAGTTCTGGAGAACCGGTAGCAGAAATTTTGAGCTGTTTGGAGAACCAGTAAATACCACCTCTGACTCACCCCGCCCCCATCTATTCTCTGCCTCCTGAGTCAAAGTTAATCAGGAGGAAATGGGGATTTTTGCAGTAACCTTCCCCTGGAGTGGAGAGGGAATGGATATTTTACAGTATTCTTCCATTGCAATGCCCACCAAGCCATGCCCAGCAAGCCACGCCCACATAACCGGTTGTAAAAAAATTTGAATCCCACCACTGGAAGAGTTTGCTCTTTCCTGCAATAGTAGCCCCAATAAAACAAAACTGTTGCTACGGGAAATAAAGAATCATGACTGTTTCTGTAACAGGATAGGCAACATGTTTTCAACCACAGAATTATTCCTCTAGGTCCCTCAGCCCTCTTAGTAATACTATGCTCAATTTTGGGCTGATGCAATTTGCTGCTTAATGCACCTTGCTATCAATTCAGTGTACTTTAACTCACTGAAATGTTAAGCTACACAGCAGAACTGATTGCTTTCTAGACTTTGAGGCTCTTTTTCTTATGGGACTTTACGCAATTCCTTTTTTCCTTTCCTTTTTTTCTCTCTGGGATAGAAGGTCACTTTAGAAATTCTAACAGATTTGAAACCTTAAACAAATTATCCTAGATGAAGGGAACTTCTAAAACATTCTCAATGCTGATAATGTTCAAACAAAATACTCTTGCACTTAATGACTGAGGTCTGTTCTAACACACACACACACACACACTTTTCTGCAACTTGCTAAATTTGATTTGATTAAATTTGTTTGATCTTTGTTGGTGACCTATTTGGTTCAATTTGTCCAATCTGGAATAGAATGTGAACATTGTTACTTTATGAACCAGTGAATCCCAAGAACAGTATCAAATTATAAGGGACACAGCTGAAAAATGCTCCCCCCCTATGTTTGCATTAGAAAATATCTCAAAAGATATTATCTTTTACACATTAAGCTAAGTTGATAATATGCAGAAACCATTTTAAAAGACAAATATTTCAGAATTGCAGGAATGATTCAAAGAAAGATGAAAATGTTGATAAGTCAAATCATTTGAAATATTTCTCCCATAATTTTAGAGTGGTCTTCCAAAATCATAAAATGGCTCTGCTATATAATTGGCTCTGCCAATTAGACTGGGGCCTGGCTGGTGAGAGCATCATAAGAGTCCCAGTGGTGCAGTGATTAGAATGCAGTATTACAGGTTAACTCTGCTGACCGACAGCAGTTCGATCCTGACCAGCTCAAGGTTGACTCATCCTTCCATCCTTCCAAGATTTGTAAAATGAGGGCCCAGATTGTTGGGGGCAATATGTGGATTCTGTAAACTGCTTAGAGAGAGCTGTAAAGCACTGTGGAAGAGGTATATAAGTCTAAGTGCTAAGTGCTAAACTGGAGGTGTCTAATAGACTAAAAGAAAGTTGTAATCTCATCCCATGTGTACCTTTCTACTTTAATCACCATCTTTGCCAGTTGATTTGATTGATTAACTAAATAAATATAAATAAATAAAAAGACATTAGATAGGGATGAAGAGATTCCAAACTGTAATGTCCTTCTACTTCAGGGTAGGCATTTGTGAAGAGCTCAACTTGACAATTTAGGGAAGTTAAAAACAACATATATAGAACCATTATTCACATGGGCAAGGCAGAATTTGTGGAAGGGAAAGTGTCTCAGTCTATTTTAAGAATTAAACCACAGTCCCATGTCAAAATGATGTAGCACTTAAATTTTAGCCATTAAACTTTTAAAAGGCTTCAAAGGCTGCAAAAATAAAATGTGAAGACTGAAAGGTGCCACTCTATTTTACATGAAACTAAGTTTGTAAAAAGGTTCTAGAATTCCTTCTCAATTCAGGAAGCTGAAATCTGTTATCAGCAAACAGGAATAAAACCAGAAAAGATTCACCATTAACTGCTTTGCCTTTGGCTTTTACCAAGAAGCTATGTTGATCTATACAGTGTTCAGTTTTTATTCTATAAAACATTTTTGGCTCTGATAAGCAGAACATTATAGTGTTTTTGTCTTCTCTCTCATGTGAAATATAGTTATGCATTATGAAGATAGAGATTTTCATTGCGGAAAAGAGTCTCACTGAAAAGATTTCTCTGATTAGTAGGAAGCATACCTGCTAACTTTGGCTCCCAAACTGCATAGAGTTTCTCCTCCAGTAGTAATAAAATAGCATATTGTCATGATCATTTTATAAGACAACTTTCTGCAAAGTTATTTTCTAAAAGGGATCACACTAACATAAAATGCAGTTTGGTTTTCTTTTAGCAATTCTTTAATGAACTCTGCTGTTGTGGTTTGTAAACAGGAATGCTCTGAGAATTCAGCTAGCAGCAATTTATTCAATAAATCTCAGAGTACACTTTGATTGTTTATGATTTGATTTGATTTATAAGCCCAGCTTCTGGGATCTTTCATAAGTAAAACCAAACTAATCCAAACTTTAACTAAAGTATATAAAATTGCCAGATTTTATTTAAATAATCATCTACAATTTTTAAACACAAACAAAGTGTTTAATTTCCTGAAGTCTCCATGAGCAATTTCTCTGTATGCTTCTCCACAGTGTTTTAAATGTGATGGGAATGTGCTGTAATCTGCATCTGATACTTTCGGATGAAATGGAAATGCTATTCTGCAATACTTTCAAAAGTACTGCAAATGGAAAGCTTTCCAGTGACTTGCCTTTGCATCCAATTTATTATAAGTCAAGTCTTCTTCTCAATGGGCTTCCTTTACAACCATTAAATGGAGTTTAATAAACTGTTCTGATAATTTATGGTCCCAAAGGTAGCTTTTGGACGGTGTTTGCTTTTGTTTTCTTAAAAGGCTGTTTTGTTTTTGCATTTTGGCTTGATTTGGAGAACAAAAAATACTTGGAGTTTTGTCTTGATTTAACAAGAAAAAAAAAGGCTCTTGAGATGCATGCCCAGGCCGCTCAAAAGGAAGGTTCTACAAATGGGAGACAAGTGATACAATATGCTCCAGATACCTATTAAGCAAGAGGTTGCTTCTTGATAACATCTGAGAAACACTACATATATTCAAAAGGAAAAAAAACCTGGTTCCTATATAATTTTGAGAGTTAGTTTGGTCTATGTTAAGGTTAAGGTTAAGCAGTGGTGGTATTCAGCAGATTCTGACCAGTTCTGGAGAACTGGTAGCAGAAATTTTCAGTAGTTCGGAGAACCAGTAATACCATCTCTGACTGGCCTCACCCCCATCTATTCTCTGCTTCCCGAGTCCCAGCTGATCAGGAGGAAATGGGGATTTTGCAGTAACCTTCCCCTGGAATGGGATGGGAATGGAGATTTTACAGTATGCTTCTCCTGCCATGCCCACCATGCCACACTCACCAAGCCATGCAACACCTACCAAGCCACGCCCACAGAACTGGTAGTAAAAAAATTTGAATCCTACCACTGAGGTTAAGGTTAAGATTAATGTTAAGATTAAGGCTAAGGCAGGGGTGAAATTCAGTAGGTTCTGTAGAGCCAGTAGCAGAAATTTTGAGTAGTTTGGAGAACCGGCAAACTGAGTATTAGGTATGGTTGCAGCCTTGAGTGATTTATAAAAATAATAAAGGTGCGATAAAAATATTTTCTTAAAAACAATCTGCTTAGATTCTATAAACCTTCCCTTGCAGGAAAAAAAGGTGAAGTGACCAATTCTATTCCATTAAAAAAAAGACATTTGATAAATCAGACTAACTGTTAAATAAACATTCCCCCAGCTTTTTCTGTATTTATACTCACAGTTAGAGAAGAGAGAAAGTAATGATGGTAAAAGGAATTGCTATGTAGGACATACATAATTCAGACAGTTGATTTCATTGGTTAACATGAGTATAGAACCTAGAATTTAATTGGACCTTTTTTTCTTTATGTACAAAACCAAGAAAAGGGCTCATAGATAAAGAAAAGCCATTATCCATATTATTTTAAATTACTTCCTGCTTCTTTTACAAATGTCTTCCCAAGAAAAAAGTAATCTCAGAAGTTCAGTACAGTATACAAATGGAGGGGAGAAGGGAGGAATTTTGCAACGCTACTTTAAACCATATTAACTCTGGGAAAGTGAAAGAAAAAGGCTTTTTTCTCGAATCCCCCAAATTATACAGGCTAATTTCTTTAGCATTGATAGAAAAATCCTAAATTTAGGAATGGGATTTAGTCTATATTCATTCAGCATCAGTTCATTCTTATCATATACAGTACATTTTTAAGTACTTCATTTCCATTGCCTTCAAATTACTTTTACGTTTTCCCTGACACGCCAAATTCTCACTTCCATATAACATAATGGGCAGAAGCCCACTATTATAAAAGTCATGTTCACTTCTTTTGACAAATATACCTTTCTTTTTCTTCTTCCTCTCAAACCATTATTAAAGTGACCAGATTTTAACATTGGTAAAGAGGGACATCATTGACTGGGGGGGGGGGGTGTTCTTGATTAAAAATTAAAAAAAATGATTTAAAAAAAAATCCTATCCTTCAAATTGTATTCTGATAACATTATGGACATGTTCACTAGTTTTCTAAGCAGAAGTAAAGGCTTCTAGAAGTAATTTGCCAATTGTCTTCTTCTTCTTGCCACCATCTCCCCCCCCCCCAATCACTGCCCAGCTTCCAATCTACCCTGTAATCCTGGGGGGAGGGGATAAGGGACATTCTCTCCACCCTTTTCGCT
Source organism: Thamnophis sirtalis (assembly GCF_051295495.1). Taxonomy (NCBI): domain Eukaryota; kingdom Metazoa; phylum Chordata; class Lepidosauria; order Squamata; family Natricidae; genus Thamnophis; species Thamnophis sirtalis. The sequence goes on from NW_028261381.1 coordinate 84,844,742, forward strand.
TACATTGGGACTTGGGGAGCTTAGCAAAACTGTGTTCTTCTTGCCTTGCAAAAATTTAGCCCAAAAAGGATGTGGGAGAGGAACGGACACATTAGCATTCTAATAATCTTTCACTCATTGTTAGATAGTTTGCTGAGATACATCAGAAACTCCTCTCCAATATCCGCCACATGAGGATGCTCTGTCCAGAACCCCTTAAAAATGATACCTGCCCAAGCACCATGGAAGCCCAGGAAGTTCACCAGGGGAGGATTCTCAGAAATCATGATTATCAGTCCCAGACCATCAGCTTCTTGTTTCCACATTCAAGCCTATCCAGCAGGTGGTTCTCCTGAAGAAAACCCCAAATTCCTGAGCTGGGGTTGGGAGAGAATTAAACTAAGCACAGAGAAGGTGCCCCGCGCGAACAAGCCCCCAACTCACCGAGCTTATAGGAAAAGAGTCCCCGAAGCCTCCCCGCCTGTTATCCTTGTTAGGACTCAGCCCTTGACATTCCCCGGAAGGCTCCCCACTCCACCTCCCCAAAAACGAAAGTAGCGGCATCCTGTTTTCCCCCTTCTCGAGACACCTCATTTGAAAGAACGAGGTGATAGGATTGAACCTTCTGGCCAGCAAGAAAGAACCTTTTGGTTTAGTGACGCGGGCAAGTTGAGGAAGCGTGCCGCGTCCCAGGAGGGCAATAGTTGTTCTGGGGTCTGGGATGAGGGGGACATAGTTCAGCGCCGATCCACTCTGCCTCGCCAGTGAAGGTGCTGCAGGAGAGTTGCCAGCTGTGCTGACATGTGCGTTACAAGGGAAATGAATATAACAAAAAGGCCAAGGAGTTTGCTTGCATTGGCAGCAAAAGCGAAAGTTGTTTGTAGTGGGAGGAACTCGCAGCCCGGGAGCTGCTGATGTCTTGTGCAGGAGGGGTGGGGGAGATGGGGGAATCCCAATCTAGGAATGAGCTGTCAAGCCAGACAAAATGCAACCCCTTCCTTCCTCCTCCTCCGTCACTAACAGCTGGGGGCTCAGGAATCGGAACGAAAAGCCAGTCTGATCTTGGCATTGCAAACTCATGCACATACCCACTGCTTCCCCCCACCAAAAAAAAAGCAGGATTATAATTAGCCAAGCAATTTAGAGGCTTCCACTGTTCCTCTCGGTTCCATTTTCCTTAGAGGACTTTGCAAGACCCTAGTCCTTCTCGAGTACTCTTGCGCTTCAGTCCTCAGGATTCCCTGGTCTCCATGGCTGGGACATCCCAAGTGGGCACGACCCAGAGCTAGGCGCGGGAAGCTCCGGGTCATGCACGCTTGGGATGACCCGGCCATGGAGGGGCAGCAGCAGCGAGCCGGGTGGGCAACCCGTTTGCTGATGAAGACGCACTGGACGCGGCAGGGGCCTGTGGCCCGGAGCAGAGCCAGCCACTGCTGCAGGGATCGGGAGCCAAAAAAGGGGCGGGGCACCCTTTCTACAAATATCAGGACTTTTTAAAAACACAGCTGGATGTGGGACAAATTATTAAAAATTGTGTCTGTCCCGCAAAAAGTGGGACGTCTGGTCACCTTAACCATTATCCTATTTTATTTTCATTTTCTCTCTCTCTCTCACCCATTTTTTCAATATAATCCTCCTTAACCGTATTTTCTCATTAACCATAATCTTTATTAACATATCTCTTTTATACTGATCGTACACTTTTGATATAATATATACTGATTTCATACCCATTCATTTTTGACCCTATCACTTCTTTTTTTAAAAAAAAAAATCACCTTCTTCTTTTTTCAAATATAACTAACTCAATCCCACTGCATTCAATTTACTTTCCTATTGGTTGGGACCAGATTGAATAATTTGTTCAGATTAGTACATATTATTTTACTGCAGCTGTTAAGTCTCTTCAGAATTTGGAACTTTATGACTTGAAAATGAATAAATTTGCTTTTAAAATCTTTTTACAATCTTTTAAAATCTTAACTTTGCTTACCATTTTCTATGTATATTTTTTCCCAACAAAATGTCATGACACTGCAGTAAATCACAGTTCTTTATAATATAAACCTGAACAACAACACATGCTTTACTATATGAAGATTTTTAATTGTTCACAGAATCAACCTGTAAATTTGATTTAGGAAACTGGTATTTTTTTCAACTTCATACAGCACAGTGTACCCCACTGTTATTTCATCCTGCCTTTTTTATTTTCCCAGTTATTTCAACCACATGCAAATCTGTTACTATTTAGAAAGTTTGTCTCAAATGTAAGATGCTATTTGGAAGCATTGAGTAACAATTTGTGAGGTGCTCGGCCAAAATTTAACAGCAACAGAGCCGTGCAGTAGCTGGTTCTAAGCAATCATGAGAAAATGGATAACACTTAGTAATTCTGTCAAGATGGACTCAGCTGACAATTACAAATAATAGTGATGCATTTTTCATTATTTAGCAGATACAAAGTTTCCAGGCAGGAATCCATTAGTAATCACAGAATATTATTTTCCAAGTTATTCTGAACTACAAAAAAAAAAAAGAGTTTTTGTTACAGTTGTAACTCTGCAATCCATTTTTGTCTGATTACAGTGAAGTAACCAACTATGGACAATAGCCTATAATATAGCTTGTTTCTGCTAACCAACATCAAGTTCAATAAATGTGAACTGAAAGGAAAGACAGAGGTCATGTTAACTGGGAATTGTGCGAAATCTAGTTCAAACACATCCAATAATATCCAATAGATACCAAGATGGAGAAGATCAAAAGTCATGGATTATACAGTTTACTTTCTTTGGAACTAATTAAAAGTAGTTCAACTGGAGATTGGAAAAGATGTAAGGCGGAAAAAGATTAAGGTTTAGCATAGTAATTTTACAATGGGTTTGTGAGCCCTAGAAATGTCTTATTTAGATCAGCATATAATGAGCCCTATCATAAAGTTAAATTGATTTTGGATACACGGCACATAAACTTGGAAGATTAAAGTGTAAAATATACATAAATCTTTTTAAAGAGATGAGGCATTTTTCTTTTCAAATTATTTTTACCAAATCTCCCAAGCAAAATCTGACAGATGAAATGCTTAAATAAAGCATTTCAAAACTACCAAAAATGCTCCATTAAGCTAGAATTTGTCCACTCCTAAAATGCTTCCCATTATTTTAGTGGCATTCATACAAGGGCATCTTTATGGTTTTGCCACCTCAAACATTTTTAAAGAGGACTTCAAAGATGATTAAGTGGAGACTTCACAACTGTAATTGGAAGAAAAGTGTTCTAGGGTTTAGCGAGAATCAAAGATAATTTGCCAGACACATGTCAACCTGCATGAATAAGTTAGTGCTGGGTACATTTCTCAAGATAAATATGTGAATAAATGATACATGAACATACCATCAATTTCATACCAAATATCAAGACAGCCTTTTAAAAAAAAAATGAGATAATTAAAGAACTTGTATTTAACATAAGCAACTTCTGAAAAACTTGATTATAAAATGTGGTTATGTTGCTGTTTTATTAATTTTGCAATCTAACCACCTAAGTTTATTGTATAAGATAGGTGGCGAAGTAAGTCAGATAGTGTTTCTGTGTGTTTGTGTGTGTTTGCATGTGTGCACACACGTGTGTGTGTGAGAGAGAGGAGGGGAGAAAATATTAAATTTTTAATCAGTTTTTAATCAAAACTGTTACCATGCTAAATGAACGTTTTCTCTCCTATGAACTATAACATAAACATGGGCCAAAATTAGAGTACTCATGGATAAATATAAACAAATCCTATTAACCATAAACATACAGAAATGATTCTTTACACTGCCTTTTCTGGTTTGTAGTGTCATCTAATAAGGCCCAATATTTTTAAAAGTGAAGGTTTTGAGCAAGGTGAAATAGTTCCTTCCAAATCTAGGCATATTGGCACAGTATTTGAATAACATTAGTAGTTTAATTTAGCTGGTAATAAACAAAAACTTCATTTGTTCCAAAACAAAGTAGGCTCAAAGATTTCAAAGCAATGAAAAATTGAGAGTTACCATACAGTTGAATAAAAACAGAAAAAGACACATTTGGTCTTTTCTTTTTAACAGAAGATGTACTCAACATTAACTCCAGAAAATCCTAAATATATTTCTTAGCAACAAGGTATGAAATAGTATGAGTGCGTAATGCTACAATTCATTTTGGAAGTGCTGTGTTTGCATTCCCACACCTTCCAAAGTATTTTTTTTCCTGAATTGAATCAAAGCAGTGCACAATCTGCTAAATAGATTTTCCAGTTAGGACTGCACTTGGAATGACTCCTGCTATTATATTTCTCACACAAGGGGAAAAAATATAAGTCTTCATTACTGTATTTTTCGGAGTATAAGATGCACCTTTTTTCCTCAAAAAAGAGGCTGAAAATCTGGGTGCGTCTTATACATTGAATACAGCATTTTTTTTGCCTCCTGAAGCCCCGCCCCTTCACCAAAATGGCCGTGCATAGCCTTATGGAGGCTCTCAGAGAACTCCTGGAGGCTGAGGAGGGCAGAAATAAGCAAAAAACAGGCCCTTTTTTGTCCCCCAGCCCCCAGCAGCACTCTATAAGCCTCCATAAGACTATGCATGCAGGGTTTTTTTGACAAAAAACGGGCCTGTTTTTGCGAAAAGGGCTGTCTTTTGCTTGTTTTTATCCCCCACCCTCCCAGGAGCACTCTGCAAGCCCCCCACCCCAGGCTATTCAGGCCTTTTATTTGAAAAAAAACGGACCCATTTTTTTTTTGAAAAACGGCCCATTTTTGGGAGGTTTTCATAGTGCAAAAACTTTTTGTTTTCCTTTTGGAAAGCTCTTTAACTGAGTGATGAGAATTACATTGATCAAGTGCTGTGCCAGCAGGAACAAAGTAAGGTGCTGCAGATTGTCAGCAATTTCCTTCTCCAGCACATGGATAAATATACCTGGAAACATCTACCTACCAGTGACGTGTAGTGACGTTCACGGCCGGTGAGGCAAGAGGGCAAAAGCCGCCCTATGTCTGCCAGTGTGTCCCGCTCTATGGCCGCTGCGTCCGCCATAGAGCGGGATGCGTCGGGGCTTTGGGGGCAGCTTTCCTTTATGCTTTTATGTAAAACAAAACCAAACCAGACGTGCGCTTAAGAGAGGCGGGGGGGGGGGGGGCAACCGAAGGATTGACAGGTTTTGGCGCGCTCTTGCTGCCTCGCTTAGAACTACCCACCAGAAACAAAGCAGTCTTGTGGTCCGCAGCGGCCCCTTTGCTCACGGGGTGCAACAGCCCACCCTTCGACTCGCTGTTTCCTTCTAGGTGGCTGGAGAGCCGCTTGTGACAAGGCGTGCCACCTCAAGCTACCTGAAGCGGTGCTTCCCTCCCTCTGCGCCCCGCCTGCCTGCCTGCTGGCACCGACTCTCCAGGCGTCTTCTTCACCAGGCAAGCCCTCCGCAGGGCAAGGGGGTTTGACCGGGCAAGGAGGAGTTGGGGGGGCAGCCAAACTCCATGCCCGCCTCTTTCTTCCAGTAGCACTGAGAGTTGCTGGTGGCAAAGAGCTCGGTGTCATTGCCCGGCTGGAGGGGAGGGCGTGGGGTGCGGGAGACCAGCCTCCAGGAACGTTGCCTCTCCGGACGGCCCTGTAAGCCCCACACCCTCCCTCCGGCTCGCTCCATCCCATCTGCCAGAACTTCTCCCATGTGTCATCATGAGGCGAGTGCTCCGTTCCGGACTGGTCGCTGCTGCGGCGCTTGTCCTGACAGCCTGCACCTCTCTCTGCCAGCCCACCCAGCCCAATCCTCCCCCAGCGCGGCAAGCTCCAGTGGGCTGGACACGGGTGCGAGGGGCCTGGAAAAGGAAAGAAAGCACCAGCCCGCCAGCAGAGGCGGGTAAAAGACCTGCCTCTGCTGGCAGGCTGCTCCTCTCTTTTCAAACAAGGCTGCCCTCCCTGCCTCTCCACCTTCCCTCTCTTCTCAAAAAAACTCTCTCTCAAATTGAGAGAGAGTTTGTTTGAGTGAAGTGAAGAAACAAACACATGCACACACAAACACACACAAATAAATTACTTACAATAAAAAATTACTTACAAATTACAATAATTTTGAATTCCTCCCTCCTCCCCCTCCCTCCGACCCACATACCTTTTCCAGCTGAGTCATGGTATTGGATTTGGGCACTTGAGAGACCGCCTGCTGCCAATTACCTCCCACAGACCCATTAGATCACACAGGGTTGGCCTCCTCCGGGTTCCATCTACTAGCCAATGCCATCTGCCAACTACCCGGGGGAGGGCCTTCTCTGTGGCAGCTCCGGCCCTCTGGAACGAACTCCCCGCAGGGATTCGGACCCTCACCTCTCTCCAGGCCTTCCGAAAAGCCGTCAAAACCTGGCTTTGCCGGCAGGCCTGGGGTTGATGAGTTCCCTCCCCTCTCGACTTGTATGGTTGCGTGACTCTTGCTTATTTTAATTATCTGTATTTCGTTTTATGTTCCCCTTTTCCCCCTTTTGAATTGTTCGCCGCCCTGAGTCCTTCCCGGAGAAGGGCGGCATACAAATAATAAAATTCAATTCAATTCAATTCACAGAGGATTTCAACTCTCCTCTTGTCTGCCACGATGAAAATATGAAAATGTAAAAAGAAAAAGGCAAGAGCTGCTCTAGCCAGGCTGGGATAGTTGCTGCTAGAGTCACCATGTGGATGACTCTGCTTAACTGTTTAAAAAAAGCCTCTAAACAAAGTGCCCTCTGCAGGAGGAGGCGAGAGAACTACGTGCCTCCCGTGCATAATGAATTTTTCACCTTTTAACCCATGCTTAACTCTGCTCAAGTGATCATAAAGATAGAGTAAAGAGGCACGTGGTTCTCTTGCCTCCCCCTGCAGTTAAGCACTAAGCAGAGTCATCCACTGTGACTCTGGCAGCAACTACCTCAGCCTTTTTCCTTTTAAATTTCTTTTTCTTTTTCATGATGACAGTGGTGAGGCCCTGCCACCCCTGATTGCATGTCCCTGCTACCTACCTACCTTCTCTCCTTCTCTCTCTCTCTCTCTCTCCCTACCTACTATATTTCTCTCTCTCTCTCTATCCCTCTATCTACCTATCTACTCTCTCCCCCTACCTATCTACTGTATTTCTCCCCCTATCTCTTTCTATTTCTCTCTATCCCTCTATCTACCTACCTACCTACCTACACTCACGCTCTCTCTCCCTACCTACTGTATTTCTCTATCTCTTTCTCTCTATCCCTTTATCTACCTATCTACGTACACTCTCTCTCTCCCTACCTATCTACTGTGTTTCTCTCTCTCTTTCTATTTCTCTCTCTATTGCTCTACCTACCTACCTACACACACTCTCTCTCTCCCTACCTACTGTATTTCTCTCTCTGTCCCATTATCTACCTACCTACCTAACTACTCCCTCTCTCTCCCTACCTACCTACTGTATTTCTCTCTCTTTCTCTTCCTCTCTATCCCTCTATCTACCTACCTACATTTTTTTTTAAAAAAATGCCTCTTCAAATCTTGGTGCGTCTTATATTCCGGTGCTTCCTATACGCTGAAAAATACGGTAATTCATGCCATTGGTAGTACAAAGGGAATATTTTTTGGAAAGGTGCTATTGTAAGGAGAATGAGGGCTAGACCTTAATCCTTCCTTGGACCGGTTTGGCCGAACTGGTAGTGGTTTCACAGCCTGTGTTGCTGGAACTGGCAGCGACCCAGGCCTGCCATGCCCCCAAACCAGTTCTCTGGGTGGCGCCATAGGTGCCGCCATCTTGTTTTTTGTTTCTGCACATGTGCAGAACAATTTTTATTGCACTGCTCATGCCCACATGTGTGCACAGCCCGCATCAAGCGGGCGCACAGCACACACACAAGCAAACCAGCAGTAGCGCTTGCTGGAACCCACCCCTTCTTTAAGTACTTTCAAAACTTAAAGACACCAAGAGAAGAACTTAAGAAATGCCATTCTAATGGCTGAGTTGTAACTGGGAACCTCCCTTCTTTAAATCTGTATCAAGATACAGGTTCAGTCTCCAGATTTCAAACTTTGACTGATTACCAGTATAAGCTTCAAAAGCCATAGTTTTCTCAGAATTGATTAACTGTTCATTAATTTCCTTTGCTATAATTTTTCATTGTAGGATGAGACTCCAGACAGTCCATTACAGTGGTGGGTTATGACTGGTATGGCCCAGTACGGACATACTGGTGCCTGCTGGGAGTGCAAGGTACCATTCCAGTACGGTGCTCCAGAGGGACCACCCGCCTGCCCACGCTCCTTACCGGTATAAAGTTTTCGGGGCTTCCATGCACACAGCTTAAGGGGCCTGCACAATGTTTCACCGAGTAGGTGGAGCATCGTGGAGGCGACGTAGAGCGCCGTGGGCAGTAAGTACACATGTGCGTGCTGCATGTGTGTGTGCGTGCACGCTGCACGTGTTCATGTGGTGGGCGCACGGCCCCATTGCACCATACCGGTTGCAATGGGATCTGGAACCCACCACTGGTCCATTGCAGCTTAAAAATCAGGGAGAATTTGTTTGAAAAGTGCTTTTTCAAAAGGCAACTGGACTGTTTTTTCCTCTGAGGAAGAAGAAAAAAACATTTTGCTTCTCATCCAAGAAGCTTGATCCAAGGGAGAATCTGGCTATTTAGTAGCACCTTTTCTGACTAATGCGTTTTATTAAAAGGGATGCATTTTCTTGAACTGTAGCTGGATTTAATAAAATGCATTAGTCAGAAAAGGTGCTACTAAGCACGGAATCTTTCAGGCAACTATTTCTCTGTAACAGCCTGTGAATCAAAGGATGAGTAATGAAGGAATGAAAACAAGGACATAAATTTTGGATGCTGTCTTCTTTGTGATTATCTCTTGTGGAAATTTTAAAGAAACGTTTGCAGCAATTGAGTGAAAGAAAGAACATTTCTATGGGGCTTTAAATATAGAACAAGTTTATACATAATGCGTGTATTTCTCAGAATTTGGATTTCAAGATTTTCCTAATATAATAAGAATGGAATCCAGGTAGTCCTCAATTAATGACAATAATTGAGACCAGAATTTTCCATTGCGAAGAGATATGATTGTAAAGTGTAACATCACATGACTGCACCACTTAGTCATGGCACTTCCATCACTTTTGGTTGCTGCTGTTGAGCAAACTCTGCAACATTGTTCCGTGTGACATCATACGGTCAGCATTTATGCCCTCCTGCCAGTCTTCCCATTGACTTTGATAGTTGGAAGGGAATGTTGCAAATGGCAAACACAAGAATGCAAATGCTGCAACTGCAGAATTGCAAGCTGGTTGCTAAATGTCCAGTTAACATTCACATGACCATGGGGATGCTGCAATGGTTATAACTTTGAGGACCGGTCATCAGTACTACTCATTTAGCACCATTGTAAGTTACAATGGATAAGTGGCCATGTATAAAATAATATAGAAGCACTTATTTCTTTTAAATTCAGGATGGTCTTCTCACAAAATTTAGATGAGCACCATTATTCTGGAGAAGATTCTTTATTAAATCAGAAGCAAGGCTTGTGTCAAAATTATAAGGATAAAATGAGAAATATAAAAGTAAGGAGGAAGGAAGGAAGGAAGGAAGGAAGGAAGGAAGGAAGGAAGGAAGGAAGGAAGGAAGGAAGGAAGGAAGGAAGGAAGGAGAGGATAACCAACAACAAGAAAATAGACTCAATTACAATAAAACTGTTGGAAGTGCATTGTTGGAAGATCTGAAAAACCAGTTTAGGGACAGATCATTACAGAAAAAATCTATCTATGTGGTCACTAGGAGTTATGTCACATAATAAAAAAAATCAATACATAAACACTGCAGCAGCTACTCAAAGCAGAAATGTTATGTATTCTGGCTGATTCAATATTTAAACATCCTGCAATGGATTTACAAGAGAAAAGGGGTATCGTATATGCTTTAAGTATGACATCTTTTTTTCATCCAGAACGTATCACAGAATACTTAAGGGACACATTTAAACACAGATGTCATCATATTTTAAACAATATCAGTCTTACTCCAGAGATTGCATAAGCTATGTAATATTTACATAGATGTTTATATCCCACTTCTTCAACCCATAGGACTCTCGGTTCAACTTTGAAATATGTTTAAACAATCAAATATAAAAACAAATTATAAACAATAAAATCACAATGGCAGACCAAACCATCATAAAAAAGTCTAATAATTGGAAATGAAAAGACGTTTGCTTCAATGCCTTTCTAAACTGAGAACTACAGTTTCAAAACTGGATAATCCACATCTGGTCACTATCCTTTTTTCTTTTGAAAGTATCTGAAAATGATTTTAATCTTTGAGGAATTTTGTCTAACAATTGTGGAGGGTTTTAATTTCATTTATAGCCTTCCCTGTAGAGATTTTCCTCACAGAAAACATAATATTTCCAGGCATATTTAAATAATTAGGCAGATTTTTACTGAAGTGGTGCCAGCAAAAGCAAAAAAAAACATTTGACAAGATATAGGCAATGATGGGATTCAATTTTTTTTACTACCAGTTCTGTGGGCGTGGCCTGGTGGGTGTGGCAGGGGAAGGATACTGTAAAATCTCCATTCCCATCCCACTCAAGGGGAAGGTTACTTCAAAATCCCCATTTCCTCCAGCTTATCTGGGACTCGGGAGGCAGAGAATAGATGGGGGCGGGTCAGTCAGAGGTGGTATTTACTGTTTCTCTGAACTACTCAAAATTTCCGCTATCAGTTCTCCAGAACTGGTCAGAACCTGCTGAATACCACCTCTGATATAGGCAAATTCAGACTTAAATGACTTACTTAGTGAATGACTGTACTGTAAGGATAAATAAATAAAAGGCCAGTTCTGACACTGTTGCGAAGTACAAAGTAGGGTTCCCTGAAAATTTGTGCTGGATCCAATGCATTCTAATTCTCATATAAATAAATGGTCAGGAATTAGTGAAGGGGTTATGTTTGCTGATGATACCAAATTGCTCAGCATGGTAAAATAAAAAAAAAGATTGTGAGGTGTTCAAAAAGAATCTCTCCAACCCGTAAAAATGGATTTCAAAATGGCACATGTAGCTCAGTGTAAACAATGTGAAATTATGCATGTTGATATAGATAATTCAAAGTTTATCTGTATATTAATGGGATCTAAAGTGTCAGAGAGGTACCCAGAGTCATGGTAGAGAGCTCAATGAAAATGTCAACCCAGTATGCAGCTGCTGTAAAACAAGGCAAGTTCCCTGATTGAAGTTATTAGGAAGGACATGAAAATAGAACTGCTAATATAATAATGCCCTTATAAACATATATGGTGAAACCACCATTGGAATATGACATTTTTTTGTCACTGTACATACAGCAGTAGAAAAAAAAATGCAAAAAATAGTCAAGATGATTAGGGGATTATAGGTCTTCCATTATAAGGATGGGTGTAGCAATCTAAGGATTCTTAGACTGGAATGAAGGAAGTAAAGACCGTCATGATATATGGATGGAGGTATGGGAAAGATAGGAGGAAAATAGAGGGAGGGAGAAGAGAGAGAGGGAGAGAGAGGAAGGGAGAGAGAGAGAGAGAGAGAGAGAGAGAGAGAGAGAGAGAGAGAGAGAGAGAGAGGATAGATATTTTGCATAGCACAGATAACTTGGATAAACAGAAGTTTTTTGTCACACAACTAATAGTAGAGAAAAAACACATTTAATCTAAATGGAGAGAGATTCAAGACCGATCATTTAATGAGTCAGCAGTTTCTAGGCTAGAGTTAGAAATTATATAAACACTTAACAACTACTCCGTTTCAGGATAACCAAGCACCATTAAGAAAGTCAATTACTGAATGGGACAGATGGTAAGTAGAATATTAAGAGTTTGAATCACCATGGGAATCAGAGGGACAGACATATTCGCACAGCAGTGGACAAGCAGCTGCTCATTTAGCTTCCTCCTTGCTGACAATAACTTTTTTTTTTTAATACAGAACTGTCTTTGAGATATCTCCTGACTTCTAGCCTAGGATCTGAATTTTGCCATGTAAAGTCTGGAGATTTACAATTTACTGCTCAGTTTTGGTCACTCAGGTCCATCTACCTCAGTGCCCAAATTCACTACTATATAACTTATATGACCCCTAGATGAGAGGAAAGGCATCATATAAAGATCAAGAATTGACATGATGGCTACTATTGAGTTTTGATCTAGTGGCCAATGACTTTCTTCTGTGATAGAACCTAGCTATGTAATGAATCATCTTGCTAACAGATGGACCACTTGCCTAACAGATGGAACAGAACTAATTATCACAATTAGGGGGACCCAAATTGACCCTAAGACTTTTGGAATCCAAGTAAATTTAATTTCATTCTTGCATGGTGTCTACTATATCTCTGGGACTAATTGATTCCCCATATATAATTTATAATTAGCCTATAAGGATATAATTTGTGGTAGGCACAGAATTATATTGTTGAGTTTCAACAGCCGACACAGCGTATCAGTTAAAACGAAAAAGCGTTAATCAACCAGTTGAAAGATGGGCTATCCGGTGAAACATACAAGAAGTGCATTTATTGAGTTACTCGAACATCATGACTAGATCAAAGGAATCTCTAGAGAGTTGAGACATGAATAGAAGACACCACTACAGGTACAGTAGATCTCAATTTACAACTAATTTGGAAAGAGAATTTCAGTTACAGAACAAAACAGTCATTAAGTGAGATGAACACTTTACTTCAGGACCGTAATCCCAATGGTTCTCCCAATTGCAATCATTCAGTGACTACAGCCGTTATTAAGCGGATAGTGTGAAAGAGTTGCCTGCCAAAGAAGGGCAGAAGCTCCTCTATATGATCACAATAAAACTTTAAAATCCAACCTTCTTTTTTTAAAGCCTCCTGAAGTTTCCCTCTCTTCTGTGCATGGAAGGGAAATCCAGTGCTACACTAGAGAAAATAAGCTTGGATCGTCATGATTTGAACTTCCTTTTTCCAGCCCACTGCAAGAGTCAACCCTCACCCTCATGCACAGAGGGGAAGTGAAATCCTTCACCAGGTGACAGCTTACAACTTTCCCTGCCAGCTTCTACATTGGCTTCCTGGTCAAATGATGATCTCATGACTATTGCCTGTTCAATGTTTTTTAGGGTTGAAACAGTTAATGATGGTTTCTCGGGACTCAATACAGAGTGATTGGAACCTCAAAAACTCACCAAGCACTCTTCCAATTTTATTTTGTTTCCCTAAGTGTTTTTTCCAATAGTCCTCCTACTCCCTTCCCCTAATTTTTGAAGTCTTACCTAAACTGGACCTCAAAGAGCTTACAATTTGATTGTACCTATTTCAATTTTTTTTGTTTTGCTTTGGGCAGTAGCTTTTTTTAAATATCTGAGCTGTGTCTATAAAACTTCTGAGTTTAAGCTTATGCTCTGACCACTGCCATGTAAGTTCTGGAACTGAGCATGACAAAAAGAATTACCTCTTTATATATGGTATGTAATTAAACTATAACTGGCAAAAGTTATAGAAAGGACCAACAACTGGAATGGTTTTTAAAAGGGACTGGACCAGTTCATAGAGTATTAGAGTATCAGTTGCTAATACTAGTAGTTGTTTATTACTTCCTCAATCATATGCAGTATGATCGATGGTGGGTTTCAATTTATTTTACTACTGGTTTGCTCGTGCACGCACTCGTGCAACGCTTCTGTGCATGCGCAGAAGTGTCAAGGTGGGTGGAGCCTCCCGCCGCTGCCACTACTGGTTTGCACAATTGGGGCAAACTGGCAGAAACCCACCTCTGAGTATGATGTAAATACTGGTTTCTTAGAAATGGAATCCGAAGGAGTCTATCAGCAACCTGCTGCTCAGTCTTATGAGCTTCACAAAGACATCCAGTTAGCCACTGTGAGACAGAATGTGGGACCAGATGGGCCTAATAGCCCGAAAAAGACTTCTTTTTATGAAATGATGCATTTAGTGCAGATATAAAAGGAGAAGAAAAAATACTGAGGACTAAAAGATCTTGACTAACTTTATTCTTCACAGCATTTTGTCAACTACAGCATCAAAGTCATCTTGACTACAGAATGATTTCATTAGGAATGCATCAGAACACACACGGAAACATGCCATTCTATTTGGTACATGCTACTCACCGTTGTTGCTATTGTCATCCACTAAAATAATCTCTTTCAACAAATGAGCAGGAGTCCTGTCAATTGCAGAATGAATGGACCGTAGAATCACCGAAAGGGCTTCGTTCACAAATATAAAAACAATGCTGACCTCAGGAAGACTCTCTGGAAAAGTGAGGTTCTTGCACCTTTGGGAGGGGAAAAGAGGGTTTAGTTTAATTTTTTGAAATCTTTAAAATGGATTCCAAGATTCATTTGAATAAACCCCGTAACAACAATATAAAGATATTTTATCTTGATAGAATATTGAACATTGAGGGACACGATCTGCTATTTGGTTGGCATGCTTACCTGTTATTCAACAAAAAATTGGATAAGAACTTTAAAAGTCATATTTTAAGAAATGCTTTATTGCGGGTCTGGAAGAAATACCAATATAAATTAAATGACAAGATACCCATGTGGGCAATTCCTAGACACGCAATTGAAAATATGAATACAGCACAAAAACAGGACAGAATTACCTACAGACAGCTTCTTACCTCGGAAAGGGGGGTATTACAATTAAAATCTTTAGAGGTATTAAAAGAGGAGAAGGTAGTTCAAACATGGTTCCAGTATGGGCAATTACAGGCTAGGTGGAAAATAGATCAAAAAATTGGTTTTATTCAAGTTGAGGATAATCTGTTTAAACAAATAAGAGATCAAAGCTTAATGCATATAAAGAGGATATATAATGTATTAATACAGATGGATTCGGAAACAGAATTAGTTAAAGATTGTATGATAAAATGGGCTCAAAATATTGAGGAACCAATAATGTTGGATACATGGGAAAGAATTTGGGTAAGAAATGTGAAATTTACACAAGCTCAAAATCTGAGAGAAAATTTTTACAAGATGTTCTATAGATGGCATTTAGATCCTAAAAAGTTGGCTTCTATGTATCCGAATGTACAGCCTAAATGTTGGAGGTGTGGTTCTCTCGATGCTACATATTATCATATATGGTGGACCTGCCAAAAGGTTAAGGCATTTTGGATAAAAATATGGTGGGTCATGCAAAATGTTTTTAAAAGAAGGATAAAGTTTAGTCCTCAGTTATTTTTACTAGGTATATGTACTGACTTTACAGTGGTAGAGACCAATTTGATTCTGCACCTGATAACTGCAGCAAGACTGTTGGTGGCGCAATATTGGAAGAAGGAAGACTTGCCTACAATCCAAGAATGGACATTGAAAGTAACAAACTTAGCTGAAATGGCTAAAATATCGGCATATCTCAAAGATCATTCAAATGAGAGATATAAACGAGACTGGAAAAAATGGATTGACTATATACAAAATAAATACGGGACTAAGAAATTCCAGTTAGCCTATGCTTAAGATCAGAAATGATTTAAACTGTTAAAAGTCAGTTCAGTAAGAAGAAGCTAAGGTCAATCTAGAATGTCATTAATTTCTTTATTTCTTTTTTCTCAATAGATTTTAGACTGTGTTAGTTAAAAATCCATACCGGGTACGGGTTCTGGGAAGTCGGGGGGGGGGGAAGGAGGAAGGGGGTGGGGGGGTGGAGGGAGGGAGGGGTACACACACACAAAAAAATTTGTACTTCAATGTCTTAATGATTGACAAATGATGACATATTTGTGTGTTTTTTTTAAAGAAAAATAAAAAAGTTCTGTTTCAAAAAAAACAATATAAAGATATTTATAGCGAGTTTTAGAGTTAGTGGCTCACCCAAAGCTGTGCATGTTTCTTTAATGAATATATATCCTGTTTCCCTGAAAATAAGACCTCCCCAGATAATGTCCAATCGGGCTTTTGAGCACATGCACTAAAATAAGCCCTTCCCCCAAAATAAGCCCTCCCTGAATATATTGCTACACAGCAGCAGCCATGAGGTGACCATACTCACAGCCTCCTGCACCTCAAAATAATAAGACCTCCTTCAAAATAAGGCCAAGCACTTATTTTAGGGGTCAAAAGAAAATAAGACCCTGTCTTATTATTGGGGAAACATGGTTCTTAAGCATTTGAGAAAAATGTTGATGAACAAGGATATCTCAGATGCTACATACACTCAGGCATCCAATTTTTCTTGCATCATGAAATATTATTTCAATCTTGATTGGTTCCTGACTAGCTGCTGGAAAAGGCATACAGGACATATTTTACTTAGATTCTTTAAACTGTATGACAATCTTTCAGCTATCTCACTGCTTGATCCCTGAAGATTGTCATGGCTGAGCCGAAGTAGTACTTTTCTCCAAAGTAGTACTTCTCTCCAATGACTGAGCCAAAGTAGTACTTCTCTCCTACTTCAAACAGATTACAAAACAGCATTAATTAACCCCAGTCAGCTGGATCTTTGGCCCCCAAACATGAGTTGATTTTTCTGGAAACTCATCATTCTCCACAGCTTAAAAAGAACATCTCAAAAATGATCTTTAAAACAGCTGGTCATGCATAACTTAAAACTGTCAAATGGCAGTATTTCAAAACAAGAGTAAACAAGAGTGAAGCTTAAGATATGATCATACGATGGGTTCTTATACACACATTTTTCCAAATTAAGATTTAACCTGTATGTAATGCTGCATATTTTAATCTTGACCCTAATTTTGCGAAGTGTTTGGCTTGTTATAGCTAGTTGATTTTAATGTACTTGTTAACATGCAATCTCAAAGTCATATGTTTGGAGCAAATGTCTAAACAGAGTTTACCAGATATATTTTCAATATTACTGTATTTGTGAAAGTATCATTTATTAAAATAAGCGTGCCTTCTACATCTATAATCTCCCTAACAATTTTCAGTGGTGTCTATATGATGATTCTCAAAATAATGTGCAAATTCAAATGAACTGTTGTTATGGTTGCCATAAAAAATGCATGCAAAAGGATACTGTTCATATTCTATTTCATATACAATTGGCAGCAAAGGGGAAAGTCCTCAGAAGGTCGTTTCATAAGTATTCATATATAAATCAAATGTGTTCAGGATGGTATTATTGTTGTTGCTCATAATGGAAGGAGCATAGTAAGCGGCATGCAGATAGTTCACTTAGAATAATGAGAAATTATTCTTCCATATTAAGCTAACCATTTGCAATCTGTTGTCAAATGCATTTCCATCAGAAAAATACTGAATTCCATTTTGTTTTCTATTAAAATGCAAAGTTCTACAGAAGCTCCCGAACACTATAGATGTGGCAAAGCTATTTGGCATCCTAAGCCTCTTCCGTTCAGATAAATGCACCTTTTGGCAAGAATAGTGGGGAGGATCATATATACATCTTTTCTGCATTGCTCCGATTCTAGTATAAATGATTTACTATGTGCAATTTTTAATGTGTTCCTTTAATGCATGGTGTTGTGCTTGCTGTTTGCCATTTTTAACGTTCTTCTGTGTTTACTGATCTAATTGAAACTGCTCAAATTGAAACTGATCTAATTGACTACTGCAATGTGCTCTACATGGGGCAGCCCTTGAAGAGCATTCGGAGACTTCAGCTTCTCCAGAAGGCAGCCGCGCGAGCGATTGTGGGTGCACATCGGTACACCCACGTTACACTATCCTCCGCGAGCTGCACTGGCTGCCTATTGGTCTTCGGATACGCTTCAAGGCGCTAGTCGTTAGTTATAAAGCCCTTCATGGTATTGGACCTGGGTACTTGAGAGACCACCTGCTGCCAATTACCTCCAATAGACCGATTAGATCCCACAGATTAGGCCTCCTCCGAATTCCATCCACTGGCCAATGCCGACTGGCGACCACCCGGAGGAGGGCCTTCTCTGTGGCTACTCCGGCCCTCTGGAACGAGCTCCCCGTGGAGATTCGGACCCTCACCACCCTCCAGGCTTTCCACAAAGCCCTTAAAACCTGGCTGTTCCGATAGGCCTGGGGCTGATGAGTTCCTGTCCCCGCTCGAATGGTGTGCCTGTTGAGTTGTTTTTAAATTGTGGTATTGTTTGTCCATGTCTTTTTTTTCCCTATTTGTATCCCCTATCCCCCCCCTGACTTGGGTTGTGAGCCGCCCTGAGTCCCTTTAGGGAAAAGGGTGGCATAGAAATATAATAAATTCAATTCAATTCAAAAATAACA
This sequence comes from Thamnophis sirtalis, assembly GCF_051295495.1. Classification (NCBI taxonomy): domain Eukaryota; kingdom Metazoa; phylum Chordata; class Lepidosauria; order Squamata; family Natricidae; genus Thamnophis; species Thamnophis sirtalis. The sequence continues at coordinate 84,862,955 of NW_028261381.1, forward strand.
GAGTAAGAGAAGAAACTAAAGAATAAATCTGTAGTCATTTCTGGGGATGAGAGACATCAAATGAGGTACTGGTTGGGGAAAGGGGCAACATGTCAGGAAACACCAGGATAATTTCATGATGGAAAGAGAATAAAGCAGAGTGGAGCAAAATAAACAACAACAATGACAACAAACAAACAAATTAGCGATGAAAGCCACCATGCAGGCAAGTACTAGGAAGTGGATGTAAGGACTGGCCCCAGATGCTAAGAGTAGAATGTGAAGTGGGTTACAGCAAAAAGAGAAAAAGGCATCAATTCATGCCTATTTTTAATAGAAAAGCAGGATAAAATATTACAAATAATTACAAACACAAGGCACTACGGAATGAGGTATGGTGGCAACAATGAAGGATGCATGTCTCCAATCATCAATTAACCATCCCACTCATAAGATTGGGCCTTATTTTTATGTTAATTAATTAATTTTGTCAAGCATTTATTAGATAACATATATAAGTATAAACATGATTTTGAATACATGAAATGGATACGAATAAAAGGGAACATTAGGACAGGGACGGTAGGCATATTGGTGCACTTATGCGCTTCTTCAGGTAAACTCTGCCTATACTATATGGGCAAGTAGAAGAGGATGCTCTGGGTGAAAGAGGCTAAGACCAGGAGAGTTTTCAGCATGTAGCTCTTTCTCTGTGAAAGAGATTTGTCGTCTGAGATCACATATTTCACGTTCCTACCAAATAACATGTTTTTGAACAGTGAAAGCATTCATCTCCAGGAAGGCATCTGGGCCTTCCTGATAGCAGCAACATTTTAATGCTACATGTTGGTCCAATTTTTGCAACTGGAAACAGTTGTTTCTTGAGAACAGACTCTTTATAATTCTAGTTATAACATTTATCAAAATGATAATTTATGAAATGTATATGCCACCCTAACTCCCAGAGACTCTGGGCAGCTCTCTCTCAGATTGGACTATTATCCGTCTGAATAATACAGATATAATCATTATGAATAGAAAACAGTCCACAAAGAGTTCAACAATCTAATATAGCTGTAGGTCACATAACAGACAGAGAACAGATAGTTAATAAAGAAACTCTGAAACATTTCAGCAGAAAGAAATGGGTTCTCTTGGATACTGCCTACATTTTCTTTACATACACCTCTTTCTTTTTCCTTCCAACTATGCTTGGAAGAAATATTACAAGTGCAATTTAAAATAAAATTCCACAGGATAAATTACAGCAATTTGAAGACTAACTTTTATTAAGATTCAACTTGCTGCAAAGAAGCCAAGGCTCAATAAAACTCATGAGGGATGAGATATTGCAGTGTAAATTTTACTAATGTTTAACATATTGCAAAAAGAAAATCATGTTGCATGTCCATTATATTATCAGTTTGCTTAATAGTAGGATAGTGAATACTATTTAATGAATCACTAAGCTGAACAGGCTACTGCTTTTTGTTCAACTCAGTAAGTAAGAAACCAACTTTTAATATGCCTTCATTTGTCGATATGAGTGCATAAGTAAATAACATGTATAAGCATAAAGTTTAGATTACCCACATGATTTTAAAAATGAGAAAAAATATTGAATATTAAGAGTATTGACAAAAGGTCAAGGCATAATGCAAGTATAATGATTTCAAATTGTTGTTTAAGCATCTTCTAGCATAGAATTAATAATATTTCTGATTTTTTTTTAACTTTTCATTCTCAGACAAAACATTAACCAGTAACATTATCTTTGCCATTTAAATGTTAATATACTTTATTGAAGGCCAAGACAAGAATTGCATATAAATTACCTTTATTCTTTTACAACAACAATGAAGACCTTGTCTTTCACCCAAAAGTATTGGTCAGAATTCCCATCATCCCTTATACTGACCATGCTGGTTTGAGGTTATGGATATTGAAATTCAATAACACCTGGAGCATCACATTAAATCTCCCTTTTTATGACTCTGTAATCTTAATTATTCAGGGTAGAATGGGGCAATTGGATGGAGCTGAGCATTTACTGGATGGATACCCTTCCTGATGCCAACATGGAGTTCAGAGCAGATATTTTATCTTTGTGACCTAGGAGAGACATATCTGTTGCTACCTAGAATTGAACAACCTTCCAAATGGGAGGACCACCATGCCACTCATCTAGCCCCATTCTACATGAACTGCTATTTTAGGGTCAGATAGGGCATTAATGAGGGAAACTGCAGGGATCATTAAATCAGACTTCATGTGACTGTGATTTCTAACTTTCTTGTGATTTCCAACTTGACTTTGCTTATGGGAAACTGGCAGGAAATGTTAGAAATAATCAAGTAACTACGGCTTTCTGCAACATCATAATTGTAAACTGGGTGCCAAATGCCAAAAATAGCAATCACATAATTGTGGGGGTGCTTGCAATGGCAGAACTCCAAGAACCAGCTGTAACTATCACTTATTCATTGCCATCATATTTTAAGTGCTCATTAAATGAGGACCACTTGTATTGCATAAGGAACCCCCATCATCTTGCACATGTACATTTATAGGCCATGTTTTGGACAGTATCTGAGATCTATTTACTACTCTTTTCATTTGACCCATGATTAAACTAGAAAACAGATAGTGATCCAGATCTCCATATCATCAAAAACAATGAATATTAGTTCATAAAAACTCATATTTGTAGGAGATAACCAGCTGAGCCCAAGAATAGAGTCAAATGCATCATTAGTCTGGAGTTCTAATGCCTCCAAAAGAATTTAAGTCCAGCTCCTTAAAGTCTTATCTGCTTGACCATTAGCAGTAGAACAGATTCTTGTTTATAAGTTGCATGACATAAACTCACTGTGCTTTTGAAAAGTTACTGCCTATGAGTCAGAAGGGGGATTATGGAGAATAAATGGCATTTATTTCCCTTAAGTGTTTTAAGAGGAGATTGGATAAGTATCAACAGGGAATAGGGAATGGTTTCAGCAGATTATGAATTTTGTCCACAGACGAGTGAACAAGATACTCTTCTCCTTTTCTTTTTTATGGTTACAAGTCAGGGATTTTATACATTCATACAAAAGTCTCTAATGGATATCAATATTTTTTTTAAAAAAGAACAATTTTATCCTAAATCAGCTGCATATTTATTTTATTTATTTGTGACTTGCCTTTATTATTTTTACAAATAACTCAAGGTAGTAAACATATCCAACACACTTATGTTCCTCACATAACAACTGTGAGATGGGTTGGACTGAGAGAGAGTGATTGGCCCAAAGCCACCCAGCTGACTTTCATGGTTAAAGCAGGACTTATTGCCTTAAGTCTTATATATAAAATCCAGATATGAACTATGGTATATTTAAATTCATTAAAATTCCATCTCCTTTACAAACAGCATGTTTAAATATATTAAAAGTATAATTTTTGATTGGATAATGTGAGAATGAAATTAAGGAAGATAGGAACTTATCCTAACAATAAATAAATTCTTGTTATAGCATCTAAAATGTTTTTAAGCCTATTTTTCATTACCATCTAAGGTTGTTTGGAGTTATTTATTTTTAAGGAATTTAAAGTTTTGTCTGGGAAGAAATATACCAATTTTTATGTCTTCTTCCTGTAAAACATTGGGCTAATTTGGACTAAACATAGTTCCTTTGGTATATAGTAAAACAGATTAGTAGTAGGGAGAGGGAGCTGTTAAAGCACACTCAATTACATCATGAGCTTACAAAGCACTCACATCTAAGAAAACTTATTTTCCTGATATCAGGGAGTACCTTTTTTGAGGGGAAACAGTAAACAATCTCTAGAAATGATTCATAAGAGACCATAACTTGTGATTTGGATTGAAATCTGTTGTTCCCTGAAGATCAGACAAAATTCCATTAAATCCAAAGTCTACTAAATCCAGTTCCATTAAATCAAAGATTTTCTGTATTATAATGGTGAAAGGAGTGCGGATTATTGGAGTATGAAGTCTTCTCATACATTCTGAATGGAGCTGAATGCAGTTGCTATGTCCATTTTGTCCCTTCATTGTTTTTGAAATTAAAATAAATTCAAATACTAATCTTAAAATACCAATAAAACAACCTCAGCATTAAAATACAAGGGACAGCAGATGGAGTGAACTGAGGGATTGACGAGACGTGAGGCGCCTGAGGTAAGTTAAACAGCTTTATTCAACAGAGAGTCAACTATGTACAAGTAGGTAGCGATTCAGCACCTCGCCCTGCTTGACAGCTATTTATACGGAGCTGTCAAGCAGGGTGACCAATAGGCGTGCTTCTGACAGCCGCGCTCAGCCAGCTGCGCCTTAGCCAATCAGGCACGGCTTGGCTGTTGCCAGCTGTCATTCGTAAGCATGAGGGCGAAACAGCAGAACTAAAATCAGTGTCACCTTTAATCTTTTATAGACCCAATCCTGTGGAATAAGTTCCTTAGCTAGTTAATCCAGTCAAACCTAATAGTGGTAGATTACTTATGGGTCTTGATGGAGAAAGGCCCACCACATCCAGCTCAAGCTTCCTGAGTTTCCCCTTTGCAATAGAAGTTAAGGCATTCTGAAAATGGCTCAGGATGCCCACTTCCCAGCCAACCCATCAACCAATTGCCATACTTGCAATCAATCCGAAAGCAAATTTTGTTTGTCTTCAGACACATTTGTATTGATTGCAAAAGTGAGCTTTTTGGAAAACACATTAAAAAAAGTTTTAAAAAGAGAAATATCAGAACTTTCAGAACCGTATTCTAGCCGTGTAATAAATCCTAGAGGACCAGAGACCTATTTTAGTTTATGTAGCACACTGGCTTTTATATGCAAATGTTGCATTTCATTTCAAATACAAAGGTAAACATTAGTGGGAAAAAACCCAAGTCTCTGTGATGGAAAAAGAGAAGTTTATGTTGGCTTGTCTCTTTATTCCATACATCCTCACTGAGAATGGATCATATGCCTCATTCACTTCCCTTTGTTCTCTTCAACTACAGCATTTCTCCAAAATTTATGTTAGTTGAAAATGTTATCTCTGCCATACAGATGCACTATAGGGAATCCGATCAGAAACAGAGAGTTATTATCCAACTGAACTAAAATAGTAAGTGTGCTTCTGGCCAAATGTAGATTCTTAACTCTACAATTAATAGTTTGCAACATTTTTTTCAAGATGAAATCTAGATAATCGCATTTCCTACACCACATACTCCCCGAGTCGAGCTTGTACATCTATTCACATTTCTGGGCTGACATCTAATTTCATAATGAATAGAGAGGCTGTTTTACTCACATCGTGACATTTATCAAACCTCTCGAGTTTTATCAAACAGATTTGTCTCACACAGCTTCCACAATTTGTTGGCCATTACCAATAAAAAGAGGTTCCTGTTAAAAATTAATACCGCCTCATCAATTTGGACTTGACTTTCTTATATGCTATGATGATACAAATAACTTGTATGACTCAAAGTGGATTTTTAAATTACATCTGTAACCCATCTCTCATGCTCCATGTAAGTCCCTTATGATTTGGGCAGCAGGCATAGGAAATGAGGACTGATTCTCAGAAGTATCATATTATCCTTAAGTGGAAAAAGCTACTTCAATTAGGAAGTTTGTCTTGGTATACAAAAGCTTCCATGGTTTAGTTGTAGGATTTCTGCAGATCCACCTTCTCTCCTAAGGCCTGCTTCCTCTACTTACAGGTGAAACTTGAAAAATTAGAATATCGTGCAAAAGTTCATTTATTTCAGTAATGCAACCTAAAATGTGAAACTAATATATGAGACTCATTACATGCAAAGCAAGATACTTCAAGCTGTGATTTGTCATAATTGTGATGATTATGGCTTACAGCTCATGAAAACCCCAAACCTACAATCTCAGAAAATTAGAATATTGTGAAAAGGTGCAATATTCTAGGCTCAAAGTGTCCCACTCTAATCAGTGAATTAAGCCATAACACCTGGAAAGGGCTCCTGAGATGGTATCTCAGTCTGGTTCAGTAGGAATCACAATCATGGGAAAGATGCTGACCTGACAGTTGTGCAGAAAACCATCATTGACACCCTCCATAAGGAGGAAAAACCTCAAAAGGTAATTGCAAAAGAGGTTGGATGTTCCCAAAGTGCTGTATCAAAGCACATTAATAGAAAGTTATGTGGAAAGGAAAAGTGTGGAAGAAAAAGGTGCACAAGCAGCAGGGATGACCGCAGCCTGGAGAGGATTGTCAGGAAAAGGCCATTCAAAAGTGTTGGGGACTTTCACAAGGAGTGGACTGAGGCTGGAGTCAGTGCATCAAGAGCCACCACACACAGACGGATCTTGGACATGGGCTTCAAATGTCATATTCCTCTTGTCAAGCCACTCCTGAACAACAAATGTCAGAAGCGTCTTACCTGGGCTAAAGAAAAACAGACCTGGTCTCTTGCTCAGTGGTCCAAAGTCCTCTTTTCTGATGAGAGCAACTTTTGCATCTCGTTTGGAAACCAAGGACCCAAAGTATGGAGGAAGAATGGAGAGGCACACACTGCAAGATGCTTGAAGTCCAGTGTAACGTTTCCACAGTCTGTGTTGATTTGGGGAGACATGTCATCTGCTGGTGTTGGTCCACTGTGCTTCATTAAGTCCAACGTCAATGTAGCCATCTACCAGGAGATTTTGGAGCACTTCATGCTTCCTTCCACAGACAAGCTTTATGGGGATGCTGACTTCATTTTCCAGCAGGACTTGCTGACACTGCCAAAAGCACCAAAACCTGGTTCAATGAACGTGGGATTACTGTGCTTGATTGGCCAGCAAACTCGCCTGACCTGAACCCCATAGAGAATCTATGGGGCATTGCCAAGAGAAAGATGAGAGACATGAGACCGAACAATGCAGAAGAGCTGAAGGCCGCTATTGAAGCATCCTGGTCTTCCATAACACCTCAGCAGTGCCACAGGCTGATAGCTTCCATGCCACACCACATTGAGCTAGTAATTGCTGCAAAAGGGGCCCAAACCAAGTAGGATTAGAAGTCATGGTCTTATTTAATGTCTTAACCATTACACCATACTGATGTAATGATCTGTTAATGATCTAAGTATGTTATTTTGTTTATTTTTTTCCAGTCCCTTATATATCAAATTACATGGAGACTTAGTTGCATTGTCTTTATTGCAGTTTCTTTCACACAAATTTTCCTTCTTTTCTTCATGAAAACTATAGCCAACATGTCTACTACGTAGTATTTATTTAAAATCCCCATTTCCAGTAAAGTTTCCCTGTGTCTCCCCCCCCCCCCAAGCCCATAATATTGTGCCTTTTCTTCTTCCAGTCTAATTTTTTACAGTGAGAACTATAAAACCTTAAACTGAAAATCTTGGGGATCATAATATGATAATGGAAGCACAGATGTCTTGTTAACACTAGGCTTTTTCTAACTTAATTTACATTTTTAAGAGAAGACAGTTTGTTGAGAAACATGCAGTTAAACAGATACCAACTGGAATGAACATTTAATAGGTATAGTATGCTTCAAATATCTTTTCTTGTAATCTATTCTCAAGCAGACCAATACTTTTATTTTACTTGAGATATGAACAGCAGCTCACCAGACATATCCCTTCAAGAAAAGGTAATTTCTTTCTTTACCTGTATAACAGAAGCAATACTACAGCATGCATTAGATTCATAGAGTCTTTTCATGATCAGTTCCATAGTGTGATAATCACTGAAACAAAGTTCTCATTGTCTTCTATTTCCTCTTAGGGTTTGTCCTACTTGATTACACATCTGCTCGTTTCCAGTCTGCATGCCATTTCACACAGCCTGCAGCATCTCTACAGTTGAGCTTCACAAAGCATGCATCATCTTTTAATCAGTCAAGTTAGCACAGTTTTGGTTGTTTCTTTGGCCAGCAATTTTCTACATTTCATAGAAGAAATCTTTTTGCTATGGAATTGTTGCTGCTAGGCATGATTATTGCATTTTTGTCAGCTACGAAGGCAAAACTAAAAGTTTTCCGTATATCCTCATTTGCCACATGATTTAGTCTGGGTATATGACCAGTAACCCTACTCATGTGATCTTCATCACTAGCCAACATTCCACTGACTGCAGGAATTGCTTTGGATCAGATGACTTTTCAACAGGCCTTAAATTTCAGATGCAGAAAGTTGTTGTTATTTTGCATAGTGCCATTCCACCCAAGCACCCATATTTGGGCATCCAATAGTGATTAGAAATCATAAATTAGAAGTTGAACTGGGTCATCTTATTTGACTCAGTACTAACAGTTTAGACTGAACCATATGTCTGGACACTACATTCAAGGTATTTAGTCTTCATTATATTGAAGTTCATTATAACATCATTAAGACACATCTTTCATTCCTATATTAGTTGCTCAAGACTAATTATACTAGCATCCATATGTGTTATCACTGATTTTTTTCTGGTCACAGGGTCCATACAGAGAATCAAGGAAAAAAGTGAGAGAGAAGATTCTACCTATGTAGATAGGCAACATGACCCGACAAATGCGCGCCCGACAAGAGCGCGCCCGACAAAACTGCAGTGATAAAACCGTGACATCGACAGCGCACCCACAAAGGTGCATCGACAAAAGAGCACCGACAGAAGCGCGATTACGGTTAAGGTAAGGGTTAGGGTAAGGGTAAGGGTAAGGGTAAGGGTTAGGGTTAGGGTTAGGGTTAGGGTTAAGTTTAGGTTTAGGTTTAGGGTGAGGGTTACGGTTAGGTTTAGGGTTAGGTTTAGGGTTAGGTTTAGAGCGCGCTTCTGTCGGCGCGCTGTTGTCGGCATGCTTCTGCGCTCATTTGTCGCCGCGATTTCGAACTCGCAGTTTTATCCCAGCGGTTTTGTCGGTGCGCTTTTGTCGAGCGCACATTTGTCAGTGAACCGATAGGCAAATATGCTCACCAGGAATTCACTCTCTCACCACTGCCCTTCTTGGACACAACAACTTTCAATGACAACATCCATTAAGTTGTATTGTTCATCTTATAAAGTGTCAGTTTTCTATGTGTATATATATGAAACATTAATAAGGAATTTAGCACAGTTAAAGGGTATGACATTAAAGGTAAAGATAAAGGTTCCCCTGCACATGTATGCTAGTTGTTTCCAGCTCTGGGGCTGTGCTCATCTAAGTTTCTAAGCTGAACAGCCAGCACTGTCCGAAGACATCTCCATGGTCATGTGACCAGCATGACTTATCGCCAAAAGTGCATGGAGCCAAAGCACACTCTTCCCATCAAAATGGTCACTATTTTTCTACTTGCATTTTTAACATGCTTTCGAGCTGCTAGGTTGGCAGAAACTGGGACAAGTAACAGGAGCTCACCCCATTACATGACGCTAGGGATTCGAACTGCTGAACTGCAGCTCAGCGTCACTGAGCTACCACATCCCTTTTAAATGGGTATGACCTTATTAGCAATTAAAACACGGTATTAGCTAGAATTGGGATATCAAGAGGAAATATCCTAAAAGCTGCACTAATGTAAAAAGAGATGTGGATATTTTTAAATCAAAAATTAACTTTTTTATCACTGCCTTTTGAGATAAGATGGACTACTACTAAGAAAAAGGATTTCTAATTGCCTATTCTATTGCATTCTAGAATTTTTAGAATTTCCTCAGAAAGAAAAAGATACCAGAACTACAGCACTAACTTTTAACAGAAAAAAATATAGATATGAATTCAACATTATAATTAATTATAGGCTGGAGAGCTAGTTATGGGCGATAAGACTGCATATTGTTAAGACCTCAAAGGATTGTAGGATAATGCAGGATTATGCCACTAAAAAGAATAGGATTTTGTCTGTGCAATTATTAGAAGTTAAGTTTTATTCACAAGAGCCTTTACATTAATATTCTAAGGAAGCTTTGGGTTGATATATTCCTATTTTCCTATGAAGTATACAATTTTATTTTTGTTTAATTACAATGTATTGTTCTATTTGCATAGTCTCACTGTGTTTGAAGCAGTGGTGGGTTTCAAAAAAATTTCAAACTTACTCTGTGGGTGTTGTCTCCTTTGTGGGAGTGGCTTGCCAGCCATGTGACCTGGTGGGAGTGGCTTGCCGGCCACTTATTCTTTCTCTCTCTCTCTCTCTCTCTCTCTCTCTCTCTCTCTCTTTCCTTCCTTTTGTCTCTCTGTCCCTTTTTCCTTTTTTCTTTCATCTCTCTCTCACTTTTTCTTTCTTTTTTCTTTTTTCTTTATTTCTTTCTTCCTTTCTTTCTCTTCCTCTTTCTCTTTCTGTGTGTGTGTGGGGGGGGGTTCAAAAATTTTTGGAACCTCTTTTGTAGGTGTGGCCTGCTTTCCAGGTCCACTGCTGGAACCTCTTCTAACCGGTTCGGTAGATTTGACGAACCAGTTCTACCGAACTGGTGAGAATTGGTAGGAATCCACCTCTGGCTTGAAGTTAAAAGATAGAAAATTGTACTTCTTTATGATTCTTCTATTGCTCTCAGCAGCTTTCAGTACCTTGTTCAAAGTTATCTTTTTGGAGAGGCTGTCTAAATTAGGTGCGGATGGAAGAACTTTTCAATGTTTCAATTTAGAAAGCTTTCTCCCCAAAGATGAGACGTCTGCTCAGCCCTGTGGCATTTATACTGTGGAGTTTCACAGAAGATTCTATTTTATTTTAAAATGATAACTTCACAAAATAGCTGAGTGAAACCATCCAGAGATTTAGTGTCATCAGTATGCTGATAAGGTGTCACTCTACCTCTCCTTTTTATCAAATATAAAGGGGGAGAGGGAGGGGAAGGAGGAAGAGGAGGAATAATAATAATGATTTAATGCTTGTCTGAGAACCAAAGCCTGAAGATTTGCTCAAACAGGAAAAAAAAAAGCTATCATTATATTATTTATCATTTCTTGTCTTTAAAAGGGATTGCACAAAGATCAAATTCATAGCTTAGAGTTTATAAAATATCTTCCATCAGCTTGTTAAAGTACTATGTATCATTTTACCTGAACACATAAACAAACTTGTTTGGTAAATTTTTAATCAGAATCAGTATACAGCTATCACTAAAACTAAAATACTATATATATTTTTATCATTGCTTTAGACTTAAAAAAAAAACAACAAACCATTTTCAAAAGTCCTGGAAACATCCTTCTTCAGCTTTGAAGAATGATGTGCAGTATTTTTTTAAAAAGAAGAAAAAGCAAATAATAGTTCTGCTAGCACTTATTATTGCATTTAAATTAGAAAATGAACATAAAATATAAAGGTAAAGGTTTCCCTCGCACACATGTGCTAGTCGTTCCCGACTCTAGGGGGTGGTGCTCATCTCCATTTCAAAGCCAAAGTGCCAGCGCTGTCCAAAGACATCTCTGTGGTCATGTGGCCGGCATGACTAAAAGCCAAAGGCGCACCAAAGGTGGTTTCTATTTTTCTACTTGCATTTTTACATGCTTTCAAACTGCTAGGTTGGCAGAAGCTGGACAAGTAACAGGAGCTCACTCCAAACCTCCAAAATTGCTGACCTTTCTGATAACAAGCTCAGCATCTTAGTCACTGAGCCTTTTAGGATAAACATGGGTAGCTATTAATAATGCTAATTTCATTATACCAAATTTCATACATTTACTTTTCTGAAAGCCATACTTTCCAAGCACAATTCATTTTGACTAGATCATACCTGCAATTCTTCATACATTTCCATTAAAATAGAATGTTATCTAGTCCATTTTCACCTCCTCCTTTAGATAAAATATACCAAATGACTTCCAAAAGTTGCTCCTTACCCAGTAGGTCTAAAGTCAGGCAAGGTTCTGTCTAGTGGCAAGCGATCACTCAGGTAAGCATTGTAACCATAGTACTGGAACTGTTTAAGAGCAGTGCGTTGGTTCTCAGGGCTCAAATCCTGGCCCCAGTGAGCAAAGAGGGATGAGTCAATGAAGGGATCTGCAGGATTTTCTTCTGGTTTCAATGGTGCTTCTGTAAAAAAAACAAAAAAAACAAAAACAAATGTATTGAGTCAAGGAAGGAATCCATGTTGGTCAGAATTTAAAATGGTTACTTAGTGCAACTTTTATGGTTTACTAGGAATGTGTTGTTCTTTATTATGAGCCATGGTGGCTCAATGGTTAGAAGGCAGTATTGCAGGCTAACTCTGCCCATTTCTAGGAGTTTGATCCTGACCAGCTCTAGGTTGACTCAGCCTTCCATTCTTCCAATGTCGAGAAAATGAGGACCCAGATTGTTGGGCCATTGTAAATCATTCAGAGAGTGCTGTAAAACAGTATGGGGCAGTATATAAGTCTAAATGCTATTACAATTGCTATTTAGCCGAGGTGGTGCAGTGGTTAAATGCAGCACTGCAGGCTACTTCAGCTGACTGCAGTTCGGCTGTTCAAATCTCACCGGCTCAGGGTAGACTCAGCCTTCCATCCTTCCGAGGTGGGTAAAATGAGGACCCGGATTGTTGGGGGCAATATGCTGACTCTGTAAACCGCTTAGAGAGAGCTGAAAGCCCTATGAAGTGGTATATAAGTCTAACTGCTATTACTATTGCTATTGCTATTATTATTGAATTAATTTGCAGCATTTTGCTGCGAGGTGACTCTTGGGTCTAGAGTACTTCCACCATACCTTTCTGCACCTTCTTAGAGAAGCTGTATTTTTTTTCTAGTCTTACATTTCAGCTGAACAATACCAAGAAGTATTCATGTCTGAAGTTAAGGAGGTTCCAAAAAGGGGAAGAACTCAGAGCAAATTGGAGCAAGCAAGGAGGTATTTTATTTCAAACTCATTACTGTGTGAGCCAGGAAAATATGTAGCTTCTTTAAGAAGACTCTGACTGGTGAATTGTAATTGTATCTTGTCAGTAGTTCCTTAACATAAAGGTATATTTTCAGGGAATCAAGCAACTGCCAGGGTATGGTCCTATTTTTTAAAAGGTGCTAAACATGTGTAGCAAGCATAACCATGTATCTCAAAGTACTTTTTCTTCTTTGGGATCTGAATAGCACATATACCATATGGTGATCAAGCTTTTTTGAGATAGTCAATATCAGTTACAAATTGACACTCTAGCTAGGCAAGTCACACCAAATTCAACAACAAGCTTACAACTGTTTTATTTTATTAATAAATTAATCGGAATATTCTGATTTATACGTGTCAGATTTTATCAGATTAATTATTGCAGTGATTTTTCACCATACTGTCTTTTTCATTCTGCATTCCTTAAAATCCCTGCATTGATTTTAGTATTGCATTTTAATTCCTTATATTTCCCTGTATCACTGTAATTTTAGAGTACTCATATTATAAAATCAATCAATCAATACATTAGGGCTCAGTAATCATTATATGAACATTCGGACCGTGATGTATAATGCTGTAGCAATCTTTGTTTTAAAATTGTCTAGCAATCTGAAGATAATCATTAAAATACTTTTGAATGTAGCTTAATGTACTTAATGTAGCTAATTAATATTCATTATGGGATAAAAATTTAATTTTCCAGAAATCCTATAGATCTTCTTAAGAAAGGTTTCATGAAATGCAATAATGTAGGCACTTTTCTGTTTTAGAAAGATACATCGATGTTCCTTTTTTAAAATGGAGGTCATTTTGATGAAAGGTGTTTAAAGGCAATCAAAATAACCAGAAAAATAAGCAAGGCAAGAAAAGATAAAAGGCTCACTGCTGGATGGCATGACCAATCAATTCAGAATGAAGAAATATCCACAGTGTTATATATTCACAAGATCAATTATTAGATTAGAGTATTTGAGAAGCAAAACCAGGTACAATTTGTATTTCCTTTGAAGCTTTCTCTAATAAGGAAAATTCAGAGTTTTGCTTCCACACTACATTTTCCACTGCTGAATAAAGACCCAAGATACCTAATTTTATAAAATATCACTTGTATTTCAAAAGGCAAATTATATAAGCAGGTATTTTCACATTCTAAACTCATCCCTCTGTGCATTTCACTGTAAGAAAAGAGGCGAGAGAAAAAAGTATGCTTCAATCCCCTGTGGATGTGCTATCAGAAAGGGTTGATATATTTTTTAAAAGAGGGGTGTGCAGAGTGGGCTTGAAGTGCAAAATCTGTGTCAGGTCATGGATAATCACCAAGGTATTATTAAAATACAAGGCTTTATATTATGACTTCACATGTCACAAAATGAGTCATTCCTCATAATTTAATTCAAGAACTGTAAGATCTTTTGACATACCGGATCAACATACTGCAAGCGTATATGTGGACGTTGTTGGTGATGCAATCAATCTCATGCTAATTAGGTTCAGTACAAATCTAATTCTGTCTATAGTTAGCTAAGCTGATTTTTATAAAGTTACTAAAGGTGACATCGCATAATGATTTTTAGCATGTGCAGCAAGCAAGCAACCTACTCCAGGAAGTCTGATCCTGTTGATTATTATTGTTTGACATATTGACTGAACAGCTGTTGGGGCCTAAAAAGCACTCAAGAGATGATAGAGAAGAAACCCAAAGTAAAATAGATAGAGAGAGGGATGGACTTCAAAAATTTCAGAAATGAGTTCTCTGCTCAGTTGCTGGGTAGGTGTGGCCATGGTGGGCATCGGCCTCCTGCACCATGGGGTGGGGGGTGTTTTTGCCTTCCCCAGGCTCTGGAGGCTTTTGCCTCTGGTAGGGCAAAAACTGCCTCCCCTGGGCTCTGGAGGCCTTCTGGGAAGCCTGATCTTCCCCCTCCCCGAGCTGCCGTGCGGGCCCTGAACATCTCGCATCCAAAACAGGCTGTGTAGAAACCAGCCAGGGGTGGTATTTGGAGGTTCTCCGAACCAGCCATAACATTAGTTATGGGTTCTCCCAAACCCGGGCGAACCCATAGCAGCCCACCCCTGGATAGAGAGCTTGTTTACCATCTGAATTTTAATATTCACATTGAGAAATGATGTAGATTATATCCTATGGAAGACATAAATGAGAACTTCAATATTTTATTTCTGCCAGGTTTAAATACAAGTGAATTCATCAAGTTTGTAATGAAATAAATACATTTTCATTTTTTTTACTGAACGTGTTCGGCTATTTTAAAATTGATCCCGCTGGTGTAAATAAAAGCAAATGCCCTTTATTTTATATAGATAATAATTATCAGTTTATTATTATGGAAAAAGATCAAGTCATATGTACAAACACATCAAGAACATTTACTCTCAATTCCTAAGATTTTTATTAATGCCATTCTGAGTCAGCAGATTGAGTCAGATATTCTTTTCTCAGCCTTGAGGCTAAAATACTTATGCCATGGTTCTCACTGATCTGAAGCCCACCAGTTCTTGCCACATAGCTTCAGCTCCAAATCTATGAATAACACCTATGTAGTTTTCTGACAACAATATAGGACCAAGTACCCATTGCATTCTTCAAGGAAATATTTGGGTCTAATTTCATTGTGGTCCCCAGTTCATGATTCTGTTCCACCTTCCTGAGATCAGCCATCAGCTAGATGCTACTACCTGCCCTAAATTGATGAAGAAAGTATAAATATTGGGGGGGGGGGGAAACCAAAACATTAATTAAAAGCTTGAGTTCTTTAGTGGCAGGTACCGTTGAATCAATTTTGGCTCCTGGCTATTACATGGACAAACCTCCAACTCAATGGCACAGGATTACCCCATCTTCATAAATTCCAACTAGAAACTAAATTAATATAAGAATATAAAAAATAAATGCAATCCATCCAGAACTAAAGACAGTTTTACTCCAGAATCTGATAGCTTATAGTCAGACTTGTGAAGCAGGACAGAAAAGAAGCATACCCAGATGAACTAATCCTACGATATTATAAGATTACATTAACAGAGTCCTGCAATACTGAAAGGATGCCTCCCCTGACCTTTCTCTTTATTTTCAGGGAAACTAGAGAGAGTCCAAAAAAAACCCTTCATAAACACTTTTCATGCTTATTTCTCACCTCCAGCCTCTTATTAGACTATTGCCTAAATTGGAACTCTTCTTCCTGCATCCCAAGTATTGTGGCTCACCAGTGGCCAGCGGATCTGGCAGCAGATTTGGAAAGTGAGGATGCTGGGGAGGAACATGGGCCAGTCCTGGAGTCTGGGGAAAGCTCTGACGAGTGCTGTGCATCAGAGGCAGAGGTAGGGCCAGGGCCATCTGACAGTTATCAGCTGCCTTTGGAGTCAGATATCAGTGGGGCAGAAGAACAGCTTGAGCCTGTTCCTAGTGTGCACATGCACAGAGCTGCCAGGAGAAGGGAACAACTAAGGAACAAGGGCCAACTTGGGAGTAAAGGCACAGGTGGATGGCGAACGGCCCCTCCCATAGGGAATAAAGAGGGAAGGGGAGTTTGCAGGAGACAATTAGTTCAATTCATTAGGGTAAAGATCTGTTCCCGTAATTGCTGCTACAATGTGGCATTTGGAAGATATCAGCTTGGCAACTCTCCAAGGTCTGCAGTTGTGAAATCTCATGAAAGACGTTTGCCGGAATTTTGCTGGAGAGGAATTCCCTTTAACCTAACTAAAAGAGGTTTCATTGGGATGAGGAGTTTGCTTCATGATTTCGGGAGGCCTAGGTCAGAACACGGTCATTCACACATACCACTACATGAAGCTAATTTGTTGGGATTAAGGCTCAGCCTGATCCTCTTCCTTCAGAACCAAACGTTCTCCAAGTACCTGGACAGCATTTCAACACCACCATTTTATCCACCCTGGTTGAGATCTAAAGCACTGGCAACACTTGATCTCATGTTGGTAAAGAATGTCACCAAGTGCCTTAATGTAGCTATTGAATACAATCAAGGAGAGCCTTGAACCCCATAGCACCTTGCACAAAGGAACCTACAGCCAATCTCCCTTTCCCCATCCTTGTCTGAAACTGCTCTTTGAGGAAGAGTTGTATCACAATGACCACAGTGGTGGGAAAATAGGGCTCTTACATAGCTAGACAACTGTGTTTTCTTTTCCATCCCACTCTCAACACTAATTTTTATTAAGAGAGATATTGTTCTCTTGCTGCTTGCTGGTTTGATCCAGAAGTACATGCCCTAGACCTCTACCAAACCTTTCAACATGTTAACAGGGTTTATAGATTGTCCTTATATAAAGAGATTGTTATGCAGCATGAAAACACACAGCAAGGCAGTTGTGCAGGTCAAGAGGTTGTTGAGAAAATAAAATATGCCAGCCCAGAAGTGTAACCCCACTGTTAAGATGGCCATCCAGTGGTGGGTTGGGACTCATGTAGAGCTGTTTCGAGGAATAATCCTTAGTACAATCCAGCTTCTGTTACGGTGATAGAAAAGCTGCCAGCATAATTATGAGCTTGACAGGCTCCCTCTGCGCTGTTGTTCTAGCTGGCAGGTGTTGCAAAACAACAGGATAAGGTTGCCTCAATAGCAGCCCGAGGATAAGATGAGGCCAGTGCTGCGGAGACAGGGTATAAAACCGGAGCTGTCAGTCTAATCCAGGGACGCAATAAATAATGTATGACAAAAGATACGTATAGTAGTTCCATTCAGGAATTTCTCAAGATTTTTCAGACTGTAGCTGAAATTAATTTATTTAAATAGTTCTTCGGATTTCCCAGGTCATAGGATAATGCTCACGAACAGCATTTTTGGATGTAGACATCAGACACATAGAGATTCAAATTAGAGCAGCGACTCTAATCACAGCGAGCATTTAATTTTTCAAGATGTTCAGTCATCAGGTTATCTCATTTGTTTGCACACCTTGTCAAAGGGACAAAGAATAATGTTCCCAACTGAGCAATACTGGTGTTTGGAAATTGCCACCTTGATCAGCTATCTCTTCTGTTCTATTATAGAAATGGCATTTCTCTTCAATTTCTCATTCCAGCAAACATTTGCGGGGATATGATGGGCTTTTAATTGCTATGCTACCTGCTGCTTGCACATTGTTTTCATTTTCATTGTTATGTTGTGGTTTGCTCTTTGGAATGACCATGCTGTGTTAAGGGGCTTTCAATTTTATTTATTGTGGATTCGTGGTCTAATGCTATGGTGTAAGCCACTTGAAGAATCTTTATAAATCTTCCATGGGGTATATATTCTAAAAGAAACAGCCTAATTTCCCCAGCCACAGAGATGAAAAACAGTACACAAGATACAGTGTAAAGGCTTCAGCTCCTGCAAACACCCTAAATTCACACATCTCAAATACAGCTAAGAAAAAAAGATGAGCAGAGACTTTCTGTAATATAGATACTTCTCAACTTATAACCATATATTTGACTGTTTGTAGTTGCAACAGCAGGGGAAAAAATGACAATTTTTCACATTTACGGCTGTCACAGCATCCCTGTGGTCATGTGATCAAAATTCAGATGTTTGGCAACTGGTTTATATTTATGATGGCTACAGTGTCCCGGGGGTCATGTGATCAATTTTTGCAACCTTCTGACAAGCAAAGTCAATGGGGAAGCCAGATTCACTTAACAGCCATGTTATTCACTTAACAATTTCAATGATTCACTTAACAACCCTGGCAAGAAAGGGCATAAAATGAGTCAAATTCACTTAACATTTATCTTGCTTAGCGAGAATGGAAATTTTGGCCTCAGTTGTGGTTGTAGGTTGAAGACAATAGCAATAGCAATAGCAGTTAGACTTATATACCGCTTCATAGGGCTTTCAGCCCTCTCTAAGCGGTTTACAGAGTCGGCATATTGCCCCCACAATCTGGGTCCTCATTTTACCCACCTCGGAAGGATGAAAGGCTGAGTCAACCCTGAGCCGGTGAGATTTGAACCACCCAACTGCAGAACTAGGAGCCAGCTGAAGTGGCTGCAGTACTGCACCCTAACCACTGCGCCACCTCGGCTCTTTACAGACTACCTGTATATGCCTATGGAGGCAGCCCAAAACCTAGAGATGTTTGGAGAAGAGTTAAAAAAAATCAAAATGGCAGCCACAGTAGCTTTTGTGCTCAAGGGCTTAACAAAGCACCTCTTTCAATTGCTTTGCACAGCTTTAATAGAGAGACTACAGCCAATAACAAGGAGCAACTTCAGCAATCTGCCTTTTGGGTAAAAGACTATTTTATCAATGGTAACAGCAGTCATTTGCATATCAGGAAACTCTCCTCTAGAGAAGGCATTTTGTGACAGCACATGGTATGTTGTCAAAACTCCAAATATGTTCACTGCCTCCCAAACTATCTCTATACATACTGTATATTTATGTATTTCTCCCAAGAAAATACAAAACTCAAGAGATCACCAAACAGCAAGCTCTTTTCTGGCACAAACAAAATAGCCAGTTTTAGTAATCCTACACTGTGCCTGAAAATATTTCATATTTTTTGTGGAATATTTATATTTTCTTTGCTTACCCTAGCTATTCATCCATAGATCCAAACAACAGATTCACATGATAAATTAATATGAAGAAAACAAATTAAAAATAAAAATGACAAAAACACATTCTGCCATCATGGTTCACAAATGTTGTCTTAGCCTGCTTTTTAATCTTTTTTGTTTCATCTTAAATGAATGTTCTGTCAGGGTGTCAGGGTTCCAAGTAACATCCCCAATGAAAGAAGTCTCCGAGCTTTGAGTTTCCTCAAAGTTCCATTTTATTAGTGATGTCATATTGGCACATCTGGGAAAACAAGAATCTGAAGTTTCCAGGGTTTTCACCACCCAAAAGAAAGTTCAAGTCCCTGCCCCGGCTCCCACATGTCCATCACATGAGCCAATCAGGCACCATCCAAAACTGGAGATGCTTTCCAGTCACTTCATCACAGCTGCAGGGCAAAATGGACTTTCTGAGAAAGAATGTTATTTTGAATATATCACCCGCACTCTGTATAATCCCCCCCTCCCATTTTCCCACAATAGCAAATGTGGCAGGCCTGAAGTCCCAAAGTTAAAATATGGTTTCCAGGTCTGACACAGGGGTTCCTTCATCCTGCCATCCACACCTCCAACAAGAGACAAATATGTTGGCTTTCAGTTTTCCTTAATTGGTAGCACTGCTTAGTTTGTGGTAGAATTCTGCTGTGAAGAATCAGCTCCATTTCACTTCTGCATGAAAACTGGGGGCAGGAAGTTGACCAGTCTGGCCTATTGACAGGCAGATCAAAACAATGATGACTATGATGGTGATAATGAATTTATTTAGGAAAATACACAGAAAAATGCCTGCTGTTTTGAAAATGAAAGCACGCATTGTAAATGCAATGTAGCACATAAAAAACCAGCATGCCTTGACGGCAGTTCCAAGCCACATAAGCAATTCCACAGCTAACCAGCTTGTCTTTCACAGCCTCTTTGATTTTAATATAGAGCAGAGATATTCAGCCAAGGTTATCTCACATTAGCTTAGCACAGATATGGTTCATGCAAACTATATCTGTACTGAACTGTCTGCACCATCTAGCTTGTTAAACAAAAAAAAAAAAAAGTATAGAATCTTTTATATTGCATTAGCCAGGAATGCAATTCCAGAGCAGTGATTTAACTTTTATTGGCAAATTCTCTTTCCTCCAAGCTTCCCTTTTTCTTGATTTATGTGAAAATTAGACATCCGTAAGAAGCACTCTTATCTACTGCTTTTTATGCATTAGAATTTTCTATAATTTTTCCTCTTTTAATATAAGGAGCACATTGTAGATTGACATTAAAAAACTTGACTATATTCAGGGGAAGACAACCAAAGCATCTAGTTTGGAAGTGTTTTCAATCAGCTGCACTCTCCAATTCATAGCAAGCACTAATAACAATAGCACTTAAACATATACTGCTTCACAGTGCTTTACAGCCCTCTCTAAGAGGTTTACAGAGTTAACATATTGACCCCAACAAGTTGGGTCCTCATTTTACCCACCTTGGAAGGATGGAAGGATGAGTCAACCTTGAGCTTGGTGATATTTGAATTGCCATCTCGACAGTCAGCAGAGTAGCAATAGCAATAGCAATAGCAATAGCAATAGCAATAGCAGTAGACTTATATACCGCTTCATAGGCCTTTCAGGCCTCTCTAAGCGGTTTACAGAGAGTCAGCATATTGCCCCCAACAATCTGGGTCCTCATTTTACCCACCTCGGAAGGATGGAAGGCTGAGTCAACCCTGAGCCGGTGAGATTTGAACCGCTGACCTGCTGATCTAGCAGTAGCCTACAGTACTGCACTCTAACCACTGCGCCATCAAGGCAAAGCAGAAACTCCTCCAAATTCCCTACGGTTCTCTGCTTCTAAACTGGGACTTTACATTTGCAGAAAAAAACAAGTCTAGAAATCAACAAGTCACATACTTCTCCTCTTGCTTCAGGAAAAGATCATAGTAAATGCAGAACAGTCACACATTCCAATTTGCATACAAGTGCACACTGCAGCCAAAATCCTGTGTCAAACCCTTTGTCAAAGAAATAGTTTTCAATAAAAACTATGCACTATTGCAAAGTTTGAATGCCTCATCAATATCCAGGTTGACTCAGGTCAAATTGTACTGACAGTACATATCCCTAACAAAGCATTCATACCATAAGGTGATTCTGAAAATGCTGAACTAATTCTAACAGTGCTAAGCTTGCAGTGCAGTTTAATATTTGCATCCATTCCTCATTCCTGCCCATAGAGAAAGGTCAGCAAGCAGAAAGTATATTAGATAAGGTGATGGCTTCTTTCCAAGTGACTCAGACTAATTAATTCTCTCCCTATGTGATGCTTTTTCATTCCAAGTATGAAAACAAAGTATATTTAATTTCATCTCTTCTTTGAATAAAACTCTCTCATATGTTTCTATGTATGCTTCTGAATGGATACCACAAATACAGCATGGCCAAACTTGTGGAAACCTTTTGGGAAAAGTGTAGTTTTGAGGTTTGATGGCTAGTAACACCACTTTTTGTTTTTGAGTTTCAAGATAATCATATTCCACTGCTGGAATGGCCTGGGAATAGCCCAGACCTCAACTACCCAATTGAAAATCTATAGAGCCAACTAAAGAAACTTGTAAGTCAGTTCTTTATAACTGCTATTCTAATAGTGTGTCCTTCATAAAAGATATTGCATTACATTCTTGATTAAGTTATCTTTCCATTGATATATAATTTTATGGTTCTACTCCAACAAAAGTGACGTTCTTAGATAGCTTTAGAAAATATACTTTTCCCAAAAGGTTTCCACAATTTTGGCCACTACTGTAATGACCATAAATACATTTTTAGTTAATATATACAGCTGCCTATCTCACATACATGACTCATGGTGGCTTTCACAATAAAAAAACAAAACAAAATATCTATTAAAAAATAAACAATAAACATATCTGGATGAACATTATCCAACATAGAGCAAGTATCAAATAACTGTGTGTGTCTGTATGCACTTCTCTCTGTGTGTGCGTGCGTGCATGTGCAAACTGCTACGTATACTGTATTACTTAGTCATTTTCTACATCATAGCAGACAATCAGTCAACTGTACTAGACAATACTGATTAGTAGGTTGGTTGATGGATGGATGGATTGTGTGCAATGAAATCATTGTTGGTTCTTAGAAATCACATAGATTTTTCTCCATAACAATTTATCACTAATCTGATCTTTCAGATCTTCCGTGAACCTGATAATGATGATGATGATCATCATCATCATTATCATCATCAACATCATCATCATGCTAAATAGTGCTGGAAACAAAACAAAGACCTGCAAACAGAAATTGAACAATTGTGGCAAAAGCAAGCAAGCAAAAGTAGTACCAATACATAGTAGTAATAAGTGCCTTGGGTACAATAGCAAAGCAACTGCTTTAAGGAGTTGGGAGGTTCAGAAACATGAAATAGAAAGGGAGGGAGGGAGAGAGGGAGAGAGAGAGAGGGAGAGAGAGGGAGGGATGGAGGGGGAAGAGGGAGAGGGAGAGAGAGGAGCCCCACTTGAATATCATTGGCATTGATGAAATCATCTTCAGTCAATTGCAAAAGGCAGCTTTACTTGGAACAGCTTCCATCCTCTAACAATATGCTTCACTCCATTGTTACATCCGCTAACCCCCACAGCTTCAACTTGTCTAGCATGAACTTCACCCCATTCCTAAAAGGTCTATAAAGGGGGTATATATAAGTGCACCAGCATGCCTACTGTCCTTGTCCTACTGTTCCCATTTATTTGTACTCATTTCCTTGTTCATGTCCATGTTTATACTTATACCCGTTATCTTGTACATGTTTGATAAACTAAATAAATAAATAAAATAAATACATAACTATCTGTAACACCATCAAACATCCACCTCTCAATTGAGTGGATAAAAATTATAAATCCAGTCTGAACATCTGGCTGACTGTACAATGAACCATCATCTCCCAGCAAGTCACTATCTTAACATGGTTGTGGGATACTCTTGCTCTGAAGAAGATGTGAATTATGCCAGCAGTTCAAACATACTGGACAAGTCTCATCAGAGGATCCTTGATGAAGAATGTCTTCCCCACAAACAATATAGTGAAACATAACTTACAGAAACTGGATGGATCATTGTCCAAGTCAACAAGCACTGTGATAGGTGTTGGAGTTCCTGAACATCAAGAGACAAATGGGTGAAAGAGCTCATGACTGTTGGCTGAGCAAACAGGGCCAGCAGCTGCAAAACTACTGGAAAGAAAATTGTTTGCTTGTCACAAATATACAGGGATTGAAAACAATAATGATCTGTTATTAAAGATCAAGTCCATCAAGAAGAGGATATCTTTAAAAAATAAACCAGTTCTGGAAATAATAACTTGCAGCATTGGAAAGCAGAAATGTAACAGTCATAGCCAAGAAAATCAGTAGCTATCAAGATCGAATTGCACATTATTGGCAGAATCTCCAATTTCAGTTGAACCAGAAATGCTTCTACAAATCCATCAATGGAGAGACTGCAATGAATCAGCCAACAACTGATAAAGAAGAAACAATACAATTCTAAGTATACCTATTGGACCTCACAGAGAAATACAATAAAATGCAGTGTGGATAAAGAAGATGGAGAAGGGGAAGAAAAAGAAATGAAAATGAAGAAGAAAAAAGAGACATGGCAAGGCAAAGTATTACATGGACAATACATACAAAAACTAGCTGGCAAAGTGGATAATAGTAACACCTGGCAATGGCCAAGAGTAAGAAAGATGAAGAAAGAGATAGAGGGGCTAATTCTGTTTGCACATGATCAAACCTTAAGAACAAATGCATACAAATCTAGAATTGAAAAGAAAGCAACTGATAACAAATGCTGCCTCTGCAAAGAAGCTGAAGAAACATTGGACCATCTACAGTAGTCAGCTGCTGCAAGAAGATGACTACAAACAACCACATTATAAATGTCTATGAAAATTTTCAAACATCCAGATCATGGTTGTCCTGAAGGTGCTTTTTTCAAGAGACAACTGGACTTTCTAGTGGTTTTTTTTAAAGACGCTTCACTTCTCATCCAAGAAGCTTCTTCAGCTTTGACTGGATGGAGGGGAATAGAAAGATATATACTGCTTGAGGACCGCTGGTCATCAGAACATGTGGCTATCCCAATTGGGCCTTCATCAAATCTCAAAAAAGAGCCCAGAGGAACTCCTCCATAACAAACAACACAGAAACAATAAATGTACTAGTGCCATCATTCTATGTGTTGCAGGAATAGTGGAAAAACTCAGGAGCATTTTCAGCCAATACAACATATGTGCACACTTTAAACCCAAGAGTAAGGTAGAAACTTGTCCATCCCAAGGATAAAACACCCAGACACAAACTGAGCAATATTGTACATGCAGTACAATGCAGTGAATCCATGTGCAGATCTGTACATTGGAGAAACAAAACAATCACTTCATAAATGCATGGCATAACACACTCCTTTCAACAATTGCATATCCTTTCACTTCCCATTTTTGCTTCATACAACTTTCATCTTTATGAAACAGGTATCTTTCTCTGTCTCTTTTTTACTCCCAGAACAGAAAGTTTCAGCCACAAACTTTCTGATTTATAAAACAATTCTGGCACTGATTCTTCAAACCATCTATGTTGCAAGTTACTTGAGGTCAAGGACTGATCAATAAAACTTCCAAAAGGAGGCACTGCTGTGCATATTAGACAGCATCCAAGGAATAAATTTATTTAGCAATAAATCTACTTTAAGTGGCATAAACGATGGTGGTCTACAACACAGGAAGTTATATAAAACTTGGCTCAACCTATTCCACCTTTTTTAGCAAGAGAAATTTATATTACTACATTTCTACAGAAGTCAAATGCCAATCATGAAGATATTAACTGAACAATTCTATAGAAATATAAATCCCAGTTGTAGAAAAAGTGACAAGAACATTCTCCAGATAGCTATAGGAATGGTATTAACATGCCTAACAGGTGGTACTGTTAAGCTCATTAACACAATTGATTCTTTAGCATTTTTTCCAGTGAAGTCAAAAAAAATTCTTTAAATGAGCATAGGAGAGATAGACTGCAAAATCTATAAAAAAAATTCAAAGCTTTAAAAACATATGTTGGAAGTTGCACCATTAAACTGATCATTTCCATTCTAACACTGTCATGTATAAAAAGAGGTTGCATTAATCTGAAGCTTTAAGCTCTGAAACTTTAAGCTCATGATTTTAGACTGTGCCTTTTTAATTTTTTTTCCTCCCATACAAACTAGTCAACTAAACTAAACACTGCTGTTTGTGCAAAGGGTATAACAATTAAATCTGTTTTGTCAGGGAGAGTTGTGTTTATTTTGCTTCATTATCTGTTCTGCCAATATTGTTAGGATAATCAATATTGAAGAAAAAGATAGATTTGTCGCAGTTGTGTATCCGTAAGGACTGCAAATTACATGGAAATCATAGGTTATGAACATGAAATAGGCTTCAGCAAAGCCCAATGAAAAAGCCAACATTTGTTTTTTTAAACAACTAGCAATGTTTAGAGTGCCATACAGAGTGGACCCTCAGGTCACGAACATAACCTTGGTTGCAATCCAATTTAGTCATCACCTGAATCTAATTTCCCCATTGGATTGTATGTAAATATGATCAATCCGTTCCAGATCCCTAGGAACTGTATATAAAAATATTGTTTTTTTTAAAATGATTTTTTAAGCACAAAAACAGTTAATTATGCGATAGAACTCACAGTGCAATAGTAAAATCCTATAATAACACTGATAGCTCCTCTACCTTCTTCTCAGCCGTCTTAGGAGCCCCATTCTCCTCCCTGGGTGGGAGGGCCGGAGGGGCTGGACTGGACGGACTGGCTTGCGCAGTGCTGCTCATACCTTCCTCTCTGCAAGGAAAGAAGAAGACGCCGAACAGACACCTTCCTTCCATGCCCCAAAGCTGAGTGCCAGGGCCCTTCTCGGCCTGCTGAGGCTGCTCCCGGAGAACTGAGAGGAGGGGAGGTAGGAGGAGATCCTGGCTTCCAAGCTGCCAGATTTCTCAACTGAAGAGCTTGCTTGGCTCTGCTCCCAACCCTTGCCATGCGCGCAAAACAACAGTAACAAAAAAACTGTGATTGAGGCTTCTGCAGCATCACATGTGCCTCCAAGGGAGGTAGGAGAAGAAGGGAGAGGCATTTTTTGGTCAGATTTGGTTGTGGTCTGAGGCATTTGGCAAGGTTCCACTGTATAAGCCATAATGGCTCCTTTTAAATGGTATTGCTTTACATATGTTTCTAATAGGCTTTTTAAAATGAGCATTTTATTAGGAGATTACTATTCCTGGCATAACTCATAAACCCCTTGGTATAACTAATTCTCATGCAAGCTAGGTTTAAACTAACCAATCTTAAAGAACTGACAAACTCTCAAAGCAGAGTTCCTTCGGGTTTTTTGCAAACAGATTGTGATGTCTACGTCAAACAGAAGCCATCTCATTTTTTTCATTCATCGAAAGGGCAGGTTACAGCAGAATAAAGTGAGCCAATAGGTAGACAAGACCCTATTTGATTGGCAGTACCAAGAAAGCAAGAACAAAATGAATTGTACTCAGGTTTACTTAATGTTAATTTAAGGTAAATACAGACTCTTAGAAATTGTGATAATAATTCCCCTGCTTCAAGAATTATTTAAGAAAAAAAATGTCTTTGAAGCATACTTTACCCACTCTTCAGCATCTGGGGTGAGCTGCCTTTTCTGAGATAACCATGTAACAGTCTAAACTTTAGCTTTCCCACAATCTGTTACTTCACTGTTTCTCAACCTTGGCGATTTAAAGATGGGTGAACTTCAACTCTTCAATTCTGGGACATGATGTCTATCCATCTTAAAGTCACCGAGGTTGAGAAACACTGTCTTACACGAAACAGATAGAAAGATAATCACATGATGGTTTTTAGTATTTTTTAAATGTTTGAAGCCTTTAGAAAAACTTATGAAAGTGTTCAATATTAACTAGCTCTTACTTTGGTCATTAATTTAACAGAATAAGAAAGATAGAAGGGACCTTTCAGGACTTCTAGTTCAACTCCCTGCTCAAGTAGGAGACCCTATAACATTTCAGACAAATGCTCTCAAGTGGGCATCACTTAGATATACCCTACATTCAGTAGGGTCATTCAGTACTAGAGACAGACTTTGAGGGACAATATTTAACTTGAGCCTTCCTTAACCTGATATTACTTCCTGAGACTACATAACTTCAGTTATGCACCCCACCTCAATTTGGTTTGTAAACTATGTACTCCAATTCCTATTACCCCAAGACGAGATATTTTCTGACACTACAGAAAACATTAGCAGGCATAGAATTGCTGTTTTTCAGGATTTTTCAGATTCATTTTTTAAAAAATGCAGACATTATTCAAGGTGGGTTTGCAAACAATTGATGGAAACACTGAAATGCTCTAACTAAATTCTAGGACTGTTTGCCCAACACCAGCAGTGTAATACGCAGAAATCATTTTTCTGCCTTACTATGCTGCATGCATACAGGCTGCCTTCTGCAAGGAAAAACACATCTGATCTTTATAAATAATTTTATTAGATGAGAGTAAAGATCCACATAAACTAGTTTCTTATTCCCACAAGTTGGCCAATCTTTCAACAGGATGCAGAGATAATAACATTCCCAACTATCCCAATAGTTAGTACTTAAAAATATACTGCCTCATATTAAGAAAAATATGCTTTATTTTGGAAATTTACAAAGATATATGCAGGTCTTGGTGTATTCGGGTCTTTTCCCGTGTAAGATTGAGAGTATATTGGCGACGTTTCGACAAGGTCCAGCTCGCCATCTGCAGGCTGCTGCCTTCAACTTCGTGCTTGTGCGAGCAAAGCATGATCGGAGCTGCCGTCTTTCTATAAATATTGGTGGGGGTGTGTGGAGTGCTGGTTTTGTTGTTGTAAGCGGATTGATTGGCTGTGTTGTAACATCTTGATTAGTTGATGGAGTTGATGTTTGCAGATTAGTTGGCACAAAAGTACAATAGGCACACAGCCAGTACCTCAGCCATACAGGATGTTACGAAACAGCCAACTAATCTGCTGGCAACAAAGCCTGCACTCCCCACTCCCCCACCAATATTTGTAGAAAGATGGCATGCTTTGCTTGCAGAAGCACGAAGCCGAAGGCACCAGCCTGAAGATGGCAAGTGGGACCTTATCGAAACATCGCCAAGCTACTCTCAATCTTACACGGGAAAAGACCCGAATACGCCAAGACCTGCATACTTGTACCCATGAAAATCAACGAAAACAAATATAAATATATATATTTACCACCGGTAAATACCATCAGTTTGCTGCACACACAAAAAGTGAGCATGCATGCATGCTCACTTTGCTCACAAGTGACCTTCTGTGCATGCACTTTGCTCATGTGCACGGCTTGCGTGCATGCGCGCAGCTTAGAAAATGTGGGTAAATAGGACAGCATATTGCCATGGGGGCACCTGCAGGGCACCACTACTAAACTGGTCCAAACCAGCTAAATACCGACAGAGAGACAGACAGACCAGCTTTATTACTATATGGTTCCCTATTTGGATCAAAACAAACTTGGAAACAAAGTTTTATTTATTTATTAAACTTATGTGCCTCCTATCTCACCTAGATTTTTACATCTACAGTAAATATCCTCTCTTGCATCTAAGTTCGATTTAAAATAAGCACAGATTCTATAAGATATTACTTGTGCTAAGCATATATACCTATAGCATGACCATAGATTTCCAGCATCTTTGTTGAAAGAATATGGTTTCAGAAATTTTGAGTTCCACTCCCTAGCCTGCACTGCACTCATGAGTAGTTCATGCTAGTTTCAATTTTCCATCTCCAGTCTATAGTTGTTGCTTTGGAATGTGAGATGGAATATTTAAATCTCCATTCCACTCTCAATTTTCTGTTCAATGCCCAGGCAAATACACTCTAGGCAATGAAAAAAATCCTGTCTGCTGAAGCAAGGATACGCAGTGATGTGTTCAGAATTCGCAAGCATTGTAATCATTTTGTAAAGAAACACTCCTACATAGTTCATACCACAGAGTTGGCATACATGGATTTTACTTAGAGGGATCTCTAGCAGCAGTCTTGGAAGAGAGGCTAAATCTCCCATCCACCCCAGTTTGGCCCAAAGCAGATATATTGGATTACAGGTTTTAGAATTCCTTGTTCTGTATGTCACATTTGAAACAGGCTAACATACCTTCTTACCACATCCTTAGGAAAGCTGTTCTCTTCCTAATTGTTAACAAAGTGCTATAATACCTCAAGGTGACCCAATAATTATTCATTTTGAGTGCCATTAAGTTTTTACAAAAATGCTTTTGTAGACTGTTTTCAATCACAGGATAGAAAGAACATGATGAAAAGATGGTGAGAGTAAGCAGTAATACAAACAGCTAAAATGATGCACATGTTGATAATTTTTGATACACAGTTTGTGATTTATAAGCATGAAAGTCCAGATCCTATCATTATAATATAATAAAGAAATTGCTACTTAAAGGAACTGCAGATAGAACATTGAATAACAGCATTGAGCAAGCAAGTTCAAAATCTCCCACAGCTTTTGGCTCTGTGCTTTGTAAACACTCGATCATGTTAATTACTTTTCTTTTAGAATGTTCTTATTTATTTGCTTAAATTGCACAGTGTATCATTTTTCTCTGTGTATATTACATTGGCTAAATTGATTCATCATGTTGAAGAACTTCTTTATTTTTCTGCTGTAACAGTCAATATTTCCTTCTGAAATGTTCTAATCAACTTGGCTCTCTTCAGAGTAACAATAGCACTTAGGTTTATATACCGCTCCGTGGGGTTTTACACAGAGGTGGTATTCAGCCAATTCTGACAGGTTCTGAAGAACTGGTAAGGGAAATTTTTAGTAGTTCAGAGAACCAGCAAATAGGCTGGCCCCGCCCCCACTGCCTTCCAGCTCATCTTCTTTGATTGCCCTGAACAGGAGCATGGAGTTGGAAAGCAGGTTAGTGGGGTGGGGAGGGAATGGGGATTTTGCAGCATCCTTTCCATGCTATGCCCTCAAATCCACACCCACAAAGCCACACCATGCCCACAAAGCCATGCCCACAGAACCGGTAGTAAAAAAATTTGAATCCCACCACTGGCTTTACAGCACTCTCTGATAAGTTTACTAATGTCAGCATATGGTACCCAACAATCTGTATCCTCATTTTACCAACCTCTGAAGGATGGAAAGCTGAGTCAACCTTAAGCCACTCAGGATCGAACTCGGCAGAGTTAGCCTGCAATACTGCATTCTAACCACTGCGCCAACAGAAGCATTAGAACTGAATTTCCAGATTTCTCAGCCATCCTGGGATTTGGAAGATATGCAGTTGTAGAACATTGACTAAACATTCAATGTTCAACATTACAAATGATGTTACTAGAATGATCGCAAATAAGGCCTTGAAAGAAGAAGTGGGAAGAGAAGAATTGACTTTGAAATAGAATTGAAAGGTCTAGACTGAATCTGAAAACCACAGATAATGTTTTTATGTTGCAGTAATTACATAAAATGTTAGGATAAAATGAAAATAGAATTGGAGAGTAATACAGGTAGTAATACCACAATTGAGCCCAAAATGTATGTTGCTAAGTGAGAACTTTGTTAAGTGAGTTTTGCCCCATTTTACAACTTTTCTTGCCACATTAAGTGAATCACTGAAGTTCTTAAATTAGTAGTGCAGTTGTTAAGTGAATCTGATTTTCCCACTGACTTTGCTCGTCAGAAGGTTGCACATGATCCTGAGGCATTGCAATGGTCATAAATGTGAGTCAGTTCTCAAGGATCCAAATGTAAATCACTTGACCATGGGAATGATGCAATGATTGTAAGTTTGAAAAATATCACTTTTTCAGTGTCGTTTGAATGGTTCGAATGGTTACTAAATGAATTGTTGCAAGTTGAGGACTACCTGTATTACATAGAGTCATAAGGACTGGAGATCATGAAGGACTAGAGTTCATGGAGGAACTGGAAACCATTATGACAGCATCACTGACAGATGGCTTTACAACTTCTATTTAAATGCTTACAGAGAAAAATCCATTACTAAATAGCTGTGTTAACATTTGAAGAAATAGATTTTGTGCAGGCATCTTACAAAGAATTCTTAATAATTCTGCCCCTTCTCTACTTGACAATCTTTGAATACTTGAAGACAACAGGGGTGGGTTGCTGCCAGTTTTACTATCGGTTTGCAACCCATGTGCATTGTGCGCTCACTTCACTTGTGCATGCGCCAGACAGGTGTTGCATGCACGTGTGTGCACTGTTCAATGTAAATTGTTCTTTGTGCATGCACAGAACAATTTACAGGGAACTATGCAAGCACAGTTACTAAAAACCAAAATGGCGGCGGCCAAGCAGCAGTGAGGGAACCGGTTCGGGGGTGTGGCAGGCCTAGGTCGCTGCTGGTTCTACAACCCAGGCCTGAATTCCACTACCAGTTCGGCAGAACCAGACTGAACCGGGAATAGCCCACATCTGGAAGACAACGATCATATCTTTCTGTAGTCTTCTCTTCTCTTGGCTAAATGTACCTAATATGTCCAACAGTTTCTCCTAAGTGTTATTTTCCACCAGGCCTCTCATCACCAGGGATTCTCATTTCTAGACCTTATCCTGGCTTATGAGTTCTATAAATACTATCTTTGTATTTATATTTCCTCTTTAACATGTATCTCTTTCAGTGCACTTGTCTCGGAGAACAAAGGAAATCACATAAATACTGAGCTTTTAACATAAAAGGAGTTGGGGAGGAGAAAATTAGTTTGCTTTCTTTGCTTCACAAAGGGAACCTCCAATTTTCTCAGAAAATGTTAAGTTGTCTCTGCTCTTGTCTAGAAAACTGCTATTAGATGTTAGAAATGAGATTCAAAAAAATTTACAGGATTTTCATTTCATAATAGTAATTTGCAGAAGTAGAAATTATTTCTCACTCACAGACTCTGATTTAAGAACATTCAATCTTTTTATGTCATGATCACTGCTTCCTTTTTCTCTAATTTTATATGAAGGACAAATTAATGACAGGTTCATCTAATCTATCCCTCCCTCCCCCCCTTCTAAAAATCAATCAAAGGAACAGAAGAAAAAACACACACAAACAATAATATGAATATATCTAACATTAACATTTAGAGTAGAGTAGAGTAGAGTAGAGTAGAGTAGAGTAGAGTAGAATAGCATAGCATAGCATAGCATAGCATAGCATAGCATATTCTTTATTGGCCAAGTATGATGAATTTGTTGCTGGTGCATAAGCTCTCAGTGTACATACAAACAACAGAATAATATAAACATAAGATACCAATTGAAGAAAGTAATAGGAAAGATGAGAAGAATATTAATAATACAGCCCTACTACATGAGTAAATATCCTTAAACATAAAACAGTGGTGCGGGAGTTGGCATGGAGGTAAAAAAATATATATCTGTGTCTAGTTGTTTCGACATGCAATATCCTGTAGCATCCCGAGGGGAG
Source organism: Thamnophis sirtalis (assembly GCF_051295495.1). Taxonomy (NCBI): domain Eukaryota; kingdom Metazoa; phylum Chordata; class Lepidosauria; order Squamata; family Natricidae; genus Thamnophis; species Thamnophis sirtalis. Next base: position 84,895,894 of record NW_028261381.1, read on the forward strand.
GAGTCCAAGATGTGAAGGATAGATATTCTATAGTATAGATATTTTCTCAAGTTTCCTTCTGACTCGGGCAATATACCGATCCTTAATTGACGACAGGCTGGTTACAAGTGTTTTTTCTGCAATCCTATCTGTTGAAGTCTATACCTGTCCTGTTTGATTTCCGTACCAAACCAGATAGTTATAGAAGTACAAATGACAGACACAATAAAAAGTATCAATGTTTGAAAAATTATATAACAACCAAATATTATAAGCAAATTTAACTATTTCTCAAAAGTCTTCAAACTTATCCATTTGTCAAAACTAACAAGTATTGACAAGCAGTGCATATCAGCAATCCACTGTTACAAGTGAAAGGCAGATGTCTCTTTCATACGATGTACAATAATAACTTTAGCCAGCCTCCATGTCTCAAAACCCTGAAGTTCTTGATATAAAGATGGGTTCCAAATACTAATAATGTACTGTACCTAATAAGAAATATACAACTTTAACAAACATTGATCCATGGTATTATTAACAAGCCTGCTGATTTTACCCCCCAAATAAGCCAATAATAGGACAAATCAAAACTATATGTTAATGTTAATGACTTAATGTTTCAACTCCTGAATTTTATTTGCAAAAGCAAGGCAATTGCATCCAGACATTATAAAACTTTCACTGAGGTCCCCACTATACAAGTAATTGATTTTGTTTCATTAACTTCACTTTAAGATCTTAAGAAACTAATTTTATATTATTTAAAACAATTCTCAATCTCCTTACTAGGACAGAACATTCAAGCTCATTATTCTGGAGGCTGCATAAATTAATAATCTCAATTTCATCCACTTTTAACAGTTACCAAGAATTCCATGAAAATCTCTAGTCACTATGGAATTTTAGCAGCGGTAATGCTAAATGGATGAAGTGGAGCAAATAACAAATACTTCCAATGGATAAACTACCCTGTTTCCCTGAAAATAAGTCCTCCCCAGATAATAAGCCGAATTGGGCTTCTGAGTGCATGCACTAAAATAAACCCTCTCCCCAAATAAGCCTTCCCCAAAAATATTGCAACACAGCAGCAGCCATGAGGTGACCACGGTCGCTGCCTCCTACACCTCAAAATAATAATACCTCCCCAAAAATAAGGCCAAGTACTTATTTTGGTGGTCAAAAGAAAATAAGACCTAGTCTGTCAGCCTCTGCTTTGCTGCTGCTTTTCGGCTGCCATTGAAACAGGGAGGGAGGGCATGGTATTTGGGGGAGGGCTCCTCTCCCGGCTCCACCTGCCCCATTTCTGATTGAGGGTAAGCAACATTTTGAGATTAAAGAAATTTTGGACTCTCGAAAACTAAGGAACCGTATTCAGTATCTTGTGGCTTGGAAGCATTTCCCTCCCTCTCATGCTGAATGGGTCAACAAATCCCATGTGCGGGCTCCTCAACTTATCTGCAAGTTCTACTCTGCCTACCCAGACAAGCCCTGACCTCACTTGATTTTTTTATTTCCCCTTCCCTTTTCTCTTCTATGTCTTGTTGTTCATTTGTTTGTCTGTGTTCTTTCGTTTCTGCAGGCGTGAGCGTCTTTTTCTGCAGAAGGGCCGGATGTCAAACTCTGCTTTGCTGCTACTTTTCGGCTGCCACTGAAACGGGGAGGGAGGGCATGGTATTTGGGGGAGGGAATCATTCTGTACTGGAGGACTGTTTATGGGAGTTATTCACACCATCTCTTTGCGCATGCAAAGGAGGGGAGTTTCCCGCCGAGGCCAACTGTCCAGCAATCCAACCTGATGAGCCAAGGTGGCGCAGTGGTTAAATGCAGCACTGCAGGCTACTGCTAGATCAGCAGGTCAGCGGTTCAAATCTCACCGGCTCAGGGTTGACTCAGCCTTCCATCCTTCCGAGGTGGGTAAAATGAGGACCCAGATTGTTGGGGGCAATATGCTGACTCTCTGTAAACCGCTTAGAGAGGCCTGAAAGGCCTATGAAGCGGTATATAAGTCTACTGCTATTGCTATTGCTATTGCTATGATGATTTTTGAAGATGTCTCCCACCTGACAGTTGGGTGAATTATGATTGGACTATGGACTGGGGTACCAAGGGGAGGGGAATTAATCATGTATTGATATCTATTGCTTTCGCGCCTTATTGTAACACGCTCTACATGGGGCTGCCCTTGAAGAGTGTTCGAAGACTTCAGTTAGTCCAGAACGCAGCCGCGCGAGCGATTGTGGGTGCACCCAGGTACACTCACATCACACCTATCCTCCGCGAGCTGCACTGGCTACCCATTAGTCTCCGGATCCACTTCAAGGTGCTGGTCGCTACCTATAAAGCCCTACATGGCATTGGACCTGGGTACCTGAGAGACCGCCTCCTGCCAATTACCTCCCATAGACCAATTAGATCTCACAGGTTAGGTCTCCTCCGGATTCCATCCGCCAGCCAATGTCGGCTGGCGACTCCCTGGGGAAGAGCCTTCTCTGTTGCAGCTCCAGCCCTCTGGAATGACCTCCCCATGGAGATCCGGACCCTCACTACCCTCCCGGCCTTCCGCAAAGCCACCAAGTCCTGGCTGCTCCAGCAGGCCGGGGGGCTTGTGAAACATCCAGCCCCATGGAAACTGTGAATGTTGCGTTTTTAAAGTGTTGTCTTTTTCTAGTTATTTCCCCTTCCCTTGGCGATTGTGAGCCGCCCGGAGTCCTTCGGGAGTGGGCGGCATACAAGACAAATAAATACAAATACAAATTTTTATTCAGATTCAGCTTTGCTTTGCTTCTCATCATTTATAATCAGTAAAAGTACACTTAATTCTGAAACATGGAGTTGAGTGGTTTCTTTCTTGGTTATTAAATGAAGGGGCAGTGACATTTTCGGGGAAACACGGTAGTAAGAAATACTTTGAAATGAAGCAAGGTTATTTTTAAAACCCTATTTGTTTTATCAAAATAACTTCTGTACAACTGAGTTAATCCAAAGTATCAATGCTCCTAAAACAGACCCACTATTAAATAAATCAACTAGATCAGTTGCTTTATGATCTACCATAATAGTGGAGGCTAATTTGTCCATAAGTTATCTTGAAACTTTGGGGACAAAACTCATGCACAAACTACCCTATACTTCTGGAATAGCTAGCAGGAAGGAAAATGCTGTCTTTCCCTCCAATTTTTTTTTAAATCTCTGTGGCTATGCAAGCTATATTATGGGAAAGAAACAATATGATAAAGTGGATTGATAATAAATGACAATATAACAAATTGTCAACACATTTTTCTCCTAGCATCATTTTTTGGCATACAGCTTTCTCTGCAGTCATAACTTAGAGCATGCAATGGGAGACAATGGTTCAATTTTGTTCACAGTTGACATACTGAACCTTACACTTTTTTTCAGAGGCTTTGAATATAACCAAGGCACACATACAATATAACAGGAGTGTCAAACTCATGTCATCACAACAGTATCACGTGATATATTAGGACTTTTTCCATTTCACTAAACTGGGCGTAGGCATGGCCAGCACATGAAGCATCTGGCCTCATTTTACTGTCCTTGGAAGGATCGAAGGCTGAGTCAAACTTGAGCTCTGTCAGGATCGAACTCCAGGCTATGAGCAGAGTTTGCTTGCAACACTGCATTCTAACCACTGCACTACCAGGGCGCAGTGTTTAAAGTCACCAGTATCTCTTAATGAATCTCTAATGAACCCAAGGCAGGCTAGGCGATATCAAAGAAAACGATCATGATTAGAGATATTGTCAGCATCACACTACACAAAACACTTCTTTCAAAGCCTGAGTATGTTTTGTTATAAGTGATAGCATTTTACATCATGTAAAGAATGGTACTTAGATATCCTACTTCTCAGCATACAGTAACTGTTACTTTTCTAACTTCCTGCACCCCAGTGGTGAAATTCATTTTTTTTACTACTGGTTCTGTGGGTGTGGCTTGGTGGGCATGGCAGGGGAAGGATACTGCAAAATCTCTATTCCCTGCTCTCTACAGGGGAAGGATACTGCAAAATTCCTATTCCCTCCTCACTCCTGAGGGAAGGATATTGCAAAATCTTCATTCCCACCCCATTCTGGGGCCAGCCAGAGGTGGTATTTGCCAGTTCTCTGAATTACTCAAAATTTCTGCTACCAGTTCTCCAGAACCTGTCAGAACCTGCTGAATTTCACCCCTGCTGCACCCCATAATAATTACAACCAGTTGCAAAATATTTTCCTGCCCTTTCACCCACTTAAGTAATTGCTGTCAAGAACAAAATTACATCGTAACCTGGCAAATCTAAGCATCCTGTACTTATGGGATTACTATGATAAAGATGAATCTAGGGCAAAGGAGCATTTGCAAAGAGTTGATCCCTTCTTCTATATCTCTGTCCCTCTTTCCGTGTCTCTCTGAATCAAGTAAAGGAGTGAAGAACTTACTTAAAGAGGATTGCAGGGCAGCAGAAAGGCACTCTGTGGCTCAAAGGAGAGTTTTTGTGTACTGTGATTGTAAAGAGTAAAGAGAGCAGCATAAAATCAAACATGACAGCACTTACTGCTGTACCAAAGATTGTGTTTTTTCCCAGTTAGCCAAGGAACACTAATACATGATGAAGAGTCCTTGATGCAAGATGAACTATTTCAGTATCCTGTACAGCAGTGGTGTCAAACTCATGGCCCATGAGCCGGATGCATCACATGCTGGCCACGCCCACCCCTGGTTTAGCGAAGGGGGGAAAGTCACGATACATTACATGACGAGGTGACGACACAAGTTTGACATCCCTGCTCTACAGAAATCAGGAATACCTGCGGCCTAGAAGGATGTGCTTTGCCCAAAATTACACGACCTGTAAATGGTATTTTTGGGAACAAGAAGGCACCTGGGAGTAGCTCCACCTGTTTATCTCATAATAAATAGGTATTTCTTTAATTGGCCACACCCACCATCTCAGTCATTTTGTAATATATTTGCATTTATTAATCAAATGTACATAGCTGCCAATCTCACAGAAAGGATGACACACAATGATAAAAGAAAAACAACAACCTTGGGTTAGTTTTGCTGGAAATATGTAGATACCAATGAGAGAGAGAGAGAGAGAGAGAGAGAGAGAGAGAGAGAGAGAGAGAGAGAGAGAGAGAGAGAGAGAGAGAGAGAAACACCGACTCTCAAACTTTCAATCAAAATACTGTGAAAAATACACTACTCATGGATACAATGAGCATTTAAATTTTAGTGTATTCTAATTTTCACAATTGATTTATCCATGGGCAATCCAGTTTATCCAGTTATCTGTAGATAGGATCATTTGCACCTATATCAGGGGTGGGTTTCTTGCCCCGTTCCAACCGGTTCGGTTGGAACGGGGCCAGCGGCGTCCTCGTGCACGCGCGCGGTGCACGCATGCGTACTAGCGTCTGTGCAATGCTCCAGCTGCTCCTGGAGGATCGCGCAGGTGCTGTATGCATCCTGCGCATGTGTGGAAGCGCAGAACTCGTCAAAACCGGGTGAGGAGCGCGGGCGGGCAGGTGGGCCCTTTGCCGTTCCCGGAAGTTACTTACTTCCGGGTTCGCCGACCAACCGGTTCGCAGGGACCGCCGCGAACTGGTTGAAACCCACCCCTGACGTATATATACTTGGAATAAGTCACGGATACATCATACACAATTTTGGGGTGCATTTTGACTCCTAAAATTCTTGATTTTTTCGTGAGTATATATAGAAGCTGTATTTGAAGTAGGTAGGTAGATAGATAATTTCAAATGTGCCCATAAGCATTTCCTTCTTTACCTTTGAACCAGAGGTGGGTTGCCAATTTCATTACTACTATTTCTGGTTACTGTTTCTGACTAAATTATGTCCTATAAAGCAAGCATATAGAGGGATCCGTACAGATCACGAGTGTCCAAAGCATATTTCTGGGGTTTTTACTTGAACTCAAAGCATCTGACTTAATGATGCCTGCAATTCAAGTGATCTATTTCCTACTTAATTTTTTATATTCAAAAGGAAATAGATAAGCAAACATGGGGGTAAGGATGGAAAATAGCCAACTTAGTCAAAACCAATGCAATCTGAATTCAAAATTAAATATAGTACAACAATGCTATATATATATATATATAGGAAGAGTTTGTTTTTACTAATTCATAAGATTTATACATATAAATGAGAAAAGAAATCAAGAAATCCTTATAAGTCTCCTTGAAACAAAAAAATAAGAGAACGCAAAATAAATCTTCCTGACTGTGGAACCGAACAATTTACGGAGCTTTAAAAAAAAGTTTCCAGGACACCATTCATCATCAGTTTAGTTTAGCAAGCAGTAGACAAGAACCTGAAAGAATGTTAGACAAAAGGACATGACATCGAAGGGATCATGTCTTACACAATATGATCTGGCATGCAGACTGATGGCTCTTCAGCCTTACATTCCCTTGAGTAGCCAAATGTGCAAAGGAAGTTTTGCTTACCTTGTTTCTCAACCAAACCTTTTTATCACTTCAATTTTGCATTCCTGGCTAAATAAATAGCTCCCTGCAGACCAATTCATAATGACAATTCATTTGTCAGTCCAGCTACCAGTGATGGGATACGACAGGTACGCCCTGGTACACCATGGTACAGTGCTGCGGAGGGCCCCACCAGCCCACCCACCCACCCACCCTCCTTACCTGTATTTGAGCTGATCGGGGCTTTTGTGCATGTGCATGGAGCGTACGGCACCTACATGACACTCCACTGAGCAGCTGGAGCGTCACGGAGCGTTATGGGTGGTAAGTAGGCATGCACGTTTTGTGGGTGTTATGCATGTGGTGGACGCCTGGCCCCGTTGCACCGTACCAGTTGCACCGAGATCTGGAACCAACCACTGCCAGCTACTGAATGCTGCTTACAGCAAGGATTAAAATATAGAACTCTGGGGTCTAGGGGAATAATTTTAGATGCAGACATAGAAACCCCTAAAGCTACCATAGTTGAGTTGCAAAAATAAAAAATCTAGACAACCACTAAATGACAACAATGGATATCCTTTGTTTGCTATATCCTTTTCCTGCCATCTGGTGACTATTTAGATGTTTGCTTCTGAGAGATAGGAGCCAAATTTTGCTTATTATATTACATTATTACATTGTGAATGTATGTATTTTATATCCAGTATCAACTGTATGTAGCTGATACCTACAGCTGCTTTAAATCACCATCGCTTACTTGAAGTACTATAAACCCACGATTTATATTCATGTCTCTGTGTTCATAACCCCCAAACCCTGAAATCTTTGAGAGTGCCTTCATATAGACAGGTATAAATTTGAAGGATGCTCCAAGTATATGCTGGAAATATTAAGTTGTTTTATGGAATACAGGCTCAGATACAAACTGAAACATGACTTTTACTCTGATTTTGAAGACACTACTAAAATAGTCTCCTTATCCACAAGTCACTGTAGTTCTTGCTCTGACATCTATATTGCTAAATTTATTTTAATTCCATCATATTGTAAGCATTGCCAAAACTTGATTCCAAATTTCTAGTGTCCATGGGGAGAAGAGACAAGTAGAAAGGCACTGTGATTTCATATCTCCCAAATTAATCAGTAGAATACTTGCCTCCAGAAGTTGTGGGTGCTGCAACACTAGAAGTTTTTAGGAAGAGATTGGACAATCATTTGTATGAAATGGTAAAGGGTTTCCTGCTTGAGCAAAGGGTTGGACCAGAAGACCTCCAAGGCCCCTTCCAACTCTTATTATTTTGTAAAATCACAAGGCAAATGTTACATAAATGATAAAGGATTGTATAAATGTATATATCATCTTATTCCTGCATCTTGCATGGCCTTTATAACTAGAGTCATTTCTGGGCTCCTCTAAAGTATCAAAGTCTGCACGAGTCAAAAAGAGGGCTGTTAAAATATCTACAGACCACTCACATCCTGGACATAAATTGTTTCAGCTTCTACCCTCAAAACAACGCTATAGGGCACTGCACAACTAGATACAAGGACAGTTTTTTCCCGATGCCATCACTCTGCTAAACAACTAATCCCCACAACACTATCAAATTATCTACTAAGACTGTATTATTATTATTATTATTATTATTATTATTATTATTATTATTATTATTATTATTATTATTATTATTATTATTCTCTTCCTTCCTAGTACCTATCTCTTTCCTAGTACCTATCTTTTTCAACTTATGACTATAACCATGTTGCTTGTAACTTTAAAATTTATATTGTTTTATTTGTTTCCTAGCATAGTTTGATTGCTTATTACTAACTTATAACTATCACTAAGTGTTGTATCTTATGATTCTTGATGAATGTATTCTATTTTATTTTTCTTTATGTATACTGAGAACATATGCACCAAAGAAAAATTCCTTGTGTGTCCAATCACATTTAGCCAATAAAGAATTCTATTCTATTCTACTTGAAATTGTTCAGTCTATGTTTATTACAGTTATTCTTGCCGTTCGAAGATAAATAAACTACATTACATTTAGAATGGGCTTGGCCTCTATGGAAGCCAGAGCTTGGTACTTTAAAAAAAACCCAAACAAACAAACAACCCTTGGCTAGAGTTATTTTTTCCCTAATGGGTCTGGCCCTAATGGCTCTTAAAGTAGAGATTACCTTGAGTCAACGTGTCTCAAAGAAGTTGCTGGCAAGCTTCACTGCCTAGGATTCTCATTGGAAAGTCTGTGCCTATTAGGTTTTCAAAATGCCAGAAGCAGTACATCTGAGATATTGATCTTCAAATCAATCTAAGTCTAGTTTTCAGCCTTGATGTTTATGAGGCTTTTTCAACCAGCTATGTGCCAGCTTCCTATCTTTCTTCCATCACTGTTTCGACATTTCATCAAGCCATTGCCTTGGTCAATTTGGATGCATTGCTTCCTATTGTTCTCTCAGGGATCTGGTAGAGATATGGTGACCTTGTGGGCTCCTTGAGTTATGTGCTCCTTTACTATTCTCTCCACAAGGAATCCAGATAATTTCCATCCATTCTATATCCTGAAGAAATTCCCTGGATGTGAACATGACTTTTACTTGTCACACCTCCCATCTGACCATTATTTGAAAATACCTCTTGGTTTGCTCAATTTTATTAATTTTAATAGTATCCTTTTTGTATCTTCAGGCAGAGAAGGAGAAATTAAGAAGATAATAAACTTGAACAACAAATATGTTCTTACAATCACATATCAGGCTATCACTCCCCCCCCCAAAAAAAACCCCACCCTGGAGTATTACAATTTAATATGACAAACAAGCTAAAAAATTATGCTTAGACAATGGCTAAATTCCCACAATGCTATAAACCCAGAGCTGCCCTATTCAGTTTTAGTTTAATCTAAAATGCAATATTTGCCTATTTCAGATACTGTAAGTTTGAAGAACTGGCTTCTTCCTCATCTGCAAATTCAGTGTCAAAAAGTTGTTGCAATAATTATTGAGGTTGACTAGTGAAGAATATATGTAGATCAGGGTTGAACTAGACTACCCTGATTAATTGTACAACTAGGTGACAATTCATCCCTTGCCTTAGCTGCTCTTGAAAAAAACTAGCAAGATGAGACCATCAGGAAATCCTAGAATCATTGGCTAGACTAGGAACACACTGAGACAAAACCCAGGAAAAAGAAAACAGTAAATCTAGAAAACTGTATCCATGAAGTCATCAGAGTTTGGTTTAACTTGGAGATTACTTTTTATTGGTAAATTACTGTAGTTGTTTTAAAGCATGGAACTTCCATTAGATAAGATATAAAATCATTTCCATTTCTCTGCTTTCACATGGTAAATGTAATACAGAAGAAACTGAAAATATATTAAAGTGGGCATGCTGCATTTTAATTATGAACTGATTTCAGCAAATATATATAAAAGCTCATGCCACACACACACACACACACACACACACACACACACACACATTCATGTCATATCTTTACTGACATGAGGCTAGAAATTGTGATGTTATCTTATTATCATTGTGACTCTGTAACAGTGATGGCGAACCTTTTCGGCACTGAGTGCCCAAACTAAAGCATGCGCGCACTCCAGAGCCCCAGAAACCTGAATACTAGCTGGCCGGTGTACATACTGGCCACCTGGCCTTCAGTTTTCAGATGCTCTGGCACATGCAAAGATCAGCTGTCTGAAACCAGAAGAGCAGCTGGCGATGGTGCGCATGCCCAGAGAGAGGGCTGTGCATGCCAGGTGCCATAGTCGCCATCACGGCTCTATAACATCTCAATTTTTCTAAATATTCTTAATCTCCTTTTAAAAATATATTCCAAATAGATCCTGAGTTTAGAGGACTTTAATTTCAGATTTCTCATGTAACAATAATTTTAAGCCTAAAATCATCAACCACTTTGGAAAAATAGGTCGAATATATATATAGTGGTCTAAGGAGTGACTGCTGAAAAGACAATGTTTAAAAATGTAATAACTTGGTTTGAATTTTCAAGTGACATACAATGCTCCTCACCTTCCATGGGAATGGTTCTTTCTGACAGAACTTACAGTCTTGTAAAGAATAAGTAGACATAACATTATCTTCTTTGACAAGGGAATTGTAACTTTAGCACACACATCATTAATGTTGACTAGTGTGTTGTTTATGAATTGAAATGTTAATGATGTTTACAAAGTAAAACATGAAGTCTTAATTTAAAAACTGTCATATAATAATCAATACCCCTATCAAGAACACACACACACACACACACACACACACACACACAAACACAAAATCAGTTATTTAAATAATTTGATGCGAGAGCAATCTACTGAAAAAGCTTCAGAACAAGACTAGATGAAGAAAATTATTGCCCAGGAAGCAAAATAAACATAGTGGAAGAAGGATGGGTACATTTCATTGTGCTAGATACTTTAATGATGTAAAAGAAATATAAATGTAATTTCTCATTTTATATATAAAAATACAGTTCTCTCAGCGGACAAAGTGTAATTTGATTTTTAAGGGCATTCTTGAAAACCCAGTAAAGGTAAAGGTGAAAGTTTCCCTCACATATATGTGCTAGTTGTTCCCAACTCTAGGGTTGGTGCTTATCTCCGTCTCCATGGTCATGTGGCTGGCATGACTAAACGGCGAAGGAGCATGGAACGCTGTTACCTTCACACCAAAGTGGTACCTATTTTTCTATTTGCATTTTTATATGCTTTCAAACTGCTCGGTTGGCAGAAGCTGGGACAAGTAACAGGAGCTCATGCTGTTATGCAGTGCTAGGGATTCAAACCGCCGAACTGCCAACCTTTCTGATCGACAAGCTCAGTCTTAGCCACTGAGCCACCACATCACTTTTTGAAAACCCAGTAATCAATGCCAATATCAAACACCTATCCCTTGATAGTCTGAAGACATGTATGATTTTATTGTAATTTATTATCAGCTTGGTGTAGTGGTTAAGTTAAATAAATAATGGTCCAATCAACTTGATGTTTTGGAGTCAAATTGTATCTAGTTCATAAAAGAAGAGAACGTGGGGAGTTAAGATTTTGACATATTGAGACTGTATCAATTTAGGAAAACTAGACTAATACTTTTGATCAGAACATGTTTTTAAGTGCATTTATTTGCTTTGTTTTTTGTTATATGCTGTGTCCTAGCAACCACTTAGAATGCTACAATTCCGTTTTCTACTCTCTAGCAAATTCTACCTTTAAAAATTAATCCTGTTTCCATTTAAAGTAACTAATTTTATGAATTATGTGCATGTGATTAAGTTATCCTTACAAAATAAGACATACAGTAAATGAAATATAACTCCATTGAGCCCAGCATTGTATTTATTAAGTAATTAAAATATTGCAGTTAATACTGAATTTTACCTCCCTAATATGACAATTAACTGAGGACAGGTTTACTACAGCATACTTATAGTGTTACTGCTCTAATATAATGTATCCAAATACTCTGCTGATTTTAGATTTCCACTTCAGCCCATAATTTCTTTGCTATTGTACAGGAAGATCCTAAATAATCTCATTGTCCTAAACTCTCATTTTGTGTTGCTATTTTTCTCTTAAAGGTAAAGGTTCCCCTTGCACATATGCGCTAGTCATTCCCAACTCTAGGGAGTGGTGCTCATCTCTGTTTCAAAGCCGAAGAGCCAGCGTTGTCCCAAAACATTTCCATGGTCATGTGGCCAACATGACTAAACACTGAAGGCTCATGGAACGCTGTTATCTTCCCACCAAAGATAGTCCCTATTTTTCTACTTGCATTTTTACATGCTTTCGAATTGCTAGGTTGGCAGAAGCTGAGACAAGTAACGGGAACTCCCTCCATTACGTGGCACTAGGGATTTGAACCACTGAACTCCCAACCTTTCTCATCAACAAACTCATCATCTTAGCCACTGAGCCACTGTGCCCCTTCTCTTACCATTATGAAATTCATTCCCAACAATGTCTATGGAGAGTTTCAGTCAATCAGGTCATAATTGTCTCAAAGGTGCTTTTTCAAGATGCAATTGGACTTTTTTCTTTGTTTTTCCTTGAAGACATTTTGCTTCTCCTCCAAGAAACTTCTTCAGCTTCTACAGAAGCTTCTTGGAGAAGAAGCAAAATGTCTTCAAGAAAAAAAACAAAGAAAGTCCAGTTGCCTCTTGAAAAAGCACCTTTGGGGCATTCCCAACAATGTATTTCCCTAACCAAATGCATTCAAATTGTCTGGTGTAGAAGGAATGCTTCAGTTCATCGAAGCCTCAATCAAAGTGCCCTTTTGAAGTGAAACTGTATAGTAAAGTGGCACTTTGCTTCTAATTGCCAAAATTGTTGTTCTGCTTTGGTTCAGTCAATAGCAATTGCAAAACAGAGCAACTCACCTCCACAAAAGCAAGTGCCTCATCAATTCACTCTAACTATTCACTCTAACCTGGTAGATCATTCCTTCATCCTGCAATTGACTTCTCTTCTTCTTTCCTCTAGAAGTCTGACTTTCAAAAGGTCCAGATTTAACAAGGACCAGAATTTAACATCCTATAACAAACACCAGCAGTTGAATTGATCAGGCTCCTTCCAGAAGATCTGAAGGACTGAAAATATAATTTTGACATTCCAAAATATATAATACATATTTTCTTTTTCATGAACTGAAGAGCATTGCTGAGGGAGTAAGAAAAATATTTAAGGAAGCCATGTTTCATTGCCCTAATGAAATCTTGCTTGTGTTTATTCTTTATTGCTATTGTATTGCCCCAATGTAATTGTTAGTGACTTTGTGGCTTCAATACAATTTCTCCAGTTTCTCATGATGAGCTACATCTGCAGTGAACTAAAGTTTGGTTGTTTGTTTAACAGCATAATTTTCCCAAATAAAACTAATGATTTGAGAATGAAAAATGTTTTCAACAAAGATCTATTTGGTGAATGCACATTTCTGCTTGCTTATTGAAAATGCAGCTGCCTGAAAGAAGCAGAAAGATAACTAAATGAGATTATAGCCTTTTTTCCCCAAAGAATTCTATTTCAAGTCATTTCTCTTTCAGTGTTATTGTGAAACGACATCTGAATTTCAATTTGCTAATAATCATCACATTTCAGAACAGTGATAGCATCCATTTACCTCCCACACCTAACCTTCCATCAAGTCCTATTTATTTCTAGGTGCTCAGGGACAGGGAATGGGGAAAGAAGCAAAGAAGCAGAGTGAAATAATAGAACCATTTTTCTAACCTATGGCAAAGCAGTTTTAGTTTCTCTTAATTAAAACTATGGATAAGTCTGTAAAAAAAAAGGTACAGTCACTTTTCATGCTGTTGCTTAACACCTTACCTTTTCCACAATCTTTTCACTCTTCCCAAAGTAGTACATAGAGCTTGGAGAACACCCTTTCATCCCCAAGAACAATAGCTTCTGGCTGTGTTGACTTGAGGATAATGAATGGAGATTCCTAGTGCATTGGGAAGCCTCACTGAAGTGAATGCTGAGCTATGTTCATTATATAAGAGGGCCAGGTTAGGAGTTTAGGGCATGCTATGAACTTTAAGTTGCAACATGTTTAAGGCTGCTACGAACTTAATTTGCATTTCTTCTGGCAGCCAATGGTGGGACTGATCTACCAATCTCTCAGGGGCTAGGGTAGGATCAGTCTACCTGAACATCAAGCAGCCAAAAGAGGAATTGGTCCACCTGGCCACTAGAGGGTCTATTGAACCTTTGGGCACCAGTACAGCAGCACTGAAGCAACCACAAATTTTCCAAATTTTAATCCCACAGGATTTACAGATCCTGGATTTGGGAGGCATTATATGTTAGCCCATTTGAGGTACTGTTGGTCTCAGTCCAAGAACACCACAGAACAATCCAACCAAAATTCGGTTCTTAACTTGCTTACAGTCAATAGACAGAATCTTGCCAGATTAAACTTTTACTACTAATAGATATACTCAGGAAGAGTATTGCTATCCTAACTCTCTTCTTCTGTCTCCTATCCAGCTCTGGGCAGTGTTGACTTTTGTTTCCCTTCCCTTTCTGGAATGTTCTCCTTCCTTCCTGGGAATGCTTCACTATAGTCTATTACACCACTTCCCCCTCTGTAGGGACCATACGTATCTTGTTTCAAAAATTGTTTCTTGGTGATGCATTGATTTGCCAGGTTACAGACACAAGAGTTTCAGTATTACATAGACATTCATGCATTAAAAAGTCCATCTCTTAGCATTTTCTGAAAATGCTGAAAACCATCCTCATCCTTATCCTCATTATTGCCATTATTATTAATAATAGTAGGAATAATACTAGTACTAAGGCACAGATTCAGAATTTTCATGATGTTTCATTGTTTAAAAGATCCTAGTAATAGTATTTTTAAATTCATCTGTTTGTACCATACACTCATCTTAAAGAAAGTTGTGTTTCTAGCTTGGTCTCCACAAATGGACTTTCATTAAGAGTTGAAACAGCGGTGCTACCAAAACAGTCAAAGCATTTTAAATGGTTTAGAAAGCTTTACTACCACAACACAGCTGCACTTACTAGTTATTGTAAGCAATTCAAAGTCATTTATGGTTTTTTTTTTTTTATTGCCAAGGAATTACTGTGGAATAAAGCACTTACACAACAGCTATAAACAAAGTATGACCATTTAGGTGTACTGAGCCAGCTATCCTAGACATTTATGCAACAAGCAGAAATTACGTGGCTATACAGATCTGCTGGAAGACTTTAAATCTTTTAAGAAAATATGTTTATATTGATTTCCCACACTTCTCCTGCAACTCCATTAGATTGATTTCTTAAAATACCATTAAGGCTCTACGAGTGTTTTAATGGTCCATTATTAACAAAAAGTATCCACAATGAACACATTGAAATGCTACATCCTTCAAAGTAAGAAAAATCTATTTGACATCTATAGCTTTGGGAAGGGGGAGATATGTGAAATCTTGGCCTAATTAGTGTTAGTGCATTTGTGCAGAAATAAATTTACCCTGAAGTAAATTTTGTTGGGCTTTTCCCATAGAAGTTAATAAAGCTATGCAGTGCTTAAGTTCAGTTTCCAATATGGTGGTTCATAACGACCATGAATGCAACAACTCTTTAAGGCAGATATGTTTTTCCACAGGCAAAGCAGTTTCAACAAGTTGCAGATAGGTGTTATATTTAGACCTGGCATGCTTTTTTGGAAACAAATTTGACAGCAGCTGAGCTGAGTTATCGTATCTAAACAGAAAAAATATACTGTAGCTCCATTGGCTACAGTGCAATCTGGAGTAAATCTGTTTAAGATGATTTCTAATAAAGAGATATTAGTCAATCCCTCAGTTACACAAATTACATATACATCTAACCTGAATTGGTTCCCAGAAGAACTGGGTGAGGTTAGCAGATTTTTTAGCAGTTGAATTTCTCACACTGAAATTCATTGTTCAGTACTGGAGTTGAATTTGCAAACCATTGAAAAGAAGAAAATGTGACTTGAGGGATTTAAAAAATGTGCTTCATCATATCTGAAATTAGACCCTTTTTATAGAATCATTGCTTTACATTATAAAGAATAAGTTGGGTAGATCACTGCAGTCAGAAGTAAATTTTGTTTTATTTGAACATTTTTTCCCCTGTCAACTGGAAATCCAATCCATTAAAACCTTAGGGAAATGAGCAGCCTATGAATCTTGCTATAAGCATGCCAGGAGACATTTGAAGTCTCATTCTCTTACTAGCAAGGATTCCTCTCTGCTTGCAGAACAGTTCCACTCTATGTCCATTGACCTTCCAGCTGATTTTCTAAAGGAATTACAGATTGCTGTGATGCTCATCAAGCATTATATTTATGTAATCCAAACATTCTAAGAATTTAAATGGAGCTCAAATGAAAAAGAGAAGGCATCCTTGAGGGACTGAAGGTAAAAGTAAACATGATTTATGCATATTGTAAAATGCATCTTCTGAGAGCTTTGTTATGTAATCTATGCTGCATTTTAATAGAATTCATAAAGAAACCCATGAGACTCTAGACCTGAGTATTTCTCAGGTTTGAGAAGTTGCAGAAAATGTCCAGTGACATAAAATTAGCCCTTGATTATTATTTTTCATACTGCCCCTGAGATCCCTGAGGAAAGTAAGCAAGGGATATAAAGTAGGGCTCAACTTACAAACATTTGTTTAATGATTGCCCAAAGTTGCAACATCATTGAAAAATGACTTATTACTTATTAGCAATGATTTATCACGAGTCATTACACTCACTACCATTGCAGCATTCCTGCAGTCTCATCAAAATTCAGGTGCTGAAGATATAATTAAAAAATATATTAGACTGGGCAGAAATGGACAAATTGACAGATTGATAAAAGAAAAAGAAGATTCAGAATATTTTTGTAATGGGACTTGTTTTACCAATGGCTAGATGACAGAGGTAGAAAGCAGGAACTGGGAAAATAGTATTATGTAAGCAAATTGACCCAGACAACATGCTGTTCACAAAGCGCTTATGAATATAAAGAGCAAATGTACAAATAAAATAATTCAAGTGCTCCCTGTTTGTATACAGTAGTTTGCCTTGCCATTGTTGAAGTGGGACTCACTAGCACGGATGATGTTACCTAGCTTGGTAATGAAATGTCTACAAGCAAACATCCAAGCTCAGAGCACCCCAAGGGCTCCTTAATACTTATCAAACAATAATAATATTGGCCTAAATTATATGTATGTATCAGTGGTGGGTTACGACTGGTACGCCCCAGTACGGGCATACCGGTGCCTGCCGGAAGCCCCAGGTACCATTCTGGAACAGTGTTCCGGAGGGCCCACTCGCCCGCCCACACTCCGTATTTGAAGTTTTTGGGGCTTCCACATAGGTGCACGAAGCGCACGGCACCTTTGTGATGCTCCGCCGAGCAGCTGGACGGTCGTAGAAGGTCGTGGGTGGTAAGTATGCATGCACGTGCTGCATGCATTCATGTGATGGGCGCCCAGCCCTGTTGCACTGTACCAGTTGCAACGGGCTTCAGAACCCACTACTGGTATGTACCATGGGTTAATAATGTTTTAGTATTTTGAGAATGAGTTTTAGCCTTCTTTTATCCTCAATCGTTGGATAACATGGCCCATTGTGGTTACTCTAAAATTAAAGTGGAAATTTCTAAACTCTTTGTACCTGTGCCAGAAGAAAAGGCAGGAGATAAACAGGAAGCTTTCCTAGATTAGTTGACCCAACCTCATGTCAACAGACAATTGTAGCTGTTCATCAAGCTACTTTCAAATATTGTACAGATAATCCTCATGTAATGACCATTTGTTTAGTGAGTCTTCAAAATTACAAGTACTGAATGAAGGGAACTTATAATAAATTCTTGAAGGTTTGGCCACTGCAGCAACCCCACCATCATATGAACAAAACTTGCAACCTGCTTGCACTTGCAGCATCCTGCTGAACCATCATTTGCAATCTTCAGCTTATGTCAGCTTTCACAAGCAAAACTCATTGGAAAGTCATCAAGGAAGGTTGCAAGTTGCATGGGTAAGTATCCTCCACCTGGCCTTTTTTTTTTGCCATGCAACATGCTTTCCTTCCCCTCTTTGCTCACACATATTCAGCACTCTCTTTTCTTGGCCTTTGGCAATTAGACCCATGACCTCACTGTAATCACATGCACACCATCGCCTCTTCCCCTGGCCTCCCTGAAATCTCTCTTCCACATGTGCACATGCATGCACCCAACAGCTCCCTCTTTCCCAGGTCTACATCACACTCAGTAGTGGGTTCCGGATCCCGTTGCAACCAGTACAGCGTCCACCACATGAATGTGCACATCGCGCACACACATGCATGTAGCTCATGCATCCTTACCTCTCATGATGTCTCCGCAAGCCTCCGCGATGCTGCTCAGTGGAGCATCACGCAGGTGTCATGTGCTACATGCACATGTGTGGAAGCGCCAAAGAGCTCAAAGGAGCTTGGGCAGGCGGGTGGCCCTCTGGAGCACCGTACCAGAACAGTACCCAGTGCTCTGGGCAGGCATCGGTACACCTGTACTGGGGCATACCGCCTGCAACTGACCACTGATCACATTGCAGCAGCATACACCCAACTCACACATGTCCTGCACCAGGCCTCCCAACCTTTCTGCAGTACCCATGCACATCTTACCTGGGACTCCCTCCATTCACAAGATAAGACAAGACAAGAGTCAGTACATCTTAGGTTACAATTGCCTAGATTGCCATCATCGAATGATGTGGTCACACATAACATCATGCTCTATGACCACATCCTTTAGCAGCAGCAATCCTTATTCCAACTGCAGTCATAACTCGAGGACTAGTTGTGCCTATTTGTCCTGGGAATGGCAAACTCCAAATGAGATTTCCAACTGGAAGATATGCACAGAGAGATAGCTGTGAGATGACCATTTGTTCTAGTGATTTCTAAAACCTGCTACTTCACTTTTGCCTAGTGGGAAAGATTACTATTAACTAGTGCAAATGAGACCATACATCTGATTTGGTTAGTGTCAAATTTAATTTATCCTCCTGAATAGCAGGCAGGTCTGAAAACTCAGCAGGGCCTATTAATAGTCCTCAGCTATCTCAAGACTTCTTGCATAAAGGATGGTATGGAATAAAAAATAATTGTGACACACTGGAAAAATGCTTTGAGAAAAATTGTTATTGACATATTTTGCCTTTTAAATGTATAGCTACTTCTATGGTACCTGGCTGGGGGGTGGGGGAGCATATATTACTACCTACGTTGCTTCTGCTCAGCTTCTAATCATCGCTGTCTATGAATCATGAAGGGCTGTGTAACCAAATTGCAGAGAAGAGATGCTGGCACAAAGACATAGGAGAAATTAACTGGAACGTGTCCAAGGAAACAATCTTCCCGACTGGTAAATCTGCTGATAAATCTGTACAACAGAAAACCCTGCTGGCACAGATAGTTCAACTCCACTCGAAGGAGGGGGAGATCTCACCATATAGGACGAGGGAGGCTTTCAAGGTTAAGCTTTTCCTATGCATTTCCTGCCTAGCTAATTTTCATAATAATAAAAAGAAATTTATGCCATTAATGGAATTAATAGCTTCCTAGGCCAGGCAGTCTCTGTCGGTTCTACTTTAAACCAGGCCAGAAAGGGCTGCAGATGAGAGTCTGACGACCTCTGGGGGTTGCCATGAGGATTATGGATTTTGAGATGTTTACGTTTTGAAGGATTTTCCTGGATGAAAGAAGGTTGAACCTCACGTTCAAACTACATCTCTAAAGTTAACTGAAGGCAACTCAGAGATTGGAGAGGCTTTTCAGTTTTGCAGAGTTTCAAAATTGCACCTTTGCTTCAGTATTTGGAAAGAGCTGAGAATTTACTGACTTGTGCGGGCTCTCTGATATTTATATCAGGATCTGGCCAATAGGCTTTATCAACTTCACCAACCCTATCAGAGTGCTTCGGGGCTGGGAATTTCTCAAAAACCACATGTTAATACTGTAGTACAATGGTGGCAGAGGGAACCCTCTCTGCAGGCATGCAAACTGTTGCCCAGCTCAGTTCCACTGCATATTCATGCGCATCTCCTGCCGGCCAGCTGATTTTTGTGTCTCTGCCACACATGCGGGACATGTGCACACATGCAGTGGGGGCAGGTGCATATGCATGGGGGCAAGGGTCACACAGGGGGTTGCAGCTCCCTCCGTGCTCCATTTTTGGTCCCAGAAGTCTCCATGTGGCCTGTTTTGGATGCCAGATAAGTACAGGGCCTGTGTGAAGACTCTGGGAGTGTGAAAAAATGGACCTCTCAGAAGTTCAGAAACAGGCCTGTTACTGGCCTCCGGAGTCGGAGGGAGGCCATTTTTGCCCTCCCGGAGGTTCAAAAGAAGCTTCCAGAGCCTGGGAGGGATGAAAACGCCCCCCACCATGGTGCAGGAGGCTGAGTAAGCCACGCCCATCATGGCTACATCCACCCAGCAACTGGGCAGAGAACCAGTTGCTAAATGCTTACGGGGGGGGGGGGCATTGTATTATGGGTGTGGGCCCGCAGGCATGATTTCGGCAGGAAAAAAGGAAAAAAACGTTAGCCATCACTGCTGTAGTATATTCTCATCCTTTAGTCTTTCTCAGTCTATCAGCTCTGACCCATGATATGATTGATCCCTGTTGGTTCTTATTTTATTAGGTGCACTTCTTAGCTATTTTAGTGCCCCTTTAAGTGTCTTCTCTTTCTCCAGTTTTCTTTCTGTTACCTTTGTCTCTAGCTTACCTTGCCTTGAGTAATGCATTCAGTGCTGCCTCTTTGTTGGGTAGGCAGACCTTGACAGTGTAATTGTTGTTAGAGGGCGGCATATAACACATATTTCTTTATATTGTTATACCTGTTGTATTTCTATAACAGGTATGCAGCAATGCTAATACAATCTCTGACATTTTTGGCACATAACAGCCTGTTACAGAAGCAATTGATGAAGCTTCATTCGTATGACAGACTTCCCCTCTTCATCAGCTGCACTAGAGGATTACCAGCTCTGACAAACAAGTGATCGCAGGATGATAGACCTTCTGTATCTAGTAAGAGCTTACTTCTTAAACAGCTTTTGGAAGTTTTTAGGTTGGAGTCGGATGTTCTCTGAACTGGTTCTGCTCAGCTTCTTCAGAGACGTTTTACTGCACAAATTGAAAGCTGCTTGTGTTCTCCTTTCCTTAACCTTGCTATCTTTGCTTTAAAGGAAACAAAATGTTCTGCTAGGAAACCCTAGAAGCTATTTGACTGAAATGTTTCTGGGTTAATATCCTCTAAACGGTCTCACCATTTCTACCATTTTCATCCCATTCTGTCAAAAAGGGAACAACTGCAGGCATTCAAAAGTTTCTCCATTGTAACCTATGGGGGATTTTTTTTTTTAACAAATTGGACCTTGAAATTGGTTCAAATTGGACCTAATTGCCCTTGAATATTGAACCTCAGATATGAACTGAATCTTCCTGGCTTACATGCTGATAGCAAACTGTTATACTTCAGCCAATAATTTCTTCCCATAGGCTCGGAACTGGCATCCAGTCTACTCAGCAAGACTGTGAGGCAGGAACTGACAGTGGGTCGTTTCAATGTTTCGAATTTTAGTCCCTGAATGCTGGCTCCAAGCACCTGGCTCCTGATTTGGCCACTATTTTAATTGTCCCAAACTGCCATGAGGGAAATTAACATGGCTGCTGTGTCAGTAAGTCATGTTGTGCAGTCCCTGCAGTGCTGTCAAGCCCCCTGCTTAGCTGTCAACTATTCTAGTATTGCTGTCAGGCTGTGCAAGCCACCTGTTTAGCTACAGTGCTGAAAAGAATATCAGATTCTAGCACAGGAGCTGTTTTAATAGCACTGTGTTGTCTGGGTCATTTACACTGGGACCATTTTCTGAGATCTTTTCCTTTAGCTATAAAGCCATACCTTCCATCAAAGGTAATGTCTGGATCAGTCCTCTGATATCTGCATCTATGAACCTAAAGATGTTACATTCCAGCAATGCATTCAATGTTATCAAGTGATGTAGCAATGATCAGAATATAGGACTATATTCACATCCTGTGTCTTTTTATTATTGCCAGTATAAGCATCCTCATTTTAGATTTACTCTACACTAAATCATAAATTCACTGTTTAGTAACCATCTTCTTCTCCATTTTTACAGTCAAAGTTTTGTTTCTGAAAACCACCACAGTACGTTTAGTATTTATAGCACCTAACCTGCTCTTTTAAATACCCTGTGCTGCTAGAAAAAAAAATAGTGACTGTGTGGAATAAAATTTGTTAGAAAATTCCATAGAATATGGGAAAGGAAATCTGTCCAATATTTAAGAAGTACTATCAGGAGTAAAATAATATTTCACCTTACTGAATAATAGCAGTGGTATTCACTGAACCACCAAAATCACTGAGAGTCAAGCTGTATTTTTTCATTATTATTGTTGTTATTCCTGGGATAGTTAGGAAAGTTCTCTAAGCCTCTATAAACTACCAACCCCAGACCAAAGTTTCCTCTATGAACGTACTGGGGAGCATTAAATTTCACCACAGCCATAAGGGCTCCAATCACCCCCCCACACACACTCTTACTCTCTTTTCTGTTTTATCTCGGTGTGTGTTTGAGATGCTTTCATCTTCCTCTTCCCTTTTCTTGGCTTAAGCAATATTTCAACACATTTTCTTGGCAATGAAACTTCTCTCTTTTCTTCAAGCTTATTCTTTTTACTTTCTACCACTAAGGATCCTTATAGAACAAAAGATTAGCTCCATACTTCCGTGAGGACAGTTGAAGGGCAACTAAACTTGTTTCTGACTATTGAGACCCCATAACAGCAGGGGTGGGCTGCTATGGGTTCGCCCGGATTCTGGAGAACCCATAGTTAACCTTATGGCTGGTTCAGAGAACCTCCAAATCCCACCCTTGGCCTGGCCCATCCCATCCTGCCCCATCCCTCCCAGGATACTCCATGCAGACTGTTTTGGATGAAAGGTAAGTGCAGGAACCATGCAGGGAGGGGGAAAAACGGGTCTCCCGGAAGCAGTTTTTGTTCTCCCAGAGACTCAAGGAAGGCCTTCAAAGCCTAGGGAAGGTGAAAACAGCCCCCTTGTTGTGGTGCAGGAAGCCGACTATGCCATGCCCACCATGACCACTCCTACCCAGCAACCTGGCAGAGAATCCGTTTCTGAAATTTTTGAAGCCCACCCCTGCATAACAGCCAGTCTGACACAATGACCATATTCCTACCAGCTGCAAGAAACATCTTCATAAGCCACTATCCTGGCTATGAAGTGCTTCACTGAAAGTTTAGGAGAAAAGCTACTTTGCTTTTCTCATCTAGGTTTGCAGTCATAGTTCTCATTCTAAAGTCACTGAAACAAGGATCTGTGGTGATGATGGTGATTGTCTTAGTGGCAGGAACAGACATAACTATATCACTAGCCTAGGAGTGCACCTGCCTTTTGGCCTGTCTTACTCTGACCAATAGCCCTTATATTTCACCATAAAATTCTTAGTG
Organism: Thamnophis sirtalis; assembly: GCF_051295495.1. Classification (NCBI taxonomy): domain Eukaryota; kingdom Metazoa; phylum Chordata; class Lepidosauria; order Squamata; family Natricidae; genus Thamnophis; species Thamnophis sirtalis. The sequence continues at coordinate 84,919,394 of NW_028261381.1, forward strand.
TTTGGTGCTTCGGAAGGAAGTATGATAAACTAAAGTTGGCTCTGCAAAGGTGGAACCAACAACTGTGACAAAGACCAAGGAATCAGTGAACCATTCTTTAGAATCTCTTCAGACAAGAACATGGACAGGAGATTGCCTACACGTGCTCTGGATGGCCATTCCTCATAAAGAGACTATAAAACAGCAGTTTTCCACAGTACAACCTAAAAATCAATTGTTTGATTTCAAAATGAGACACTGAAGAAGACTAATTATTTTAAATAAAGCAAAGATTTGCAAGCCTGAAAAATAATGCAAAACATTGTAACAATAAAATACTGAAGGAGGCTTTTGAAGAATGGTTCAGAGTATAGTAGCCACTATATCAACAGTGTCAGTAGTGATGTCTGCTTCTACTGAAAGATTATATCCAAAACATTTTATTGAAGAAAATTGTTTTCTTGACAAAATAGAGCTGGTACTGAATTAGGTCAAAAGAATATCTTAGAAAAGGATGTTTCAAAAGGATTTACAAAAGAAACTGGTTGAGGTTTTAAAATTTAAAAGAGAATTACAACTGACAAACCAAGAGAGTGACCTTGATAATTTTTTATCGGTTTTATTAAAAAAAGGCTTGTCAAAGTTATGAAGAATTAATTCTATGTAATGAGGCAAAGAAGAAATGAATTAAAATGTTATGACAATATTTGAATGAACTGAAATCAAGACTGTTAGAAATAAAAGGAAGAAATGTAAGGATGGTTTATTTGATCAAAGTTAAAAAACTGTAAATGGATATTACTTCTGGGTATTTTGTGGACTTTTGTTGTTAACAGGACTGAAGAAATGATGTCTTATGGATCTGTTTTTAGATATTTGTTTTCTCTTTCTTCCCTCCTTTTTCTTCCTTGCACTTTTCTTTTTTTAATTTGTAGGTTACTATTACAATAAATCTTAATAGAATTATATTTATATCCCTTCTGTTTAACTGTATCCAATCCTTGGAGACTGCCTGAACAAGTCCCTGCAAACTTCCTGTTAAGGTTTTTCAGAAGTGGTTTGCCTTTCCTTCGTCTTTTCTAGGAATAAAAGAAAGTGACTGGCTAGAGGTCACCCAACTGGCTTTGTGCCTACGGTGGGGCTAGAATGCAGTCTGTCAGTTTCTAACTTGATATCTTCACCACTACACAAACTGAGATCTCCCTCTCTCCCACCCTCTCTCCCCACTCTCTTTCTCCCTCCCTCTCCCTCCTCCTTCTCTCTCTGTCTCTCTCTCTCACACACACACATATACTCCTTACTGGCTGGTGAGGTTGGAAGCTGATATCTTTGTTCAAGCAGTTGTTATCCTGCTGAATATGCAGAGAAGGATTTTATATTGTTTTAGGAGCCCAGAGGGGCAGACTCCTCCCTCCCCTTTTGTTTCCATCAGTCACACAGATTTTAATTTTAGATGCACTTCTATTTATTCTTGATCTGTTGAAGGGCAAAATGGCAATTCAAAAACAACTCTTCCTTTCTCAATTCCTGTTATGCAACTTTCATGCTTTAAAAAAAAACTTCTTTATCATCAGAAATGCAAAAAAAACCCCATCACCATGATGGATTTTACAAACCAAAATCAAGGATTTTTTTGTTCTGTTATTTTTCATTTGTCACTGTAAATAAATAAACCAGTAGTTAAGGTATCAGGCCAGAAACCAGAAAACTGTGAATTCAAATCCTGCCTCTTGCATAAAAACCAGTGAAGTCACCTTGACCTTGAGTGACCTTGAGAGATTCTCTCTCAGACCAACCCACTTCACAGGCTGTCCTTTGAGGGAAAATAGGAAAATATTTTCCTTTTAGGGAAAATAGGAGGAGGAGCTATTAATATATATGTTCACCAACTTGATTTAGCTATAAAGGACTGTATAAAGTGCACTATCTAATAAAATGAAATTCAATGATGAAAAGAGTAAGGTTCTACATTTAGGCAAGAAAAACGAAATACACAATTAGAGTATAGGTGGTACCTTGCTCAATAGTAGTAACTGTGAAAGGGATCTTGGAGTCCTAGTGGACAACCATTTAAATACGAGCCAGCAGTGTGCAGCAGCTGCCAAAAAAGTCAAAGCAGTTCTAGGATGCATAAACAGACGGATAGAATCAAGATCACATGAAGTGTTAATACCACTTTATAATGCCTTGGTAAGGCCACACTTGGAATACTGCATCCAGTTTTGGTCGCCACGATGTAGAAAAGATGTGGAGACTCTTTAAAGAGTGCAGAGAAGAGCAACAAAGATGATTAGGGGACTGGAGACTAAAACACATGAAGAACAGTTGCAGGAACTGGGTATGTCTAATTAAATAGCCATTTGTCTGAAATGGTATAAGGTTTCCTGCCTAGACAGGGGGTTGGACTAGAAGACCTCCAAGGTCCCTTCCAACTTTGCTATTGTATTGTATTGTATTAATCAGGAGGGAATGGGGATTTTGTAGCAACTTTCCACTGGAGTGGGGAAGGAATGGAGATTTTACAGTATCCTTCCCCTGCCACGCCCACCAAACCACACCATGCCCACCAAGCCATGCCACATCCATCAAACCACGGCCATAGAACTGGTAGTAAAAAAAATTGAATCCCACCACTGATTTATATCTGAATTAGTAGCCTATGATCCATAAAGGCTTCCCTGGTGGTACAGAAAATTGTTTCTTAAATGGAGGATTCTTTTATTGCATAGTTACTAAGTTTTCTCAAGAACTTAAAACTGTCTTCAGAATTCATGTGCTTGAGTGAAATATAATACAATATCATAGTGAGACCTAATGAAGAAATGTGTTGGTAGACATTATTCTATATTCTCATGGAGATACGAAAAAGTTCAGAAAAGCTCAAAACAAATGAAATTGGATTTTTCTGATTCTGCCATCCAGTTGAACAATGTAATTATTTGAACCTGAAACATGCTTTGAATAGGTCTATATTAAAATTCCCTGAGCTTGGAAATTAAATCCCTCTTGCTGTTAATACTGGGAGTTCTGAAGCTTCTAAAACTCATGTTGAATGAACACTTTCAAATCTTCTGAACTAAAAATGAAATATTTGTTCAGGTTTATGAAGTCATAAATTCATAAGCCCTCTTCAGGCAACAGGATATCTATTATGCTTGGATCCTTCTCACAATGCTAATGTTAAATTTTCATTGCAGGTTTATTGTGTCACTTTTAGGCTTCCATTTTCTTTCAATGTTTTGGCTACCCAAATGTCTGAATCAGGCTACCATAATTCAAAGGCTTTCACTGCTCCTTTCTAGCTATTAAGGATATATGAATCTACTTAGTTTGCCAGGAACGTCTAATCTATAAAGAGAGGAAGAAGACATCAAAAAGTATCTTTGAATATCATCTTCAATTGAAAACAGCCTGAACATGTTGCTCAGAATAGTGAGGACAAGGTGGTAGACAAGAATAAGTCCTTTATTTACTATTTAAATTAAATTATCTTTGACACAATTTTACTGTTCCTAAATCTTCATGTTGTACCTCCTTCTTCAGTGTAGTATCTGTGATTTCCTAATTTACTGCATAGCAAAACCCATCTATTCATTGTTAGATTGCTTTATTGACCATACAATAAAGATAACATAAATTGTATGTTCAATTTGATGATTAATCTGTGGAAGTATTTTGATCTGAGCAGCAAATCTTTTGTGAAACTAGGCAAAATTGTATTGCCTCTGAAATTCAACATTGTAGCACTAAAATGTATGTGCTTTTTCCACTTAAAGCTTTTACTGTATAATTTCCCTTGATTATTAACAGAATTTTACAGGATGAGGATATTGTCTTTCATTTGTTGCCATCTGGTGCTTAACTATTCTTTTTTTATTGTGTGTGTCTTTGTGTGTATTTAAAGAGAGGGGGGAGGGAGAGAGGGAGGGAATCAACTAAGATGAAAGATATGGAACAAATAATCAATAGCTTATGAATGAAAGTCATAGCTCTTTAGATACAAGCTCCTATAGGGTATCTCACATATCGTATATCACAGTTCTATTCTTTATGGATTGTGAAAACTTTCTGTTTGTTGAAATATTTACTGGATATTTTTCTGAATTTAAAATTAGGACCCCTGACAGTGGAACATTTTCCTTTCCTCTCATTTTTTTGGATTTTTATTAAATATCTTCTTCTGCCTAAACATTTTTTCTGTTATACTCTAAATTTTGTTTCAATCTGCCTTGGTTAAGTTTAGGTTAGGATAATAGATGAAAATAGTTAAAACCTGTGCAGTTATTCAAGTCCAGATTCAAATGAAATGGGTTGAAAGATTAATCAAATAAAATCATCAAGTCCAGTCAAGGTTCAGATTTCTGTGGGTATGAAATTGCTAGGAAACACAGCAATGGAATACTCAGGACCGACTGTAATAGGAAGATATTTCAGCACCAAATAAACTCTGATATATAAAAATCATATTTTAAGATATATGTAGTCCTCGGCTGATGGTCACAATTGAGCCCAGAATTTCTGTTACTAAGTGAAACATTTGTTAAGTGAATTTTGCCCCATTTTATTATCTTTCTTGCCACACTTGTTAAGTGAATCTCTGCAGTTAGTATAAATTAGTATTATAGTTAAGTGAATCTGGCTTCAGCATTGACTGTGCTTGTAAGAAAGTCACAAAAGATGATCACATGATCTTGACGCACTGCAACCATCATGAACTGCCAAACGTCCAAATTTTGATCATGTGACTATGGGAACGCCGCAATGATTATAAGTGTGAAAAATGGTCACGTCAGTTTTTTTCAGTGCCGTTGTAATTTTGACAATCGCTAAATGAACTCTTGTAAGCCAAGAGTTCCCTATATTCTTCTCGTTCTCCCCTCGTCATTGAAAAATCATGAATTATTCTTAAAACTGGATTTTGCTAGCAAATTTGTCCATTGACAATAGACAAAAAGCTAAATATCAGTCATTTTTGTCATACAGAAATCGTGACCCGACAAAAGTGCGAATGACATAAGCGCGCCGACAAAACTGCAGCGCTAAAACCGCGATGTCAAAAGCGTGCCGACAACAGCGCGCCGACAACAGCGCGGCGACAGAAGCACGATTTAAGTTAAGGTAAGGTTTAGGGTTAGGTTTAGGTTTAGGTTTAGGGTTAGGGTTAGGGTTAGGGTTAGGGTTACGTTACAGCGTGCTTCTGTCGGCGCGCTTTTGTCGGCGCGCTTTAGGGCTAATTCGTCGCTCATTCGTCGCGCGGTTTTGTCGGTACGGTTTTGTCACTGTGGTTTAGTCAGGCGCCCTTTTGTTGTTTGCGCATTTGTGGTGGAACCACAGAAATTACTAAAGATACAAGGTCCTGTTTTCAATATGGTTTTGTGTATTTAATTTTCTACTTAGCTATAGTATAGCCAGACATAAACATATAAATTGTCCTTTATACCAAAGTACTATATATGGAATTAAAATAGTTTCAAGATGGATCTAATTCAGAATGCATAATTCATTTTCAATTTTCTTTACTTTTAAACAAGTCTCTTCTTTTATCTTCCCCATCAAGTCATCATGAAAGAAATTCTGTTTTCTGCATGAGTTCATTTTGCCAATGGAAAGATATGCCCAGAAGGGACTTATATGATAATGAAACTCCAGAAATGGAATTATATTCCTGTTCCTTGGAAAATCTCAACAATTATTAAAAGGAAAAGAAAGGTCTCAGTTTAACTGTCAGGCAGAGCATCTCTGAGGGATTGCAGTTTTATTGAGTGTTAAATGTCAGCATCAATGTAATAAAGATGTTACACGGTAGGTAATAAGTGGTTTTCAGATGAAGAATTGCTTTCCATGAGTTGATAACCTGTTGAGTTTTGTAAATTATTGAAATGAAGGAAGGAAGGAAGGAAGGAAGGAAGGAAGGAAGGAAGGAAGGAAGGAAGGAAGGAAGGAAAAAAATATATAGGAGGTCGAAGCAGATGGGATACTTAACATTAACAAAAGGAATTCAGATTTTTCCCCCTATATGCCTATTTGCTATTATTTCAGAAACTTATAATATTTTATAGTTTAATACTTGAATAGGCAATCACAAGGATTTAGGTAAGACCAAGAAGCTGGAGGAAAAAGCTTTCTGGAAAAAGACAATGGTAAACTCACTTTCATATTATTACCAGAAAATCCTCCATGAAATTGTCTGTTTGAGCTCAAATGATTTTATCATTACTTTTTTTCCCCCTCTGCTAGTGTCTTGGCAAGCTCTAATGTTTTTAATAAGTTCCTGGTGTTCTTCTAAGACTAAAAACTCAACTTTGAGTTTTCCATCAACAAAGGTTTGCCCAAAGTATGTTCAAGTATGAGCAGATTACTTGTATATACTGTATCATTCTGGCATGTATTGTATACATTGATGTAAGTGTAAGTAATTTTAAGCTGAGAGGGCCTTAAAATAAAATCTGTGAATAAACATACTGGCAATTTAGCAGATTGCTATGCCAAGCATTTTAATTATTCTCAAAGAATCATTCTCAAAGGCCTTTGCAATGGCAGCTTATTAATTTATTTTCAGAACATGTCTTGCAAATCTTTTCATAAAATGGACCAATTATAATTTGAAACAGTGAAAGATCTATGCTCTTCCAGATGTTTCCTGACACTAGTTCTATCAGCTGCAGCCAGGATGGCCAAGTTATCATGAATTATGGGAATTATTCCTAAATATTAATGTATAAATATGCATTCCCCACAAGTTTTACTCAAACACTTCTATCAAAGTTGATTCTGCATTCTTCCTTGAGCACAGTGTAACAGCTTTACTCAGCAGATGGTATGAGCTTGGCTTTGGACCTTGGAGATGCTGGAGAATCATGATATAAGACTTTCTTTTTTATGATCTTGCCAGACTGTAGTGGCCATGGAACAACAGTTTCCTTGTTCCTGAAATGTGTAATCAAGGCCCTTTCTGTTCTTGTTTTGCAGAAGTCCTTCATATAGACTATTCAGCAAACACAGACTCCTTTCAGATTCCACTTTGATCAAAATAAAGTGCCAGATGATACGAAAGGAGAGATTGGACAAGTGTTCATCAATCTCTGTGATTTCTTCTTTCAAGTATAATATGAGTAGCATGTTGTGTAGATCAGATCAGAATGGTTTTTCTTTTGTGGCTCCCAGTAGATGGGGATAATAAAGAAGGTAGGGAAAACCAATCCTTAAAAGCCTTGAACCTCTAGTCAAGGTGGGGTCTGACCAACTCCATTTTGGAGTATAACCCTTGACACACCATATCAAGCCTTTGGGTCAGGTCAAAAGAGATTCTGATGCTTCTGATGTAGCTGTTATAGCAAAGACTTTCCTGTGTTATGAAGTTTTTCACATCTTGAACATGTGAAAGGAAAATGTTTGCTACTATGTTCTGAGCCTGCATCATTTAGAGTAGGGGTGTCCAAACTTGGGAACTTTAAGACTTGTGGACTTCAACTCCCAAAATTCCCCAGCCAGCCTGGTTGGAGAATTCTGGGAGCTGAAGTCCACAAGTCTTAAAGTTCCCAATTTTGGACACCCCTGATTTAGAGTTATCATTCATTATGTGCTCTATATAGATTTGGGTAAATACTTTTCATGTCTATGGCATTGCATACCTACTGGTACATTAGACTCTCTCTTTTTCTTCCACATTATGTGTGTGTTTGTATATAATTAGAACTTCATGCCAGATATGGCCATTCATTGATTTTTATTTATAGCACTCCCTATAATTGTTTCTTTTTAAAATGCATTTAATTTAAAGGTCTGGAGCCCTCATGGCTTCTAGAAAACTCTTGGAGCTTATAAAAGATCAAATAAAACTTCAAATAATAATAACAGATCAAATAAAATAAACAGTAATCTTCCTAATAATAGTTGTTGTATTTCTTGACAAACATTGGGGCACCCATTCAAAAGATTGTGTAGCTATGCCATCCTTCTTTTTCTTAACTGATTTTTATTTTTCTGGTTTAGTAATGGGAAAATATGAGAAAGTCACAAGTGGAAGATGAAATATAAAGGAGATAACTTTGTAAGAAAACCTTCACTGAAACATCAAAATTGGGATCTACAACAGCAAGATACATTAAGCCTGACTGAAAAAACAACTATTTGCTACAGTGAATTGAATTGGACTGTGAAAGCAACATGATTCACTCAGGTAAAGAGGCCATCTGCTTTACCTTAGAGAAACAATCCAGGTGTCTTTGAATGATCCCAGGCCATCAATCAATACTGTGGGAGCTTTTCTCAGTGTTCAGTTCTCTGAATTGATAAATGGCTTCCAAGATCAATAGCTTTGGGATTGTTCACCAAAGCTTATTTGATTCACCCAAATGACGTATGTTGATGTAATTGTAGGCTGGACATTTTAGCATCTACTGTAGTGATGGCTAACCTTTTTATCGCCGTGTGTCAAAAGTGTGCATGTGTGAGTGCTCACACCCAGAATGCAATGCATGTGCAACTTTCCCCTGCGTGTCCCGACCCCCTGCGTGTGCACACATAACCCCTATATTTCCCCTGCACCCCCACATCTGCGTGTGACACCCCCCATGCCCCGTTTTGAGCATAGCATGTCTCCCTAAAGCCTCCTGGGACCAAGAACGGGCCACAGGGGAGGGGCACACTGCACACACACACACCAGCCAGTTTGGGGTCTAGCAGGCCTCCTTGAAACCTCCTGGGACCAAAAATGGGTTATAGGGAGGTTTGCCACTCCTATGCTCCTCCCTTCCCCTGTGCATGAGCAAGCGACCCACCTCTGCATATGTGTGCACATCTCCTGCATGCACTCTGCCTCGTGTATGAGTGGCAGAGACCCCTAAATCAGCTGGACAGTGGGAGGTGCAGGTGCGTGTGTGGTGATGCTGAGCTGGGGTGATGGCTCATGTGCCTGCAGAGAGGGCTCCGTGTGCCACCTGTGGCACGCATGCCATAGTTTTGCCATCACAGATCTACTGCAAAAAACCTACTTTACTCTGCAGCTACCTTTTCACCATATCACTTATCTCGCAGTATTTTATGTTAGTTAGAACACCAATATTTGGTTTTGTCACTGATGAAAATAACTTTAAACTCTTGAACGTAATCATCTGAAACTTGGCAGGGTTAATCCCTCAGAAGGATCAACTATGTTTGAAAATTATTTCCAATTCTGCCAAGAAATAGAAATTACATTGGCAGTGCTTTGGGATGACAAAACCTGATTTTCCCCCTTTAATTTGGCATGTGTTGTCTTCTCATTCCTGCAGATTTTAATGGGAAGCAGGCTAAAATGATTAAATAAGTACAATTTGTCACACAGAAAAATATGGGTAGCCATCTGTTGTATTCCTGTCATAATTAACTAGGAGACATGGAGATTTGGGAACTAGAATCAAGTTTAAGAATTGATCCAGTCTTTGTTCCATCCAAATCACCAAACTCCAATCGTCTGATATACTTTCTTAGATACTTAGACACTTGTATCCGGCTGCGGTGTTATATATTGAATTCAACAGGACTGACTTAATATTTATGGAGTCCATTATATATAATACACTATTTATTTATTCATTTATTTATTTATTTATTTATTTATTTATTTATTTATTTATTTATTTATTTATTTATTTATTTATTTACTAGATTTTTATCCTGCCTTTATACAATACAATACAATACAATAGCACAGTTTAAGTTTAAGTTTTATTTTATTTATATGCTGCCCCATTCTTTAAAGGGACTCAGGGCGGCGAACAACTTAAACGGGAAGGGGAACATACAAATACAAAACAGACATTTAAAATGACCAACAACCACACCTGTCGAGAGGGGAAGGGAGCTCATCAACCTCAGGCCTGTCGACACAGCCAGGTTTTAACGGCTTTTCGGAAAGCAGGGAGAGAGGTGAGGGTCCGAATCTCTGCGGGGAGTTCATTCCAAAGGGCTGCAACAGAGAAGGCCCTCCCCTGGGTCGTAGCCAGATGGCATTGGCTGGTGGATGGAACCCGGAGGAGGCCGACCCTGTGTGATCTAATGGGTCTTTGGGAAGTAATTGGCAGCAGGTGGTCTCTCAAGTACCCAGGTCCAATACCATGAAGGGCTTTATAAGTAATAACTAGCACCTTGAAGCGTATCCGGAGACCAATTGGAAGCCAGTGCAGCTCGTGGAGGATAGGTGTAACGTGGGTGTATCGAGGTACACCCACAATCGCTCGCGCGGCTGCATTCTGGACAAGTTGAAGTCTCCGAATGCACTTCAAGGGCTGCCCCATGTAGAGCGCATTGCAGTAGTCCAGTTGGAAGGGACCTTAGAGGTCTTCTAGTCCAACCCCCCTGCCTAGGCAGGAAACCCTATACCGTTCCAGACAAATGGCTATCCAACATCTTCTTAAAGAATTCCAGTGTTGGGGCATTCACAACTTCTGGAGGGAAGCTGTTCCACTGATTAATTGTTCTAACTGTCAGGGAATTTCTCCTCAGTTCTAAGTTGCTTCCTTCCTTGATTAGTTTCCACCCATTGCTTCTTGTTCTACACTCAGGTGCCTTGGAGAATAGTTTGACTGCTTCTTCTTTGTGGCAAACCCTGAAATATTGGAACACTGCTATCATGTCTCACCTAGTCCTTCTTTCTAAGTTGTATTATAAAGTGGTATTAACACTTCACATGATCTTGATTCTATCCCTCTGTTTATGTAGCCTAGAACTGTGTTAACTTTTTTGGCAGCTGCTGCACACTGCTGGCTCATATTTAAATGGTTGTCCCTGTCACAGTTATTACTATTGAGCAAGATACCACCTATACTGTACCTGTGCATTCCGTATGTCTTGTCTAAATGTAGAACCTTACTCTTTCCACCATTGAATTTCATTTTATTAGATAGTGCCCAATGTTCAGGTTTGTCAAGATTCTTCTGTATCTTAAGCCTATCTTCTGGAGTATTGACTATTCCTGCCAGCTAGGTATCATCTGCAAATCTGATGAGTTCCCCACTTATTCCCTCATCCAAATCATTGATGAAGATGTTGAAGAGTACTGGGCCTAAAACAGAACCTTAGGGTACCCTACTGCATACTTCCCTCCATGTAGATGCAGTTCCATTGAGGACTACACATTGAGTGTGGTTGGTCAGCCAGTTACGAATCTATCTAGTGGTGATGCTGTCTAACATTATTTATATTGGAGGTGGTATTCAGCACGTTCTGACCTGTTCTGGAGAACCGGTAGCAGAAATTTTGAGTAATTCGGAGAACCGGTAAATACCACCTCTGATTAGCTGGGACTCAGGAGGCAGAGAATAGATGGGGGCAGGACCAGCCAGAGGTGCTATTTACTGGTTCTCTGAACTACTCAAAATTTCTGCTACCAGTTCTCCAGAACAGGTCAGAACCTGCTGAATACCACCTCTGATATAAATATGTACAAAAAAGATATAAATATTCCCAGGAAGATTACATACTTGGAAAATTAAGAATTTTGTATTTTTATTCCAGGTTCTGGCTATTCTAGGGCTTTCTGGAAGTGAAATTTTGGAGCAATATGTGATTTGTGGTATTTTGGACATGTTCTAATGGGACAGACTGTGATCAACAAAAGCTTATGCGATAATAAATGTATTAGTCATTAAGGATTTTGAGAAATCTTTGCTATTTTGTTACAAAAGACTAAAGCAGCTACCATTCTGAAACCTCTTATGAACCAGTGGTTGCCTAAAGAAAGGGAAACAGTTTAAGACTTAGCGGATTGTTCTCTGAATGGAAAAACTTTCCCACAGTGCTTTTATAATCCATTTTTATATGGCAAAAAGTTCAAATTAGAAGAAGGGCCAAGACTTTCAGTAGCATCAAATTAAGAGAGGTTATAAACAAAAAATAAACATAAAGTGTCCCCAGAGAATAACATAACAAATAAAATATGATAATGCTACCTGACTTGATGGTGCATAACAAAGACTATAAACCAAACTCTTGATGCCATAATGCCTTTACACAATCTAAGTGTTCCCAGCTTAGTAATACCACTTCTAGTTTTAATCATTAAGTCTCTCTCTCCCCCCTCTGTCTCTCTATGTCACACATACACACACACAACCACCACATGATACACAGTCAGATGCAGAAAAAAATGCAGAAAGAGGCAAACAAAAGAATCAAGAAGCCTGGAGCCCATTCAGCGGTGGGTTCTGGCTTCTTTTATTGCTGGTTTTCTCAAGGATGCGCTATGGTGCCCCCGATAAAACCGGTTCGGGTGCGTGAGTGTCCGAGTTACTACCTACTCAGCCGAACTGGGCCAAACTGGTATGAACCCACCTTTGAGTCCAATCTTAGGAGGAGAGAGCATAATAATTATGGCTTTAAAAAATAAAGAGATAAGAGACATTTTAGAGATTTATAACATGATGCATGGTATTCTAGAATTACTTCACATCGTGTATGATGTAATTTGCTGCCACAAAATGACTATAAAATGAGGGGTAGTCAAATATGTGAGGTACAAATTAAAAAACAACTATTGGGTAAATATGGATATATTCTGTCAATATTAAATGAGTCTGTATTGTTACACTGATTGTATGCTAAATACATACAATTACAACTTTTCTGTTGCATTTAACAGAATGGTACAAGGGTCCCTTGGAAATCTTATGAGAATTTTAAAAAGCTAATGGATTGTAAGAGAGTGAATTGTTTATCTCTGCGTTAGTTAAAAGACAAAATGATAATGGTCAAACCATTTCATAACACGACAGGACTGGTTTTTGCATTTACCTTACAAATGGACTTCTGAATTTAGAGCAGCACAGATTTGTTCTGATGACAAAGCCTTCAAAATTAAACTAACCAATCGTCAAGCGCTTTAAAGGGTTGCACAGAACTTTTGACACTGCAGCTAAACAGCTGCATAAAAGAAGGTATCTTTCCACTGCCTTATAGCAATATCTGTGCAGTGCACCTGTCTGCTGTCCTAGATTGCTTATTGTGTACATTTTCTGAAGAATTTTGCATTAGAGAAGGGCATCTTTCACATTGATTAGCCAAGTGGGCCTTTCACAATAGTAACTAAATGCTAAAAACCAAAGAACAAATAAAACCTAGTAAGCTAGGTAATCGGCTTTCTGCTTTTTGTTTTTGCCTTTTGCCAAGAAAAATGCAAATCATAGCCTTCAGCTATAAAATGGAAACAGACATATTCAATAGCTCTCCAACTAGCACTGCCTGAAAGCGAATAGAGATGTTACTTGAAGGTATTTTGTAGGGAACTGTGTGAAGCTTCAGTCATCAAAATATGCATATTTCAAATATAGATACAAAAAGAGGTTGCCTGATCAGCCTCTTGGCACAATTTTTGGCCAATTTATCCTACTTTAGTTAGTGACATGTATTAAGTTAGTGGGATATACAGACCTTAGCCTTTATCAACTTGTCTGTCCCTCTTTGTGATTAAGATGACTGATACAAGATAAAGGATATATCCCTAGTGAAATAAGTTGCTATCTTGGATCTTGCAGGCTCTGTGTCTACAATATTATTAAAAAGCTCCCAGCACCAATTTATTTTCTGTGGCCTTCCCTGAAGTATGCTTGAGTTTAAGACTATGGCAAGCTGTTTAAACTGTTCTGAGTTTGTGAGCTTCATCTGTGATTGCTTTTTGTTCTATTGTATGCTTTTAACCTTCTTCCCACTTTCAGAACTGATGAAGCTTCTTGGATGAGAAGCAGAGGTGGGTTGCTCCCAGTTCAGCCTGGATCAGGCAAACTGGTAGTGACAATGGCGGGAGGCTCCACCCACCCAACCAGATGCTTCTGCACATGCGCAGAAGCAGGGGGCGCGTGCATGAGCAAACCGGTAGTAAAAAAAAATGGAAACCCACCACTGATGAAAAGCAAAACATTTTCTTCTTCCTCAAGGAAAAAACAGTCTAGTTACCTTTTGAAGAAAAAAGCACCTTTGAGGTAAATGAAATAATTCATTGGAAGATACCTTGGACAGCTTCTATCTTTAAGGTGGGAGTAGACTTATTTTAAATAAACAATCTGAAATATTTGATCTGAGAATCTATGGAGATTTGATCTGAGAATTGAAGCATGAAAAATATTTTATTCTAACTTAACATGATGAATAACCATTTATTTTTCTCACAGCCAAGCTTCTCAATCTTCATAAGGTTAAAAATATTTGGGGGGGGTGGGGGGGGGAAAGAAGCAAGTCCTTGTATTTTGCGGCCAATGAGATGCCAGAAATATATGTTGTGATAAAACTTTTACTCACATATATATGTTTGTAGGCTTCCAAGGTGAAGAATGTTTGGAAAGTGGGATCTATTGAAGGACATCCAAACTGAATTAAATCAATCTATATATTTTCTTTCATCAACTTGAACTCTCAACTATCAAGAAAACAAACATAACTCAATTCTGCAATTCTGAAACTGAACAGGCTGGCTCCAGCTACACCAAAACTGCCCTCTATTTATAGTCATGTCTGCTTTTATATACAATTCCTTACTTGTTCTCCAAAACTCAGTGATTGCTTATTGGGATGCTGATGTGGTATAAAGTATACTAAGGCAATGATAATGAGGTACAGATGGAGACGGAACTGCATTCTGGGGGACGGAATTCTCTTCTTCTAATTTCTACCCTCTTTCCATCCACAATGCAATTGGTTGGGGGGTGCTGTTTTCTAGCAATAACAATATTTGGTTACCATTGGAGAGGAAGCCCTATGGATAAGGCAGCCAGAGAATAAAGGAGATGTTAAGAGTGCAGAACATTTAAATGCTAAAGAAAAATAATAGATTTCTTATTTACTTTTAGCTTAGCTAGCTTCCAGAGGCCAGAAGGGAAATAATTTACATTAAAAAAAAATATCAGTAGAATCTTAAATCAGGTAACCTAAAGATTTTCCTTCCATGGTGTCCTCTTGCATATTTAATCGTACTGCTTGTTCTGTTAAATTAGGCTACTAATTCAAGCTAAGGTATAGACAGTTTAAATGGAATATGTTTCCTTCATATATTTTTTTTTAAACAAAACAGTGGTACTTCTCAGAGTATTTTGTTTTTTAGACTTCCTGTAATTCTATTTTTGTGTTTATGTTTATGAATTGTTGCTGGAGAAGCAAGGGACTAGAGGCATGGATTTTTCATTATTTAATTTGCAACACTTTGGAATCCAAGTGTCCCATGGTTGTGATTGATTATTTTACTTTGCAGTTCCCACAGACATTGTTTTCCTGAGAATGTTTAATGTCATTTTACATTAGGGTGAAACTAAGTGTATTTCTGTTTAAATTGTATTATTTCAGAATGTGCATACAGGTATGTTTTACAAATGTATTTTGCAGCAGCATACATAAAATACTTGGTCATTTACCAGAATGCTGGTCCTCTTTTGGCAATGCCTATTCACAGAGGAAAGTATTTAGCAGCTAAGTTTTAGCCAGTCTAGAACTGAAACGAGGTGTGGAGAGAGATCTTGGCTAGCAATGATGTCACCCAGCATTTCTCTTTCAGAAAGTGAAAGTAATGTGATTAAAAATAAACTGTACAAGCAGAACTTTCTTTCTGCCATCTCTCCAAAAATATATGTACCCTCTAAATCAGTGGTAGTCAACCTGGTCCCTACCGCCCACTAGTGGGCGTTCCAGCATTCATGGTGGGCGGTAGGGATTTTGTCCGATACTGAAGCACTTTCCTTTTTTTAAATTTAATTTACTTTTTTTAAAAAAAAATCATAGCATTATTTAAAAACATTTTCATTAGGTTTTCATAAAATCACCATTACTGTGGAACGGGTGGGCGGTTAGAAAATTTTACTACTAACAGAGACACAAAAGTGGGCGGTAGGTATAAAAAGGTTGACTACCCCTGCTCCAAATGGATTTGTTTCATTGTATTTTAAAAGAATTACTTAACATCTTTCTGATCACATAAAGTCTCAAGGAGAGTTTCTTTGGGCCATTACCATGTTTAGTAACAATTTCATTAAAAAGCCTTCAGCCTAAAGTGAAGCCGTTGCAGGTATTTCTTGTTTAGTAACCACAATTTTGAGGACCACCAACTTGGCCATTAAACAAAGCAGTTGCTAAATGAAACACCACAATTTTACTTTGTCTTTCCTTAGTTTTGTGAAAGTTGTAAAGTTATTTTTTAATCATTGTTATACCTGCGAAAAGCTAGACGAGTCAGACACTAAACAAAGACTGCTTGCATACTAGAAGCTATAGCACTGAAAGGCCCATATAGAACAAAAAAATGCTGTCAATCATAAATTCAGTCTTCCTGCATTTTAGTTAGGGCTAGATAATACAAGAGTCTTAATCTTTAAAAAAAATGTTATAAAAAACAGTTGAGATCTTGGCAACATCATTAATGCATGGGACAGTAGAATGAATTAACGTAGCCTGGTAATTAAATATCTAAGAGAAAATAAACTCAGAGAACACCAATAACCTAACAGTTTAACCCTACGAAACATAAATTCTCTACTATTGGAAGATTTAATAGATAATATTTTGGGGTTCATGGAGATGTTTTGCAATTGTGGCAACAAAATAATGCATATCCTTACGTGGTGACTGTCACTGTGCATCTGGACAATGAGAAAACACTCATTTACTAGAAGGATAAAATTACTCCCTATTACACTATCTAACTCCCTGACATACCCATACTATCTATCTATCTATCTATCTATCTATCTATCTATCTATCTATCTATCTATCTATCTATCTATCTATCTATCTATCTATCTACCTACCTACCTACCTACCTACCTACCTACCTACCTACCTACCTACCTATCTATCTATCTATCATATATATACAATTTCATATACATTCTCTCCCTCCCCCCTTCCCTATCTGTCTGTCTGTATATGTATATGTCTCTCTCTCTCTGTATGAAAAACAGAATGCTTATATTAAGTTGTAAAATGGCATATTGAAAATAAGGCATCACAAGGTAAAAGAGCATAAAACTCTTGTCTTGATTACAAAACTTTTTCATGTGGTATGAACAGATTCAGGTTATGCCAAGACCTGCCAGGAAAGGGAGCCATAACTGGAAGCTTTACTATACCATAATTTTTACCATAATTCAATACTTTGCTCAAAGCACAGAACATACAATATGAAAAATCATAATTCAAAATGAGCACAATACAGATGGTAAACAAAAGGAAAAAAAATATCTTAGGAAAAACAGTACCGGTCTGTCAAAGCTAACTAATAAAATATCCACAGCAGTTCAATTCTTGAGTGGTTTCAGGATTAGGCTGAGAAGCAGCAGCAATAATAATAATAGTGTGGCAGTGGTGGAGGTATAAATTTTAGGATAAATAGAAGAGGTGTTGCCTCACTGATTGGACTGTTGAAAGAGGCTTCTACACAGACACAGACACATTTGGAAGCCTCTTCTGACTACTTCAAATGCCACAGGAAGCTGCAAAGCAGAATGAAGCATCCTAAGTTGAAATAATGCAATCATTTGCTCTAAGAAGCATTCCCATTGAAGGTCTGCAAAACCTTACAGAACCACACATTCCTGAAATATCACCTTTAATTTCTCTGGTGACAGCAATCAATGGTTTTAAAAGGGGGCTGAACCATTTTAGCTCTTTTTAATTGCCTTGGATTTTTTTGGTATTTCCACGGAGCCCTGATGAACCTCAAGTAGCTCTGAGAAAAATTAATATGTTCTCACTATTTGTCTGCAATGCATATCTGACATGACCCATAACAATCCAGAAAAGAGACTCTTTCTCACATTAAATAATTAGCTGTCATGAAATGTGGATTTCAGGAAGAAAGGGATTTTTTTAAAAAAAAAATATCCTGTCTTATTACTTGATAAATAACGCAAGGAATCATATATACCTTTCTCCTCCTATTTCCCTCCCAGCAAATAACCCTGAAAGGTGAGTTGGGATAAGAGAAAGTGACTGGCCCAAAGACACCCAAGCAGTTTTCATGCCTAAGGCAAGACTAGAACTGACTCTCTCCTAGTTTATAGCCTGGTGTCTTAATCACTAGACCAGTGTTTCTCAACCTTGGCTACTTGAAGATGTCTGGACTTCAACTCCCAGAATTCCCCAGCCAGTGAATGCTGGCTGGGGAATTCTGGGAGTTGAAGTCCAGACATTTTCAAGTTGCCAAGGTTGAGAAACACTGCACTAGACTGAATTTTCCTGGAAATCACACACACAAAAAAGCTTTGATTGAATAGATCACCCTTCAAATCACTTACAGCAGGAGTAAGGAATCCTTGCTGAGGAACATAGTCTCTCAGAAGACTGTAAATTGCTGGAGCCTGACTTTCTGCAAACCTTTCCTCTTTCTCCCTCCATGCCAAATGAGGACATATGGTTCTTGTCAAGAGCCTGAACTGATTGCTTGAAGAAGGTTTTGGAAATTAGGCTCAGAGCCACAAGAAAGTAAGAAAAGCACATGGGTTCCTTTGGCCTAACTTAAAGAAGCCCAGTAAAGCTAGAATATCTTATGCAGTTTTTCTATCTGTGCAGCCTCCTGGATTACCCCAAATGGTTCAATCTGCAGAACAAGAGTAAAAAGAAAATGGGGAATTACACAAGTTAATGATCTGATTTCTGGTTTATGGATATGGTTCCTAAATCATTTGATGCATTTAATTTTTATTACATTTGCATTTAGAACTATGATGGCACAGCGGTTAGAATGCAGTATTGCAGGCTAACTCTGTTCACTGCAGGGAGTTTGATCCTGATCAGATCAAGGTTGATACAGCCTTCCATTCTTCCGAGGTCACTAAAATGAGGACCTAGATTGCTGGGGCAATATGCTAACTCTGTAAACTGTTTAGAGAGGGCTGTAAAGCACTGTGAAGTGGTATATAAGTGTAAGTGCTATTGATCTAGTGGTATTGCTATTACAATTGAGCATGTTTGGGCAATTCCCATGTACAGTAGCATTGAATAGACAAGGAGGAATCTGCCCTCCAGCCTCTAAACTGCCATACAGTACAGGTTCTTCAACCTACAACCACAATTGGGACAGAACTTCTGTTGTTAAGCAAGGCAATTAAGTGAGTCACACTAGATTTTATGACTTTTGTCATGGTTGTTAAGTGAATCACAAGGTTGTTAAGTGAATCTGGTTTCACCCATTGATTTTGCTGGTCAGAAGCCAGCTAGGAAGATTGCAAATGGAGTTCATATGGCCATGGGGACACTGAAATGGTTGTGTGACAACTGTTTTTAATTCACTTTTTTCAGCACTGTAATCACTTCAAATGATCCCTAAACAAATGATTGTAAGTTGAAGACTACTGATTCAAGTCATTGGTCTAACATTTATCTGACTGGCAGAGCGCGCCAGGAATAGCAAGAACTACTAAATACATACTATGCATTCTGCTACTGGGCTACATAGCCTTTCTGGTCTTCTGATAATGGGAATTTATCAAATAATATTGCCATGGTATTATGAAAATGGGTGATTTAGTTATTACTCTGTGATTCTATGCAACCTTTTCAATCTAAGCTGAAACTATTCTGTCTTTCCCTGTGAAGCATATTTGCTTTAGTATCCTCCAAATGAATGCTGATCCAGAATCTCATGGGCCAAAAAGAGGCTGCAGAAAATACTTCCTTTAAGATAGGATTTCCCAAACTTAAAAAATTCTTCTAGGCACCCATTTACTCAAGATGCTGAATGCCTCTTAGCGTACTACTGTTAATTATAAATTTCAAAGTATTTTTGGTTTACCATATTATTTCTCTTTAGGTGTCTCAGTCTGCTATCCTACCCCTGTGCTCTTCAGACATGTTGAACAGCATTGCTCAAGTTTAATTATATATTGTGTAACACATAAAGCCAAGATGCCTAGGGAAAGTGAAGTATTCTTTAACAGTTAAACACTCACAAAGAATTTACTAAATAAGCAACTGGCTGAAGTACCATAATACACAAGGCTATAAACCATAGTTTAAAATCTCAGTGGTTAGGCTGACTATTAAACTCAAAGCAATCAAATCACATTATAACCTATGAATTCAGCTATAGTCTCCCTGAAAGTCCTGAGTGGAACTATTAACACTTGAAATTTTTGAATAGTAAAGATCACAAATATGATTCCATGTTCTATTAAGATAAGGGTGTTTGGGAAGAACCCAACCTGGCAGGGAGGAAGGATCAAGCACAGATCTAGCTGGGAGTCACTGTATATCCACAAAAGGGTGACATTTCTTCATCAAGTTCTTTGGGGCCTTAACCAACTATTCCCAGAAATAGGCTGTAGACAAAAGAGATTCCTGTATTACAGGCAGAACATAACAGACAGTTTAAACACTGCAGGTGTGGGCCTGGTTGTTCATGCCTGACATTAACCTCAATTTATTAATATCAGCTGGGTATCCTACATTTTGGCGTAGTGGAATACTGTAAGTGAAACCATCACAGTTTGAGATGGTTCACCAGGCGAAGGATGGATAGAACAGAAAAGTGAAGTTGGTTAAAATTATTCAAAGCAGATGGAAGCCAAGTTAGATTGAATCCATTAAAAAAAGGATCAAAATATAAGGTGGTCATATGGGTAGATAGGATCTAGCAAGAAATCTATCTGTAGATAATACCTACCGGTAATTCATTTCAAGTGGGAGCTGCTGAGGTGCCAATATAATTTGCAAAAGAATAGGATACAACTAAAGCAATCCTGAATTTTTTTTTTCATAGCAGTTTTAATTCTAACAAATAATTTCAATAAAATATTAACGGTCTTTTTATTTTTTATTTTATTTTTTGAAGGGGGAGGATTAATTTCTGATTGTATTTCAGTTTTTAGCACTGCTGACCTTTCTAATACAAAGAAAACCCACTTGTGTATTTCTCTTTCAACTGTTTGATTACAGCTATTTTCTCCAAGTTGAGAATTACTCAGCTTGAAAATAGCAAGAAATGTGCAAGGGACCTGACCTCGATTTCTGAATAGTGAAGCTTCCGTTAAGAGTTGTATCAGATCAACAAAACAGGGGATAATTTTATAGGTGTTTAATCTAGAGAAAATCTAATCTCAATCGGCTGTTCTTCTAATAACCATGTTTACTGGAAGGAAGATTCCCATTTGGCCCCTTGAAATAGAGGAAATTCCCATTCTGTTCACAATGTTTTATTTTTAAACAAATATATATATTTATATTATATTATATATATGAAAACACTTGATATCTTTGCCTTCCAACTTCATTCAGAAGAATCTGTTAACTATGGAAAATCAGAACAAATTTGTGTTAGCTATGTTCTTTTCAGGAAACATTACAATGATTTTGAAGGATTTTTTTCTGACATTCAAGCCATTTCTAAATCAAAATTATTGTATTTGTATAAATTAAGATAGGAAGCGGCTTGAGTCCACATGTAAAGAGAAGGGGACAACAGAAGAAATATGTTTTTCAATAGCTTCAAATTTTCATAGGCATTTCTATTAAAAACTGGGACGTTGATATTTAAAGCTCATCACAAAGTAGAACAAAATGCTTTCACTAATCACGTAACGTCTTGATTAAAATCAAAGGATGAGCAACACACTAACACAGCATATTTATTTTGTCAGTATAATCCCAATTGCACTTTCCTAAAAGCAGCCTATTCTTTTATTGGAAAGCAAATATTCCATATGCTCCCAAAGGTTCCTAATGAGACGCAGAAACATTCTCTATCTTAATGTTTCAGATTGAACCAGGGTGTCCACAAGATCCAGCATTTCCTAAAATGACAAACATAGTGCAAGCTCCACCCCTTTCCAGAATATGTGTGACATCATGATGCATGTATGAAAAGGGCAGAATTTGCATCACATAACACAGTGTTGCTTTCATCATTTGCTACTCTTGGCCCAGAATCACTGACATCTGATGATGTGGCGATCACAGTCTCCAAAACCAGCTTCAACATCTCTCTTTAAGTCAGAGAGGAATTTGGTTTTACTTTACTGTGCTAAATCCAGCCGATCATTCCTTACTCAGCAAATACTAGTTAAGAAGCTATGAATTAATACAATCTATGAAATCAGCATATTGCTAAATAAAAAAATAGACTCCCTTGACCTTATTTCTGGGGAATTACGTGGGTACAACCTTCTGAATTCTAAAGGATCAAAGAAGAATTAGATATACTTGTTTCTTTCACATGTAGATGAATTCATTTTTAAAACTGTCATCAAAAATTAACCACCGCGGGTGAGTGATAACCTGCTATTTTAAAAATGAAATGGTTTGAAATAGAATATAATTAAATTCTACACATGTTTAATTCAGGTTAACAAAGAAGTTTGAACCATACTCTGAGCAGAATGCACTACTAAAATGTAGTGGATAAATTCAGCCAGATAGGAAAGCTAAAAATTCCTGATACTTTCCACCAACAACATATCCACAGATGGAGTTTAAGAATACTAAGGTTATGAATACTGTCCAGAATTCTTAGACTATGTGGAGAACATTGTGAGGCTATAGTAGGAAGAATCTGTAGGAAGAAAATGTTGAACAACATTTATGTAAGAAGAGACAACACAATTCAGAGGTGAGGCTCTGGGAATACAGGACAATTCCAAGAGGCTGGCTTAATTTAGTTGCTTCCTGGGTTTTTATATTTTCAGTTTTAAGATTCTGCACTTACTGCATTAAAGACATTTTCCTGAGTGCCACATCATTTTTACCAGCTTGCCAGCTATGCAGAACTTGATAGTAGTCTTATTAATAATATTCAGTCAATTGAAATGTATTAAAAATTAAATAAACTAATATTTTCCTAGGACCTTCTCATTGTTTTTGTTCTTTTCTGGGAATGCTGCCCCCCCCCCACACGCCCCGATGCTAGAGATCAAATTCTCATCCTCAAAAAGTTGCACATATTTAGCTTGGGAGTTTCCACACTAGATTGTCACTCTCCAATTTGCAAAATTAGTTGGGTAGCATTTTATAATTATCTTTACTTTTGACAATTTGAGATGCTGAAAATGAGTCCAAAATTACTGAATCTGCTTCTATGGCATAAAACAAAAATTATGACATCCATGCAAAAAAGCAAAGAAAGAAAAATGTAACCTGGCATTAAGTACTTTATAGTCTTCTTGGTGCAGTGTGAAGAAATTTGATTTTATCCACATTTTATAGTAATTTTAGTCCTGCTTAAAGTTGTCATCTTAGAAATTTCCTTGCCTGGAAATTCAACAGCCAGGAAGACAAAAGTCATCACAAAATGCTCATCTCAACAAGAACAATAGAACCTTAGTTTCAGTTACACCATGGATAAGCTGAAAACATTTCTGATGTTGTATGAGGAACCAAATATGTAGAGCTGCTTTTGAAATGCCCTAGAACTTATCCTGTGCAGAATTCTGTATGGAAGAATTCTACACAGGATGAATTAAGCCCAGCTTCTGAAGAATTAGTGCTACCCCGATGCTTGATTGCTTCACACAGAGTTGGGTTTGGGGAGTTCCAAGCAGATCTAGCAGCTGACAAGTACCAAACAGAAAGAAAGCTAACTGGATAAGCTAACCCCCAGATGTGAATTGGGGAAAAAAAGGAGCTTGTAACTTGCATCACGACTCTCCAGTTGCTATTATATAAAAATAAAAGAAAATAAGAATGGATCCTGAGCTTTCCAACTAAGATGACTTTTGTTAATAGAAGCACTTTTTTTTTTTAGTGGTAAAAGGCTGCAGGGAAATTCATCAGGTTCTGACAGGTTCTGGAGAACTGGTAGTGGAAATTTTGAGTAGTTTGGAGAACCAGCAAATACCACCTCTGGTTGGCCCCAGAGTGTGGAGGGAATGGAAAATTTGCAGTATCCTTCCCCTGCCTTGCCCACCAAGCCACGCCCACAGAAGCGGTAGTAAAACAAATTGAATTTCACCACTAGTAAAAGGCCTGACCGTATTGTAGTTTATTCAATAAATTGCAGAGGAAACAATCAATGGATAAGAAAGTTGTAATGCAATCCTGGATCAACTTTGGCACTTTCAATTCAAGATTTCTTTAGTTAAGCATTTCCCAGGTTTAATGAACACTGTTGCAATATTATTAATTATAAATGTCCAGGGTTTAGTTTAGTTTGAACTTAGTTCAAACCATGTAACATTTGCTCAGTGTCATTCTCTACAACGCTGGTATCATTGTCTTGCTGTGTAAAGCCTTTGAACTCCAGGGCAAATAACAAGTTTGCTACATGGAGCTTATTATCAACTGAAGTAATCTGCATATCAAGAGGGAATGTCATGGGGAAAAAAACCCTTTTTATTTATTTATTATTTTTTTAAAAAAAACTTTTGATGTATTTTCTTTAAATCAGTCAAGCAGCAGCTGCGGTAATATTATACAAGCGCTGTATTATACAAGACCAATCCTGTGGAGAAACCAGAGGTAATTACAGACAAGGAAGCGTAATAGATTCCTACTGTGCAGTAGCTGTAACAGTTTTCTTCACCTGTCACTGCCCTCCTTCTGAGGCTTACTGATAATTCATGCAGAGACTAATGCAATACAATCTCTCATAGGAAGGCTTTTAAAAGCTTTCCCGGAGCTTCCCTTTGATGGTTACCAGCATGTTTCTTCATTGGTCAACAGAGAAAGACAAACAGAATTGCAAATATTTCCACCTTTCTCTTGATGCTTCTGTTTACAGGTAATCCTTGGTTTACAACCATAGTTGGAACCAGAATTTCTGTTGCTAAGCAAGGCAGCTGCTAAGTGAATCCTGCCTGATTTTACAATCTTTTTTTTTTTTTTTGGCTAGGATTGTTAACAGCGGTGGGATTCACCTACCACTTTGCAAATGGGAGCGTGTGTGCTGCGTCTGGCAATGCACTCCGCCTTTTGCACATGTGCAGTGCTCACACATTATGTCTGGGCAGGTGGGTGGAATGTCCCGCAGCCGCCGCTACCAATTTACCTAAACCAGAGAGAATCGGCTGAATACCACCGCTGGTTGTTCAGTGAATCACTGCAGCTAAATGAATCCTGTGACCATTAAGTCAATCCTGCTTCCTCCATCAATTCTGCTTGTCAGTAACTGGCTAGGAAGGTTACAAATTATGATCACCTGACCCCAGGATGCCACAACTGTTGCCAAGCTACTGAATTTGATCATGTGACCATGGGAATGTAGTGATGGCTGTAAGTGTAATGATGAGTCATAAGTCACTTTTTTCAGTGCTGTTGTAACTTTAAATGGCTGCTAATTGAATGGTTACACAATGGACTACGTGTACTTCAGAGGTTTTCTATCAATCATTGTTTTACAAGTGGCATTATTAAACTTTAGCTATTCATTTCATCTTTTAAAGGAATGAAGAAAATCACAAAATACCAAGTAGACTTGCAAGTAGAAATAGAATGACTGTGGCAAAAGAAAGCAAAGATAATACCAATAGTAATAGACTGCTTAGCAGTGGTGGGTTGCAGGCAGTACACCCCGGTACGGGCGTACCAGAGCCTGCCCAGAGCACTGGGTACAGTTCCAGTAAGGTGCTCCAGAGGGCCCACCCATCCGCCCGCACTATTTACCTGTCTTTAAAATCTTCGGCTCTTCTGCACACGCGCACGGCACATACAGCACCTGCGCAATGCTCCGCTGAGCAGCTGGAGTGTCATGGAGGCTCATGGAGGCATCGCTGGACAGTATGATGCATGCACGTGTCCATGTGGATGACGCGGGCCCGTTTCAACCGTACCAGTTAGAATGGGATCTGGAACCCACCACTGCTGCTTAGGTACAATCCCAAAACATCTGGGGAACCATTTGAATGTCATCGGCATTGACAAAATCGCCATCGATAAATTGAAAAAAAAAAACTGTACTTGCAATAGCTTACATCCTGCAGCAATACCATCAAACAACATCTACCTATCCCAGGTATTTGGGAAGGTGTCAGTAAGTGGATAAAACTGCCAAATACAGTCTAAACATCTGACTGACTATGCAACCAATCATAATAATATATTCAATATCAACAATAACCTTGTGGAAAGCATTTATAAACATTTCTTTGAGCTGCGTTTGAAGGATCACTCAAAAGAATAATAAATCATTGATACAGAACGAGATTGACAGATACTGTGATTCTTTGGGAGCACAAATATAATTAGTTCCCACAAGTTATCTACATTCTGAATCATTCAGATTGATCCTCATTATCTGCCAATACACCCATCATGTTTTCTGTATGGTTCTCTGATAGTATTCACTCCAAGAAAAAAAATCAAACCAGATATTTAATGCCCAGGCAAAATATTTCATGTAAATTATACTGCCCCAGAAGACACCACTTACCATTTGATTTTACTATCTTATTGAATTTACAGCATATAAAAAAACATGAGGAATAAATCCAGGTTGAAATAAATCAGAGGAAATCAATGGCTAGTTATACGTTCAGAGCTTCCCTCTTTGGTTTATTCTGACTATGCTATAGCTATACTTAAAAAAATACCAGAAAATGAGCCGCTTGTAGCTATGGTCAGCAAAAGTAATAATGTCATGCAAAGGTTCCCAAGAATTTTGGGGTACTCTGTCATCCCTATTTTACTTGCAGTGTTCAAGTCTGCATTCTGAACAGCTTCAGTAGAGATTACTTCATTTCATTTTAATTAGGGAATGCTACTGGTATACTTTTCAGAAGCCTGGGGTCCATGAAATTAACAATACAGGTAGACCCCTACTTACAGAAGTTCATTTAATGACCATTTGAAGATACAACAATGCTTAAAAAAATGACATGATCATTTTTCACATTTACAACCATTGAAGCATCCCCATGGTCCCATGATCAAAAGTCATATGCTTGGCAACTGACTCATATTTATGACAGTTGCAGTATCCCAGTATCACCTGCTCACTTTTTGTGACTTTCTGACAAGCAAAGTCAATGGGGAAGTCAGATTCATTATACTAACTTCATAACTGCAGCGATTCACTTAATTGTGGCAAGAAAGCTCATAAAATTGGGGGGGGGGGGAATCACTTAACAACTGTCTCACTTAGCAAAAGAAATTTTGGGCTCAACTGTGGTTGTAAAGTCAAGGACTATCTATATGGAGTTTTTTCATTTTAGTTGAATTCATATCAAGTTAACATTCTTTTATTGATAAATGCTCTTTACCATGCAATACAAATTATGTGAACAGACTATGCAATCTTGTCATGATTTGACCAATTACTCAGTTTCTTATTCTATAAGGCTGGTTTTCTGTTCCATCATACAAAAGAAACTAGGAATAGCTAAGAGCACTTGATATTTTAATCCTTAGGGAAACAACTGAAGCAGAGTTGTTCTTATAAATGCCAAAGTTCAAGACATTTATTTTTGTCTGACAGCTGTAGCTAAAAATAATGTAGCATTTTAAGCATCTGAAGCCTTCAGGTAATTTGAAAAATTAATACAGGCTGTCAAATGCCTTTCTTTTTGAAAAGAAAATTAGGTAAAATATTAGTAAATAACAATTAACCCTTCCTTAATCATTCTTATAATTTTTATAGGCACAACAATGTTAATTAGAATAGGAAATGCCAAAGGTCACCTAATTCTCAGAATTTTGATCTGATAGATGACATTCTCAATTCACATATTGCCATACAAGTGTCAAGATGCCACAGAATCAGAATCTGAAGACACAAGACAGGATAGTAACAGAGAATGGTTAATAACCACATTTCCTAGCAGGAAAAATGTCTGTAACATTTATTGTTTTATGTCGCCTTTTTTTAATTTGGCCTTTTCACCAAATGGACTGCAAGTACATCCTTCTATCAGCCCAAACTTACATAAAATGTAGCTCTCAGTCAGCACGTAATTGCCTCTATATGAGATGAATATGGTACATAAATCAAATAAATGAGAAAGTGGGGGGAGGGAGGGAGGGAGGGAGGGAGGGAGAGAGAGAGAGAGAGAGAGAGAGAGAGAGAGAGAGAGAGAAATTTTACAATGAAAACATGTTTTAAAAGATTACTGTATCTGGGCAACGAAAATCCAAATTGTTACTGTATGGCAGAAATGAACGCAAGTTTTCTGAATTCCCTTTTGTATTCTCTGGCCCTTATATGGTTTTTTGCAGTCTAGATATGGTAGCCATAGTTGACTAGTATGTCCCAACATCTGTGGATCCTATTCTTTTTTTAATTGCTCTTCATTATCAAGGCATAAAGTTACTTGATTTTAGCATAGCAAATTATATCTGAATCTCCTCATAACATTATCCATTATGTTATGATTTTGTATTTTATGTTCAAATGTAGCCACTGTAGCTTATTTAATAAATCATGAATAAAAAGTCCTGTCAGTATTCGTATGGATTTTTCTTTAGGGTAAACATAAATTATTTTAGGAATTTTTTTTTAGTTTTTCTTACTCATCAAATATGCCACAAATATCCTTGTCTAATGATATTTTTCCTGCTAATATCTTATTACTATTTGGATACCATATATCATAAACATTTATACAAGAGACTATCAAAATCTACATTCAACATTACAGTATCTGCAAGAGTTCACTATGCCTAACCAGGTTGATTTAACAGAGATATGTGTGGCATGGATTATCATGGCTGGTAAAAAGAATTAAGGAAATTATAACCCCAAATTTCTGATAGACACAAGAACCCCTCCCCAACAGAAATTCATTTCAACCAGATTGATAAACGGTGTAATATTTCCACCAAATTCCCAACTTAACTTCCATTTCTGCAGTTCTATGCAAATCCAAGAATTATCTCTTAAAGAAAAATAAATGGGATGTTATGATCTCTGGGCGCGTGGGCGGAGCCTCCCGTCGCTACTGGTTCGCCTGGTACAACCGGCTGAATTGCAGCACTGAATGAAACTCACTCGTACATAGTAAGAAGCAATCAGGATCACACTTTGGGTTTTGTGGAAAGGCAGATTTACCAGCGTAGAAAAATGTGAATTTATGTGTTAGGTTTCATTGCATTGAAAACACTGGGATTTAAATTTTAACAGAACTTAATTTAGGATTGTAGCTGATGCCTCTTAACTGGTAAGGGCTTTACATTTGCTTTAATTATCTAACTGTTTGCTTTCTACTATGTACAAAAAAGACAACTTCTTTCAGACAAAGAAGAGGAGGATGAATCTGGGGCTTAGATGAAATTGCACAACTGTTTAAAGATTTGGTTGAGGATTAATCATCAGGATTAATCATTAGATATGGAGTGATTAATTATATCAGGGGTGATCAGATTAATTAATCATTAGATCAGGGGTGTCAAACTCATGATGTCATGTTGTTATTACATGACTCACAATTTTCCCCCTTCGGTAAAATGGGAGTGGGGGGGGGTCAGCACATGATGCATCCGCCCTGCGGGCCGCAAGTTTAACACCCCTGCATCAGATGATACACACACACCAAGGTGTACAAATCCCAACGTGTGGAATGACTGGTTCATAAGCATAATGGGGAGCAAGAAAGACAAATGAAGCAATATTTCTCATGATATCAGGGTGGAAGAATTTTAACTAGTATACTTTTGTCAGATGAAGAGAGATGCAGACTTTGCATCAGGAGGTAAACTTAGATACCTAAGTTTGGTTGTGACAAGCCTGGACATGGATAGGATTCCTCCAGGACTGCAGGTTGGATTGAAAAGTCAAATATAATCCCAGAAGAAACGATAGATGCAAAGATGACCCACTTCCACATTGTTGCCAAGCAAGCTACACAAATATATCCATAGTCACTAGGAGATGAGAACAGCTTGGGGGTGAATTGATTTTTGCAAGAGTAGATTTCTGATTGTGCTACTTTCACTATAACTGTGTCTCTGACTTTTACTCCTGTGATTCTGGTAAATAGTTTGGCTTCATATTTTTAGATGCCCAACCAAAAGAAATAAATACCATGTAGTAGAACAATGTTAATCATTTGGAGGTATAGAGAACATTAGGGCTCTTGAGCACTTATCTGGACATTTTTATAAAATTAGTGGCAAGTGCCAATCACCAAGTGAGTGTGGCCGGTCAGCAAGCATTACTTTGCCAGAAGCCAAACTAATCAGGCTAAAAAAAAGCAACATCTGTAAATTGCTGATAACATCAATTCTGCAGACTACTGAACAGTTGGATCTGTATGTTCTTTGTCCTTCCAGTGCTGAACACTAAATCTTTTAGCTATAAGTAAGATACCAAAAAAAATCCACTTCTTTGTCCAGATGTCAATTCTCATGTGATAGGAATAATTTTTTTTAAAAAAATTAACATCTGAAAACATAAACTCACAATGTTCTTTCATAATGCCCATTTCACAGGGAGCAAACAGATGGAACTCTCATATAAGCATGTTTGCCATGAAAAGGAGTTCAAGGCAACATGGAAACTGCAAGGTGCCAGCATATTGGCCTCCTGCTGAAGCTTCCATCAGTAGTGGATATCAAAAATTGTTCCATGAATAGAAAAACAACTTTAATCAAAATTGGCAGTCACAAAACTCTTGTAAAAATTCAGAACATTTGTAGATTGCCTAACAATGACAACAAAGGAATCCTTGTAACTATAACACTGTTTTTGACCAGTAGCAAATTCCAGCAATTTCAACAAGGCCATATAACCACAGATATTTACATGTATGAATTTTAAGGCTTACAAAAGCTGCATAAAGTTTCCTATAATGAATAAGGATATTTATGATCCTCTTGAAAACACATGGAGCAAATTAATAATTAGCTGTTCCTCTACAAAAGGAGGAACTTTAGCCAAGATCTTTTATTTCCTTAACAAGTATCTAATATGGATATTATTGTAGCTATAAACTAAAACATTACAACTAATAAATTTAAAATGTATGTTTATATCCTTTTATGTTAATAGTATATTTAAATAATATTCGTTTAAAGAAAATTAAATCTTTCCATTTAGGAAACTTTCCCTAGTGCTGAAATCTGACTAAGATGTCTTTTCTTGCTTCCAGACTTAGCAATCCTCGCATTTATCTGGTATTATGCAAAACCTGTTGGTTTTTCTCAGAAGCACCTTACCATATAGTAAGTGTACTGTCTAGCTATTTAATATCATGTAAAGAAATTAAAATAATGTGGCCCTTTATAGGCTGCTGAATTGCAACATCTAGTATTTTTTACTCTTACTCATAATGGATAGAACTGCTGGGAACTATCATTCAACTACATCTAAAAGGCATAGGTTCTTCCTCTTCCCGTAATAGGATATTTTTAAGCAAGGAAGCAACAACAAAGGAATAGAACTGTGTTATTTCCAACAAAGTATATAAATAAGCAATTAATCTACTCAGAAGTAGAAGATAACTTTCTTCTGAGCCGATTTCAGATGCTCTAGCTAATAAATATTTGACACCTGGCATATCAGAACAGATACACCAGATGATATATAAGTAGAGAAAACAAAACTTTAAAAAATAATGCTTACACTGAGATAAACTGAAATGCAACCAATAATTTTATATGTTATGGCAGAATGTCAACTGGGCAACAAGCTATAATGTAGTTTCTGTCAAAGGAACAGGATTTCTCAAGACTGAGCCAAAAGCAGATTACAACATTGATCAATGGACAGTACATACAATACTGTTTTGCTTCCACCTCTGTAGTTCTTCACTTGGATTTGTACATGCAAAGGCTTTATATTTTAATAAAAACTGGACATACCATGTTTTGTCTGGTTTATAACTGATTTAAAAAATCAATGGGATTTATGTGGGTTGAAGTCTAGATATCTCCAGGACTACTTTGAATTATTTCTGCCTATCCGGTAAGATTTTCCTTGGTAGATCAGGTCCCATTACTGAAAGAAATTCTATCCTACAGAACCCCAGAAGTGTGTCCTTTCTATGAAAGCCTCTTACCTCTAAAATACCAACATGGTCCAGATCTTGTTGTTCTTTCCTAAGAAAGAGAAGGGAGGGAGGAACAGGGAAGAAGGGGAGGAAAGAAGGAAGGAAGAAGGGAGGGGACAAGAAGGAAGATCCCTGATGCCCTGTGCCAGCTTCCCACAAGGAAACCCAATGGGGAAACCAGCAGGAGGTCGCAAGTCACCCTAGTGTTTTTTGGCCCACCCTTGGTCCTTCTGTTTCTCTCTTTAGGGTATAAAAAATAATCTCCAAAATGATGATCCAATGGAGCAAGGGTTGTCTAGCTCAAAACAAAAGTTTAAGTGAGTTTGCTATCAAACCTAATGATGCATATTTCTGAACCCACCCATCCATAGATTAGTTATTTTACAGCGTAAAGACAATAAAAGTCAAATAATATTCACACACCCTCCTCTATCTTATTAAGATTTAAGAGAAGAAAATTTGAGATCATATAGTGAAGTAAGTGAAATGAACCTATCACACACAACATATCATAATAGTGTGCTCAAAACCTTATAATAAATGTTAAAAGAACATTTACATGCCTGTGGCACATCACTGCATAAGCTATCCATGGATGGTAAAAGATTCACATGGAAACACAAGTAGAAATTTCTTCTTCTATACTGATCAAGTGGACCTATACCAATAGTAACAATTCTCATGCCTACTGTTTTTATTTGACTTCAATTTTATAGAAATAGGTCAGGTTTCTAAATGGTGTTCTTCTTTTTTCAAATAGATTCTCCCTCTGATTGTAAACATATGAAATAGCTTACCCATTCTTATCCATTCTATCTGTTCTCAAGTCCCACATTTCAAACAACTGCTGTCTTATGCAAACAGTTCTCTTTTGGCTAGAAGAGTTCATGTAAACTCACTGCAGAGCAATGACTTGTCAAAAACAGTTTGTTAAGTGGGAGCACAGTGTTGTTCAGTGTGCCCAATCCTGGATCAAACAAATTGTCCCCTATGTTATTTCAGAGGAAAGCCAATGGTGTACTTTCCACAATTATTGACACTTAGTATTTTGACAGTTTTGGTCCCAAATGCCTTTTCATCTTCCATTAAAAAAAAAAAAACTCAAATTAATCTCAAAGTGGCTATTTAAAAGTTAAGATCATCCCTAAAATGCTACATTAATTTTGCCACAGAATATTCTTTCAGTCAAGGATGAAAAGCATTTTGCAGTTCATTCTGAAACACGGAGATATGCAATACAAGGTCCTCTCTATATCTCACTTTTAATCTCATGCTTTCTGGGTGTGAATTCCCATGAACCCCAAGCCCAGCAGACTGGCTCTGGGTGATTCACTACCTATAAACAAAACACAATGCTTCACTGAATGCCAACAATGTAACATGGAAAGAAATGATTTGGTTAACGAGCACGTATTCTCTGCAAACAGTTTTGATCTTGGCAAGAAGACAGAGAAAGGACACTCCTGATGACTTGATTTAGAGTTAGAGAGAATTGGCAATGTCATATATTTGTTTTTGCAAAATTGTAAAGTACTAGCTCTTGTTGATAATACTTAAGAACTGGCCTAAGTTGCTTTCTAACCTAAACTGTGAGAAACAAAAACAGAAAAGGATTGTGAAGATTTGCAGCACTTAAGATGGCACAATGAAGGAGAAAATTGTTATGCTTCAATTGTGCCACTTCAGTTGTACCCAGAATTTGATTTGCTGTACTTTAAAATGCTGAGTTAGATCATTTAATCTAAAAAAACAAAGGAGGAATAGGTGAGTTAATTTGCTAATTACAATATGTAGCTATTCAGGGCACTAAAACACTAGCAAATGGAAACAAAAGTCTGTTTATGAAATATGTGTTTTTGCTATTTTATGAGCTACAACTTACTCAATATATCAAACTTTGGTTGTCCTGGAAAAATAATCCTAAAGTCATAGGCTATAAGAAACAAGTGTATACTCAAAGCAGATGGTATAATTAAAGTAACACAGCTGAACTATAAGTAAATTTTATGTTCTCAGTGAATTATTGTCTTTACTGATGGAGAATATCTGTGACTAAGTTCCCCCCCCCTCTCTCTCTCACACACACACACACACAACTTTTTTTTAAACCAAACCACACTATTTGCAGACCCAGAATTGGTCCAGATTTATTTACCTATTGAATCAACCACTTATCCAGTGTTAAACAATTCCTTTGTAAAATAATTCTAGCTACTTTCAAAGGGAGGGTTATGTTCTGCTTGTACCTATCATCTAAGTTAAAATAATTAGCTAAAAAAATAATTGCTATTTAGAATGAACTTTTAATCAGTTCCTTCTGTTTAATTCATATTCCAATGATGTAGAAAAAGCCTCTACAATGCTTTGGCACATCCAGTGGTAAAAAAAAAAAAATCAAATTGGTTATTTGTATGGGGGGAAAAAACCACACTGTGAGCTGTTATGGGTGTAAGCCAAACCAAATTAAGGTAAATCCTTCTCTTACATCAGAAGCAATCCATCACTCAAATTAATTTGCATTCATTTGCAAATACTGTATCCTTCAAAACTTCAAGGTCCACAAGCTTACATGTCCAAGTGCACGTTCCATTGTTATTTTTAATCTGTGTCCTGCCTCACAAATATGGAGCAGCAGCATATGAAAACAGAAAGCCAACATCTAAAACCTTACAAAGAACTCTGTTTGCTATGAACCACTTCAATAATTGTTGTAACGGACTGAGAAGCGGAACACTCCAAGAAGAGTAAGATCACAAAACAGTGAATGCAATACTCCATTCCACAGACAGATTCTGTCTATCTTGCCAAGCCCTTTTCTAGAAGTTCAACTGGATCATCAAGAAAACTAAATGTAGACTCATCATAATTACTTAGTGCTTACGGTACATAGTCCACCATATCCTGTACCTTATTCAAAAACCTAGGGATTTTGGGCAGGATTCTGCCTAGACAGCGGAAAATCATACATAAAGAGATTGCTGATAACTTTGAAAATTAGAAAATTAAAATTGTTGCTATGATTATCTGTGTAGCATTTTTATCTGGGAAGCATATACAGGTAGCCCTCAACTTATGACCACAATGGAGTCCAAAATTTCTGTCGCTGGGTGAGACATGGCTAAGAGAGTTTGCTTCCTTTTATGACCTTTCTTGCCACAGTTGTTAAGTGAATCACTGCAGTTGTTAATAACACGGTTGTTAAGTGAATCTGGCTTCCCGGTTGCTGGTCAGAAGGTCACAAAAGGGATCAAATGACTCTAGGTCATATCAACTGTCATAAAAAAGAGTCAGTTGCCAAGCATCTGAATTTTGATCACGGGGATGCGCAACAGTCATAAATGTGAAAAATGGTCAAAAGTCACTTTTTTTCAGTGCCACTGCTATGTCAAATGGTCACTAAATGAACTGTTAGAATTCGAGGACTACCTGTAGAG
Organism: Thamnophis sirtalis; assembly: GCF_051295495.1. NCBI lineage: Eukaryota > Metazoa > Chordata > Lepidosauria > Squamata > Natricidae > Thamnophis > Thamnophis sirtalis. The sequence continues at coordinate 84,954,670 of NW_028261381.1, forward strand.
GATAGTTCCCTTGAAATACCCAAAGAGCTGTTACCTAAAAGCAGAGAAAGTGGTACTGTTTTAATGGACCTAGATCCAATTGCAAGCAGAATGAACAGACTACAATAGGAGACTTTTAAACTAGGGGTGTCAAACTCAATTTCATTGAGGGCCATATCAGGGCTGTGGTTGACCTCGGGATCCGGGCAGGTGTGGCCGACTGGATGGATGTGGCCAACTGAGTGGGCATGGCCAGCTTGATGCCACTCACTGGGCATGGCCAACTGGGTAGCGGTGACCAAGGAGGGGCGTGGCCACCTTGATGCCATTCCCCAAACTGCTGGCCTGTTTCCTCCTCGCACTGGGTAGACCAGGCCGAAGCCACCCTGGCCCGATGTTTGCTCTTTGCATTAGGTAGACATGTTCCAGGATGGCCCCGTGGGCTGGATCTGATCACATTGCAGGCTGGACCCGGCCCATGGGCCTTGTGTTTGACACCCCTGCTTTACACTAATATAGTGTTTCATTCTGGCTGGGGAATTCTGGAAATCCACATGTCTTAAAAATGATGAGGTTGAGAAAGACTATGAGAAATCTAGATGATGCAGTGTGTCGTTCTTTTTTTATTCCATTCAATCATGTCCGATTCTGTGAGACTGCCTGAATAAGTTCCAGCAGTTTTCTTGGGAAGGTTTTTCAGAAGTGGTTTTTGTCAGTGCCTTTCCAAGGGGATACGTGGTTCAGTAAAATTTCAGGACATTGTCTTGTCTGCATTAGTCAGGCAATATTCAAATCCATACAGTTTCTTTATCCCACTTTTTTTTACAGATTGTTTAACTTTTTTTTTACAAGTATATAATGGCTTGTATTTTAACAAGCATCATGTCTGCATCTTTCACTAACTTGTGTAGCTGTAATCAAAAGTAGCCTGGAACCTTTATGTCTACCACTAAGGATCAGAGGTGATATTCAGCAGGTTCTGACCAGTTCTATGACTGTTATATAACTTGCTAGAGTTTAAAAAAAAAACTTAAATGGAAAGATGCGCAGCTGTCCTACTTAACATTATCTAGAGATTTTCTTAAATCCCAGCTATCCTGAAACCAGCTTTTAATTGGTAGGTTCTGTGCCTTACCTACATCTTATTCAAATTTGTTGGCAGAAGTTGACCATGTATCAAACTCAGAGGTGGTATTCAGCAGGTTCTGGCTAGTTCTGGAAAACTGGTAGCAGAAAATTTTGAGTAGTTCGGAGAACTGATAAATACCACCTCTGACTGGCTCCACCCTCATCTATTCTCTGCCTCCCGAGTCCCAGGTGATTGGGAGGAAATGGGGATTTTGCAGTATCCTTCCCCTGCCATGCCCACCAAGTCACGCCCACCAAGCCACACCACGCCCACCAAGCCACGCCCACAGAACCGGTAGTAAAAAATTTGAATCCCACCACTGATTCTCAGTTACCCAGAGGTCATAGTTTTCTCAAAAGTGCTTTGTTCTTCAAAAGGCAACTGTTTTTTTTTTCCTTGAGGAAGAAAAAGCAAAACATTTCGCTTCTCATCCAAGAAGCTTCAACAGTTCTGATGGTTGATCATCTGATGATGGTCAGTTCTTTATGTTTTAGGGTTAATATTTGCTCTTTGGCTTGCAATGTCTTTTAAAACTGGCATGTATTGAGAGCTTCTTTTTTTTTTAAAAAAAAGTTGCTACTATTGTTTGAATGCAGTTAATGCCATCACTACTTCTTTAGATTTGCACATTTGGTTTTTTTTGCAGCTTTTGCTAGAAGAGAATAAATGCTGTGGATTGAGATTGTTTTGGAGTGAAGAGCAGTGAGGTCAAAAAGTGTAAATTCCTCCCAAATGAATCCATGGCATGTCTTACCAAGCTCCCAGATCTTTTTCTGGAAGGTCACTGTTAAAAGGTAAAAGTGGGAGGATGAAAGCTCTTTCGACGTAAGTGTGAGATTGAAAAAACCCAATGATGTTAGATTTCAATTCACAATAAAAGATTCTTTATAATGTCAGTAATATAATACAAAGAGCGCTCCTTGTCAACAATCTTGGGGCAGGTTCTCTATTCTCTATTTTCCATTGCCTGCCTGAATGGGTTGGATTAGATGACCCTCAAAACTCTCATGTATACAACATTATCTATGTTTATTCATAAGGCAAAATGTAGTATCTAGCAAGCCTTTCTGGGAAACGTTCACCTAGAAATAGCATAATATCAATATGCAAAAGCACAAAGCTCACATCTGCTAGCCACAAAGAAATAGTGTAAAATTACAAAATGTATTCTATTTATACATCACAGGAGTTTTTTCCATGTATTCCTGGAAACCTATATATTACCTTCAAGATTATTGGCAATCGCTGGGGAAAACAGAAGAAGGCTCTAGAAGACTTCTGCTTCTATAGAGACAAATTGATATGAGGTAAATTACCAAAAAGGGAGAGATTTGACAGCAACTGATATAATCATCCCCTAATAAAGTTGACCAAACTGCAAGTCAAGATGGCAAGTCAGTATTTAAAGTAATTTGGAGGAATTCAAGCACAGAAATAGCATGAAGCTTATTTCTGCCCTGCCCTGTTGGAGAACAGGCACTACTTTGGATGAATTTCATTAAATCTTTATGGAGAATTTACCAAACTGGTGCTTACTCAGGGTATGTAGTCAGCTCTCCTTGTCTTTCTCAGCCATGCATGTCAATAGTAAATTAACATATGTTGTGAGGACAAAATGCTGCTAGTGAACGGGAGAAGATGAACACAACTGACATTGTTTGTCCAGAGGACATGGCTGTCTCAGGCTTGGAGCAAACCGCTACTAAACCAAGAGGCAGCAGCATAGTTATGAATTGCAGTTCAACTGCCAAGAGCCGATTCCAAGATCCATTAAAAGCTGCAGGAGCGTTTCAGCAGATTTGAATGGGATTTTGATGATTCCAGAAGTCAAGTATCAGATGCTGCCAGATTCGCCCTAGAAGGGAAGCTGCATCGTTGTTCATTTTGCAACCGAGAGATATATTCAACTGCATTAATCTCTCAGTATCTGAAGGGATGCTATGTCTCATGTGACCAGCATTTGAATGCTTCCGGAATAACTGAAGTTTATTTTACCAGTGAGGCTCTCTACATGATGAAAAGTGCTGCAAAGGTTCTTTGCTGCCTCATTTTTACATGAGATAATAAGAATGCAAATTGCCAAAGGGAAATTAGAAGGGGAAGAGTAACATAACCACCAAGTTAATAGCCCTTACAGTAGAATTTATATTTATGTGTATTAAACTAATGAACACAATAGCTTTTCTTCTGCATGCTAATTCTTCTCCCCATCTCATACCCTGTTTCCTTTCCAAGACGTCTGCACACCAAAGATATAAATGCAAGATGAAGCTTGTTAAATATTTGACAGAAAAATGTACATCTTCAGAGGGATTGCCAGGTCTGAAGGACCTTGGGCAAAATACTGTCTAGTTCTCCTTCCCCAGGGACTCTCCGTATTGTCCAGACTACCTGCTGTTACCCAGCAACCACTGTGCCGATACGTTCATTACCTCCTTGCTGGCATTTCTTCTTTATTTTTTTCCTTCCAGGTGCCAACAGTTACCCAGCATGCAGAATAAAAACGCTAGGTGATGAAGAAACCAGTCAATCCTTCAGCACCTCTGCCCTGTGCTGCTGCACCTCATTTTCAGTACAATTCTTTTACAAAGTGCAAGTTGCAGACAGATGAGTAGTTGATCCAATTAAATATTGAAAATCAGTGAGGATCCCAGATCAGCGATAAGCTTGCTTTCTAGTTTCATCATTAAGTGCACATGCCAAAAGAGCATGTGATTCATTCAGGTGTCTGTAATTGTTTCCTGCATTTAAGACGTGGAAGATTTTCTGCTTGAAATGCCTACTTGTCTTTGGCTCAAAAGTCTTTTTGTGGGCCCATCTGGATTGCAGGATCCCAGACTAACATAGAACTACCTGTTACGTTATTTGCAATCTTCAGTGGAATCAATGACTGTTCCTTTATGTAGATTCTGGGCTTAATTTAGTTCTGAATTAATGACTTGATATTTATATAGTAAATTTATGCTAGATATATAAATACAAAAATATAAGATCAGTGCACCAGTCACAGGCATCATAATATGGAAGGTGGGGATGTATCATAATGTCATAACATCAAAACTATAATTTATGTCAGAAGATGGGACGCAAGTACTTAATGGTAGAGAATGTGTTATGATCTCACTGCATATGTCATTTTGGTGTAATCATGGACAGCTGCAGACGCATGTTTTTAGTTCCTTTATGCTGATAATTAGCTTGCTAGTAATAATTGGTTATCAGACTAATTATACTGGTACTTTTGCTACAGAACTAAGATGCATGGTAGATTAAAACACATTATGAATTACTACAGAAGACATACATTGATATGCATGTATTAACTTCTATACTACTAATGCTTTATGGATCCTTGGGAGCTCATGTCTTTCTAGCTTATTATATGGGTGATAGCCAATACATGGAGCTGGTGTAAGTCTATGTACATCCATTTAGAAGTAAATCCTACTGAATTTTATATGATTTATTCATACTGCAGTCAACGTGATATAAGTGCAGGTTAAAGGTAATCTTGGAGCATTTTTGTAAATGGGAGATTGCACGCTATCTTGTGATATTACTTTCCAACAGTAATTAAATGAAATCCAGCTGCCAACCACACACACACAAACACACACACAGAATATATGAAAACACACACACACACATTTGCACATACATACAGTATATAAGCAAATTTTAAGATTGAGGAAACTTGTATTTTCCATACACACACCTATATATGAAAGTATGCACACACATTTGGTGTACATATATAGACAAACTTCTTTTGTATTCTAGAGGACCAAAGATTATAGATAGAATCAACTCTTAACAACAGAAGTGTTTTCTCAACTCTGGCCAACTGATATTACAGACCTAAGAATAGGACTAAGTCTATGGCTCCATTTCTGCTTGCTGATAACTCTAGATTTAAGAACCCATTGCCCATCTGAACTTTTGAATTCAAGTATGCATAAGAGATGACAAAATTATACAAAATTATTCTCCTTCAAGTCCTAGTTGTTAGAAAAGAAAAAGCATTCTTCTTATGTTGGGTGGCTGAAAGTGGGGTGTGGAGGGCTTATGTATGAACTAGGGCAGCAGCTCCCAACTTTTTGGGCACCAGGGACCGGTTAAGTGCAGAGAGATTTTTCTGCAGACTGGAGTGGGCATGGTTTCACATGCTGCCTGCACCTCACAGATGAGACTTTGCTTGTTTGTACAGCCCAGTTTCTGACATGCCATGGCCCACTGCCGGTCTATAGACCAGGAGTTGGGGACCACTTGATCTAGGGTTTGCTAGTCCTTCTTGGGGAGTTATGTATTATTATTATACAATTGTATCACAGCGGCCAGTTGTTTCGCCGGATTTGGCATTGGTTACTAGTCGGGCCCCACCCAGGGGCCTAGGACATCGTAACGTATTTTCGTAATATGCGTGCAGATCCAAGCAGTGCAGCTTTTTGCATTTGACTGATGGTGATTTTGTCAATTTTTAACTGTTTTAAATGTAATTCCAGTGCTTTTGGAATAGCACCCAGTGTGCCAATTACCACTGGAATTACCACTGCTGGTTTGTGCCATACGATTTTTGCACGCATTATGATTTTTAAGTCCTGGTATTTTGTAATTTTTTCATGTTCCTTCTCGGCGACCCTGCTATCACCTGGTATTGTGATGTCTATGATTGTGACCTTATTTTTCTCAACCAGTGTGATGTCTGGTGTATTATGCACCAATATTTTGTCTGTTTGTATGCGAAAATCCCACAAGATCTTGACCATCTGATTTTCGGTGAATTTTTAAGGCTGATGTTCCCACCAATTTGTTGCTGTTTTTATATTATAATTTTTGCACAAATTCCAATGGATCATTTGTGCTACTGAATTGTGCCGCAATTTATAATCGGTCTGCGCGATTTTTTACAACAGCTGAGTATGTGATCAACAGTTTCATCAGCTTCTTTGCAAAGTCTGCATTTGGCATCATCAGAGGATTTTTCGATTTTGGCCTTAATGGCATTTGTGCGGATAGCTTGTTCTTGCGCAGCCAGGATTAGTGACTCTGTTTCTTTCTTTAATGTACCTGTTGTTAACCATAACCAAGTTTGTTCACTGTCCACTTTATCTTTTATTTTTTCCAGAAATTGGCCATGCAGTGTTTTGTTCTGCCAACTCTTCATTCTTGATTTTATCACATCTTTTCTGTATTCTTGTTTCGTCTGTTGGGCCTTCGGTAGATTTTTGTTCTTTACTTCGATTAATAGATGTTCTTGACTTTCTTTTAAATAATCAGCCAGTGCATGTTTTTCTTCTTCAACTGTTTGCTTCACTTGTAATAATCCTCTGCCACCTGATTTTCAAGGCAGGTAAAGTCTATCAGTATCACCACGTGGATGTAAACTGTAGTGCATTGTCTTTAGTTTCCTAGTTTTTCGATCCCAAACGTCCAAATCAGCTTGTGTCCAGTTAACTATACCAGCTGTGTATCTTATAACTGGTATTGTCCAGGTATTTATGGCCTTGATTGTATTTCCACCATTCAATTTAGATTTTAAAATTTTCTTAACTCTGTTGGTGTACTCTCGCCTGACAACAGTTTTTACTTCTCCATGCTTGATGTTATCCAACTGCAGAATGCCTAAGTATTTGTAGGCTTCATTTTCTTTGCATTTAATTAATTGGCCATTGGGCATTTCAATTCCCTCACATGCAGTGATTTTGCCCCTTTTTATGGATACAGTGGCGCATTTTTCCATGCCAACTTCATTGAAATATCGGTGCTGAATACTCGGATACTTATTATTATTATTGTTGTTGTTGTACAATTGTATCACAGCGGCCAGTTGTTTCGCCGGATTTGGCATTGGTTACTAGTCGGGCCCCACCCAGGGGCCTAGGACGTCATAACGTATTTTCGTAATATGCGTGCAGATCCAAGCAGTGCGGCTTTTTGCATTTGACTGATGGTGATTTTGTCCATTTTTAACTGTTTTAAATGTAATTCCAGTGCTTTTGGAATAGCACCCAGTGTGCCAATTACCACTGGAATTACCACTGCTGGTTTGTGCCATAGTCATTGAATTTTGATTTTTAAGTCCTGGTACCTTGCGATTTTTTCATGTTCCTTCTCGGCGACCCTGCTATCACCTGGTATTGCGATGTCTATGATTATGACCTTATTTTTCTCAACCAGTGTGATGTCTGGTGTATTATGTGCCAGTATTTTGTCGGTTTGTATACGGAAATTCCACAAGATCTTGACCATCTGATTTTCGGTGACTTTTTCAGGCTGATGTTCCCACCAGTTTATTGCTGTTTTAATATTATAATTTTTGCACAAATTCCAATGGATCATTTGTGCTACTGAATTGTGCCGCAATTTATAATCAGTCTGCGCGATTTTTTTACAGCAGCTGAGTATGTGATCAACAGTTTCATCAGCTTCTTTGCAAAGTCTGCATTTGGCATCATCAGAGGATTTTTCGATTTTGGCCTTAATGGCATTTGTGCGGATAGCTTGTTCTTGCGCAGCCAGGATTAGTGACTCTGTTTCTTTTTTAATGTACCTGTTGTTAACCATAACCAAGTTTGTTCACTGTCCACTTTATCTTTTATTTTTTCCAGAAATTGGCCATGCAGTGCTTTGTTCTGCCAACTCTCCATTCTTGATTTTATCACATCTTTTCTGTATTCTTGTTTCGTCTGTTGGGCCTTCAGTAGATTTTTGTTCTTTACTTCGATTAATAGATGTTCTTGACTTTCTTTTAAATAATCAGCCAGTGCATGTTTTTCTTCTTCAACTGTTTGCTTCATTTGTAATAATCCTCTGCCACCTCATTTTCGGGGCAGATATAGTCTATCAGTATCACCACGTGGATGTAAACTGTAGTGCATTGTCATTAGTTTCCTGGTTTTTCGGTCCAAAAGGTCCAAATCAGCTTGTGTCCAGTTAACTATACCAGCTGTGTATCTTATAACTGGTATTGCCCAGGTATTTATGGCCTTGATTGTATTTCCACCATTCAATTTAGATTTCAAAATTTTCCTAACTCTGTTGGTGTACTCTCGCCTGACAATAGTTTTTACTTCTCCATGCTTGATGTTATCCAACTGCAGAATGCCTAAGTATTTGTAGGCTTCATTTTCTTTGCATTTAATTAATTGGCCATTGGGCATTTCAATTCCCTCACATGCAGTGATTTTGCCCCTTTTTATGGATACAGTGGCGCATTTTTCCATGCCAAACTGCATTGAAATATCAGTGCTGAATACTCGGACTGTGTTTGTCAATGATTGGATTTCTATTTCTGACTTTCCATAGAGTTTCAAATCATCCATATATAGTAAATGCGAAATTTTTTCAGCTTCTTTGGCTGTTTGGTAGCCTAATTTCATTTTTTTAAGATTACTGATATTATTATTATTATTATTATTATTATTATTATTATTATTATTATTATTATTCCGTATGGTGTAGCAGAATGCAGGATTAATGCATAAAAACTAACAAAAAGAGTGTATTCAATGTGTATCAGTGCTTGAGATCTCAGATAAGACATATATTGTCTGGAGACCATGGAAGATAGGGGTCCAACATATCAAGCACAGAGAAGGCTGATCTAGATCAGAAGCACAATGCCAATTTCAGTTCTTCCACTCAAGCCAATTAATCACATATGAAAGTATAGGTAGTCCTCGATGTACGACCACAATTGAGCACAACATTCTGTTGCTAACTGAGACAGTTATGGTAATTTTGCCCCTTTTTATGACCTTTTATAACCACAGTTGTTAAATGAACCCTGCAGTTGTTATGTTAATAACAGAGTTGTGAAGTGATTCTGGTTTCCCCATTGACTTTGCTTATCAGAAGTTCACCAAAAATGATCACATGATCCCAGGAATACTGCACCCGTCATAAATATGAACCAGTTGCCCAACATCCAAATTTTGATCACATGACCTTGGGGATGCTGCCATGGTGGTAAGTGTGAAAAAACGGCCATAAGTCACTTTTTCAGTGACGTCGTAACTATAAACAGTCACTAAATGAACTGTTTTAAGTCGAGGATCACTTGTATTCACTTTCATATATGATTTAGAAATATATAAAAAATAGGGCAAATATCTAAGAAAATACATAACACTAAGAGAAAGAGATGATAATTCCTTGGGGGATGCATCTAAATGAGGGCGGAATATTTCCCTTCAGCTATAGCCTTGACAGCTGTTGCGGCTGTGTGTGGCTGAACATCCATTTTAGAGTTCTCAGATGCTTGACAAAACTACCATCACAGGATAAATGAACATCTTTTCAACCATAGTTTAATTTCTGAATAAAAAAAGCAACTCACATAACACCGAGGATGCATTCCTCTAAATGGTTTCTGCAACATGCTCGAAATTAATCTTGCCCTTATAAAGACTCTTTACTTTAGCAGACATTATAATCTACAGTGGCAAACAGGAAGCATTCCTACAATTGTGTAAACATTGCATCTGCCGTATTTAATTGCTCCTCTAGCTCCGCCAAGGTGAAAACACAAAAGCGTGATTTGTTTTCTGTTGTGCTCACTTTACCTTGCACTTTCCATTAAGTAGAAGTACACTTTATTCTTTTGGCATGATTTCCATGATTTAGAAGAAAAAATACATCATGTAATTGTGTATCTCTGTGTGCATAAGGCTTTATGCATTCCAAGATTTCCAAAGCATAACCTGCTTACCGTACATAACATGGGGAAAAAATGACACAATGTATAGTGTAGGACTTTAATTGGAAGAAGAGGCTCTATGCCAGTTGCACCACTTAATAGCAAAAGGATCTAATTCTGGTACAGTGCAGAGGTTCTCTAACTGTGGGTTGTGCCCTCCTGGAGATTTACATGCAAATTGGAAGTTGGTCACAAATTTCTGGGTGTCTGGAAGGCAGGTGGGCAAGGACTATATGCCTGCAGAGACCCAACTCCTAAGAAAGCCAGAGAGAAAGTATCCCATATTGGGTACGGTTCCACCACAAAACCGCGTTCGACTAAAGCGCGCTCGACGAAACCGCGTACCTGACGTCATCACAGTGCGACGAAAAAAGCACGCTGTGAACGCTAAAGCTAAAATTAACCCCTAAACCTAAACCTAACCCCCCTAAACCTAACCCTAAACCTAACCCTAAACCTAACCCTTAACCTAACCCTAAACCTAACCCTAAACCTAACCCTTAACCTAACCCTAAACCTAACCCTAAACCTAACCCTTAACCTAACGCTAAACCTAACCCTAACCCTAACCCTAACCCTAACCCTAAACCTAAACCTAACCCTTACCTTAACTTGAATCGGCTTGCTTTCAAAGCGCTTTTTAAAGCGCCCTTTTTTCTCCGCGGTCGCTGTTGTCGCGCTGCTGATGACGTCAGCGACGCAGTTTAATCGGGCGCGCTTTAGTGGACCGCGGACATACAGCTTCGTAGTGCTTTACAGCCCTCTCTAAGCAGGTTACAGAGTCAGCATATGGCCCTAACAATCTGGGTCCTCATTTTAATGACCTCAGAAGGATGGAAGGCTGAGTCAACCTTGAGCCGGTCAGAATACCAATAACCCAAACTTGAAATTACAAAAACTCGAAGATGCTGCAACTGACAGATGAAGTTTGGGTGAAATTATGTCTTATTAATGCAACAAGAATCCAATTGTTTAGCAAAAACAGGAGTGATTTTCTATACAAGCATATGCGTGCAGTCATGTAAGAACAGATTCTCATACCAATGTGCAGCCACTTTCTTAGAAATAGAAGGCTCATTCTCTCCCTTGTCGAAAGTATCGGGAAAAGAAAGCTAGATTCTCATTGTTTTGAATCATCCATATACAGATAGTCCCTGACTTAGAACAGTTCATTTAGTGACCATTCAAAGTTACAGCAGCACTACAAAAGTGACTTATGACTGTTTTTCAGTTACGACCTTTGCAGTATCTCCATGGTCACATGATCAAAATTCAGATGCTTGGCAACTGATTCATATTTATGATGATGGCAATGTTCCAAGGTCATGTGATCACCTTTTGCGACCTTGACAATTGGGAAGCCAGATTCACTTAACAACCGGGAGATTAGACTAGAATAGAATAGAATGGACTGGACTGGACTGGACTGGACTGAACTGGACTAGACTAGACTAGACTAGACTAGACTAGACTAGACTAGACTAGACTAGACTAGACTAGACTAGACTAGACTAGACTAGAATAGAATAGAATAGAATAGAATAGAATAGAATAGAATAGAATAGAACAACAGAGTTGGAAGGGACCTTGGAGGTCTTCTAGTTCAACCCCCTGCTTAGGCAGGAAACCCTACACCACTTCAGACAAATGGTTATTCTTCATCATCTTAAAAACATCCAGTGTTGGGGCATTCACAACTTCTGGAAGCAAGTTGTTCACTAATCAATTGCTCTAAGTGTCAGGAAATTTAGTTAGAACTCCTTAGTTCTAAGTTGCTTCTCTTCTTGATTACTTTCCACCCATTGCTTCTTCTCCTGCCCTCAGGTGCTTTGGAGAATAGCTTGCCTAATTTATCAACTGCAGTGAGGCAAGAAAATGGAGCAAAACTCACTTAATAGGTGTCTTACATAACAATAGAAATTTTGGGGTCAATTGTGGTCATAAGCTGAGGACTACCTGTATAAGGTTCATATTTTTGGGGGGAGGGGAAGTTCTGTCAGAATTTCTGTATTATCACAATCTCAGATCAGAAGCTATCTTCAGTTCACTTTGATTTAAACATTGTTTCTGTTTTAAGAAAAAGTGTTGAAGACAATGTCCACAAGTCCAAATTCTCATCTTGAATGTTGAATATACTGCTTTATGCCAGTCATGTTGTAGAATCCCATTAATTGGGCTTTTGTAAATATTTGGAATATGGTGCTTGGTATAGAAAATGATTTTATACAATTGTTTAGATCAGGGGTGGGTTTCAACCGGTTCGCGGCGGTCCCTGCGAACCGGTTGGTCAGCGAACCCGGAAGTAAGTAACTTCCGGGAACGGCGACTGGCCCACCCGCCCGCTCGCACTGCTTACCCGGTTTTGATTAGTTCTGCGCTTCCACGCATGCGCAGGACGCATACAGCGCCTGCACGATCCTCCAGGAGCAGCTGGAGCATCGCACAGACGCTAGTAAGCATGTGTGCGCCGCGCGCGTGCACGAGGACGCCGCCAGCCCCGTTCCAACCGAACCGGTTGGAACGGGGCGAGAAACCCACCCCTGGTTTAGATGCTATTTACACACTTTTTGACACCTATAAGGAAGAAAGTGCGTACATGTGGATGTATATATATAAATACATTTCATACCTTTAAAAAATAAAGAAAAGGAAAGCACCAATGTATTCTAAATAATCCAAAGAAAAGTTGGAGTACGGAAGAATTACACCGAGGAATCACTGGTAGTGTTGTTATTACTTACTCATGATTTATTGAACCCAATTTTGCCCTACATGCTGTACCACAAACTGACCAAATAGCCTAGATCTACACTGTATGCCATATCAAAATGTATTCAGCCATTTCTTGGCTCGGTGGGTTGTACAAATATATCCATAACCATAACAATGACTGAGTTTAGCAACAGGTTAGAGCAGTGTTTCTTAACCTTGGAAACTTTAAGCTGTCTGGACTTCAGCTTCCAGAATTCTGGGAGTTGAAGTCCGCACAGCTTAAAGTTGCTAAAGTTGAGAAATACTGAATTACGTAGAGTAAAATATAGCAAGCTAGTTTGAAACTCAGTACAGGATATGAACTCAGGCAGAGTGTTCAAAAGAAACATTAACAATTGTTCTTTCCTCTTCCGTGAATTATTTTGTCTTTACTTCATACGTTCTTCAGAAAGGAAAGATGTATGTCATTACCATACAAACAGTGACAGATTTCTCTTCCCCTTCAGTTGCGTTAAGCTTCCTAAAATGTCGTATTTATAAATGTAACAGCAGAAACACTGCAACTCCTGCTCTCTTGCCCCTTAAAGTGGAGTGCTGCCTTTTAAATGTTTATCTTCTCGACCCAGAGCATCATGATCTCCACAAAGGGTCTTCATATCTGGACATTTTTCACATCCAGACACCTCTCTTGTCACCTGGGGAGCTTTCAGCAGGCTTATGATATCATCACTTTGGCATAATAGACCTGAAATGAATTGTGCTTCTGAAAAATATGGCAAAATGCTAAAGCAATCTTCTTGAGGACTGGGACTGCAGATGGGCCAGCTAATTGAAATATGTTGTATGCGTCCCACATACAAACTGTCAGGAGGCATCAGGAATATGAAAAGCCAGCTCTACCTCCAAATGTTTTTAGCACTGAACAGCTGTTATCAGCAGAAATAGAAGACAGAAACAAAACTTGACCTAAGATGCCATCCTACAAACATCAAAATATCCTATTCAGCCCTAGTTTTTAACACAAACTTTTCCAATTAGGTGTCTCCCAAATAAGCTCGACTTTAATTCTTATAAATCCAAGCTAGCCTAGCTCCGAGCCAGGTTGGGCAAAGTGATTGACATAAATGTTTTTTATGATATTTTAAAGGTGACAGTATTGCATTCAGTCTTTAAAGACTGGATAGACTTCATAGAATGGATAGCTCTTGGGATAATGAAGAAAAAATGCTCATAAAATTATTCCTACTGAAAAGATTTCTTGTCCAGTCATGTCCAACACTGGGGTGGGGTGGGGGGTGGATGCTTATCTCCATTTCCTAGCCGAGAGAGCCAGTCTTGTCTGAAGATAGTTCCCATGAGTGTACCAAGGTCCACGGAATGCTTTGTCTTCCCACTAAAGTGGTACCTATTTATCTATTTGCATTTGCATACTTTGAAACTGCTAGGTTGGCAAGAGCTGGGACAAGAATGGGAGTTCATCCCATCACACAGTGCTTGGGTGTTTCCATGAGTAAAATTTCAAACTTCTGTATGTTTATGTACAAGCACAAAGTAATTCACCCTCTTTTTCCTTCTCACTGCAACTTCTACTTATTCTGAGCTGGAAGACTATCAAAAGGTGTTCTTTTTTTTTTAATAGGAATTTTTTTTATTTTTGTCACATAGACAACATAATCACATAACAATAGAAAAAGAAAGGCAGAGGGGGGAAAAAAACCACACACACACAAAAGAAAACAAAGCCCAAAGGTGTTCTGAGTCTCTCACAAGTGGATTTTCTAACCATTACAAGGCATCAGAAATTTCAAATCAAGCAGAAAGCTCACAGCCATACTCCCCATAGCTATCATTCTGAAAACAAATTTCAATTGGCAGAAGTACGTGAACATCTATTTTTCTCCCATGTACCAATAGAAATAATATATTTACCAGAAAGCAAAACAACTTTGAATTTATTATAATTCTCTTCTACCCCTTCCAAACAAGGAAGATTAGATAGGAAAAGTATTTTTTAGAGTATAAGATGCACCTCCCCCCGCTAAAAGTGGAGGGAAATTTAAGTGCGTAAAAATGCAAGTAGAAAAATAGGGACCACCTTTGGAGGGACGGTAACAGTGTTCTGTGCGCCTTCAGCATTTAGTCATGCCGGCCACATGACCACGGAGACGTCTTCGGACAGCATTGGCTCTTTAGCTTTGAAGCAGAGATAAGCAGCTCCCCCGAGAATCAGGAACTACTAGCACATATGAGCGAGGGGAACTTTTTTATGGTTTTTATGGTTTTATTAAACATTTATAGGCCGCCCTTTTCCCTGAGGGGACTCAGGGCGGCTTACAATAATAGGGGAGGGAAGTGCAGGACAAAACACAAAAAGAAAATGTGAGTAAAAATAATTAGCGGTAAAACACAACATTCACTCAACATTCGGGAGGGGCGAGAGTAAAGTCTTATCCCCAGGCCTGACGGGATAGCCAGATCTTGAGGGCTGTGTGGAAGGCCTGGATGGTGGTGAGGGTGCGGATCTCCACGGGGAGATTGTTCCATAGCATCGGAGCTGCAACTGAGAAGGCTCTCCTCCGCGTAGTCGCCAGTCGGCACTGACTGGCGGATGGAATTCGGAGGAGGCCTACTCTATGCGATCTGATGGGACGAAGGGAGGTAATTGGCAGAAGGCGGTCTCTCAAATAGCCAGATCCACTACCATGGAGCGCTTTATGAATGGTAAGTAGGACCTTGAAGTACACCCGGAGATCAACAGGTAGCCAGCGCAGCTCACGGAGGATTGGTGTTATGTGGGTGAACCGTGGTGCGCCCACAATCACTCGTGCGGCTGCATTCTGGACTAGCTGAAGTCGCCGGATGCTCTTCAAGGGCAGCCCCATGTAGAGCACATTGCAGTATTCCAGCCTAGAGATCACAAGAGCTCGAGTGACTGTTGTGAGGGCCTCCCGGTTCAGGTAGGGCCGCAACTGGCGCACCAGGCAAACCTGGGCAAATGCCCCCCTGGTCACAGCTGACAAGTGATGGTCGAAACTCAGCTGTGGATCCAGGAGGACTCCCAAGTTGCGGACCCTGTCTGAGGGGTATAAATTGTGACCCCCCAGCCTGAGTGATGGAACGTTGGCCAAATTGTTGGGAGGAAAACACAACAGCCACTCGGTCTTGTCCGGGTTGAGTACCAGTTTGTTAGCTCTCATCCAGTCTTTAACAGCCTCAAGACCCCGGCTCATCACGTCCACCGCTTCATTGAGTTGGCACGGGGCGGACAGATACAACTGTGTATCGTCCGCGTATTGATGGTATTTTATCCCGTGCCTCCGAATGATCTCGCCCAGCGGTTTCATGTATATGTTAAATAGTAGGGGGGATAAGACCGAACCCTGCGGCACCCCATAAGTTAGGGGCCTCGAGGACGATCTCTGCCCCCCCACCAACACCGACTGCGACCTGTCCGAGAGGTAGGAGGAGAACCACTGCAGAACAGTGCCGCCCACCCCCACCTCCCGCAGTCGTCGCAGAAGGATACCATAGTCGATGGTATCGAAAGCCGCTGAGAGGTCAAGGAGAACCAGGATGGACGCGTGGCCTCCATCTCTGGCTCTCCAGAGATCATCGGTCAATGCGACCAAAGCAGTTTCTGTGCTGTAACCGGGCCTGAAGCCGGACTGGAAGGGGTCAAGATAGTTAGCTTCCTCCAAGGTACGCTGAAGCTGGAAGGCCACCACCTTCTCAACAACCTTCCCCACGAAGGGGAGGTTGGAGACTGGGCGGTAGTTATTAAGAACGGCTGGATCCAAGGACGGTTTCTTCAGGAGGGGTCTCACCACCGCCACCTTGAGCGCAGTGGGGAAGTGCCCCTCCCGAAGTGAGGCGGTAACAACCGCCTGGATCCAGCCTCGTGTCACCTCACTGCTGTTGGCAACCAGCCAGGAGGGACACGGGTCCAGTATACAGGTGGAGGCACTCACAGCTCGCATAGCCTTGTCCACATCCCCAGAGGCAACATCCTGAAACTCAACCCAGAGATGGTCTGCCAAGTCATTCCCTTGTGTCTCGGCTGGATCTGCGGGAGTGGAGTCCAGGTCCGACCGAAACCGAGCAACTTTGTCCGCCAAGAACTGAACATACTCCTCAGCCTTACCCTGTAAGGGGTCCCCCGTCTCCCTCCTATTTAGGAGGGAGCGGGTTATCCTAAACAGGGTGGCTGGGCGGGACTCGGCGGACGCTACCAAGGTGGCAATGTGTGTTCTTTTAGCTGTTCTTTTTTTTTAATAAATATTTTTTTAATTTTAATTAAAACAAGTACAGCATCTTTCTTTACATCTGTAGAAAATGTATCAATCGATTATAGATCCTCCACAATCAACAAACATAACTCATATTACCTCAAGCATTATTATATATCCATTTTCATTTAACTGTACTTATTATTTAAAAATGTTAATACAAATAATAATCTTGAACAATACCTGCCCACACCAGTGGGGGAAAAAAACAAAACAAAAAGAAAAGGCAAGAAAAAATAAAACAAAAAAAGACAAAAACTACAAAGGACAAGGCAAGAAAGGAAAACAAAACACAGGTATCTATTATAAAAAAAAAGAAGTATATCAGCTGGTTACCACATGCTTTGGTGCTTCTCTTCCATTAACTCATATTAATTCAAATATCTTGACTCAAATGTTTACCATATTAACATCATTATACCTTCAGTTTTAATTAGCTATAGTTATTTAAACATCCTTCAACCTTAACTATGCAAAAGAGTTAATCCATAGCACATGCTGACCTTTCATTTACTTGCTTGTAAAATCCTCTATTAGCATCAAATCCTCATATCCTATTTTAGCTGAACATCCATAATATTTAATTATATCATATATCATAACATTTTCCCAGTATTGATTAACATTTAATTGTATGTATTTTATTTAGTTTTTATAATAGTAATAATTGTTGTAGTTAATACTCTTTATGTATAATTCAAAAATATTTTCTCATATCCAATTGTTATATATCATATCAACTCCACATTACATACATTATTATCAATATCAGTTATTATTCATCTATATCTGTTACAAAGAGAGCAATTAGGTTTAGCTAGATTTCAATTGTATTCTTCAGTCTATTAGCCAATTCCATATTATATACATTACCATCAATGTTAATTATTATTCAGCTATATCTATTACAAATTAAAGTAATCAGATTTAGCTAATTTTAAGTTGTATTCTCCCATCTGTCAGCCTGTGTCCCTCCAACAGCGAGATTTTCTCAGTCCAATAGCCATTCGTTGGATAAATTTACCAAATGTTTTTATAAGCAAATCCAGACAAAGATATCTTCGCACCTTTTGACTCTGAATGTCAGTGATGAAATAATAATGTTGTCCCGGGCTTGTAACATTTTTCAAATTGACTTTAATTCTCAAGGGTGGATTTTCCATTCCTCCTGCACTCTGTCTCTTTAAATGAGTCTTCTTTATAGCTCCCCCCCTCCTTTCTTCCTCTGAGATAGACCAGACACCATTTCTCGCATTTTCCATTTGTATTTCAGGCACATTTAAACATTCAACGATCTCAGTTTTTACTTCATATTTTAAAATCAGATGATCCAATTTTCTTTCCAGTCTTTGATAAGAGTCAAAAAGCTCTCGACATGTGGAAAAAAGAATCTGAAGTGAAGTCTTAGAGGTATTTTGAGACGCCATGATGTGTCGCAATTAAAAATTACAAGCTCTTTTTTTTCACAGACTTCGAAGCACTTTTCTTAGTCTCTTTACAAGCTGTGCAATCTTATCTGATCGTAAACAAAGCCAAGTAATAAAAATGTCAGATCGTGAAGGGGTAATTAGTAGAAAATAAACTTTACGATCCACTTAGGGAGAGTCAGAGGGGGGAGGATGTCGAAGAGTTTCTTGAAGCGTTTAAGAAGTAAAGTAGCCACCAGCCATAAATCCATTTAAAAAAACCAATTCGCCGCTGAATTCTTCTGTTCTTTGGTTTCAATTAGCTTAAGCTTTTAATGCGGACAGTCTCTCTTGAATAATAAAATCAGCTTACCAGATGACATCACTTCTGCCATTCTTAGGGGCAACCTGCAGTTTCAGTTAGCACGCAGCTAATCCAGAAAGGAATTGGCACAAAGAGTTAATACCCCCCCCCCCCGAGACTTGCGGGTGTCTCTGAGGTCCAGGGTCTCTCCTCACCTTCACTGTCATCTCCGGGACAGCTAGAGTTCAAAGAACCCATCCAAAAATCCTTCGGAATAGAGGAATTTCAGGAATAGCCTGAAACTCCATCTTCTCACTGCTAAGCCCCGCCTTCTTCCCCCCTTCTTTTAGCTGTTCTTAATGCCCGAATGTATTCCTTGGTGCATGCTGTCAAAAGTGCCCGGTTCGATTCGGGCCTATCGGATCTCCACAAGTGCTCTAGGCGTCTCCTCCGGCTCTTTATCTCCCGGAGCTCCTCGGTGAACCAAGGAGGCCTCCGGGAGCCGCTGACCCAGAGGGGCCGTAGTGGCGCAATCCAGTCCAGAGACTCTGATGCTGCCGAGTGCCAGGCAGCAGCAAGAGTCTCCACCAAACTGTGGGCGAGAGTATCAGGAATAACCCCAAGCTCCATCTGGAACCTTACAGGGTCCATAAGTCGCCTGGGGCGGAACCACCTGGTCGGTTCCTCCTCCCTACGGTGGGGGTTTGGCCTCCGGAAGTCTAGCCTCAGTAGGCAGTGGTCTGACCACGACAGGGGTATGGTCTCATTACCCCTCAGACCGAGATCATAACTCCACTGCTCCGAGAGGAATACGAGGTCGAGTGTGTGACCCGCTGAGTGGGTTGGGCCTCGAATTACCTGGGTCAAGCCCATGGCTGTCATGGAAGCCATGAACTCCTGCGCTCCGTCAGAGTGTTCACCGAGCGAAGGCAAATTGAAGTCCCCCAGAACCATAAGCCTAGGGAACTCAATTGCTAGCTCGGCTACTGACTCGAGGAGCGAGGGGAGGGCTGCTGCAACGCAGTTGGGAGGCAGGTACGTTAGCAGCAGACCCACTTGACCCTTGAGGTCCAGCTTCACCAGTAGGGACTCACACCCGACAAGCTCCGGAGCAGGGATCCTACGAGGTGTTAAAGACTCCCGGACTACAATAGCCACACCGCCACCCCTTCCCTGGGCTCTCGGCTGATGAAGCACCTGAAATCCGTCTGGGCACATCTCTACGAGGGGGACTCCTCCCTCCGTGCCCAGCCATGTCTCAGTAATACATGCCAGGTCTGCCTCCTCGTCTAAAATCAAGTCCCGGACGAGGGGAGCCTTATGAACAACAGACCTGGCATTTAGCGACAGCAGCCTGAGACCAGGGTCCTGATAGTTTTACCTTCAATAGACCAAATACAGGCATTTTTGGGCTCCCAAACCCTCTGAGGGTCATATTTTCATCCTCCCTGGCCCCCAGAAGCACTCTGCAGTGGGACACCAGCTAGATTTTCCCAACTTCCTTACATGGGGCATCTCATGTTGGCTGCTTTTTATGTCCCCTTTCAATTTATGTATTTTTAAACCACTGTAGAAACTGTAGAAAACCTTGCAGGCAGGAGTCTGCTTGGCATACCCACTTGTGATCTAGGATTAATCCTTCAAAAATTCAAGTAACAAGAATGAACAGTAATGAATTCCTATTCTGAGAAATGCTTTGATTCTGTGAGGATCAAAGTTTATTACTAAGAGCAATTATTCTAGAATGAACTGGTAGACTTGAATGTGAACTGTGTTTTGTGATTATCAATTAAGGAAAAAAACCTTGAAAGCCTCTGATTGCTTTAATTGCCCTATCTGCCTTCAGGATTTAATTATCACTTAATTTCCTTGCTTTTATGGTATTTTTCTTCCATAGATCCAATGAGTTTATTGTTAGAATGGACAACAGTATTGCCCACTTCTTTAAAGTGACATATTCAAACCAACCTACCTTAAACTATCACTGCCTGGCTATAGCGAAGCAATTGGGTGAGAGCAGTTGTTTAACTTTGCAGCGACTCTGGTGCAAAGGCTGTGTATGCCACTGATATAACATTGACTAATGATTTCTAATGAAGATGAATTACAAAATAAAGAGATTATGTAATATACACAATATTATCTTATTGAACACACAGACACAATTGGAAAGTCCATGGGTAGTTTGATTTTTTTTATTTGACATATCTACTGATTCTCTGCATCCTTGAATCTAAATTCAAGGACTCACTGGAGAAGAGCCTAATGCTGGGAAAGACTGAGTGCAAAAGAAGGGGATGACAGAGAATGAAGTGGATGGATGGAGTCACTGAAGCAGTAGGCGTGAGCTTAAATGGACTCCAGAGGATGGTAGAGGACAGGAATGTTGTTCATGGGATCGCGATGGGTCAGACACGACTTCACAACTAACAACAACAAAAAATTCAAATAGTACTTATTCCACAAATAAGATAATATATTTGACTTTGAATTGTGAAATTGTCCTGCAATGAGTTGGCCACAGTGATTTGGTCATAGCAAGTTGACCACAGCTGAATTGTCCCATTCCAAAGCTAGAGACACATGCATGATTCACCATTTACTGTCATAATGTACTTCAGCATACTGAATCCATTCAAAGTCTCAGTTCAGCATACTGAAACAAGCCTACCATTGCTTATGGGTGCTCAATTGAATACAATTTGTTTAGTAGACTCTGGTTAAATGAACTATTTTAGTATGAAATGGGAAAAATCAAGTCCTAGCCTCTCTGTACTTGAATTCAGTCGCAGGACAGCTGATGCTTACCATTGGTTTGTTATTCACAACCAAGATTAACCATTATGCCAAATCCTACAATTAAGGTAAAATAACCCATGACAGTACAGCTTGATAAAAGTGTGAGAATCATAGACAACATCATTTGTGGTTGAGTATGCATCTTTATTGTGGATCTCATACAAAATATTTTTGTTAGTGCACTCTTCAATAGCAGGGTGCTCAGCATGACTTCTAGTATCACCTTATACATCATGATTTAATTAAGCATTTCAAAACCTAATCAGACTTTAGCTAAGAAACTGCACTAATTACTAATAAGATTTCTGTGTCCCTTCAATCCTCATTGGCTGTACTAACAAGTAACATGTTCCCAGTTTCCTGTCGACCTAGGAACTAGAATCACATTTTTTTTTAAAAAAAAAACAACTTTATTGTTTTCATCAATAACTCAAGGGATCAAATATTTATAATAAGAATATCTAGTATATTCTTTCCATTTATTTTTCCCACAGCAACCCTGTGAGATTAGTGGCATTGAGAAAGAATGACTGGCCCAAAGTCAGATTGTAATAAATTAACTTCCCATTCCAATTCCATCTCATTAGCAGATTACCACAAACCAAGTTAGCAGGAATAGCTCAGGGCACCTCTCTTTCCTTTACCATTTATGGTTCAGCATAAGTGCCTGTCTGCTATTACTCCCCATGACTCAAGGATGGTACATGAGCACCTATACCATAATTCCCTCAAAATAAGACAGGGTCTTTTGACATCCAAAATAAGCACTTGGCCTTATTTTTGAGGAGGTCTTACTATTTTTGAGGTGCAGGAGGTGGCGAATGTGGTCACCTCATGGCTGCTGCTGTGTTGCGCTGCTGCAACAGTGAGGCGCGAGGCGCATCACTAGGCCTGCTGCTCTTTTTGCAAAAGGCCATTAGCATGACAGAAGGGTTGCAGTGGCTAGGGTTGTGGGAATGGCCATTAGGTAAGGATGTGGGGGTGTGGGGGGCATGTTCCCCCTCTCTTCCCCCTCCTCCAGCCTCAGTTCCTTACCTCATGTTGTTTGTTTGCCAGAGCAAATGGCAGGGACTGGCTGTGTATGCATTTAAATATTTTTGGGGAGAGCTTATTTTAGTGCATGCACTTAAAAGCCCAATTGGGCTTATTATCCAGGGAGATCTTATTTTTGGTGAAACAGTGCTTCAAAGTTCCATGCATAAATAAGTCTTCAATTTTTCAGGATGAGAGATTTCTCAGTACATGCAAGAGGAAATTGTGTGGAATATTACAAGAGTATAATATAGGTAGTCCTCAACAATTGAGCCCAACATTTATGTTGCTAAGTGAAACATTCATTAAGTGAGTTTGCCCCATTTTATAGCTTTTCTTGACAAGAGTTATTAAGTGAATCATTGCATCTGTTAAGTTAGTAACAAGGTTGGTTAAGTGAACCTAGGATTTCCTGTTGACTTTACTGGTCAGAAGGTCGCAAAAGGTGATCCCAGGACACCACAACTGTCATAAATATGAGTCAGTTGCCATGCACCTGACTTTTGATCACATGACTATGGGGATGCTGCAGTAGTCATAATTGTGAAAAATTGTCATAAGTCACTTTTTTCAGTGCCATTGTAACTTTGAACATTCACTAAAGGGGCTGTTGTTAGTTGAGGACCAACTGTACAGGATAAATGAAGCAAAAGAAGTGTAAAGGCAAAGATACCTGTTCATCTTGGTCTACTTAGACATCAGATACTCTTTCTAGCCATCACCGCCTAAGGAGGGAGAGTAAAAAGATTACCCCGTCCTCCTTTAGGGATTTATAACCAGAGAGCCTTATGTTTTAAGAGGTTAAAATGTGAACAAACTATAGTGTTGTAAAATTGTAATTATAGGCAGCTTGCACTGAAGCTACAAGGGAAGTTAAATTCACTGTAATTATATCAGTAGGGGCTCAAATGAAATGAGCCCTATTCATAGATGAGTAGACAGGCACCCAAGATCTGTTTGATTTCCTGCTCGTAGAAGTTAGATTAGACAGTGTACAAAGAACCTTTTACCTTCCTTTTGGCAAAATGAGTCTACTGCCTAGCAACTTCGCTCTAGGTGTACCCTTGGGAAAGAGATGAAGAGTTGGGGAAATAAAGGTGTGAGAAAAAGAATCAGAATGTCTCATCTTGTTGTTTTTGAGCAGGGGGCAATGAAGAATTTTCAGGATTCTATTAATAAAGTTAGAATTATGTTAATAAATTAGCATTCCTGGATTCCCCGCAGAGGTACCTTTTCTTGACTAGACCCAAAACTCAAAAAGTTGTCATCTGCAGGAAAAGCATCCACGACAGATGCTTTTGTGAGCAAATCTACTTTCAAATCTCACACTCACACAAAGCCTTTGCTTGTTAACTTATTGGTTGGGTTGTGGCTGAACAGAACACACAAACGAAGTTATTGCAGCCATCATTCGTGATGTGAAATTTTAGCCAATATTTAATCCACTGTTTAAAACGACTTATGGTTTTGGATGGTATTTAAATTGCTGGAGTTGCACTGTGGAAATTTACAAAGGGATGACTGGTGTACCAAATCAGGCCCTTAAATTGCCAATAGGCATGTTTCCCCCTGCAGTCCTTATGTGGGAAATCTATAAATTTAGCCAAGAAAGAAACAGATCTAGATGGTCTTCCAAAATGACAGCAGAGTAAAGGAAATAAAAGACAACTTTCTTTCATCTTTATGAAGAGAATAAAAACATAGTTTTATCTCTCATCAGATAATACTGTCAGGTAATTTCCATGGATCTTCTTCTGCAGCTTTTGACTTAATGAAAACAGCCTGAACTGTCAGCACCTTGGCAGCTTTGAAGTATAAATCAAGTCAAAAGAAAGGGGGGGGAGAGAGGGGTGATCTTTGTCCTCTGCTCACTGTTAAGCGGATCACAGCAAGTGCTCAAGAAACAGGAAACCTTAATGTATTTGGTAATTAGATTTGGAAAAATGATATTCCGAGATCAGACTTAAAGGTCAGATAAACAGCTTTCGTTCACTCTGATTCTTGCATGGTGCATACCAAAGGAAACGGCAGATCAGTGAAAGATTAGAAGTCTTAGGATAGCTCAGAAGCCAGAAAAAACCAAGGTTATTTTAGCTAACCTTCTCAATGAATGACATAGCAGAGCAAAGTGACCTGTTAGTTTCCCAGTTTTGTCTGTCAGGGTGGTATTTGTGCAGAAAACATTCAGAACAAAACGGTGTTGTTCTTTATACTTGATTTCTAAAGCTTGATATTTTTTAAGCCAGTGGACATATTTGAAACATACAAAACATTGTGCAAATATGCTGTCAGAACCTAGTGCTGTGGCAGACAGAACAGTCACAAAACACCCATGTTGCTCTCCATTACCCTTATGAATTCTGTTCAATGTTTCTACCATCTTCATCTTGTTTGTAGGTAGGTGAGTAACAGCCACCAACCAAAATGCCTTTAAGGTATTTGTAGGAATTATCTAGCCCAGGGGTGTCAAACTTGTGGCCCATGGGCCGGATGCGTCACATGCTGGCCATGCTCACCCCCGTTTAGCGAAGGGGGGAAGAGTTGTGATACGTCATGTGACGACAACGTGTCATCACGAGTTTGACACCCTTGATCTAGCCCTAGGGACTTTATTGTAAAACAGGTCACATGATTTGTTTGCCATTACTCCAGTTCCTTTAAAACTAAATGCAATTTTAAAAATACAAATAGCAGGTGGGGCAATGATGGAGATATCTGAGAACACATCAGCACAAAAAGCTGACTCCCCCTCCCTTGCCATGAGAATCAGGATTGCAATCTGGTTGTCATAAAAGTTATTGATGTTGCTTATTTTATATTGAATTGATCTTTTACCGACAATCCAACACAAAAATAGTTTGTCACGAAAGCGACTACCTGTGAAGGTTCCTGGACTGGGGCTGAAAAGCAAAAATGGAAGCAGTATGCTCCATCCCACAATTGGGTAGACCAGCGTGCCTTGACAAAAAAAACCCACTTGCTTATTTTATAGAATATAAGAGCTGGAAGGGACATTTCAGACATCCAAACTAACTTCATTTCAGTGCAGGCAGTGACTAAGCCCGTGACCTATGGCATGTGTGCCCAAGGTGCATGCAAAGCCATGCTGCCTGGCACACATGGCCTTACCTGTTTGACTTCCGGGTTTCTGGCATGCATATGTGCATGATGATCAGCTGTTCCTCGCACACACAGCAGTGCTGAAAACCAGTGTGTGCATGCGCGCCAACCAGCTGATTGTCGGTGTGCTTGCGTGCCAGAACCCAGAAGTTTGGATTTTCCAAAGCGTGATCCCTTCGCCTGCGCGGCGATGCCAAAAACTGGCCAGCGCATGAGCACCAGTGAGCTGATCACCAGGCATGCATATGCACTAGAACCCGGAACTGGAGCATGGCCCTGACAAGGGCATATTTCCACACAATCTTTTCAGCACTCAGTGCTGAAAAAGTTCACCATCACTGGACTACACCATCCCAACCTTGTTGACTGGTACCCTGATTAATGAAAAATGCTGCCAGATAAGTAGCCAGAGTGAAATGGTGAAAAGTGGTTTAGTTTGGCAATTTTCCCCCCAACCCATACGTTTGCTATTGTTGAGAGATTTTCCCCTGGGTTCTTTTCTTCCCAGCTAGGAAACCATCAAGACGAGGAAGCAAGCTGTCGGAAAGCTTTATTTGGTCCAAAAGGTTTGCTTTTGGTGCAGCTGGCCCTAGACTGGCACGCAGGCAGGAATTTTGTATGATTTCAAGCCTTTGGTAAAAGACATGCCTGAGAAAAAACACATGGTTCTTTGACCGGAGAAAGAAAAAGCAGGAAACACATGGCTTTTTATGATTAGAGGAAATGTTTTGCTTGTTATCTCCTTTATCAGAAAAGATCTTCCTGGACAGACACATGCGTAAATAGCATAGGCTTAGGTGTTAAAATTCCCAGGCCGTTGATCGATTCAAGAGCTGCCTGTCCAGAATTCTATTACCTTTAAGGAAATGTTGGATGTTATGAATGGAGACAGGTTTTCTCTGACTTCAGAACAGAAGACTGTTAAAAGGAATGGGGGAGCAGATCAGAAGCTTTTAACTTCTGTCACTACCTTACAATACGTACTATCAGCCCTACAAGGACTACTGGAAGAGTACTTTATTGTTTTGGGTTATAATAAGAGGATCTTGAAAGCCTGTCAGAGCTCCCCCTGTGCCCTGTTATATTAAAGAAAATCAAGACAGGGTCATCTTGAGCTTTTTTTCTCAGCCTCTTCTCCTTCCCAGGGCTAAGTGGATGTTTTCTACCCATTCTTGCATTCCTTCTTCAAGGTTAGCTCTGAACTCCTCTACCCAAATAATGATACTCTTCATTTTTAACTCACTGGAAATTGCATATCAATGTATGAAAAGAGTTGCAGGCTTTAGAATAATGATCTGGTCCTCAAGTTGATTGAGCTTGAGACTTGCTTTACTAAGTTCAAAGTGTACTGTAGGAAGTTAGCACCGCTCCTCTCCTAGGAAAATGAGATATTTTAGGAAATATTAAAAGGGCAGAATATTTCATCTAAAAGGGAGGTAGAAACTCACCCCCCTCCACCTTTGTCAATGGGCCATTAAGGCCTGGGCTAGTCTATTCTACATAACAAAGATCGGTCTCCTTCAGGCAGAGCCATAGGAGGAATTGCCCAAAGCCACTTTATTACATCATCACCCAGCAAGGCTTAACCAAGCCTGGGACATAGACAACCTACGAAGTTATCCCTACATGGCCCCATGGGACTCTGGCAACTAATCAGAATACAAGCTCAAATTCAAAAGCCCAGAGAGGGCATAAAACCCAGGCACTCTCCGCATCTCTTCCCTTTCTGGCCAAGACCTCAAACCATGTGATCCTGCCCACGATTAAACCATTTTTCCAAGCAGTCTCTATGTTTCCAGTGTCTTTCTTCCCACTTGGAAGTGAACCCAGATGGACATTTCTTCCAACAGTACCATTCCCAAAACAATATAGTCCATCCAATTAATCACTTAATGTTAAGAAAAAAATAAAGTTGGTTTGACACAAGCTGTTCTTGACAAACTCATCCTGCCTCCTGATAATTGGAGAATTTGTTTCTTGTCAAACCTGCTGTTGGACAGTACGTTCTACCTTCTTACCTGAACATTTGTAGTTGCCCGGGTATGTTTTTTTTTTAAAAAAAACCTATTAGAATGATGTTTGAAATTTTTTGAAAATCGTGGCTGATGATTCTATTCCTTAGGAGATAATTTACTTGGGATGGTCAGATCCGGGCTACAAATTTGAATGATTTTATATTGGCGTTGAGGAGCTGAGAGCTTTCTGTATTTTTTTTTTCTGTCCTCTGATAATCATCTGGATTTGTAAAGGCAAAATCTGGTAGCTATTTCTGGAAACTTTGCTTGAAGCAATGAAATGGATGCTCACAATACCTTTAGCGATCCTGGGAGAAATTCCCTGCCCTGTTTTCTTTATCATAATAGAAAGGGATCCTTCCCTCCTTTGAGAGAACACAAATGCAAAGAAGATCGGCCTTTACCTGTTCACCTTTATTCTTTTCTCCACTTTTCCTCTGCAGTGAGCCAATTGCCTCCTTTGACTCTCCCAATCCTGTTTTGCATCATTTTTCAGCCTCATCTCATTATGAGTTTTAGCATTCCTGACCCCCTCTTTACAGAACTGAGCTATCATCATGTGTTGTGGCCTAGCAGGAGCCGTTGGAGCTGCCGCCAGACTCCGACAGCGAGGGGTCTTATGAGTCGGACCTGGAGGAGGTGGAGGACTCTGGACAGGGTGCCGACTCTGAGCAGGGCGAGGAGAGACTGGTTAGCCACCAGGTGGCGCCGGAGCCTTGGATCAGAGGGAGTGATCCGGAAAACACTTGTGAGTTGTTTCGGGATGCATGCAGTCGAAGGGCTACTCGGTGGCAAGAACAACTGTGTAATTATACGAGATGATTACGCTCAGCTGATGCTTATTAAGATCCTCTCCTGATTATAAAAGAGACTGCTTGTGCCACACCTGTTTGCAGAAGTCAACGTTCACGATTAAGAGAAACAAACTTGGCAAGTTGGATTGCTGCCAGAGTTTGTTTGCATTTGCTGCCTAGGTTTGTAGGACTTGCTGCTGGAGTGCTTATCTCTTTGTTTATTTTGGACTTGCAGCCAACGAGAGTCTGGACTGATTAAAAGTATTCTTCTTTACATTTGTTTTTGGCTTTCGTTCCTGGACGGCAATGGGAGGGGGGTGTCAGAACATCATGTATTCCTCTTTAGTTATCGGCCATTATTGCCTGTACATCTCTTTCTGCTCACTATTCATCCAGATAGCATCTTTAAACTTTTCCCCCGTTTCCTTTTCATAATAATTTTTTATGACTGTGTTTTCAATATCTCATTTCAGGATCTCCCCTCTCTCTCCAGCTTGTTTGCTCTTTAGGATGTCAAGTAATATTTATCCTCCTCGCTTCTCATCTAAGTTCATTACAATCTAACCTACATAGGAGTTGAAACTCCTGATAGAGCTGTCATGTGCTCAAACACATCCATAAGTATCCAAATTCTTTAATTTAACTGTGGAGTAGAAACATAACTCAGTTTTTTAGAATGATGTTTCTCATAGGGAAAAAGAACTTGGCTTCTGAGCTGGCAATGAAGGCAGTGGTTTAAAAAAACCAAAAAGTTTGCTGGAGTGAAAGAACAGAGAAGAGGCATGATGGTTGACAACTCCAGACAGATCTAGATCTAGCACTGGCTGCTGAAGATTTGATATTGGCTTTAGGGAAAACAATGATGACCCATCATGATTTGATTGGGCAGTGATAACACTTCTGAAGAGTTGTGTTCAAAGAGATCCCAGAGAAAGATTCTTGAAGTGTTCAGGATTTGGAAGATCTGAAGATACACTGAAGAACTTGTAAACACTGTGGGATAAAACTCCCCAGAAGAGAGGTGTCTGAAGAGCCAGAAAAGAGAGGAAAATGTTATAATAAGATTTTTCTTTGGTTTGAGTCTTGATATCAAAGGTTGTACTTTGGGTCTTTTTGCATAAAAATATTACATTGTTTGTCCTATGTAGAACCTTGTTGGTAAATAATGGCATATATCACATTGCAGGAAGAGCATATGAAGGTGTCTATAATCCAGTGTGCATACTTGCTGAGGCCTGAAAAGTTGGTATAAAATATGGAGGAGTTGTAGAGTTTGATTTTCATGTTGGTATCATTGCTCTGTTGTTTCTTGGGAGAATGTGCTTCAGATTGGGTGGTTGTCTACATGAAAGTATGGGCCTGCCAATGCTAGAGAAAATACAATGTCATTGTTCAGCTTATTTACAATGCTTTTGAGTGGTTTCAGCTGTAAGTGACAGCCGCTGTTCTCTTTCTGTGATCTGTCTTCTAATAGGACCCTTCTGGGAATAGATCTGGCTCTATTGATTTGTCTATTGATCTCATTGGGTATGTAGTTCAGCTTCTTGAATGCCTGGTTTAATTTCATCAATTAAGCATCTATGTCAAATGGGTCGAAACAAATGTAATTGTAGTGTAGAGCCTGATTATCGATGACAGATGCGGTTGTGTTCTGACTGAAAGCTGGAAGCATGTGGCTATACAAATTTATTTGTAACTTTCCTGTACTACGTGGCACTTAAAATATCCATTGTGTAGTTTAACAGGGACATCAAGAAGGTGGATTTGTTCTGTAAATAATTCTAGACTAAGATTGATGGTGGGGTTGAAGTTATAATGGAATTGGATGAGAGAATCATTCAATGGGTCCAAATGATGAAAATGTCTTCAATGAATCTCAAGTATCTCTCAACAAATCTCATGATTTCAACTTCTCTCTGCCCAGCTGCACCCCTCTGTTCCAGTTTGCCTTCTTTTTATTCACTCTCACCGCATCACACTTCCAACATGCTTATCTACTTTCAAGCCTAGATAGAGCTGTTGGTTGATGGATGCAGCTCCATCCACCAGTTGATCAGGGAACAAAGTATACCTTTGAGATCTCAGACCATGTGCTTAGCAAACAGAAACAGTGCAAGCCTGAACCTATTCCCACAACATGACTGTTTGCAGTGATCTCACGTATACATCAATCCGATTTCATTGTAGAAGAGCTGTGCTAATCTACAGCCAAAAATCGAAAGGGTCTAGTATCACCTTTGATGTCTAACACATTTTTATTATAAAGATTTGGGAGCTGTAGCTCACTCCTTCAGAGGTGTGGTATGGCTTAACTGATGAAGGGTTTAAATATATAGGATGAGGCAGTGTGGGAGGGGGGAAGGAAGGGGAAACAGGAAAATTACTTAAACAGTAATTGATAAATATGTAACAGGTGATGGGGAATCTCTAAGAAAACCATTCAAAGTTTTCCTTTGCAAAAGAAGAAGAAAAAAAGAACCTATGAATGAATTTTCATTGTAACTAAAGTAATGTCCAATGATTGATTGACTTTGACAATCTTGCTCTTGCTCCATGTCATGACCTCTCGGCTTTAATTTTGAAAGCTTTTCCACAGGTTACAGGCAGCACAAACTGCACTGAGAGACAGTTGCTTATTAACATTCTCTGCATTCCTGTCCTGAGGAACACAAGCTCCCACCATTTCTCACAGAGATAGGAACAAATTACTTCTCCCCCCTCCCACAATTGATTAATTCATTGTTATCCATCTTAAAATGAACTCCATAGAAATGAAACATTTTACTCAAACTGATAATTATCCTTACAAACAAGTACATGTTCATACACACACATACACACACACCTATAGTGCCCTAAACCAGCCACAGATTTCCAGATAGAAAAAGAAAGGAAGATAACTCTTCAAAGGAATACTAATATCAGTTTGGATCATGAGCTGCTAAATGCAAAGGAATATCCAGGAATTCAGTGGTAGTTTTCAGAAGAATGAAATATTTGTAGAATACAGCGACAGTGCCAACACTTAATTAATGAACAGCTAACAAAAAGAAAAGTTAGAACTGGCACTAAACAATTTTAGAAGCTGTTTCCAAGTGTGGTTAAATGCACAAATGCTCTTTATTGATTTGTTTCTAGAGTGAGTTGAGGCTCACCATCGAAACCTCGCATTACACACAACAGATGGTTTAAACTGCTTTCAGGAACATATGAATGGAAGAGGATAACATCACTATTATTTACTGACAGAAGCCAAAACATAAAGCTACAGTACTGCAGGCATACTTGAGTGTGAGATACTGTAGCATCAGTAGAAGTCTATGTTATCCAGTTCAATGCACGCCACCACTAACAGATGAATGAACTGAAACAAAATTAACATTAACTGTAAAACATTTCAAAATGCACCTGACAAGCAACATCCCTGTACATAGGGCTGAGTTTAGGAAACAGAAGCAAATGCCCTTCAGTAAATCCCTTCAGACTGGATCACACTAATGTGGTCTGTTTGGCTAGAAATAAGAACAGTGTATAGTCAGACTGAGTTACGCCTGCAAACTGACAAGCACAGAAAAAGACTGTAAAGACACCAGCCTTCGTTGACAAGGCAAGAAAGTCTGAAATCCATCCATCACCTAATTGCAAAGAGATGACAAAACCTATCTGCCAGACTGAATACACAATTTTCCTGCATGTCTACTTTCTCATTTATCGTCTTTTTCCCCCCACAATGAAGCAGAAGCTCAGAATGAATCTAATCAATTTTCTGCTTGTCCTTTTGTCACATTTATTCAGCGCTAACATCCACGTTGAAGCTGACTGGACTAGACTACCAGTGGCAACTGCTTTTCCAAACTCCTTTTCTTTATACCAACTGCCCATGTGTGCGAATGTGCATTAACATCTACCAGATGTGTCAGACACAAACACAGCTCACCCCTAATTTCAATCAATTGACCAACACATGCATCAGTTGTTCTCCCTAATTTGACACAGATATTTAACCGGTCAATTTTGTAGTTTTAACTTTTCATCTAGATACAAACTATAAAATCCTTTGCAGAAATTGCAAAATCATTTACAGAAGATTATGATTAGCCAAAACCATTAATTTCAGGAAACTGCTGAAAATGGTCCTTATTGGTCTCATTATTGTGTTCTTCTCTTATTTTTTTTTCCTCCTCATTGCTCTATTTTGTAAAATGTGCCCATGGAAACTGTCAGCTTCTCAAATGACAATAATGACAACACTGTCCTGGCCCCGGAGTTGTGGCTAGTACCACACATAAAACTCAGCAGGGCATATCTCTCTATACCTATAACTCTTGGGTATGCCTCTCTCTGAGCTCCTGAATGAAAAACAGAATATAAATCTAATAAACGGTCATGATTATGTATCAAAATTCATATAGTTTGCATATGCTGTCATTTATGAAGGAATGAAGCAGTGGTGAAATTCATTTTTTTTTTGCTACCAGTTCTGTGGGCGTGGCTTTGTGGGTGTGATGTGGCTTTGTGGGCGTGGCTTTGTGGGCCTGGCAGGAGAAGGATACAGTAAAATCTCCATTCCCACCACACTCCAGGGCAAGGATCCTGCAAAATCCCAATTCCCTCCCCACTCTGGGGCCAGCCAGAGTTGGCATTTGCTGGTTCTCCGAACTACTCAAAATTTCTGCTACCGGTTCTCCAGAACTGTCAGATTTTACCCTTGGAATAAAGTTTACAAACATGATTGTATCAGAGTTTGCAACAATAAAGATGGAATTTGACTCCATTTAGCTTCATCCATTCCCAGGTCTGTCCTAGTCTTTTATAATCTAAACTTCTGAGAACCACTTCTGCTTTAAAACTCACATCTGTGGTCAGAAACAACACTTATCTTTCTCTCAAAGTTGAGTTCCATGGATACATTCAAAAGTTCTATTTGCCTCAACATTCAACAATTACTTCTCTTTTGCCTTTCACACTAATGCCCTTTGAAATTGGATGGCATCTCTTTAAAAAACAAAGTGCTCTTAATCCTGAGTAGTTCCGGGAAGAAGGAAAATAATACCATTAAACTTAATAATACCATAATATGTTCCAGAAAATTCAACCGATCTGGCAAGCAATCCTTGGGCTAATTTCAAATCCTGTTAATGGCACTAACAAAGCTGGGTGAATGTCAATGTAGGATTATAACATTTTAGAAACATTTGGCACTTTAGTACATGAAAATCCTTTTATTTGTTTATAGATTAAAGGGACTATATCTGTACATTGTTCTCATATAATTAGAGACTGAAGAACTTATATTATTTTTATACATTTATTGAATTAAAATTTAAAAACACAAAGGCTGCATATTTCAAGGGATGATGCTCGTAAAATGTGCATTAAGAAGGAAATGTCTAGACAGAAATATTTAACAGGATCATTAAGGAATATCTTTATCTTTTTAAAAGAATATTGGAATATATCTTAATATCGAAAGTAGACCAAAAAGATTCTTACCGGACTGGGAATTAAAACAAGCAATGATGTAGCCATTCCTAAGTATGTACAAGAATCTATTAATAGTAAAGATATTTTATCTGGCACACAGAACAAAGCACAAGAGGACAGAATATCGCTTAGGGATTAATCTGTAGCAGTTTAACAGCATAAAGGCAAAGAGGAAAAGAAGAGGAATATGAGCATTTTAATTACATGTTTCATACACTCTTACAAATTATATTAAGAATCACTGCTGTTTAAAAGGAAAAAAAACCACATGTATTGAAATAAAGGTTTATTTCCTCCACCTTATTCGACAGAAGCAATTGTAGTGAGTCATCTACCAGCTTTAAATATGCCAACCGCATAAAATACAAGGACATTAAGCTATTACACAGTACACAATTCAGCATTTCCAAAATTAATGTGTATGTCACGCTTATTCAACTCAGCACAGAGTGTACCAAACAGTAGGCATTTTAAATTGTGGAATGGTAACTCTGCTACAAAGTTACAAATATAGACTATTTTTCATTAAATAAGAGCATTCCCCTCCCATCCAGTAGATTTCCGCTGCTAGAGGCTATTGATGACTTCTACCTCGGGATTTCTGCCAGGTCAAAAGGAGCAAGAATCATCATACTTTGCCATTGGCAGTTCTTCCTATCCTCTTGGCTTGCTTACTATGACTCAGCAAAAGCCACATGGAATCCCAAAGGGCAGGAAAAGTGCTTATGTCGGATCAAATGCTACAGTATGTTAATTTTGCTACATAGAGAAGAAGAATATGAAATGTAAGGTCGTTTCTTGCCCCAGATTTCTCAAATCCCCTAACAGGAGCTCATTGATAAGCCTTAGAAAATGAATACCGTTGCTAAGGCATATGTTAAACTATCCTATAGAAATGTATAGCAAAAATGCATACAGCTGCATTGGGATGGAGTGGGGAGCTTCTGAATGGAAACCCAGAGAATAGTGGTGGGATTCAGCCAGTTTGCACCTATTCGGGAGAACCGGTTGGTAACTTTCTAAGTAGTTCAGAGAACCGTGTTTTTTTTGGAAGAAATCTCATTTTGCTTTTTCCACTTTACAGGGCTAATCCTGTAAGGAAGGCAGGAAGGAAACATTCTAGTGTTGTTTCTAGCCTAATCTTTATTGACCTGCTTACAGAAACTGCCTTTCCGGTTAACCCTTATTACATTGTAACAGTAAGGCAAAGTGTCCATCGACCTGAGTGACCTTGAGTTAGCCACGCCCACCCAGTCACATGACCACTGAGCCCCAGATGGTCATTAGGGCAGAGAACCGGTTGTTAAATTATTTGAATCCCATCACTGCTGGCGAACTAGATTTCCAAGCTACCAGAAGGTTTTTTTCAGCAAGAACAAAAATAATGCAAAACAAATAAGACCATCTGAGAACAGTTTGCTGTTAGAGCCTGAGGATTTGCAGGCTCCAACATTAAATGGAAAGTGCCCAAACTTCTTGGTGTTGAAAACACAAATGTAGACATCTGCTATCATTTCCACAGTCACCTCCAGCACTAATCAGCAACTAGCCAACCTATATGCGCCTTACTTTCCTCCTTTTCCCTTAAACAATAGTGCAGTCTAAGGACAAATGGAGGTGGTTGTATTCTGAATGAAGAAGACGGGTTTGGGGGGAAATGACCCAAAGCAAGGAAAGCATATCTAGAAAGAATGACCTGATCTTAGGTTCCACTTCTTCTGCTGTTAGCTGGTGGTATTAAGCTCTAGAACAGGGCTCTCAAACTCTCTGCTCACGGGCCTGATGCGTCACACTCTGGCCACACCCACGCCCTGATACATCATGTGACGACGCTATGATAACGCAGGGTTTGACACCCCTGCTCTAGAATATTAGCAGGTACTCCTGCAAGCCTCTTAAAAAGATGGAACATGAATGTCATTACAAAATCAACCAAAGATCAATTAGAAGTATTTTGAATAATCCTCTTCAACCAGCCTCCATTAAAACTGAACTACCTATATACTGAAGCACAACAGTCCCTTCTATTAAATTTCTCTTATTATCATCTGTATTTGTTATGTAGGAAGTCATCACCCAGCCCTTTCCCAGAAAAATGAAATATCCTAGGAAATATTGAAAGGGCAGAATATTTCTCTGCATGTGAAAAGAAAGAAACATGTTTTAAAAGACAGAATAGCTGCCTGCAGCTTCCTGCCCACCCCCCTTTGTCAGTGAGCATTAAAGCCTGAACTAGTCCACTTTACATAATAAAGAGTTTTCTCCTTCAGCTCCAGAGTGATGGGATTAAGGCATGATAATATTGGCCCTTTTACCCAACTCGCCACATGGCATCTGAGAACTCAACCAAACCTGGATTCAAAACGCAGCCTAGAGAGTTGCCCCTGCATGGCTCCATGGGAGTCTACAACCAATCAGAATACAAGCTCAAGATCAAAGGCCGGAGAGGGCATAAAACCAGGGACTCAGCTTCTCTTCTTCCCTTCCCTTCTCTTCTCCACCAACATTGAAGCATGTGATCACCTTTTCTGTTCAGGACTCAAGCCATGTGGTCCTGTCCACCATTAAAACCATTTTTCCAAGCAGCCTCCATGTCTCCAGTGTCTTTTTCCCCACTTGGAGCCAAACCCAGAAGGACATTTCTTCCAACAGTTATACACAAGGCAATTGCAGCCAAACAAAATGGCAGGCATATTGCAGTTAAATCTCAAACATGAGGTTTTGATGGTTGACATTAATGGAATGCAACAAGTAAACAATGAAGATGGTCCATAGAATTGCTAAGTATTGGATGTGATTGATCAAGAAGGCATCATCATCATTAATAAATCTAAGAAAAGAAAAACCCCGCCAGAAAGAAAATCCCTGATGCATTTTTTACTCATATTTTAGCATAACTGTATGCCCAATGTACACAGAAGAAGCACAACTGACCAGAAAGCAAAGGAAAAGATAATGTGATACTATTTACTCCAACTTCCAGCTGAAATCACTAATAAAGACCTCATTCTGTGAGCTGCTGATGACTCCTGACTTCCATCTCACCAACTTTAATTGAAGCAGAGAGCCATGCATAAACCCTTAAACCCTTCCCAGCTCTCAAATCCCAGTGGCGTCTCTTTATGCATTATCCTAGTTTTTTGCCATTTCTACCCTCTTTATTAGTACCATAATCACATTATCTTTTAACCTTTTGTTATTTCTTCTTAGGGATAACTTTACTCTGCTACCTCTACCATTGACATTTGATTCTCTCCCATGAGGCAACAAAAGCAGAGGGAAGGCACTTATTGCCACATTGGAAATGCTTATGAAAAAGTACCTTCCACCTTACCTTTGAGGGTATTGGTTTTGCCTGGAATTCTGTGGTTATGCTTTCCCTTGTTTCCCAATTAGCTCCTTTCTATACAGGTAGATTTGGCTTCAACAGTTTAACAAGGGGAAATCTCTCCTTCAACCTTTCCCTCATGCAAGCCTGCATGATCGCACAGCTACCTCTTGCGTTGACAAGGGTTTGACAAAAGAAATAGATGTGCAGGCTTGCAAGAGGAAAGATTTCTTAAGTTCTGTATTTCTGAGCATTGGTCAGAAAGTATTTTCCCAATGTTTCTACAGCTGAAGGGAGATAAATCCTTGGAGAAAATGCTAAAACTTGTCTAGTTAGTCAGGTCAGGATGTGCCATAAGGTTCACCCTGATTGGTATATCACAAGGTGCTTGTTTCCATATTCCTGGCCATTGCCTGGACAAGTCTCTCCAGTTTTTCTTGGGAAAACTTCCAAAAGTGATTTGCAGTTTGTTTGTTTGTTTGTTTGTTTGTTTGTTTGTTTATTATTTATTTATTTATTTATTTATTTATTATTAGACTTATATACCGCTTCATAGGGCTTTCAGCCCTCTATAAGCGGTTTACAAATTTTTTTAGTAAATTGAGTCAGCATCTTGCCCTCACAGTCTGGGTCCTCATTTCACCCACCTCGGAAGGATGGAAGGCTGAGTCGACCTTGAGCCGGTGAGATTTGAACCGCTGAACTGCAGATCACAGTCAGCTGAAGTGGCCTGCAGTACTACACCCTAACCATTGCACCACCTCGGCTCATTTTGTCTTCTTTCTAGGGCTGAGAGGTATTAACTGGCCCAAGGCCTCTCTGCTGGCTTTGTGCCTAAGGCAGGAGGAGGACTACAGACTATGCCTCTTGCCTTGTGCTCTACCAAACTTCTTCTCATCCCAAGTATGGTTTATTGGGAAATGCTTAGAAGAAGAACTCTGCCATGAAGGCTACAAATTATTAACTTCTCGCTCCCCCCCCCGCCCAACCCAGTTTGTAAAAGAAACACATACACTAAACAACTTGATCTGCTCTACCAGACAAAACGGTTGGGGTTTATTACTTTGTGTATTGGAACTGCCTGCTGAAGAGGTCCAGGGTATTTCGCTTTCAAATAATCACAGCATGTTACTAAAAGCTTTTATCACCCTGTATTAGCCCAGGGAGATTGTTTTGAAGAAACTGTTTTGTGCTTGGGAAATTTAAGCTGAGCAAGATGGCTCAATTATGCTTATAACCCAAACCCAATTTATTGCATAATTTCCAGCTGATACTCCATTTCTGAGCATGCCACTGGAGCAGGTAGAAGAAGAATCCCAGCTGTAAGGTTTCCGTGTCAGATGAATTCTCTGTCTTCATTTAGTCTATCATGAAGCCTATTTTGGAGCATTTTCATCAATAACCCATAGTGGCAAATAAATAGAAGCAACATTTTTCTGTTGATTTTCCTGACAACTTTTATTAGATATCCTGCCTCGTCTAATTTTGGCTTAGAAGACAATGATGGATCTAGCCCACCATAGGGATATAATTTCAGAAGGCATATTTGGTGGACTCATATTTGACATATGCTCATCAGTTTTCAAGGTTTTACTCCCTCCCACCCCCAATTCTATTATCATACACATGAAACCACAGGCAAAATTCAGTCTCACAAAAATGTTTCTTACAAGAAACACTGAATCCACAGATGTTCTAACCCAATATCTGATATCTAAATGGGGCAATGAATTGAACCATAATCCAGAAAATACAGAAGCACATCTCAATTGAATACAGGTAATGCAGAAAAATGCCATTTAATCTTTGCTGGATGGGATTAGCTTTACTCTCCCACAAAGACTCATTCACACATACTTGGTTTGATTCCTGAAGTTTCTCAAGTTTTGATAGTGGCTAGCAACATGTTTGCACAGTTAAACTAGAATTCAAACTGTGCCCATTCCTTGATATATTTGATAAGAACACATGCCCTACAGCAGTGGTTCCCAAACTTGGCAACTTTAAGACTTGTGGACTTCAACTCCCAGAATTCTCCAGCTAGCTCTTCTGGCTGGAGAACTCTGGGAGTTGAAGTCCGCAAGTCTTAAAGTTGCCAAGTTTGGGGACCACTGCCCTACAGGAATTACACCTGTCCTTTGAACTATCATATTATGTTTTATGTGGAACTACTTGTGAACAATATGTGGAAACATCAGATGGTCCAGAATGCTGCAGTTGAATCATTATAACCAGATTTACAGGCATCACATACCGTATTTTTTGGAGTATAAGACGCACCTTTCCCCCCACAAAAAGAGGGTGAAAATCTGGGTGCATCTTATACACTGAATACAGCATTTTTGGCTTCCCAAAACCCTGCCCCCTTTGCAAAAATGGACATGCAGAGGGTTTGGGAGGCTTGCAAAGTGCTCCTGGGGACTGGGAAGGGCAGAAACAAGAAACAAAAAGGTGGTTTTTGTTCATTTTTGCTCCCAGGAGCATTCTAAGAGACTCCCAAAGCTCTGCATTCCCCCCTTTTTTGCAAAAAAATGGCCCATTTTTGTAAAAACCAGGCCATTTTTTGCTCATTTTTGTCCCCCCAACCCCTAGGAGCACTCTAAGACCCTCCCAAACCTCTGCATGCCTGTTTTTCGTTTTGCAAAAAATGAGGCATGCAGAGGG
Source organism: Thamnophis sirtalis (assembly GCF_051295495.1). NCBI lineage: Eukaryota > Metazoa > Chordata > Lepidosauria > Squamata > Natricidae > Thamnophis > Thamnophis sirtalis. The sequence continues at coordinate 84,994,420 of NW_028261381.1, forward strand.
TTTGGCAGGCCTGCAGAGTGCAAAAACTTTTTTAAAAAAATTTACCTCTTCAAAATCATGGTGCGTCTTATACTACAGTGCATCTTATAGTCCAAAAAACATGGTAACTCATGCTAGACACAGCTTCACCATCTATAACTCTTTTCCAAGCCCGATTCAAAATGCTGGTTCTGATTTACAAAGCCCTTGGGGCCAAGCTATGCAGGTCTCTTTTGGTGTTCCCACATATAAGTTTGTCATGAGAGCTAAGATTCTTGGAAGAGGCCCACTATCAATAGAAACAGACTTGGTTAGGTCATGGGAGAGGACCCTTTCATTTTTGACTCCCAGCTTTTCCTGCCAAAGAAAATTTAACTCCCTTTATATTTCCCATCTAGTGTCGATGTAAACTGTTTTTTAATTGTTACATATGCTACCTCAAACATCATACATGGATAGAGAAGAGTGAGGAGTTATCGATAAATAAAATTCTGTGTTTAATTTGTATTTTGTTCTCTTTCACTCCCTTGAGTGCTATTTTTGGCAGAAAATTGAGGCAAAATTTAAACATTGGGACAGTCAAAAAAAATCCAGATAAGGAACAAATTAAGGCAATTCCACTTCTCCTGTTCATCTTTTGTCATTGATCTCTATCACATTTGGAATCTTCCTCATTTGGAACCCTACCAGAAAAAAGTTAAAAGGTAATCCTTGCCTGCTGCATTTAAATTATACCAATGTGATCATCTGCTATTTCAGTGTGGATTTCAAAACTTTGTAGTGCATTACTCAAAAGTCCCCCCCCCCAATGCTCACAAATAAAGCTTTTTTTCTATAGCATGATTTGTGTGATAGCAACAGGCTCTGGTTCACCTGGGACCATCTGAAACTCTTCAGATTCCATCTCCATAAGCTGCTTCCAAATGTGCACAAATTGACATCTGTTTGAACTACTTTAAAGAAGCTGTGTAGTAAGTTAAGAGTTGTATCTTTATTTGATTTGATTTTACTTAATTTTATAAATGTATATGGCTGCCCAACTCACATATAGGTGATTTTGGGCAGCTTATAACATTAACATTATTACTTTATTTAATAATAATAATAATAATAATAATAATAATAATAATAATAATAATGCAGACTTTGCAAGGAAGTTGATGAAATTGTCGATCACGTACTCAGCTGCTGTAAAAACATTGCACACACTGATTATAAATTACGGCACAATTCAGTAGCACAAATGATCCACTGGAATTTGTGCAAAACTTATAATATTAAAACAACAACAAACTGGTGGGAACATAAGCCTGAATAAGTCACCGAAAATCAGATGGTCAAGATCTTATGGGATTTTTGTATACAAACGGACAAAATACTGGTGCATAATACACCAGACATCAATCACACTGGTTGAGAAAAATAAGGTTACAATCATAGACATCACAATACCAGATGATAGCAGGGTCGACGAGAAGGAACATGAAAAAATCACGAAATACCAGGACTTAAAAATCAAAATTCAACGATTATGGCACAAACCAGCAGTGGTAATTCCAGTGGTAATCGGCACACGGGGTGCTATTCCAAAAGCACTGGAATTACATTTAAAACAGTTAAAAATTGACAAAATCACCATCAGTCAAATGCAAAAAGCCGCACTGCTTGGATCTGCACGCATATTACGAAAATACGTTAAGACGTCCTAGGCCCCTGGGTGGGGCCTGACTAGTAATCAACGCCAAATCCAGCGAAACAACTGGCTGCTGTGATACAATTCTGTTGTTGTGAAAATAATAACAACATTATTACTGGTATCCAGCCTGTAGGAATTTTGAAGTTCAACTTTTGAAGAGCAAGAAGCAAAATTTATTTTAGAGATAATCTTTAATTGTACTATGAGTACTATGTACTCTCAGCTACAGACCTGTTGGCATCCAAATCAAATATAATGGAGCACATATGAATCTCATTACAATTAAAGATTAACAAAAGAAATACAGGGAAAGGAAGAATCAGAATTCTACCAGATATGGGATAAATGGTATAGGTGGATGGAGGAAAGAAACAAAAAGCAATGAAAGAATATGACAACACTCAAAAATAATAGTTATGAGTAAAATAAGAGGGTTAAGAATGGTGAAATCAAATCAGGACGATAGCTGGCATATAGACTGTAGAACGAAAGAGAAAAAAGGAAATGATATGAAACTATATGGGTTTGTGGAAATACCATCCCCAAGAAAACATAAACTGAGATTTTCTATAACAATAGAAAAAGAAAGGAGAGGAGAGGAGGAAGGAAGTAGAGAAGGGAGGAAAGAAGGAAGGGAAAGGAGAGGAGGGTGGAAGGGAGAGAAAGAGAAGGAGAGAAGGTAGGAAGGGGAAGAAAGAGGGTCAGAGTAGGGGAGAGGTAAGGGAAGAAAGAAGGGGAAGGAAGGAAGTAGAGAAGGAAGGGAGGGAGAAAAGAAAAGAAAGAGAAAATAAGGTGGTGTTATAACAGGCGCTAGGGATGGTAAACAAAGCAATCCAAATTGTACCTTATTACCTTTTAAATGGAATAACAATAGTATAAGAATGGCAAAGAAAAAGAATAACTATGTGAATGTATATCTATAATTGTATGTAAAAGAATAAATGACAGTAAGAATATAAAGCACAATATAGGTAAACAATATTTGGTTATAAATAGCTAAGTATAAATAAATATAGAATTGTACATAAAAATGGATAATGAATAAGGAGACCATGAATGCAAGATAGAAATGAATAGAAGGGAAAACACTAACTGCAAAGAAACTGATACAGAACTGCTGTATGATATACGATGAAACTTCTTGTGCCTATGTTGTTTTAAGTCATGTGTTTGTTTTTGTTTATGTGTTTAAAATAAAAATTTATTTAAAAAAAACAATTAAAGATTATCCAGTTAGCTACCTATAATTTGATCCAGAACTTCAAATGAACTTGGGCATAGCTGACTCTGACCTGTCTGGATCAGAGACTTTAAAATGCTTCTTTTTATAGATGTATATACGGGGGTAATTATTAATGATTACGAAAAATCAAGTAGTGTTTCTATATTTATTTCTAAGCACTTAAGATTATAGAAAGGTAACCTTTCTGACAGTGTTCCAAGTAATGTACCCATAGAAAGCTGATTATCTGATTATTTCTTCCCACAATATTCAGATTTAAAGAGAAAAGAGAGAGACCCTGCTAGCAGTCCTCACTGTTTACCTGGCCCTCCACTGTGTATTTGTATTGTGTAGTTAGGATGCCATTCTGTAAAGACTGTCTGTCTTCTACAAAGGATATCTGAGGCATATGTATGCTATACTGATTTCTCTTTCCACCAGTAATGCAATATAGGAAAAGATTAATGATGGATAATTGGGTGTGAAAGAAATTGTAAATGTAGCTAGCTTTATTGCCTACCTCAGTCCTAATGGACTCTGAGCAGGGTACAAGGTTTTTTTTAAGGGATTAAAGAGATATATAAATGATGGAAATCAATAATAAACCAGTATGTCAAAGATACCATTCATTTAACTTAAGGGCTAAACACCCATTGACCTGGCTGTTTTATTGCAAACCACAGGAGAAATCAGGAAAACAGATGATGATTGGGACAGCAGCCTTCTCCAACCTGACTATCTGCTCACCAAATAAAGAATTTATTCCAGAATTTCTAGCTAGTTAGCTGGAAAGTATATGACCTGTGGACCACATATCAGCAGAATACTCAGACTGAGAAAGGCTGAACTAGGAGGGAAACTTTAAGGTTGGGGAATGATTTAATGATTTGACACAATGGTTATTGTGTCATCCTTATTCCCCTCTAAATTTAAAGGCCAGTGGTCAGATACTTGAAAATTCAATTATGAAACATACTGAGACTGACATTGTGATATAATTCATGTATCACCCTAAGCTATGGTGTACTGAATAAACCATGGCTAGATGAATTTTTACAATATGTTCAACCATAAATCATTGCTTACATACCACAGTGACAATATTTGTAGAATAAGCTACACTATGGCTAAGAACAATGTATGAAATTTCTGTACTGTATATTGAAAAAGATTGTTCTAATAGCAATTTCATCTATTATATGTACTACTGTGATTTTTGAGACATTTTGCCTATTTCCCACACACATATTATGTACCATCAACAGAAGACCACAGTTCAGAAAAAGAGGAGAAGTTACATCACTTGATCTAAATGTATATGAAACAAGTTTATTAATGGTAGAAACTTTAAGAAACATTGCCTTGGATAGAAAGTGCTGTTTGCAATCACTTTGACATGCCCCTATACAGAATGTTCTTTAAAATAATAGAACATATTCTCATCCCTCTGTGCTTATAAGTGTCCTGCAGCTGTTGCTATGACAACTTGTACGCTTCAAATTAAAGAAACATTTAAGAGCTTTGATTTGGATTCTAGAGCCAGCAATCAAAGTATTACTTAAAATGTTTATTTTTGCCTGCTGTATTCAGCAAAAGGTCACCCAACTTTAGATTTAGCTGACATCAAACCTGGGCTTTGCTCAGATAAAAAAGATACAGTCATAAATATGCAAATTATGCACCTACTTCTTTTTTTAATTTCATTTGGAAATCTCGGGTATAGTAACAAGATAATTCAAAGTTTTTATAATATAAAACTGGCATTATCTCTAACTCTAAAACTCTTTGGAATGGACAGCAGTATATTCTCTTTATACCAGTTCTTTAAAATATACTGTTTTTAAAAGAGGCTATTAATACAGATGTCATCCTGTCACATCTCTACCTCTACCTTAGCATGGCAGCCTATCATTTGCCAAGTGTAATATTTGTAAGAGAAGGTTATTTTTTTTCCTTTATCCCACACATAAGAGACATTTACAATGATTAAAAAGGAGCCCAAAGCAAAGTAGGTGGTGTTTCCAGCCATTCCTGAAGATAACTGAATTACACCTTGCTAGTGTTTCTCACTTTTAATCTACAGCTGATACAAAAAAGAAAAAGTATCATAAATATCTGCCTATTCATGTAGGTAGGGCTCCTACTTTTTCATGCCATAAAATTATATCACTTTCTGAAAATGGCCCTGGGACAAAGTAAGAAAAAAACAGAAAGACCACAAATGTCACACATGTGGACTTTCTCTCACTTAGAGTTGGAAGGGACCTTGGAGGTCTTCTAATCCAACCCCTGCTCAAATAGGAAATCTTAATACCATTTCAGATAAATGCTGGCTCAATCTCTTCTTAAAAATCTCCAATGTTGAAGCACATACAACTTCTGGAGGCAAAACATTCAACTTCTTCATGCCTCTAATCTCTAATACCCCCAATGTGCATCAGACAGACCCTTCCTGCTTCTACCTGACATTTTGGTTAATAACATTTTGGAAACAAAGGATACTTTTGACTCTCCATCTGCCATTATTGATGTTTATCGACCAGAACATTCACATTATAATTCCCAAGTGCATGTGTATTGTTGGGAATACCTATCACTTAAAACTTTTCTTGTGATAGAGAAAATGACACACAGATACATAATAATTCGATATGGAAAGATGTAAAGGAACAGCATCTTAAATTTCCTCCTTGTTGCATTCATTGGAGTTAAAAATAGTCGTGAAATTTCGGTCAACAAAGTTCACACATGAATGTGAGCATACACACACAAACTTCTATACATCCATTTATTCTCAAATTAAGAGGTTGATTCAAAGAAAGAAATGCTTTCAGGAAGAGACAGATTACATTGATGAAGCACTCCAATTATATACAATATTCTATTTGTTAGAATATGATTCCTAGAAAAACAGCTCTTCGGTCCTCTCTCCTCATAGGTTGAATCATTAAATTAGGTGATAAGAATCCAGACTGACTGGACTCTGGAGTCCTTCTAAAAATTGACAGATTTATTAAACTGAATCTTTTCAGAGGAAATGCTTAGAGATTACCTGCGGGGTTTTTACATAAAATCATAGTATGCTACACCAATCACATTATTTCTTTTCAAGATAAACTCAGAAAAAAAATATGGAATAGTAAAACACTCTAATTATTTTCAATTTATTTTTATTTCATTCATTTTTTTCCAAAATCCTCTCTTGATACTACCAAACGATGGCCCTGCCTTCAGAAACTCTCACCTCCCTTTTGTGCTCCTAAAGTGACCAGATTTTAAAATTGATAAAGCGGGACACCATTGACCGGTGGGGGGGATCTTGATTAAAAATTTGATCTATGGAAGTTGATAGGACATTCTAGGCCCAACAAGTTAAAATACTGACCACCTAGTTCAATACTCAAGGAGAAAATTGGGAGGGGGGAATCGAAGGAGTGCCCAACACGTAGCCCAGGGTGCCCAGATCCTTCTTCTCACCTCATCTTCACCCTCTGGCTGATGTCCATCACCAGCTGCACCGCGGCCAACTCGTCCCGGGTGGGCTGGAAGGCTTCAGGCAGCTCCTGGGTGTCTGGCGTCTGGGCGGGAAGGGCCGGTGAGGGGGTGGTGATGGCATCTTCGGCAGCGGAGCAGAGGCGCAGCAGTGCCAGCAGCAGCAGCGCCAGCAGCCGGGCAGCCTCCATCGGGCAGCAATGTGAGCTGCGTGCGAGGCCGCTTGGCCAGCCCACCCCGTGACTCCTGCTAGTGCTCCGCAGCGCGCAGCCGCCGTGCAGCCTCCCAGCGCGCAGCCACTATAGGCAAAGATAGACCTGAAAAATGAGTGAAAATGTTTGCAAGAGGAAGCCACGTGGTGGACCCCAAAAAAAGGGGCGGGGCACCCTTTCTACAAAAATCGAGTGTTTTTTAAAATGCTGCAGGACGCAGGACAAATTATTAAAAATCAGGACTATCCCACCAAAAGCAGGACACCTGGTCACCTTATCCTAATTTCTTCAGTCACTCATCATAAATCATAAAATCTCTCTTGTGTTCTTATTCCTTCCTTGTACATGAATGATGATTTAGTCTTGAATCACATATTCATTTCTAACCAAACTGCCATTATTATTTTCTCTGAAATGATCCAGTCCCATCTTCTTCTTCTTCCCATCTACTCATTCATATCATCCAGTAGAACAATTTTTCTACAATGTAATACCATGTACCATGTGTTACATTTATTCAGACTGTTTGTCCCATGCCTCTTATTCTTTAATTAGGAGCATTCAAATTCAACCATCACAGCGTATTAATCCCTCCCGCTTCTCCTTTTTTTTTTTTTTGCTTTTTAATAATTGATTTGGCAACTCCATTCAACTCTATTACATCCTTTTGATTTTTCTTATTTTCAACAACACACAGGATACCTATTTTTATTTTTCATCTGTTAATCCATGCACTGTATTATGTATTCCTTCTATTCAAAGTTGCTACCTTCTATATACAATGGCCATTATTTGGTGGACCTATAAATATGGATCTCCATGGGCCATCATTGGGTTGATCACAGAGATTTTCAAATGTTGCTTTTGGGGGGCCTTTTTAGCCAATATGCAGCACAAGCAAAACCCAGTTTTACATATTTAACAAATATGTAATATTAATAAATATTTAAAAACTATTTATGCTATTTTAGGCAGATTCTAGATTCTTGAATACTACCAGCTAAAAGCTAAAGATATGCTATTAATATTAAGTATGCCAGCACTGAATACTAAGAATATTACCTAACATACCAGGGGTCCTCAAACTTTTTAAACAGGGAGACAATTAACGATCCCTCAGACTGTTGTGGGGGGGGGGGGTGGACTGGCTTGGGGTGTGTGGCTAGGTGGTCATGTGACTGGGTGGGCATGGCTAGGTTGTCATGTGACTGGGCGGTCATGGCCAATTTAACAATACATTAAACAATACACACAAATTAAACTTTAATTGTTATGCTCCTGGGGGTAGAAAGCAGGTTAGTGACGGGATGCGGCTGCCTTGGGAGTATCCCCCTCTCTCTTTCTCTCTCCCTCCCTCTAGAGGCTGAGGAGGCCAAAAATGGACCCATTTTTTGTCTTCTCGGCCTCCAGAACCACTCTGCCACCCAAAAACAGGTCCGTTTTTGGTCTTCTCGGGCTTCCACGCTTTGGTGGGTATCCGGCCCCTGGGCATAGTTTGAGGACCCCTGTAATATACAGAATGTTATTTTCATTTTAAAACAATAACCCACCTATAGCACCTTAAGAAAAAAATAGAAAAATTGAATCGTAGTAAAAGAATACCAAATAAAGACAACAATTAAATACTCAAACATTAAAGTCACATAGTATTGTATACTTTACAGCAAAAATAAGAACTGAACAACAAAACATTCAGGGGAAGGTTTGAGTGGATAGTTTTGCAAAGCTTCCTTAACAGCTGGCAGTGCTATGCATCAATGTATGCACAATGTTCACATTATGGTATATAAAGCATACTGATGTACATGTGAACAGTCAACTGAAATACCACTGTAATTCATGCATTTTCCCTATCAGACCAACTTCAAGAACAGCATTTCTGTGTTCTGCTCTGTGAATCAACAGAAAAGAGGGGTTAAACATTTTCATTCCAGCCTTGAGCAACAAATGATGTTTGCTCAAGCTCCTCTGGAGCACTGTTCTTGACGGGGAAAACAATAAATCAATGCCAACTTGATGCGAATTACTGAAATATTTCCAAACTGGGAGGGAAACTCAACTATCTGGATACCATCTGTGATATCTAAATGGAACTGGAGAACAAAGCAAATGTTTCTATGCACAGGGATGTGATTGGGTTTTTTAAGCAGCCGCCCCTCTTTAAAAAAATGGAAAGCCTACAGCTATTCTTCCATGGTGGCAGAATAGTGAAGACTCTGAAGAGTATATTGGCATATAAGAAAGGCCAGGATGGCACTATAGCTTATCAAGATCAATGAACTATTCAGAAATTTGTACCATGGTGTTCCCCGAGCAGAAACTCAGCTATCTCTAGAAAAGTTTAGCTAACAATACAACTTATCTTGTCTGCCTGGGGGGGAGGGGGAATCAGCACCATCTGCCTGCTGTCTAATCCATTTGCACAGGCATGTGGCGGATAAGCAATTGGATTGGCACACAAGAAAGCCCTTGGAGCAGGCAATGAGATACAGACTGATTTAGCAGCACACTGCAGTTCATCATTTTCTAGTCTTAAATAAATGAAACCGAGTTAAGCAGGAGTTTCTAATTCAGGCCATCCATCTTCTCACTGTATGGGTGTGGTTCAACCCCTCCCATGTTGGCTCTGAATGATAGGGCCAGAAGTATAAAGTGCCTTAGAAGTGCTGGGTTGGGGAAATTTGATGGACAAGCTAACAAGTTTGTCCTACCAGTTAATTCTAGAGAAGGGTACAACAGCTAAATTGTGCTGGCTCTTCCAAAATCACATTCTCATCAATGCATCACCACATCCTAGGGCAGGTATAATGTCTTTGATGGATTCTGTGTACCATCTGAGGGGGGAAATTAGGTACAAGGGCAATGATATAATGTTCTCCATAAAGAAAGGATCACACTTCTAGAAAAATACTGTCTGTCTGACTATGTTGACCAGGAAATAACAGGCTTTCTGATAAAATATGATTGGAGTGCCTAATGTGTAGCTTTGAGAAACCTAAGGCAAAAGCAATTGCTTGCAACTGGCAAGTCTTTAGCCTGCCTCTATTTAATCTGCTGTAAACTATGAAACCTAAAAATCCACATAGTTCAAAATGTATACCAATTAATGAGCTGTTAGTGAGTTGTAACTTAACCCAGAGATTTTCATATTTATCACATTTACTAAATTAATCAATGCTAGATTAAGATAGCATTAAGAAAGAATCTGTTTTGGTTACAAAATAATTTGAATTCCGCTTTTAGATGCAGACACCACTATAATTTCCCATTTTTGCAATCTTAACAGTAATTTACCCTTACTTTCTAAAACCGTGTACATTTTATTTCCGACCACTCTCCTTTCTCATGAGTGATATGGATCCTGAATTGCTGAGTTCCATCATTCTTCAGATCCCCTAGACCTAATAGATAAAGAAATCGATACTAATAGTGAAAGTAGCATGTCTCAGGGTTAGCAATCAGGACAGAATGAATATCGGTACCTATCTATGAAATGAAATAAAACATATAACTGTATACTGTACATCTGAAATCCCTACACATTCAGAAAAGTCTTTATACCTGCAATCGTTTCTTTTCATCATTTCTAGTTCCAAGTGCAAATTACTGCACTTTAAGATAGAAAGAAAAAAAATCAAGCAATAAAGGAAAGAGGTAACAGCAATTAATTCAAAGCACTGGAATTCATAAAGGCTCAGGGACATATTTGACAGTGTCATACTAGATTAGTGGTGTGAAAAACCAATTAGTGGTGTTTTCTGTCATGAGAGAGAGAGAGAGAGGGAGGGAGGGAGGGAGGGAGGGAAATAGAGAGAGAGAAAGAGAGAGAGAGATTTATATACTACAATAAGGCTTGCATGTAAATCCAGATTGATTGGTGCTGATATACATGAAGTATCAGCACTTGCTTAGAGTTTGGAAAATTGTTCAGCCTGATTTATGAGGTACCAATATTCATGGATGCAAAATTTACAAATAAAAACTCCAAGTTCCAATTAATCACCCAGGCAACTTTGCAGGAAAAAATGTCTGTATACCACAAAACGCATGTAGCACCATGTTTTCCTACAATTCGATCAGATACATCCACTTTACTCCAAGCTTTTAGAAACTGCAATTGCAGGGCTTAAAATTAAATGGTAAAAGTACAAACCATCCACGTGTATTAATTATGTCTAATTCTATACATCTTATATTTTACAAAAATAAAATTCTGAATTCCCAAGCAATGCAAAATAATAACCACATAAGGAGCAACTATAAATTTATTAGTATTACAAAAATTAAAGGAAATAACTTGATGTGAAAGAAACTGGAACACATATTCCTCAACTTACAACCACAATTATAATGAAATTCTGTAGCTAAGGAAGATGGTCATTAAGAGAGTCATGCCCAATTTTATTACCTTTTTGCTGTGATTGTTAAGTGAATCTGGCTTCCTAGATTCCCAGATTGACTTTGCTTGTCTGAAGTCAGCAGGAAATGTCATAAATGCTGTTCATGTGACCCACGGACACTGTAGATATGGTGCCAAGTGATCAAATTTTGATCATGTGACTGCAGAAATTCAGCCATAGTTGTAGGTTCAAAGATTGAACATAAGTCACTTTTATCAGTGTTGTTGTAACTTGGTAGCTAAACAAATGGTTGTTAAGTTGAGGACTACCAGTTCTTTTCTGACGTGCCAAATATAATTCACGTCACGATGAATTGCTGCAATATCTCTTTGCTCAATGCAAACAGTGTTATGAGATAAAAAGGACATAGTGAGGTTGACGACATAACAAGAGGAAGAGGTATTATGTTGGCATTTTCAGTGTCTGCCAGGTTATTGTTCAGCATGTGTGTTAGCTCATAATAGAGCTTATTGTAGAGATGAGCACAAAAACAAACAAATAATAAAAATAAAGTTGAGCATGATTCTAATTATTACATCGATTTCTTCCTACATTTATCAAAGCCCAAAATGCAGCCACAATCCGCAAATCAAATGCAGCAGATAGATCAATTTACTTCTCCATAAAAAAGATGCTGGAAGGTTGCAGATGTAGCATTGAAGATTAAAAGAAAAGGGGTTATGCTTTTCAGTAAGAGGACAGTGTATTTATAGGAATTCAAGTCATGAATTATGTAAAGTCAGGAACCGGGAAGTTCTCCAATTCTTGATGAGTTTCAATTTGTCACTAACCTGGGTCAGCCATCATGGCAAATTAAACATGATCTAGAGAATCTACCTTTGCAAAGTGTCTGAAAGTTTCAGTTAGTGCAAATGCGGTAGTCCAACTATTACTTGGTGTAAAATACAGGAATCACATGATGCCTATACAAAAGAACTGAATTGATTGCCCTTTTGCTGACAGGCCATTATCATAAGATATTGACCTTGTAAGGCCAAAGTATTTAAGACAGCAATCTCCAAACTTTCCTGCTTTATGGACTGGTAAGGGGGAGAGTGGATGGTTCTGTGTGAGTGGCCAGCAAGCACATGCACACACAGCTCCATTTGCGCAAGTGGCAGGCATGCATGCTCACCACTCTCACAAATGGAGCTGTGTGCATGCCCCACTGCACATGAAAGTGAAGCTGCATGGATGCACATGCACTCACCTGGAATGAACTACCCCCAGAGATCCGGACCTTACCCACTTTCATGGCCTTCCGAAAGGCTGTTAAAACCTGGCTATTCCGGCAGGCCTGGGGCTGTTAACCTCATTACTGAGGTCCAGCCCCGATTAGATTGGGTGCATGGTGGTGTTTTAAACTGTTTTCGTTTATTTTTTACTAATTGCTTCTTTTTTCTGTAAGCCGCCCAGAGTCCTCCGGGATTGGGCGGCCTATAAATCCATTAAATACAATACAATACAATACCTGCCACTTCAGTTCTGAATGGGCCATGGCACCCGGGAGTTGGGGACCCTGATTTAAGGGACCTTATCTCTTATTATGGACCTACTGAATCTACTAGATCAGTGGTTCTCAACCTGTGGGTCGGGACCCCTTTGGGGGTCGAATGACCCTTTCACAGGGGTCACCTAAGTCCATCGGAAAACACATATTTTTGATGGTCTTAGGAACTGAGACACCAATTTTATGGTTGGGGGTCACCACAACATGAAGAACTGTATTAAAGGGCCGAGGCATTGGGAAGTTTGAGAACCACTGTACTGGATGAAACTATACTTCACAATCCACTAAGTTTATGAAGGTTTAGAATTCTAAGGATTAATTGTTGGTGTTTAGGCAACTCAGTTTTGCAAGAAGCCAAGCATACTTCTACTGCAAAGCTCCCTCAGCTCACCAGTGCAGTCAGAAAAACCAGCAAAGTGTGGCAATTACTTGTAGCATTGTACCAACAGTTGTGCCACATACTAAAGGAATCTGCATGGTTTTCACATTAAAAGTTTTGTCGGATTTTAGAGCATGCAGCATGCAGAGAGATGGATCAGCCATCTATAAAAAACTAATCTCTATCCCCAAGTTCCATCTCCACTCTATATCACATCATTGATGCATAGTGTCCTGCCAGGCAATGATGTCACTTGATGGTAAATAAAACCAGGAATGTTTTAACCTTGAATGAGGCACTTTGCACCTGTAAAAGCAGATCACACAATGTGGCAAAAAGCCAAAAGAGAAATAAATGCAGGATAAGAATAGCAACAGTGATGACAAGCATTAGTCCACTACAGCTTACAGCTGACTCAAGATGAATAGAAGGTATTTTGATGCAGGAATGCTGTAAAAGCTATAAAAAATAGTTCCCTAATATCTATGTTGATTTAAAATTTCCCATTTAAGTAAAAATTTAGGATAAGTTATATATTAATTTTTCTCTGTATGTTACATAGTATATACATGTGTGTGCGTACATGTATAAAAAGATAACTTTTATACTTTTCTGATGTCAATTTGAAAAATCACATACTAAGAAATTGGAATATGGTTTATTATTCTAAAATAGTGTCTTTTATATCCAAATCTAATATAGCCAAATCTGGTCACCTTTATTTATGGTAATAAACTGAGCCCTAGAATGCAGCCTTGCAGGCAAACTCTGCCCACAGCCTGGAGATCAATTCTGATGGGGCTCAAGGTTGACTCAGACTTCCTTCTTCCAAGGTCAATAAAATGAGGACCCAGCTTGTTAAAGGCAATATGCTGACTATGTAAATTCCCCAGAGAGTGCTGTAAAGTACTATGGGGTGGTATGTAAGTCTAAGTACTGTTGTTATTTCCATTATGCTAATCTTTGAGCTCCAATCTGTGAAGTCATTGGCGTTCTCTGAGATGATGATGTATGTTGTCAATCACGATATTTTTCCAACAAATCTTTTTTTTCCAAGAACATATGTTAACGAAAATATAGAATCAATGGTGCATTTTTTCAAATTTCACCATAAGAATGTTTTGACAAGTCATATGATGTACAAACTACAGTGATTGGAAGGGCTGGATTGAAGCCAATTGCCGGAATCGGGGAATAAATCAAATAACATAAATCTAAGCTGTCAAGACTGACAACTGACAAGGGAAAAAAGAAGCAGACAGTTTACAAGGTCACAACGCATGAAAGTTTCAATGACTGCTGTTGTGAAAGCCGTCCAAAATAACAACATTTTTAAAAGACAGCGAAAATGCTGGACAATATTCGATGTTCAGGCTATGTACTAGGCAAAGGATATGAGGACAAAGAAGAGGAGATAATTTAAGGACATGTCCTATTGCAGGACATCTGATAACCCTAATTCAAGAGGTAATCTTCACATTTGCTGCTTCCTAAGCAGCTCTCCTTTTTCTCTTCCTTTTTCAACAGCAGAAGCTTAAGAAAGCTTTGGTTGGATCCAGACGAGCATACAAGAACAAGGTATATTTGGAAGTAAAGTCTTGTTTTCCCCCTTAATTGCCCTATAAATAAACTTAACTCTTGTGACTTTTTCTTAAGTTTCTTCTATGAAACAAAACATTTGCAATTTTTTCTGAGGCTTACATTTGATATTTATTCTCAGTTCTTTCCCTTTGTTCTTCTCCATTCTGCATGTAGATTATTCCCAGGCTTTCTTTTATTCATCTCTTTTCCAAAATTTGACATCTCTTGGCTCTCCAATTCTCTTTGCTATAACTCATTGGTTTTCAAAAGGAGTCAGATGAAAAATGTTACTAGGAATGCTATTGGTAGAGTTTTCTAGCCAAACGTCCTCTCAAATACCAGTGTTATTTTCACCATATTTAGTTGCATTGTTGCATTTTTCAAGATTACTGCATTTTATGTACGATTCTAATGCCCCTAATTTAGTAATATCTGTAATGTATTATATAAGTCCTCTGAATGTAAGTTCTGAAGTTGTTTAAGTTCTGTAATAAATCACTATTTTTCGGAGCTTTCTTTGTGATCTTTCAAGGTATAAGACTTTCCTTATGTGTCCATCTTTCATCTTAACCTGTATCTTTAATTTACATCGTATGCAATGTGCAGGCATGTATCTACAGTAAATGTGATCCCAGATGGCAATTACAGCTGATCTTTTCCAGACTGAAAGTCATATAATCAGTATCAGGGGTGGGTTGCTGCCAGCATTACTGCTGGTTCGGCGCACAAAAATATGCGTGTGCACATTTGCACCTAAAAAGGTCTGTCCATGTGCACAACATTAGAAAAGGGGGAAAAATTAAATTTCTGCAATGAAGATTGTTCTGCGCATGCACAGAACCAAAAATCAAGATAGCAGCGCCGCCAATAGAACCAGTTCGGGGGCATGGCAGGTTGAGTTACTACTTACTCAGCCAAACCAGTCTGAACCAGTAGGAATCCACCTCTGATCGGTATATGTATTCAGTTGCTAATGAACCCTTGGCTTCAGGTTGTGAAAGCATTTTAGGAATAATATGATAGTGGACCCATGGACAACCTTCTGTATCTCCCTTTTGGATAAAACTGCTGAAGAGTCACCTTTTTTTTTCCAAGTTCACATCGTAATTGAAAATTTCCAAAGTAAAAGTCATATGAAAAACAGAATTTCCCTTCATTTGCTAATGCACCAAATTGTTAACATAAAATATAGACTAACAGAGTTGGAAGAGACTTTGGAGATCTTCTAGTGCAACCCTCTGCTCAATCAGGAGACCCTATACTCTACCGGACAAATGGCTGTTCAGTCTCTTCTTGAAAACCTCTAATGATGGTTACACCCCCACAACTTTTGGAGGTAAACTTTTCCACTGATTAAGTGACACTGATTAAGTGTTGAAGACTTAGCTCAAAGGAACACAAAATGTGATGTGCAAGAACCAAAGCTTCAGACCAAATGCACCTGACAAAGTATATATATATACCAATGTTCACTGGAGATGTCAAATTTTAAAAAAAGTTTTAGAAGAGAAAACTTTGGACTGAGGACAAAAGTGAACTTTCTGCATTTTAACTACGTATAACCATTAGTAAATAGAATTTCAGCACATGAAAGCAAACCATGATGGAAAGTTGTGCAGATTCTAATCATAAATTTAGAATTCACAGTGGCATACCGGGAGTGAGCTGAGTAAGCCTAATTTCTCTTAGCTGCACATGGAAAGCTCTTACTTGGCTGTTAGATTTAATTCCAGGCACTTAATCTTCCTTGCGTAGCCCATAGCAAACTGGAGGTGAAACAGGAATTTCAAGGATTTTTTACTTTCGGTTGCCATTCAAGTTTAAATAATTGCACATTGACCTAGGAATGAAGCAAAGAATATCACTAAGCCCCTCTATTTCTTAAAGCCAAGCAAACTAGCATTGTAGAACTGTTGATAATGAAACAGAAATAGCAGCATTTTAAGTTTTTCTAATGCCCCAGAACAGAGAGAGAGAAGCAATTAAAGAAAGTACAAGTGGTCTTTGTTTAGCAGCTCTGTTTAGCAGCTCTGTTATTAAAAGGGTTGCTAAGTGGGAAATCATATGATCATGACTCTGCTTCCAAATTCCTCACTCCCCCACCCTTTGGAATGCTCACTCTGGCCGTGCTGGGATAATTGGTAAGAATGGAATTAATATCTGTATGTACATTAGTTGGAGAGAAAGGGATTACAAAGGAGTAAGCAGGCACACAATGAGGAATACACATTGAAAGGAATGCAATGGCGGCTCCCCATTACAGTGCCTCCAGAAAAATCAGACCTGAAAATAGATGAAGAAGAAAGAGAAGGAGAAGGAGAAGGAATAATGGTTTCAGTGTCATAGCATTGTTTACATCTATAAATCCAGTGCTCAACAGGAATCAGCACAGGATAAAGCAGAAAACAATACCTTAATGAAGGAACTACCAACCATTCTATGACATGTCTTCATGGCAAGGTCCTGATCTTATTATTGCACTTTAATGCTAACTGATATTTGTATACAAATAAGTCAGCAGAATTGGTTCAACTTTAAGGTACCAGTTTGCAGACAAACATACACATTGAAATATTTAACCGCAGACCAAACCATACCACTTACCTTTGCATATTGTCATGGAGTTCTAGGAACATGGATTTGCACAGGTGCTTAAAGCAGAAAGAGTCATTCCACCCACCTGCAACTCAGCCCATACCAGAGTCCATTTCTGCAGGCTCTAAATAGAATCTACACCATATTCGTGTCAAGTTGCAGAATGATTGCAGAATACTTAAGCTTATGAGTAATAGGCTTCTAAAATTTGCCTTGAATTTTCTTTTACTTCCAGCTGTACTTTGACAGAGATTGCCTACACAAATTTCATCTCTTCACAGAGAAAGCTATTTTTAACTTAGAGACAATCCAGGATGAAACATAGAAAATACCTCTTAGCAATTTTATTTTTCCTTCAAGTTTCCGTGAAACACCCCTCATGTCCCCAAAACTTATTTGCAATGAAGTATATTAGCAGAATTGCAAGGAACCTCTGAATGTTGATATGTTCCGCAGAATGCACTATCCAATTCTTGCTGCCCAATGCTTTGTATAATTATAAATTGATTACCACTCTTGTTTTCTACTACAGGCCATTGAAATCCTAATAAGCACAAAAAGACTTCATTGTAGTGTGTCAGCTAAGTCAATCTCCTGAGGTGGCGCAGTGGTTAAATGCAGCACTGCAGGCTACTGCTAGATCAGCAGGTCAGCGGTTCAAATCTCACCGGCTCAGGGTTGACTCAGCCTTCCATCCTTCCGAGGTGGGTAAAATGAGGACCCAGATTGTTGGGGGCAATATGCTGACTCTCTGTAAACCGCTTAGAGAGGCCTGAAAGGCCTATGAAGCGGTATATAAGTCTACTGCTATTGCTATTGCTCCTGTTAAGTTGCAATCACCTAGTACCATTACTTTCCTTCACATTCTTACCGAAGTACCCATCAAGTAGCCTTCACATCAGAGAAAACATTTGGGAATGCCTTGAGGCATTGGAACACAGAGGAAGAAAAAAATTGTTCTGGTTACAGGAACAGAGAGTATAAAATAGACGATAATACTTTTTATACCGAGAGCCGAGGTGGCGCAGTGGTTAGGGTGCAGTACTGCAGGCCACTTCAGCTGACTGTTATCTGCACTTCAGCGGTTCTAATCTTACCGGCTCAAGGTTGACTCAGCCTTCCATCCTTCCGAGATGGGTGAAATGAGGACCCAGACTGTGGGGGCAATATGCTGATTCTGTAAACCGCTTAGAGAGGGCTGAAAGCCCTATGAAGCGGTATATAAGTCTAACTGCTATTGCTATTGCTATACCACAATGGATCCAAAGGAGGTTGTAGTATTAACACCTGAAAAAATAAGACTGATTAAGCTACCCAGCTCTATACCTATTTTGCAAAACAAGCCAGCTGAGTTTTTGTTTTCTGCATTGTCCTGTCTGGAAAACATATAAGATTTAAACATTATTAGGAATCGACAAGTAAAATGGGTCCAGTCTGCCCTTTGGACAAAAAGAATATCTTTTAAGAAACTAATGGATGCAACAAAACAGCTGTACAATGAATGAATCATCTTGAAATAGTAATCTAAGCCTGGGATGTGTGGAAGATATAAAATCCAGGATAACTCTATGTATTTCCATGTATATCATGTAATTTCAAGTACAGCCCGTTTGGTCTAGGCACTAGGCTAGAAAGCAGGAGACTGTGAATTCAAGTCCCATCATAGCCATGAAAGTCAGATGAGTGATTGGGCACAGTCACATAGTCTCGGCCCAACCCACCTCAGAGAGTTGTTTTTGTGGGGAAATTAGGAAGAGGAAGGTGTGCTGGATACATTTGTTGCCTTGAATTATTTGTAAAAATAACAAAAGTGAGATGAAAAGAAAAAAATTATATAAGGTCACTGTAGGAAGTTAGCACCCACCCCTCTCCTAGAAAAATGAAATATTTTAGGAAATATTAAAAGGGCAGAATATTTCCCCTAAAAGCAGAAACTCATCCCCCTTCCCACACACACATATACACACCCCTTTGTCATTAAGGCTTGGGCTACTCTATTATACATAACAAAGATTTACCTCCTTCAGGCAGAGCATAACTATCCCAAAGCCTTTTCATTACATCATCACCCAGGAAGAGTCAACAAAGCTTGGGACTCAGGAAAGCTTACAGAGTTGCCCCTGCATGGCCCCTTGGGTATCTGACAACCAATCAGAATAGAAGCTCAAATTCAAAAGCCCAGAGAGGGCATAAAACTCTAGCGCTCTCAGCATCTCTTCCCTTTTTTTGCCCAGCATCTCAAGCCATGAGATCCTGTTCATCAATAAACCTTCTTTCCAAACAACTTCCATGAATCCAGTGTCTTTTCCCCCACTTGGAACTGAACCCAGAAGGATAGTTCTTCCAACATCACTATTTCCCACAAAATTCGAAAACTTATTACTTAGGCAAGTGAAAGACAAGATGTTATGAAAAGCCATCAATCCTATTATCCTTTAACTGTAGAGAAGATGTCAGCTCACACACACACATGGAGAGGGCAGGAGGAGGGAGAGAAGGAGGGGGAGAGAGCAGAAATATACCTAGAAATGAATTTAGAATTCTGTCAAAATTACACAACTTCTAAAATGTTTTTCTCTGTGACTTTCTCTAAAAGAATGTATGAAAGCTGGAAAAGACATGAGGTACTCCTTTGAGAGAATGTAAGGGCTGAACATGAAGAACAAGTAAATCCCAATATGTGTTCTGAGACAAGCACAGAAGCTAAGATGCCTGATATATTGAACAAAACTAGATTGAACCAGGTTTCCACTGCATGAAACACTAGGGGTACAATTGACTCGGTATAAGATTAGATTTAGATTTATTTTATTTATATGCCGCCCTTCTCCGGGAGGGACTCAGGGCGGCGAACAACTCAAAAGGGGAAAAGGGGAACATAGAACACAATACAAGTAGTTAAAATAGCCAAGAATCACACAACCACACAAGTCGAGCCGGCAGGGGAACTCATCAACCCCAGGCCTGCTGGCAAAGCCAGGTTTTGACGGCTTTTCAGAAGGCCTGGAGAGAGGTGAGGGTCCGAATCTCTGCGGGGAGTTCGTTCCAGAGGGCCGGAGCTGCCACAGAGAAGGCCCTTCCCCGGGTAGTAGCCAAGTGGCATTGGCTGGTAGACGGAACCCGGAGGAGGCCGACCCTGTGTGATCTAATGGGTCTTTGGGAGGTAATTGGCAGCAGGCGGTCTCTCCAGTACCCAGGTCCAATACCATGAAGGGCTTTATAAGTTACGACTAGCACCTTGAAGCGTATCCGGAGACTGATCGGTAGCCAGTGCAGCTCGCGGAGGATAGGTGTAACGTGGGTGTACCGAGGTGCACCCACAATCGCTCGCGCGGCTGCGTTCTGGACGAGTTGAAGTCTCCGAATACTCTTTAAGGGCTGCCCCATGTAGAACGCATAAATTATACTCAAAAATACTTCTGGTTTTTTTAACATAAAAATTATGGCTATCATCCTCATATACAAATGCAGCAGCTTAATTATGAAGGAGGGAAAAAGGATTTTTTTTCTCACACTCTTAATGTCTTCTTAGACAAATATACTCGAACTTCAGATATTACTGTTACAAGTGAGTTTCAATACACTAGGAAGAAAGAATAGTACCAGTGTTAACAGTTACTTTATCTTCCTGTCAATTTAATCCCATTCAAATAGTTTTATTCCCTTGACTACTATACATGTACATGTATCTATTTTCAGAACATCGAATATATTACCTGAAGAGTAATTTTGTTGAATTTATTGAAATGTTCTTCGAATAGTTTCAGTTTGAAGCGCTTCATTTATGGGGTCAAGTGCAATAGGAAGAAGCAACAAATTTCTTGTAATTACAACAACAATAAGGAGGATTTCAATATTTAAGCTCTATTGACTTAATTCTGAGAAAAAAGGCTTAAGAAGATTTTAAAGATAGAGATTTTTATCAATAAAACTAGATAGTTTTTTTATTAGCTTTAACTACAGTTTACTCATTAAATCCCACTATAAGAAGCAGCATTTAAAGCTTTTATATGTAGCTCAGCAGGAAATCAAAAGACTTTAGGGCCATAACTGGCTTGCCTGCTGAAACTTGGCAGCTTCCCCCCATCCCTTGAAGCTTCTGCCTGCTGCTCCAGAAGGGCCACAAATCCAGAAAGACTTCCAATCCAGTACTTCTCCATCAAGAGAAACTACTGGAGTACACAGAGAACCTTGAAAGCAGTGGTGGGTTTCAAAAAAGTTTGGAACCTCTTCTGTAGGTGTAGCCTGCTTTCTGGGTCCACTGGTGGAAACTCTTCTAACCGGTTCGGTAGATTTAACGAACCAGTTCTACCGAATAGATGCGAACTGGTAGGAACCCACCTCTGCTTGACAGGCACCAGTCACTTGGTCTTCATAGGGTTCAGTTTTTAACCAGTTTCTCTCATCCAGACCCTCAAGCTACCAGGCACCAGGACAAGACTTCAACCTCAGCTCCAGTACAACTTGGGATGGCTGCAATGGTTTTAAACTCTGAATGATTGGATGATCTCTCTTAGTTGCCTCATATTAAAGAGTATAGAGGAGGTTTCGAGGGTTAGAAAGGTGATCTTGACAAAAATATGCAAAAGCAAAATAATAATTGCAAGTTGCTTCAGCAAATACCTGTATGATTTACTGGAGTAAAACAAGGACGAGAGGTACAATACATTCAGATTTGTAACATCCTGTTATTATAAAAGGGCAGCTGCCAGGCCAACTCTTCATCCACCCTCCGCAACTGACCCATCCACTGAGGAAGGAGTGGAGCTATTACAAAATAGTGCCTCCAATCCCCAACCCCCATAGACATTCAGAAGGATACCATGGTCAAATAGTACATTATTCTCATCTAATAAAAATCATGTACTAACCAAAGTGAAGGTCTGGATAATCCATTTCCTTTAGAGGGATCTCTAATTGATCCCACCACTGTATTCACAATGTTCTTTCCAAAAATGAAGGTTATAGATGAGGAAATGAGGGTCCATTTATCATCTCTGGACCCATGCCTCTTAAGGAGTTGCACCGTAACCTCCTTTAGAGTGCTAGCAACTATTGATTGTATCATTGCCTACTTTTTATATGATAATTTTTCTATTGTTTTTTATACTAATGGGGGATTGCATCATTTTGTTTTGTTATATTGTTTTTAGTTGCTGAGTGCTGCCCAGAAACACTTATTTGAGATTGGAATCTTGGTAAATTGAAATGAAAAATAAACAAACAAATACCTCCTCATCTAATGAGGCAATTAACATTCTCTCAGATTCAGAGAATTAGCATTCTGTACCCCACCTACCCCAACTTCATTGAGGAACCAAGGAGGGATAAAGGTCTGTCCATCAGGAGGCAGAGCGCATTTTAGTGAGCATACTATCCATCAGAGGTCACAGATCAAAGAAGGAAACCAAAAAGAATCCCGAGTATAATTCCCCTTCTTTGGCCCTGCCCATATGGAGTCAAGACTTAAGCAAATCTGAGTGAATTTCTGCTCTCAGATTATGCAGCAGATGGGAGCTCTTACAGTCAGCTCTTCCCTTTAAAGGAGTGGTGGGGAGAGGGAGGTGGAAGAAAAGATGCTTTGCCTCTGTCAGCATTCCAAATATCATGCAGAATTAAATCAGAGTCCAAGACAGAGATATCCTTAAAGTTCCAATTTAATAAGACAGACATGTTGGCACATCTATGGAATCCCAAATCTAAAAGCTTCCTGGATTCCACCCAGTTTAAAGTTCATGATCTTATCCCCACACCCATAAATCCATCACATGGTCCAATCTCCTTTGGCCACGCTGGCATCTCCACCCAGCTGGTTCTGGTCAGGTGCAGAGGTGCGGAGACAAAAGATGACCTTGGACTTCTAGAAAGGAATGACAACAACACATTCCACAATTCTACTCCTTTCTATTCCCCCTCCCAATTACTACACTAATGAAACAGCATAATGAAATAATTTTTGGCAGGCCAAAAATCCTAAAAGGGATATAACTGCAGGCCTGACAGCCTCTCTTGTTGCCATGGAGTAACCCAAACATGTTGCCATGGAGTAACCCAAACACGTATCTACACTTATTCACTTTTTGTCTTTGTTCATCAATGCTCTACGCATTGCTTTTCCTGTTTTATCTCCCAGACACCCTCAGTCAATTAAAGAGCCTTCAAGATTAGCTGCTTTCAGAGAGAGAACTCAGAAGTAATTCCATCAAGGAACTAGGGCTCCAGCATATTTATCCCTCAGGCTTTGAGGGAATTTCCCAAATGCTTTCTGGAAACTATTTTGATCCATAAGGAGCCTGGGACAGACATGGCTTGGGCCTGTAGAAGTCATGGATGGACCTCAATTGCATTTGAAACAGGAATTGATTGACCATGACAAAAAAATGATAGTAACACCCTCCATATCCAAATTAAAATAAAATTTGACATTCATCTACCTTTGTGTATCAGAAATCATCAAAGTCAAATCATCAAAAAAAAACCCGCACTGCATTCAAGATTTTGGCTGTAAAATTCCAGATGAATCTGTGAATGCCTTTTGTGTTTCCAATTATGTCAGTGTGCATCTTGGAAGTCATTTACTATTTTTAATTCGCTGTCAATATATTTTGCCTTACAATTTCCATGTGTCATCGCTGCTTGAGAGATTGGCTGCTGAGCAGTTATAATGCCATAATTGCAGCACAGAAAGTTGTCAATAAAACCAACAGCTTCTCAAAACTGCCTTTGCTTTCCTGACACAAATGCCCAAGAGAGCCAAGAGCAAATGGAGCACAAGACCGCTAGGCCTTGCTCCTGGTAGCTTTAATTTGCTTATATTATAACTAGGGCTATGTAGTGCTTGAGATCTGGAGGGGAATGGAGGGTTTTGAGCACATGGAGGTGCATGTGCAAATATGCTTTTTCCTGGGCCTATTCTGCTTCCCATCTTATTATCCCTAATTTATTTTTAGAGGTGTTGAATATGGCTACACTATAGAGGAAATCAGGAAACAAACAGTATTTCTAAATTCCAATTTGCGGTCTTCAGTGAAACAAAAAATAATAACTGCTTTTCAGGAAGTGGCCATATTTTAAAGCAGCTCTGTTGTTTAGCTTATCCCATAGAGTGGAGATGACTTTTCCAACTACCACTAAAATGCATGAATTGGCAGAGCAGGAATCCAGAGGTAGATGCTAATAGCACATAAAAAACGCTGCCAACATTTTGTTCTTCTCCAGCATGCTGGCCCACCAATCTACATTCCAAGAGTCCTGCTGGGCTAGGAGAGCTGAGAATAGTAATCAAGCAACCACTGCTACTTGGGAATTCAAAGCACCTTCAAAACCACGCTGCCAGCCAAGCTCAGCTTGCCACCCACACAGTGCAGATTGAAACCAAACCAGAATGAAGACAAGCTGAGCTATGGTCACAGCTGACTACAAAGTGACTGTGTTTGGGGGGTTATAAGGCAGTACTTATCTAGAAGGGTTTGAAGGATCTAGAAGAAGATTCTTCCAGACATACACACCCGCTTATCTTAAATCTGTTTCCACATGTTAAATATAAATTGATATGGCAGCTAAGATGCTGGACTAGAAATTGTGTTCCAGCCTTCCCTTAAACATAGACACAGGTGGCAATGTTTGTGCCGGTCACTCTTTCTCAGGCCAACCCACTCACAGGGTTATCATGGAGAAAATAGGAGGGGGAGGAATCATGATGTGTGCCATTTTCAGTTGTAAGAAGAAAACCAGGAAACAAACAAAACCTAACTAAGATCAACAACAAAAGTAATAGTTTACTTGTTTGTATAAAAGAAAAGATCCGATGAAAACTCGACTAGGCTTCCCATTCTGAATTAGTCAGAGGTGGGATTCAGCCGGTTCGGGTGAACCAGTAGTCCGATGATCAGCAGAGAGCAAAATAGTTTACTCCGATGATCAGGTGGGCCCACCTGCCCACCTCTGCGCTATACTGACCTATATTTCCTTGGTTTGAAGCCCAGCTGATCAGCACGGGCAGAGCAGATTGGTGTGCCTCAGCTGTTTTACTCACCAGGGCTGCAGGAGAAGGTTAGTTTTTCACCTATTTTCAAATGCACTGTGCACATGCAAAGAGGGTGCTCAGCAAACCAGTTGTTACACCGGATGAATCCCACCACTGGTATTAGCTATCCACAAAATATTTCCTAGCTACACATTCTTTAAAGGAATTCAGCATTGCTATCATAGGAAAATGGAAAGATGTCTTTGATTAATAGAGATTAGTCCCATGTGGTGATCTCTGGCAGTGGAGAGCAGTGGTCTGAACCCTCTTATGCTACTTCACCCTTTGAATAGAGACATGTCTCAGAACAGGCCTGAAACAATGTATTCCACTAGAGAAAATTTTGGTCTTCTTTCCTCTCTAAAGAGATGTGTATTTTTCATATACCGCAGTAGAGTATATTCAATAGGATGTACTGTCCATGCAGCTTATTTTCTAGCTGTCTCTCAGAGGAATATGGTTTTCTAAGGACACTTCACAGGCTGGTTATTAAAAGATTACTTCACCAGGAGGACATGGGAAAGAACAAGAAAGGCATGCAGTTAACTCGTTCAGTCTGATCATTGACCTGAAAATAAAACCTTCCTTGACTTGTGTTCTCAAATGTATCAAGCAGGCACAGGTGGGGACAAGGCAAGTTGTAACTCTTAAAGATTGAGAACCAGCTATTTACCAAGTACAGCGCAAAACATTATTAAATATTAAAATATAAAGCATATGGAAGGACAAGTCTTGAAGAAAGGAATTTAGATGCTATCTGAAGAATATTTTAGACCCCTTAGTTAATAAGTATAATCTATCTGTATGGTCACTAGTAGCCGTTATTAGCAATTCCTAATGTGGCTAATGATTTTCGTCTTGTGTTGGATCTTAGGTGATGAGCTGCTTTTTAATCTTACCAATCTGCCAAGGAGTTTTGAAATACCCTGTCTTGAATGGATTACCAAATCTGCATTTCTAAAAGCTGGCCTCCTCAGTTTCTGCTTGGGGGCAGGGAGACTGGTGCTGGTTTCTGTCTCCCTTAAGAGCATTTTTCTCCATTTCTCCCTTTGGGGAAATAAAATATTTTTTGCCTTTTTTTATATTCCTCAACATATTTCATTCTTCTAGGGGGAGGGCTTCCCCCAATGGCATCTAATCAGTCAATCAACATAAATGAGTATACAAGTTGTAGTAGCTGAGTATATACAGTTGGAAGTTCGAAGGCTTTCAATAATGTCTCTGACTAAAAATTCCTGGGAAATTAAGCAGTTAGTGATAAAAATATTTTTTTTTATGGATTGACTCAACAACCAGGAAATTATGAACTCTAGCAGTAGATCTAGCAGTTAATTTCCTCAAGGACTAGAATTAGAGCAATACGTACTAGCACATTTACAAATGATCTGGGCTTAGAGTGAGCCAGGTTTACTAAGGAATTCAGCTTCGTTAGTTAATAAATTACCATGAAAGCTCAACCACTGTCTCCATGTTAGGGATCATTAGGGAAAGGATAGAATAAAATAATATCAAAATATCATCATGCAAATTTATGTTGCAGTCATATTTGAATAACATGAGTTAGGGTTGTCAAAACTTCAAAGAGGTGATTCACTTCAGTGATTTTTGGGCAAAGCACTCTTTTGAAGCTATTTCAGAAAATAATGCAATCCCTAGTTTCTAAAAAAGCTATGCAAAATCACTGCATTATTTAACATTCTATCACTTTTGGGTTTTCCTTCAGCATTTCATATAGCCTTCTCATATGCACTGCACAACATAAATCTGTTTTGGAATTGTTGACATATGTACATTATATGTCTCTTTGCTTCAGACCCTGGTAATAGAGGCAGCTTTGGATATTCTGTTTACAATTGTGTGCTTGCATTATGAATTTGTTGAGTTTAACTACTTTTTTTTTGAATCACTAAACATTTGAAAAATGATGAGCAATGTGAAACTTGTTAGAATAAATTACAAAAGTAGCAACACACTAAATCAATATTCTTTTCTTGTTGCCAGTGCCCTTTTTGTCAGTCAAAATAAATTTATTTTAAGAGACACCTCAAAACAGTTTTATATAATAATACAGAGCAAGTGTGCAATGTTCCAGACAGAACATACAATACACAAGAATTATTAACACATTCTGAAAAGACTAACTCTGGAACATAACTTTGTGCAATATTTTAATGATTTGTTTTTCTATTTTCCTGAATGTTTGTAGAACCAGAGTAATACAATATAAGATAAAATCAACAAGGTAGCTGTTGCCAATCATAACATTAATACTACTCTGAACATTTATTGCTTATAGTAAGAACTTGATGGACTGACTTATTGAACACAGTTTGTACTTACATTAATAAAAGGTTGAAAAACAAGTGTGGAAGTTCTGTACTGA
Source organism: Thamnophis sirtalis (assembly GCF_051295495.1). Classification (NCBI taxonomy): domain Eukaryota; kingdom Metazoa; phylum Chordata; class Lepidosauria; order Squamata; family Natricidae; genus Thamnophis; species Thamnophis sirtalis. Next base: position 85,021,895 of record NW_028261381.1, read on the forward strand.
AGTTTACAAAATGTTTTATATAAAAAGGAAAGTTTTGCTCCTTCGGATTCTGTGCACATTAGGGGGTATGCAAAATATTTTGTTCTTGAATCAAACTGATGCCAAAATGTCATCCAACCAAAAAACCTGGTTCAAATTCAGAACAGTCCATTTCTGCCAGAATATTTTGATGCTGAGCATGTAAATATTCTGTGTATACTTGTGAACATTCTTGAAAGCAGGAATCTAACCTGATCAGATGTTACAATTGCTACAGAAAGGCAATGTCTATCATCTAGCTTATTGCATCTTATTATAAAGTGATCAAAGAAGTGGACTCCATATGTAAATCAGAAGGAAATGACCTCAAATTAGCAGTCTCATTGTTGGTCACACTGCCTGCACTTTGTCAAAGAGTTATAGAGCAAATTCCTAACTATCCTAACTGCTTCCTTTTGGTCAATAGATCATAAGATGATGGAGAATTTGTGCTATTGGGTTTGGATCTTCGCTTCAGCATGGCCAACCTCAATGATTCCAACACTGGAACATTTCCAGCAAGTTTGAACTTTTTCTCATCAAAACATCCCAATGCTGAAATGTGATCTCTTGATGGGATATTTTGTTCACACACACACAAAGACACATTTATCTGTGCAGATATAATTCATTATGTTAAGAGATAAAAGTGAAAAAAAACTAAACAAGTTTTCAGGACTATGAAATAAATAATGTAAGTTTTAAAAAGTCTAGCATAAGTTGAAATCCATATTGCACAATGAAACTTTGTGAGTTAGAATCAAAACAAAGTCGAACCCATTACTGTATGGACTCCTCCATTCACTTTCTCCTGCAACTCTACATCCCCCTCTTAAATCTGCTTTACAGAGCCCCTTAATCATCTAAAATGGATTTGAAAACAAGAGAAATGGGAGGAATTCTGCTCTTGGTTGTATTAATGGAACCAATTTCATGAGCAGAGCAACAGCATTTTATTTTGTCCTTAGTGCTAACATATATCTAAAAAGTCAAATAGTATTAAACAGGGGAAATAAATTTAAAATTCACAATCATAGGACTTTTAAAAGCAATTTGGAGGGGCTAGTTATAGTACAGGATTCAAAAAGAAAAAAGAAAAACGTAGGTTGATCCTGGAGAAAATTTTTGCTGTTCCACTTTATTTAAATATCCCAATTATCCACAGACAACAGTTCAAACAGTTTTAAGGGTGAAATTAAGTTCACAAATATAAAAAAAATAATCATTGAAGTCCTTCATTCTAGCATGTAAGTTAAAAAAGAACATGTTTTTTGGTTCAATCTATTTTTCCAAAGTGAATAACCTTCTTCAGATAGCCAAGAAATGAAACATTGTGGGATAAGGGAAGAGTGTGGAGAAAAAAATTGGCAAACTGAGCATTAAAAAATGAAGGGTTTTTGTTAATTTTAATAGTGACTCCTTATAAGGAAACCTGTAAGTTGTACCGAGATGTACTGTTTTATAGATACAATATGTGATCCTATTTTTCAGGCAGAGTATCTTCATAATATGGCTTACAACTTAAATTTCAGTTTGAGAAATAATACTCAGTACATAAAAACTCTGAAATAACATTATTTAATAGGACCGTAGTATACGGCATAGTGTATGTGACCAAACTATAACACATAAAGCAGCAGCACTTAGACTTATATACTACTTCACAGTGCTTTACAGCCCTCTCTAAGCGGTTTACAAAGTCAGCATATTGCCCCCAACAATCTGGGTCTTCATTTTACCAACCTCGGAAGGATGGAAGGCTGAGTCAACCTTGAGCCAGGTGAGCTTCGAATTGCCAAATAATAGGCAGCCAGGAGTCAACATAAGTAGCCTGCATCACCACGGCTCATATAATTCAAGAATATCCCCTCAGGAAAGGCACTTGGGAACATCTCAAGGCACTTGGGAACATCTCATTGCATCCACACCAGAAGCAGTTAAATGGTTAGCTTCCCTAGATATTGAATTATAACATCTCTCCGATTGCAATTCTATGGCTCCATATTATGTTGATTTTATTATGGTTTTATCTTAATTTATTATCTCCTATATTGTACTGATCTATCTGTCTGTCTGTCTGTCTGTCTATCTATCTATACTGAGGCTGTATTTAAACTAAATTTGTATATCAATGATTGCATGACCTCTGTAGAGGCAATATGCTGCATAAATAAATAAAATAAATAACCTTAGCAATCGGTAAACTGAGTTAAAGAAGTAAAATATTTAAAATGCTCCCAAAACATTTTCAGTCAGATTGAAGGATACAGATTTGGACTCCTTTTTGCTTCTTTTCTTTACATCTAAATTTGATGGAACTTTACAAACTTTACTATATCTAATTGAACAACACTGCAGTATGTTGGCTCATTACTTCTTCAGCATTCACAGCTATCATCTATTTTGGTTGCAAGGAACGCCACAGTTAACTGCAGAAAAATTACACATTTTTCTGGGAACCCACATATTTTCCCCTGGATATTTTTACACTTGTAGTGATAACTGACAATCTGTAATTATATATGTAGAATGGAAATAAATACTTAACAGTATTAATGGCATAGCAAATTTCACTACCTGGGATGTGTCAATAACTTCCTACCCGGTATTTTACATCCAACGGCCCTGCCAAATTTGGTTTAGAAAAGAGCAAAATCTGGAAACAGAATATAGTATAGTATATTGTCAATGTACAATATAAATACAATGAAGTTGGTTATATAATACAGTATATTGATTGCCTGCCAACAGTGCAATAAATAATTAGCAGAACTACCTCTGTTCATTCACTGTTGTTTCCCAAATATGAATTTTGATAAAGCTTTTGATGAGTAAAATTATTTTGCCCTCATCTAATAAGTACACATTGAGATTATCAGGCATATTTTTTTTCCTAAGTATGTAAGTAGCCTGCACTTGATAAATAGTTCTGGTTGGACTCCACTATTGGATGGCTTGTATTTCAATTTTTAGATGTTCTCAGATAATAGCTTAAGAGCCGAGGTGACGCAGTGGTTAGGGTGCAGTACTGCAGACCACTTCAGCTGACTGTTATCTACAGTTCAGCGGTTCTAATTTCACCGGCTCAAGGTTGACTCAGCCTTCCATCCTTCCGAGGTGGGTGAAATGAGGACCCAGACTGTGGGGGTGATATGCTGACTCTGTAAACAGCTTAGAGAGGGCTGAAAGCCCTATGAAGCGGTATATAAGTCTAACTGCTATTGCTATTGCTATCCTGCAGTAATATCAGTAAAAAGAGGAGACACCTGTTAATTTTGTTTGTTTGTTTTGGCCAAATATGTAAAATGGCTCATCATTATGGTTGGTAAATTATTGCTTATGTTTTAGTTTGTGATAACCTAGATGATATACTTCATTTAATAAACTGTAGTTAAATAAACCAGAGCTTTCCACTGCACTGAAATTCAGTCCAGGCTCCTCCATGAACGTGCAAAATTCTTGAACTATTCTTCCCAGATTTTCTGAACTAATTGGGAATTATCCACACATTGATCCAACATATTTAATGGCTGCCAGATTGAAGGAAGTTCATAGTTTTAAATGAATATTTGACATTTTCCAGAAGTTTTCTGGCTGTTCCAAACTTACCCCTTGAATAGTATGCCAAGAATAGTATTCAAAAAGGAAGAGATACAGACCAAACGTGATGTAAGGTTAATCAAAATTAAAATACAGTCAATGGGATTGCTCCTCATATATTTAATAATATTCACATTGTAACATTAAGAACAAAAACTAGAGACTAGACCCAAAGCTTATCTGGGAGGGGAAGACAATACACGCAACACTGGATCTGCAGATTGCATACTCCTGCGCTAGATGGATACAAGCTCTAAAATGTCACACCTGCAGAGGTCCTACCATGTTAAGTGCATCATATCCAACTTTCCCTTATCGAACTGCAGCTTCTCTTTTCCTTTTATGCCTCTTCTCCAACTCTTTCTCCATCAGCAATATACGACTTCAGCTCAATTTGCAAGAACAACAGCAGTCATGATGGTTGCACATTCTAGTCCCATGGAATATGGCTATGATCGGCTACTATTTCTTGTAGCGCTGTTTGTCTTCCAAAGGTAAATGAAAGAGGACTGGTGAGCAAGAGAATGGAGACTACAGTAGCAGCTGCTATTGTCCCTTTGTCCCTATGCTGCAGCAACACTGCCATTTATTTCAAACCAACAGCCTAAACATAATAGACAACCTTTCTGAGCCAGGGGCAGATTTGAAAAAAAGAACAGCAGATGGTGGCCCTGCTCACAAAACAATCAGTGTGCGTTGCCAATTCACACAATGTCTGTCATGGAATGCAAGTCCAGCCACCAGCCACTCATTTACCATAAGTCAGACTAGGTCGCTAGGATATTCTCTTGTCATTTCAGTGGATCTTACTGAAGGCAGATAAGTCTCTGCAAACCACTAAGATTCTTGGTGTTGTAGCAGGCATGTCAGGGTCTTATTTAATACTTGTTAATCAAATGTATTTTTTTAGAAAAGAAAATCACATAGGATATTAAAATATCACATAGCTAACTCAACCTGAATCTACCATACAGCTCGGTAAATCATGAGACTGTGCTAGAAAAAAGAAGTATATTATTGGTACCTAGCCACCAGGAGAGAAAAATGATTTAAATATACATGAAACACAAATGGGGGACATGAATTGGGAGTTAGAGGGTGGCTAAAGGCAAAGGAGATCAGGGCTCCCGATCATTAATATTTATCCAGGAAATGGCATTTCTGCAGTTTGTGAAATTCCCAGTTCTGCACAAGCATTAATGAGAATAAGCCTCTGGCCATTATAGAAAAGCCAAGAAAATGTGTTTCTTCCGCAGCCTTCTCTTCAAAGGGCTAAGCCAATAGGGCTGCAATGTAAGTTTATTGCATGTGCTTGCTATTCAGGTCCAATTTCAAAAGTTTTCCAAATGTAAGTTTCTCTTTTCTGCATCAAACAAAAACAAAAGATAAACATTTATCTGGACAGTTCAACAGTCAGAATGCAACAGTGACTGTTCTGTTGAACGGCTTTGGTAAAATAAAATAAAAAAAGGAACAAGACATAGCCAGCTCACAAGCCACACTTAACAGATACTATTGTTTACTTTTCAGCAATATAACCTGTAGGCACCAAGGAAGAGCACATATTTAAAACCCTCATGTGCAGCATTAACAGTCTAGTCCAGAACAAACACACTGCTTCTTTCTGAAAAAGAGCCTCCAAAATTAAAACATTAAAATAAAACAAAAAACAAAAATGCAGATAGATTGCTTTTGTTTTTTAGCTTAAGCAAGTTATGATTCAAGGAAACATAACTTTCACAAAAGGGGCTAACTAACGTTAGGGTTAGGGACTTAAATTAGGTCAGCTACTTGATTAGGGACTGGTAATGCTTCTTGATTGGGTACTGCTGTATTTGATATGACTGGTTTTATATTTTATATTTGCAAAGTCAGGATACATTTTTGAAAAAGACAATTTATTGGCCTTTTTAGTTGGATGGACCAGATGAGAAGCACATTAAAAGGATAACTCTTAAGCCATCTTGGTTTCCTCAGCTAGAGATAAGAGGTCACCCTGTGAGCTGTGGTGGTGCAGTGGTTAGAATGCAGGAATGTGGCTTTCTTCTGCTGACTGCCAGCAATTTGCCAGTTCAAGTCTCACCAGCTCAAGGTTGACTCAGCGTTACATCCTTCTGAGGTCAGAAAAATGAGGACCCAGATTGTTGGGGGCAATATGTGGACTCTGTAAACCACTTAGAGAGAGCTGTAAAGCACTGTGAAGTAATATATAAGGCTAAATGCTATTGCTATTGCTATGGTATTTCTTGGAATAAACAATATCTCTAAAAAGACCTCTTGACAACCTAATGTTTTTATATTTACCTTAAGACAAGATAAACATCTCTGAGAGAGAAGTTAGTGTAAACATCTGGCCAGTAACTATCCCATCCTTGCTATTTCTGCAAAACATGCTAACACATGTTCATCAAACTAGAAAAATTCATAAGAATGTTTGTGTATATGCACATTCTCCAGGAAGAAAGAAACAATGAGAGAAACACACTCAGAAATTGTTCTTCCCCCTAAAACTCCTTCGATGTGCTCATCTGTGTGAAGCCTATTACAGTGGGATTAGACTTCAAATGTATAGCTTCAGTATTTATGAATTGGTAGGTGGTATCAAAGTCTTCTTATGTCAATTATTTGTACTATCTCAATATTGTACTTTGTGGGAAGTATTTTTATCCTTTTTGTTCTTTATCATCATTGCCATCATCATCATCATCATTATTCTTTATTATGATCCAAGACCAATGCAATATAAGTTATAACAATTCAAGTACAATCCAAAAACATAACAGCATTTTAACAGCTTGATCAGTGATGGGATTCAATTTTTTTTACTACTGTTTCTGTGGGCGTGGCGGACATGGAATGGCTTGGTGGGCATGGCTTGGTGGGTGTGGCAGGGGAAATCTCCATTCCCTCCTCACTCCAGGGGAGTGATACTGTAAAATCTCCATTCCCTCCCCACTCCAGGAGAAGAAAACTGTAAAATCTCCATTCCCTCCCCACTCCAGGGGAAGGTTACTGCAAAATCCCCATTCTCTGCCAATCATCTGAGACTCGGGAGGCAGAGAATAGATGGGGATGGGGACAGTCAGAGGTGATATTTACCAGTTCTCCAAACTACTCAAAATTTCCGCTACCGGTTCTCCAGAACTGGTCAGAACCTGCTGAATACCACCTCTGAGTTTGATACATGGTCAGCTTCTGCCAACAAATTTGAATAAGATGTAGGTAAGGCACAGAACCTACCAATTAAAAGCTGGTTTCAGGATGTCTGGGATTTAAGAAAATCTCTAGATAATGTTAAGTAGGACAGCTGAGCAGCTTTCCATTTGAGTTTTTTTTAAAAACTCTAGCAAGCTATATAACAAACTATAGTGAAAAAGAAAAAAAAGTTTAAGATAACTACCTAAAGAGGGAGAAGGTAGGTGAAGAGCAGAAAACAACAAAGAAAATTAAAGATCTTGGAAAGTTAAAAATTAAATCCAGTTAAGCACTTTAACAAAACTAAAAAACCCACATGATATCTAAGTATATGTAATGATAGATAGATGACAGATAGGCAGATTATAAAAAGACAGATAGATATCAGGCTAACAACAGAAAGAGACCAAGATAATCGCATTGTCGTGTCTAGTCATGCTTCTCCTTTACTACAAATCTGATTTGAACAGTTGAGAACTATCAAAATGCAGTTAAGGTAACTTTTAAATCTGGATTTTTTAATGTTTTATTTAAACTGCAGCTAACTATTTTCCAGAACATCTGAAAAGTGATGGGCAGACAGATAAAAGACAGTTATTCCTGATAGTAGATTATCCGCAGTCATCTTTGCAAAACCGAGATTCAATACAATCAACAGCCTAAAGGGGTTAGAAAAATTGAAGCTTCTATTGACAATACCCACAAACATGCCTGCCTATTGGCCCCGAGATCCTAATGAAAACCCACTTCTTAACTTTTGGCATTGCATGCCAAAACAATTAAGACACAGGGACAGTTTTTTTTCTCTTTGTGCCATCACTCTGCTGAATATCTAATCCCCACAGTATTGTTTTCTGTCTAAGTATATTTGTATGACTAGTATTATTATCTTTCTAATCTTTACAACTTCCCCGTCTTACTGGTATCATATTATGATTATTATTATACTCTGTTGCTTTGCATGTACATTGAGAGCTTCTGCATCAGAAACAAATTCCTTTTATCTCTAATCACACTTGGCCAAATAAAATTATTCTATTCTATTCTATTCTGTTATCACTGCACCACCACTGATGCACACCCTTTTACCTTCCTGCCTTTTGCAGGAAGTACACATGAACAAATTAATAAACATTTCTTTAAATACTAATTCTTATCTCAAAAGATATCTTTATTTATTTTTTATCCAAGGTGTTCCTTTTGGGAATTTTTCCCCTGGGAGATCATTTTAACCCATTTCAGGACAGTCGTGCACCCTGGATTTTCTTCTGTGCTCTAGTCTAATTGTCAAAGTATATGGCACCGAAATCTGAAGTTTTGACTGATATTATAGAACTTAAAGGATTATTTACATCTACTCCAATCCCTTGATCAGTACAAGAATTCAAATTAAATCCAAATCCACTGTCTAGCCTCTACTTGAAAACATATCAGAGCCCTTTGCTTCATTTGCTCCTTGGTTTCATTGTAATAAAAAGTTAATTGTTTTTTTTTCTAATATTCTATCAGAATCTGCCTTCCTGTAATTTTAATCCATTAATCCATGCCTTGCATTCTGGAATGATTAAAAACAAATCCCGACCTTCTACTCTGCAACATTCTGTCAGTTCTTTAAAGTGTTTTTAAAATGTGGTCACCAGAACTGGATGTAGGATCTGATTAAAGTAGAATAAAGGAGAACTCTTACTTCCTGTGATTAGGACATTATACTTCTGTTGTTGCAGCCTAAAAGTATCTTTTTGGAGACCTATTATTCAACTAACCTATATTTAATTTGCCATCAACTACTTTTGCCAGGCACTGTTTTCATGTCATATAATCCCTAAACTAATTTAAACATTTGATCTTTGCTCCCTAAGAAAGGAATTTTGAACCTGTTTCAGTAAAAATTCATGTTGTTATGACAGTTAATCAAGGTCGTTCTGAATTTTATTTCTGGTATAAATTTTTATGTGCAATTTTGTACACCTGGATAAAATAAGCATTGCTTCACCTTTTCATCCCACTGGCTAATAAAAATGTTGAAAAGTAGAATGACCAAGGATGAAGCTTGCAGCTTTCCAATCACTCTCTCACTCCTATTTCATAAGGAATCATTGATGAACAATCTTTCAAATCTTGATTATTAATTAATCCATCCAAGGTCTTGATCAAAACAATATATAGAGTTTCTCTGATAATACAGAGATGCTATATTGTCTCTCATAACTTTTATCATGAGGGAATTTATCACATTAATACCAATGCTATCCTCTATGAACTTGTTCTTCCTTAAAAGTCATTACATTTCATAGTAGAAACAGAGAAAAATGGTTCCTTTATCTCCTTTGAACAGCCTGCCAGTTAATTTCAGGGATGTCCTGGATGTCAATATTATGAATTCCTCTGTATTTTATTTCTCCTTTATTACCAGCTCCAATCATATACTTTCTTATATTTTAAGTACATAAGGAGACTTGCTCCAATTTACTGATAGCCTGGGTAACATTCTTTGCACCACCATTAACTTTTTAATTTTTTTGAGCAAATAAATCTTTCTTTTCTAAAAACAACTTTTCATAAGAACCCCACCTTTTTTGAGTCACTTGATTGTATATGCTCTAAATATATTTACCATCAACTTATGCAGACCAATTTTCATAAATGTTTAGCTTAGATTTTTTCTAAGGGGATGATTAATCCAATGACAAACCAGAAGTTTATCCAAAAAGAAGAGTACAAAAAAAATAAAGATGGTAGCCACAATCATGTTAACAGAACCCCAACCTTTTGCACATGGCAAGCATAAAGAGAATCAGGACTTTGGTCACATGGTTATGGCTGCCATCTTGACCTTTTTTTAACCCTTCCCTATGGATACCCCTAACTGATCAGATGGGGAAGATTATGGATTTAGTGAAATTTAGTAAAACATATCTTGAGAGATTTCATTACAATGGGATTTCAGAAGCTAATGAGTAAAATAAACCGTTCAAAATGTATAATTTTAGAGTTAATTAGATAAAATAAGACAAATATTTATAATTAGCAGTTTCTGTATCCTGCACATGCCCAGCATTATGTTCTCATACAGACGACTGCAAAGATTTTCCAGACAAACAATTTCAATCTCAACTGAAGTTGAATGAAATTGGTATTTATTTGTCTTGCTTTAGTAATAATCCATATAAAATATGCAATCATGTTTGATTGATGTGCCAGGCATGAAAAGAATCTGCAAGAATGCAGGACGTGTCTGTATATGTACTGTTTCCTCTTCTTTCTTTCTTTTTTTAAAAGGAACTTTCAACTTGGTGTGCATTACAGGTAGTCCTTGACTTACAACAGTTCATTTAGTGACTATTCAAAGTTTCAACGGCACTGAAAAAAATGACTTGTGAACATTTTTCACATATATGACCTTTGCAGCATCCATGGTTGCATGGTTTACATTCAAAAGCTTGAAAACTGATTCACCTTTAAGTATCCTGGAGTCATGTAATCCCCTTTTGTGACTTTCTGACAAGCAAAGTCAATGGGGAAACCAGATTCACTTAACGGCCTGGTTACTAATATAAGAACTGCAGTGATTCACTTAACAAATGTGGCAAGAAAAGTCGTAACATGGGGGACAAAACTCACTTTAAAAATTTATCATTTAACAACACAAACTTTGGGCTCAATTGTGATCATAAATTGAGGACTATCTGTATTTTAAAAATAGCTCATATTGGAAAGTTTGTTTCTGCCGGTAAATGAATGCAAGTTGTTTAATTTGAAGGCAAATCAAATAGCAGGCACTTAATTATTGTATTATAGTATGTTCCATATTATAAAAGCATTTACAAAATATTTTAATAATATATTTATATTTTAAATATATATATAATAATAGATTTTTATAGATTTTTTTAATCCCACTTTTATGATTTTTATAAATAACACAAGTGGATGAACATATTTAATGCGCCTTCCTCTTCCTATTTTTCCCTACACCAACAAGCCTGTCAGGTAATTGGGCCGAGGAAGAGTAACTAGTTTGGGAACAGAGAGGAAGTTCCTGTTCCTTCAAAAGATCCCCAAAGCAGAATTCTCCTTTGCTTGTCTTTTATCTGTAGGGCATCTATTTCACATCGGAAAAGAAACTCAAAGTCTTTAACTTTCAGACAGTTGAGACTTGGCTTTCCATCAAATATTTTGCTGAAATAACTGCTAGAAAGTGACAACAGACGAGCAGAGGGAAAGTGGGGAAGTGATAAGGTAAAAGCATTAATCTGTAGAAAATTCCTTCCTGCTTTCCTCCTCTCTCTCGCCTGCATGTACATGTGATTGCTTGTACATGCACAGACACATTAGCCTTAGGCATTCTAATTATTATGCAGGAGGGTGGAAGATGGAAAAATAAAAGCACAGAAGAATCCACTGTGTAAAATGATTTGGTTTAATCTGTCTGCAAAACCCCTTTTCTTCATGTTGTATCATGTTATAGAGATAAGGTAGCTTCAGCATCTCAAAAGCTGACAGTTTTTAGGTATTTTTGCCTACAGAAAAGAGAAAAATTAAAGCCTTGAGGAGGCAGGCAGTAACTTTGAAGTACCAACATTTTTAGGCATGCAAATCTTACATGCAGTGATGGATAAGAATGGGAAGAAACTCTGACCCCCGTCTTCTCCTTCAACCCCTCTTTTTGTCTCATTCCATTTACATTGCAATACAAAACATTTTGAGGTAAAAAAAAAAAAATCAAATCCAGAGCACCTTGGAACAGTATTGCAATGTTACAACAATCATCCTGACTTTTCTGGAAATGTTCCATGACCAACCTTGAAACAGATTGTTCTGAATTCTGTTTTACATATGGTAGATAGTCCTTGACCATTCAAAATTATGATGGATCTCCCTCTCGTGGCATGACAAAACCGCGCTCGACTAAAGCGCGCCCGATTAAACCGCATCGCTGATGTCATCCACAGGGCGACAACAGCGAGCGCGGAGAAAGAAGGGCACTTTAAATAGCGCTTTGAAAGCAAGCCGATTCAGGTTTAGGGTTAGGTTAAGGGTTAGGGTTAGGGTTAGGTTTAGGTTTAGGTTAAGGGTTAGGATTAGGTTTAGCGTTAGGTTTAGGGTTAGGGTTAGGTTAAGGGTTAGGTTTAGGGTTAGGATTAGGATTAGGTTTAGGGGGGTTAGGTTTAGGTTTAGGGGTTAATTTTAGGTTTAGCGTTTACAGCGTGCTTTTTTCTCTGTGCTGTTGTCGCGCTGTGATGACATCAGCTACGCGGTTTCGTCGAGCGCCCTTTAGTCGAACGCGGTTTTGTGGTGGAACCTCTCTCTCCCCCCCCCACAAATATATTTACATCCCAGGTCTGAAATTGCAATCACCACCATCCACCACCACCCCGGTCATGTGACCACATTTTGAGAACTTGCCAACTAGCCCACAGTTGCAGCCATTTGCAGCATCCCATGGTCATATGACTGTAATTTATGACATTTTTGCTGAAACGCAGCATTTACTTGCAACTTCTAGAAAAGAAACGACTATAGCAAACAATGAGTGTGCCTAATAGTATTTACTTTGCACCTGTGGTGTCTGCTTTATGTGTTTGCTTAATGATGGCCACAAAACAGATAATAAATTTGGGTGGGCCACCTTCTTTACAACCTTCACAACCTACGATCGTAACTTCCAGGCCTTGACAGTTGAGGTCTATCTAAAGTTGGAAAAGTCCAATTTGAAAGTGAACCTGCTCCATTCCTGACCCCAGAACTCTTCCAATCTAAACAAAATACAGGTAGTCCTGGACTAAAGACCACAATTGAACCCAACATTTCTGCTGCTAAGTGAGACATTTGTTAAACGGATTTTCCCCATTTTACAACCTTTCTTGCCACAGTTGTTAAGTAAATCACTGCCACTGTGAAAGTTAGTAGCATGGTTGTTAAGTGAATCTGTTTGACTCTGCTTGTCAGAAGCTCGCAAAAGATTATCACCGGATCCCAGGAACACTGAAACTGTCATAAATATGAACCAGTTGCCAAGTACCTACATTTTGATCAGGTGACCATGGGAATGCTGCAATGGTGTAAAACGGACCGTGTAAAACGGTCATAAGTCACTTTTTTTCAGTTCCACTGTAATTTCAAACGGTCACTAAACAAACTTTGATGTAAATCAAAGACTACCTTTTTTCTTCCGTGCACTTCTAACTGTAAGTTATTTCTCCTCTAAAAAGACTTTATATAGCACAGTGACTCTCCTTTCCAGGCACTTCTCCTTCCCAACTCAAGCCGAAATGAAATCATATATCACAGCAAATAGTTGATTTTGCCAAAACTAAAATCTTCCAGGTACATTAAAGTTATTTTCCCATCATTCCTGCCCAGAACAATAAATAGCTTAATAAAAATGGGCCAGAGTGCAGCTACTGTATTGTAGACAAGTTCAAGGGCAAATTTCAAGCTGGGAGTCTTTAGGAACAAAACTGAAAATACAACTCTAGTTATATAGATCAATGATGCAACTGTATTTGAAATGCAAGGTACATATCTGAACATTAAGCCTCCATTTGCCCCATTTGCACTTATCATGTTAATTTGACACATGGCTGTCAAACTACTTAAGAGCATATATGGGCACACATGTGTTGAGGACCACATGTGTTGAGGACCAACATGTTTCTGCATTGTATTGCACCTACAGAAGTAGCCATACAATCCCAGGGGAAAAAGGGAATCTGCTTTAATGGAATCATCTCTGAATGCTTTGAATTCAAAGCAAATACTGTTCAAAATAGCTAAATATAACATACAAATGAACTTAAGGATATCTACCTAAAAACGTCTTGGGAGTCATCAAACCACATCATAACTTTCAGAAATACTGTAAACAAGGAATTTAAACACAAATTCTACAACATATCCATGTGAATGCAAAATCCTGGCTTTACTGAATCTTAGTCACAATTTCTCTTTGCACCACACTCTATTATCAGCTTCCTGGTTTCTGATTTCAGGTCCTATTCATCTATTTCGGTTTGTATACTCTTTTCACTGAAAATGTCCATCTGATTAGTTCTGTGTCACACAAAAGAACATTGTGCTTTGTGTCCTACAAGGCACAGAAATGGATGTCTAATGAGGAATGTTATAGATTTGTTGTAACAAATATTTATGTATACTGTACATATCAATCTGAATTTTCACAATAATAACAAACACTATCTAGCAGTGTAATAGCATATACCACCAAATAATAGGTTTTTTTCCGAAATATTTATTTTTAAAAATATTAGCAGAAGCCTGAGAGGTAACTTACTAAAATGAAATAACCTTGGATATAACCAGGGTTGATAAAATGGAATTACAGCAAGACATGTGTCCTGTATATTCAGGCTCTACGAAAACCTCTAGCTGTTTAGTCAAATCCTATTGGTCCCTAGCAAGACCTATTTAGTTAAATTTTAATTCATCCACTTTATAATGTATTGTATCTTCCAGGATTATTTAATTCAGAATGAAATCTCGATCCAAAAAAAGCTCTTTTGATAAGCCAACACATTAATTTTTTAGTGTCTTTCACTGTGAAGCCATTTTATGTCAGCAGATTTATATAGTAGAGGACCTAAATTTATAGTATGTGCATCTTAGTCCCTAAAACTTTCATGTGCATGTTACGTTTAACAAGTTGTTAAAGCCCTTCTCTAACTACAGCACTACTTTGTCCTTGGGATTTAGTAAAGAGGGGATCTGGCCCTTTGCAATTTCATTCCCACCCAGGAAAGAATAACCTGAGAAATTCGGCATCAACTGAAGGTGAGAATTGTTTCCATCTGCAGGAGTGAACCAATATAGTATTCCCCCCCTGTGAACTCCAATAAAACCCTAGGAACCGAACAGCAATTTGATAATGTACAAATTGGACACAAAAATGAATCTGCTTTAAGTTGTCACTAATGCGGGCAATGTCCAAGAAATCCAGAGAAAATTGTGAGAGCAACAATTCCAAAGCCTAATCACAATTTCCTTTCCAAAATCTTTAGACTGATTCTTAATTTCATAAGGTCCCTTGTAACAGAGAACTCATACATTAAGTATGGTACTTTGGAGACTTCCACTGCTTCCCATAGTTTGCCATTCTCATTTCTACTATACCTGTAGATGACCTTCCCTATAAAACTTAATTTAGACTTCGGCATCACTGTATGTCAGGGAATGCATGCTTCTGTCATCCAGAGAGAGTTGCATAGGTGTTGCACATGTTAACATGCACTCAGTGTTAATGTGCACGCAAACAACAAAGGACAAAAAACATAGAAGACATCAACAGGCAGCCTGGAAGATTGCATCTCCACACAATACACACAGATTTGGAAGGTGTGCACATCAGTCCGCCTGCAGCCATCTCAAACCTACACTTACCCATCAACCACTTTGCACTGTAGGTATGTGTTAATGCCTACACACAGTTATAGACAAGTCTAAATCAAACTTAATTCCTTCAGTAAATGCAGTTAAGTAGCCTATAATCGGGCATTTCATTGCAGAAAAACTGTCCCTGCCACCTATTTTCCAAGAAAGAGGCAGGTGGCAGTGCCTTTCCTTCAACAGTCTGACTTGGCAGGCAGGCATGTGGTAAAGGCGAGATTCCTTCCCAAAATAAGCACCCTTGTAGTTAAATCTTTCATCCATGTAATAAATCAGATAGAGGAACGTTGTTGTTGGGTTTTTTTTAAGGGCTAGAATAAGGAACAATTGCTTGCTGATGAAATTGATTTTTGCCATGAGCCAGAGGCTATGTGCTTCCATGGCCCCAGGATGTCTTACAAATGCAACATACCAAGTAAATGCATGCAGCCCATATCTCAGTGCATGAAATAAAGCAGAATTTGCGGCACAACTAATTTCATTAATCCTAAATTCCAGATCAAATTATTGCAATTAGTCCTCGATTCATGATTGTGACCGACCACAGAATTATGGTCTTAAGTCATTATGGTCATAAATTGAGACATTCTCAAGACCAGAAGTAAATTTCCAGTTCTTGTTTGTTTGTTTTTTTGCAGTGGTTGTTAAGTGGTTGTTAAGCAAACGTGGTTGTGAACCCTGTGGTCATTAGCACTAGCAGCACTTAGACTTATATACTGCTTCACAGTGCTTTACAGCCGTCTCTAAGTGGTTTACAAAGTCAGCATATTACTCCCAACAATCTGAGTCCTCATTTTACTGACCTCAGAAGGATGGAAGTAGTAATGGTATTCTATTTTCTTTATTAGTGGTTCGATAGTGGGAGCCTGGGCTCTCTTGCTTTGCTCACACGTGGCACATCTGGGCATGTATAGAACCTTCTGCACATGCACAGACGTGCTTTGATGACGTCTGGGTGCATTGGCAGAGCCTCGCGCCCCCGCCACAACTGGTTTGCCCGAACCAGTGGAAACCGGCAGCATACCACCACTGGATGGAATGCTGAGTCAACCTTGAGCCTGGTGAGAACTGCTGGCAGCTGACAGTCAGCAGAAGTAGCCTGCAGCTACTTCTTTGAATGACTGATAAACAACTGGACTGTGGATCTAGCTCTGTGGCTCCTGGCTTTTCCCCTTCCCTTGTTTCCTAGGAGACAATTCAAACCACAACAAAGACAAAATCAAGATTACTCTCTCCTTTTTTTTCCAAAGCCTGCCTTAGAAGAGAAACCCATTTCTCCTAATTTGGCCCTCCCAGCCTCCTGGACCATTCAGCTAACTTTCCTTTTCCACTTTATGTGTCTGGACCTCTTGGACTGGAATATTCCCACATTCAGTTAAAGATCTACAACTGAGAATCTCAGAATCTCTTAATCAATCAAATATTTATCACTGAGAAACATTCTGCAGTAAAACATACACACAGAGAGAAATAGAATTTGAGGACCTCCTATTTTAGGGAGGACTTTATTTAAAAGCATCCATTTGTCAGGGATTCTTGGATTCTACCACTCTGTAGCCCGGCCAATGAAGAGGGAATACAGCAACAACTGGAGGACTACCATTTTCCAATCCCTGCTCTCTCTGCTAAAGGGGGACACTCCTTTAACCAATCAGAAAAGCTGGAAGGGACTTTTGAGTTCTTCTGCTCAAGCAGGAGATCCTATACCCTTTCAGACAAGTGAATGTCCAGTTTCTTCTTAAAAACCTTCAGTGATGGAGCACCCACAACTCCTAAAGGCAAGCTGTTCCACTGGCTAATTGTTCTCACTGTTAGGAAGTTTCTTCTTAATTCCAGGTTGCTTCTATCCTTGATTAGTTTCCATCCAATGTTTCTTATCTTGCCTTCTTGTGCTTTGAAAAATAAGTTGACCCCCTCAACTTATGTTTGTAGCAATACTGGAATACTGCTAGCATGCCCCCTTCCCCTAGTCCTTTTTTCCCCATGCCCCCTTCCCCTAGTCCTTTTTTTCTCTAGACTAGTCAAACCCAAATCCTGCAACAGTTCTTCATATGTTTTTGTCTCCAGGACTTGAATCAACATAGTTGCTCTTCTTTGCACTTTTTCCAAACTCTCAGAATCTTTTTTTGAATTACTATTCAATTCAGATAGATATGTAAGATGAAAAATTCCTGGTCCCTGGTCATAGATTTTCCTGCCACAGAATAATGTTATAGATTTGTAGTATTAGTGATTATTTTAAAATGTGCAGCTATACTGTACCTGTAATTCCCCACATGCAAATTATGTATGACCTTTTATCATCTTTTTGGACAAGGCATTGGTGGCCATTTTAATTGAATTCTTCCAACAAGAATTGCAATGCAAAAATATATACTCCATTTCACTAACTGCTGTAGAAGCATAGCATTTTTTTTAACATACAGTATGTACTGAGCAAGCCTCTGGCATATGAAGAAAAAATAATTTGTTCCAACGCCATTCACACATTTCCAGTTTTCTGCATGGAAATGCAGGGCACTTACAAGGACATGCTGGGAATATGGTCTGCTTCAGCTCTACTAAAAGAACTCAATGAAATCTTCACTAAATGAATGAAACCAATTTAATATTCCAATACCCGACAGAGCCAGGGGCTTAAAGAGAAGGCAAGAAGTGTAGTATTCATATAAATTGCTTTTTGTGTGATCATAATGGCTTATTGCTCAGTATTCCCAACTGGTAAAAGAATCATTTGCTCTACTTCTTTAGAGCAAAAGCATACAAATTAATAACTCCCAATCTGAATGGAGGCATCCTTCTTGCTTACTTGGATAATACTACTTTATGCATCACAGCCCGTCCTGAGCCTATTGAGTTATTACAAATGTGATACATCATGAAGCTAATACTTATATAAGTGAGCTTATATAAGTCTTGGTGTCCCAACTCCACAGCTCCTTATGGCAGCTATAATTAATTTCTTAACAAAAGCAGGGGATTAGCAGAGATGTAACTACAACACTATGCTATTATGCTGACACTTTTTTAATATTCTCTAAACGGTGACTTATCTAAGTGTACCTCTTGCCACTTTTTATTTTGACCTGGAATAACAACATGGCTACATTAGCAATTCAGAGATGGGGCATCACTCATATTTTCATGCACTATGATGCATTTCTTTTAAATGATTTGACCATGAAAATAAATGCAAATGGAAATGTTCAAACTATCTTGAAGACACCAGCCACAAACTATGGCATCTCAAATTAAAACTGATCATCATTTGTCAATTTATTAGCAATAGCACTTAGCAATAGCACTTAGACTTATACACCAGTTCATAGTGCTTTTACAGTTGTCTCTAAGGGGTTTACAGAGTCAGCATATTGGCCCCCAACAATCTGGGTCCTCATTTTACCCGCCTCGGAAGGCTGGAAGACTGAGTCAACTTAGCCGGTGAGATTTGAACTGCCAAACTGCAGCTAGTAGTCAGCTGAAGTAGCCTGCAGTGCTGCATTCTAACCACTGCGCCACCTCAGCTCGATAAAAACTCCTGAATAAGAGGTTAGACAAGAAACCATAGACTAAGTTTCCAGCTACTGGTTAAAAAAAAAGATTCAACTTGTCGTTTTTATTCTTCTCTCTCATGGTCAAAATATGTACAGATAGTCCTCAACTTATAACAGTTCATTTAGTGACCAATCAAAGTTACAACAGCTCTGGAAAAAAGTGTTATGACCATTGTTTACTGTTATGATCCTTCCAGGACCTCCATAATCAAAATTCAGATGTTCGTATTTATAACTATGGCTGTGTCTTAAGATCGTGTGATCACCTTTTGTGACCTTCTGACAAGCAAAATCAATGGGGAAGCCAGATTCACTTAACAATCATGTTACCAATTTATCAACCAATTTATCAAGCAGTGATTCACTTAACAACTGTAATAAAATGGGGCAAAATCACTTGATAACTGTCTCACTTAAGAACAGAAATTTTGAGCTCAATTGTGGTCATAAGTCAAGGACTACCTGTACTATGAAAGTGCAGTCTGGCCTACAGAAGAAAGAGGCTTTGTTTGTCAAAGGTATATATTGAAGCTTTGAATAGTGAGATGGGTAAGAATTGCTCTTGATAGCGAGATGGGTGGCATATAAATCTAATAAATAAATAAACTCCAGGTTCTGACTTAAGAAAATTGAGATGGAAATAGGAGAGACAAAAGAGGCAGTTGATACTATTATATGTATATGTATACGTGTGTGAGAGAGAGAGAGTGTGTGTGAGAGAGAGAGGGAGGGAGGGAGGGAGAGAGAGAGGGAGGGAGAGAGAGAGAGAGAGGGAGGGAGAGATGTACAAGATAATCCCAAAATCAAATATATTCAGTAGACAAACATTATTTTTTCTTCTATTCAACTCTACAGGATTCAGGAAGGCATAATTTGCAGATATTGGGGGGGGGAGCAAACATTGTTTTATTTAAATTTGTCTAACATGTTGATAAAGAATAGCAAAAAATACTATTCTTTATCAAGATGTTAGACAAACCTAAATGAAAACAATCTATGCCCACACTCTCAAATATCTGAAAACTATGCCTTGCTGGATATGTAGAATTAAATAATGTTGGCACTTTATAACATAAAAGAGGTTGAAAATAAAACATCTGAACTGAGAGAAATTATCTAATTACTGTACTCAAAATAATTTCAGCCTATACCATATTGGGAACTGGCAACCTATTCATGTATTGAATGGATAAGTAATGGATAAATTAAATAATAGATAAATTAAGTAATGGATAGATTAAGCACAGTATGTTGGATTTTTAAAAGATATTTATTTCTTCTCAGTGCATAGTTTAAATGGTATTTCAAACTTTTCAGCCAATAATTGATTTTATGCTTTTCACTGAAATGTAACAACAGAGGGATCAGGCTTTCAACAGAACAGATATTACTACCTGTACAGTATGTGTTAATGTTAAGGGAAGGAAGTGCGGCTAAAGGCACATTTTTCAGAAGCGGAGAAAAAGCTGGCAATTTTCAATTCATAGTTTGGCATTTCTGTTGTCTCGCATTTGCCAATCATTTGAGGCTTTATTTCACAGTTAACATTTTACAGACATGAGAATTATGTATACAACCTTCAAGATGCCAAATGCAGAAAGACTGTGCCATAACACAAAAGAAACAAGGAACAAGAAAGAAATTAAAAAGGGAAGAAATGGAAATTTAAGTACAAGTTCTTAAATTGCATAGTGGCTCTTATTATGTCCAGACACTATTCAGGCATTATTTCAAACAAAGAACTCAGAAATAGGGTATGCCAAGAAGTTCCAACATTGCACCTATGAACCTTTGTATAGCATGGACCTACATAGGGCTGGAGATGTTAAAAAAACAGCTGAAACCCTCTTACTCATGGGATTCTTACTATATGGAATTTTGATATGTGAAGAATTATTTATTTATTACAGTTATATCCTGCCTTTTCTACAGGAACTCAGGGCTGAATAGATAGTGCTCCCTCTTTCTAATTGTTCCCACAGCAGCAAAACTGTAAGACCTATTCAACTGAAAGGGAAACCACAGGCCCAAAGTCACTCAGTGAACTGCCTCGGCTGCAAATAGACTAGAACTTGGGTCTTGTCCAACACCCTATTCCCATGTTGGAGAAACTATAGCATATGTACTCTCTGCGGGCACATGTGCCGCCGCCCCAGCTCAGCTCCACCGTGCATGAGCATGCACCTCCCATCAGTCAGCAGATTTTCAGGTCTCTGATATGCATGCGTGAGGGGGGGCAGAATGCATGTGGGAGTCATGTGTGCATGCACAGGGGGGGCGGGGGTTCATGCATGCATGGGCAGGGAAGGGGGAAGCACAGGGGTGGTGCCCCCACTCTGCAGCCTGTTTTTGGTCCCAGGAGACTGCAGACAGGCCTACTAGGCCTAAGCTGGGAAGGAGGGAGGGTCATGCGCGCATGCACAGGGAGGGGAATGTGGTGGTTGTCATGCATGCATGTGGAGGGGGCAGGGCACATGGGAATGTCATATGCACATTGCATTATGGGTGCCGGCACGCATGCTTTTGGCATGCGGCGACAAAAATGTTAGCCATCACTGCCCTAATCACTGCACCACAAAGGCTCTCAAATGCATACACATCTGAATAGGAAGGGGGGAAGGCTAGACCCTGGGGATGTCTTCAGGGAGGCAGCTCAGTTTAGCTGTCATCCATAGGTAAACCTGAATTAAATGAAAATTATTCAGGAAGACGTTGGATCTGAATAAGCTGGTCTTTCATAAATGCAGATGGAACAGTCCTGCTTTCGATCTTCTTCCCCTGTTACAGCTTGGCGGCAATGGAGTGAGAACTTGATGGCACACTTGGCTTGCGTTGCAAGAAAAAGCACACTCTGAACCCTCGTCTGGAACTGCAGCAGTTTGAAAGGCACAAAGAAGCACATTCAAAACATAAACATACATATACGCGCAGCTAATCCTTTAAAAGAAATGGAAACGTTTTCCAAATGAGACAAGCCAGTTTCTGTTTAGCTAAGAAGAAGCAGAAGGTAAAAGTGTATAGGCTTCTCAATAGATATCTTATTGAAATGTGTACACATTAATGGGTCTTTGGGATAATGAATGTGTCTTGACAAACTGAGCTACTACGTAGTTTGCATTGTGTCAGATGAAAAGGACTAAAATAATCTCCCGATTGCCTATCTGATGAATATGAATTGCTCTGTGAACTTTTTTATATCATTTCTTTCTTCTTTCTCAGCCCTGACCAGACTGATTGACAAAAGAAAATCTTCCCAAAAGATGGCACATTGTTGATATGTACGCATGTTGAACTGCCTAAAAACGTTTTTCATTTCCTTTCAAGAAAATTATCTTTAAAAACCACTTAAGGTTGAAATAAAAAAAACAGCCCAAAGAAAATAACTATGTATTTTGATGGAACAAATCTTTAGAAGTATGACCTTGGTCTCCTCAAATCCTCACTGAAACACAAAAAGTGAATAGCAGAGATGTAGATCCGTAGCTAAAGCACTAGGATCATAACCAGGAATGGATAAATGAATTTGTGTTGCAGGAAACAGTCAACTATTCCAAATACAAAATACTCCAGAGTTTTTGTTTTAAAATTTATTAGAAAAAAAATGATCCATAAATCAAAGCTGTCAAGAAATGCCATTAAAACTAACAAGTTGCATTTAGCGTGCCATCCTTTTCCACTCATGTGAATAGGGTTCCTGATTTCTTAAGCTATGACAATTTCAGTTCCTGCACCCACATATCACATGCTAGGTAGAAACAAAAGCCCATCTACCATTCATTTTATGAAAATTAACATTCTTTTCACAATATATCTTTATTCCATAATGCTCATCATTTATTCTTACTTTTGAATTTCCTAACATTAAATAAGGACCGGTTCACTTTAAATTATTGATGCTAGCTCAAAGCTGAATCTTGCATTTTATTGCAGCCCTATAATCAGGGATAACTGCATGCGGATCAGAAATGAACATGTAGCTTTCTTTGTGATACAGCACTCTAATATGAAGATCGGAGAGGACTGTCACACAAATATATGCACATTGCACTGTGGATATGTGCATTCCCTTCCACAAACTTCTTGCTTCAGAAGGTGCAAAGGTTGTCTTTCTGTCAGATCATTCTCAAATCAAAGCCAATACCTGATATTGCAGTTGTCAAGAGACAAGCAGCAGTAAATGCGTGCCAGCTCTGAAGCCTGGATGTTATGAGGCCGCCAAGGAACTGAAAATAATATAGAAAAATCAAAGGGAAATCAGCCCATCACCCAAGTGCCAGCTAAAAGGAGAAAATGGGGGTTTTATCAGGAGAAAATGGAACTATTGTGAACCAACATAGCAAGAAATAGGATTCAACGTTATCCCAAAAGTGCATGGGTGGGGTGCGGGCAGGAAATAAACCTCAGTAGAAATGACAGACCCTAGGTGTGTGTATTCCAGTATTAG
Source organism: Thamnophis sirtalis (assembly GCF_051295495.1). Lineage (NCBI taxonomy): Eukaryota > Metazoa > Chordata > Lepidosauria > Squamata > Natricidae > Thamnophis > Thamnophis sirtalis. The sequence goes on from NW_028261381.1 coordinate 85,045,109, forward strand.
ATATAAGGTTTGGAAATGGTTGAGTACTTTGTGATGGTATCTACTCAGGATGTCTACAGAGATTGTCAATTATCCCATTCATGGTAGTCCCCAAGGTGCTTTATCCAAAAGGCAACTACGGTAGATTTTCTTGAAAATCTTTGAAAATGTTTTGTTTCTCATCCAAGAAGCTTCTTCAATTTTTCAGCCCAGAAACATTTTCAAAGAAAAATATCAAGAAAGTCTAATTGTCTTTTGGAAAAAGCACCATTGGGACAACCTACCCAGCATATTACAGCAAGATTAATTTCATACAAAGTTCTATCAATGCCCATGTACATTTCCATATTACGATATTCCTTTCATAAGTCCGTATGATGTACGTTTTGTTCTTTGTTTTCAGATATTTTTGTCAAATGCATACATACAGTTTCAAGAACATCTGAAAATCGCTCCCTATGTTCTAAAATATGATATCTGAGAAACAAAAAGATTGCTTCAGTACCACTACATTTTTAATTGCTAATAACTATACAATCTACAGTGCAAAATGATGTGCAGAATAAGTATAAGGGATGCTAACCTTTTCTCTTGTTCAAAGATTTACCTGTTCTACCTGAGAAAAAAATTGGTAGCCTCACAGTCATGTTCAGTACGAGATTGTAAAACTGATGTTCATAAACAAGTGAACAGAAAATAGTATCTTTCACAACTGAAAAACATCTGGGCTGCATGATTTCAATTTCCTTGAAAACACAATGGAGCTTCATTGAGAGCCTTCCTTCATTCTTACATTACATTATGAAAGGTTGACCCTGGATAGACACAGCTACTGAGAAAACAAGAATCTATTCTAGGTTATTTCCTTTGCAGGATTAAGGCAGAAATAGGGTTTTGTCTAAAATAATTGAACCATTTCTTTTTGTGCCAGTTATGAAATACCAGAAGACTACGATTATTAATTGCCATTCACTGGCCCATGGCTCTAAAGGGATATATTTTTCTATCTCGCTGATGAAAACTCTGGATTTCTGGAAAGCATATCTGGAGCTTGCCAACAGGGAAAAAGTTCACACAGCATACTAAATCTTAATTTTTGGCTTAAGTATGTATAGTAATCCAGCCAACTGTGGCTTATTGAACAAATTGTGCTTAAGAAAACTGCAGATGTGTGAGCAGGTTCACCACCAGGAGCCAAATATACCTGACTAATAATCTCATTCTACAATGTACATGTAATATTGGTTGTATATGTGAACCTGGTAAATACTTTTAAATTCATAAAAAGTAACCTAAAGCCCAACATTCTAGATCAGCATTTTATATAAATATATGCATTTTAAACTCTTATTTATATTTATAATATATACTTATGGTTGGTTGCACAGTCAGCCAGAGATTTACATTGAATTTGGCATTTTCATCAACTTATCAAATCCTTCCCGAAGAGCTGGGATAGGCAGATGTGGTTGTTTGATGGTTTTAAAGGTGTTGTTGCAGAATGTAAGTTGTTCCAAGCAAGGCTTCCTCAATGCCAATAGTATTTAAGTGATACTCCAGATGTTTGGGAATTGTACCAAAGCCACTGATTAGAACTGGATCTATCTTTGTTTTCTTCTGCCATAGTCTTTCTACTTCTATTTGCAGGTTTTTATATTTTGTGATTTTTTAAAATTTTAATAATATAAATAATATTGGAAAGAAAATATTGACAGACAAATCAATATGGAAGGAAGACATAGTTCTTTTAATCACGAATAGGGCCATTCACTTACATGATTTTTAGAGTATAGTTCAACTGTGCCCTATATCATATGTAGAAAGTGATACCCAACAAAAATAAATACTACTCCTTCTAAGTTACTGAAATGGATACAGTGAAGGTCTATACTCTGAACATGAGCATTTTTCAGCTGTTCCACTTCTACCAAGTAAAATATTGTGTATGTAGATTCTTACACTATCAAATATCTTGTTGCTGATTCTATTCTTTCCTGATATTATCTATCTGATAGAACATGATATTGTTGGATTGGGTGGGAGGATGGGTAGACTAGACATGGATATATGGTACAGAAAAAGAAGCTTTCCTATATTTGTTGCAATAGTAAGTTATTCTATCTACAAGTCTTGAACAATGCAACATTATTGTCTCCTATAATTATTTCCAAAGAATATTTTAGGCTACAGATGTCAAATTCGGTACGTCAAATTGCTATCACATGATGTTTTCCACTTCACAGAGCTGGGGTGGGTGTGCCCTGCACGTAACGCATCCTGCCCATGAGCTGCCAGTTTGACACCCCCTGTCTGTTTTAGACCATTTATATGGGTGATATTTAAAGATCTACTTTTGGTTCCTAGCTGTAATGGATTAAACATCCAGATTTAGTACAATCTATACTATCTATTTTTTCACAATATTTTTCTTCAGGGATCCAAAGGCTTATACAAAATTATGTTTCATTTTCTCTTTGACATCTACTCATGCTTTGCTAAGCTATAGTTACTAAAGCTCCGACAATTTTTTAAACTTTGTCATATACAAAGGTAGGTCTCTTGAGAACCAATTAAGATTTTGTTGTTGGCTACATCAAATCAGTAAGCTGCCAAATGGTTGTATCACTGTTTCTACAAGTTATAAACCTGTTTATCTTCAATAACTAGAAGTAAATTTATTACAGGAAGGTGAACATCTAAAATGATCCAAACTCTAAACAAACCTAGGAGAGTTTAGTTCATGTGTCATTTAAATCTACATAGAATACTACATATCAGTAATAGCTCTAATATGAAAACTGTAGGGAAAAAGTGTCTCTTACATTTTTAACTAAAAATCTAAAATAATTTGATTTCTTTTCAGAATCAAATCTGAATCAAGACCACAGTTCATCCTGAAGTGTAATCTTAAATCACTTAATGCAAAATGGATAAACCCAAGAATACTATAGAAATGTTTTAAATATAGGTAAAAACTAGGTATGTCTGAAATCTACTGTCTTCCAGAGATTGTTGAGTGACAATTGCCAGCAGTCCTGGCCAATGGTGAGATTGCTGGAGGCTGCGATTCAAAACATCTGGAGAAGTACTAGACCCTCACTTCAGATCCAAATGGTGGGAAAGGTGCTATGAATGAAATACCAATGCAAGAACAACACTGATAATATGAAATAATTTCTCTATCTAGATTGAGATTACATACCTATCACATCAACCCAGCCTAGCATCCCACATTTCAGACAAATAACTAAATCGCAAAAAAAAATTCCAGGATATCAATTTTATACAAATTTTCAAGTTCAACCATTTATTTATTTTTTTAAAAATCCCAAATAAGGATAAATACAACTACTACCGAATGGTAAGCAATAATATTATGATTTAAAATTAACACTTAGTTTTGTAAAACATATTACCTAGGCTAGATTGAGAGCAAATCATTCTCACCTGGGTTTGCTTATTTGTTTATTATTTATTTATAAAATGTATAGGCCGTCCAACTTATCTCAAGGTAAGGTAACGCTGGGAGACTTGCAATCATAAAAAATAAAAATTATATAAATTAAAAACATAAATAAATTAATAATCTAGAACTCCATGGTTCAATTAAAAGATGGGGAGTTAGTTAAATATCTGGTCCTGATACATGAAAGTTAATATGACTAGAACTACTAAAGATTGTTTATACTATTGATATTTTTAAATGGATGACAATTAAAATGGTTACAGATAAAGTCAGACAAAATAGATCTAGATATGTATGTATGTATATATGTATGTAATGTATGTATGTATGTATGTATGTATGTATGTATGTATGTATGTATTGTGTCACAACCCCTGGTATGCCCAAATATGGGAGGGAGCATATTGTTTCCCTTTTCTGTCCTTCAGATCACCCTAGGAGCCATCCAGGCAGAAAGTCATTTTTAAATAAATAAATAAATAAATAAATAAATAAATAAATAAATAAATACATACATACATACATACATACATACATACATACATACATACATACATACTATTTATTTATCAGCACAAATGCAACACAAATGTAACAAAAGCAACATTAAAAAATGGCTTTCTGCCTGGATGGCTCCTAGGGTGAGCCGAAAGACAGAAAAGGAGGCAGTTGTGACATACTACATACCTATTTCCCTGGCTTAGCTAATAAAGGAGGAGTGCCTGTGGCTTAGTGGCTAATACAACTGTATTACATAACAGCCCAGATTCAATTCCCAGTAAGGGTATGGCTAGCTGATGAGAGCTAAATAGCTTGAAATAGATCTATACTAGTCTCCCTTTATTTATTTATCAGCACAAATGCAACATGTGTGTCTGTGTATACATGGATACATGGATACATGGATACATGGATACATGCATACATGCATACATGGATACATGCATACATGCATACATGCATACATACATGCATACATGCATACATGCATGCATGCATACATACATACATACATACATACATACATACATACATATTGTATATTTATTGTATATCAGACTTTCTGTTTTACTAATCACTTTGGGTGAATTTTAAACAGAATTTTAAAACAAAAACAGTTTTATGGAACACAAAAAATTAAAAATATACAATGGAGAAGAACGTCCTCTTCCTAGTTTCTGAAAAATAAGCTGCTGACAGCCGGAAATCTTCAAAAGGTTTTCTTTTGCTAATATTTTATATATGATATTTTTTCCTGTAGAATTGCTCTGACTCCAAAATGCATTAGGCTTTTTTTTAATACTGGAAGGAAGGCTGAAAAAATTGTGTCAATGTCTGATACTTAGCAGCAATGACCTGGAATTTCCACATACCTTTTACATTATGTCTTATTTTCCAAAGCAGATGTGTGATGCTGAACTTTATCTTGCCAAGTAAGGCAATGTTGTACATGAAGGCAGAGTACTGTCACTAAATCCTGTAAGTAGATGGTTCTGCAAAAACTCAGAGGGAAATAACAGAATCCGTGCAAACTATGTGCATGTACTTCACTCTCTGATAATGCTGAGTAACTGGCTGAGAGCTGAAGAAAGAAAGATAGTTTTCTTCTTAAAACCGACATTTGTGTAATGAGGACATTAATCCTGGTGGAAACACTGAAATACTAAAAATGGAAAATAACATACGATAGTTCTGATCAAATTCCATTAAAGAGGCAGGGAAATTGCCCACTTAAAACTTTGTGTAAAAGCAACTAGAAAAGCTAAAGAAACATATATATCCATGATGGTGAACCTATGGCACACGTGCCATAGGTGGCATGCACAGCCCTCTCTGCAGGCACATGAGCCATTGCTGCAGTTCAGCTCCATCACATATGTGCATGCGCCTCCTGCCAGCCAGCTGGTTTTTGGATTGTGAAGCACATGCGGGGGTGGGGCACATGTGAGAGACACACACATATGCGCAGGGGTTGGGTGCATGTGGGGTGGTCACATGTGCATATGTGCGTGACCCCCTGCATCAGGGGAGTTGCTGATGCAGGGGGTCACGCACACATGGTGAGGAGCAGGGGTCTTGTGTGGTGGGTCACATGTGCATGCACAGAGTTGAGGTCACGGGGGGTCATATGCACATGTATGGTGGTTGGGCCGCATGCAGGAGGTCTCACACACACACACACATTACCTTATGTGCATGCGCACACACTGTTGCATGGGTGCGCTTTCAGCACACAACTACAAAAAGGTTAGCCATCACTGATTTATGTGGTCAGATGCCTCACTAACATGGATCTTTCCTGAAAAATGGTAGACTCTGTGATCTTTGAAATCTGCATGGAAATTTATCTTTCATTATTCAAAAGTCAGTACAAAGCATAACGACTTCTACTGCGGACATAATTGCAAAAGCTTTTCAGGAACTAGCAATGCAACATATTTCTGCATGTACTTCTGCCTTCTCTGTTGAGCTGACCTTGTATACCCTAGATATATGGTATATCAAGCAGCAGCGAAGGTCAGGCAATTACATTACTGTAATTGAATACAAGTTCAGCAGTATGTATGTCCATTTTTATTTGTCAGGATAGTTTAAAATAGATTGAACTCTTCTGAAGATTGTGGTGATTCCATAAACCATGTTTACAATCCTTTGAATAGCTCCACATCTTATTGCAAATTATCTAGATGATTTTATAAAAGGTAATGGACGACTTGAGGCATTATCCCATTCCATAAAATACTGCATCATGCAGGTAACTTGTTGCTGCACTAGATCGTGTTTACCCCAATTGTCTACACAAAAAAGCATGTCAGCCAAAGAACCTGAGTGCAGAACACATTGGGCACCACATCCACATTTTTTTATCAGCTGCCACAGGACAAACTCTCCTGCCACAACTATTTCCAGCAATATGGAGAACGGTAGCATTTTACCATTGGCAGTCATTCAAGATTTGGGACAGAAAAAGAAGAGCGGACTATATTTAATATCCTGTCTGCTTCAACTTCAGCCTGAGCAGCTGCATAAACTAAAAATACATTCACTTGAGGCAGGGTCCAATAAACTGCAAAAGAGAACAAGAAATAATCCCAAACTTGAAAGAAAACAAAATCTCAGCTGATCTACAAATAACAATGTTCAGATTTTACTAAAAATATACAAATGCTTTTGTCTTGCTACTAGCTCCAGTACTGAGAAATTTGGATAAGACTTACTTAATTATAACATTTAATCCCAGCTATATTTACTGAGTATCTCTCTGCATCCTCTTCCAGTTGAAAGCTGCAAAATACAATTTCAAGTCAGGTAAACCCAATTCTCCTCTTTCCTTTGCATCTTGTAACAGCTTATATTTAATTTCTGGATTTTTTTCCCCTGCCACACAAATTTAGATCTACAGTATCTTTCTGCCACTATTTAAACAGTGCAACAATTGTCAAAACAGGTATTGTCTGAAATACAAAATATTCATTTTTATGACAAAAATTCTCCTCTGCAATGGCAATTGTAATTCTCCAATTTTAACAAATCTTTTTAACTGCATTTTATAGCTTGACATCATTATTTAAAATAATGTACAATTCATATTTGTCATAATGAGACTTAGATATTTTCCCTACTTCTCAATCTTAAAACCTGTTTTATTAATTCTGTTTGATCTTCTATTGTTGTTAACCTCTTTATTAATACTGAAACCTAGTGCATCCCCAAAAAATAATATGCCAGTATTTCAAGAACCAGCGAAACAAGAAATGGATATCCCCGTTTTGTTCCTTTTTGTACCCCGTAGGATTTTGTTAAATCTCCATTAACTGTTATTTGAGCTTTCTGTGAAGTGTAGATTATTCTTACCATTTTATAATATCCTCTCCAAAATTTGTATCTTCCAATACCTTGAACAAGAAAGTTGAATTCATTGTCAATGACCTTATCTGCATCTAAGATGATCAAAGCAGCTTGGCTTTTATTACATTGCTCCAAATATTCCAAAATGTCCAATACATTTTAACATTTTAACATTGACCTTTAACTGTCTTTTAGGTAAAATTCCACATTGATCCTCATGAATAAATTCTTGCAAAATTATTTTCAGTTAGATTAATTGTGAACAACTAGTTATCATTCAATAATGGTAACAACCTATGTTGTTGTTGTTGTTAGTTGTGAAGTTGTGTCCAACCCATTTCAACCCCATGGACAACGCTCCTCCAGGTCTTCCTGTCCTCTACCATCCTCTGGAATCCATTTAATCTCACACCTACTGCTTCAGTGACTCCATTCAGTCACCTCATTCTCTGTCGTTCCCGACTTCTTTTGCCCTCAATCTTTCTCAGTATTAGGCTCTTCTCCAGTGACTTCTTCCTTCTCATTAGGTGGCTGAAGTATTCGAGTTTCATCTTCAGGATCTGGCCTTCTAAAGAGCAGTCAGGGTTGATCTCCTCTAGGATTGACCGGTTTGATCGTCTTGCAGTCCAAGGGACTCACAGAAGTCTTCTCCAGCACCATAGTTCAAAGGCCTCAATTCTTTGGTGCTTAGCCTTCCTTATGGCCCAACTTTTACAGCCATGTATTGCAACTGGGAAAACCATAGTTTCTTGTTAAAGTCATATCTTGGGCCTCTTTTGGTATTAATATTTTATTGGCCGCTTTCCAACTCCCTACCATTTTTCATCCTTGTAGAATAGATTTCATTTTGTTTTATAAAGATCAAACATTTATAATAGCAACCTGGTAATCCACCATGTCCAGGCAGTTTCCCTAGTTTACTATTTCTTTATGGCATCAGAAATATCCATTATTGTTATAGATCAAGTCATAATTTATCTCTGTTCATCTTAAGTAATTTTTTTTAATATATCATCTATTTTGTCTAAATAGAAGTCATTTCCTAATATGGATGAAATGCTTTTTGTATGGCCGCACTGTCCATTAGTACAGTATATCTGTCTTGAAATTTCAATATCATCTTGTTTTCTTATTTTTATTTTTATTTTGTAATTTATAAACTGGGAATTCCCTGGTTTATTTCCAAACTCATTTTTTTCTTTACATAATTCATTTTTATTTCCATTTCTCTTACTGTCAACATAAATACTTGTTTTTATAACAGTATTTGGTAAAAATATTTATTTGTTGAGAAAATTTCTCTGCAAATTTAATTCTTTTGTCTTTATTTCATATAATTTTCCCTTGACTCTTCTAAGTTCACTCTTACGCTGTATAAAATAACAGTTAATATAAGCTTTACTTACATCCCAAACCATTCTTAAATTCAGTGCCTTTACCTAAGTTATTTTTTTTAATGAATTTCTGTTTAGAATCCTTCATTGTTGTTTCTTTCTACAGCAATATTTCATTTAGTCTTCATCTAAAATAATTGGATTTCCTTTGGTAAACCAAACTCTTTGGATTTGAAAAATCTTTTGTAATATCTCCACTACAGAAACCTTAGCAGTCAATGACTACTTCAGCTTCAACTGCAATAATACAAGGGCAAACAATAGATACAAACTCAAGGTAAACCGCTCCAAACGCGATCCCAGAAAATATGATTTCAGCAACAGAGTGGTCAATGCCTGGAATGTTCTACCTGACGCTGTTGTTACATCCTCAAACCCGCATAACTTTAACCTTAAACTGTCTAGCGTGAAACCTCACCTCTTTCCTACAAGGTCTGTAAGAGGGCGTTCATAAGCGCACCAGTGTGCCTACTGTCCCTGTCCAATTGTCACCATTTACTCATACCCATTTCCTGTGTTCACGTCCATGTTTATACATACACCTGTTACCTCGTACATGTTTGACTAACTAACTAACTAACTAACTAACTAAATAAATAAATAAATAAATAAATAAGTAAATTAATTAATTAATTAATTAAACTTTCTTTACCATCTAAATCATGTCTGTTCTTGAAAAGGATTTATAGTAGTAGGTTTTTCAGAAAGGGATGTATATTCTAACTCTCAAATTTTATTTCTCTATATACCAAACAGCCCTAAATTGTCCACCAAACCAAAGAAAACTTTTGGTAATTTGCCCTGAGTGCTTTAAATATTTTTTTTCTCAGAAGTCCTCTCCAGTTGAGGAGAGAGTTCTCCATTCCATTCCCTCAGCAAGCACCAATTTTCATAAGAGAAACCAGAAAGAGTTGTGCACGTCTAACCTATGCCAATATTATTTTTGTTCCATAAATGAAAATGCATTTCCTATTAACAAAGTCAGAATATATGCTGACACTTGAAATTGCTGTTCTATGCTGAAAATCATTTGCAAAGTGGACAGCCTACTCAGTCACTCCAGAAACATAATGGTATCTTAACCTGGCCCTGACTAAATCAAACAGTCACAAAGAGGCTGTGCAATGACTGAAATTTCTCTGCTCCCAGAGGCACAGCAAGAACTAAATGGAGGTTGCAAACATAAGGTTATTTAACAGTCAGAAGAGCAAGAACTACAAAACACATCAAACATACAAAGCTGCCTGTTGGCATTCTCCAATCTCTGACACAAATATTTGTAGTTCCTTTAAACTGATCCTACAAATATATCAAGCTGATTTTAAGCCACCCTACTTTTCCAGAAAATCTCCATTACATTATTCAACAATACTGCCAAATGGATCATAAAAGTATTATTCGTAATATGATTTTGTGAAAAATCCCAGCTCCCAGCGTTATGTTTAGGAAAGGTTGTAAGATTTAGTTTTCATGAGATGAAATTAAGAAGATCTAAGCATCCTAATTTTATGCAGCACTCCAGCATTCAAAGCAGATTCTCCACCTGTTTTCTCAGAAGTTCCTTTAAGAGAATTTATGCTGTCTATAAACACTCAACTCTTGATTCTCCTTTACCAAAGGTAAAGCTGGCAAAAGCTGACTTCCCTTTTTGTTAAAAAAAAAAAAAAAAAAAAAAAGAATTAGCAGATCCAATGTTTCAGCAGATCCAGTATTTAAATTCATGGGATACAACTATAATATGAACAAGCCAGCTTTTGATTCATTCATTTCCCTCCTTCGTTATTTTTATAACTAATTCAAGTCAGTAAACATGTCTAATATACTTTCCTAATTTCCCCACAACAAAAACCCTGTGAGATAGGGAGGGCTGAGAGAGTCTAGATTAGGGGTGTCAAATTCACATCATTATGGTGGTGTCACATAACATATCTGGACTTTTTCCCCCCTTTGCTAAATCGGGCGTGGGCATGGCCTGACACATCCGGCCCATGGGCCAGGAGTTTGACAGCCCTAGTCTAAAGTGAAAAATTAGTCTTAAAAAATTGAGCACAGCAAGCACCACTTCCTGTGCTGTCTACTCATACATTATTATTGCCCTTAAGCATACTGGATTTTTGGCTTTAAAAACATCCTAAAAATCTGTTTCACAGATACCAATAGCTCACCATGCTAAGTATTCCAATATTGTACATCCAAAATGTAGTGTAATTCCAGTCCACAGTTACCCCTTATTTTTGACCACAGGTTAGCTGGGGATTTTAATTGTCCATAAGGCCTTTCCTATAGACTGAGAGAAGACCAGCTTCTGAGCAGAGAAGCCTTTATAACAGCTACATTATTAATTCACCTGGATTGGCTTGCATTGTCTGCAATCCACAGATAATAAACTGAAATGGGGTTTGGTTCTATTTAGTGTGGTGTACAAACCCAATCAACCATGGTTTATTTAAACTACAACATAACAAGATGTTTGGCCATGGTGCTCCCCCAAGTTTTATTAAAGTGGAGATGCCAGGAGCTGAACCTAGATGGTTTTGCCTGCCCAGTGCTTTTACCAATAAACTATCGGCATATACTTTACCATTAAAGAAATTCCTACTTATCACCTTCTATTCTCTCACAGAACTATTTAGCACTTAAGGCTTATCTTTCAGTAGCATGCAATTATTTTAATTTTGAAGGAAATAGCCACTGAACTTCTTAACTGATGACCCAACTCTTAATGGTTGTTCAGGAAGAAATGGTTAGTACAACCCCGATACTTGCATTCCATCAATACCATCAAGTGTGACTGTTGCCCAAACTGGATAGTAATGGTGGATGTTGTATTTCCACAAGTACAAAGAGGTTGAGATGGCTGTGCTAATATTTGTAGAAATAGTTCTTAACTCCGTGTTATTGGTTACACTGCTTTTTGTGTGTCCATATCTACAGCTAAAATATCCTAGGTTTTTGTTCCCTTAATGATCTTTGAAAAACAACAACAAAAAGAAGGATGTTTAGAGAATATTTTTTGTTCTTTTTAATATTAAGAGAGAGAATTGTCAGAAATCTGCCATCTGTGTTTAGCAGATGGATTTCTACTTGACTACTTCAGATGAAGCAAAATAGCTTTAATCAATACAATGAAAAAAAATGGCAAGGAATTACATTTTTCTTTTTTAAAAAGTCAGAGACTTTCTAAGTATTGTCCAACAAACAAAAATATATCAATATTAGTGTGCAAAGAATTGGAATTGTTATAATTTAGAATTTTTTTTTTAGAATTTTATTAGTATTTGTAGGCCGCCCTTTTCCCTGAGGGGACTCAGGGCGGCTCACACAAAACCGGGAAGGGGGAATACAGACATTAAGACAGAAACATATAATAAAATAGTAAGCAACATACATTCATCATTCGGGAGGGGTAACTATCCTTATCCCCAGGCCTGACGGGCGAGCCAGTTCTTCAAGGCTATGCGGAAGGCTTGGACGGTGGAGAGGGTACGAATCTCCACGGGGAGCTCGTTCCAAAGGGTCGGGGCTACTGCTGAGAAGGCCCTCCTCCTTGTAGTTGCCAGCCGGCACTGGCTGGCCGATGGGATACGGAGGAGGCCTAATCTATGGGATCTTATCGGTCGCAGGGATGTAATTGGCAGAAGGCGGTCTCTCAAGTATCCAGATCCACCGCCATGTAGGGCTTTATGGGTGATTAATAGCACCTTGAAGCGCATCCGGAGATCGACAGGTAGCCAGCGCAGCTCGCGGAGGATAGGTGTTATGCGGGTGAATCGGGGTGCACCCGCAATCACTCGCGCGGCTGCGTTCTGCACTAGCTGAAGTCGCCGGATGCTCCTCAAGGGCAGCCCCATGTAGAGCACATTGCAGTATTCCAGCCTAGAGGTCACAAGGGCCCGAGTGACTGTTGTGAGAGCCTCCCGATTCAGGTAGGGTCGCAACTGGCGCACCAGGCGAACCTGGGCGAATGCCCCCCTGGTCACAGCCGTTAAGTGGTGGTCAAATGACAGCTGTGGATCCAGGAGGACTCCCAAGTTGCGAACCCTCTCTGAGGGGTATAAAATTTGACCCCCCAGCCTGAGTGGTGGAATATTAGCCAAATCTTTGGGAGGAAAACACAACAGCCACTCGGTCTTTTCTGGGTTGAGCACAAGCTTGTTAACCCTCATCCAGTCCATAACGGCCTCAAGGCCCCGGCTCATCACGTCTACCGCTTCATTGAGTTGGCACGGGGCGGACAGATACAATTGAGTATCGTCCGCATATTGATGGTATCTAATCCCGTGCCTGCGGATGATCTCTCCCAGCGGTTTCATGTAGATGTTGAATAGTAGGGGGGATAAGACCGAGCCCTGAGGCACCCCATAATTTAGGGGCCTAGGGGACGATCTCTGCCCCCCCACTAACACCGACTGTGACCTGTCCGAGAGGTAGGAGGAGAACCACCGTAACACGGTGCCTCCCACTCCCACCTCCCGCAGTCGTCGCAGAAGGATACCATGGTCGATGGTATCGAAAGCCGCTGAGAGGTCAAGGAGGACCAGGATGGAGGAATGTCCTTCATCTCTGGCTCTCCAGAGATCATCCATCAATGCGACCAAAGCGGTTTCTGTGCTGTAACCGGGCCTGAAGCCTGACTGGAAGGGGTCTAGATAGTTTGCTTCTTCCAAGGACCGTTGGAGCTGGAAGGCCACCACCTTCTCAACAACCTTCCCCAAGAAGGGAAGGTTGGAGACTGGACGATAGCTATTAAGAACAGCTGGATCCAAGGATGGTTTCTTCAGGAGGGGTCTCACCACCGCCGCTTTCAGTGTGGCGGGGAAGTTCCCCTCCCGAAGGGAGGCGGTTACAACCGCCTGGATCCAGCCTCGTGTCACCTCACTGCAGTTGGTAACCAGCCATGAGGGACACGGATCCAGGACACAGGTGGAGGTACTTACAGCTCTCATGGCCTTGTCCACATCCCCGGGGGTAACGTCCTGAAACTCAACCCAGAGCTGTTCTACTTGGTCCCCCTGCGCCTCGGCTGGAACTGCGGGGGTGGAGTCCAAGTCCGACCGAAACCGAGCAATTTTGTCCGCTAAGAAATGGGCGTATTCTTCAGCTCTGCCCTGCAAGGGTTCCCCCGCCTCCCTTTTGTTCAATAGGGAGCGGGTTATCCTAAACAGGGCGGCTGGACGGGACTCAGCGGATGCTACCAGGGTGGCTATGTGTGATCTTTTTGCTGCCCTAAGTGCCCTGGTGTATTCCCTGGTGCAGGTGGTTACCATTGCTCGGTTCGATTCGGACTTATCGGACCTCCAACGGTGCTCTAGGCATCTCCTCCGGCGCTTCATCTCCCGGAGTTCCTCGGTAAACCAAGGGGGTCTCCGGGATCCGCCGCCTCGGAGGAGCCGCAGTGGCACAATCCGGTCGAGGGCCTCCGACGCTGCCGAGTGCCACGCAGCAGCCAGAGTCTCCACCGGACTGTGGGCGAAAGTGTCAGGAATAACCCCAAGCTCTGTCTGGAAATTGCATTTGCTTTTCTTTAAATACATGCTGTTTAGCACTGTCACACAATAGGGCTATTTTTTGTTCTTCAAATTGTTTAGCAATCTCATCCCCAAACACTCACCCATTTACTTAATTATGGGGGAAACCATCATCTATAGCATAAATAAAATAAACTAACAAGAGTGCTTTAGTTTGTTTGATTTTGACTTTAGCATGTTTGGTGAATCCAGCAGCTTCAATTTCCAAACCGTGTTTATGGCTTAAAATGCTCTGTAAATCCTTGAATTCCTCCGTTGTTCAATATGCTACAATTAAACAAAACATGGCTCAGGTATGTGAACCAAGGCATCATCCTAAAGAGAAGAATCCACACCCTGCCCCACTTGAGACATTTTCAAATGACAGCATATTTTGACTGAAAACAACATTCAAATTTTGGCCTACAACTTAATCAGAGCTATTTTGCTTCTACTATCTCTGAAAAAAATTATTAGGGGGGGGGAGGTAATCCTTGTTTTAGAAAGCTGTCCAAAACATGATACAGATAGTACTTGACGTATCACCACAATTGTGCCCAAAAGTAGCTCAAAGTTTGGTTCCATTTTGCTACCTTTCTTGCCATAGTAATTAAGTGAATCACTGCAGTTGTTAAGTTAGTAACATGGTTGCAAAGTGAATCTGGCTTCCCATTGACTTTGCTTATCAGAAGGGCACAAAAGGGGATCATGTGACCCCCAAGACATTGCAAACATCATAACTATGAGCCAGTTGCCAAGCCTCCAAAATTTGGCCACATGGCCATAGGAATGCTGCAAGGATAGTAAGTGTGAATAAGTCTCTTTTTTTCCATCACTAAACCATCAGTCGAGGACTACCTGTACTTAATAAGATATTTACCTCAATTCATTTTCCATAGCTTTCACTGCTGTCTTAGATTGTTCTTGGTCTGTTGTATTAGCATATGATTTTATGATTATTAGGACGCAAATTACAGGTAATGAGAGGACATGGGACTGTGTCTAAATAGTGTGTTGCCTCTAATGCAGGAGAATAAACAGACCACTTAACATTCTCACCCTATGAAGTTATGCCACCCCGTGTAGCTGTTAGTAGATACAGGTAGTCCCAACTTACAACAATTCATTTAGTGCTCATTCAAAGTTACATCGGCACCACAAAATGTGATTTATGACTGTTTTGATCATTTACGAGCATCCCTATGATCATGTAATCAAAATTCGGATGCTTGGGAACTGGTTCATATTTATGACCGTTGCTGTGTTATTTGGAGTCATGTGATCACTTTTGTGACCTTCTGACAAGCAAAGTCTAAGGGGAAGCCAGATTCACTTAACAACCGGGTTACTAACTTATCAGCTGTAGTGATTCACTTAGCGACTGTGCCAAAAAAGATCGTAAAATGGGGCAAAACTCACCTAACAAATGTCTCACTTAACAAACGGAAATTTTGGGTCAATTGTGATCGTAAGTCAAGGACTACCTGTAATGAAGTTTACGTTTCCAGAAATGTTTTCATACCCGCTTTTTGCATAGCAAACACTGGTTAGAGGCACAGAAGCTGGCCAAAGTAATTGTAAGAAGCACTAAAAGAATTATGTAATATGAATTTACTTCTGTATTCAGTATACCTTGAATATGTTGAATGCACTATCAAGAGTCTCCTCAAACAGCAAGATGGGTGGCCCATCAATTTAATTAAATATTTGTAAAACATTGGTAAGAGAGCCAATTTGTTGATTTACTGTGCACAGGCAGAGTCTGAAGGATATTTCCATGCTAAAGATAGAAGGAACACATCCTTTTTATATTGGGACTGCCAGATCGTCTTGCATGACTATGACAAGTTATGACTTGATAGACTAGTTGAAAAGCTTTGAAAACTATGTTGTCTCTGTACCAGGTGGTTCATTTCACTAGATTAATGCTTCATAAATCCTTCTTACATTGCTATTAAAAGCACAGTATGCAAGCAAAAAGATGAAAGAGCATTAGGTAGTGAAAGCCTAAACAAACCCTCTTCCTGTTATTCAGTATTAATCTATTCATAGTTCGATTCACAGGAAACAACAAACTGACCAGCTGCATTTTATATTTGAAATGTATGTGTTAAATTCAAAGGTCAAAGGTCAACTCAGAAAACTGGCTAAATATAATAAATTACATTTTATTAAACTATGGGTTACTGTGATGTGCAAACATGGTTAGAAATCACTATTATACTTTTGGGGTTTTCACGATTCAAGGGTTTACAGTTAAATACTAGCACAGGAAAATATTTGTACATATATCCATATAATATTCAGTATCTAGTATATTAAAGGTATTTTCAGATTGGTGTTTATCCACACGAGTAAATTATCCCAAAAAAACATATAACCATCAGAAAACAAACCACTGAACAATAAAATCAAAAGTTAAATTTGTCAGATTAGCCCGAAAATACACCAGAGTTTTCATATATAGCATGAGGTAAACTACAGCCAAAATGGAGTTTGTTTAATTTTACTGGCAGGGGAAACACACTTGTACCAGTAGTGTTCATGATTAATCAACATTTGTTAACAAACTGGTTAGGATTTCATAGTTGCCACTTAATTTATTTAGGCTAACATGTCCTAACAAGACCATTTATTTGGAACAAACAGAATCAAATAAAGACAAAAAGGACTGGTCAAGGAAAGCAGCTTAGAAAAAAATATACATTTTTCTGAAATGTGTTTGAATATTAATAGCTTGGGTTGGTAGTTAGGCTGTTAGTTGGAGCTCCAAGCTTGGCAATTTGGTTGAAAATGTTTCATCACCATTCAAGTAGACATCGTCAGAGTGTTTTGAAGTGTGTTCATCTGTCAGAATACAGGTCTCTAAATACCTTTTTATGAGATGCAAATTAGTCTGAATGTTGTTTGTTCAGATATGTCTAAGTCATGGTCTGATTTTGGATTATTGATTGGTCTATGTCTCAGTCACAACAGCCCACAAACTATCAAAGAAGCTGAAACCAGACCATGACTCAGAAGCACAAGTTAACAATTCTAATCCTAATCTGCATCACACAGATAGTACTGAACTACAGCCCAGCAACAACAGCCAGCCAATCAAACATCTGAAATGAGACCATGACTCAGAAATACCTGAACAAGCAACATCCAGATTAATTTGCATCTCAGAAAAAGGTATTTAAAGACCTGTGTTCTGATAGAGGAGCACAATTGAAAAAGCACAGATGATGTCTCCTCGAATAGTGATGAAATGTTTGCAACCAAATTGCCAAGTTCTGAACTCAAACCAACAGACTAAATACCATTTTCTCTCAATTGTCCCATAACCCTAACACAAAAACACTGAAGATCTGATGGAACATTGTAGCAATTTCTTCTTTTAATAAAGTCATGTATTTTTGAAACAAATGCATCTCTCAAACTTGCAAACCAGCTTAAAGAATGTATAATAATTTATGTTAACAGGCTAAAAGAAAACTAGTTTGGTGTAGAGGTTAAGGTACCAGGTTGTAAATTGGCTAAGAGTTCTACTTCTGCCTTAAGCACTTAACCAGCGTGATATCTTTAGGCCAGTCACTCTTGTCACTCTTGTCAACTTTGAGAAGGAGGTAGTGACAAACCACTTGAAAACCTTGCCAAAAAAAATTACAGGGACTAGTCCAGGCAGTCACTGGGAGTCAACACTTATTCAGTCACATACATGCAACACACAACAGCTGAACATAGCTTGCAGACCCACCTCTGACACAAAGTCCTTCTGCACATACTAAGTGAAAACGCTAAAACTTTTTTATGTCATTAATGTACAGATACCTTGAATTTCACATCCCTGTAGGTAGGTAATAACATTTAGATTCCATTACTGCAGCTGCAACAAAAAAGGCAATTTATTTTAAAGATAATTTATTTTAGTGGCAGGTACTCCCCTGTCAGAGAGAAATCCATCAGGTTCTAAAGTATCTTTGCCTGGATTGTGGCTCACATTATTAAAGGAAATCTTGATCTGCCTGCTTCTCTAAAATGCCAAAATGTGAGGGAAGAGAAGGATGTTGAGACATTTTACAACTTTAGAATGTGAAAAAAAATTCCCTCATGAGTAAAAATTCTAACTCAGTTGTAAACTTCACTTGACATTCTAGCTTTGCTGCTAGAAGTAAAAACAGACTAATACTGCACAGAGAACAAATAAAATTGAAGAAATCCAATGGGGACTGTTTTTCAGTTCATATATTAGGCAGTCTTTTATCCAACTCATTCCAAGTTAATATACAAAACAATTGCAACATTTTATCACTCATAAAAGGATGCTTCACAACCGGCTCAACCTCATGTTTATTTTATTCTGTCAGTGCTGTTAATGTGCACTTCCAGAGAATACAAGGGGATGGGTATTCCTTAGGCTCTTACAATCCCAACATTTGACACAAGAAATATAACAGGGGAAGCAAATGTAAATAGAGGCAATGAAATAATACACCATTGAGACAGTCAAATGTCCTTAGTCTTAGTTACAGAGTCAGTCAGTGACGTGCGGTGAAGTTTATGGCTGGTGAGGCACTGACACAGTGGTGGGTTTCAAATTTTTTTAGACTTGTGGACGTCAACTCCCAGAATTCCACAGCCAGGCATGCTCAATTCTGATTTAAAGCAACAGCATTTGTTTTTCTCCTTTGCGAAAAAGTTTCCTTCATTCTTTTTCTTCTCCCTCCCCTCCTTCCTCCCTCTCTCCCCGCTCTCTCAAACAGACACACGCACACAGAGAAGTCTCCACCATTTCAAATGCAGCCTGCTGTCTGGGTGGGAAATGCCTGAAACGCAATAAAGCCCACCCACCCACTCACCTCCTGCTTGCAGGCTGGGGTGAGAGAAGAGGCAGAGAAGCCTTTGATTGCAGGCAGAGCCACATTGCCTTTCAAACTTGTAATCAGTGAAGCTGGGCTTATATAGTTTTATCCAGGTTTGTGTGTGTGTGTGTCATGCAGGCTCTGCCTGCAATCAAACTACACTTGGGGAGGGATGTACACTTGAGGATGAAGTTTGAATTCCTCCCCTTCCCTCCGACCCGCACGTACCTTTTCCAGCTGTTTCAGAGAGGATTTTAACTCTGCTCTTGCCTGCCATCATGAAAAGAAAAAATAATGTAAAAGGAAAAAGGCAAGAGCTGAGGTCAGGCTGAGCTAGTTGCTGCCAGAGTCACCATGGATGACTCTGCTTAACTGTTTAAAAAAGCGCCCTCTACAGGAGGAGGCAGAAGAATGGCGTGCCTCACCTACGTCAGGAATTTTTCGTCTTTTAACTCTTGCTTAACTCTGCTCAAGTGATCATAAAACGCTTAAGTCAGGCTAGATGAGGCACGTCGTTCTCCTGCCTCCTCCTGTAGAGGGTGCTTTCTAAGAGGCTTTTTTAAACAATTAAGCACTAAGCAGAGTCATCCACGGTGACTCTGGCAGCAACTAGCTCAGCCTGACCTCAGCTCTTGCCTTTTTCCTTTTACATTTTTTTTCTTTTCATGATGACAGTGGTGAGGCTCTGCCTCCCCTGCCTCCCCTGACTGCATGTCCTTGGAGTCAGTTATGGAGAACATGACAAATAAGGGGTTCTATTAAAGGCTTTATGGAAAAAAAGGTGGACTATGAAAAAGCAGAATCTCACAGAAGGCTTTAAGATGACCAGTAATATTTCAGACAGGAAAGATCACAGTTGGAATATTTTGAACAGTGTAGATTCCCTCAAGACATGGTGACCTTTGCCAGCCTTCAAATTTCCTAAAGTCCACTAGCCCCATGGAAAGGTTGATAAGCAGCATCCACAGTCTTTAAAAGAACGACTTGGGTTTGGCATTGCTCTATTCACAATGGCTATTATCGGAGAATTGAAAATGAGAAATGAGAAAGGTGGAGTAGAGAAATCAGCATGCTAAGTAGTATTAGAAAAACATTGGAAGTCTCTATTATACTGATCCAGCCACCTTGTATGGACGGATAATTAATTTCATAGATTTTTCCATCCCTTTGATTTTGTATCACTGGAACTGGACTCTCCTCTCTTTTTCTTACAAACACACTTTAATTTGTATCAAAGACCTGTTTTGCAAAACAGATTTACATCTATTTTAACATTTGCACACGCTAAGTATTAACATGCTCAAGTAGTATCGACTTCTTTTCAAACTTACAGCTTGAGTGCCTGATTGTTATTTTTCCCTACTCCTTATTTGTACAAATTGCACACCATGACATATTACTTTAACTGCAACACTTAAAATAGATAAAAGTGGGAAAATTAAAGCAAAATAAGCAAACAACAGTTACCAATAAAATACATTTCATTATATGAAGAACACTATGCCCCAGCCTATTTCATTGCCCACATAATTTATATCTGAATCAAAAAAATTCTTTTTGGCAACTGAAAATCACGAAATTCTGCTTTGAATCAAAATATATGAGCTCACAGTTGAACTGCAGGGTTCCTGGTCCTTTCTGAACTTGTTTTCTTGCAGATGTTTTATTATCAAACTACTGTAGGTAACTTCACCAATTCCCATCTCCTTTCAGATATTTTAAAACTCAAACTCTGAATTTCTTTTATTTTAAAATATAGCTATTCAGAACGCCAATAGGTAATTAATGTCAATTTCATTCATTATTGTGGATTTAAACTGCTGACACTTGTGAGTAATTTAACTTTGGTTGCCCCAATAGGCCAATTGAGGATAGTCTCCTCCTAATTCCTCTCAATCCATGGATTCCCTTCCATATATATAGAGGAACTACATTTAAATTGAAACCAAAAATATTTTAACTTTTATATGAGAATATAAAAAAGGCACAGACTAGGTTCACAGAATACTAATTCCATCTGAGGGACTGCCTCTCTCCTATTATCTCTATTTCAGGTCCAGCTGGAACAGTATTCTATGGGCCCTGTCAGCCAAGGAGTGCCATTTCATTGGGTTCAGGAAGAGAATCTTTCCTGTCACGGCTCCCTCATTCTGGAACATCATCCCTCTGGAGAGGAAAGTAGTCCCACATATTTGGTTTTTCACAAAGCCCTAAAAACATGGTTTTGCCAACAGTCATGAGTAGTATGGAAGGGCCTGTGAAGTGGCTGTATTGTCTGTTATACATAGGTGTGCTCATTTTGACTATGAATTTTGCCGTAAGGTTTTGTGGTTCACCTTGTTTTTATTTTTTAAATTGCACTGTTTGCTGTTTTTATATTGTTTTTAATTGTTCATGAGCTGCCTAGAGTCATATAGTGAGATGGGCCACTATGTACATTTGATTAATAAATAAGCAAACACATAAATTAAATTTTAAAAATCTTATTTGACGCAAGCAACTCACAACACTGATATTCTTACTAATAATCTAATTCCATGGTATTTGATTTTCCCCCCAAAAAAATTTATCAGTTCTCTATTTTTCTAGGGTTTTTTTCTTTTCAAGTATTAATATATAATACTTTGCCTTAAGCCACTTCAGTAATTGAATGGCCTACAAACTAATTACATGCTTAAACAAGCATGCTAATCCAAAATGCTACTCAGTGCATCATGGCTTTACATGATAAAGTGAATCCATCCATAGTATTACTCAATGTAGAGTTTCTCAATCTCTCAATCTCAATCAAGTCATAAGGCCAAGAGGAGGTAACAAGAATATTTGAGTGTGTCGGGCAGTGTCACAATTATTTGGGCTTATTTTTCTCCTCAGCTGCTTTTTCCACTTTCTGTTCTTCTCATTATTTTGCTGACTGAACAAGGAACAGCAGTGATGGTGGCAGCAGAGTCACAAAGAAGAGGTAAATCAAGGTTTGGGATTTTATCCCATAATGTACACAGGCCTAATGGCTTTATCCAAGCAAAGCAGAGAGCAAGTTCTGACCTGATTCCAGGCAAGGGAATATGCAGTGTGATTCAAAATGTTAACTGCGATGATCAACTAGCTGTATCAACTTTCTTTTGCACTGCACAGAAGAACCAAAGCTGGATCAACCTCAAGGGCAAGTCATCTTCAATGACTTGGAAATATAGGAAAACAAATGGAAAACAGCTTATTTTTTAAAACAGTTCTAAATTATTTTACAATATTCTACTGCACTGATTCAGTAAGCACAACTTTGGTGGATATTTTAGAAGCTGATATTCAGACCTTTGGTTAACCCTGATATTTCTGCCTTAAAAAAGGTAGAGGTATTTTTTAAAGCATTGCAATGAAATCCATGGCAAGGAAAGTGTATCATGATGAATCTAACACTCATTCATTCATTCATTCATTCATTCATTCATTCATTCATTGCTAGTTTGGTAAAGTGGTTAAGACCAGGCTAGGAGCCAGTTATAATCCTGCCTTAGGCATGAAAACTGGCTGGGTAACTTTGAGCCAATCATTCTCTCTCAGCCCACACACATCACAGGGTTGTTGTTGTGAGGAAAATAGGAGAAGGATGGAGTATTATGTGTGTTCGCCACATTTAGTTATTTACAAAAAAAATAAAGGGTGAATACAAATAAATTCAGATTAGGAACGCAAATTGAAATAGGGAAGAAAACAGTAAGTGACCACCTGTCTACCCTAGACGAGTTCAAATTACCTGGACTGGACGGAGTGCACCCCAGGATTCTGAAGAAAATGGGATACGAGATCTCAGAACCACTGGATTATATCTTTCAGAGATCCTGGAGCACCGGGGAACTGCCAGAGGACTGGGAAAGAGCTGAAGTGGTTCCCATCTTCAAAAAAGGGAAAAAATAGATCTAGGAAACTACAGACCTATCAGCCTGACCTCAATACGAGGAAAGATTCTGGAAAAAATAATCAAGCAACGAATTAGCGAACACCTAAAAGCAAACAAAGTAATAGCCAAAAGCCAACATGGGTTTGTCAAAAACAGATCATGCCAGACTAATCTTATTGCATTCTTTGATAATATGACAAAATTAGTGGACCAGAGGAACACCATCCATATAGTTTACTTGGAGTTCAGGCATTTGATAAGGTAGACCATAACCTACTACTAGATAAAGTAGAAGAATGTGGGTTAGACAGCATCACCACCAGATGCATTCGTAACTGGCTGACCAACCGCACTCAACGTGTACTCCTCAATGGAACTGCATCTACATGGAGTGAAGTATGCAGTGGAGTACCCCAAGGCTCTGTTTTAGGCCCAGTACTCTTCAACATCTTCATCAATGATTTGGATGAGGGAATAAATGGGGAACTCAAATTTGCAGATGACACCAAGCTGGCAGGAATAGCCAACACTCCAGAAGATAGGCTAAAGGTACGGAAGGATCTTGACAAACTGAACATTGGGCACTATCTAATAAAATGAAATTCAATGGTGAAAAGAGTAAGGTTCTACATTTAAGCAACAAAAATGAAATGCACAGGTATAGAATAGGTGGTACCATGCTCAGTAGTAGTAACTGTGAAAGGGATCTTGGAGTCCTAGTGGACAACCATTTAAATATGAGCCAGCAGTGTGCAGCAGCTGCCAAAAAAGCCAACACAGTTCTAGGCTGCATAAATAGAGGGCTAGAATCAAGATCATATGAAGTGTTAATACTACTTTATAATGCCTTGGTAAGGCCACACTTGGAATACTGCATTCAGTTCTGGTCACCACAATGTAGAAAAGATGTGAAGACTCTGGAAAGAGTGCAGAGAAGAGCAACAAAGATGATTAGGGGACTGGAGACTAAAACATATGAAGAACAGTTGCAGGAACTGGATAAGTCTAGTTTAATAGAAAGAAGAACTAGGGGAGACATGATAGCAGTGTTCCAATATCTCAGGGGTTGCCACGAAGAAGAGGGAGTCAAATAAAGTTCCTGCTATGTTCATAGATTTTTGTTCCACAATGAAGCAGATTCAGGTGTTTTGACAATTCCTTATTCTAACCTATGGATAATGTAAAACAAAATATTGAAAGGTCATTGACTCATCCTTAAATATCAAAGTACTTTCTCCAAATCTCATATCTCCATTCTGACTTAAATGAAGTCCAATTCAACTTGCATAAATGCCCACTGAAAAACCTTGTCAATAACCTTTTAAGTTAGATACACAAACATACCAAAACAAAAACCAAACCAACGCAGCTCACCTATCAATTCCCTAGATCAGTTCCCCCTAAATCACTGCTCTTCAGGTGAATTCCCAACCACCGTAATAGAAAGGTACCATTTTACTGGCTACTCTAGAGAGCTATATAGAGGTTGCTATCTCTCAGCTTTAACTCTAATAACACCATGGAAATCAAAGCCCAAATCTTATAACCTCCACCCTACAAATAGCAAGACTGAAGTACCTAGTCTCTAGATGGATTTGTACAGCGCCTTAAACAGAACCCAACCAAACATGATTTTGTATTTTGTGTGAACCTAGTTATTCTTGCTTTCAAGTTCAATGGTGTGGCACAACCAAGCCCACTGTATTTTATTTAGTAAACCACTTTTTTAGCAAGTGGTCGCCTACAGTTATAATTACCGTATTTAACAAATTCACAGTAAAAACTTGCAGTATTTGAAGATCATCCACTTAGTCACACTATCTTATCTCTCTTGATTTAATTTTTAAAAATTATATACAGCTAATTAATTTTAGCAATTCCCTCTTAAGAAGACACATTTTAAACGAACTTTAGGCAAAAGGAATTTAAGCAGTTATCAGATGTCATGTCTGATTTCCAGCCCAAGCTTGTCAAGTCATTAGTTAATCCACATTCTGAAATTTAAGCCAAAAGCAACATGACTATTGCTTTGAGAGCTGCAGTTATCAATTCCATATTTACTTAGGGCTAATCCCAATAAAGACACATTTTATATTTTCCTACATTTTCAATAGCACATACCTTATAGTGCCATTATGCCATTATGCGATATATATATATATCGCATAATGGCATATGCCAGGGGTTGTGACTATATATATATATAGTCACAAATATAACAAAGGCAACAGTAAAAATATTGGGTTTCTGTCTGGATGGACTCTTGTGACGAGCCTAATGACAGAGAGTGGAAGTGTGACCTTCCTCCCACACTTGGGCATACCAGGGGTTGTGACTTTAAGTATATACCTCCCACCCTGGCTGGCTGATAAAAGGAGTCGTTCTCTGTAGCTCAAATGGTTAACTCCCTGCCTGGGAAGCAATAGAGCACAGGTTCGAATCCCAGTAAGGATATGGCTAGCTGATGAGAGCTAAATAGCTTGAAATAGATCTATACTAGTCTTCCTTTATTTATTTATCAGCACAAATAAAAACACAAATATAACAAAGGCAACAGTAAAAATATTGGGTTTCTGTCTGGATGGACTCTTGTGACGAGCCTAATGACAGAGAGTGGAAGTGTGACCTTCCTCCCACACTTGGGCATACCAGGGGTTGTGACTTTAAGTATATACCTCCCACCCTGGCTGGCTGATAAAAGGAGTCGTTCTCTGTAGCTCAAATGGTTAACTCCCTGCCCGGGAAGGCAATAGAGCACAGGTTCGAATCCCAGTAAGGATATGGCTAGCTGATGAGAGCTAAATAGCTTGAAATAGATCTATACTAGTCTTCCTTTATTTATTTATCAGCACAAATAAAAACACAAATATAACAAAGGCAACAGTAAAAATATTGGGTTTCTGTCTGGATGGACTCTTGTGACGAGCCTAATGACAGAGAGTGGAAGTGTGACCTTCCTCCCACACTTGGGCATACCAGGGGTTGTGACTTTAAGTATATACCTCCCACCCTGGCTGGCTGATAAAAGGAGTCGTTCTCTGTAGCTCAAATGGTTAACTCCCTGCCCGGGAAGGCAATAGAGCACAGGTTCGAATCCCAGTAAGGATATGGCTAGCTGATGAGAGCTAAATAGCTTGAAATAGATCTATACTAGTCTTCCTTTATTTATTTATCAGCACAAATAAAAACACAAATATAACAAAGGCAACAGTAAAAATATTGGGTTTCTGTCTGGATGGACTCTTGTGACGAGCCTAATGACAGAGAGTGGAAGTGTGACCTTCCTCCCACACTTGGGCATACCAGGGGTTGTGACTTTAAGTATATACCTCCCACCCTGGCTGGCTGATAAAAGGAGTCGTTCTCTGTAGCTCAAATGGTTAACTCCCTGCCCGGGAAGGCAATAGAGCACAGGTTCGAATCCCAGTAAGGATATGGCTAGCTGATGAGAGCTAAATGTGGCGCAGTGGTTAAATGCAGCACTGCAGGCTACTGCTAGATCAGCAGGTCAGCGGTTCAAATCTCACCGGCTCAGGGTTGACTCAGCCTTCCATCCTTCCGAGGTGGGTAAAATGAGGACCCAGATTGTTGGGGGCAATATGCTGACTCTCTGTAAACCGCTTAGAGAGGCCTGAAAGGCCTATGAAGCGGTATATAAGTCCACTGCTATTGCTATTGCTATTGCTATAAATAGCTTGAAATAGATCTATACTAGTCTTCCTTTATTTATTTATCAGCACAAATAAAAACACAAATATAACAAAGGCAACAGTAAAAATATTGGGTTTCTGTCTGGATGGACTCTTGTGACGAGCCTAATGACAGAGAGTGGAAGTGTGACCTTCCTCCCACACTTGGGCATACCAGGGGTTGTGACTTTAAGTATATATATATATATATATATATATATATATATATATATATATATATATATATATATATATATATATATATATATATATATATATATATATATATATATATATATATATATATATATATATATATATATATATATACATATACATATACATATACATATACATATACACACATACACACACATACATACATACACGCATACATATATATACATACACACACACACACACAAACACACATATTTGTTTAATAAATAAATAAAGATCAGGGCAGTTCTAATGCTATGGCTGGAACTCTCAGTTTTGTTGTCAATAGATTCTTTAATTTCTGAGAAGGTGAGCTGAACATCTTACATGCAAAGCATTTTTTTTATATCATGGAGTCTGCCCCAATCTTTGCAGAAACAAAGTATCAAAAATCATGACTTCAACTTGTGCTGCTGAATAAACGCCAGGCCAACAGTGACAGAAAACTTTAGAATGTCACCAAAACTTTCATTAACTTGGCTTCTTCTGGGAAAGCCTGGGAAAACTAAGGAATGAATTCTACTTCTAAACAGTTGTAACCAGAATACAAATATCGTACTTACAGTGGGCTTAACATTTTAGTAGCACAAGTTCTATAACAAGATCCAAATTCCAGGATTCCTGGGGGGGGGGGATTTAGAAGGGATATTGCTCTACCTTCTGAAAAAAAATACCTTTGCACATGTGTAGCCAGTAAATAGACAGAAGGGGAAGAAGTCTACATTGTATTTACATTCTAAGGAACTAGAAGGACTTTGGAAAGCCTCCTTTATACATAGAAATCTTCTAATGAATGTGTGTTGTGTATGCCTTTAATATGTTTCCACTGTAGCTCATGCTTTTAACTGGAGCACTCTGTCAGACTGGCAAAATTGATTTAGGAGAAAAGGAATCTGTTTAGCAGCTGTAGCAAACTAGCTGAATTCTGTCTGGATGGATGCAGGAGTTGAATACTGCAGGACCTCATCCATCCCAAGAGATTGGTAACTGAAGTTATCAAACATTCTCATTTTTCATAGACCTTTTTTCCCCTTAGATATCACAATTCCAAAAATAAGAATAGAGCTGTCCATTGTGGTCGCCTTATGGACAAACTCTGCACACATCTAATAACGTGGAGAACGTGGTCTCTTTATCTGATTAAAAACTGTGCAAAATATGGAGAAACAAAAGCAG
The DNA here is from genome assembly GCF_051295495.1 of Thamnophis sirtalis. Lineage (NCBI taxonomy): Eukaryota > Metazoa > Chordata > Lepidosauria > Squamata > Natricidae > Thamnophis > Thamnophis sirtalis. Next base: position 85,073,133 of record NW_028261381.1, read on the forward strand.
TGTGGAATCTGAAAATGTGCCTCCAGGAAATTCATTAAAAAAAAAATGGGAAAAAGGGAAGACAGAAATATTTTAAACCCCACTTGGCCATGAGCCCTTAAAACATTTGGAAAGCATGTGGTCCTCTTCCATCTCCATCAGAGGGTAAATAAAGACAATATATCATGCCTTCTGTAACTAATAACATATTAGGAAGTAAAAAGGAGGAGAAGGGTCCAGAACCACATCTGGCAAGGAAATGATGCTTCCTATTCTTCCCCAGCATCCCTTTCTACAGCAGAAGCAGTCAAATGCCATTACCCAGATTGAGAATAATCTCAGATCGTTTTCCCAAACCATCCTCCTCTCAATCAGAGGAAACAAAACGCCGAAATAATATGCAATCTTTATATACAAAGGCAATTAACACAACTAGTCCAGGGGTTTAAGAGCAGAGATGGAGATGAAGAGGGAGGGAACACGACACATTAAAAAAAATAGCCATAGCACACTATGAAACTAAGATCAGATGCTTAATCCCATGCCAAGATCTTTCCAGAGAAGATCTCCAGAGGTCTCTTCCATGGAGCAACTTCAACAGGCTCGAAAGCCGGTTTGTTACACGGGTAGACACAGTGAGAGCCCAACCCACCCGCTCAGGAGATGCCATTCCTCGGATTAAATCCTCCACCGGGATCGGACTTCTGACCGAGCCAAGAGGCTCCTCACATCCTCTTCCCTCCCTCGGGCTAAACTGCCAGCTGTCAAGCGCCAGATTACCCATAGCCAGCAGCAGAGCTTCTGGCTGGGAAGCACCAGCCGCTTCTTCGCAATCGCCGGTTCTCACGGAAAGGCGGGAAATGGAGGGACGGAGACACACACACGCGAGCACACACACACACAGAGACACATACACACCATCAAACCGCTTCCTCCAGGAATTGACCGTCGCTCGTTCGGTCCCCTCAAAGGCATCAAGACAACCGGGATTCCCTTCGATCCTCAGAACTAGCGGCGGCCAGATTATCGAGCCACACGGAGGAAGGAAACTGGCAAGCTATGGGCGCTGCCCCCACCGCCTCAGCTTCTCGCTCCAGCCAGCCAGGCAGCGGCTTAGCCGGCGGCACCCAGCGATTTCGCTGAGAGGGAAGGCAGCCAGGAAGCAGGAGCCTTCGCCCGACCAAGGAGAGCCCGTCCTAACAAAGCTCCCGATTCTTCTCAACGAATTTCTTTTCCTCTTTAACTCTCCGCTCCTTTTTCCCTCCCTCCCCTCCCGCGCATCCTCCCCTCGGACCAGAGTCCACCATCCCGCCTGTGGCAGCAGGAATGTGACCTCAAAACACCCATGTTCCAAATAAACGGAACCTGTGCAACGCTTGGGGGGTTTATTAAGAGGGGGGGTTGCTAGGGAGTAAGAGAGAGACTTGGAAAATGGGGGAGACACTCTTTCGAAGGAGAGAAACGGGACTGCGGAAGCGAGGGAGTACCTTGGATGTGCTGCTTGATGACACTTTCCAAGTGGTCCAGTCTTTCTATAATCCTTAGGGTGTCTCCTTTGTCTTCCTCTAACTTTTTCTCCGAGATCGGCTCCTGAACTTTCACGGAAACCGTGGCGATGTAGTTGGTGACCCAGCCCACGTAGAGCAAGCAGATGATGTTAGTCATCCCGCTGAGAATCACGCAGGTGGACACTAAAGTTTTGGCTTTCCTGTTGCAAACCATTCTGAGATCCCTCCATATAGCTCCGACAAAACCTGGGGCTCCGGTAGAAGAAGCGGGTGGGACAAGAGCAACGGCAGCAAAAAGAGGAAAAAAAAGTCAATAAATAGGTGCGTAATTCACACCCTTCTCTCGCTTTCTGCAAAAAAGGGAAACCGGTCGAGTCTCAAGTCAGCGAATTTCCATCAAAATCGTGACCTGTTTCACAGGCAAGGAACATTTTCTCCCCCGCCCAAAAGCAAAGGTGAAAGCGAGAGCTTGATTCGTTTTGCTGGGGTCTTCCCGGCTGTAAACCAATCCAAGAAAAACCAAAGGAAAGAAGCAGAAACTTTTGTCTCCAAAGCTTTGTCCGCTCCAAGGCTCGGCTGGTTCCCTTGGCCAGCCCCACTCCAGAGCGCGCACGGGAGAGAGATGCGGAGTCAGGTGCCCAAGTCTTGCAAAAACTTTCTTCTCCGCCGTGCCGCCTCGCACAGCTCACAGCAGCCAACGCTCCTTAAGCCGTCCCTTAGAAGCCGCAAGCAGGCGAGTCGGGCGTGTATGGGGGCGGATTGACAAGCCTCTCGTCCAATAATGAGGAGGAGCTGGTCCAGAGTTCCGTGGCATCGCCAAGCTGTTAGCCAACGGGGGACTTTGGGGGGCGGGGGAGAGCTTCATTGGAGGCCCACCTGCTCGCCGATCCGGCTTTCTCTAGCGGTCAGGCTCCCGTTCGGCGAGTGTGTTTGTGTTTGCCTAGGACGGCGGCTCCCGGGAAGCTCGACCCGGGGTTGAGTGGGGCGGATCTCCAGCCGAAGTCCAAGGAGGCAGCGAAAATTGCGTGGTAAGTTCCACAGGTAAAGCTAATTTATCACGTCTGGCTTTCCTTCCATATTCTTCCCTCTTTTATCCCTCGCTGTTAGTATAGTATCTGTTGCTATTATATTATCAGCCGCCCACAATACTGTGATCGATTCTATAAGGTGTCTCAAAGATGCTTTTTTTTTTTCCTTCCAAGAGGCAACTGGACTTTCTGGGTTTTCTTTGAAGACGTTTTTGCTTCTCATCCAAGAAGCTTCTTCAGCTCCAGATGACCTGGATGACTGAGAATCTCCATAGATTCTGTAAGGTGTTTTAAAGCTTTTCCTTGCATGGTCTAGTAGTCGATTATGAACTGTCAAAGAGACCCTGGCTGATTCAAATTCAGCCACTGCCTTCCTTCCTCCTGTAAAGGCTTGGTCGCTTGATTCCCAAATATTCACAAGAGGGGTCTTCAGTGTTAAAAGCCTAGCAATAGCTTATAAAGTCACTGGAGAAAAGATTTTAATGGGAGCTGTCTTAGCCTGCTGTTTTATTGTAATAAAAAAGGAGGAAGTATTTTTGGATTCTTCCCCCAGCCAGGCCAGTGTATTAGCTCCATTATCCGTGCCTGTGTTCTGTAATGTTCCATTTTACATGTATAGAATTAAGGTTACTAAGTCTTCCTAAAATATATAACTGAATGCAACCTAACCTATGCATCGCCCATAGTGTAATTGGGTAAAATTAAGCCAGACTAAGAAATTGTAGTCAGGGTTCCCTTTTGCTTGCTCTGGAATGACAACAATGCTGGCAAGGAGTTTTGGCAGTGAGCCCAGATATGGCAAGGAGCCAGGCATATCCTGGGGCAGTCTCATCTGTTGCAGATGCCTTTCCTACTGCCTTTCCTCGCCCATGAGACCCACGTTACCTGCTGCTTGAAGTTCATGGATGATGTGTGGTTTGTATTCATTTCCCTTCCCCAAGGCAGAGGTTCTCTGTTATGTATCCCTCCAACAGTTGAAGTCTTCTTCTTTTTTCCTGGACTTCAGACAATAATGACTGGAGAAGCCTTACCTGCAGCCCCAGCCATGAAATTGTCCCTGGGAGACAAATAGTTCTCTATGCCATATTCACAGGTGGCCCTTCCCATGGGCTTCTGGATGTTTTAACTCTGTGCTCCCTTCCAACCTTTTCCTCCACTCCCTTTCCTCTCTTTGGAACAGTTCTCATCTACCTGACACAGAGTGGGCCCTGGAGAAGGATTCTGCTGCAGTGCATGATACTCCATAGAATTGCTGTGCTGCTGTAAGGTCTTCATGTGGCTACAGCCTGGCATGTTTTTTTGTCTTGTGTCACACCAGCTTCATGGGCTGTAAATACTACTGAACTGCGAGGAGTAGGAAGAGGATGAAGAGCAATGGAAGGAGGTGGAAAATGCTGGGCCAAGGATTTACCTCATTCTGGTAAGCCTAGGGGGATCATTTTCCAAAGTTACACTGATGTGGCTGAACCTTACCATATGGGCACCAGCAGTTACCACTTTCTTACTCTTCCCGTAGCAGCCTGCTGAATGTGCCAGAATTAGGGACAAGCTAAGCAACTTACAGTTTAGGGTCCCATTGGGGTCTCATAGTCCAAAGAGGCCCTGTCAAAATTTCAGTTTTCTTTTCACTTGCTACAGTTTCCTTATCATTTCATAGCCCAAAGTGTCCATTAATTAAACTATTCTGTATGGTTCACATGATCCTCGTTAATTAACATATGCTTTGTTTCTGTGTATTCTTGCGCTTTCTATTCACAGAGGGTCTTTCCCTACCATATTGTGGATTTTTTTTATTCTTGGCATTCTTGCCATGTTCAGTTGTTATATTTGCTAGGTAGAATCTCTAGAGTTAAATCACTGTTAGCACTTTCCAAACAAAACTGCTAAAGTTTCTCAAAGCTTAGCCCATTCCTGTTTTAAAACTGGCCTTGTCAGCCATTCCTTCCATTTCTTCCTTTAGTAATGGTTCAACCCACATCTGTTTCATCCAAGCTTCATGGAGGAGACAGGAGAGTGATAGCATCTCAGAAGCTGCTCTGGTGGGCCACTCAGCTATGCTATGGTAGACCAGCCAAATCAATAGGGTTGAGCTGCGCTTCTATTAGCACTAACACATAACCACTGGCACAACCCAGCTATAATGATAGACAGCTCCAGATACCTTTCCAGCTCTCCTTGAAGAAACAGTCTCACCTGGAGGGTACCTGGGTATTGGCAGGGTGCCAACAGTTGAGCCATGTCATGATGAGGCATAGTCCCTTTTGGTCCTAGTTTCTCAACTATCCAAAAATTCTTCCCCATAGCAACAGCCTCCTTTTGCTGTTGTATTCACCAGATACAATATTAGTTATGGGGAGTAGCTGTACATTCATGATATATTCAAGTCTCTGGTACAGGACATGCTTGTTTATGATTGTTATCTCATGAAACCATCCTAGTTTAGGATACTAATGGATACCCACCGAACTTAGACTCTTAAGAGATTTTCTGGACCATTCCCCTCTTCTAACTCGTGTTTCTTTATGGTAGTACCTTCAGAGAGAACATCGCCTGTCTTCAGGCAAGTAGTTCTGGCACAGATTGTGAGCAGCCTAAACATTAGTTCAATTTCTACTTCCCTTTCTTTCAGAGATTGATAGCCATTGGGATCAGCCAATACACAGCACCATTAACTGACCAAATGTGCTCTTTTTCCATAACTCTCTAACTCCCCTACAAAATAAATCCTGCATTGTTTAAACTGACTGGGTGTAAGATGTTCTGTACATGTAGCCACTTGTTTTTTAAATAAATATACCTTAAGCATGAAAGATAGGTAAAGCTCTGGTTTTATTTCCATTCAAGTGGAATGACCACCATTACTGTTTGGGAAGAGAGAAGAAGAAATAATGACAGCCCACCTTCTGAAGCCAAAGACAGCAGCTTTTGCATTGCTGATCTATCATCTGGAGAAAGCATTTATGGGCTTTATTGGCTAGTGATGCCGTTGCTTGGCACAGCATGGCTCAGTTCATGACTGTGGTGGAATCCTTGAGAGAGAATGAGTGTAATTGACTGTGGTAATAGCTCCCTGTGTTCCCACCACATTGATTTATGGACTGAACACAAAGTGTCAGGATTTGTTGCTATGCCTGGTATAAGATCTGATATAGGTGTACACTGAATTTTACACCAGTTACTTTCCCAATTGAGGGAGTAGATTCAGACTGGGATTATGATCACAAATTGCTGTAACATTGTTTTGTCTGAAATGATGTAGGGTTTCCTGCCTAAGCAGAGGGTTGGGCTAAAAGACCACCAAGGTCCCTTCCAATTCTGTTATTCTATTCTGATCCACGATTGGGACAAAGAGCTGAAGATATACACTGTTATCTCATATATGAAAATAAGAGCTGGGCCCAAGGTATATAATAGGCTTCCTTGAATATCAACACTGCTGCCATCCAAGCATAGTTAGCTTGATAAACCATGATTAAAACCATATGCTGTTTATGATTTTGTTTAAAACAGTACACTTATAGAATTGTACTTTGCAATACATTGTAGTAATTATAATCTGTTTTATGATAACTTTGAATGAAATACGAGTTAAATTATTAAAAACTGACTTTATATTTTGTATACCCTGTTTCCCTGAAAAATAAGACTTCCCCGGAACATAAGCCCAACTAGGCTTTTGAGCACATGCGCTAAAATAAGCCCTCCCTGAAATATTGCAACACAGTAGCAGCAGCTATAAGGTGACCACGCTCGCCATCTTCTGACCTCAAAAATAATAAGACTTCCCCAAAAATAAGACCAAGTGCTTATTTCAGGTGTCAAAAGAAAATAAGACCATGTCTTATTTTCTGGGAAACACGGTATAATAGAAGTCAAATGTGAAAGAAATGGAAACTACATGACTCAAATCTTAAGCCCAATTTTTGTTTTTCTATTCAGCAATAATTTAGAAACTCCAGCTGGTACATACATATTAAGCTTATAGGTTTTCTCTTGTTATTGTACTAAGAAAGGGTAAGTCAAGTAATCAAACAGAGTTTAAAGTGTTGGCCCAGAGAGGATACAATTTGTCCAGCAAATCTGGAAGGAAGAGATACACTAATGAAGAAACACTAAAGAAGTTGCCTGGAGAAAGCATGCACATGGAGAAGCTTCCATGTGCATGTCTTACTGAATGTATCATACACAATTGTATAAAAATAAGAGAATCTTTGAGAACCTCAGATTTTAATGGGTCAATGTAACTGAAGAACATAGACAACATCTGAATAAAGCAACATTTTCTTTGAAAGTTATTTCTGGTTCTCTTTTTTCCTAAGTTGTGTTTTTTGGCCAATGCCGTCTCCCAGATTTGGAATAAATATTGATTCAAAGAGAGATGAACTTTACTTTCCCAGTGGTTTCTTAGAGAAAATCTGGCAGCTAATACTATAATGACTTATTTTCTTGTGTGGCAATCCAACCTTCTGTTAAGTTTGTAAGTTGCATGACTCACTGAATTTGATTCCTGTTCTCAAGTCTGTTTAAAAGCTTCAGAGCAAAGCACACTATGTATGTAAAGTAGGAATAGCTATAATGTCAGGGTTCCAAGTGATAGATCCATCGCAAGCAAAAACTCTGAGGCAGGTGAATTCCTCAAGAATAGCTTTATTGGAAATATCATACTGGCACATATCTGGTGAAAACCAACTTTGAGGGGCCTCTTGGTTTTCACCTAATTAAAATAAAGCTTTTTCACTCAGCCTCAAACAATCAGTCACATGACCCAATCAAGGCAGGGTCTGCTGGTCAGGTGACATCACTCCTCCTTCCTCTGGCCAGCTGTGAGAACGTCCTTGGTTCCCAAGAGAAAGTATTTTATTTTGACCACACAACCCCAGCTATCTCTAATCGCTCCTCACTATCCCTTGCTGCAGAGTGGCAACACTGAAACTCCAAGATGGCTCCAGATAGATCAGCTACAGGGTTGGCATATATTTTCGCTAACGACATTTCAGTAAAATAAACTTCAATGTGCTGTTTCAAACCAGGGCATTGTGGTATGTCTTCACACCCACATATTGCAAACCATAGCTAAAAGAGAGATATCCTCTTTCATGTGCAAAGGATCCCAAGCTCAAATCATTATATCCTGTGGGTAAGGTTGAGGGGGGAATCTCCCTTATCCAAATATTACACAGTAACACTTAGGGGCATAGACAACATTCTGCTACATGGTATCAATGACACAATGTCTAGGAATGGAAAACACACAGCCTTATTAATCTATTGAAGTAGATAGTTCTATATAAAATGTTGTACTTCAAGACAGGACAGAAGAGTCTGGCTGGAGCTAAAATAAGCACCCAATACAGTCCTGGCTTCAGTTTTGGGACATTTTATCCTGCCTACAGCCCTGCATCTTACGATATTCAAAATATGTAGTGCACCTTGATCAGAGGTGGGTTGCTGCCACTTCGGCCCAGTTCAGCGAAACCAGTATTGGAATTCAGGCCTGGGATGCAGAACCAAAAGTGACCCAGGCGTATCACACCCCCAAACCAGTTCCCTTGCTGCCGCTTGGCTGCCACCATTTTGGATTTTAGTGACTGTGTGTGTGCAGTTCATGGTAAATTGTTCTGCCCATGCACACAGAACAATTTACATTGAACTGTGTGCGCATGTGCAGGTTGCATGCAGGTTGTGAACCAGCAGTAATGCTGGCAGCAACTCACTCCTGACCTTGACCCAATCATAGTCTATTAGCATAATGGTAGGGAGGAAGGAGCAACAGCTCCTCTGGGTCTTGGGGTTTTCTGGATTTTGTTTGGATTTTCCAAGTGGTATGAACCAGTCAGGAAGTGAAGGCCACAAAACCCACTCCAATAGAACCAGCGATTTCTGAACTTGGTCATAATCAAGTGTGTTTACTCCTTTCCCCAGTGTTCATAATTCATATGTAAGCAATGTATCAAAGGCAAAGTAGACAATGCACCTGTCACTTTGTTCATCAGCTCTAAGTGTATTTGGGAGTCAACCTGGGTACCATTAACTGCTTTTTTCAGAATTCCTTACAAATTCCTGTGTCCCTGGCAAACATAAGACATAAAAATGGTTATAAAAGCAATACCTACTGAAATAAAACCATAGATTCCATGTATCTATAGATCAGTGGTGAGTTCCGGATCCCATTGCAATCGTATAGTGCAACAGGGCTTGGTATCCACCACATAAATGTGCGCAGCAATGTGCACATGCGTGCAGCACACACCTGCGTCCTTACATCCTGCAACGCTCCACGATGCTCCAGCTGCTCGGCAGAGCATTGCATAGGGACCGTATATACATGCACGGAAGTGCCGAAGAGCTCAAATACAGGTGAGAGTGGGGCGTACCACCTGCAACCCACCACTGCTATAGGTACTGTAGATACCATGACCTGGATGACTAAGAATCTCTGTAAATATATAGTTACCAAATGTCTACTGTAATAATTAACAATGTCAGAGTCACTACAAGCATGGCACAACATGACCATCCAAGGTCCATGGAAAACATCACTTCCCAAATTCTGATCTCTGTTTTCCATCCTTTAGGCAACACAGCACATTTGGCCACAGAGATTTCAAAGAGCAATCCCTACCCACAGTTAAATATACGTGGCACACAAAGAAACAGAGGTGGACATGAAGCAAAATTAAAAACATCAGCAGGTCATCAGTAACTACCTTTTGTTTAACTACATGTAGAGTGGCTCTACAGTTGAAAGGTTAAAGTCACCAGGCAGATAAAATTCAGCCAGGTGAGTCTTGGCAATCATGCAATGAAGCCTTGTTCAGGCATTCAATCTGAAATCCTTTATTCTGGAGTTGTGTTTTTTCAACATGGTCCTAAAATGCTTTGCAATTGTAGCAAGTGTAAATGATAAAGTGGTAGAATAATGTGAAGCATGTTTTAAAAAAAGAGTTAGGAAGGATTAACCTTCAAGTAGGAAGGCACAAAAGTTCCAAAATAGAATAACAAAAATCCAAGATACCTGCCTGCCTAGAAACAATGTTGCTATTGTGGGAAACTCGTGTGGGTGGGCTGTTGGAATGCAAAGGCAATGGGACAGAAAAACAGATGTGCACACTTGAATATCATGGTTATAACTTGACATTTGCACACCACAGCCTTGAAGCTGAAAACTGGAGAATGAGGAATTAAAATCCTTTTAAGTCGTGCTCAACTTGTTATCCCTAGACAACAACCCAGTGGCATGTTCGAACCAGTTCTACAAAAGCTCCCGGAATATTGTGCTCTGCATCGGTACCTGGCTTGGTTACTTTGCCACAAAAATGAATGCAGTTCAAACATCTGGGTAATATGATATGGTGTGACCTGCACATTCACAGCTGTTGTTTAGGATCAAGCATGAAGGGCATGTCATTTAATGGGGTGAAAGTTAATTGTTGCACTTTTTTTTCAGTAAGGAGATAAAAATATGTGTTTTTACACCAAGAATTCAAATCTGTGGATATTTTTGCAATTGTACAATGTTCAGCTTGATATGGTAAATCCACATCTGATCATATATCCCCGAAAAGTCTCTTCTAACCCAAATACTATTAACTTTATCTTCTCAAAATTACGCCTTGTGTTATAAAAATTAAAGATTTTTTTCCGCATGAATCTTATCTAGCTAGCAAAAAAAATAAAAAATAAACACGTGATCATAAACATGGGAGGAGTCCCTTAGTGGACTTTTTTTCTTTTTCCCACTTTGTATATAAAAGAAAAAAGAATATACCCAGAAAGTAAGATGTTCTGAATCACATTACATTTTGGTCAAAAGCATGAATAAACTACATTCATTGTTCATATATCCCATGCATTTGCAATTAGATTTACAGAAACTAATTGTTAAAACTAGACTCTGCACATAACAGAAAACAGTGAATGTTTCAGATAAAACAATATGCCTTTCAAGAGGATTTGATTTTCAATACATACTATCGCGTATGGGCAAGATTAAAATCATTTTGCTATATGAATGATATGCCGAGTCTGTCATAACTGAAAAAAGAATAAAAACCATCCTCCAAAGCTGATAAGCTGATGACTACTGCAAATTGGACCCCTATGAATTATTTAGATGGTAGAATTAGGCTGTTTGAAAAAGTAGCTCTGTAGAATTATAAGAATGCATAAATACCATTAGATGAATTTTTAATACTGCATGTTATTATTTTTATGCATTTTAATATGTGTATGTGTGTGGTGGACCTTTTGTTCTTCATATTATTACTATTATTTTTTGCAATAACTACTAGACGCAATCATAACTTAGCGATTTGACAATCTCTGTGGTATATAATTTTGTGTAACAGTTGGCAGTGTACAACCCTGTAGCATACACTCTGTTCCTGGAAGAAGACTGAGTTTCTTGAAGTGGAAAGAGATAGCCCTAAAATGCATATTTTGATATGTGTTATATGGAGTTGTGGATATCTGCTAGGTTATAAATTAATAACTTATTCATCATGCACATGATCCTGGCAGGCTCCATGTTCCTGCTTGTCTGTTCCTGGGTCAGACTCCATAAACTGTTAAAGCTGGGAGGTTTAAGTCAGAAATCTCATTGTGCACATGTCACTTATTACATCCTCTATATCCGGGATGGTGAACCTATGTCTCACGTGCCACAGGTGGCACGCGGAGCCATTTGTCAGGGTACGCAAGGCATTACCCTGTCAGCTGGCCAGAGCACATGTGCACGCCGGCCAGCTGAGTTCAGCCTTTTTTAAAGCCATTTCTCACCCTCCCCAGGCTCCAGAGGCTTTATAGGAGCCTTGGGAGGGCGAAAAGAGCCTCTCCTGCCCCCCTGGAGGCCCTCCGGAGGCTTCAGGAGCTTCTCTGAAGCCTCTGGAACACAAAAAGCCAGCCCTATGGACAAACCAGAAATTCGGGAACAGACTTCCGGTTTGCTCCTAGGGTCAGTTTAAGCCCTCCAGAGGCTTCAGGGACCTTCAGGAGACTTCCCTGAAGCCTCCTGAGGGCTTAAACAGGCCCTACGAGCAAACTGGAATTGACTTCCAGTTTGCTCGTAGGGTCATTTTTGTCCTCCGGAGGCTTCAGGGAAGCCTCCTGAAGGTCCCTGAAACCTCCAGAGGGCCTCCGGCGCTGCAGGTGAGGCTGTTTTCGCCCTCCCCAGGCACCTATAAAGCCTCTGGAGCCTGGGGAGGGCGAAAAAAGCATACAAAAAATGGGGGGAGCACACTGGGGGGTCGCATGTTGCATTATGGATGTGGCACGCCCGTGCACTCCCCCCTTATGGCACACAAGCCAAAAAAGGTTCGCCATTGCTGCTCTATATTAACAAAGCAGCATTTCAAAAAATCCAAGACTTTCCTGAATCTGTCTTTGTGCTTCACTGCTTAATCTGAAAACCAGGCAGTGCCTAAAAAGAGAGAGGTTGGGGGGAGAAGAGAAGAGAAGAGAAACTTGGCTTAAGATTTAGGGTTGTGGGGTTGTTGTTGTTGTTTTTTTGTCTTTTTTTTTTTCTAGCTTCAGTGAAAATACATTTTATTCAGCTCTAATGATGTTCCAACATTAACTTTTCCCTTCTAAAGAATCCTCGGGCTAATGCAATTCACTTTGGAGAGAAAACAAGCAAGAAGAATGTGCTTCATTCCATGCTGCCAGTTATTTCCACCTCAAATGTTCTCCTCTTGCCCTTTCAGTTCCTTTAACCTTTATCTTTTTGCCATGTTTAAACGATGCACAAAAGCCTGAACAGGATAGTTAAAAGTTTCTGGAAGAAATGTTCAGTGAGAAACAACTAGTAGGGGAAAGGTTAAACACTCCTTTGGCTCATCTCTTGTTCTGAAGAACTACATGCACCAGCTCCACAGTAAAACGTTTACATGAATGCCCAAAGCATAGGAAGGCCTTTTCATACTCGGCCTTTAAAACTGTGAAGAAAATAGCAAAAACAACAACCCACTTCTGGAACTTAGTTAGGTACAGGAAGCATTTCTGGGCTCATGATTATTGTTGATAGATTTTGATATAATCCTGTCAGATTCTGCTGATTTCTACAAGCAATGACTGCTTGTGTGCTGTCCATGCAAAATATAAATGCTACTTCCAAGCTGTATTGAGTTGATGCTTGTGAGGTAAAAACATGTAATAGAAGATAAAGTTCCAGGGCTGGATATGGCACAAATGCTGTTTGTATCTATCTATCTATCTATCTATCTATCTATCTATCTATCTATCTATCTATCTATCTATCTATCATCTATCTATCTATCTATCTATCTATCTATCTATCTATCTATCTATCTAGTTTGTGTTATTATATAAAAAAATTATATATATAATTTTTTGAATAAACACAAACACCTTAAAATCATCTTTCAGTGGTGAATAAAATTCTGGCGTCGTACCGTTGCGACGTCAGCTCCTTTCTCCTAAATGCTGTTTGTATCTTAATATGCTTTTTTTTTGTCTATTATCATGATAGAGCCATGGTGGTGCAGTGGTTAGAATGCTGTACTGCAGGCTACTTCTGCTGACTGCCGGCTGCCTGAAATTCGGCAGTTCGATTCTCACCAGTTCAAGGTTGACTCAGCCTTCCATCCTTCTGAGGTTAGTGAAATGAGGACCCAGATTGTTGGGGGCAATATGCTGACTCTGTAAACTGCTGAGAAAAGACAGTAAGCACTGTGAAGTATTATATGTCTAAGTGTTATTGCTATAATCATCACCATTCTCCCGCCCACTCCTCCTTCTTTTCCTTCTCCTTCTCCTCATCATCATTCTTATCATCATTCATATTTTATATGGTCACACATCTTGCAAAAGCAATTCTGGCCAGCTAGCATAAGATTAAAAGTAATAATGAAATAAATAATGATGTAATGTACATAATGGCATCTAAGGATAACAGAAGACATTTTACAATTGTAGCAGTTTCAATTTCTGTCTAAAATTTTAAAAGGTGGTAATCTGTTGTAATATAAAAAATACCAAAGGGAACAGGCTTATTAATGCTTAATACTGTGAGATGTTCATAGCTAGACCTATAAATAGGTAAAAGAAAATTAGATGCCTTTAGAGACTCAGTGATTAGTTATTTAGTGTACGGCTTAATATTTCTTCTTATTGCATTTTTGCTTTTCATCTTTGGAATTTTGCTGTTCAATAAACTCTTGAATGTAATAATGTCATCCCATATATTAAAATCTTAAAACTAAAATATTTCAATCATTTAATAAATGATTCCTATTTGCTTCATTGTTGCTTTTTATTTGGAGGAAGATGTTTTATGGATCCATTTCATTCTTCAGTGTCAGAGATTAAAAGACCTGATTCCATATTTTTCATTTAGAAAATGCTGTGTTGTTGGCAGACAAATGAAATTATTTTCAGGGAAAGTTACATTTCACAAGGCACTGAGGGTACAGAGCTGAAAATTAAATCTACCAAGCATCAAAGTACTTAGTTTGAGAGGAAGATGGAATGAACAATTGCAGGTTAAATATAAACGGCAAAAAACTAGAGTAGTTGAATTTGTATATAGTAATAACATGGGGAAAGAGATGAAGAAATTTTAAAATGCAAAAATATTGATAAAGAAGTAGTGAATTAGTAAGTGGCGTAAGTTTCATTCCTCTTGGGAGCAATGAAAGAAATTAGTAAGCAATGTGTGCGTAAGGATGCACTTCAGCCGACTTCATTGTGAGGATGAAAGAGTTGGGTGTATCAGAAATATAAAAATGTAGCCATTTAAAACAGATTACTTTAGAACTGGGACGTGTGTGAAAAAAAAGTGATAAGATGAAGACTAAATAGATAACTGAAGGTGAATTTAATAGAAAAATGAGGGGCCTATATGAAAGGTGATTTTGGTCATACACAGAGAACAAGTTCGAATGAAAAATACATGAAGGAAGAATGAATTGGGCTGCAGGAGGAGATCCAAAATGCTGGGTTTGAATGCATTGATGAGAGCAGAATGACAAGATTTAAAAAAAAAGAACAAATTGTATAACCTGGTAAATTGATGTGATGGAAGCAACAATCATTTTCAAGGGCAGAAAAACATGATGCAGAGAGTGCTGTGGTTTAAACTTATTACTAGCCTCCATCTTCTTTTTCTTAAAATATTTTTTCTCTAATATTTACTATTTTTTTTGTTAATATTTACTATTTTTCTATGCTTTGCAACATGTAGGATCTCAGTCAAGGGGTGTTGGTCTTAAAAGGTGAATGTTATTGCTGGATTCACGGCAGTATGACTTTAAATACCAGTTGCATTAGAACAGCTGTAGGATAATATACTTCCGTCAACCTGTTTGTGAGCACACAAGAGAGATTTGGTTGGCCATTAAGGAAAACAAAATTCTGGATTACAATGTGCATTATCTGATTGCAATCTGATGCATTAGGATTATTGTTATGTTTTATATTTACAATGCTAATATATGCAGGTGGCCCTTGACATGTGACCACAGTTGAGATCAAAATTTCTATTGCTAAGCAAGGCAGTTGGAAGCATGATATGCCCGATTTTATGACCTTTTTGCCACAGCTGTTCACTGAATCGCTACAGTTGTAAGTGAATCACAAGACTGTTAAGCAAATCCAGCTTTCCCTGTTGACTTTGCTTTTCAGAAACTGTCTGGCATGGTCACAAATGGTGATCAGATGACCCCAAGATGCTCCATCATAAATACATGCTGGTTGCCAAGCACCCAAATGTTGATCATGTGACCATGGGGATGCTATGACAATGAAAACAGCGAGGACCAATCAAAAGTCACTTTTTTCAATGCTGTTGTAACTTTGAACAGTCGCTAAATGAATGGTTGTAAGTCAAGGGTTACCTGTATGCACCTTAACAACAAATATTAGAAACCTCAGTCTTACAGTTTTGTTAGGTATATAATCTAACGGTTGGGTTGGCAATATATAAATCAAGTAACAATGTTGTACCTGTTTCTTTAAAGCATACTATAACATGTGATTGGTTGCTGTTTTCCTCAATCAGCCGTAAGAGGGAGCCAGAACGACTGTTAGCTCTCTGTTCGTTAGATGCTGGACTGATCTGGAAGCTGGCTGTTAGATAGTGTCGTGAGCTATTGTTAAGTTTTGCAACTGAACTGATTATATGATACTGGACTATGTTATTTGGATTATCCCTTAACTGAAAGACATTGATGACTGACTGTCTTATCCGTGTATGACTTGGACTGTTTGATGGACTCTGATACCTCTATTTCCATGAAAGTAAAAGCCTATTTAAACTGCAGTGTCTCTGTATGCTGGTTTGTGTGTTCTCCAACACAACTCTCACAATGCTTTGCTGAACGTACTCACTTTTTCAACGGGGAGCTTACCTAACAAGTTTCACACACTGACGTGCTGGATCACTATCCTTGTTTCCTACCTGAAAATTACATAACACCATTTTACTTAGATTCAAACAGAGCCAGGATTCTGTTTCTTTGAGGACCGACCAGATATTTCTAGAAGCTCAAATGCATGGGGTGAAGGTAACAGCCATTGATAGAATCCTTCATATTTAATCTTACCTACATTAAGTGGCTGCACCATTTTAACTTAAAAGTCATTTTTTAATATATTGCATATATTCCAATTTTACACTTGCCTACCAATTACTTTATTGTTTTCTTTTATTATTTTTTATATGATGTTTTTATATTTGTGTAAGCCGCCTTGAGTCGGCATGTGCAAGTAGGTGGCAATATACATTTCCTAAAATAAATAAATAAAAGAAAATAAAAATTGTCTTCCATGCTAATTTCAAACTGTCGTAAATTTCAGAATAATGATTTCTTCTGCTACTGATTAAATCTCCATATCTGTGTTCTTGTCTGTTGAACAGCAGCTTAATATGAGTAATTATTGCAACACACTCTACCTGCGGCTGTCCTTGAAGACTACAGTCGGAAAATACAGTTGTTCCAAATGCAGTAATGGACATACCTCGAGCTTCATTGGTGGCCAGTTGGCTTCCAGCTGGAGGTTGCCCACTATAAAGTTCTCCATAACATCTCTGGTGGTTTCTGTGAGTGAGTTCAGTGAGCTCAGTGAGTTCAGACAGAGTTGGGGTGCTAAAGATCCCCTTAGCTGAATAATGCTAACTAGAGGGATCTCAGACATCATTTCTTTCATGAGACAATCTCTAGAATACCATCCCCAAAAATCTGCATACCTAGAAAGCAGTGGTGAAATTCAATTTTTTTTTTACTACCTGTTCTGTGGGCGTGACTTGGTGGCTGTGGTGTGGCTTGGTGGGCGTGGTTTGGTGGGCATGGCAGGGGAAGGATACGGCAAAATCTCCATTCCCACCCCACTCTGGGGTCAGCCAGAGGTGGCATTTGCTGGTTCTACGAACTACTCAAAATTTTCACTACTGGTTCTCCGAACTACTCAAAGTTTCTGTTACTGGTTCTCCAGAACCTGTCAAAACCTGCTGGATTTCACCCCTGCTAGAAAGCCAACTGGAAAGGCAGATATTTCATTCCAACGGCCTTTGAAGAAATTTCTCCTAAGGTTCTAATAAAATCTCTTATGAAACTTACATCTATGAGATATACTGTATTCTTGCTTTCTGAGATAGAACAAATGATTTTGTTCTCCAAGTGCCAACTCTTTTGGAACTGAAAGTCTGAAATCATATCATTTCTTGGAGAAAAAATACACAGTAGCTTATTTTTATGTAGCAACATTTCTGACTGGGCTTTATTTCAATGTAATTAGGCTCTTATTCAGGGAACACATGAATAATGATGTCCATCTATAGGGAAGAATAGTCCTTAACCTAGGCCCTTTATTTGTCAAAACTTCCACACTATTGTCTCTAATTGAGGATTTTAGTTTTTGAAACTAAAAATCTCATCAACACTCACAAAGAATCATGAAGAAAGGACATGAAGAATCCTTTCTTATACATAAAGAGCTTGAAAGAAAAAAAATTGCCTCCTCCCTAACTTTTCTATAACCTCCATATAATGATCATGCCCTTGCTTATTTATTCTGGTGTAAAAGAAAACTGATGATCTTCACAATGCATTGCTTATTGTTGTAGTTTTGTATTTAACTTTCTCAAATTAAGTAAATCAAGTTCCTTCAGTTCTTCTATGCAGAATTTATATTCCTTACTTCTAGCTACTTTTGTTGTACACATTTGAATCCATTCTGATTTATCTAGATTTGTTTTAAAAAAAATGTGACACTCAGAACAGGACTCACTTCTTTAGGTAACCGCTGGCTGGTGCATAATAAAGTAAAGTTATGGCCTTTCTTCACATGAATGCATGAAGGGCTTCAGACAAATAGAGAACAGGAATGTAAATAATGCTACTTTGCAC
The DNA here is from genome assembly GCF_051295495.1 of Thamnophis sirtalis. Taxonomy (NCBI): domain Eukaryota; kingdom Metazoa; phylum Chordata; class Lepidosauria; order Squamata; family Natricidae; genus Thamnophis; species Thamnophis sirtalis. The sequence continues at coordinate 85,091,010 of NW_028261381.1, forward strand.
TCTCCTATCCCACTTCACAAATTCAGTCCCAAATTCATACTTACATTTGTTTTAACTTGAGTGCTGCTCTCCATGTGATCAAGGGCTGCTATAAAATACTATTCTGCAGTTAGTAGTATTTGCATCCATGCAAATGTGAATAAAACTCTGGCTGAATGCAGGCAGCTCTGAGAGAAAAGGGGCAGAGCATTCTCTATCAAATTGAACCCCTCCAGATGTTCTGCTAAATGTCTGAAGGAAATTTATTGCCCCTGATTAGAAAGCAATAGTTCTGTTAATTTAGCCTAAACTGTAGACTGCTTTTTTCAGATCCAGATAATTCTACTGTTTTCCTGAAAATTAGACCTCCCCGGATTATAAGCCCAATTGGGCTTTTGAGCGCATGTGCTAAAATAAGCCCTTCCTTAAAAATAAGCCCTCCCCAAAAATATTGCAACACAGCAGCAGCCATGAGGTGACCAAGCTTGCTTCCTCCTGCACCTCAAAAATAATAAGATCTCCCCGAAAATAAGACCAAGTGCTTATTTCATGGACCAAAAGAAAATAAGACCCTGTGTTATTTTCGGGGAAACACGGTACTTATTACTAAACACTCAGTACTGCTTTGTTTTCTACAAACACCAAACTAGACATAGTCTATCTTTGATCAGTGCACTTGAACTAATGATTTTCCTATATGTAGTATTTGTTGATTTTTGTATTAGTATATGTATTACTATTAGATTAATATCAACCTTACTTCCTATATTTCAAAATATTTTAACTATTTTTGTGTGTCAACTAGATACAGTTCTGTTCCATTTGCAGAAACAATACATCTACCCCATCCTTAATAATTCCTTAATTAAAAAATATTGAATACAAATCATTGAACAGCCTTCTCTCCAGTTACATAGTAACTAATATAATTTTTCTAACCACAGAGCCACTTGATGGTCTTGATTAGCTAGATCAAATTTAACTCAATTAAAATGTCACTGAAAAGTTGAAATCAGAATAAATTCCATCCATGGCATTCTCAAAATGCAACTAAGAAACTCAATCTAGTTTTACAGCTGCAGTTTTGTTACGTTGTCAAACTCTTCACTCCTGATCTGTGACTTCCATATCTGTATTCTGAAGTTGCAATTGATTTGTATTTCTGCCCAGGTCTGCCAAGGGTAGTAGGTGTGGAAACTTGACTCTGTACTTAACGCTCCTCTTGGGACATCTGACTATTTCTGCCACAAAGAAACTGCAAAAGGAAGATAAGAACTGTGTTTTTCTTTAAAGGAAGTCCTAATTTAATTTTAAATTAAACAAACAGACTGAGCATTTGCTGAGTTAAACAGGTGGACAAGCTATAAATATTTGTGACTGCAGTCATTACTAATATCATTTCATAGTCCATAATTATAGCACTAGCACTTAGACTTATATATTGCTTCATAGTGCTTTTACAGCCCCCTCTAAGCGATTTACGGAGTCGGCATTGTTGCCCCCCAACAATCTAGGTCCTTATTTTATCGATCTTGGAAGGATGGAAGGCTGAGTCAACTTTGAGCTGGTCAGCATTGAACTCCTGGCAGTCAGCTGAATTTACCTGCAATACTGCATTCTAACCACTGCACCACCATAGCTCCTAACACTTTTATTTCCTATCCCAAGCAGATATTGTAGTAGCAGCCCCATAAAGCAAAACAAAAATTGCAAGACCCACACTGAAGCTTAACATGGTCTCCAGGCAGAAGGTATGTTGATCATTCTTTCACTAGACTCTCCAACATTCTCCTTAACATCTGTGTTGCTCCTCTAATTTAGATGCAAGTATTAATCACTGACATTTTAAATATGGCTTTAATCTAGATGTAAATTTCTTGTTTCTTTCAGCAAATTTGGGCCAAAAAGTTGGTATAGTTCTTCAGCTCTGAGTCATGTATACAAAAGCCTCAGTCGGGAGTCATAAATTGTAACTACACAAGGAGATGGAAACACAAATGTCTCCATCACAGTATGCCTGAAGGGAGAATATAATCACATTTGTCTCAAAAAGGGCCTCCTCAGCTGGAAAGTCCAAGTGTCCCCAGGCACAGCAGAAGCTGTAATTCTTTCGACTAAACATAGGTAGAGAAAATAGGAAACCTCACCAGACAGGGTTCCTGATTGCCTAAAGGATGGTAATAAATCATGTTTGCTCCATTACAACTATAAATGTTCCTTTATAGTTTCCCACTCAGTGAATGAGTATTAGGGATGGACACAGTACACATTTACAGTATATGAAAAGGGGATGCTTTCATTTGGAGGAAAACAGGAGGCTAAAGAAAGAAGCAATCAGGACCATGTAATCAAAGTCTCAGTGCTTTTGCATTTGTGTTGATGTCACACACAGATACAAAGATGGGGGACTTCAATCATGAAGCTGCAATAATCATCCGGACTTATTTTAGCCTTCCTGTTGGAATTACTTTTAAGAAAATTGCACAAATTGCAAAATGGTTGATTCTATCCCATTCTTTTTCTTGATCAGTATGAAAAAAAAAATTGCCAAGTACATCTCCCTCTTTTTTAGTTTGACGAAATTCCAACTATATCATTTGTAAAACTAACTGCAAGAGTTCATCAAATAAGGCTAACTCTGGATTTGTTCCATTAAAACTCTGGATTTGTTCCATTACTTGCAGTGGTGGGTTCCGGATCCCGTTCCAACCAGTACAGTTGGAATAGGCCCGGTGTCACCCACGTGGACGCGCACAGCATGCAGGGCAGGCAGGCGGGTGGGCCCTCCGGAGCACCGTACCAGAACGGTACCCGGTGCTCCGGGCAAGCTCCAGTATGCCCGAAGTGGGGCATACCATCTGCAACCCACCACTGATTACTTATCACTGATTACTAATGACATAATGGACAATTATATATAGTTCTAGTCCACCTTGTGCACAAAGTTAGCTGGGTGATTTTGTGCCAGTTACTCCATCTACCTGGATCAGAAGCTGGCACCCCTCAATGTGATGATGTGACACTACTACTGCATGAGTTTTATTGGTTTCTGGATGCTAGTTGGGTACTGGGTGCTAATTCAAGGTACTAGTAGTCATCTTTAAAACCCTACCTAGGCCAGGTTATTTGTGGTACCACCTATCCTCAATGGTTTCTGCCTGTCCTACTAGATCTAGTAGAGTGGACATGCTCTAGTTCCCTCAATGAAGCCATGTCATCTGGTTGGGTATGGGAAGCATGCCTTCTCTGTCATAGTGTTTGCTTCCCCCGAGATATATGGATGGCCTCAAACTTGTCGGCCTTCAAGAAAGCAGTGAAGATCTGATTCCCCCCCCCCCAAGACCTGGATCAT